>NW_026947517.1:16915200-19315200 GCF_034190915.1 Cavia porcellus
TAGGGTTAGAGTTTAGGTTTAGGTTAAGGGTTAGGGTTAAGTTGAGGTTCAGGTTTAGGGTTATGGTTAGGGTTAGAAGTTAGGTTTAATGTTAGTGTTAATGTTAGGTTTAGAGTTAGGGTTAGAGTTAGTGGTTAGTGTTAGGTTTAGGGTTAGGTTTAGGGTTTGAGTTAGCGTTAGTTTTAGGGTTAGAGTTATGTGTTAGGCTTATGTTAGGGTTAGGATTAGGGATAGTGTTAGGGTTAGGTATTATGGTCAGGGTTAAGGTTAGTTTTAGTGTTAGGGTTAGGGTTAGGGTTAGGGATTAATGTTAGGTTTTGGGTTAGGGTTATAGTGAGGGTTAGGGTTATGGTTAGGGTTAGGTTTCGGGTTAATGTTAGAGTTTATGGTAAGGGTTAGGGTTTGTGTTAGTGTTAGGGTTTGGTTTAGGGTTAGGGTTAGGGTTAGAGTTTTGTGTTAGGTTTAGGGTTAGAGTTTAGGTTTAGGGTTAGGTTTAGCGTTAGCATTAGGGTTAGTGTTAGGATTTGAATTTGGGGTTAGGTTTAGGTTAGGGTTAGGGGTTAGGGGTTAGGTAGAGGGTTGTGGTTAGGCTTCGGGTTACGGTTAGGTTTAGGGTTACTCTTAGGTTTAGGGTAAGGTTTAGGTTTATGGTTAGGGTTTGTTTTACGGTTAGGATTAGAGTTAGGCATTAGGTGTTAGGGATAGAGTTAGCATTATATTTAGTTTTAGGTTTAGTGTTAGGGTTAGTTTTAGGGTTAGGTTTAGGGGTAGGGATAGTGTTAGGGTTAGCGTTAGGGATAGGGATCGTGTTAGTTTTAGAGTTAGGGTTTAGGGCTACAGTTATGGTTATGATTAGGATTTAGTGTTAGTGTTAGTGTTAGGGTTTAGGGTTATGGTTAGTGTTAGGATTAGGGCTAGGTTTAGGGCTAGCGTTACAGGTTAGGTGTTAGAGATAGTGTTAGGGTTAGGTTTAGTTTAAGAGTTAGGTTTAGGGTTAGGGATTAATGTTAGGTTTAGGGTTATGGTTATGGTTATGCTTAGGGTTTAGTGTTAGGGTTAGGTTTAGGGTTAATGTTAGTATTAGAAGTTAGGGTTAGGGGTAGGATTAGGTTTATGGTTACAGTTAGGGTTAGGGTTAGTGTTAGGGTTAGAGTTAGGGGTTAGGTGTTAGAGAGAAGGTTAAGATTAGACTTTGGATAACGGTTAGCTTTAGGGTTATGATTAGGTTAGGGTTACGCTTAGGGTTAGGGTTAGTGTTAGGTTTAGTGTTAATTTTAGGGTTAGGTTTAGGGTTACAGGTTAGGGGTTAGGGAGAGGGTTATGGTTATGGTTTGTTTTACGGGTAGGGTTAGGATTAGGGTTAGGGTTAGGTGTTAGGTTTTAGAGTTTGAGTTAGCATTAGGGTTAGGGTTAGGTTTAGTGTTAGGGTTAGTTTTCACGTTAGGGTTAGCATTAGGGTTAGAGTTTAGTGTTAGTGTTAGGGTTAGGGTTAGAGTTAGTGTTAGGTTTAGGGTTACGTTTGGGTTTAGGGTTAGGATTAGGGTTATGTTTATGATGAGAATTTAGGGTTATGGTTAGGGTTAGTGTTAGGTCTCAGTTTAGGGCTAGCCTTCGTGGTTAGGTTTTAGGGAAAGGGTTAGTGTTAGGCTTTGTCTTACGGTTAGGTTTAGGGTTACGATTAGGTTTAGGCTTAGGTTATGGTTAGTTTTATGGTTAGGTTTAGGTTTAAGGTTAGGTTTATGGTTAGTGTTAGGATTAGGGGTACTCTTTAGGTTATGGGTTACTTTCAGTGTTAGGTTTATTGTTAGTTTTAGGGTTAGGGTTAGAGTAAGGGTTACGGCTGGGTTTAGGTTAATGGTTAGGGTTAGTTTGAGGTTCAGGTTTATGGTTAGGGTTAGGTTTAGAAGTTAGGTTTAATGTTAGTTTTAATGTTAGGGTTTGAGTTATTGTTAGAGTTAGTGGTTAGTGTTCAGTTTAGGGTTAGGGTTAGGTTTAGGGTTTGAGTTAGTGTTAGTTTTTGGGTTAGGCTCCTGTTAGGGTTAGGATTTGTTTTAGTGTTAGGGTTAGGTATTACGGTCAGGGTTAAAGTTAGTTTTAGAGTTAGGGTTAGGGTCAGGGATTAAGGTTAGGATTTGGGCTAGGGTTATGGTGAGTGTTAGGGTTACAGTTAGGGTTAGGTTTCGGATTAGGGTTAGGGTTAGAGTTTAGGGTAATTGTTAGGGTTAGTGTTAGCGTTAGGCTTTGGTTTAGGTTTAGGGTTATGGTTAGAGTTTTGTGTTATGTTTAGGGTTAGGTTTATGGTTAGAGTTTAGGGTTAGGTTTAGCGTTAGGATTAGGGTTAAGGTTAGAACTGTTAAGGTTAGGGTTAGTGTTAGTGTTAGGGTTAGGGTTAGGTTTAGGGTTAGAATTTAGGTTTAGATTTAGGGTTAGACATAGCATTAGGCTTAGGGTTAAGGTTAGGCTTAGGGATAGGTTTAGGGCTAGCATTATGGATTAGGTGTTAGAGAGAGTGTTAGGGTTAGGCTTTGGGTTACAGTTAGGTTTAGGGTTATGATTAGGTTTAGGCTTAAGTTTGCGGCTAGGTTTAAGGTTAGGGTTATGGTTAGTGTGAGGTTTGGTTGTACTGTTTATGGTAAGTTTTAGGTTCAGTGTTAGGTTTACGGTCAGTTTTAGGGTTAAGGTTAAGTTTATGTTTAGTGTTAGGGCTGGGTTACTGTTAGGTTAAGGGTTCATGTTAGGTTGAGGTTTAGGTTTAGGGTTAGGGTTATGGTTAGAAGTTAGGTTTAGTGTTAGTGTTAGTGTTAGGATTAAGGTTAGGCTTAGGGTTAAGGGTTAGTGTTAGGGTTAGAGTTAGGGTTAGGTTTAGGGTTTGAGTTAGCATTAGGTTTAGGGTTACAGGTATTGGTTACTCTTATGTTAGTATTAGGATTAGGGTTAGGGTTAGGGTTAGGTATTACGGTCAGGGTTAGGGTTAGTTTTAGTGTTAGGGTTAGGGTTAGAGATTAAGGTTAGGTTTTGGGTTAGGGTTATGTTGAGGCTTAGTGTGAGGGTTAGGTTTCGGGTTAGAGTTAGAGTTAGTATTAGAGTTGTTAAGGTTAGGGTCAGTGTTAATATTATGGTTAGTGTTAGGGTTAGGGTTACAATTTAGGGTTAGATTTAGGTTTAGACATAGCATTAGGCTTAGGGTTAGGGTTAGGGTTAGTGTTATGGTTAGGGTGAGGGTTAGGGTTAGGGTTAGTGTTAGGTTTAGGGTTAGGGTTATTGTTACGGCTATGGTTGGGTTTAGGTATAGAGTTAGAGTTAGGGTTAGGTTTAGATTTAGTGGTTAGGTATTAGGGATAGCGTCAGCGTTAGGCTTCGGATTATGGTTAGGGTTCAGGTTACGATTAGGTTTAGGGTTAGGTTTAGGGTTAGGCTTAGGGTTAGGATTACGGTTAAGGTTAGTGTTAGCATTTGGATTAGGGTTAGCAGTTAGGTGATAAGGATATGTTTAGGGTTATTGTTATGTTTACGGTTAGCTTTAGGGTTACATTAGGGTCACAGTGTTAGTGTTTGTGTTAGTGTTAGGGTTAGGGATTAGGGATAGGGTTAGTGTTAGGGTTAGGTTTAGGGGCTAGTATTACAGTTAGGGTTAAGGTTATGGTAAGGCTTAAGGTTAGGGGTATGGATTAGGGTTAGTGCTTGGGTTAGGGTTAGTGTTAGGTTTAGTGCTAGGGATTTTGGTTAGGGTTACTGATAGCGTTAGTGTTAGGCTCACTATTAGGATTAGGGTTAGTCATAGGTTTAAGGTTAGGGTTATGTTTATTGTTAGGGTTAGGGTTACGGATAGGGTTATGGTTAGGTTTAGGGTTAAGGATAGGATTAGGGTTAGGGTTGGTGGTTAGGGTTAGTGTTAGTTTTAGGATGAGGTTTAGGGTTAAGGGTAAGGTTTAAAGTTATGGTTAGGGTTAGCTTTAGGGTTAGGATTAGGGTTAGGTTTAGAGTTAGGTTTATTCTTAGTTTTAGGTTTAGGTTTAGTGTTATGGCTAGGAATATGGTTAGGGATAGTGTTAGGGTTATTGTTAGGGTTAGTGTTAGGGTTAGTGGTTAGCTTTAGGTTTAGGGTTGGGTGTAGGGTTACGTTTAGGTTTAGGGTTAAGGATAGGTGAAGGGTTAGCTGTAGGGTTAAAGATTGGGATTATGGTTAGGGTTACGGTTACCCTTAGGTTTAGGGTTATGGTTAAGTTAATGTTTAGGGTTACGGTTAGTGTTAGGTTTACGGTTAGTGTTAGGGTTAGGGTAGGGGTTAGGGTTAGGTTTAGTGTTAGGTTTAGGGTGAGGGTTAGGGTTAGGGGTTAGGGTTAGGGTTAGGGTTTGGGTTAGGGTTAGGTGTTAGGTGTTAAGGATATGGTTAGGGTTATGGTTAGGTTTACAGTTAGGTTTAGGGTTACGTTAAGGGTTACCATTAGGGGTAGTTTTAGGGTTAGTTATAGGGTTAGGAATTAGGGATAAAGTTTGTGTTAGGGTTAGGGTTGAGGTTAGTGGTAGTTTTATGGTTAGTGTTAGGGTTAGGCTTAGGGTTAGGGTTAGGGATTAGGGTTAGGGTTAGGGTTAGGTTTAGAGTTAGTGCTAGGCTCAGTATTAGGATTCAGTTTAGGGTTAAGTTTAGGGTTAGTGTTTAGTTTATACTTAGGATTAGTGTTAAAGATAGGGTTAAGTTTAGGGTTAGTGCTAGGCTCAGTATTAGGATTCGGGTGAGGGTTAAGTTTAGGGTTAGTGTTTGGTTTATACTTAGGATTAGTGTTAACGATAGGGATAAGTTTAGGGTTAGGTTTAGGGTTAGGGATTGGGTTAGGGTTAGGGTTAGGGGTTAGTGTTAGTGTTAGAGTTAGGGTTAGGGGTTAGGGTTAGTGTTAGTGTTAGGGTTAGGGTTTGGTTTAGAATGTTAAGGATATAGTTAGGGTTAGGGTGAGTGTTAGGGTTAGCGTTAGGGTTAGTGTTAGGGTTAGTGCTTATGGTTTGGGTTAGTGTTTGGTGTAGGGTTATCGATTAGGGATAGGGTTACGGTTAGTGTTATGGTTCAGTTTAGTATTAGGGATTAGGTTTAGTGTTAGGGCTAGGTTTAGGGTTAGGTTTAGGTTTATGGTTAGGGTTAGGTCTAGGAATAATTTTAGGGATATTGTTAGTGTTAGGGTTAGGGCTGGGTTAGGGATTAGGTTTAGGGTTAGTGTTAGGGTTATGGTTAAGTTTAGGGGTTAGGTGTTAGGGATAAGGTTATGGTTCATTTTAGGGATAGGTTATGGTTAGGATTAGGGATAGGGGTTAGGGGTTATGTTTATGTTTATGGTTAGGGTTAGGGTTACAGTTAGGGTTAGGCTTAGGCTTGGGGTTAAATTTAGGCTTAGGGTTAGGATTAGGTTTAGAAGTTAGCTTTAGGTTTAGTGTTAGGGTTAGGTTTATGGTTAGGGTTAGGGGTAGCATTAGGGTTGGGTTTAGGGTTAGTGTTAGATTATGTGTTAGTTTTAGAGGGTTAGGCTTATTTTTAGGGTTAGGGATTAGGGTTAGGATTAGGGTTAGTTTTAGGGTTAAGTTTAGGGTTAGTGTTAGGGTTAAGGATTAGGCTTAGGGTTATGCTTAGGTTTAGGTTTAGGTTTAGGTTTAGGTTTAGCGTTAGGGTTAGGCTTAGTTTTAGGGATTGGGATAGGGTTATGGTTAGGCTTATGGTTAGGGTTGGGTTAAGGGTAGGGTTATGTTTAGGCTTTAAAGTTAGAGGTTAGGGTTCGGGTTAGGGCTTAGGGTTATGTTCAGGGGATAGAGTAGAGGTGTGGGTTAGGGTTGGTGTTAGGGTTAGGGTTACGGATAATATTATGGTTAGGGTTAGGTTTAGGATTAGTGTTAGCGTTAGGGTTAGGGTTTGTGTTAGGCTTCGTTTTAGTGATAGGAATCTTGTTAGGGTTAGGCTGATGTTTAGGTTTAGGGTTAGGGTTAGGTTTAGTGTTAGATTTCGGATTTCTGTTATGGTTAGATTTAGGTTTAGCATTAGATCTAGCATTAGGTTTAGGCTTTGGGTTAGTGTTAGCGCTAGGGTTAGGGTTAGGGTTAGGGGTTAGTGTTAGATGTTAGGTTTATGTTTAGGGTTAGTGTTCGGGTTAGGGTTACGGTTAGGGTTAGTGTTCATGTTAGGTTAGGGTTACATTATGGTTTATGTGTTAGGGATAGAGTCAGGTTTAGGCTTCGGTTTACGCTTAGGGTTCGGGTTATGATTAGGTTTAGGTTTAGGTTTAGGTTAGGATTAAAGTTAGGGTTAGGGTTATGGTTAGTGTTAGCATGTTGGTTAGGTTTAGGGGTTAGGTGTTAAGGATATGTTTAGGTCTATGGTTAGGGTTATGGTTAGGGTTAAGGTTACATTAAGTGTTACAGCGGGGTTAGTGTTAGTGTTAAGGTTAGGGTTAGGGATTAGGGATTGGGTTGGTGTTAGGGTTAGGGGCTAGTTTTACGGTTAGTGTTAGGGGTATGTTAAGGTTTAAGGTTAGGGGAACGGGTTAGGTTTAGTGTTCAGGTTAGGGTTAGAGTTAGGTTTAATTTTAGGGATTTAGGTTAGGGTTACTGATAGCGTGTTAGGCTCAGTATTAGGATTAGTGTTAGAGATATGTTTAGGGTTAGGGTTAGATTTATTGTTAGGGTTAGGGTTATGGATAGGGTTAGGGTTAGGTTTAGGGTTAAGGATAGGGTTAGGGTTAGGTTTAGGTGTTAGTGTTAGGGTTAGGTTTAGGAGTTCGGGTTAGTGGTATGGTTAGTGTTAGGTTAAAGGTTAGGATTACAGTTAGGTTTGGGGTTAGGGTTATGGTTAACTTTAGGGTTAGGGTTAGGGTTTGGGCTAGGAATATGTTTAAGGATAGAGTTAGGTTTAGGGTTAGGGTTAGTTTTAGGGTTAGGGTTAGGGCTTGGTTATGGGTTAGTTTTAGAGGGTTAGGCTTAGGTTTAGGGTTAGGTTGAGGGTTATGGTTAGGTTTGGGATTAGGGTTTGGGTTAGGGTTGGGGTAAATGTTACGGTTAGAGGTTAGTGATAAGTTTAGGGTTAGGCTTATTTTTAGGGTTAGGGATTAGGTTAGGATTAGGGTTAGTTTTGGGGTTAAGTTTAGGGTTAGTGTTAGGGTTAGGCATTAGGCTTGGGGTTAAATTTAGGTTTAGGGTTAAGGTTAGGCGTAGTTTTAGGGATAGGGATAGGATTATGGTTAGGCTTGAGGTTAGGGTTAGGGTTAGAGGTAGGGTTATGTTTAAGGGTTAGAGTTAGAGGTTAGGGTTAGGGTTAGTGTTAGTATTAGGGTTACGGATAGTGTTAGGGTTAGGGTTAGGGTTTAGTTTAGGGTTAGGTTTAGGGTTAGTGTTAGCATTAGGGTTAGGGTTAGGGTAAAGTTTAGTGTTAGGCTTAGTTTTAGTGATAGGGAACTTGTTAGGGTTAGACTGAAGGTTAGGGTTAGGGTTAGGGTTTGGCTTAGGTTTAGCATTAGGTTTTGGATTTGAGTTAGGGTTAGATTTAGGTTTAGCGTTAGAGATAGCGTTAGGTTTAGGATTAGGTTTAGTGTTAGTGCTAGGGTTAGGGTTAGGACTAGGTGTTAGTGTTAGAGGTTAAGTTTGTGTTTAGGGTTAGTGTTAGAGTTAGGGTTATAGTTAGTTTGAGGGTTCAGGTTAGGTTTGGGATATGTGTTAGGGATATGGTCTGGGTTAGGCTTTGGATTACACTTAGGGGGTTATGATTAGGTTTAGGGTTAGGTTTAGGTTAGGGTTAAAGTTAGGGTTAAAGTTAGGGTTAGGGTTAGCGTTAGTGTTAGGATGTGGGTTAGGGTTAACGGTTAGGTGTTAAGGATATGTTTAGGGCTATGGTTAGTGTTACGGTTAGGGTTAGGGTTACATTAAGGGTTACAGTTGGGTTAGTGTTAGTGTTAGAGTTAGGGTTAGGGGTTAGGGATTGGGTTAGTGTTATGTTTAGGTGCTAGTTTTATGGTTAGTGTTAGGGGTGTGTTAAGGCTTAAGGTTAGAGGTACGGGTTAGGGTTAGTGTCCAGGTTAGGGTTAGAGATAGGTTTAACTTTAGGGATTTGAGTTAGGGTTATGGAATGTATGTTAGGCTCAGTATTAGGATTAGGGTTAGAGATAGGTTTAGTGTTAGGGTTAGGTTTATTGTTTGGGTATGGTTACGGATTGGTTTAGGGTTAGGTTTAAGATTAAGGATAGGGTTAGGTTTAGGGGTTAGTGTTAGGGTTATGGTTAGGGTTAGGGTTAGGGGTTAGGGGTTAGGGTTAGGGTTAGGGGTTAGGATTACGGTTAGGGTTTGAGTTAGGGTTATGGTTAAGTTTAGGGTTAGGTTTAGGGTTAGGGCTAGGAATACGGTTAGGGATAGTGTTAGGGTTAGGGTTAGGATTAGGGTTAGGGTTAGGGTTAGAGTTTAGCTTTAGGGTTAGGATTGGCGTTAGGGTTATGTTGAGGGTTAGATTTAGGGATAGGTATTAGAGTTAAGGGTAGAGGTTAGGGTTACGGTTAGGGTTAGGGTTAAGCTTATGGTTAGGGTTATGGTTAGTGTTAGGTTTAGGTTTAGGGTTAGTGTAGGGATTAGTTTTAGTGTTAGGGTTAGGGTGAATGTTAGGTTTAGCTGTTTGGTTAGGGTTCGGGTTAGGCTTATCATTATGGTTAGGGGTTAGGGTTAGTGGTAGGGTTAGCATTAGGGTTAGGGTTAGGGTTAGGTTTAGGGGTTAGAGTTATATGTTAGGTTTTGGGTTAGGGTTAGAGTTAGGGTCAGGTTTAGTGTTTGGGTTGGTTTAGTGTTAGGGTTAGGGTTAGTTTTAGTGTTAGGTTTCGGGTTCGGTTTAGGGCTAGGGTTCGGTTTAGGGGTTAGAGTTAGTTGTTAGGGTTAGTGTTAGGGGTAGAGTTTAGGGTTAAGGTTATTGTTAGGCTTATGGTTAGGGTTAGGTTAGATATTAGGGTTAGGGTTAGTGTTAGGGTTTGGGTTACGGTTAGGGTTATGGTTAGGTTAGTGTTAGGTTTAGGAGTTATTTGTTAGGGATATGCTCAGTGTTAGGCTTCAGATTACTGTGAGGCTTCCAGTTATGATTAGGTTTAGTGTAAGTGTTAGGGTTAGGGTTAAGTTTATGGTTAAGATTATGGTTAGGGTTTGGGTTAGGGTTAGGTGTTAGATGTTAAGGTATTGTTAAGGGTTATGGTTAGGGTTACGGTTAGTGTTAGGGTTACATTTAGTGTTACGGTTAGGGTAAGTGTTAGTGTTAGTGATTAGGGTTAGGTTTCAGGTTAGGGTTAGTGTTAGGCTCAGTATTAGGATTAGGGTCAGGGATCATTTTACAGTTAGGGTTAGCGTTACAGATATGGTTAAGTTTAGTTTCAGAGTTAGGGGTACGGTTAGGGTTAGGGGTTAGGTTTAGGTTTAGTGTTAGGGTTAGTGGTTAGGTTTAGTGTTAGTGTTAGGGTTAGGATTATGGTTAGGGTTATGGTTCGAAGTTTAGGGTTAGAGATTGGGTTAGGGTGAGGGTTAGCGTTACTGTTTGGTTTAGGTTAAGTTTTAGGGTTAGTGGCTAGAGTTTGGGTTAGTGTTTGTGTTTGGGTTAGGGTTAGGTGTAGGGATAGGGTTATGTTTAGTGTTAGGGTTAGGGTTATGGTTAGTGTTAGGGTTAGGGTTAGGTTTAGAAATTATCTTTAGGGTTAGGGTTAGGGCTAGGGTTAGGTTTGGGTTTAGGTTTAGGGTTAGGGCTTTAGGATAATGTTTGTGTTAGGGTTAGGGTTAGGGTTAGGTGTTAGGTGTTAGGGATAAGGTTATGGTTAGTGTTAGGTTTAGGTTAGGTTTAGGATTAGTGTTAGTGGTTAGGGGTTATTGTAGGTGTTATGGTTAGGGTTAGGGTTAAGCTTAGGTTTAGTGTTAGTGTTAGGCTTAGGGTTAGGATTAGGATTATAGGTTAGCTTTAGGCTTAGGGTTAGGGTTAGGGTTACTGTTAGGGTTAGGGTTAGGACTAGGGTAAAGGTTTGGGTTCACGTTAGGCTTAGGGTTAGGGTTAGTGTAAGGTTATTGGCAAGTTTTACAGGGTTAGGTTTAGGGTTAGGGTTAGGGTTAGGGTTAGGGTTAGCGTTTGGGTTAGTGTTAGGGTTAAAGTTGTGTTTAGCGTTATGGTTAGGTTAGGGATTAAGGTTAGGGTTAAGGTTAGCTTGAGGGTGAGGGTTAGTTTTAGAGGTTAGGGATAGGTTTAAGCTTAGGCTTACCATTAGGGTTAGGGATTAGGGTTAAGGTTAGGGTTAGGTTTAGTGTTAGGTTGAGGGTTAGTGTTAGGGTTAGGTATTAGGCTTAGGTTTCGGTTTAGGGTTAGTGTTAGGGTTAGGGTTAGGCTTAGTTTTACGGATAGGGATAGGATTATGATGAGGCTTAATGTTAGGCTTATGGTTAGGGTTAAGGTTAGTGTTAGGGATTAGAGTTAGAGGTTAGGGTAATGTTAGGGTTAGTGATAGGGTTAGGTTTATTGTTAGGGTTAGGCTTAGGGTTGGGTTAGGGTTAGTCTTAGGGTTAGGCTTAGTTTTAGTGATAGGGATAGCATTATGGTGAGGCTTACGGTTAGCGTTAGAGTTAGGTTTAGGGGTTAGAGTTAGAGGTTAGGGCAAAGTTAGAGTTAGTGATATGGTTATGGTTATGGTTAAGGTTATGGTTAGGGTTAGTGTTATGGTTAGCGTTAGGGTTAAGGTTAGGTTTAGGTTTAGGGTTAGGCTTAGTTTTAGCGTTAAGGATAGGGTTAGGTTTAGGCTAATTGTTAGTGTTAGAGTTAGGCTTAGGGTTAGGTTTAAGGTTAGGATTAGGATTAATTTTATGGTTTAGTTTAGGATTAGGGTTAGGTATTATGGTCAGGGTTAGGGTTAGGTTAGTGCTAGGGTTAGGGTTAGGTTTAGGTTTAGGGTTAATCTTCGTTTTACTGTTAGTGTTAGGGTGAGGGTTAGGGTTAGGGTTAGGATTAGGGTTAGGGTAAGGGTTAAGGTTTGGGTTAGGGTTAGGGTTAGGGGTTAGAGTTAGAGTTTAGGGTAAAGGTTAGAGTAAGTGTTAGGGTTAGAGTATAGGGTTAGGGTTAGTGTTCTAGTTCTGGTTATTGTTTGGCTTAGGGTTAGAAATTAGTGTTAGGTTTAGTGTTAGGGTTAGAGTTACGGTTAGGGTTAGGTTAGGGTTAGGGTTAGGAGTTAGGTGTTAGAGATAGGGTCAGGGTTAGGCTTCAGATCACAGATAGGGTTAGGGTCACTATTAGGTTTAGGGTTAGGTTTCAGAATAGGGTTAGGGTTACAGTTTGAGTTAGGGTTAGGGGTTAGGTGTTAAGGATATTGTTAGTGTTATGGTTAGAGTTATGGTTAGGGTTAGGGTTATGTTAAGTGTTACGGTTATGGTTAGCAATAGTGTTAGGGTTATGGATTAAGGATAGGTTTAGTGTTAGGGTTAGAAAGTTAGTGTTAGAGTTAGGCTTAGGGTTAGCATTAGGATTAGGGTTTGGTTTAGGTTGAGGGTTAGGGTTTTGGGCTTAGGCTTTGTGTTAGGGTTTGGGTTATGGTTAGGGATTAGGGATATGGTTATGTGAGTGTTAGTGTTAGGGTTAGGGTTAGGGTTAGGGATTAGTGTTAGGGTTACATTTAGGATTAGGGTTAGGGTTTAGGTGTTAGGGATAAGGTTAGGGTTAGGGATAGGGTTAAGGTTAGGGTTAGAGTTAGGGTTAGGGGTTAGGCTTAGGGTTAGGGTTAGGTTTAGAGTTAGGGTTAGGGTTATGGTTAAGATTAGCATTAGGGTTAGGATTAATTTTAGGGTTACAGTTAGGGTTAGGTTTAATGTTAGGGTATTTGTTAGTTTTAGATGGTTAGGGTTAGGGTTAGGATTAGGCTTAGGGTTAGGGTTATTGTTAGTGTTAGAAGTTAGGGTTATGGTTAGGGTTAGGGTTAGGGTTAGGGTTAGGGGCTAACATTTAGGGTTAGGGTTAGAGTTAGTGTTAGGGTTACCGTTAGTGTTAGCTTATGGTTAAGGTTATGGTTAGGGTTACGGTTAGTGTTCGGGTTAGTGTTAGGCTTAGGGTTAGGGTAGGGATTAGGGATAGGTTTAGGGTTAGAGTTATGGTGAGGTTTAGGTTTAGGGGTAAGGGTTAGGGTTAAGGTTAGGCTTATTTTTAGGGTTAGGGATTAGGGTTAGTGTTAGTGTTAGGGTTAGGGGTAGGTTTAGGGATTAGTGTTAGAGTTATTGTTAGGTTTATAGTTATAGTTACAGTTAGGTTTAGGGTTAGGCTTAGTTTTAGGTTTAGGGATAGGGTTAAGTTTAGTCCTAATATTAGGGTTCGGGTAAGGGTAAGTGTTAGGTTTAGGGTTAGGGTTAGGGTTAGGATTAGGTTTGGGGTTAGGATTAGAGTTAGTGTTAGGGTTACGTTTAGCGTTATTGTCAGTGTTTGGGTTAGGTTTAGGGTTAGGGTTCAGGTTAGGTTTATTTTTAGTGTTAGGGTTAGAGTTATAGTTTAGGGTTAGTGTTAGTGTTAGGGTTAGTGTAAGATTAGGGTTAGAGTTTAGGTTTAGGGTTCGTATTAGAGTTATGTTTATGGTTAGGGTTAGGGCTAGAAGTTGTGATTAGTGTTATGGTTAAGGTTACCGTTACTGTTAGGGTTAGGTTAGGATTATGTTTATGGTTTAGGTGTTAGGGATAGGGACAGGGTTAGGGTTAGGGTTAGGGTTAGGTTTATGTTTAGGTTTAGGGTTAGAAGTATGGTTAGATTTATTGTCAGCGTTAGGGTGAGGTTTAGGGTTAGGGGTTAGGTGTTAATGATATCGTTAGGGTTGAGTTTAGGGTTACGTCTAGGCTTTGGGTTATGTTTAGGGTGAGTGTTAACATTAGGATTAGGGTTAGGGTTAGGTTTAGGGTTAGATTTCGAGTTAGTGTTGGGTTAGGGTTAGGTTTAGGGTTTGAGTTAAGGTTGGGTTAGGGTTAGGGTTAGTGTTTAGAGGTAGTTGTTAGGGTTAGGGTTAGGTTTAGGCTTATGCTTAGTGTTAGGGTTATGGTTATTGTTAGGGTTAAAGTTTAGGGTTAGTGTTAGTGTTAGCGTTTGGTTTAGTGTTAGGGTTAGAGTTAGTGTTAGGGTTAGGGTTAGTGTTATGGTTAGGTTTAGGAATTAGTGTTAGTTTTAGGGTAAGTGTTCAGGATCGTGTTAGGTTTAGGGTTAGGGTTAGACAAGGTTAAACTTGGGGTCACGGTTAGGTTTAGGGTTATGGTAGGGTTTGTGTCAGAGTGAGTGTTTGGGTTAGGTTTAGGGTTAGGCTTAGCTTGGGTTAGGGTTAGGGTTAGGGTTAGTGTTAAGGATAGTTTTAGCGTTAGGATTAGGGTTGGGTTTAGGGTTTAGGATTAGATTAGGGTTAGGTTTAGTGTTAGGTTTAGGTTTAGGGTTAGGATTAGGGTTAGGGCTAGAGGAAAGTGTTAGTGTTAGCTTTAGGGTTAGGGTTAGGCTTAGTTTTAGGGTTAGGGATAGGGTTATGATTTAGCTTAATGTAAGGGTTAGTTTTAGGAAAAGGGTTATGGTTAGGGTTAGCGTTAGGATAGAGTTAGGGTTAGGGGTTAGGTGTTAGCAATAAGGTCAGTGTTAGGCTTCGGATTACCGATAGGGTTAGGGTTACTTTTAGGTTTAGGGTAAGTTTTAGGGTTAGGGTTAGTGTCAGGGTTTGATTTAGGGTTAGGTGTTAGCTGTTAAGGATATGGTTAGGGTTACGGTTAGACTTACAGTTAGGGTTAAGGTTATTTTTAGGGTTACGGTTAGGGTTAGTGTTGGGGTCAGTGTTAGGGTTAGGGATTAGTGATAGGGTTAGGGTTAGGTTTAGCATTAGGGTTAGGGAATAGTGTTATGGTTTGGGTTAGGTTTATTGTAAGGGTTAAGTTTAGGGTTACAGATTAGGGTTAGTGTTCGGCTTAGGGATAGACTTTGGCTTAGGGTTCGGGTTATTGTTAGGGTTATGTTTAGGCTTAGGGTTACAGTTAAGGTTACAGTTAGGGTTACAATTAGTATTTGGGTTAGGGTTAGTGTTAGTGTTAGGGTTAGGATTAGGGTAGCAATTAGTGTTAGGTTTAGTGTTTAGGTTACGGTGAGGGCTAGGGTTATGCATTAGGGTTAGGGTTAGGGTTAGGCTTATCGTTAGGGTTAGGGATTAGGGTTAGGGTTAGTGTTAGGTTTATCATTAGGGTTAGTTTTAGGGTTAGGGTTAGGGATTAGGGTTAGGGTTACAGTTAGTTTTAGGGTTAGTGTTAGGCTTAGGGTTAGGCTTAGTTTTAGGGTTAGGGATAGGGTTAGGGTTAGTATTAGAATTTAGGGTTAGGTTTAGGGTTACAGTTAAGGTTAGGGTTAGGTTCGTGTTAATTTTAGGGTTTAGGTGTTAGGGATAGGGGTAGGATTAGGCTTCGGATTACGATTAGGGTTCGGTTTACAATAAGGTTTAGGGTTATGGTTAGGGTCCTGGTTAGGTTTAGGGTTAGTTTTTGGGTTAGGGTTCGTGGTTAAGTGTTAAGGTTATGGTTATTGTTATATTTAGGGTTATGGTTAGGTTTACGGTTTGGGTTAAGTTTAGGGATTAGAGTTAGGTGTTAGGGTTAGGGATAGGGTTATGGTTAGATTTAGGGTTAGGGTTAGGGTTATGTTTAGAGTTAGGGTTAGTCTTAGGGTTAGAGTTTAGCTTTAGGGTTAGGTTTAGGGTTAGGGTTATGCTTAGTTTTAGGTTTAGGATTAGATTTAGGGTAATGATTAGCATTAGAGTTAGAGGTTAGGGTTAGTGTTAGGGTTATTGTTAGGGTTAGGGTTAGGGTTTGGGTTAGTTTTGGGGTATGGGTGAGATTTAGAGCTTTAGTGTTAGGGTTAGGATTAGTTTTAGGATTAGGGATAAGTTTAGTGTCAGGGGTTAGCTTTACAGTTAGGATTAGCGTTAGGTGTTAGGGTTAGGTTTAGGGTAGGGTTAGGTTAGGGTTGGGGTTAGGGGTAGGTTAGTGTTAGGTTTAGGGTTTAGGTGTTAGGGATAGGGTCAGTGTTAGGCTTCAGATTACAGATAGGGTTAGGGTTACTATTAGGTTTAGGGTAATGTTTAGGGTTAGTGTTAGGGTTATCGTTGGGGTTAGGGTTAGGTTTTAGGTGTTAAGGATATGGTTAGGTTTATGGTTAGAGTTACTGTTATGTTTAGGCTTATCGTTAGTGTTAATGTTAGGGTCATTTTTGGTGTTAGGGATTAGGGATAGGGTTAGGGTTAGGTTGGGGTTAGGGATTAGGGTTAGGTTTTAGGCGTTAGGGATAAGGTTAGGGTTAGGTTTATGGTTAGGGTTAGGTGTTAGGGGTTAGGGTTAGGGCAGTGTTAGGGTTAGATTTAGGGTTAGCGTTAGGGTTATGCTTAAGGTTAGGGTTAGGGTTAGGGTTAGGTTTAGTGTTTAGCTTTAGGGTTAGGGTTAAGATTAGCATTACAGTTAAGTTTAGATTTAGGATTAGGGTTAGGGTAAGGTTTAGGATTAGATTTAGAGGTTAGGGTTAGTGTTAAGTTTATTGTTGGGGTTAGGGTTCGGGTTAGGTTTAGTGTTAGGGTATGGGTTAGATTTAGACCTTTAAAGTTAGGGTTAGGATTAGGTTTAGGATTAGTGATAGGGTTAATGTTAGATGTTAGGGTTAGGTTTAGCCTAAGGGTTAGGATTAGGGGTTAGGGTTAGGTTTAGTGTTAGGGTTAGGATTAAGATTATGTTTAGGGTTAGGGTTGGAAGGTTAGCGTTAGAGTTAGCTTTAGGGTTAGGGTTAGAGTTTAGCTTTAGGCTTAGGGTTAGGGTTATGGTTAAGGGTTAGGGTTAGTTTTAGCATTAGTGTTAGGGTTAGGATTAGGGTTAGAGTTTAGCGTTAAGGTTAGGGTTAGGATTAAGGTTAGGGTTAGGGTTAGAAGTTAGGGTTAGTGTTAGGGTTAACTTTAGGGTTAGGGTTACAGTTAAGGTTAGGGTTAGGTTAGGGGTAAGTTTAAGGGTTAGTTGTTAGGGATAGGGATAGAGTTAGGGTTCGGATTATGGTTAGGGTTCGGTTACAATAAGGTTTAGGGTTAGTGTTAGGGTTATGGTTAGGGTTACGCTTAGGTTAGGGTTAGGGTTTGGGTTAGGGTTAGGGGTTAGGTGTTAAACATATGGTTTCTATTTTGTTTAGGTTTATAGTTAGGGTTAGGGTTACATTTGGGTTTAGTGTTAGCGTTAGTGTTAGGGTTATGGCTTAGGGATAGGGTTAGGGTTAGGGATAGGGTTAGTTGTTAGGGATAGGGTTAGAGTTAGGCTAATCGTTAGGGTCAGGGATTAGGGTTAGGGTTAGGTTTAGCGCAAGTGTCAGGGTTCAGGATTATGCTTAGCGTTAGGGTTAGGTTTAGGTTTAGGGTTAGGGATAGGGTTAGGGTTAGGTTTAGGCTTAGTTTTAAGGTTAGGGATAGGAATAGGCTTTGGCTTAATATAAGGTTTAGGGTTGTGTTAGGTTTGGGGTTATGGTTATGGTTAGGGTTAGAGTTTAGTGTTGGATTTAGTGTTAGGGTTATGTTTAGGGTTAGTGTTAGTGTTAGAAGTTAGTTTTAGGGTTAGTGTTAAGTTTCGGATTATGGTTAGGGTTAGGGGTAGGTTAGGGTTAGGCTTAGGGGTTAGGTGTTAAGGACAGTGTCAGTGTTAGGGTTCGGATCACAGATAGGGTTAGTTTTACTATTAGGTTTAGGGTAATGTTAGGCTTAGTTTTAGGGTTAGCATTTGGGTTAGCGTTAGGTGTTAGGCGTTAAGGATATGGTTAGGGTTATGGTTAGAGTTACGGTTAGGGTTAGGCCTATGTTTAGGGTTATGATTAGGGTTAGTGTTAGGGTCAGTGTTAGGGTTAGGGATTAGGAATAGGGTTAGGGTTATGGTTAGGGTTAGGGTTAGGTTTAGAGGTTAGTGTTACGTTTAGGGTTAGGGTTATCGTAAGGGTTAAAGTTAGGGTTAAGGATTAGGATTAGTGTTTGGGTTAGGGTTAGATTTAGGGTTAGAGTTAAGGATTAGAGTTACGGTTAGGATTATGGTTAGTGTTAGGCTCAGTATTAGGGTGAGGGTTAGGGTTAGAGTTAAGTTCAGTTTTAGTGTTAGTTTTAGAGATATGGTTAGCATTTGGTTTAGGGTTAGGGATATGCTTAGGGTTAGGGTTAGTTTAGGGGTTAGGTTAGGTATAGGGTTAGGGATAGCGGTTAGGTTAGGGTTAGGTTTGATTTTAGGGTTAGGGTTAGGATTAAGGATAGGGTTTGGGTTAGAAAGTTAGTGTTAGAGTTAAGGTTAGGATTAAGGTTAGGTTGAGGGTTTGCATTAGATTTAGGGTTAGGGTTTCGTGGTTAGGGTTTGTGTTAGGGTTACGGTTAGGGTTAGGGTTAGGGTTTAGTGTTATGGTTAGGGTTAGGGTTAGGGTTATGGTTTCGGGTTAGTTGTTAGGGATAAATTTAGGGTTAGGTTTAGGCTTGGGTTAGGGTATTGCTAGGTGTTAGGGGTTAGAGTAAGGGTTAGGGTTAGGGTTAGTGTTAGGGTTAGTGTAAGGGTTAGGGTTAGAGTTTAACTTTATGGTTAGTGTTAGGTTTAGTGTTACAGTTAGTGTTAGGTTTAGGGTTAGGTTTTGGGTAAGGGTTAGGATTAGAGTTAGAGGTTATGTTTAGTGTTATGGTTATTGTTAGGGTTAGGCTTACGGTTAGTGTTAGGATATGATTTAGATTTAGAGGTTTAGGGTTAGGGTTCTGATTAGGCTTAGGATTAGTGATAGGGTTAGTGTTAGAGGTTAGGGTTAGTGTTAGCATTACGGTTAAGGTTAGAAGTTAAGTCTTGGGTTAGGGTTAGGGTTATTGTTAGGGTTACGGTTAGGGTTAGGGTTACGGTTAACATTATGGTTAGGGTTACATTAATGTTCAGGTTAGTGTTAGTGATAGGGTTAGGGTAGTGATTAGGGTTAGGTTTAGGGTTTAGGGTTACGGTGAGGGTTATGGTTAGGGGTTAGGGTTAGTGTTACAGTTAGGCTTATCGTTAGGGATAGGGATTAGGGTTAGGGTTAGTGTTATTGTTTGCATTAGGGTTAGGGTTATGGTTAGGGTTAGCCATGAGGGTTAGTGTTACTGTTAGATTAAGGGTTAGTGTTAGTCTTAGGGTTCGGCTTAGTTTTAGGGTTAGGGATAGTGTTATGGTTAGGGTTACATTTAGGTTTAGGGTTAGCATTATGTTTAGGGTTTGAAGTTAGTGTTAGGGTTTGGGTTAGTGTTAGGGTTACATTTAAGGTTAGGTTAGGATTACATTTAGGGGTTAGGTGTTAGAGATCGGGATAGGATTAGGCATCGGATTATGGTTAGGGTTCAGGTTGAAATAAGATTTAGGATTAGGGTTAGTGTTATGATTACAGTTACAGTTAGGTTTAGGGTTAGTTTTGGGGTTAGGCTTAGAGGTTATCTGTTAAGGATATTGTTAGAGTTATGTTTAGGGTTATGGTTTGAGTTAGGGTAATATTTAGGGTTATGGTTAGGGTTAGTTTTTGGGTTAGACTTAGAGGGTTATGGATTAGGGATAGGGTCAGGTTTAGGTTTAGGTGTTAGGGATAGGCTTAGGGTTAGGCTTATCATTAGGGATAGGTATTAGGGTTAGGGTTAGGTTTAGTGTTAGTGTCAGAGTTAGGGATTAGGCTTAGGGTTAGGGTTAGGTTTATGGTTAGGGCTAGGGTTAGAGTTAGGGTTAGGCTTAAGTTTAGGCTTAGATTCGGGGTTAGGGTTAGGATTAGGTTTTGCTTAATGTAAGGGTTAGGGTTACGGTTAGGGTTAGGGTTAGATTTACAGTTAAGGTTAGGGTTAGGGTTAGGTTTAGAAGTTAATGTTAGGGTTAGGGTTATGCTTAGGTTTAGGGGTAGGTTAGGGTTAGGTTTAGGGTTTAGGTGTTAGGAATAGGGCCAGGGTTAGGTTTGGGATTGTGGATAGTGTTAGTGTTACTACTAGGTTTAGTGTAAGGTTTAGGATTAGGGTTAGGGTTAGTGTTTGTGTTAGGGTTACGTGTTAGGTGTTAAGGCTATGGTTAAAGTTATGGTTAGAGTTACGGTTAGGTTTAGGGTTATGTTTAGGTTTATGGTCAGCGTTAGTGTTAGGGTCAGGTTTAGGATTACGGATAGGGTTAGGGTTAGGTTTAGGGCTAGGGTTAGGGTTAGGGGTTAGTGTTACGTTTAGGGTCAGGGTTATTGTAAGGGTTAAGGTTAGGGTTATGGATTAGGGTCAGTCTTCAGGTTATGGTTAGACTTAGGTTTAGAGTTACTGATAAGGGTTAGTGTTAGGGTTAGGGTTAATGTTGGGCTCAGTATTACGATTAGGCTTAGGGATAGTTTTAGGGTTAGGGTTAAGTTTATTGTTAGTGTTAGTTTTAGGGATATGGTTAGCATTATGTTTAGGGTTAGGGATAGGGTTAGGGTTAGGGTTAAGGCTTAGGGTTAGGGATTAAGGATAAGGTTAGTGTGAGTTTTAGTGTTATGGTTAGGGTTAGGGATTAGGGTTATGGTTAGAGTTAGGTTTAGGGGTAGGTTCAGGGTTAGGGTTAGGTTAGGGTTAGGGTTCGAGTTTAGCTTTAAGGTTAGACTTTGTGTTAAGGTATGGTTTATATTTAGAGATTTAGCGTTAGGGTTAGGATTAAGTTTAGGATTAGGGATAGGGTTAGTGTTAGAGGTTAGGGTAAGCGTTAGTGTTAGGGTTAGGGGTTAAGTGTTATGGTTAGGGTTGCTGTTATTGTTAGGGTTACAATTAGGGATAGGGTTACGGTTATGGTTAGAGTTAGGATTACAATTAGTGTTCGGGTTAGGGTTTGGGTTAGAGTTAGGCTTATGGTTAGGGTAGCTTTTAGGGTTAGGTTTCAGAATAGGGTTAGGGTGAGGGTTAGAGTTAGGGTTTAGGGTTAGGTTTAGGGTTAGGCTTAACATTAGTTTTAGGGATTAGAGTTAGTGTTCGGGTTAGCGTTAGGGTTAGTGTTAGGGTTAGGTTTAGGAAATTAGGGTTAGGGTAAGTGATAAGTTTAGTGTTAGTGTTAGGGTTAGGGTTAGGTTTAGTTTTAGAGTTAGGGATAGGGTTAGGGTTAGGCTTAGGCTTAGGTTAGGTTTAGTGTTATGTTTAGGATTTGGATTAGGGTTAGGGTTCCTGTTAGGGTTAGGGTTAGTGTTAGGGTTAGGATTAGGGTTAGGTTTCGGGTTTGGGTTCAGGTTCGGGTTAGGTTCGGGGTTTGGTTTAGGGTTTACAGTTAGAGGTTAGGTATAGGGTTCGGGTTAGAAGTTAGGGTTAGTGTTAGGGTTAGGGTTACAGTTAGGGTTAGTGTTAGGTTAGGGTTAGGTTTAGGGGTTAGGCATTAGGGAAAATTTTAGGCTTTGGATTACGGTTCGGGTTTGTATAAGAATAAGGTTAGTGTTAGGGTTAGGATCATGGTTAGGGTTACGGTTAGGTTTAGGGGTAGGTTTTGGGTTAGGGTTTAGGTGTTAAGGATATGGTTAGGGTTATGTTTATTGTTATGGTTATGGTTAGGGTTACGTTTAGGTTTATGGTTAGTGTTAGTGTTAATGTTAGTGTTAGTGTTAGTGTTAGTGTTAGTGTTAGTGTTAGGGTTATGGATTAGGGATAGGGTTGGGGTTAGTTTTAGTTGTTAGGGATAGGAATAGGGTTAGGCTTATCATTATGGTTAGGGGTTAGGGTTAGTGTTAGGTTTAGGGTTAGTGTTAGGGTTAGGCTGAGTTTTAGGCTTGGGGTAGGGTTAGGGTTAGCCTTACTTTTTTGGTTATTGTTGGGTTTAGGATTTGGGTTAGGGTTAGGTTTAGGTTTAGGGTTAGTGTTAGCTTTGGGTTTAGGGTTAGAGTTAGGTTTATGATTAGATTTAAGGTTGGGGTTAGGGTTAGGGTTAGGGTTAGGGCTTAGGGCTTAGTATTAGAGGTTAGGGTTATGGTTAGGATTAGGTTTAGGTGTTAAGTGTTAGGGTTAGGTTTGGTGTTTTTGTTAGGGTTCCTGTTAGGGTTAGGGTTCCAGTTATTGTTACGGTTAGGGTTACGATTAGTCTTCGTGTTAGGATTAGTGTCAGGGTTAGGGTAGAGATTAGGGTTAGGATTCAGGTTTCGGTTAGGGTTAGGGTGAGGGTTAGGGTTAGGGTTAGTGTTAAGGTTACAGTTAACTTGAGGTTTATGTTTAGAGTTAGGTTAAGGGTTAGATTAGGTTTAGAGGTTTATTGTTAGTGTTAGGGTTATTTTTAGGGTTAGGGTTTAAGGTTAGGGTTAGTGTTAGGGTTTAGTGTAGATTTAGAGCTTTAGGGTTAGGGTTAGGAATAGGCTTAGGATTAGGGATATGGTCAGTGTTAGAGGTTAGGGTTAGGTTTAGCGTTAGCGTTAAGATTAGGGGTTAGGGTTAGGTTTAGGCTTAGGGTTAGGGTTAGGATTAGGTTTAGGGTTAGAATGTTAGCGTTAGAGTTAGGGTTAGGGTTAGGGATAGGTGTTGGGTTAAGTTTAGTGTTAGCGTTTTGGGGTTAGGGTTTGGAATAGGGTTAGGTTTAGGGATAGGGTTACGGTGAATGTTAGGGTTATGGTTAGGTTAGTGATTAGGGTTAGGTTTAGGGTTAGTTTTAGGATTAAGGTTAGGGGTTACGTGTTAGGGATAAGGTTAGGGTTAGTGTTAGGGTTAGGGTAAGTGTAGGGTTACTTTTAGGGTTTAGGGGTTAGGGTTAGCACTAGGGTTAGTGTTAGGTTTAGGGTTGTGGTAAGGGTTAGGGTTAGAGTTTAGCTTTACGGATAAGTTTAGGGTTACGTAAGGGTTAGGTTTAGTTTTAGCATTAGGGTAAGTGTTAGGATTAGGATTAGAGCATAGCATTAGTGTTAGTGTTGAGGTTAGGGTGAGGGTTAGGGTTAGGTTTAGGCTTATTGTTAGATAGGGTTAAGTTTAGGTTTAGGCTTATTGTTAGGGTCAGGAATTAGGGTTAGGGTTAGGGTTAGGAATAGTGTCAGGGTTTGGTTTTAGGCATAGGGATAGGGTTAGTTTTAGGGTTATGGTTATGGATATGGTTAGGGTTAGGGTTACAGTTAGGCTTAGGGATAGTGTCAGGGTTTGGTATTAGGCATAGGGATAAGGTTAGTTTTAGGGTTATGCTTATGGATATGGATATGGTTAGGGTTAGGGTTAGGTATAGTGTCATGGTTTTGGATTAGGCATTCTGATAGGGTTAGTTTTAGGATTATTGTTAGGGTTAGTGTTAAGGTTAGGGTTAGGTTTAGGCTTAGTTTTAGGGTTAGGGATAGGAATAGGGTTTGGCTTAATATAAGGGTTAGGGTTGGGTTAGGGTTAGGATTAGGGTTAGTGTTAGGCTCAGAGTTTAATGTTAGGGTTAGTGTTAGGTTTATGTTTAGTGTTAGTGTTAGAGTTAGAAGTTTGTGTTAGGGTTAGTGTTAAGGTTAGAGTTATGGTTAGGTTTAGGAGTAGGTTAGGGTTAGGCTTAGGGGTTAGGTTTTAAGGATAGTGTCAGGGTTAGGCTTCGGATTATGGATAAGTTTAGGGTTACTATTAGGTTTAGGGTAAGGGTTAGGGTTAGGTTTAGGGTTAGTGTTTGGGTTAGGGTGAGGTGTTTGGTGTTAAGGATATGGTTAGGGTTATGGTTAGAGTTATGGTTAGTGTTAGGCTTATGTTTAGGGTTATGGTTAGGGTTAGTGTTAGGATCAGTGTTAGGGTTAATGATTAGGGATAGGTTTAGTGTTAGGTTTAGTGTTAGGTTTAGGGTTAGGGGTTAGTGTTACGTTTAGGGTTAGGGTTTTTGTAAGGGTTAAAGTTAGGGTTACGGATTAGGGTCAGTGTTCGGGTTAGGGTTAGACTTAGGGTTAGAGTTATGGATTACGGTTATGGTTAGGGTTAGTGTTAGTGTTAGGCTCAGTATTAGGATTAAAGTTAGGGATAGTTTTAGTGTTAGGGTTAAGTTCATTGTTTGTGTTAGTTTTAGAGATAGGGTTAGCATTAGGTTTAGGGTTAGGGATAGGGATAGGGTTAGGGGTTAGGTTAGGTTTAGGTTTAGGGTTAGGGGTTAGGTTTCGGGTTAGTTTTAGTTTTAGGTTTAGGTTTAGGTTTAGGGTTAGGATTTCAGGTTACGGTTAAAGTTAGAAGGTCAGTGTTAGATTTAGGATTAGGATTAAGGTTAGCGTTAGGGTTTGCATTAGGTTTAGGTTTTGGGTTTCACGGTTAGTTTTTGGGTTAGGTTTAGGGTTAGGATTAGGGTTTTGGCTTAGGGATAGGATTAGGGTTAGGTGATAGGGATAATGTTAGGGTTAGTGTTAGGGTTAGGGTAGGGTTAGGTATTAGGGGTAAGGGTAAGTGTCAGGGTTCGTGTTAGGGTTAGGGTTAGGTTTAGGATTAGGGTTAGGGTTTAGCTTTATGGTTAGGTTTAGGTTTAGGGTTAGGGTAAGGTTTAGGATTAGAGTTAGAGGTGAGTGTTAGTGTTAGGGTTATTGTTAGGGTTAGGGTTAGTGTTAGTGTTATGGTAAAGGTTAGATTTAGAGATTTAGGGTTAGGGTTCCGATTAGGTTTAGGATTAGGTATAGGGTTTGTGTTAGAGGTTAGGGTCAGTGTTAGCGTTATGGTTAGGGTTAGGGGTTAAGTGTTAGGGTTAGGGTTAGGGTTATTGTTAGGGTTACGGTTAGGGATAGGGGTACGATTATGGTTACGGTTAGGGTTACGATTAGTGTTCGGCTTAGTGTTAGGGTTAGGGTTAGGGTAGTGATTAGTGTTAGGTTGAGGGTTAGGGTTAGAGTTTACGGTTAGGGTTAGGCTTATCATTAGGGTTAGGGATTAGGGTTAGGGTTAGGGTTAGTGTTAGGGTTAGTGTTAGCGATTACAGTTAGGTTTACTGTTCGGTTAAGGGTTAGTGTTAGGGTTAGGGTTTGGCTTAGTTTTAGGTTTAGGGATAGTGTTATGGTTAGGTTTAGTTTTAGGGTTAGGGTGAGGGTTAGGTTTATGGTTAGAAGTTAGGGTTAGGGTTACAATTAAAGTTAGGGTTAGGTTAGGGTTAGGTTTAGGGGTTAGGTGTTAGGGATAGGCTCAGGGTTAGGCTTCAGATTATGGATACGTTTGGGGTTACTACTAGGTTTAGGGTAAGTTTTAGTTTTAGGGTTAGGGTTAGCGTTTGTGTTAGGGTTAGGTGTTAGGTGTTAAGGATATTGTTAGGGATATTTTTAGAGTTACAGTTAGGGTTAGGGTTATGTTTAATGTTATGGTTAGGGTTAGTGTAAGGGTCAGGGTTAGAGTTAGGGATTAGGGATAGGGTTAGGGTTAGGGTTAGGTTTAGGGTTAGTGGTTACTGTTATGTTTAGGGTTATGGTTATTGTAAGGGTTATCGTTAGGCTCAGAAATTAGCGTTAGGGTTAGTGATAGTGTCTGGGTTTTGTATTATGCATAGTGATAGGGTTAGTTTTAGGGTTATTTTTAGGGTTAGTGTTAAGGTTACGGTTAGGTTTAGGCTTAGTTTTAGGGTTAGGGATAGGAATGGGGTATGGCTTAATCTAAGGTTTAGAGTTGGGTTAGGGTTAGGATTAGGGTTAGTGTTAGGCTCAGAGTTTAATGTTCTGGTTAGTGTTATGGTTATTTTTAGTGTTAGTGTTAGTGTTAGAAGTTTGTGTTAGGGTTAGTGTTAAGGTTAGAGTTATGGTTAGGTTTAGGAGTAGGTTAGGGTTAGGCTTAGGGGTTAGGTGTTAAGGATAGTGTCAGGGATAGGCTTCGGATTATGGATAGGATTAGGGTTACTATTAGGTTTAGGGTAAGGGTTAGGGTTAGGTTTAGGGTTAGTGTTTGGGTTAGGGTGAGGTGTTTGGTGTTAAGGATATGGTTAGGGTTATGGTTAGAGTTATGGTTAGTGTTAGGCTTATGTTTAGGGTTACGGTTAGGGTTAGTGTTAGGGTCAGTGTTAGGGTTAATGATTAGGGATAGGGTTAGTGTTAGGTTTAGGGTTAGGGGTTAGTGTTACGTTTAGGGTTAGTGTTTTTGTAAGGGTTAAAGTTAGGGTTATGGATTAGGGTCAGTGTTCGGGTTAGGGTTAGATTTAGGATTAGAGTTATGGATTACGGTTACGGTTAGGGTTAGTGTTAGTGTTAGGCTCAGTATTAGGATTAAGGTTAGGGATAGTTTTAGTGTTAGGGTTAAGTTCATTGTTAGTGTTAGTTTTAGAGATAGGGTTAGCATTAGGGTTAGGGATAGGGTTAGGGTTAGGGGTTAGGTTAGGTTTAGGGTTAGGGTTAGGGGTTAGGGTTTGGGTTAGTTTTAGGTTTAGGTTTAGGTTTAGGGTTAGGGTTAGGTTTTCAGGTTACAGTTAAAGTTAGAAGGTCAGTGTTAGATTTAGGATTAGGATTAAGGTTAGCGTTATGGTTTGCATTAGGTTTAGGGTTTGGGTTTCATGGTTAGTGTTTGGGTTAGGGTTAGGGTTAGGATTAGGGTTTTGGCTTAGGGATAGGATTAGGGTTAGAGTTAGGGTTAAGGGTTAGGTGATAGGGATAATGTTAGGGTTAGGGTTAGTGTTAGGGTTAGGGTAGGGTTAGGTGTTAGGGGTAAGGGTCAGGGTTTGTGTTAGGGTTAGGGTTAGGTTTAGGATTAGGGTTAGGGTTTAGCTTTATGGTTAGGTTTAGGGTTAGGGTTGGGTAAGGTTTAGGATTAGAGTTAGAGGTTAGGGTTAGTGTTAGGGTTATTGTTAAGGTTAGGGTTAGTGTTAGTGTTATGGTAAAGGTTAGATTTAGAGGTTTAGGGTTAGGGTTCCGATTAGGCTTAGGATTAGGTATAGGGTTTGTGTTAGAGGTTAGGGTCAGGGTTAGTGTTATGGTTAGGGTTAGGGGTTAAGTGTTAGGGTTAGGGTTAGGGTTATTGTTAGGGTTACATTTAGGGATAGGGGTATGATTACGGTTATGGTTAGGGTTATGATTAGTGTTCGGCTTAGTGTTAGGGTTAGGGTAGTGATTAGTGTTAGGTTTAGGGTTAGGGTTAGAGTGAGGTTTAGGGTTACAGTTTACGGTTAGGGTTAGGTTTAGGGTTAGGCTTATCATTAGGGTTAGGGATTAGGGTTAGGGTTAGGGTTAGGGTTAGTGTTAGAGTTAGTGTTAGCGATTACAGTTAGGTTTACTGTTCGGTTAAGGGTTAGTGTTAGGGTTAGGGTTTGGCTTAGTTTTAGGGTTAGGAATAGTGTTATGGTTAGGTTTAGTTTAGGGTTAGGGTTAGGTTTAGGGTTAGAAGTTAGGGTTAGGGTAAGAGTTAGGGTTAGTGTTACAATTAAAGTTAGGGTTAGGTTAGGGTTATGTTTAGGGTTTAGGTGTTAGGGATAGGCTCAGGGTTAGGCTTCAGATTACGGATACGTTTGGGGTTACTACTAGGTTTAGGGTAAGTTTTAGGTTTAGGGTTAGGGTTAGCGTTTGTGTAAGGGTTAGGTGTTAGGTGTTAAGGATATTGTTAGGGATATTTTTAGAGTTACGGTTAGGGTTAGGGTTATGTTTAGTGTTAGTGTTAGGGTCAGGGTTAGAGTTAGGGATTATTGATAGGGTTAGGGTTAGGTTTAAGGTTAGTGGTTACTGTTATGTTTAGGGTTAGGGTTATTGTAAGGGTTAAGTCTTGGGTTATGGATTAGGGTCAGTGTTCATGTTAGGCTTAGATTTAGGGTTAGAGTTAGGGATTAGGGTTAGTGTTCGTGTTAGAGTTAGTGTTAGTCTCAGTGTTAGGATTAGACTTAGGGATAATTTTAGGGTTAGGGTTAAGTTTATTGTTAGTGTTAGGTTTAGGGATAGGGTTAGCATTAGGTTTAGGGTTAGGGATAGGGTTAGTGTTAGGGTTAAGGGTTAGGGTAAGGGATTAGGAATAAGGTTAGGGTGTTAGGGTTAGTGTTAGCGTTAGGGATTAGGGTTTGGTTAGAGTTAGGTTTAAGGGTAGGTTTAGGGTTAGTGTTAGGTTAGGGTTAGGGTAAGAGTTTAGCTTTATGGTTAGGCTTAGTGTTATGGAATGGGTTAGATTTAGAGGTTTAGGGTTAGGGTTAGGATTATGTCTAGGATTAGGGATAGGTTTAGTTTTAGAAGTTAGGGTTAGGGTTAGCGTTAGTGTTTGGTTAGGGGCTAAGTGTTATGATTAGGGTTGGTGTTATTGTTAGGTTTACGATTAGGGGTAGGGTTACGGTTATGGTTACAGTTATGGTTAAAATTAGTGTTCTGGTTAGGGTTAGGGTTAGGGTTAGGGTAGCTATTAGGTTTTGGTTTCGGGATAGGGTTAGTGTGAGGGTTAGGGTTAGGGGTTAGGGTTAGGATTAGGGTTAGGTTTAAAGTTAGTGTTAGGGATTACTGTTAGTGTTAGTGTTAGTGTTAGCGTTAGGGTTAGTCTTAAGGTTAGGTTTAGGAATTAGGGTTAGGGTTAGTGATAGGTTTAGCGTTAGTGTTAGGTTTAGGGTTAGGTTTAGTTTTAGAGTTAGGGATAGGTTTAGGGTTAGGCTTAAGGTTCGGGTTAGTGTTACGGATACGGTTAGAGTTAGGGTTAGGCTTAGGTTAGGTTTAGTGTTATGTTTAGGATTTGGATTAGGGTTAGGTTTACTGTTAGGGTTAGGGTTAGCGTTAGGTTTAGGTTTAGGGTTAGGGTTAGGTTTCGGTTTGGGGTGCGGGCTAGGGTTAGGTTTAGGGTTAGGTTTAGGGTTTACAGTTAGAGGTTAGGTTTAGGGTTCAGGTTAGAAGTTAGGGTTAGTGTTAGTGTTAAGGTTAGGGTTGCAGTTTATGGTTAGTGTTAGGTTAGGGTTAGGTTTAGGGGTTAGGTGTTAGGGATACGTTTAGGCTTTGGATTACGGTTCAGGTTTGTATTAGAATAAGGTTAGGGTTAGGGTTACGCTTATGGTTAGGTTTACCCTTAGGTTTAGGGTTAGGTTTTCGGTTAGAGTTAGGATTTAGTTGTTAAGGGTATGGTTAGGGTTATGTTTAGTGTTATGGTTGTGGTTAGGGTTACGTTTAGGTGTATGGTTAGTGTTAGTGTTAGTGTTAGGGTTAGGGTTAGGGTTATGGATTAGGGATAGTGTTAGGGTTAGTTTTAGGTTTTAGGGATAGGGTTAGGCTTAGCATTATGGTTAGGGATTAGGGTTAGTGTTAGGTTTAGGGTTAGTGTTAGGGTTAGGGATTAGGCTTAGGGTTAGGGTTAGGTTTAGGGTTAGGGTTATGGTTAGGCTGAATTATAGGCTTTGGGATAGGGTTAGGTTTAGGCTTACATTTAGGGTTATGGTTAGGATTAGGTTTAGGGTTAGGTTTAGGGTTAGGTTTAGGATTTGGGTTAGGGTTAGGTTTAGGTTTAGGTTTAGTGTTAACATTGGGATTAGGGTTAGGGTTAGGGTTAGGTTTAGGATTAGATTTAAGTTTGGGTTAGGGTTAGGTTTAGGGTTAGGGGTTTGAGTTAGAGGTTAGGGTTATGGTTAGGGTTAGGGTTAGGTGTTAAGTGTTAGGGTTAGGTTTGGTGTTTTTGTTAGGGTTCCGGTTAGGGTTTGGGTTACGGTTATGGTTACGATTAGGGTTACAATTAGTGTTTGTGTTAGGATTATTGTCAGGGTTAGGGTAGCGATTAGGGTTAGATTTCAGGTTAGGGTTAGGTTTAGTGTGAGGGTTAGGTTTAGGGTTAGGGTTAGGGTTAAGTTAGGTTTACAGTTAGGTTTAGGTTTATGATTAATTTTAGGGTAAGGTTTAGGATTATGTTTAGAGGTTAGGGTTAGTGTTAGGGTTATTTTTAGGGTTAGGGTTTATGGTTAGGGTTAGAGTTAGGGTATAGCTTAGATTTACAGCTTTAGGGTTAGGGTTAGGATTAGCCTTAGGATTAGGGCTAGGGTCAGTGTTAGAGGTTAGGGTTAGGTTTAGCGTTAGCGTTAAGATTAGGGGTTAGGGTTAGGGTTAGGTTTAGGCTTAGGGTTAGGGTTAGGATTAGGTTTAGGTTTAGGGTTAGAAGGCTAGTGTTAGAGTTAGGGTTAGGGTTAGGGTTAGGGTTTGGGTTAAGTTTCGGGTTAGGGTTTCATGGTTAGGGTTTGGGTTAGGGTTAGGGTTAGGGCTTAGAGATAGGGTTAGGGTTAGGGTTAGGGTTAGAGGTTAGGGTTGGGTTTAGGGTTAGGTTTAAGTTTAGGCTTGTCGTTTGGGTTAGGTATGCGGGTTAGGGTTATTGTTAGGGTTAGTGTTAGCGATTAGAGTTAGGTTTACTGTTAGGTTAAGGGTTAGTGTTAGTGTTAGTGTTTGGCTTAGTTTTAGGGTTAGGGACAGTGTTATGGTTAGGTTTAGGGTTAGTTTATGGTTATAAGTTAGGGTTAGGATAAGAGTTAGTGTTAGGCTTACAATTAAGTTTAGGGTTAGGTTAGGGTTAGGTTTAGGGGTTAGGTGATAGGGATAGGGATAGGATTAGACGTCATATTACGGTTAGGGTCCAGGTTAAAATAAGGTTTAGGATTAGTGTTAGGCTTATGATTAGGGTTACAGTTAGGTTTAGGGTTAGTGTTTGGGTTAGGGTTAGGGGTTAGGTGTTAAGGATATTGTTAGGATTATGTTTAGGGTTATGGTTAGGATTAGGGTTACATTTAGGTTTACGGTTAGGCTTAGTTTTTGGGTTAGGGTTAGGGTTATGGATTAGGGAATGTGTCTGGGTTAGGATTAGGGTTATGTTTAGGTGTTAGGGATAGGGTTAGGGTTAGGCTTATGATTAAGGTTAGTAATTAGGGTTAGGGTTAGTTTTAGTGTTAGTGTCAGTGTTAGGGATTAGGCTTAGGTTTAGGGTTAGGGTTAGGGTTAGGTTTAGGCTTAGGTTTAGGCTTAGGTTTAGGCTTAGTTTCAGCGTTACTGTTAGGATTAGGGATTTGCTTAATGTAAGGGTTAGGGTTACAGATAGGGTTAGGGTTAGGGTTAGGGTTAGAGTTAGGGTTAAGGTTAGAGTTAGGTTTAGGGTTAGGGTTATGTTTAGGGTTAGGGTTAACGTTAGAAGTTAGTGTTATGTTTAGTGTTAGGGTTATGGTTATGCTTAGGGTTAGGGTAGCTTAGGGTTAGGGTTAGTTTTAGAGTTTAGGGTTAGGGTTAGTCTTAGGGTTATGGTTAGGATTAGGGTTTTGCTTAATTTAACCGTTAGGGTTAGGGTTAGGGTTAGTTTTAGTGTTTAAGGTAAGGGTTAGTTTTAGGGTTATGTTTAGGTTTAGGGTTAGGGTTAGAAGTTAGGGTTAGGGTTACTGTTAGTCTTAGGGTTATGCTTAGGGTTAGAGGTAGGTTAGGGTTGGGTTTAGGGCCTAGGTGTTAGGGATAGCCTCAGGGTTAGGCTTCAGATTACAGATAGGTTTGGGGTTACTAATAGGTTTAGGGTAAGGTTTAGGGTTAGGGTTAGCGTTTGTGTTAGGGTTAGGTGTTAAGTGTTAAGAATATGGCCTGGTATACAGTTAGAGTTATGGTTAGGGTTCCTGGTATGATTAGTGTTACGGTTAGGGTTAGTGTTAGGGTCAGGGTTAGGGTTAGGGATTAGCAATAGGGTTAGGGTTAGAGTTAGTGTTAAGATTACGGTAGTGTTAGTGTTAGGTTAGGGTTATGTTTATGGGTTTTATGTTAGGGATGAGGACAGGGCTAGGCTTCGGATTATGTGTAAGGTTCGGGTTACAGTTAGGGTTAGGGTTAGTGTTAGGGTTAGGGTTAGTGGTTAGGTGTTAAGGATATTCTTAGCGTTATGTTTACAGTTATGGCAGTTATGGTTAGGGTTAGGGTTAGGGTTAAGGTTAGGGTTAGTGTTAGGTTTAGACTTAGGGTTAGGGTTAGGGTTTGGGTTAGGGTTAGGGTTAGGATTTGGGTTAGGGTTAGGGTTAGGGTTAGGGTTTAGAATTAGATGTTAGTGTTAGGGTTAGGTTTAGTGTGAGAATTTAGGGTTTTGGTCGTGTTAGGGTTATGGTTAGGGTAAGAGTTAAAAGTTAGAGTTAGTGTTAGGGTTAAGGTTATGGCTAAGGTTAGTGTTAAGTTTGGGTTACGTTTAGTGTTGTGGTTAGGGGCTAGGTGTTAGGTAGGGATAGGGTTAGGTTTAGGATTAGGGTTGAGGATAGGTTACTCTTAGTTTTATGGTTAGGGTTAGTGGTATGGTTAGGGTTACGTTTTAGTGTTAGGGTTACATTTATATTTAGGGTTAGGGTTATGGTTAGGGTTAGTTTTAGGGTTAGGGTTATGGTTAGGTTTAGGTTTAGGTTTATGGTTAGTGTTAGGGTCAGTGTTAGGGTTAGGTTTAGTGTTAGGGGTATAGTTACTGTTAGGGTTAGGGTTATGGTTAGGGTTAAGTTTAGGGATTAGTGTTAGTGTTAGGGCTAGGGTTCGGGCTTGGGTTACGTTTAGGGTTAGGCTTAGACAAGGTTAGGCTTGGGGTCAGGGTTAGGGTTAGGGTTATGGTCAGGGTTAGGTTTAGGGTGAGGTTTTCGGTTAGGGTTAGGGTTAGGTTTAGGGTTAGTGTTAGGGTTAGGATTAGTCTGATCTTGTGTTATTGTTAGGATTATGCTTAGGGTTTGGTTTATGGTTAGGTTAAAGGTTAGTTTTAGGTTTAGGGATAGTGTTAGTTTTAGGGTTGAGGATTAGGATTAGGGTTAGGGTTAAGTTTAGGTTTAAGTTTAGGGTTCGGATTAGGGTTAGGGCTAGAGGTTAGGGTTAGGGTTAGGGTTAGTTTTAGCTTTAGGGTTAGGGTTATTCTTAGTTTTAGTGTTAGGAATATGGTTAATGTTTAGATTAATGTAAGGGCTAGGGTTAGGGATAGGGTTATGGTTAGGATTAGCGGTATGATAGGGTTAAGTTTAGGGATTAGGTGTTAGCGATAGAGTCAGTGTTAGGCTTCCAATTATGGATAGTGTTAGGGTTACTTTTAGGTTTAGGGTAAGGTTTATGGTTAGAGTTAGGTTTTGGGTTATGGTTAGGTGTTAGGTGTTAAGGATATGTTTAGAGTTATGGTTAGCATTATCGTTAGGGTTAGGGTTATGTTTAGGCTTATGGTTAGTGCTAGTGTTAGGGTGTGGGTTAGGGATAGGGAGTAGTGATAGGGTTAGGATTAGGGTTAGTTTTAGGGTTAGGGTTAGGGGTTAGTGTTAGGTTTAGGGTGAGGGTTATTGTAAGGGTTAAGGTTAGGGTTACGGATTAGAGTTAGTGTTCAGGATATGGTTTGACTTAGGGATAGTGTTAGGGTTATTGTTAGGGTTATGGTTAGGGTTAGGGTTACAATTAAGGTTACGGTTAGGGTTACGATTAGTGTTTATGTTAGGGTTAGGGTAGCGATCACGATTAGGTTTCGGGTTAGGGTTAGGGTGAGGGTTAAGGTTACGTGTTAGGGTTAGGGTTAGGGTTAGGCTTATTAGATTTAGTGATTAGCTTTAGGATTAGAGTTAGGGTTAGCGTTAAGGTTGGTTTTAGGTTTAGGGTTAGAGATTAGGTTTAGGGTTAGTGTTAGGTTTAGGATTAGTATTAGGTTTAGGGTTAAGCTTAGTTTTAGGGTTAGGGATAGGGTTAGGTTTAGTGTTAGGGTTAGAAGTTAGGGTTAGTTTTAGGGTTACAGTTAACGTTAGGGTTAGGTTAGTGTTAATTTTAGAGTTTATGTTGTAGCGATAGGGATAGGGTTAGACTTCAGATTATGCTTAGGGTTCAGGTTACAATATGGTTTAGGGTTTCAGTTAGGGTTATGGTTAGGGTTACGGTTAGGTTTAAGTTTAGGATTTGGGATAGTGTTATGGGTTAGGTGTTAAGCATAGGTTAGTGTTATGTTTAGGGTTATGGTTAGGGTTAGGGTTACGTTTAGGATTCCGGTTAGGGTTAGTGTTAAGGTTAGGGTTAGGGTTATGGATTAGGGATAGGGTTATTGTTGGGGTTACGGTTAGGGTTAGGGTTAGTTGTTAGAAATATGGTTAGGGTTAGGCTTATCATTAGGATTAGTGATTAGGGTTAGGATTAGGTTTAGGGTTAGGGTTAGTGTTAGGGATTATGCTTAGGGTTAGATTTAGGGTTATGGTTAGGGTTACGGTTAGTGTTAGGGTGAGGGTCAGGATTAGGCTAAATTTTAGTGTTAGGGATAGTGTTAGAGTTTGGCTTAATGTAAGGGTTAGGGGAAGGGTTAGGGTTAGAGTTAGGGTTAGTGTTATGTTTAGGGTTAGGTTTAGGGTTAGAAGTTAGTGTTAGGGTTAGTGTTATGGTTAGGGTTATTGTTAGGGTTAGGGATAGGTTAGGGTTAGTTTTATGGGTTAGGTGTTAGGGAAAGGGTCAGGGTTAGTCTTCGGATTATGCATAGGGTTAGGATTACTATTAGGTTTAGGGTTACGGTTAGGGTTAGCGTTTGGGTTATGGTTACATGTTAGGTGTTACGGATATGGTTAGGGTTATGGTTCGAGTTACGGTTAGGGTTAGGGTTATGTTTAGGGTAAATGTTAGTGTTAGTGTTAGGGTCAGGGTTAGGTTTAGGGATTAGGGATAAGGTTAGGGTTAATGTTAGGGTTAGTGTTAGGGTTAGGGGTTAGTGCTACCTTTAGGGTTAGGGTTATTGTAAGGGTTAAGGTTAGGGTTATGGATTAGGGTTAGTGTTCGAGTTAGGGTTAGACTTAGAGTTACAGTTAGGCATTAGGGTTAGGGTTAGTGTTAGTGTTAGTGTTAGGCTCAGTATTAGCATTAGGGTTAGGGGTAGTTTTACGGTTAGGGTTAAGTTTATTGTTTGTGTTAAGTTTAGGGATAGGGTTAGCATTCGATTTAGGAATAGGGATAGGGTTAGGGCTAGGGTTAGGGTTTGGGGTTAGGATTAGGGATAGGGTTAGGTGTTAAGGATAGGTTTAGGTTTAGGGTTAGAATTAGTGTTAGGATTAGATTAGTTTTAGGGTTAGAATTTTAGTATTAGAGTTAGGGTTAGCATTTGAGTTAGGGGTTAGGGTTAGGGTTAGGGTTAGTGTTAGGATTATGGTTAGGCTTAGGGTTAGGGTTAGAGTTTCGCTTTAGGATTAGGGTTATGGTTAGCATTATGGTTAGGGTTAGGTTTAGGTTTAGGGTTAGGTTTAGGGTTAGAGGTTAGGGTTACTGTTGGGGTTACTGTTAGGTTTAGGGTTAGGTTTAGGGTTAGGTTTAGGGTTAGTGTTAGGGTATGGGATAGATTTAGAGGTTCAGGGTTAGGGATAGGATTAGGCTTAGTATTAGGAATAGAGTTAGTGTTAGAGGTTAGGGTTAGGGTTAGCGATTGGGTTATGCTTAGGGGTTAAGTGTTAGGGTTACGTTTAGGGTTATATTTAGGATTACGTTTAGGGTTAGGGTTATGATTATGGTTAAGGTTACGGTTAAGGGTTAGGGTTAGGGTTACGGTTAGGGTTATGTTTAGTTTAGAGTTAGGGTTACATTTAGGGTTAGGTTTAGTGTTAGGGTTAGGGTTAGGGTTAAGATTAGGTTTTTCAGGGTTAGGGTGTGAGTTAGGGTTAGGGTAGTGTTAGGGATTCGGAATAGGGTTAGGTTTAGGTTTAGGTTTAGAGTTAGGTTTAGGTTTACAGTTAGGGCTAGAGGTTAGGGTTAGGTTTAGGGTTAGGGTTAGGTTTAGTTTTATGGTTGGGGATAGAGTTAGGCTTTGGCTTAATATAAGTGTTAGGGTTATGGTTAGTGTTAGGATTTTGGTTATGCTTATAGTTATGGGTAGGTTATGTTTAGGTTTAGGGGTTAGATGTTATGGATAGTGTCATGGTTAGGCTTCAGATTACGTATAGGTTTAGGGTTACTATTAGGTTTAATGTAAGACTTAGAGTTATGATAGGGTTTGGGTTAGGGTCAGGGGTTAGGTGTTAAGGATATGGTTAGGTTTATGTTTAGAGTTAAGGTTAGTGTTAGGGTTATGTTTACGGTTACGGTTAGCGTTAATGTTAGTGTCAGGGTTAGGGTTAGGGATTAGGGATAGGGTTAGGGTTAGGGATTAGTGATAGGGTTAGGGTTAGGGTAAGTTTTAGGTTAGGGATTAGGGATAGGGTTAGGGTTAGGGTTAGGTGTTAGTGTTTCGGTTATGATTAGGATTATTGTAAGGGTTAAGGTTAGGGTTACGGATTAGGGTTAGTGTTCAGGTTAAGGTTAGACTTAGGGTTAGAGTTAGGGATTAGGGTTTGTGTTAGGGTTAGTGTTAGTGTTAGGCTCACCATTAGGATTAGGGTTAGGGATATTTTTAGGGTTAAGGTTAATTTTATTGTTAGTGTTAGATTTAGGGATATGGTTAGCATTAGGTTTAGGGTTAGGGTTAGGGTTAGGGTTTAGGGTTAGTGTGTTAGGGTTAGGGTTAGGTTTATGTTTAGGGTTAGGTTTGGGTTAGGATTAGGGTTAGGGTTAGTGTTAAAAGTTGGTGTTAGAGTTAGGGTTAGGGTTAGTGTGTTTGGGTTAGGTTTAGGGTTATGTTTTCGGGGTTAGGGTTTGGGTTAGGCTTAGGGTTAGGGTTAGGCATTAGGGATAGTGTTAGAGTTAGGGTAAGGGTTAGGGTTAGTGTTAGGGTATTGGTTAGATTTAGAGTTTTAGGGTTAAGGTTAGGATTAGGTTAGGTTTAGGTAAAGGGATGGGGTTAATGTTAAAGGTTATGTTTAGGGTTAGTCTTAGGGTTAGGTTTAGGGGTTAAGTGTTATGGGTACAGTTAGGATTATTGTTAGAATTAGGGTTAGGTTTATGGTTGGGGTTAGGGTTTAGCTTTAGGGTTAGGGTTAGGCTTATGGTTAAGGTTACAGTTAGGGTTACGGTTAGTGTTCGGTTAGGGTTAGGCTAGTGATTAGGGTTAGGTTTAGGGTTAGGTTCAGGGTGAGGGTTTGGGGGGTTAGGTTTAGAATTATGGTTAGGCTTATCGTTAGGTTTAATGATTAGGGATAGGGTTAGCGTTAGGGTTTGCGTTAGGGTTAGTGGTCGGGTTAAGGTTAGGGTTTGGGGTTAGGGTTAGTGTTGGGTTTATGTTTATTGTTAGAGTTAGGGTTAGGCTTAGTTTTAGCATTAGGGATAGGGTTAGGGTTAGGGTTACAGTTAAGGTTAGGGTTAGGTTTAAGGGCTAGGTTTTAGAGATAGAGATAGGGTTAGGCTTCGGATTACGGTTAGGTTTCGGTTTACAATAAGGTTTAGGGTTAGTTTTAAGGTTATGGTCAGGGTTACGGTTAGGTTTAGTGTTAGTGTTTGGTTTAGGGTTAGGGGTTTGGTTAGGGTTAGGGTTAGGGTTAGGGTTAGGGTTAGGGTTAGAGTTATGTTTAGGGTTAGGTTTAGGGTTAGGATTAGGTTTAGGTTTACGGTTAGAAGGTTCGTGTTAGAGTTAGAGTTAGGTTTAGGTTTAGTGTTAGAGTTTGGGTTAAGTTTAGGGTTAGGGTTTCTGGGTTAGGGTTTGGGTTAGGGTTAGGGATAGGTTTAGGGATTAGGGATAGGGTTAGCATGATTGTTATTGTTAGGGTTAGGGATTAGGGTTAGTGTTAGGCTTAAGTTTAGGGTTAAGGTAGGGGTTAGGTGTAAGGGGAAAGGTTAGGGTTAGTGTTAGGGTTAGGGTAAGTGTAGGGTTAGGTTTAGGGCTTAGGGGTTATGGTTAGTGTTAGTGTTAGGGTTAGTGTTAGGTTTAGGGTGAGGGTTAGGGTTAGGGTAAGAGTTTTTAGAGTTTAGCTTTAGTGTTAGGGTTAGGGTCATGGTTACAGTAAGGTTTAGGTTTAGTTTTAGCGTTAGGGTAAGGGTTAGGATGAGGGTTAGAAGTTAGGGTTAGTGTTAGGGTTAGGGTTACAGTTCAGGTTAAGGTTAGGTTAGGGGTTAGGTTTAGAGGTTAGGTATTAGGGATAGGGATAGGGTTAGGGTTATCGTTAGGGTTACGTTTATGTTTAGGGTTATGGTTTGGGTTAGTGTTAGGTGTTAGGTGTTAAGCATAATTTCAGGGTTATGTTTAGGTTTATGGTTAGGGTTAGGGTTATGTTTAGGGGTACAGATTGGGTTTAGTGTTAGCTTTAGGGTTAGGGTTATGGATTCGGATAGTGTTAGGGTTAGAGTTAGGGTTAGGTGTTAGGTATAGGGTTAGGGTTAGGCTTATCCTTAAGGTTAGGGATTAGGGTTAGGGTTAGTGTGAGGTTTAGGGTTAGTGTCAGTGTTAGGGAATAGGCTTAGGGTTATGTTTAGGTTTAGGGTTAATGTTAAGTTTAGTGTTAGAGTTAGGGTTTGAGTTAGCGTTAGGCTTAGTTTTAGGGTTAGGGATAGTGATAGGTTTTGGCTTAATGTAAGGGTTAGGGTCAGAGTTTAGAGTTAGGGTTAGTGTTAGTGTTATCTTTAGGATTAGGGTTAGGGTTAGGGTGAGCGTTAGGGTTAGTGTTTGGCTTAGGTTTAGGGTTATGGTTCTGGGTAGGGTTAGGGTTAGTGTTAGGGTTAGGGATTAGTGTTAGAGTTTAGATTTTGGTTTAGGGTTAGGGTTAGGGTTAGAGTTCACGGTTAGGGTTAGTGTTAGGGTTTTGGTTAGGGTTACGGTTAGAAGTTAGCATTAGAGTTGATTTAGTGTTAGTGTGATGGGTAGGGTTAGTGTTAGGTTAGCGTTAGGGTTAGGGTTAGATTTAGAAGTTAGGGTTAGGGTTACTGTTAGTGTTATGGTTAGGGTTATTGTTAAGTTAGGGTTAGGTTTAGAGTTAGGGTTAGGGGCTAGGTTTTATGGATAGGGTTATGGTTAGGGTTAGGGTTAAGTTTAGGGTTACGGTTAATTTTAGGGTTTCCGTTAGTGTTAGGGTTAGGGTTAGGTTTTACAGTTAGGGATAGGGTTAAAATTATGTTTAGGTTTAGGATTAGGGTTGTGGTTATTGTTAGTTTTAGAGTTAGAGTTATGTTTAGGTTTAGGCTTAGGCTTATTTTTAGGGTTAGGGTTAGAGGTTAGTGTTAGAGTTTGGATTAGGTTTAGTTTTAGGGTTAGAGTTAGGTTAAGGGTTTGGGTTAGGGTTAGTGTTAGGGTTGGGGTAGGGTTATTTTTAGGCATTAGGGTTAGTGTTTGGGTTAGGGTTCGGGTTCGGGTTAGGTTTAGAGTCAGGGTTAGACAAGGTTAGGCTTGGGGTCAGTTATGGTAACAATTAGGGTTAGGGTCAGTGTTTGGTGTTAGAGGTTATGTTTAGGGTTAGGGTTAGGGTTTGGGTTAGGTTTAGGGGTCAGGTGTTAAAGATATGCTTAGGGTTATGTTTAGAGTTACGGTTAGGGTTAGGGTTATGGTTAGTGTTAGTTTTAGGGTTAGGGTTCGGGTTAGGGTTGGGTATGTTTAGTGTTAGGGTTAGGGTTTGGGTTTAGGTTGGTTTAGGGTTAGGGTTACTTGCTATAGTTACACGTTAGAGTTAGGGTTAGGTTTTGTGTTAGGTTTAGGGTTAGGGTTAGAGTTTAGGGTTAGGGTTAGTGTTTGGATTATGGTTATGCTTAGGGTTAGGGTTAGAAGTTAGGGTTAGGGCTAATATTAGGATTAGGGTTATGGTTAATGTTAGTGTTAGGGTTAGGGTTAGGGTTAGGGATATCTTTAGGTTTAGGGTTAAATTTGCTGTTAGTGTTAGGTTTAGGTAGAGGGTCAGCATTAGGTTTAGGGTTTGGAATAGGATAAGGATTAGGTTTAGGTGTTAGGGTTAGGGTTAGACTTAGAGTTAGTTGTTAGTTTTAGTGTTAGTGTTAGTGTTAAGGTTAGAAGGTTAGTGTTAGAGTTAGGGTTAGGGTTAGGGTTTGGGTTAGGTTTAGGGTTAGGGTTTTGGTTAGGGTTACGGTTATGGTTAGGGTTAGGTTTTAGGGATAGTGTTAGGGTGAGTGTTAGGGTTAGGCCAATGTTAGTATTTAGGGTAGGGTAAGGTTAATATTAGGTGTTAGGCGTGAGAGTTAGGGTTAGGATTATGGTTAGGGTTTGATTTAGTGGTAATGTTATGGTTATGGTTAGGGTTAGGGTTAGAGTTTAACTTTAGGGTTAGGGTTAGTTTTATGGTTATGGTTAGGTTTATGGTTAGGGTTAGGGTAAGGGTTAGGATTAGGGTTAGAGTTTAGGGTTAGGGTTAGGGTTATTGTTAGTGTTAGGGTATGGATTAGATTTAGATTTGGATTAGGGTTAGTGTTAGTGTTAGAGGTTAGGGTTAGTGTTAGCATTAGGGTTAGGGTTAAGGGTTAAGTGTTAAGGTTAGGGTTAGGGTTAGAGTTAGGGTTAGGGTAAGGTTTAGGGTTAGGTTTAGAGAAGGCTGGCTTGTGGTCAGACATAGGGTTAGGGTTATGGTAAGGATTAGGGTTAGGTTGAGTATATGGGGTTAGGGGTTCGGGTTAAGTTTATTGTTATTGTTAGAAGTAGGGTTAGGAACAGGGTTAGGGTTAGGGTTAGGGTTAGGGTTAGGGTTAGGGTTAGGCTTTGTTTTACGGTTAGGGATAGGGTTAACGTTAGGCTCCATGTAAGGTTTAGGATTAGGTTTAAGGTTAGGGTTAGGGTTAGGGTTAGAGTTAGAGTTATGGTTAGGGTTAGGGTTAGCATTAGGATTAAGGTTAGAGTTTAGGGTTAGGGTTTGTGTTAAGGTTATGTTTAGTGTTAGGGTTAGGGTTAGGGTTAGAAGCTAGTGTTAGGCTTAGTGTGACTGTTATGGTTATGCTTAGGGTTATGGGTAGATTAGGTTTAGGGTTACAGTTCGGGTTAGGGTTAGGTTTAGGCTGAGTATTAGGATTAGGGTAAGGAATAGCTTTAGGGTTAGGTTTATGTTTGTTGTTAGTGTTAGGTTTAGGCATAGGGTCAGCATTAGTTATAGGGTTAGGGATAGTTTTAGGGTTGGGCTAGGTGTTAGTGTAAAATTTAGGTTTAAGGATAGGTTTAGGGTTAGGGTTTGGCTTGGTTTTAGGGTTAGGTTTAGGTTTAGGGTTAGGTATTACTGTCGGGTTAGGGTTAGGGTTAGGTATTACGGTTGGGTTAGTGTTATGTTTAGGGTTAGGGTTAGGGTTGTGGTTAGGTTTAGGCTAATTGTTAGGCTTAGTTTTAGGGTTGGCGTTAGGGTTAGTGTTAGAGTTAGGGTTAGAGTTTGGGTTAGTGTCAGGGGTTAGAGTTAGAGTTTAGGGTTACGGTTAGTGTAAGGGTTAGGGTTAGAGTGTAGGGTTAGTGTTATTGTTAGTGTTATGTTTAGGGTTAGGGTTATGGTTGCAAGTTAGGGTTAGGGTTAGTGTTGAGGTTAGGGTTAAGGTTAGGGTTAGGGTTAGGTTAGGGTTAGGTTTATGGGTTAGGTGTTAGCGATAGGGTCAGAATTAGGCTTCGGATTACAGACAGGTTTAGTGTTACTATTATGTTTAGGGTTAGGTTTAAGGTTGGGGTTAGTGTTTGTGTCAGGCTTAGGGGATAAGTGTTAAGGATATGGTTAGGGTTTTGGTTACAGTTATGGTTAGGTTTACGGTTATGTTCAGTGTTATGGTTAGGGTTAGTATTAGGGTTAGTGTTAGGTTTTAGGGATAAGTTTAGGGTTAGCGTTAGGGTTAGCGTTAGGGTTGCGGGTTAGAGTTAGGAGGTTACTGTTAGAGTTAGGGTTAGGGTTAGGTTTAGGGTTAGGGTGTCGGTTAGGTTTAGGGTTAAGGTTTGGGGATTGGGGTTTGTCGTAGGGTTAGGGTTAGGGATTAGGGTTAGGTTTAGCATTATGTTTAGGGTTAGGGTTAGGGTGAGTTTTAGGGTAAGGGTTAGGCTTAGTTTTAGGGTTAGCGTTAGGGTTAGGGTTAGTGTTCAGGTTAGGGTTAGGGTTTGGGTTAGTGTTAGGGGTTAGAGTTAGAGTTTAGGGTTACGGTTAGTGTAAGAGTTAGGCTTAGAGTTTAGTTTTAGGGTTTTTGTTAGTGTTTTGTTTAGGGTTAGGGTTAAGTTTGCAAGTTAGGTTTAGGGTTAGTGTTAAGTTTAGGGTCAAGGTTAGGGTTAGCGTTGGGGTTAGGATTTAGGGTTAAGTGTTAGGGTTAGGTTTAGGGTTATTTTTAGTGTTAGGGTTTGAGTTAGGATTACGGTTAAGGTTACATTTAGGGTTATGGTTCGTATTCGGGTTAGGGTTAGGTTTTGGATTATGGTTAGAGTAGCGATTAAGGTTAGGTTTAGAGATAGGATTAGGGTTAGGGTTAGGGTAATGTGTTAGGGTTAGGGTTAGGGTTAGGCTTATCGTTAGGGTTAGCGTTTAGGTTTAGGGTTAGGGTTAGTGTTAGGGTGAGGTTTAGTTTTAGGGTTAGGGTTAGGCTTAGGGTTAGGTTTTAAGGTTAGGGTTGGGTTTAGAGATTAGTGTTAGTGTTAGGGTTAGGGTTCGGGTTTGGGTTAGGTTTAGGTTTAGGGTTAGACAAGGCTGGCTTGGGGTCAGGGTTAGGGTTAGGGTTATGGTAAGGATTAGAGTTAGGTTGATTATTTGGTGTTAGGGTTTACGGTAAGGGTTAGGGTTAGTTTTAGAAGTAGTGTTAGGAATAGGTTTACGGTTAGGGTTAGTGTTAGTTTTAGGGTTAGGGTTAGGGTTAGGCTTTGTTTTACGGTTAGGGATAAGTTTAAGTTTAGGCTCAATATAAGGGTTAAGATTAGGTTTATTGTTTGGGTTAGGGTTAGTGGTAGGGTTAGGGTTAGGGGTTAGTGTTAGAGGTTAGGGTTCAGGTTGGGGTTAGGGTTAGTGTTAAGTTTAGGGTTAGGGTTAAGTTTAGGGTTAGGGTTCATGTTAGGGTTAGGGGTTAGAGTTAGAATTTAGGTTTGGGATTAGGGTTAACGTTAGGGTTAGCGTTAAGGTTAGGGTTAGGGGTTAGAGTTAGAGGTTAGTGTTAGGGTCAGTGTTAGGGTTAGGATTAGGTTTAGTGTTAGAAGTTAGGGTTAGTGTTAATGTTAGGGTTATGGTTACGGTTAGGGTTAGGTTTAGTTTAGGGTTAGGTTCAGGGTTAGGTTTAGGGGATAGGTGTTAGGGATAGGTTTAGGGTTAGGGTTAGGGTTAAGGTTAGTCTTATGTTTAGTTTTAGAGTTTGGTTATTGTTAGGTTTAGCGTTAGGTTTTAGGGTTAGTGTTAGAGTTAGGGTTAGAGTTATGGTTAGGTTTAGGTTTAGGGTTAGTTTTAGGGGATGGGTTAGTGTTAGGGTTAGGTTTATGTTTAGGGTTAGGGTTAGTGTTAGGGTTAGGTTAATGGTTAGGTTTAATGTTAGGATTAGGGTTAGTGTTAGGGTTAGGCTTAGTGTTAGGGATTAAGGTTTGTGATAGTGTTAGAGTTTGGAATCTGGTTAGGGCTAGGCTTAGGGTTAGGTTAGGTTAGGCTTGGAGTTAGGTTTAGGGTTAGAATTATTGTAAGGGTTAGGGTTAGGGTTAGGCTTTGGGATAGAGTCAGGATTACAGTTATGGTTATGGGTTACGTGTTAGAGATAGGGTTAATGTTAGGCTTCTGGTATGGTTAGGTTTATGGTTATGATGCGGTTTAGTGTTAGGTTTAGGGTTAGCGTTAGGTTCAGGTTTAGTGTTAGGGTTAGTGTTAGGTTTAGGTTTAGCGTTAAGGATTAGGTTTTAGGGATAGGGTTAGTGGTAGTGTTATTTTCAGTGTTAATGTTAGGGTTAGCGTTAGTGTTTAGGTGTAGGGTTAGTGTTTCGTTTAGGTTTAGGGTTAGGGTTTGGGTTAGGGCTAGAGGTTAGGGTTAGGATTAGGGTTAGGCTTAGTTTTAGTTTTAGGCATAGGATTAGGGTTAGGCTAATTGCTCAGTTAGGTTTAGGGTTAGGGTTAGAGTTAATTTTAGTGTTAGGGTTAGGGTTAGGCTTAGTTTTAGGGTTAGGGTTGGTTATTATAGTCAGGGTTGAGTTACGGTTAGGTTTAGGGTTCGGGTTAGGGTTAGGTTTAGGGATAGGCTTAGGCTTAATTCTAGTGTTAGCTTTAGGGTTAGGCTTAGGGTTAGGGGTTAGAGTTAGAGGTTAGAGTTAGGGTTAAGTTTAGTTTTAGGGTTAGGTTAGGGTTAGGTTTAGGGTAAGGGTTATGGTTAGGTTTAGGTTTAGGGTTAGGCTTAGGTTAAGGAATAGGGATAGTGTTATGTTTAGGCTTAAGGTTAGAGTTAGGATTAGGGTTAGGTTTAGGGTTAGGTTTAGGGTTAGCTTTAGGATTAGGTTTAGGGCTAGAGTTAGGTTTAGGGTTAGGGTTAGGGTTAGGGTTAGGGTTAGGGTTATGGTTAGCATTAGATTTAGGGGTTAGGTGTTTGGGATAGTGTCACAGTTAGGCTTCAGATGACGGTTAGGATTCGGGTTATGATTAGCTTTAGGGTTAGGCTTAGGGTAAGGATTACGGTTAGAGTTAGTGTTAGGGTTTGGTTTAGGGTTAGGAGTTAGGTGTTAAGGGTATGTGTAGGCTTATGGTTAGGGTTAAGTTTAGGGTCAGGGTTACATTAAGTGTTAGGTTTAGGTTAGGGTTAGGGTTAGGGATTAAGGATAGTGTTAGTGTTAGGGTTATATTTAGGGTTAGGGGCTATTTTACGGTTAGGGTAGGGTTATGGAAAGGCTTAAGTTTAGGGGTACAGATTAGGGTTAGTGTGCGGGTTAGGGTTAGGTTTAGGGTTATTGTTAGGGATTTGGTTTAGTGTTATGGATAGTGTTAGTGTTAGGCTCAGTATTAGGAATAGTGTTAGGGACAGGTTTATCTTTAGGGTTAGGTTTATTGTTAGGGTTAGGGTAACGGATAGTGTTAGAGTTAGCTTAACATTAAGGATAGGTTTAGAGTTATGGTTAGGGGTTAGGGTTAGGGTTAGAATTACAGTTAGGGGTTAGGGTTAGGGTTATGTTTAAGGTTAGGTTTAGGGTTAGGATTAGGGCTAGGTTTAGGGTTATGGTTATGTTTAGTGTAGGATTAGGGTTAGGGCTAGGAATTAGGTTTGGGATAGTGTTAGGGTTAGGGTTAGGGTTAGGGATTAGGGTTAGGGTTAGGTGTTAGGTTTTAGGGATAAGGTTAGGGTTAGGGTTTGGTTTAGGTTTAGCGTTAATTTTAGGGTTATAGTTATGGTTAGGATTAGGCTTAGAATTTAATGTTAGGGTTAGTGTTAGGATTAGTGTTATAGTTATGGTTAGGTTTAGGTTAGGGTGAGGTTTAGGGATTACGTGTTATGCATAGTGTCAGGGTTAGGCTTCAGATTACAGATAGGGTTAGGGTTACTATTAGGTTTAGTTTTAGTTTTAGGGTTAGGGTTAGGGTTAGGGTTAAGGGATTAGTCTTAGGGTTAGGGTTATGTTTAGGTTTAGGGTTAGGGTTAGTGTTAGGGTTATGGTTAGAGGTTAGCTTTATAGTTTGGGTTAGTTTTAGTGTTATGGTTAGGGTTAGGGTTATTGTTAGGGTTATCGTTAGGGTATGGGTTAGTTTTAGAGGGTTAGGGTTTGGGTTAGGATTAAGTTTAGGTTTATGGATGGGATTAGTGTTAGAGGCTAAGGTTAGGGTTAGCGTTAGCATTAGGGTTAGGGTTAGGGGCGAAGTGTTTGGATTAGCGTTAGAGTGAGTGTTAGGTTTATGGCTAGGATTATTGTTACGTTTAAGATTACAGTTAGAGTTATAGTTAGTGTTCATGTCATAGTTAGTGTTACGGTTAGGGTAGGGGTTAGGGTTAAGTTTATTGTTAGGGTTAGGTTGACGGTTAGTGTTAGGTTTAAGGGTTAAGTTTGTGGTTAAAGTTAGGTTTATCGTTAGCATTAGGGTATAGTGTTAGGCTTAGGGTTAGGGTTAGGGTTAGGTTTTGGGTTAGGGTTAGGGTTAGGTTTAGGGTTGGGTTTAGGGATGAGGGTTAGGTTTAGAGATTAGGGTTAGGGTTAGTGTTAGCTTTAGTGTTAAGGTTAGTGTTATGGTTAGGCTTAGTTTTAGGTTTAGGGATAATATTATGGTTATGGTTAGGGTTAGGTTTAGACTTAGAGTTAGTCGTTAGGTTTAGTGTTAGGTTTAGTGTTACAGTTAGTGTTAGGATTAGGGTTAGGGTTAGGGGTTAGGGTTATGGTTATGTTTAGGGTTAGAAGTTAGGGTTAGTGTTAGTGTTAGGGTTAGGTTTATGGTTAGGCTTAGGTTAGGGTTAGGTTTATGGGTTAGTTTTTAGGGATAAGGACAGGGTTAGGCTTCGGTTGATGGTTAGGTTACAGGTTACAATTAGGTTTAGTGTTGTTATGGTTATGGTTATGGTTATGGTTATGGTTATGGTTATGGTTAGGCTTAGGGTTAGGCATAGGGTTTGGGTTAGTGGTTAGGCATTAAGGATATGGTTAGTGTTATGTTTAGGGCTACTGTTAGGGTTAGGGTTATGATTAAGTTAGGGTTAGTGTTTGGGTTAGGGTTAAGTTTAGGGGTTAGTGTTAGAGGTTAGGGTTCAGGTTAGGATTAGGGTTAGGTTTAAGTTTAGGGTTAGGGTTAAGGTTAGGGTTAGGGGTTAGAGTTAGAAGTTAGGGTTCGGGTTAGGGTTAAGGTTAGGGTTAGGGGTTAGAGTTAGAGGTTAGTGTTAGGGTCAGTGTTAGGTTTAGGATCAGATTTTTGTTTTAGAAGTTAGGGTTAGTGTTAATGTTAGTGTTATGGTTACGGTTAGGGTTGGTTTTAGTTTAGGGTTAGGTTCAGGTTTAGGTTTAGGTGACAGGTGTTAGGGATAGGTTTAGGTTTAGGGTTAGATTTAAGTTTAGGCTTACGTTTAGTTTTAGGGTTAGGTTATTGTTAGGTTTAGCGTTAGGTTTTAGGGTTAGTGTTAGTGTTATGGTTAGAGTTATGGTTAGGTTTAGGTTTAGGGTTAGGTTTAGGGTTAGGGTTAGGGTTTGTGTCACGGTTAGGCAATAGATGTTAAGGATATGGTTAGGGTTTTGGTTAGAGTTATGGTTAAGGTTATGTTTATGTTTATTGTTACGGTTAGGGTTAGTATTACAGTTAGTGTTAGGGTTAGTATTAGAGTTAGGGTTTCGGTTAGGTTTAGGGTTAAGTTTTGAGGATTAGGGTTTGGCTTAGGGTTACAGTTAGGGATTAGGGTCTGGGTTAGCGTTAGGTTTAGGGTTATGGCTAGGGGTTAGGGCTTAGGGACAAGGTTAAGGTTAGGGTTAGGGTTAGGATTAGAAGTTATGCTTAGTGTTAGGGTTAGGGTTAGTGTTACAGTTAGGGTTTGTGTTAAGTTAGGTTTAGGTTTAGGGTTAGATATAGGGGATAGGTGTTAGGGATAGGGTTAGGGCTAGGGTTAGGGTTAAGTTTATGGTAACAGTTAGTTTTAGGGTTTGGGTTAGTGTTAGGGATAGGGTTAGGTTTTAGGGTTAGCATTAGTGTTAGGGTTATGTTTAACTTTAGGCTTAGCGCTATCGGTAGGGTTAATGCTAGGGTTAGGGTTACGGTTAGGTTTAGGTTTAGGGTTATGCTTAGGGTTAAGTTTAGAGGTTGGCGTTAGGGTGATGTTTAGGCTTAGTTTTAGAGTTAGGATTAGGGTTAGGGTTTGGGTTAGGGTTTCGGTTACTTGCTAGAGTTAGATGTTAGGGTTAATGTTAGGTTTAGGATTAGGTTCAGGGTTAGGATTAGAGTTTAGGGTTAGGGTTAGTTTTAGGGTTATGGTTATGGTTATGGTTAGGGTTAGGGTTAGAAGTTAGGGTTAGGGTTAGTGTTAGGATTAGGGTTACGGTTAGGGTTGGTGTTAAGTTAGGTTTATGTTTAGGGTTAGAGATAGGGAATAGGTGTTAGGGATATGTTTAGGGTTAGGGTTAGGGGCTAGGTGTTAGGGGTAGGGTTAGGGTTAGGGTTATGGTTATGGTTATGGTTAGTTTTAGGTTTAGGGTTAGTGTTAGGTTAGGGTTAGGTTTTAGGGTTCTGGTTAGGGATAGAGTTACGTTCAGGTTTAGAGTTCAGAATATGGTTAGGGTTAGTGTTAGGGTTAGGGTTATGGTTAGGTTTAGGTTTAGGTTTATGATTAGGGTTAGGTTGTGAAGTAAGGGTTAGGTTTAAGGTCAGATTTAAGTTTAGTGTTAAGCTTAGATTTAGGGTTAGGGTTAGGGTTATGTTTAGGGTTAGGGTTAGGCTTAGGGTTAGGCTCAGTATTAGTATTTCAGTTAGGGATAGCTCTAAGTTTATGGTTAAGTTTGTTGTTAGGGTTAGGTTTAGGTATGGGGTCAACATTAGGTTTAGGGTTAGGAATAGGATTAGGGTTAGGGTTATGGGTTAGGGTTAAGGTTAGGCTTAGGATTAGTGGTTAGGTTTAGTGTAAGGTTTAGTGTAAGGTTTAGTGTTAGGTTTAGTGTTAGGTTTAGGGTTAGGATTAGGTTTAGTGTTGAGGTTAGAAGGTTAGTGTTAGAGTTAGGGTTAGGGTTAGGTTAGGGTTAGGGTTTGGGTTAGGTTTCGGGTTAGGGTTTCGGGATAGGGTTTGTGTTAAGGTTACGGTTAGGATTATGGTTAGGTATTAGGGATAGTGTTATGGTGAGTTTAAGGGTTAGGGTTATCGTTAGGAATTAGGGTTAGTGTAGGGTTAGGGTTAGGGGTTAGGGGTTAGGTTTAGGGTTAGGTTTAGTGTTAGGGTTATGGTTAGGGTTAAGGTTAGAGTTTACCTTTAGGGTTAGGGCTAGTGTTAGGTTTACTTTTAGGCTTAGGTTTATGGTTAGGGTTAGGGTAAGGGTTAGGATTAGGGTTAGAGGTTAGGGTTAGTGTTAGGGTATGGATTAGATTTAGAGTTTTAGGCTTAGTGTTAGGATTAGGCTTTGGATTAGTGATAGGGTTAGTGTTAGAAGTTAGGGTTAGGTTTAGCATTGGGGTTAGGGTTTAGGGTTCAGTGTTAGGGTTAGGTTCATGGTTATTGTTAGTGTTAGGGTTAGAGTTAGGATTACAATTAAGGTTACTTTTAGGGTTAGGGTTTTTGTTCGGGTTAGGGTTAGGTTTTGGATTATGGTTAGGGTAGCGATTAAGGTTAGGTTTAGGGTTAGGATTAGGGTTAGTGTTAGGGTAAGGTATTAGGGTTAGGGTTAGGGTTAGTCTTATCGTTAGGGTTAGGGGTGAGGGTTAGGGTTAGTGTTAAGTTTAGGGTTAGGGTTATGGTTAGGATTAGGTTTAGGTTTAGGTTTAGGGTTAGGGTTAAGCTTAGGGTTAGGTTTTAAAGTTATAGTTAGGGTTAGGGATTAGGGTTAGTGTTAGGGTTAGGGTTTGGTTTCGGGTTAGGTTTAGGGTTAGACAAGGCTGGATTGGGTTCAGGTTAGGGTTAGGCTTATGGTAAGGATTAGGGTTAGGTTGAGGATTTGGGGTTAGGGGTTAGGTTTAGGGTTAGGGTTAGTGTTAGAAATAGGGTTAGGAATAGGGTTACGGTTAGGGTTAGTGTTAGGTTTAGGGTTAGGGTTAGGCTTAGTTTTATGGTTAGGGATGAGTTTAAGGTTAGGCTTAATGTAAGGGTTAGGATTAGGTTTAGGTTTAGGGTTAGGGTTAGGGTTAGAGTTATTGTTATGGTTTGGTTAGCTTTAGGGTTAGAGTTAGAGTTTAGGGTTACTGTTAGTGTTTGGGTTATGTTTAGGGTTAGGGTTAGTGTGAGTGTCAGCATTATGGTTAGGGTTAGGGGTAGGTTAGGTTTAGCGTTATGTTTAGGATTATGGTTAGGTTTAGGCTCAGTTTTAGGATTAAGGTTAGTGATAGCTTTAGGGTTAGGTTTAAGTTTGTTAGTTTTAGGTTTAGGTATAGTGTCAGCATAAGCTTTAGGGTTAGGTATAGAGTTAGGCTTAAGGCTATGTGTTATTGTAAAACTTAGGGTTAAGGATAGGTTTAGGGTTAGAGTTAGGCTTGGGTTTAGTGTTAGGGTTAGGGTTAGGTATTACGGTCGGGTTAGGGTTATGTTTAAGCTTAGGGTTAGGGTTAGGGCTAGGTTTAGGTTTAGGGTTAGGCTTAGTTTTAGGCTTAGCATTAGGATTAGAGTTAGGGTTCAGGTTCGGCTTTAGGGTTTGGGTTAGTGTTAGGGGTTAGAGTTAGAGTTTAGGGTTATGGTTAGGGTTAGAGTTTACGGTTAGGGTTATTTTTAGTGTTATGTTTAGGGTTAGTCTTAGGGTTAGAAGTTAGAGTTAGGGTTAGTTTTAAGTTTAGGGTTAAGGTTAGGATTAGCGTTAGGTTAGGGTTAGGTTTACGGGTTAGGTGTTAGTGATAGGGTCAGAGTTAGCCTTCGGATTATAAATAGGTTTAGTGTTACTATTAGGTTTAGGGTTAGGGTTAGGTTTTGGGTCAGGGTTAGGCCATAGGTGTTAAGGATATGGTTAGGGTTTGGGTTGGAGTTATGGTTAGGGTTATGGTTATGTTTAGTGTTACAGTTAGGGTTAGTATTAGTGTTAGTGTTAGGGTTAGAGTTAGGTATTAGAGATAGTTTTAGGGTTAGCATTAGTGTTAGCATTAGGTTTGCGTGTTAGGGTTAGACGGTTAGTGTTAGAGTGAGCGACAGTGTTAGGTTTAGGGTTAGGGTTTCAGTTATTTTAGGGTTAAGGTTTGGGGGTTAGGGTTTGGCTTAGGGTTAGGGTTAGGGATTTGGGTTAGGGTTAGTGTTAGGTTTATCGTTAGCGTTAGGGGTTAGGGATTAGGGACATGTTTAAGGTTAGGGTTAGAGTTAGGGTTAGGGTTAGAAGTTAGGTTTAGTGTTAGGGTTAGGGTTAGTGTTACGGTTAGTGTTAGTGTTAAGTTAGGGTTAGGTTTAGGGTTAGGGATAGGGGATAGGTGTTAGGGATAAGGTTAGGGCTAGTGTTAGGGTTAAGTTTACGGTAATGGTTAGTTTTAGGGTTTGGGTTAGTGTTAGCATTAGGGTTAGGTTTTAGGGTTAGCGTTAGTGTTAGGTTTCAGGTTACCTTTAGGCTTAGAGTTATGGGTAGGGTTAGTTTTAGGGTTATGGTTATGGTTAGGTTTATGTTTAGGGCTATGCTTAGGGTTAGGGTTAGAGGTTAGCGTTAGCGTTATGGTTAGGTTTAGGTTTAGGTTTAGGTTTAGGGTTAGGGTTAGGGTTAGGGTTTGGGTTTGTGTTGTGTTAGGTTTACGGTTAGAGTTACTTGCTAGAGTTAGATGTTAGGATTAGGTTTAGGGTTAGGGTTAGAGTTTAGTGTTAGGTTTAGTGTTAGGGTTAAAGGTTAGAGTTAGAGTTTAGTGTTAGGGTTAGGGTTAGAGATAGAGTTTGGGGTTAGGGTTTGTGTTAGGGTTTTCGTAAGGGTTAGGATTAGAAGTTAGGGTTAGAGTTAGTGTTAGGGTTAGTGTTATTGTTAGGGTTAGGGTTAGGTTAGTGTTAGGGTTAGGGTTAGGTTTAGAAGTTAGTGTTAGGGTTAGTGTTACGGTTAGTGTTAGTGTAAAGGAGAGGTTTAGGCTTAGGGATAAGTGATAGATGTTAGGGATAGGGTTAGGGCTAGGGTTGGGGTTAAGTTTACAGTTATGGTTAGTTTTAGGGTTTGGGTTAGTGTTAGGGATAGGGTTGTGTTTTAGGGTTAGGGCTAGTGTTAGGGTTATGTTTACCTTTAGGCTTTGGGTTATGGGTAGGGTTAGGGTTAGGGTTAGGGTTAGGGTTAGGGTTATGGTTAGGTTTAGGTTTAGGGTCATAGTTAGGGTTATAGGTTAATGTTAGGTTTATGGTTAGGTTTAGGTTTACAGTTAGGGTTAGGGTTAGGGTTAAGGTTAGAGTGAGGGTTAGGTTTAAGGTAAGTTTTAGGGTTAGGATTTGACAATGTCAGGCTTGGGGTCAGGGTTAGTTTAGGGTTAGGCTAAGGATTATGTTTAGGTTGAGGGTTTGGGTTTAGGTGCTGGCTTAGGGTTAGGGTTAGGGTTAGGGTAAGGGTTAGGGTTAGCGTTATGGTTAGGGTTAGAGTTTAGGGTTAGGGTTAGTGTTAGGGTTATGTTTAGGGTTAGGATTAGGGATAGAAGCTACTGTTAGTGTTAGTGTGAGTGTTAGTTTTATGTTTAGGGTTAGTCGTATGTTAGGGTTGGTGTTACGGTTAGGGTTAGGTTTAGGTTTAGGCTCTGTATTAGTATTAGGTTTATCGATAGCTTTAGGGATTCAGGTTAAGTTTGTTGTTAGTTTCAGGTTTAGGTATAGGGTCAGCATTAGGTTTAGGTTTAGGGATAGCATTTTGGTTAGGGTTAAGGATTAGTGTTAGGTTTAGGCTTAGGGTTAAGCGTTAGGGATAGGGTTAGGTTTAGGGTTAGGATTAGGGTTAGGATTAGGGCTAGAGTTAGGGTTACAAGGTTTGTGTTAGAGTTAGGGTTAGGGTTAGGGTTAGGGTTTGGGCTAGGTTTCGGGTTAGGGTTTCTGGGTTAGGTTTTGGGTTAGGGTTAGGTTTAGGGTTAGGGAATAGGGATAGGCTTAGGGTGAGTGTTAGGGTTAGGGTTAGGGTTAGGGATTAGGGTTAGGGTAGGGTTATGGTTAGGGCTTATTGTTTAGGGTTAGAGTTATGGTTACGGTTATGTTGATTGTTAGGTTTTGTGTTAGGGTTAGGGTTAGAATTTAGTATTAGTGTTAGGGTTAGTGTTAACGTTAAGGATAGAGCTACGGTTAGGTTTATGTTTAGGTTTAGGGTTAGGGTTAGGGTTAGGGTTAGTTTTAGCGTTCGGGTTAGGGTTAGTGTTAGGTTTAGGTTTAGGGATTGGGTTAGGGTTGGCTTAGGGTTAGGGTTAGGGTAAGGATTTGTGTTAGGTTTGGGTTAGGGTTATGTTTTGGGTTAGGTGTTGCAGTTAGATATTAGGGTTAGGGTTAGTGTTAGGTTTAGGGTTAGGGTTAGAAATTAGTGTTAGGGTTAGTGTCAGGGGTATGGTTATGGTTAGGGTTAGTGTTAAGTTAGGATTAGATTTAGGGTTAGGATTAGTAGCTAGGTGTAGGGGATAGGGTTAGGGTTAGGGGCAGGTTTAAGGTAAGGGTTACGGTTAGTTTTAGTGTTAGGGTTAGTGTTATGGTTAGGGTTAGGTTTTAGGGTTAGGGGTAGGGGTAGGTTTAGGGTTAGGTTCAGGTTTAGGTTTAGGGTTATAGTAGGGTTAGTTTTAGTATTAGGGTTATGGTTATGTTTATTTTTAGGGTTATATTTAGTGTTAGGGTTAGAGGTCAGGATTAGGTTTAGGGTTAGATTTAGGTTTAGGGTTAGTGTTAGGCTTAGGTTTAGGGTTAGTGTTAGGGTTGGGTTAGTGTTTAGGGTTAGTGTTAGGGTTAGGGTTCGGTTTCAGGTAAAGTTTAGGGTTAGGATTTGACAATGTCAGGCTTGGAGTCAGCGTTAGTGTTAGGGTTAGGCTAAGGATTAGGTTTAGGTTGAGGGTTTGGGTTTAGGTGTTGGCTTAGGGTTAGGATTAGGGTTAGGGTAAAGGTTAGGGTTAGAGTTATGGATAGGGTTAGAGTTAGGGTTAGGGTTAGAGTTAGGTTTAGGTTTTATGGAAATGGTTAGGGTTAGGATTATCATTAGCATTAGTGTTAGTTTTAGGTTAAGGGTTAGTGTTAGTGTTAAGTCTTAGGAGTAGGGTTAGGGTTCGCTTTAAGGTTAAGGTTAGGGCTAGGGTTAGGCTGAGTTTTACAGTTAGGTACAGTGTTAGGGTTAGGGTTAAAGTTAGGTTTAGGGTTAGGTTTAGGATTTGGGTTAGGGTTAGGTTTAGGGTTAGATTTTGTGTTAGTGTTAGGGTTAGGGTTAGGTTTAAGGTTAGGGTTAGGTTTAGGGTTAGGGTTCGGATTAGGGTTAGGAGTTAGATTTAGAGTTTAGGGTTAGTGTTAGTGTTAGGGATTAAGGTTAGGGTTAGGGTTAGGGTTCATGTTAGGCTCAGTATTAGGATTAGGGATTTGGATAGGTATAGGTTAAGTGTTAGGTTTAAGTTTATGTTTGGGTTTAGGATTAGAGTTAGGGTTAGGGTTAAGGTTTAGGGTTATGGTTAGTGTTTACGGTTAAGTTTAGTGTTAGCCTTAAGGTTAGCTTTATGGTTAGGTTTAGGTTTAGGGATTAGGGTTAGGGTTAGTGTTAGGTTTAGGATTAGGGTTAGTGTTAGATTAGGGTTAGGGTTAGGGTTATGGTTAGAGTTAGTGTTAGGGTTAGGTTTTAGGGTTAGGGGTAGGGGTCGGTTAGGTTGAGGTTTAGGGTTATGGTTATGGTTAGGGTTAGTTTTAGTGTTAGGGTTATGGTTAGGTTTAGGTTTAGGGTTAGGGTTAGGGTTAGAGTTTATGTTTAGGGTTAGGGTTAATGTTAGGGTTCAAATTAGGGTTAGGGTTATGAATTAGGGTTTATGTTAGGGTTAGGGTTCGGGTTCGAGTTAGGTTTAGGGTTAGGGTTAGACAAGGAAAGGCTTGGGGTCAGGGTTAGGCTTAGTGTTATTGTAAGGATTAGGGTTAGGTTGTGGGTTTGGGGTTAGGGGTTAGGTTTAGGTTCGTCTTAGAGTTACGGTTAGGGTGAGGGTTATGGTTATGGTTAGGGTTAGGGAGACGGTTAGGGTTAGGGTTAGGTTTAAGGTTAGGGTTAGGGTTAGCCTTAGGGTTAGGGATAAGTTTAGGGTTAGGGTTAGCCTTAGGGTTAGGGTTAGAATTTAGGGTTAGGGTTAGTTTGAGTGCTGTGTTTAGGGTTAGGCCTGGGTTAGAAGCTAGTGTTATGGTTAGTGTGAGTGTTAGGTTATGGTTAGGGTTACAAGTAGGTTAGGGTTAGGATTAGGTTTAGGGTTAGGCTCAGTTTTAGAATTAGGTTTAGGGATAACTTTAGGGTTAGGGTTAAGTTTGTTGTTAGTGTTAGGTTTATGTATAGGGTCAGCATTGGGTTTAGGGTTAGGGATAGTTTTAGGGTTAGGGTTAGGGTTAGGGTTAGGGTTAGGATCTTAGGGTTAGGCTTAGGGTGAGGGGTTAAGGTTAGGGTTAGCGTTAGGGTTAGGGTTATGATTCGGATTAGGGTTAGGGTTAGCGTTAGAAGGTTAGTGTTAGTGTTAGGGTTATTTTTAGATTTATGATTAGGGTTAGGTTAAGGGTTAAGATTAGGCTTAGAGGTTAGAGTTACTGTTAGTGTTATGGTTAGGGTTAGTTTTAGTTTTAGGGTATGGGTTAGATTTAGAGTTTTAGGGTTAGGGTTAGGAATAGGCTTAGGATTTGGGATAGAGTTAGTGTTAGAGGTCAGGGTTAGGGTTAGCATTGGGTTATGGTTAGGGGTTGTTAGGTTTAGGGTTAGTGTTATTGTTAGGGTTATGGTTAGGGTTAGTGTTACGGTTAAGGTTACACTTAGGGTTACAGTTAGTGTTCAGGTTAGGGTTAGTGTTTGGATTAGGGTTAGGGTAGCGATTAGGTTAGGTTTTGGGTTAGGGTTAGGGTTAGGGTTTAATGTTACACTTAGCATTAGGCTTATCATTAGGGTTATGGATTAGGGTTAGGGCTAGTGTTAGGTTTAGTGTTAGTGTTAGGGTCACGGTTATGCTTAGTTTTAGGGTTAGGGATAAGGTTAGGGATAGGCTTAATGTTAGGCTTAGTCTTAGGGTTAGGGTTAGGGTTAGGATGAGGGTTAGGCTAGGTTTAGTGTTAGGTTTAGGATTTGGGTTAGGGCTGGGGTTAGTGTTAGGTTTAGGGTTAGCGTCAGGGTTAGGGTTAGGGTTAGCGTTCGGGTTAGCATTAGGGTTAGGGTTAGGTTTAATGTTATTGTTAGTGTTGAGTGTTAGATGATAGGGTTATGGTTACGGTTAGAGTTTAGGGTTAGGGTTAGGGTTAGGGTTACGATAGGATTAGGGTTAGAAGTTAGGGTTAGTGTTAGTGTTTGGCTTAAGGATACAGTTATTGTTAGGGTTATATTAGTGTTAGTTTTCGCAGTTAGGTGTTAGGGATAGCAATAGGGTGAGTTTCTGGATTACGGTGAGGGTTCGGGTTACAATAAGATTTACGGTTAGGGGTATGGTTAGTGTTATGGTTTGGTTTAGGGTTAGGGTTTAGGTTAGGGTTAGGAGTTAGGTGTTAAGCATATGGTTAGGTTTATGTTTATGGTTATAGTTAGGTTTAGGGTTACATTTAGTGTTATGACTAGGGTTAGTGTCATGATTAGGTTTAGTGTTATGTATTAGGGCTAGTGTTACGGTTAGGGTTAGTGTTAGGTTTAGGTGTTAGGGATATGTTTAGGGTTAGGATTATCGTTAGTGTTAGTTTTAGGGTAAGGCTTAGTGTTAGGGTTAGGGATTAGGCTTAGGGCTAGGGGTCGTATTAAGGTTAAGGTTAGTGCTATGGTTAAGCTGAGTTTTATGGTTAGGTATAGGGTTAGGGTTAGGGTTAAGGTTAGGTTTAGGTTAGGTTTAGGATTTGGGTTAGGGTTAGGTTTTGTGTTAGAGTTAGTGTTAGGGATAGGGTTAGGTTTAAGGTTAGGGTTAGGGTTATGTTTAGTGTTCGGATTAGGGTTAGGGTTAGGGTTAGTGTTTATGGTTAAGTTTAGTGTTTGGCTTAAGGTTAGGGTTAGGGTTAGGTTTAGGTTTAGGAATTAGGGTCAGGTTTAGTGTTAGGCTTCATGTTAGGCTCAGTATTAGGATTAGGGTTAGGGATAGGGATAGGTTAAGGGTTAGAGTTAAGTTTATGTTTACGTTTAGGATTAGGGTTAGGGTTAGGGTTAAGGATTAGTGTTAGGATTAGGGTTATTGTTTATGGTTAAGTTTAGTGTTAGGCATAAGGTTAGGGTTAGGGTTAGGTTTAGGTTTAGGGATTAGGGTTAGGGTTAGTGTTACGTTTAAGGTTAGGGTTAGGGTTATGTTTAGTGTTCGGATTAGGGTTAGGGTTAGGGTTAGTGTTTATGGTTAAGTTTAGTGTTTGGCTTAAGGTTAGGGTTAGGGTTAGGTTTAGGTTTAGGAATTAGGGTCAGGTTTAGTGTTAGGCTTCATGTTAGGCTCAGTATTAGGATTAGGGTTAGGGATAGGGATAGGTTAAGGGTTAGAGTTAAGTTTATGTTTACGTTTAGGATTAGGGTTAGGGTTAGGGTTAAGGATTAGTGTTAGGATTAGGGTTATTGTTTATGGTTAAGTTTAGTGTTAGGCATAAGGTTAGGGTTAGGGTTAGGTTTAGGTTTAGGGATTAGGGTTAGGGTTAGTGTTACGTTTAGTGTTAGGTTTAGGATTAGGGTTAGGGTTAGGTTATTGTTAGGGTTACTGTTAGAGTTAGGGTTAGGTTTAGGGTTAGGTTTTAAGGTTAGGGGTAGGGGTGGGTTAGGTTCCGGTTTAGGGTTATGGTTATGGTTAGGATTAGTTTTAGGGTTAAGGTTATGGTTAGGTTTAGGTTTAGGGTTATGGTTAGTGTTACAGTTAGAGGTTAAGTTTAGTGTTAGTGTGTGGGTTAGTATTAAGTTTAGGGTTAGGTTTGGCTTAGGGGTAGGGTTAGTGTTAGGGTTCAGATTAGGGTTAAGTTTATGGATTATGGTTTATGTTAGGGTTAGGGTTCGGGTTCGAGTTAGGTTTAGGGTTAGGTTTAGACAAGGTTAGGCTTGTGGTCAGGGTTAGGGTTAGTGTTATGGTAAGGATTAGGTTTAGATTGAGGCTTTGGGGTTAGGGGTTAAGTTTAGGGATGTGGTAGAGTTACGGTTAGTGTTAGGAACATGGTTAGGGTTAGGGAGAGTGTTAGGTTTAAGGTTAGGTTTAGGGTTAGTGTTAGGGTTAGGGCTAGAATTTATGCTTAAGGTTAGTTTCAGTGCTGTTTTTAAGGTTAGGGCTGGCTGAGAAGCTATTGTTAGGGTTAGTGTGAGTGTTAGGTTATGGTTAGGGTTAGGAGTAGGTTAGGGTTAGGATTAGGGTTAGGCTCAGTATTAGAATTAGGGTTAGGGATAACTTTAGGGTTAGCGTTAAGTTTATTGTTAGTGTTAGGTTTATGTATAGGGTCAGCATTAAGTTTAGGGTTAGGGATAGGTTTAGGGTTAGGGGTTAATGTTAGGGTTAGGCTTAGGTTTAGGGGTTAAGGTTAGGTTTAGGTTTAGGGTTAGGGTTACGATTCGGATTAGGGTTGGGGTTAGCATTAGAAGGTTAGTGTTAGAGTTGGGGTTATGGTTAGGTTATGGTTAGTTTTAGGTTAAGGGTTAAGATCAGGCTTAGAGGTTAGGGTTATTGTTAGTGTTAGGGTTAGGGTTAGTTTTAGTTTTAGGGTATAGGTTAGATTTAGAGTTTTAGGGTTTAGGTTTAGGATTAGGCTTAGGATTAGGGATAGAGATAGTGTTAGAGGTCAGGGTTAGGGTTAGCGTTAGGGTTGTGGTTAGGGGTTATGTGTTAGGGTTAGGGTTAGTGTTATTGTTAGGGTTATGGTTAGGGTTAGGGTTACGGTTAAGGTTACACTTAGGGTTACAGTTAGTGTTCGGGTTAGAGTTAGTGTTTGGATTAGGGTTAGGGTAGCGATTAGGTTAGGTTTTGGGTTAGGGTTAGGGTGAGGGTGAGGGTTAGGGTTAGACTTTAGTGTTACACTTAGCATTAGGCTTATTGTTAGGGTTCTGGATTAGGGTTAGGGCTAGTGTTAGGTTTAGTGTTAGTGTTAGGGTCATGGTTATGCTTAGTTTTAGGGTTAGGGATAAGGTTAGGGTTAGGCTTAATGTTAGGCTTAGTGTTAGGGATCAGGATAGGGTTAGACTTTAGATTACGGTGAGGGTTCGGGTTACAATAAGGTTTAGGGTTAGGGTTAGGGTTAGGGATATGGTTAGTGTTATGGTTAGGTATAGGGTTAGAGTTTGGGTTAGGGTGAGGGGTTAGGTCTTAAGGATATAGTTAGGGTTATGTTAAGGTTATGTTTAGGGTTAGGGTTAGGTTTAGTGTTACGTCTAGGGTTAGTGTTAGTGTTTGGTTTAGGGTTATGTATTAGGGATAGTGTTAGTTTACGGTTAGTTTTAGGGTTAGGGTTAGTGTTAGGGTTAGGGATTAGGCTTTGGTTTAGTGTTCCCTTTAATGTTAAGGTTAGAGTTAGGGTTAGGCTGAATTTTACGGTTCGGTATAGGGTCAGGTTTAGGCTTAAGTTTAGGGTTAGGGTGAAGTTTAGGTTTAGGGTCAGGTTTAGTGTTAGGTTTAGGATTTGGTTTATGGTTTAGGGTTAGGGTTAGGATTTGTCTTAGTGTTAGGGTTAGGTTTAGGGATAGGTTTAGTTTTAGATTTAGGGTTAGGGTTAGGGTTAGGGGTTAGATTTAGAGGTTATTGTTAGGGTTAGTGTAAGGGATTAATGTTAGGTTTAGGGTTAGGGTTAATGTTAGGCTCAGTATTAGGATTAGGGTTAGGGATAGGTTTAGCGTTAGGCTTAGATTTATGGTTAGGGTTAGGGTTAGGGATAGGATTAGCGTTAGGTTTAGGTTTTGGGATAGGTTTAGTGTTAGGGTTAGGTTTTAGGGTTAGATTTAGGTGTTAGGGTTATGGTTAACTTTAGGGTTGCTCTTAAAGTTAGGATTATGCTTAGGTTTAGGCTTAGAAGGTTAGGGTTAGAGTTAGTATAGCGTTATGTTTAGGGTTAGGGTTAGGGTTAGGGTTAGGTTAGGTTTAGCGTTTAGGTCGTAGGGTAAGGTTAGGTTTAGGGTTTTGTTTAGGGTTTGGTTTAGGGTTAGGGGTTAGGGTTAGGGTGAGCGTTAGGTTTAATGTTAGGGTTAGGGTTAGTGTTATCGTTAGGGTTAGGGATTAGGTTAGGGTTAGTGTTAGGGTTAGGTTTAGGTTTATGGTTTGGGTTAGGGATAGTTATCGTGTTAGGATTAAGTTTAGGGTTAGGGTTAGGCTTAGAGTTTAAGGTTAGTATTAGTGTTAGGTTTAGGGTTAGGGTTAGGGGGTAGGGTTACTGTTAGGGTAAGTGTGATTGTTTGGGTTATGGTTAAGGGTTAGATTTAGAGGTTAGTGTTAGGGTTAGTGTTAGGGTTAGAGTTTAGTGTTAGGGTTATTGTTAAGTTTATGGTTATGGTTAGGGTTAGGGTTAGAAGTTAGGGTTAGAGTTTGTGTTAGGGTTAGAGTTATGGACAGTGTTAGAGTTAGGGATAGGATTAGCGTTAGGTTTAGGTTTTGGGATAGGTTTAGGTTAGGGTTAGGTTTAGGAGTTAGGTGTTAGGGAATGTGTCAGGGCTAGCTTCGGATTACTGATAGGTTTAGGGTTTCTATTACATTTAGGGTTAGGTTTAGGATTCGGGTTAGTATTAGGGTTTGGGATAAGATTAGGAATTCGGTGTTAATGATAGGGTTAGGGTTATTGTTAGTGTTATGGTTATGGTTAGGGTTACATTTAGGGTTACAGTTAGGGTCAGTGTTAGCGTTAAGTTTAGGGTTAGGGATTAGGGATAGGGTTAGGGTTATTGTAAGGGTGAGGCTTAGGGTTAGGTTTAGGGTTAGGGTTAGGGTTAGGAGTTGGGTTTTGTGTTATTGTTTGTATTAGTGTTAGGGATTAGGCATAGGGTTAGTTTTAGTGTTAGGTTTAGGTTTATGGTTTGGTTTAGGGTTAGGGTTAAGTTTAGGGTTAGTGTTAGGTTTAGGGCTAGAGATAGGCTTAGGGATAGTGTTATGGTTAGGATTATGGTTAGGGTTAGTGTTACAATTAGGTTTAGGGTTACATTTAGGGTTATAGATAGCGTTCAGTTTAGGGTTAGGGTTAGGGTTAGGTTTAGGGTGACGGTTAGGGTCAGGGTTAGGGCTAGGTCCAAGTTTAGCATTAAGATTAGTGTTAGGTATAGGGTTAGGGTTAGGAGTTTGATGTTAGGGATAGGGATAGGGTTAGGGTTAGGGATAAATTAGCGTTAGAATTTCGGTTAGGGATAGGGTTAGGGTTATGGTTAAAAGTTATTGTTAGGGTTAGTGTTAGGTTTAGGGTTACGTTTAGTGTTATGGTTAGAGTCAGTGTTAGGGTTAGGTTTAGGTTTAGGGATTAGGGATAAGTTTAGGGTTAGGGTAAAGTTAGGCTTAGGTTTAGGTTTAGGGTTAGGGTTAGGATTAGGGTTAGTGTTAGGGATAGAGAGTTAAGGTTGGAGTTAGGGTTAAGGTTAGGTTTTGGGGTAGATTTTGGGTTAGGTTTAGGGGTTATGGTTTAGTGTTAGTGTTAGAGGTAGGTTTAGGGATTATGGATAGCATTAGTGTTAGTGTTAGGGTTAGGTTTATGCTTAGGGTTAGGGATTATGGTTAGGGTTAGGGTTAGGTTTAGGTTTAGGGTTATTGTTAGTGTTAGGGCTAGGCATAGGTGTTCGGATAGTGTTAGGGTTAGTGTTAGGGTTAGGGTTAAGATTAGGTTTAGAGTTATATTTAGGGTTATGGATACGGTTATGGTTAGGGTCAGGGTTACATTTAGGTTTAGGGTTAGAGTTAGGGTAAGGGTTACGATTAGGGTGAGTGATAGGTTTTAGGGTTAGAGTTAGAGGTTTGGTGTTACTCATAGGGTTAGGGTTAAGTTTAGTGTTAGGGTTAAGTTTAGTGTTAGGTTTCAGAATTGTGTTAGGGCTGGGTTAGTGTTAGATTTAGGGTTATTGTTAGGGTTAGTGTTAGGTATAGGTTTAGGGTTCAGCTTAGTTTAATGTTAGGTTTAATGTTAGGGTTAGGGTTGAGTGTTAGAGGATAAGGTTACGGTTACGGTTAGAGTTTAGGGTTAGGGTTAGTTTTAGGGTTATGGGTAGGATTAGGGTTAGAATTTAGGTTTAGTGTTAGTGTTTGGCTTAGGGTTACAGTTAGTATTAGGGTTATGTTAGTTTTAGGTTTAGCGGTTAGGTGTTAGGGATAGAGATACAGTGAATCTTTAGAATTATGTTGAGGGTTCGGGTTACAATAAGTTTTAGGGGTAGGGTTAGGGTTATGGTTAGTGTTACGGTTAGGTTTATTTGTAGGGTTTGGGTTAGGGTTAGGAGTTAGGTGTTAAGGATATGGTTAGGGTTATTTTTAGGGTTATGGTTAGGGTTAGGGTTATGTTTAGGGTTACGGTTAGGGTTAGTATGATTAGGTTTAGGGTTATGGATTAGGGATAGTGTTAGGGTTAGGGTTAGTGTTAGGTTTAGGTGTTAGGGATATGGTTAGGTTTAGGATTATTGTTAGCGTTAGTGTTAGTTTTAGGGTAAGGGTTAGTGTTAGGGTTAGGAATTAGGCCTAGGTTTAGGGTTCGCTTTAAGGTTAATGTGAGGGCTAGGGTTAGGCTGAGTTTTACAGTTAGGTATAAGGTTAGGGTTAGGGTTAAAATTAGGTTTAGTGTTAGGTTTAGGGTTAGGTTTATGATTTGGGTTAGGGGTCGGTTTAGGGTTAGGTTTTGTGTTAGTGATAGGGTTAAGGTTACGTTTAAGTTTAGGGTTAGGGATCGGATTAGGGTTAGGGGTTAGATTTAGAGGTTAGAGTTAGGGTTAGTGTTAGGGATTAAGGTTAGGGTTAGGGTTCATGTTAGGCTAATTATTAGGATTAGTGATAGGGATAGGTATAGGTTAAGGGTTAGGGTTAAGTTTATGTTTAGGTTTAGGATTAGGGTTACGGTTAGGGTTAAGTATTAGGGTTAGGATTAGGGTTAGTGTTTATGGTTAAGTTTAGTGTTAGGCTTAAGTTTAGGGTTAGGGTTAGGTTTAGGTTTAGGGATTAGGGTTAGGGTTAGTGTTACGTTTAGTGTTAGGTTTAGGAATTGGGTTAGGGTTAGGTTATTGTCAGGGTTATGGTTAGAGTTAGGGTTAGGTTTAGGGTTAGGTTTTAGGGTTAGGGGTAGGGGTGGGTTAGGTTCCAGTTTAGGGTTATGGTTATGTTTAGGGTTAGTTTTAGGGTTAAGTTTATGGTTAGGTTTAGGTTTAGGGTTATGGTTAGGGTTACGGTTAGAGGTTAGAGGTTAGGTTTAGGGTTAGGGTGTGGGTTAGATTTAAGTTTAGGGTTAGGGTTGGCTTAGGATTAGGGTTAGTGTTAGTGTTCAGATTAGGGTTAGGGTTATGGATTACGGTTTATGTTAGGGTTAGGGTTCGGGTTTGAGTTAGGTTTAGGGTATGGTTTAGACAAGCTTACGCTTGTGGTCAGGGTTAGAGTTAGTGTTATGGTAAGGATTAGGGTTAGGTTGAAGGTTTGGGGTACAGGTTAGGTTTAGGGACGTGTTAGAGTTACGGTTAGGGTTAGGATTATGGTTAGGGTTAGGGAGAGGGTTAGGATTAAGTTTAGGGTAAGGGTTAGCATTAGGGTTAGGGATATTGTTAAGGTTTGGATTAATGTAAGGGTTAGGTTTGGTGTTAGGGTTAGGGTTAGGGTTAGTTTTAGGGTTAACATTAGGGTTAGGGCTAGAATTTATGGTGAGGGTAAGTTTTAGTGCTGTGTTTAGGGTTAGAGTTGGGTTAGAAACTAGTGTTAGGGTTAGTGTGAGTGTTAGGTTATGGTTAGGGTTAGGAGTAGGTTAGTGTTTGGGTTAGGATTAGGGTTAGGGTTTGGCTCATTATTAGAATTAGGGTTAGGGATAACTTTCGGGTTAGATTTAAGTTTGTTGTTAGTGTTAGGTTTATGTATAGGGTCAGCATTAGGTTTAGGATTAGGGATAGGTTTAGGTTTAGGGGTTAGTGTTAGGCTTAGGGTTAGGGCTTAAGGTTAGGGTTGGGTTTAATGTTAGGGTTACGATTCGGATTAGGGTTAGGGTTAGCGTTAGAATGTTAGTGTTAGAGTTAGGGTTATGGTTAGGTTATGGTTAGGGTTAGGTTAAGGGTCAAGTTTAGGCTTAGAGGATAGGGCTATTGTTGGTGTTAGGGTTAGGGTTAGTTATAGTTTTAGGGTATAGGTTACATTTAGAGTTTTAGGGTTAGGGTTAGGATTAGGTTTAGGATTAGTGATAGAGATAATGTTATTGGTCAGGGTTAGGTTTAGCGTTAGGGTTATGGTTAGGGGTTAAGTGTTAGTGTTAGGGTTAGTGTTATTGTTAGGGTTATGGTTAGGGTTAGGGTTACGGTTAAGGTTACACTTAGGGTTACAGTTAGTGTTCGGGTTAGGGTTAGTGTTTGGATTAGTGTTAGGGTTAGGGTTAGGGTTACAGTTAGGGTTAGGGTTACATTTAAGGTTACGCTTATGTTTAAGGTTAGGGTTTGGGTTTAGGTTATTGTTAGGTTTAGGGGTAAGGTGTTAGGATTAGGGTCAGGCTTAGGCTTCGGATTACGGTTAGGGTTAGGGTTACGATAAGTTTTAGGTTGAGGGTTAGGGTTAGTGTAAGGGTTAATGTTAGATTTAGGTTTACAGTTTGGTTTAGGGATAGGGGTTAGGTGTTAAGAATAATGTTAGGGTTATGGTTAGGGTTACAGTTAGGGTTAGGGTTAGGGTTACGTTTAGGTTTATGGTTGGGCTTAGTGTTAGGGTTAGGGTTAGGGATTAGAGATAGGTTTATAGTTAGGGTTAGGGTTAGGGGTTAGTGTTACTGTTAGGTTTAGGATTATGGTAAGGGTTAGGGTTAGGCTTACATATTAGGGTTATTGTTTGCCTTAGGGTTAGGAATAGGGTTAGGGTCAGATTTAGGGATTAGGGTTAGGGTTAGGGTTAGGGTTACCATTAGGGTGAGGGTTACCTTTAGGGTTAGGGTTAGATTAGGGTTAGGTTTAGGGGTTACGTGTTAGGGATAGGGTCAGGGTTAGTCTTCGGATTATGGTTAGTGTTAGGGTTAAATTTTCAGTTAGGGTTAGGGTTACGTTAGGGTTTGGTTTAGGGGTTAGATATTAGGGATATTTTCATGTTTAGGCTTCGGATTACAATTAGGGTTAGGGTTAGGGTTAGGTTTAGGCTTAGGGTTAGGTTACGGTTAGGGTTAGCCTTAGGTTTAGATTTTCAGTTAGAATTAGGGTTTAGGTGTTAAGGTATGGTTAGCATTATGGTTAGGGTTATGGTTAGGGTTAGGGTTAGGTTTAGCGTTAGAGTAAGGGTTATTGTTTGTGTTAGCATTAACGTTTTATGGTTAGGGTTCCGAGGGTTAGGGTTTAGGGTTAGGGTTAGGGTTAGTCATAGGGTTCGGGTTAGAGTTATGTTTAGGGTTAGGGTTAGTATTATGATTACGGCTAAGATTAGGGTTAGTGATATTGTTAGGTTTAGGTTTAGGGTTATTGTTAAGTTTTGGGTTAGGATTAGCGTTATGGTTAGGGTTAGGGTTAGGCTTAGATTTAGGGATAGTGTTAGGTTTAGGGTTAGTGTTAGGGTTAGGGTTAGAGGTTAGTGTTAGTGTTAGCATTAGGGTTAGGGTTAGGTTTAGGGTAAGCGTTAGGGTTAAGGTTAGCGTTAGGGTTATGGTTAGTGTTTGGTTTAGGGTTAGGCTTTAGAGTTAGAGGTTAGTGTTAGTGTTAGTGTTAGGGATAGAGTTTAGGTTTAGGGTTTGTGTTAGGGTTATGGTTAGGTTTAGGGTTAGAGTTAGGGTTACGGTTAGGGTTAGGGTTAGTGTTAGTGTTTGTGTTAGTGTTAGCATTTTATGGATAGGCTCCTTAGGGTTAGGGTTTAGGGTGGGGGTTAGGATTAGGCTTATGTGTAGAGTTAGGGTTAGGTGTAGGTTTAGGGGTTATGTGTTAGTGATATGGTTAGGGTTAGCCTTCGGTTTGCGGTTATGGTTAGGGTTATGATTAGGTTTAGGGTTAGTGTTAGGTTTAGGGTTAGGTTTAGTGTTAGTGTTAGGTTTAGGGTTAGGGTTAGGTGTTAGGTGTTAGGGTTAGGTTAGGGTTATGGTTAGGGTTAGAGTTAGGTTTAGGGTTAGGGTTAGTGTTAGGCTTAGAGGTTATGGTTAGGGTTAGTGTTAGGGTTAGTGTTAGAGTAAAAGCTTAGTTTCAGTGTTAGAGTTAGGTTTATGTTTAGGGTTAGGGATTAGATAAGAGTTAGGATTAGTGTCAGTGGTTAGTTTTAGGGTTAGGGTTACTGTTAGGGTTAGGGTTAGATTTAGAGGTTAGTCTTAGGGTCAGTGTTAGGGTTAGGGTTAGTGTGAACGTTTGGGTTAGGGTTAGAGTTAGGGTTTGGCTTAGGCTTAGGGTTATGGTTAGGGTTAAGGTTACAATTAGGTTAGCATTAGTGTTAAGATTAGGGTTAGCTGTTATCATTAGGTTTTGGTTAGCGTTGCGATTAAAGCTTAGGTTTAGGGTTAGGTTTAGGGTAGGTTTAGGGGTTAGGTGTTAGCGATAAGGTTAGGGTTAGGGTTAGGGTTTGTGCTAGTGTTAGAGGTTAGTGTTATGGTTACAGTTATGGTTCGGTTAGTGTTTCAGTTAGAGTTTATGGTTAGGTTTCGTTTTAGGGTTAGGGTTAGGGTTATGGTTAGATGTTAGCGTTTGGTATAGGGTTAGAATTAGGGTTAGGGTTAGAGTTAGGCTTAGAGCTTATGGTTATGATTAGGGTTAGCATTAGGGTGAAAGCTTAGGTTCAGTGGTAGGGTTAGTGTTAGGGTTAGGGTTAGGGTTAAGGTTACGAGTAGGTTTAGGGTTACGTTTAGGTTATGGATAGGGTTAGGGTTAGGTTTACGGTAATGTTTAGGGTTAGGGTTAGACTTAGGGTTAGGATTAGGGTTAGTGGTAGGTTTTAGTGTTAGTGTTAGGGGTTTGGTGTTACTCATAGGGTTAGGGTTAGGGTTAAGTTTAGTGTTGCGGTTAGGTTAAGGTTATGGTTATGGTTAGGGTTATGGTTAGGGTTAGGGTTAGGTTAGGTTTAGTGTTAGGTTTAGGAATTGTGTTAGGGCTGGTTTAGTGTTAGGTTTAGGGTGAGTGTTAGGGTTAGGCTTATGTATAGGTTTAGGGTTCGGCTTAGTTTAATGTTAGGTTTAATGTTAGGGTTAGGGTTGAGTGTTAGAGGATAAGGTTATGGTTACGGTTAGAGTTTAGGTTTAGGGTTAGTGTTAGTGTTATGGGTAGGATTACAGTTATAATTTAGGCTTAGTGTTAGTGTTTTGCTTAGGGTTACTGTTAGGGTTAGGGTTATGTTAGTTTTAGGTTTAGCGGTTAGGTGTTATGGATAGAGATATGGTGAATCTTCGGATTATGGTGAGGGTTCATGTTACAATAAGGTTTAGCGTTAGGGTTAGGGTTATGGTTAGTGTTATGGTTAGGTTTATTGTTAGGGTTTGCATTAGGGTTAGGAGTTAGGTGTTAAGGATATGGTTAGGGTTATTTTTAGGGTTATGGTTAGGGTTAGGGTTATGTTTAGGGTTATGGTTAGGGTTAGTATTATGATTAGGTTTAGGGTTATGGATTAGGGATAGTGTTAGGGTTAGGGTTAGTGTTAGGTTTAGGTGTTAGGGATATGGTTAGGTTTAGGGTTATTGTTAGCATTAGTGTTTGTTTTAGGGTAAGGGTTAGTGTTAGTGTTAGGGATTAGGCCTAGGGTTAGGGTTCGCTTGAAGGTTAAGGTTATGGCTAGGGTTAGGCTGAGTTTTATGGTTAGGTATAGGGTTAGGGTTAGGGTTAAATTTAGGTTTAGGGTGAGGTTTAGTGTTAGGTTTAAGATTTGGGTTAGGGTTAGGTTTAGGGTTAGGTTTTGTGTTAGTGTTATGGTTAGGGTTACGTTTAAGGTTAGGGTTAGGGTTAGGGTTAGGGTTCGGATTAGGTTAAGGGGTTAGATTTAGAGGTTAGGGTTAGTTTTAGTGTTAGGGATTAAGGTTAGGGTTAGGGTAAGGGTTCATGTTAGGCTCAGTATTAGGAGTAGTGATAGGGATAGGTATAGGTTAAGGGTTTGGGTTAAGTTTATGTTTAGGTTTAGGATTAGAGTTATTGTTAGGGTTAAGGATTAAGGTTAGGGTTAGGGTTAGTTTTTGTGGTTAAGTTTAGTGTTAGGCTTAAGATTAGTGTTAGGGTAATGTTTAGGTTTAGGGATTAGGTTTAGGGTTAGTGTTAGGTTTAGTGTTAGGTTTAGGATTAGGTTTAGGGTTACGGTTAGGTTACGGTTAGTGTTAGTGTTAGGGTTAGGTTTTAGGGTTAGGTTTAGGGGTGAGTTAGGTTTAGGTTTAGGGTTATGGTTACCGTTGGGGTTAGTTTTAGGGTTGGGGTTATGGTTAGGTTTAGGTTTAGGGTTATGGTTAGGGTTAGGGTTAGAGTTTAGGTTTAGGGTTAGGGTGAGGGACAGATTTAAGTTTAGGGTTAGGTTTGGCTTAGGGTTGGGGTTAATGTTAGGGTTCGGATTAGGGATAGGGTTATGGATTAGGGTTTATGGTAGGGTTAGGGTTTGGGTTTGATTTAGGTTTAGGGTTAGGGTTAGAGAAGGTTAGGCTTGGGGTCAGGGTTAGGGTTAGTATTATGGTAAGGATTAGGGTTAGGTTGTGGGTTTGGGGTTAGGGGTTAGGTTTAGGTTCGTGTTAGAGTTACGGTTAGGGTTATGGTTATGGTTATGGTTAGGGTTAGCGTTAGGGTTAGGGTTAGAATTTAGGGTTAGTTTTAGTTTTAGGGTTGTGTTTATGGTTAGGACTGGGTTAGAAGCTAGTGTTAGGGTTAGTGTGAGTGTTAGGTTATGGTTAGGGTTAGGAGTAGGTTAGGTTAGGGTTAGGATTAGGGTTAGGGTTAGGCTCAGTTTTAGAGTTAAGGTTAGGGATAACTTTAGGTTTAGGGTTAAGTTTGTTGTTAGTGTTAGGTTTATGTATAGGGTCAGCATTAGGTTTAGGGTTAAGGATAGGTTTAGGGTTGGGGTTAGGTGTTAGGGTTAGGCTTAGGGTTAGGGTTTAAGGATAGGGTTAGGTTTAGGGTTTGGTTTATGATTCGGATTAGGGTTAGGGTTAACGTTAGAAGGTTAGTGTTAGAGTTAGTGTTATGGTTAGGTTATGGTTAGGGTTAGGTTAAGGGTAAGATTAGGCTTAGAGTTTAGGGTTATTCTTAGTGTTATGGTTAGGGTTAGTTTTAGTTTTAGGGTATGGGTTAGATTTAGAGTTTAGGGTTAGTGTTAGGATTAGGCTTAGGATTAGGGATAGAGTTAGTGTTTTAGGTCAGGGTTAGGGTTAGCGTTAGGGTTATGGTTAGGGGTTAAGTGTTAGGGTTAGGGTTAGTGTTATTGTAAGGATTATGGTTAGGGTTAGTGTTACGGATAAGGTTACACTTAGGGTTACAGTTAGTGTTGGGTTAGTGTTAGTGTTTGGATTAGGCTTAGGGTAGCGATTAGGTTAGGTTTTGGTTTAGGGTGAGGGTGAGGGTTAGGGTTAGACTTTAAGGTTACACATAGCATTAGGCTTATGGTTAGGTTATGGATTAGGGTTAGGGCTAGTGTTAGGTTTAGTGTTAGTGTTAGGGTCACGGTTATGCTTAGTTTTAGGGTTAGGGATAAGGTTATGTTTAGGCTTAATTTTAAGCTTAGTGTTAGGGTTAGGGTTAGGGTTAGGGTGAGGGTTAGGTTAGGTTTGGTGTTAGGTTTAGGATTTGGGTTAGGGCTGGGGTTAGTATTAGGTTTAGGGTTAGCGTTAGGGTTAGAGTTAGAGTTAGCGTTCGAGTTAGCGTTAGGGTTAGGGTTAGGTTTAATATTAGGGTTAGGGTTGAGTTTTAGAGGATAGGGTTACGGTTACGGTTAGCGTTTATGGTTAGGGTCAGTGTTAGGGTTATGGGTAGGAGTAGGGTTAGAAGTTATGGTTAGTGTTAGTGTTTGGCTTAGGGTTACAGTTAGGGTTAGGGTTATGTTAGTCTTAGGTTTCGCAGTTAGGTGTTAGGGATAGATATAGGTTGAGTTTCGATATTACGGTGAGGGTTCTGGTTACTATAAGGTTTAGGGTGAGGGTTAGGGTTATGCTTAGTGTTACGGTTTGGTTTAGGGTTAGGGTTTGGGTTAGGGTTAGGAGTTAGGTGTTAAGGATATGGTTAGGTTTATGTTTATGTTTATGGTTAGGTTTAGGCTTATGTTTAGTGTTATGGTTAGGATTAGTGTTATGATTAGGTTTAGTGTTATGGATTAGGGATAGTGTTAGGGTTAGGGTTAGTGGTAGGTTTAGGTTTTAGGGATATGGTTAGGGTTAGGATTATTGTAAGTATTAGTTTTAGTTTTAGGGTAAGGGTTAGTGTTAGGTTTAGGGATTAGGCTTAGGTTTAGGGGTTGTTTTAAGTTTAAGGTTAGAGCTAGGGTTAGTCTGAGTTTTAGAGTTAGGTATAGGGTTAGGGTTAGGGTTAAGTTTAGGTTTAAGATTAGGTTTAGGATTTGGGTTAGGGTTAGGTTTAAGGTTAGGTTTTGTGTTAGTGTTAGGGTTAGGGTTAGGGTTAGGGTTAGGTTTCGGATTACGGTTAGGGTTAGGGTTAGTGTTTATGGTTAAGTTTAGTGTTAGGCTTAAGGTTAGTTTTTGGGTTAGGTTTAGGTTTAGGGATTAGCGTTAGTGTTAGTGTTATGGTTCATGTTAGCCTCAGTATTAGTATTAGGGTTAGGGATAGGGATAGGTTAAGGGTTAGGGTTAAGTTTATGTTTAGGTTTAGGATTAGGGTTAGGGTTCGGGTAAAGGATTACGGTTAGGATTAGGGTTATTGTTTATGGTTAAGTTTAGTGTTAGGCTTAAGGTTAGTGTTAGGGTTAGGGTTAGGTTTAGGGATTACGGTTAGGGTTAGTGTTAGGTTTAGTATTAGGTTTAGGATTAGGGTTAGGGTTAGGTTATTAGGTTTACTGTTAGAGTTAATTTAGGGTTAGCATTAGGTTTTAGGATTAGGGATAGGGGTGGGTTAGATTTCGGTTTAGGGTTATGGTTATAGTTATGGTTAGTTTTAGGGTTAAGGTTATGGTTAGGTTTAGGTTTAGGGTTATGGTTAGTGTTACTGTTAGAGTTTAGGTTTAGAGTTAGGGTGAGGGTTAGATTTAAGTTTAGTGTGAGGGTTGGCTTAGGGATAGGGTTAGTGTTAGGGTTCGGATTAGGGTTAGGGTTATGGATTAGTGTTTATGTTAGGGTTAGGGTTCAGGTTCGAGTTAGGTTTAGGGTTAGTTTTAGACAAGGTTAGGTTTGTGGTCAGGGTTAGGTTTAGTGTTATGGTAAGGATTAGGGTTAGGTTGAGGGTTTTCGGTTGGGGGTTAGGTTTAGGGACGTGTTAGAGTTATGGTTAGGTTTAGGATTATGGTTAGGGTTGGGGAGAGGGTTAGGGTTAAGGTTAAGTTTAGGGTTAGTGTTAGGGTTAGGGATAGGGTCAGGTTTTGGATTAATGTTAGGGCTAGGGTTTGTGTTAGGGTTAGGATTAGGGTTAACGTTAGGGTTAGGGCTAGAATTTATGGTTAGGTTTAGTTTTAGTGCTGTGTTTATGGTTAGGGCTGGGTTAGAAGCTAGTGTTAGTGTTAGTGTGAGTGTTAGCTTATGGTTAGTTTTAGGAGTAGGTTAGGGTTAGTGTTAGGCTCAGTATTAGAATTAGGGTTAGGGATAACTTTAGTGTTAGGGTTAAGTTTGTTGTTAGTGTTAGGTTTATGTGTAGGGTCAACTTAGGTTTAGGGTTAGGGATAGGTTTAGGGTTAGGGGTTAGGGTTTGGCTTAGGGTTAGAGGTTAAGGTTAGGGTTAGGTTTAAGGTTAGGGTTACGATTCTGATTATGGTTATCATTAGTGTTAGAAGTTTAGTGTTAAGAGTTAGGGTTATGGTTAGGTTATGGTTAGGGTTAGGTTAAGGGTTAAGATTAGGCTTAGAGGTTAGGGTTATTCTTAGTGTTAGTGTTAGGGTTAGTTTTAGTTTTAGGGTATAGGTTAGATTTAGAGTTTTAGGGTTAAGGTTAGGATTAGGCTTAGGATTAGGGATAGAGATAGTGGTAAAGGTCAGGGTTAGGTTTAGCATTAGGGTTATGTTTAGGGGTTAAGTGTTAGGGTTAGGGTTAGTGTTATTGTTAGGATAATGTTTAGTTTTAGGGTTATGGTTAAGGTTACACTTAGGGTTACAGTTAGTGTTCGGATTAGGGTTAGTGTTTGGATTAGGGTTAGGGTAGTGATTAGGTTAGGTTTTTGGTTAGGATTAGAGTGAGGGTGAGGGTTGGGTTAGACTTTAGGGTTACACTTAGCACTAGGCTTATTGTTAGGGTTATGGATTAGGGTTAGGGCTAGTGTTAGGTTTAGTGTTAGTGTTATGATATCGGTTATGTTTAGTTTTAGGGTTAGGATAAGGTTAGGTTTAGGCTTAATGTTAGGCTTAGTGTTAGGGTTATGGTTAGGGTAAGCGTGAGGGTTAGGTTAGGTTTAGTGTTAGGTTTAGGATTTGGGTTAGGGCTGGGGTTAGTGTTAGGTTTAGGGTTAGCGTTCGGGTTAGGGTTAGGTTTAGGTTTAGGGTTACGGTTGGGTTAGGGTTAGGATTAGGTTTAATGTTAGGGTTGGGGTTGATTGTTACAGGATAGGGTTACAGTTATGATTAGAATTTATGGTTATGGTTAGTGTTAGGGTTATGGGTAGGATTCGGGTTAGAAGTTATGGTTAGTGTTAGTGTTTGGCTTAGGGTTACTTTTAGGGTTAGGGTTAGGTTAAGGTTAAGTTTAGGGGTTAGGTGTTAGGGATCGGGATAGGGTTAGGCTTTGGATTACGGTGAGGGTTCAGGTTACAATAAGTTTTAGGGTTAGGGGTAGTGTTAGGTATAGGGTTAGAGTTTGGGTTAGGGTGATGGGCTTAGGTCTTAAGGATATGGTTAGGGTTATGTTTAGGGTTAGGGTTAAGTTTAGGGTTACATCTAGGGTTAGTGTTAGGGTTAGGTTTAGGGTTATGGATTAGGGATAGTGTTAGTGTTAGGGTTAGTTTTAGGATTAGAGTTAGTGTTAGGGTTAGGGATTAGGCTTCGGGTTAGGGTTCACTTTAATGTTAAGGTTACAGTTAGGGTTAGGCTGAGTTTTACGTTTTGGTATTGGGTTAGGTTTAGGCTTAAGTTTAGGGTTAGGTTGAGCTTTAGTTTTAGGGTCGGATTTAGGGTTAGGTTTAGAATTTGGTTTAGGGGTTAGGATTTGTGTTAGTGTTAGCATTATGTTTAGGGATAGGTTTAGTTTTAGATTTAGCGTTAGGGTTAGGGTTAGGAGTTAGATTTAGAGGTTTTTGTTAGTGTTAGTGTAAGTGATTAGTGTTAGGTTTAAGGTTAGGGTTAATGTTAGGCTCAGTATTAGGATTAGAGTGAGGGATATGTTTAGCGTTAGGTTTAGGTTTATGGTTAGGATTAGCGTTAGTGATAGGATTAGCGTTAGGTTTAGGTTTAGGGATAGGTTTAGTGTTAGGGATAGGTTTTAGGGTTATGTTTAGGGTCAGATTTAGGTGTTAGGGTTATGGTTAACTTTAGGGTTGGTGTTAAATTTAGGATTATGCTTAGGATTAGGCTTAGAAGGTTAGGGTTAGAGTTAGTATAGCGTTAGGTTTAGGGTTAGGGTTAGGGTTTGGTTTAGGTTAGGTTTAGGGTTTAGGTCATAGGGATAAGGTTAGGGTTAGTGTTACATTTTGTGTTTGATTTAGGGTTAGGGGTAAGGTGTTAGGGTTAGGGTGAGCGTTAGGTTTAATATAAGGGTTAGAGTTAGTGTTATCGTTAGGTTTATGGATTAGGGTTAGGGTTAGTGTTATTTTTAGTGTTAGGGTTATGGGTTAGGGTTTGTGTTAGGGTTAGAGTTAGTGTTAGGGTTGGTGTTAGGATTAGGTTTAGGTTTAGAGTTAGGATTAGGGTTAGGGATAGTTATCAGGTTAAGATTAAGTCTAGGGTTAGGGTTAGGCTTAGAGTTTAAAGTTAGTATTAGTGTTAGGTTTAGGGTTAGGGTTAGGGGGTAGGGTTACTGTTAGGGTACTGTTAGGGTAAGTGTGAGTGTTTGGGTTAGGGTTAAGGGTTAGAGTTAGAGGTTAGTGTTAGGGTTGGTGTTAGGGTTAGAGTTTAGTGTTAGGGTTATTGTTAAGTTTATGGTTATGGTTAGGGTTAGGGTTAGAAGTCAGGGTTAGAGTTAGTGTTAAGGTTAGAGTTATGTACAGTGTTAGAGGTAGGGTTAGGTTTAGGTTAGGGTTAGGTTTAGGAGTTAGGTTTTAGGGAATGTGTCAGGGCTAGCTTCGGATTACAGATAGGTTTAGAGTTACTATTACATTTAAGGTTAGGTTTAGTGTTAAGGTTAGGCTGAGGTTTTGGAATAGGGTTAGGAATTCGGTGTTAATGATAGGGTTAGGGTTATTGTTAGTGTTACGGTTATGGTTAGGGTTATGTTTAGGGTTATGGTTAGGGTCAGTGTTAGGGTTATGTTTAGGGTTACGGTTCGTGTCAGTGTTAGGGTTAAGTTTAGGGTTAAGTTTTAGGGATATGGTTACGGTTATTGTAAGTGTTAGGCTTAGGGTTAGATTTAGGTTTAGGTTTAGGATTAGGGTTTGGTTTAGGGCTAGAGGTTTAGGGTTAGAGTTAGTGTTAGTGTTAGGGTTTGGTTTAGGTTTAGGGTTGGGTTTATGGTTGCTGTTAGGTTTAGGGCTAGAAATAGGCTTAGGGATAGTGTTAGGGTTAGGGTTTTGGTTAACGTTAATGTTACAATTAGGTTTAGAGTTACGTTTAGGTTTACGGATAGTTTAGGGTTAGGGTGATGGTTAGGGTCAGGCTTAGGGTTAGGTCCAAGTTTAGCATTAAGTTTAGTGTTAGGTATAGGTTTAGGGTTAGGGGTTTGGTTAAAAATTATTGTTAGGGTTAGTGTTACTGTTAGGGTTACTTTTAGTGTTATGGTCAGGGTCAGTGTTAGGGTTAGGTTTAGGTTTAGGGATTAGGGATAAGTTTAGGGTTAGGGTAAAGTTAGGTTTAGGATTAGGTTTAGGGTTAGGGTTAGGATTAGGGTTAGTGTTAGGGTTAGTGTTAGGGATAGATGGTTAGGGTTAGAATTAGGGTTAGGGTTAGGTTTTGGGGTAGATTTTGGGTTAGGTTTAGGGTTAGGTTAAGGGGTTATGGTTTAGTGTTACTGTTAGGGGTATGTTTAGGGATTCGGGATAGCCATACTGTTAGTGTTAGAGTTAAGCTTATGCTTAGCGTTAGGGATTACGGTTAGGGTTAGGGTTAAGGTTAGGTTTAGGATTAGTGTTAGTGTTAGGGCTAGGGATAGGGTTTCGAATAGTGTTAGTGTTAGTTTTAGGGTTAAGGTTATGAGTAGGTTTAGGGTTACGATTAGGTTATGGATAGGGTTAGGGTTAGGGTTAGGGTTACGTTTAGGGTTAGGGTTAGAGTTAGGGTTAGGTTTAGGATTAGCGTTAGTGATAGGTTTTAGTGTTAGGTTTAGGGGTTTGTTGTTACTCATAGGGTAAGTGTTAGGGTTAAGTTTAGTGTTGTGGTTAGGTTTAGGGTTATGGTTAGGGTTTAGCGTTAGGGTTTGTGTTATGGTTATGGTTAGGTTTAGGTTTATGTTTATAGTTAGGTTTAGGGTTAGGTTTACAGGTTAGGTTTATGGTTAAGGATAGGTTTATGTTTAGGTTTAGGGTTAGGTTTAGTGTTAAGTTTAGGGTTACTGTTAGGATTAGGTATTAGGGTTAGGTTAGGGTTAGTGTTTATGGTTAGGCTTAAGGTTAAAGTTAGGTTTAGGGATTAATTTTAGAGTTAGTGTTAAGTTTAGGGTTAGGTTAGGGTAGGGTTAGGGTTAGAAGTTAGTTTTACTGTTGGTGTTAGGTTTAGGGTTACGGTTAGGGTTTGGGTTATCTTAGGGTTAGCTTTATGGGTTAGGTGTTAGAGATACAGACAGTGTTAGACTTCGGATTACAGTTAAGGTTTGGGTTACAATTAGGTTTATGGTTAGGGTTAGGGTTAGGGTTAGGGTTAGTGGTTAGGCTTAGGGTTAGGGTTTTTGATAGGTTTAGGATTAGGGTTAGGTGTTAGTGTTAGGGTTACGGTTATGGTAGGGTTAGGGTTAGGTTTAGGGTTATGGTTAGGGTTAGAATTAGGGTTAGGTTTAGTGTTAGAAGGTTAGTGTTAGGGTTAGGCTTAGTGTCAGGGTTAGGGTTATGGTTAGGGTTAATATTAGGGATAGGCTTTGGGTTACGGTTTTGGTTAGGGGTATGATTAATATTAGTGTTAGGGTTAGGGTTACTGTTAAATTTAGGGTTAGGGTTAGGGTTAGGTTTAAAGTTTAGGGGTTAGGCTTAGAATTAGGTTTAGGGTTTACGGGTTAGGTTTTGGGTTAGGGTTAGGGTTTGGGCAAGAGTTTGGATAAGGGTTAGAGTTTAGGTTTAGTGTTAGGGTTATTGTTAATGTTAGGGTTAGTTTTAGGTTAGTGTTAGGGTATGGGTTAGATTTAGAAAGTTAGGTTTAGGGTTAGGTTTAGGATTAGGCTTAGGATTGGGGACAGGTTTAGTGTTAGAAGTTAGGGTAAGAGTTAGTGTTAGGGTTAGCGTTATGAGTTCAGTGTTAGGTTTAGGGTTTGTGTTAGGGTTACGGTTAGGGTTAGGGTTACATTTAAGGTTATGCTTAGGTTTACAGTTATGGTTTGGGTTAGTGTTCGGGTTAGGTTTAGTGTTAGGTTTAGGGTTAGGGATTAGTGTTGGTGTTATGTTTAGTTTTAGGCTTTGTATTAGGATTAGAGTTAGGGATAGGTTTAGGTTTAGGGTTAGGTTTATTGTTAATGTTAGCATTACGGATAGGTTCAGAGTTAGGTTTAGGGTTATGGATAGGGTTAGGGTTAGGTCTAGGGTTAGCGTTAGGGTTACGGGTTAGTGTTAGGGTTAGGGAGGCATTAGGATCAGGGTTAGCTTTAGGATTAGAATGTTAGGGTTAGAGTTAGAGTTAGGGTTATGGTTAGTTTTAGGGTTTGGTTTAGGTTTAGGTTTAGGGTTAGGTGTTTGTGTTTGGGTTAGGGTTTGGATTATAGTTTGAATTAGGGATAGGGTTACTCTTAGGGTTAGGGTTAGGGTTAGGGATTTTGTTTAGGGTTTGGGTTAGTTTTAGTGTTAGGTTTATTTTGGGTTAGGGTTAAGGCTAGGAATAGGGTTTGGGATAGCGTTAGGGTTTAGGCTTAGGGCTGGGTTAGGGATTAGGGTGAGGGTTAGTGTTAGGGTTATTGTTAGGGTTAGGGTTTAGGTGTTAGGGATAAGTTTATGGCTAGTTTTAGGGTTAGGTTAGGGTTAGTATTAGGGTTAGGGGTTAGGGCTTATGGTTAGGGTTAGGGTTAGCATTAGGGTTAGGTTTCGGGTTAGGGTTATTTTAGGGTTAGGTTTATGGTTAGAGGTTACCTTAGGTTTAGTTTTAGGATTAGGGATAGGTCAAGTGTTAGGGTTAGGGTTGTGGTTAGTATTTTGCTTAATTTTAAGTTATGGGTTAGTTTTAGAGGGCTAGGGTTAGGGTTAGGGATTAGGGTTAGGTTTCGGGTTACAATTAAGGGTTAGTTTAATGGTTATGGATAGGGTTAGGTTTAGGTATTAGTGTTAGGATCAGGGTTAGGGTTAGGGTTAGGGTTAGCTTTTGGGATAGGGTTAGAGTTTAGTGTTAATGTTATGGTTAGAGTCAGGGTTAGGTTTAATGTTATGGTAATGGATACGGTTAGGGTGATGGTTAGTGTTAGAGTTAGGGTTAGGTTTAGGGTTATGGTTACATTAGGGACTAGATTTAGTGTTAGGTTTAGGGTTAGCGTTAGGGTTAGGTTTAGGGTTTAGGGATAGGTTCACAGTCAGGCTTATCTTTAGTGTTAGGGTTTAGTGTTATTGTTAGGGTTAAGGATTAGTCTTAGTGTTAGGGTTAGGTTTAGGCTTAGGTTTAGAGATAGGGATAGGGTTAGGTTTAGGCTTAAGGTTAGGGTTAGGGTTAGGGTTAGGGTGAGTGTTAGGGTTAGGGGTTAGAGTTAGAGGTTAGCGTTAGTGTTAGGATTAGTTTTAGGGTTAGGGTTCTGTTTACGGTTAGGTCTAGGGTTTGGCTTAGTGTTAGGGTTAGTGTTAGTGTTAGGGTTAGGGTTAGGGTTAGGGTTAGCATTAGGCTTAGTTTTAGGGCAAAGGTTAGGGTTAGGTTTAGGCTTTATGTTAGGGTTAGGGTGAGGTTTAGGGTTACAGTTAGGTTTAGGATTTGGGTTAGTGTTAGATTTATGGTTAGGTTTAGGGCCAGCATTAGTTTTAGGGTTAGCGTTAGGTTTTACAGTTAGTGTTAGCGGTAGGGTTAGGGTTAGGGTTTGGGCTTAGAGTTAGAGGTTAGGGTTAGTGTTAGTGTTAGGCTTAGTGTTAGTTTTAGGGTTACATTTAGGGTTAGGGTTAGCGGTTAAGTGTTAGGAATACTGTTAGTGTTAGGGTTAGTTTTGGGGTTACGGTTAGGTTTAGGTTGAGGGGTTAGGTTTAGGGGTAGTGCTAGAGGTTAGGTTAAGTTTAGGGTTTGGTTTGAGTTTAGGGTTAGTGTTAGGCTTAGTTTTAGGGTTGGGGTTAGGGTTAAGGTTAGGGTTAGGTTTAGGGTTAGGGTTAGGGTTAGGGGTTAGAGTTAGAGTTTAGCGTTAGGGTTAGGGTAAGTGTTTTGGTTAGAGTTTGGGGTTAGGGTTAGCGTTAGTGTTATGTTTAGGGTTATGGTTAGGGTTAGATATTAATGTTAGTGTTAGTGTTAGGGTTAGGGTTAGGGTTAGGGTTACTGTTAGGGTTAGGGGTAGGTTAGGGTTAAGTTTAGGGGTTAGTTGTTAGGGATAGGGTCAGTGTTAGGCTTTGGATTATGGATAGGTTTAGGGGTACTATTAGGTTCAGTGTAAAGTTTATTGTTAGGGTTAGGGTTAGGGTTAATGTTTGGGTTAGGGATAGGGGTTAGGTGTTAAGGATATGGTTAAGGTTATTGTTAGAGTTATGTTTAGGGTTGGGTTATGTGTAGTTTTACGGTTAGTGTTAGTGTTAGAATTAGGTTTACAGTTAGGGATTTTCAATTGGGTTAGGGTTAGGGTTACGGTTAGGGGTTAGTGTTACCGTTAGGGTTAGGGTTATTATAAGGGTTAAAGTTAGGGTTATGGATTAGGGTTAGTTTTTGGGTTAGGGTTAGAGTTAGAGTTAGGGATTTGGGTTAGGGTTAAGGTTAGGGTTATTGTTAGACTCAGTATTAGGGTTAGGGTTAGGGATAATTTTAGGGTTAGGGTCATGTTTATTATTAGGTTTAGAGTTAGGGAAAGGGTTAGCATTAGGTTTATGGTTAGGGATAGGGTCAGGGTTAGAGTTAGGGTTTAGCGTTAGGGTTAGTGTTAGGGGTTTGTCTTAGGGTTTGTTTTAGGGTTAGGGTTAGGGTTAAGATTACGGTTAGGGTTAGAAGGTTAGAGTTAGAGTAAGGTTTAGCGTTAGGGTTAGGGTTTGGATTTGGTTTAAGATTAGGGTTTCAAGGTTAGGGTTTGGGTTAGGATTAGGGTTAGGGTTAGGGATTAGGGATAGTATTAGAGTGAGTGTTATTGTTAGGGTTAAGGGTTAGGGTTACGGTTAGGGTTAGGGTTAGGGATTAGTCTTAGCGTTAGGGTTAGGTTTAGGCTTAAGGTTAGGGTTAGTGTTAGGGTTAGGGTGAGTTTTAGTGTTAGGTGTTAGAGTTAGAGGTTAGGGTTAGTGTTAGGATTAGTGTTAGGGTTAGGGTTCTGTTTAGGGTTAGATCTACGGTAAGGCTTAGGGTTCGGGTTAGGGTTAGGTTTAGACTTATTTTTAGGGCAAAGGATAGGGCTAGGTTAGGGTTAAGGTCAGGTTTAGGGTTAGAGTTAAGTTTAGGGTTAGGTTTAGGATTTGGGTTAGTGTTAGATTTACGGTTAGGCTTAGGGCCAGCGTTAGGTTTAGGGTTAGTGTTAGCGGTAGGGTTAGGGTTAGGGTTAGATCTTAGAGTTAGATGTTATGGTTAGTGTTAGTGTTAAGCTTAGTGTTCGGTTTAGTGTTACGTTTAGTGTTAGGGTTAGGTTAGGGTTAGATTTAGGGTTTAGGTGTTAGGGATAGGGTCAGACTCAGTCTTCGGATTACAGATAGAGTTTGGGTTACGATTAGGTTTATTGATAGGGTTAGAGTTAGGGTTAGCGTTAGGATTATGGTTAAGGTTAGTGTTAGGGTTAGGGGTTAGATGTTAAGTACATGTTTAGGGTTAGGATTAGGGTTAAGGTTAGGGTTAGGGTTACATTAAGAGTTACAGTTAGTGTTAGTGTTAGGGTAAGGAATAGGTTTAGGGATTAGGGATTGGGTTAGTGTTAATGTTAGTGTTAGTGTTAGTGTTAGTGTTAGTGTTAGTGTTAGGTTTGGGGGCTAGTTTTATGGTTAGGGTTAGGGTTATTGTAAGGCTTAATGTTAGGGGTATGGATTAGGGTTAGTGTTCGGGTTAGAGTTACAGTTAAGGTTAGTGTTAGGCATTTGCGTTATGGTTACGTATAGCGTTAGTGTTAGGCTCAGTATCAAGATTAGGGTTAGGGTTAGGGATAGGTTTAGCATTAGGTTAGTGTTAGGGTTATGGTTAGGGTTAGGCTTAGGTTTTGCATTTGGGTTAGGGTTACGGTTAGGGTTAGTGTTTTGAATTATTGTTAGGGTTAGGGGTTAGGTTTAGGGTTAGATGGTTAGGTTTAGGTTTAGGGTTAGAATTAGGTTTAGGGTTAGGTTTATGGTTAGTTTTAATGTTAGGTTTAGTGTTAGGGCTAGGAATACAGTTAAGGATAGTGTTAGGGTTAGGGTTAGAGTTAGGAATTAGCATTAGAGTTACGTTTAGGTTTAGAGTTAGGGTTAGGGGTTAGATGTTAGGGATAAGATTAGTGTTAGTGTTAGGTTTAGGTTTAGGGTTAGGGGTTAAGGGTTAGGGTTAGGTTTAGGTTTCGAGTTAGGGTTAGGGTTAGGGTTAGTGTTAGATGTTAACTTTAGGTTTAGGGTTATGGTGAGGGTTATGGTTAGGGTTAGCTTTAGGGATAGGGCTAGGTTTAGGATTAGGGTTAGATTTAGGGATAGGGATAGGGTTATTGTTACGATTTCGGTTAGGGTTAGCTTTAGCGTTAGGGTGTGGGTTAGTTTTAGAGTGTTAGGGTTACGATTAGGTTTAGTGTTAGGGATAGGGTTAATATTTGGCTTAAGTTTAGGATTAGTTTGGTGTTAGGGTTAGGGTTAGGTTAGGGATTATGTTTAGGGTTAGGGTTTGTGTTAGGGTATAAGTGTTAGGGATAGGTTTAGCATTAAGGTTAGTGTTAGGGTTACGGTTAATGTTATTGTTAGGGTTATGGTTAGTGTTTGGGTTCGGGTTAGGGTTATGGTAGGGTTAGGGTAAGGGTTAGGTTTAGGGATTAGTCTTAGTGTTTGTGTTAGGTTTAGGGTTAGTTTTAGGTTTAGGATTAGACTTAGTTTTAGTGTTATGGATAGGGTTAGGGTTAGGCTTAAGTAAGGGTTAGTTTTAGGGTTAGGTTTAGGTTTTGTTCAGGGTTAGGTTTAGGATTGGGTTTAGGGTTAGGATTATTGTTATGGTTAGCATTAGCGTTATGGTTAGTGTTAAGGTTAGGTTTAGGATTTGCATTCGGGTTAGGTGTAAGTTAAGTGTTAGGGTTAGCGTTTAGGTTTAGGGTTAGGGTAGGATTATCGTTAGGTTTAGGGATTAGGGTTAGGGTTAGTGTTAGTGTTATTGTTAGTGTTAGTGTTAGTGTTATTATTATTGCAGTGTTAGGGTTAGGGTTAGTGTTAGGTTAAGGGTTAGGTTTAGGGGCTAGGTGTTAGGGATAGGTTTAGGGTTAGGATTAGTGTTAGGGTTAGGGTTAGCTTTAGGGTTTGTGTTAGGGTCTAAGTGTTAGGGATAGGTTTAGCGTTAAGGTTAGGGTTATGGTTCCGGTTAAAATTATTGCTAGAGTTACGGTTAGTGTTCGGTTTAGGGTTAGGGTTACAGTAGGGTTAGGGTTAGGGTTAGGTTAGAGTTAGGTTTAGGTTTAGGGTTCGGGGCGAGGTGTTAAAGATAGGCTTAGGCTTAGGGTTAGGGTTAAGATTAGCATTACAGTTAGTTTTAGGGTTAGGGTTAGTGTTAGGTTTATGGTTACGTTTTGGGTTAGGATTAGGGTTATTGTTACGGTTAGGGTTAATGTTAGGTTTAGGTTTAGGGTTAGGTTTATGGTTAGGGTTAGTGTTAGGTTTAGGGTTATGGTTTGGTTTTCGTTTAGGGTTATGTATAGGGATAGGGTTAGAGGTTAGGATTAGGGATAGTGTTAGGTTTAGGTTTAGGGTTAGGGTTAGGGTTAGTGTCAGGTTAGGGTTAGTGTTAGGGATGGGGTTTAGGATAAGATTTAGGTTTAGGGTTAGGGTTAGGTTTAGGTTTAGGTGTAGTGCTAGAGGTTAGGGTTAGGTTTAGGGTTAGGTTTGGGTTTAGGGTTAGGGTTAGGCTTAGGTTTAGGTTTAGTGATAGAGTTAGGGTTAGGTTTAGGGTTAGGTTTTGGTTTAGGGTTAGGGTTAGGCTTAGGTTTAGGTTTAGTGATAGGGTTAGGCTTAGGTTTAGGTTTAGTGATAGAGTTATGGTTTGTCTTAATTTTAGGGTTAGGTTTAGGTTTAGGTTTAGGGTTAGGGTTAGGCTTAGTTTTAGGGTTGGGGTTAGGGTTAAGGTTAGGGTTAGGGTTAGCGTTATACTCAGGGTTAGGGTTAGGGTTAGGGTTAGCATTAGGGGTTAGAGTTAGAGTTTAGTGTTAGGGTTAGGGTAAGTGTTTGGATTAGAGTTTAGGGTTAGCGTTAGTGTTATGTTTAGGGTTAGGGTTAGATGTTAGTGTTAGTGTTAGTGTTAGTGTTAGTGTTAGTGTTAGTGTTAGTGTTAGGGTTCGTGTTCATGTTCAGGTTAGGGTTAGGTTTAGACAAGGTTAGGCTTGGGCTCAGGGTTAGGATTTGGGTTATGGTAAGGTTTAAGTTTAGGGTGAGGGTTTGGGTTTAGGGGTTAGTTTTAGAGTTAGGGTTCGGGTTTGTGTTAATGTTAGGGTTTTATGGTTAGGGTCAGTGTTAGAGTTTCTGGTTAGGGTTAGGGTTAGGCTTAGGGTTAGGGTCAGGGTTAGGATTATGGTTATGGTTTAGTTGTTAGGGATAGCGTTAAGGTTTGGCTTTGTGTTACGTTTAGGGTTATGGTTATGATTATGTTTAGAGTTAGGTTTAGGGTTAGCCTTAGCTTCAGGTTTAGGGTTAGGGTTAGTGTTAGGTTTGGGTTAGGGTTAGGGGTTAGATGTTAGGCATAGGGTAAGTGTTTGGATTAGCTTTAGGGTTAGGGTTAGTGTTAGGCATAGGGTTTAGGATAAGATTTAGGGTTAGGTTTAGGGTTAGATTTAGGTTTAGGGGTAGTGCTAGAGATTAGGGTTAGGTGTAGGGTTAGGTTTGGGTTTAGGGTTAGGGTTAGGCTTAGGTTTAGGTTTAGGGATAGTGTTACGGTTTGTCTTAATTTTAGGGTTAGGTTTAGGATTTGGTTTAGGTTTAGGGTTAGGGTAGAATTTGTGTTAGTGTTAGGGTTAGGTTTAGAGATAGGTTTAGTGTCAGATTTAGGGTTAGGGTTAGGGTTAGGGATAGGGGTTAGATTTAGAGGTTATTCTTAGGGTTAGTGTAAGGGATTAGTGTTAGGTTTAGGTTAAGGGTTAATGTTAGGCTCAGTATTAGGATTAGGGTTAGGGATAGGTTTAGCGTTAGGCTTAGGTTTATGGTTAGGGTTAGGGTCAGGGATAGGATTAGCATTAGGTTTAGGTTTAGGGATAGGTTTAGTGTTAGGGTTAGGTTTTAGGGTTAGGTTTAGGGTTAGATTTAGGTGTTAGGGTGATGGTTAACTTTAGGGTTTGTATTAAAGTTAGGATTGTGCTTAGGTTTAGGCTTAGAATGTTAGGGTTAGAGTTGGTATAGCGTTAGGTTTAGGTTTAGGGTTAGGGTTTGTGTTAGCTTAGGTTTAGGGTTTAGGTCGTAGGGATAAAGTTAGGGTTAGTGTTACGTTTGGGGTTTGGTTTAGGGTTAGGGATTAGGTGTTAGGATTAGGGTGAGCATTAGGTTTAATGTTAGGGTTAGGGTTAGTGTTATCATTAGGCTTAGGGATTAGGGTTAGGGTTAGTGTTATTTTTAGTGTTAGGGTTATGGGTTAGGGTTTGTGTTAGGGTTAGAGTTAGGGTTAGGGTTAGTGTTAGTGTTAGGTTTTGGTTTAGGGTTATGGTTAGGGTTAGGGTTAGTTATCGGGTTAGGATTAAGTTTAGGCTTAGGATTAGGCTTATAGTTTAAGGTTAGTATTAGTGTTATGTTTAGGGTTAGGATTAGGTGGTAGGGTTACTGTTAGGGTAAGTGTGAGTGTTTGGGTTAGGGGTTAAGGTTTAGAGTTAGAGGTTAGTGTTAGGGTTAGCGTTAGGGTTAGAGTTTAGGGTTAGGGTTATTGTTAAGTTTATGGTTAGGGTTAGTGTTAGGGTTAGAAATTAGGGTTAGAGTTAGGGTTAGAGTTATAGACAGTGTTAGAGTTAGGTTTAGGTTTAGGTTATGGTTAGGATTAGGAGTTAGGTGTTAGGGAATGTGTCAGGGCTAGCTTCGGACTACAGATAGGTTTAGGGTTACTATTACATTTAGGGTTAGGTTTAGGGTTAGGGTTAGGCTGAGGGTTTGGGATAGGTTTAGGAATTCGGTGTTAATGATAGGGTTAAGGTTATTGTTAGTGTTACGGTTATGGTTAGGGTTATGTTTAGGGTTATGGTTAGGTCAGTGTTAGGGTTAAGTTTAGGGATAGGGTTAGGGTTATTGTAAGTGTTAAGCTTAGGGTTAGGTTTAGGATTAGGGTTAGGATTAGGGTTTGGTTTAGGGATAGAGGTTTAGGGTTAGAGTTAGTGTTAGTGTTAGGGTTTGGTTTAGGGTTTGATTTAGGTTTAGGGTTAGTGTTAGGGCTTGGGTTTAGTGTTAGGGTTTGGGTTAGTGTTAGGGATTAGGGATAGGGTTAGTGTTAGTGTAAGGGTTAGGTTTATTTTTAGGTTTACGGTTGCTGTTAGGTTTAGGGCTAGAGATAGGCTTAGGGATAGTGTTAGGGTTAGGGTTTTGGTTAGGGTTAATGTTACAATTAGGTTTAGGGTTACGTTTAGGGTTACGGATAGTGTTAGGTTTAGGGTGATCGTTAGGGTCAGGCTTAGGGTTAGGTCCAAGTTTAGCATTAATTTTAGTGTTAGGTATAGAGTTAGAGTTAGATTTAGGGGTTTGGTTAAAAGTTATTGTTAGAGTTAATGTTAGTGTTAGGGTTACGTTTAGTGTTATGGTTAGGGTCAGTGGTAGGATTAGGTTTAGGTTTAGGGATTAGGGATAAGTTTAGGGTTAGGGTAAAGTTAGGCTTAGGTTTAGGTTTAGAATTAGAGTTAGGGTTAGGGATAGTGTTAGGTTTAGTGTTAGGGATAGAGGGTTAAGGTTAGAGTTAGTGTTTGTGTTAGGGTTTGGGGTAGATTTTGGGTTAGGTTTTGGGTTAGATTTAGGGGTTATGGTTTAGTGTTAGTGTTAGGGGTATGGTTAGGGATTAGGGATAGCATTACTGTTAGTGTTAGGGTTAGGTTTATGCTTAGGGTTAGGGATTATAGTTAGGGTTAGGGTTAAGGTTAGGATTAGGGTTAGTGTTAGTGTTAGGGCTAGGGATAAGGTTTCGAATAGTGTTAGGGTTAGGGTTAAATTTACTAGTAGGTTTAGGGTTTCGTTTAGGTTATGGATAGGGTTAGGGTTAGGGTTAGGGTAACATTTAGGGTTAGGGTTAGAGTTAGGGTTAGGGTTAGGATTAGGGTTAGTGATAGGTTTTAGTGTTAGGGTTAGGGGTTTGGTGTTACTCATAGGGTTAGTGTTAGGGTTAAGTTTAGTGTTGCTGTTAGGTTTAGGGTTATGGTTCGGGTTTAGCGTTAGGGTTTGTGTTAGGGCTAGGGTTAGGTTTAGGTAGGGTTAGGTTTAGGGTTAGGTTTAGAGGTTAGGTTTAGGGTTAGGGATAGGTTTATGTTTAAGTTTAGGGTTAAGGTTAGGGTTACTGTTAGGGTTAGGTATTAGGGTTAGGTTAGGGTTAGTGTTTATGGTTAGGCTTAAGGTTAGGGTTAGGTTTAGGGATTAATTTTAGAGTTAGTGTTACATTTAGGGTTAGGTTAGGGTAGGGTTAGGGTATTGTTAGGGTTAGAGTTAGAAGTTAGTTTAAGTGTTGGTGTTAGGTTTCGGGTTACGGTTAGGGTTTGGGTTAGGTTAGGGTTAGGTTTATGGCTTAGGGGTTAGGGATACAGATGGTGTTAGACTTAGGATTACGGTTAGGGTTTGATTACAGTTAGGTTTATGGTTAGGGTTAGGTTTAGTGTTAGAAGGTTAGTGTTAGTGTTAGGGTTAGTGTCAGGGTTAGGGTTATGGTTAGGGTTAGCATTAGGGATAGGCTTTGGGTAACAATTAGGGTTAGGGGTATGATTAATTTTAGTGTTAGTGTTAAGGTTACTGTTAGATTTAGGGTTAGGGTTAGGGTTAGGTTTAGAGTTTAGGGGTTAGGCTTAGAGTTAGGTTTAGGGTTTACGGGTCAGGTTTAGGGTTAGTGTTAGGGCAGGGGTTTGGATTAGGGTTAGAGGTTAGGTTTAGTGTTAGGGTTATTGTTAAGCTTAGGGTAAGTTTTAGGTTAGTGTTAGGGTATGGGTTAGATTTAGAAGGTTAGGGTTAGGGTTCTGTTTAGGATTAGGCTTAGGATTAGGGATAGTTTTACTGTTAGTAGTTAGTGTTAAAGTTAGTGCTAGGGTTAGCGTTACGAGTTAAGTGTTAGCGTTAGGGTTTGTGTTAGGTTTACGGTTAGGGTTAGGGTTACATTTAAGGTTACTCTTAGATTTTCGGTTATGGTTTGGGTTAGTGTTCGGGTTAGGTTTAGTGTTAGGTTTAGGGTTAGGGATTAGTGTTGGTGTTAGGTTTAGTTTTAGGCTTTGTATTAGGATTAGAGTTAGGGATAGGTTTAGGTTTACGGTTAGGTTTATTGTTAATGTTAGCGTTACGGATAGGTTTAGGGTTAGGTTTAGGGTTATGGATAGGGTTAGGGCTATGTTTAGGGTTATGGTTAGGGTTACGGGTTAGTGTTAGGGTTAGGGAGGGGTTAGGATCAGGGTTAGCTGTAGGATTAGAATTTTAGGGTTAGAGTTAGAGTTAGAGTTAGGGTTAATTTTAGGGTTTGGTTTAGGTTTAGGTTTAGGGTTAGGTGTTTGTGTTTGGGTTAGGGTTTGGATTATGGTTAGGGATTAGGGCTAGGGTTACTCTTAGTGTTAGTGTTAGGGTTAGGGTTAGGGATAGGGATTTTGTTTAGGGTTTGTGTTAGTTTTAGTGTTAGGTTTATTTTGGGTTAGGGTTAAGGCTAGGAATAGGGTTTGGGATAGTGTTAGGGTTTAGGCTTAGGGCTGGGTTAGGGATTAGGGTTAGGGTTAGTGTTAGGGTTATGGTTAGGGTTAGGGGTTAGGTGTTAGTGATAAGGTTATGGCTAGTGTTAGTGTTAGGTTAGGGTTAGTATTAGGGTAAGGGGTTAGGGGTTATGGTTAGGGTTAGGATTAGCATTAGGGTTAGGTTTTGGGTTAGGGTTATGTTTAGGGTTAGGTTTATGGTTAGAGGTTACCTTAGGTTTAGTTTTAGGATTAGGGATAGGTCAAGTGTTAGGGTTAGGTTTAGGGTTAGGATTTTGCTTAATTTTAGGTTACAGGTTAGTTTTAGAGGGCTAGGGTTTGGGTGAGGTTTAGGGATTAGGGTTAGTTTTCGGGTTACAATTAAGGGTTAGTTTTATGGTCAGGGATAGGGTTAGGTTTAGGTATTAGGGTTAGGATCAGGGTTAGGGTTAGGGTTAGGGTTAGGGTTAGGCTTTTGTTTAGGGATAGGGTTAGAGTTTAGTGTTAATGTTAGTGTTAGAGTCGGGGTTAGGGTTAGTGTTATGGTAACGGATATGCTTAGGGTGATGGTTAGTGTTAGATTTAGGGTTAGGTTTAGCGTTAGGGTTACGTTAGGGACTAGGGTTAGTATTAGGTTTAGGGTTAGCGTTAGGGTTAGGTTTAGGGTTTAGGGATAGGTTTACGGTTAGGCTTATCTTTAGTGTTAGGGATTAGTTTTATTGTTAGGGTTAGGTTTAGTGTTATTGTTAGGGTTAGGGATTAGGCTTAGCATTAGGGTTAGGTTTAGCCTTAGGTTTAGAGATAGGGATAGGGTTAGGTTTAGGCTTAAGTTTAGGGTTAAGTCTAGGGTTAGGGTTAGGTTTAGGGTGAGGGTTAGGGTTAGGGCTTATAGTTAGAGGTTACCGTTCATGTTAGGATTAGTGTTAGTTTTAGGGTTCTGTTTAGGGTTAGTTCTAGGGTTCGGCTTAAGGTTAGGGTTAGGGTTAGGGTTAGAGTTAGGCTTTGTTTTAGGGCAAAGAATGGGGTTAGGTTTAGGCTTTATGTTATGGTTAGGGTGAGGTTTAGGGTTAGAGTTAGGTTTAGGATTTGGTTTAGTCTTAGATTTATGATTAGGTTTAGGGCCAGCATTAGGTTTAGGGTTAGCATTAGGATTAGGGTTAGTGTTAGCGGTAGGATTAGGGTTAGGGTTTGTGCTTAGTGTTAGAGGGTTAGGGTTAGGGTTAGGGTTAGCGGTTAGGTGTTAGGAATATGGTTAGTGTTAGCGTTAGTTTTAGGGTTAGGGTTAGGTTTAGGTTTAGGGTTAGGTTTAGGGGTAGTGCTAGAGGTTAGCGTTAGGTTCAGGGTTAGGTTTGGGTTTAGGGTTAGGGTTAGGCTTAGTTTTAGTGTTAGGGATAGAGTTATGGTTTGTCTTAACTTTAGGGTTAGTGTTAGGGTTAGGGTTAGGGTTAGGCTTAGTTTTAGGGTTGGGGTTAGTGTTAAAGTTAGGGTTAGGGTTAGCGTTATACTCATGATTAGGGTTAGGGTTAGGGTTAGGGGTTAGAGTTAGAGTTTAGTGTTAGGGTTAGGGTAAGTGTTTTGGTTAGAATTTGGGGTTAGTGGTAGCGTTAGTGTTATGTTTAGGGTTAGATGTTAGTGTTAGTGTTAGTTTTAGGTTTAGTGTTACTGTTAGGGTTAGGGTTAGGTTAGGGTAGGTTTAGTGGTTAGGTGTTAGGGATAGGGTCAGGGTTAGGCTTTGGATTATGGATAGGTTTAGGATTCCTATTAGGTTTAGTGTAAGGTTTAGGGTTAGGGTTTGGGTTAGTGTTTGGGTTATGGATAGGGGTTAGGTGTTAAGGATATGGTTAGGGTTATTGCAAGAGTTATGTTTAGGGTTAGGGTTATGTGTAGTGTTACGGTTAGGGTTAGTGTTAGTGTTAGGTTTACGGTTAGGGATTTTCAATTGGGTTAGTGTTAGGGTTATGGTTAGGGGTTAGTGTTACCGTTAGGGTTAGGGTTATTGCAAGGGTTAAAGTTAGGATTATGGATTAGGGTTAGTTATCGGGTTAGGGTTAGAGTTAGAGTTAGAGATTAGGGTTAGGGTTAAGGTTAGGGTTATTGTTAGACTCAGTATTAGGATTAGGGTTAGGGATAGTTTCAGGGTTAGGGTCATGTTTATTGTTAGGTTTAGGGTTAGGGGAAAGGGTTAGCATTAGGTTTTTGGTTAGGGTTAGAGTTAGGGTTCAGGGTTAGGGTCAGGGTTAGGGGTTAGTCTTAGGGTTTGTTTTAGGATTAGGGTTAGGTTTAAGATTACGGTTAGGGTTAGGGTTAGAAGGTTAGAGTTAGAGTAAGGTTTAGCGTTAGGGTTAGGGTTTGGATTAGGTTTAAGTTTAGGGTTTCGAGGTTTGGGTTTATGTTAGGATTAGGGTTAGGGTTAGGGATTAGGGATAGTATTAGAGTGAGTGTTATGGTTATGTTTAGGGTTAGGATTAAGTGTTAGAGTTACGGTTAGGGTTAGGATTAGAGTTAGGGATTAGTCTTAGCGTTAGGGTTAGGTTTAGGCTTAGGTTTAGAGATAGGAATAGGGTTAGGTTTAGGCTTAAGGTTAGGTTTAGTGTTAGAGTTTGGGTTAGGGTTAGAGTGAGGTTTAGGTTTAGGGGTTAGAGTTAGAGGTTAGGGTTAGTGTTAGGATTAGTGTCAGGGTTAGGGTTCTTTTTAGGGTTAGGTCTACGGTTAGGCTTATGTTAAGGTTAGAGTTAGGGTTAGCCTTAGTTTTAGGGCAAAGGATAGGGTTAGGTTTAGGCTTTAGGTTAGGGTTAGGGTCAGGTTTAGGGTTAGAGTTAGTTTTAGGGTTAGGTTTAGGATTTGGGTTAGTGTTAGATTTACGGTTAGGGTTAGGACCAGCTTTAGGTTTAGGGTTAGTGTTAGTGGTAGGGTTAGGTTTAGGGTTAGGGCTTAGAGTTAGAGGTTAGGTTTAGTGTTAGTGTTAAGCTTAGTGTTCGGTTTAGGGTTACATTTAGTGTTAGGGTTAGGTTAGGGTTAGATTTAGGGTTTAGGTGTTAGGGATAGGGTCAGACTTAGGCTTCAGATTACAGATAGGGTTGGGGTTATGATTAGGTTTATTGATAGGGTTAGAGTTAGGGTTAGCGTTAGGATTATAGTTAAGGTTAGTGTTAGGGTTAGGGGTTAGATGTTAAGTACATGTTTAGGGTTAGGATTAGGGTTAAGGTTAGGGTTAGGGTTACATTACGGGTTACAGTTAGTGTTAGGGTAAGGAATAGGTTTAGGGATTAGGGATTGGGTTAGTGTTAGTGTTAGTGTTAGGGTTCGGGGCTAGTTTTATGGTTAAGGTTAGGATTATTGTAAGGCTTAGGGTTAGTGCTACAGATTAGGGTTAGTGTTCGCGTTAGGGTTAGGGTTAGTGTTAGGCATTTGCGTTAGGGTTACGTATAGCGTTAGTGTTAGGCTCAGTATCAAGATTAGGGTTCGGGTTAGGGATAGGTTTACCATTAGGTTAGGGTTAGGATTATGGTTAGGGTTAGGGTTAAGTTTTGGATTTGGGTTAGGGTTACGGTTAGCATTAGGATTTCACGTTATGGTTAGTGTTAGGGGTTAGGTTTAGGGTTAGATGGTTAGGTTTAGGTTTAGGGTTAGAATTAAGGTTAGGGTTAGGGTTAGGTTTATGGTTAGTTTTAATGTTGGGTTTAGTGTTAGGGCTAGGAATACAGTTAGGGATAGTGTTAGGGTTAGGATTAGAGTTAGGAATTAGCATTAGGATTTACGTTTAGGTTTAGAGTTAGGGGTTAGGGGTTAGATGTTAGGGATAAGGTTAGTGTTAGTGTTAGGTTTAGGTTTAGGGATAGGGGTTAGGGTTTAGGGTTAGGTATTGGTTTCGAGTTAGGGTTAGGGTTAGGGTTAGTGTTAGATGTTAAATTTAGGGTTAGGGTTATGGTTAGGGTTAGCTTTAGGGATAGGGCTAGGTTTAGGATTAGGGTTAGATGTTAGGGGTAGGGATAGGGTTATTGTTGCAATTACATTTAGTGTTAGATTTAGCGTTAGGGTATGGGTTACTTTTAGAGGGTTAGGGTTAGGGTTAGGGTTAGGGTTTGTGTTAGGGTTACAGTTAGGGTTAGGGTTACATTTAAGGTTACGCTTAAGTTTACGGTTAGGGTTTGGGTTTAGGTTATTGTTAGGTTTAGGGGTAAGGTGTTAGGATTAGGGTCAGGCTTAGGCTTCGGATTACGGTTAGGGTTAGGGTTACGATAAGGTTTAGGTTGAGGGTTAGGGTTAGTGTAAGGGTTAATGTTAGAGTTAGGTTTACAGTTTGGTTTAGGGATAGGGGTTAGGTGTTAAGAATAATGTTAGGGTTATGGTTAGGGTTACAGTTAGGGTTAGGGTTACGTTTAGGTTTATGGTTGGGCTTAGTGTTAGGGTTAGGTTTAGGGATTAGGGATAGGTTTATAGTTAGGGTTAGGGTTAGGGGTTAGTGTTACTTTTAGGTTTAGGATTATGGTAAGGGTTAGGGTTAGGCTTACATATTAGGGTTATTGTTTGCCTTAGGGTTAGGAATAGGGTTAGGGTCAGACTTAGGGATTAGGGTTAGGGTTAGGGTTAGGATTAGGGTTAGGGTTACGGTTAGGGTTACCATTAGGGTGAGGGTTACCTTTATTGTTATGGTTAGATTAGAGTTAGGTTTATGGGTTACATGTTAGGGATAGTGTCAGGGTTAGTCTTCGGATTATGGTTAGTGTTAGGGTTAGATTTTCAGTTAGGGTTAGGGTTACGTTAGGGTTTGGTTTAGGGGTTAGATATTAGGGATAGTTTCAGGTTTAGGCTTCAGATTACAGTTAGGGTTAGGGTTAGGGTTACGGTTACATTTAGGGTTAAGGTAGGTGTTAGGGTTAGGGTTAGGTTTAGACTTAGGGTTAGGTTATAGTTAGGTTTAGCGTTAGGGTTAGATTTTCAGTTAGGATTATTGTTTAGGTGTTAAGGATATGGTTAGCATTATGGTTAGGGTTACGGTTAGGGTTAGGGTTAGGTTTAGCGTTAGAGTTAGGTTTATTGTTTGTGTTAGCATTAGGGTTTTATGATTAGGGTTCCGAGGGTTAGGGTTTAGGGTTAGGATTAGGGTTAGTCATAGGGTTCGGGTTAGAGTTATGTTTAGGATTAGGGTTAGTATTATGATTACGCCTAAGATTAGGGTTAGTGATATTGTTGGGTTTAGGTTTAGGGTTATTGTTAAGTTTTGGGTTAGGATTAGCGTTATGGTTAGGGTTAGGCTTAGGCTTAGATTTAGGGATAGTGTTAGGTTTAGGGTTAGTGTTAAGGTTAGGGTTAGAGGTTAGGATTAGGGTTAGGGTTAGTATTAGGGTTAGGGTTAGGTTTAGGGTTACCGTTAGGGTTAAGGTTAGTTTTAGGCTTATGGTTAGTGTTTGGGTTAGGGTTAGGCTTTAGAGTTAGAGGTTAGTGTTAGTGTTAGTGTTAGGGATAGAGTTTAGGTTTAGGGTTTGTGTTAGGGTTATGGTTAGGTTTAGGGTTAGAGTTAGGGTACGGTTAGGGTACGGTTAGGGTTAGGTTTAGGGTTAGGTTTAGGGTTAGTGTTAGGGTTTGTGTTAGTGTTAGCATTTTATGGATAGGCTCCTTAGGGTTAGGGTTTAGGGTTAGGGTTAGGATTAGGCTTAGTGGTAGAGTTAGGGTTAGGTGTAGCTTTAGGGGTTATCTGTTAGTGATATGGTTAGGGTTAGCCTTCGGTTTGTGGTTTTGGTTAGGATTATGATTAGGTTTAGGGTTAGGTTTAGGGTTAGCGTTAGGATTAGGGTTATGTTTAGTGTTAGTGTTAGGTTTAGGGTTAGGGTTAGGTGTTAGGTGTTAGGGTTAGGTTAGGGTTATGGTTAGGGTTAGAGTTAGGGTTAGGGTTAGGGTTAGTGTTAGGCTTAGAGGTTTTGGTTAGGGTTAGGGTTAGTGTTAGGGTAAAAGCTTAGTTTCAGTGTTAGAGTTAGGTTTATGTTTAGGGTTAGGGATATGGTAAGAGTTAGGATTAGTGTCAGTGGTTAGTTTTAGGGTTAGTGTTACTGTTAGGGTTAGGGTTAGATTTAGAGGTTAGTCTTAGTGTCAGTGTTAGCGTTAGGGTTAGTGTGAAGGTTTGAGTTAGGGTTAGAGTTAGAGTTTGGTTTAGGCTTGGGGTTATGGTTATGGTTAGGGTTACAATTAGGTTAGCATTAGTGTTAAGATTAGGGTTAGCTGTTAGCATTAGGTTTGGGTTAGCATTACGATTAAAGCTTAGGTTTAGTGTTAGGTTTAGGTTTAGGTTTAGGGTTAGGGTTAGGGGTTAGGTGTTAGCGATAAGGTTAGGGTTAGGGTTAGGGTTTGTGCTAGGGTTAGAGGTTAGGTTTAGGGTTAGGGTTAGGGTTAGTGTTAGGCTTAGAGGTTATGGTTAGTGTTAGGGTTAGTGTTAGGGTAAAAGCTTAGTTTCAGTGTTAGAGTTAGGTTTATATTTAGGGTTAGGGATTATGTAAGATTTAGGATTAGTGTCAGTGGTTAGTTTTAGGGTTAGTGTTACTGTTAGGGTTAGGGTTAGATTTAGAGGTTAGTCTTAGGGTCAGTGTTAGCGTTAGTGTTAGTGTGAATGCTTGGGTTAGGGTTAGAGTTAGGGTTTGGTTTAGGCTTAGGGTTATGGTTATGGTTAGGGTTACAATTAAGTTAGCATTAATGTTAAGATTAGGGTTAGCTGTTAGCATTAGGTTTGGGTTAACATTATGCTTAAAGCTTAGGTTTAGGGTTAGGCTTAGGGTTAGGTTTAGGGGTTAGGTGTTAGCGATAAGGTTAGGGTTAGGGTTAGGGTTAGGGATTGTGCTAGGGTTAGAGGTTAGTGTTAGGGTTACATTTATGGTTCGGTTAGTGTTTTGGTTACAGTTTATGGTTGGGTTTAGGGTTAGGGTTAGGGTTATGGTTAGATGTTAGCATTTGGTATAGGGTTAGAATTAGGGTTAGGGTTAGAGTTAGGCTTAGAGCTTATGGTTATGATTAGGGTTAGCATTAGGGTGAAAGCTTAGGTTCAGTGTTAGGGTTAGTGTTAGGGTTAGTGTTAGGGATAGGGTAAGGTTTAGGATAAGTGTTAGTGGTTAATTTTAGTTTAGGGTCACCGTTGTCGTTAAGTTTAGGTTTAGAGGTTAGTTTTAGGGTTAGGGTTTAAGTTAGGGTTAGTTTTAATGTGAGGGTTAGGGTTAGGGTTAGGCTTAGAATTAGGGTTGGTGTTAGCGTTAGGTTTAGGGTTAGGCTTAGGGTTAGTGTTAGGTTTAGGTTTAGTGTTAGGGGTTAGGAAATTGGGATAGTGTTAATGTTAGTGTTAGGGTACAGGTTAGTGTTAAGGTTAGTTTTAGGATTAGAGTTAGGATTAGGTTTAGGGTTAGGGTTTAGGGTTAGGGTTAGTATTATGGTTATGGTTATAGTTAGGGTTACTGTTAGGGTTATGTTAGGGTTAGGTTTTGGGTTTAGGTGGTAGGGATAGGGTTATGGTTTGGCTTAGGTTTAGGATTATGGTTAGGGTTAGGGTTAGGCTAGATTTAGGTTTAGGGATATGGTTAGGCTTAGGCTTCGGGTTATTGTTAAGGTTAAGGTTACAATTGGGTTTAGAATTAGGGTTAGTGTTAGGGTTTGGGGTGAGGGGTTATGGTTATGGCTAAGTTTTGGGCTAGGGTTAGCATTAACCTTAGGGTTAAAATTAGGTTTAGGTTTAGGGTTAGATTTATGTTTAGCGTGAGGGTTAGGGTTAGAGTTTTGGATTAGTGGTTAGGTTTATGGTTATGTTTAGCATTTGTGTTAAGCTTCGGGTTTTATGTTTAGTGCTAGGGTTTATGGTTAGTGTTTTGTTTAGGCTTAGGTTTAGGGTTGGCTTAGGGTTAGAGGTATTGTTAGGGTTAGGGTTTAGGTGGTAGGGATAGGGTTAGCGTGAGGCTTTGGGTTACGGTTAGTGTTAGGGTTATGATTAGGTTTAGGGTTAGGGTTAGTTTCAGCGTTATGTTTAGTGTTGGGTGTAGGGTTGGTGTTAGGTTTAGGGTTTGGGTTAGGGTTAGGGTTAAGGATAGGATTAGGTTTAGTTTTAGGGTGAGGGTTAGGTTTATGGTTAGTGTTTAGGGTTAAGGTTAGGGTTAGGGTTAGGTTTAGGGTTAGGGTTAGAGTTTAGGTTTAATGATAGTGTTATGTTTAGGGTTAGGGTTAGGCTAGTGTTAGGGTTAGGGGTCAGGGATAAGGTTAGGTTTTAGGGTTAGGGCTAGTGTTAGGGTTACGGTTAGGGTTAGCGGTATGTGTTAGCTTTAGGGTTTGGGTTATGGTAAGTGTTAGGGTTAGGTTCAGGTTTAGAGTTTGGGTTAGGGTTAGTTTTAAAAGTTAGGTTTAGTGTTAGTGTTAGGGTTAGGGTTAGGGTTAGGGTTAGTTTTAGTGTTAGGGTTAGGTTTAGGGTTAGAGGTTACTTTTAGGGTTAGGGTTAGGGTTGGTTATGGTTAGGTTTTGGGTTTGGGTAAGGGTTAGGGATAGGTTGAGATTTTGGGTTTGGGTTAGGGTTAGGTTTAAAAGTTAGGTTTAGTGTTAGTGTTAGGGTTAGGGTTAGGGTTAGTGTTAGGGTTAGATTTAGGGTTAGGGTAAGAGGTTAGTTTTAGTGTTATGGTTAGGGTTGGGTTATGGTTAGGTTTTGGGTTTGGGTAAGGGTTAGGGTTAGGGTTAGGTTTTGGGTTAGGTGTAGGGTTAGTGTTAGGGTTAAGGTTAGGGTTAGGTTTAGGTTTAGGGTTAGGGTAAGGATTGGGGTTAGCATTAGGTTTAGGGTTAGGGTTAAGGTTAGTGTTAGGGTGAGATTTAGGGTTAGGTTTAGGATTAGGGTTACGATTAGGGTTTAGGTTTAAGGTTAGAGTTAGGTTTATGTTTACGTTTAGGGTTAGGGTTACGGTTAGGTTCGGGTTAGGTTTAGATGTTATGTGTTATGGATAGGTTAGGGTTAGGCTTCTGGTTAGGGTTAGGGTTAGGGTTAGGGTTAGGGTTATGGTTAGGATTAGGTTAGGGTTAGGTTAGGGTTAGTGTTAGGATTTGGGGTTAGGGGTTAGGGTTAGGGTTAGTGCTTGTGTTAGGTTTAGCATTAGGGTTATGTTTAAGATTAAGTTTAGGGTTAGGGTTAAAGTTAGGGTTAGGGTTTGGGATTAGGGGTTAGTTTTAGGGGTGGTGTTAGGTTTAGGTTTAGGGTTAGGGTTAGGGTTATGGGTTAATTGCTAGGGATAGGGTTAGGGTTAGGATTCAGATTATAGTTAGTACTAGGGTTATGAATAGGTTTATGGTTATAGTTGGGGTTAGTGTTATGTTTAGGGTTCATGTTAGGGTTAGTGTTAGGCTCAGTATTAGGATTAGGGTTAGGGATAGGTTTAGGTTAGGGTTAGGATTATTGTTAGGGTTAGTGTTAGGGTAGGTTAGGGTTAGGGTTAGGGATAGGGTTAGGGTTAGCGTTAGGTTTAGGTGTTAGTGTTAGAGTTAGGGTTAGGTTTAGGGGTTAGGGTGAGTGTTAGGTTTAGGATTAGGATTAGGGTTAGTGTTAGGGTGAGAAAGTTAGGGTTAGAGTTAGCTGAGGGATAGAATTAGGGTTATTGTTAGGGTTATGATTAGGTTTTGGGTTAGGGTTATGGTTAGGTTTAGTGTTAGCGTTAGATTTAGGATTAGGGTTAGGGTTAGTGTTAGGGGTTAGTGTTACTGTTAGCTTTAGGATTATGGTAAGGGTGAGGGTTAGGCTTACTTACTAGGTTTTTTGTTCGTGTTATAGTTAGCCATAGGGTTAGGGTTAGGTTTAGGATTTCGGTTAGGGTTAGCCTTAAGATTAGGGTTAGGTTTACTGTTAGGGTTAGGGTTAGGTTACGGATAGGTTTAGGGGTTAAGTGTTAGGGATAGGGTCAGGGTTAGCCTTCGGATTCCTGTTAGGGTTAGGGTTATGATTAAGTTTAGGGTTAGTGTTAGGGTTATGGTTAGGGTTAGAGTTAGTGTTAGGGTTCAGGCTTAGGGTTAGTTTTAGGGTTAGATTTCCAGTTAGGGGTAAGATTAAGTTAGGGTTTGGTTTAGGGGTAGGTATTAGTGATTGGGTCAGGGTTAGGCTACGGATTACAGTTAGGGTTAGAGTTAGGGTTAGATTTAGTGTTAGGGTTAGTCTTAGGTGTAGGGTTAGGGTTAGGGTTAGGGTAAGGGTGAGGGTTGAGTTATGGTTAGGTTTTGGGTTTGGGTAAGGGTTCGGGTTAGGTTGAGATTTTGGGTTTGGGTTAGGGTTAGGTTTAAAAGTTAGGTTTAGTGTTAGTGTTAGGGTTGGGTTAGGTTTAATGTTAGTGTTAGGGTTATGTTTAGGGTTAGGGTTAGAGGTTAGTTTTAGGGTTAGGGTTAGGGTTGGGTTGTGGTTAGGTTTTCGGTTTGGGTAAGCTTAGGGTTAGGGTTAGGTTTAGGGTTAGGTGTAGGGTTAGTGTTATGGTTAAGGTTAGGGTTAGGTTTAGGTTTAGGGTTAGGGTAAGGATTGGGCTAAGAATTAGTTTTAGGTTTAGTGTTAAGGTTAGTGTTAGGGTTAGATTTAGGGTTAGGTTTAGGATTAGGGTTACTGTTAGGGTTTAAGGTTAAGGTTAGAGTTAGGGTTATGTTTTGCGTTAGGGTTAGGATTAGGTCGTGTTAGATTTGGATGTTAGGTGTTATGGATATGTTAGGGTTAGGCTTCGGGTTAGGCTTCGGGTTAGGGTTACGGTTAGGATTAGGTTAGGGTTAGGTTAGGGTTAGTGTTAGGAGTTGGGGTTAGGGGTTAGTGTTAGGGTTAGTGTTTGTGTTAGGTTTTGCATTAGGGTTATGGTTATGATTAAGTTTAGGGTTAGGGTTAGGGTTTGGGATTAGTGGTCAGTTTTTAGGGGTAGTGTTAGGTTTAGGTTTAGGTTTAGGGTTAGGGTTACGCATTAATTGCTAGGGATAGGGTTAGGGTTAGGATTCTGATTATAGTTAGGGCTAAGGTTATGAATAAGATTACGGTTAGAGTTGGGGTTAGTGTTAAGTTTAGGGTTCATGTTAGGGTTAGTGTTAGGCTCAGTATTAGGATTAGGGTTAGGGATAGGTTTAGGTTAGGGTTAGGATTATTGTTAGGGTTAGTGTTAGTGTTAGTGTTAGGGTTAGGGTTAGGGTTAGGGATAGGGATAGGGTTAGGGTTAGGTGTTAGAGTTAGGGTTAGGTTTAGAGGTTAAGGTGAGTGTTAGGTTTAGGATTAGGATTAGGGTTAGTGTTAGGGTTAGAAAGTTAGGGTTAGAGTTAGCGTGAGGGATAGAGTTAGGGTTATTGTTAGGGTTATGATTAGGTTTTGGGTTAGGGTTACGGTTAGTGTTAGGGTTAGCGTTAGATTTAGGATTAGGGCTAGAGTTAGTGTTAGGGTTAGTGTTAGGGGTTAGTGTTACTGTTAGGTTTAGGATTATGGTAGGTGTTAGGGTTAGGCTTATGTATTAGGTTTTTTGTTCGTGTTATAGTTAGCCATAGCGTTAGGGTTAGGTTTAGGGATTAAGGTTATGGTTAGCCTTAATATTAGGGTTATGGTTACTGTTAGGGTTAGGGTTAGGTTACGGATAGGTTTAGGCGTTAGGTGTTAGGGATAGGGTCAGTGTTAGTCTTCAGATTCCAGTTAGGGTTAGGGTTATGATTAGGTTTCATGTTAGGGTTAGGGTTAGGGTTAGGGGTAGGGTTAGAGTCCAGGCTTAGTGTTAGTGTTAGGGATAGATTTTCAGCTAGTGGTAAGATTAAGTTAGGGTTTGGTTTAGGGATTAGGTATTAGTGATAGGGTCAGGGTTAGGCTATGGATTACAGTTAGGGTTAGGTTTAGGGTTAGATTTAGTGTTATGGTAAGTGTTAGGTGTAGGGTTAGGGTTAGGGTTAGGTTAGGTTTAGGGGTTAGCGTGAGTGTTAGGTTTGGGATTAGGATTAGGGTTAGGTTTAGGTTTACGGTTAGGGTTACGGTTAGGGGTTAGGGTTAGGGTTATGATTAGGGTTGAGTTATGGTTAGGTTTTGGGTTTGGGTAAGGGTTAGGGTTAGGTTGAGATTTTGGGTTTGGCTTAGGTTTAAGTTTAAAAGTTAGGTTTAGTGTTATTTTTAGGGTTGGTTTAGGTTTAGTGTTAGTGTTAGGGTTAGGTTTAGGGTTAGGGTTAGAGGTTAGTTTGAGGGTTAGGTTTAGGGTTGGTTATGGTTAGGTTTTGGGTTTGGGTAAGGGATAGGGTTAGGGTTAGTTTTAGGGTTAGGTGTAGGGTTAGTATTAGGGTTAAGGTTAGGGTTAGGTTTAGGTTTAGGGTTAGGGTAAGGATTGGGGTTAGCATTAGGTTTAGGGTTAGGGTTAAGGATAGTGTTAGGTTTAGATTTAGGGTTAGTTTTAGGATTAGGGTTACTGTTAGGGTTTAGGTTTAAGTTTAGAGTTAGGGTTATGTTTACGTTTAGGGTTAGGGTTAGGTTCGGGTTAGGTTTAGGTGTTAGTTGTTATGGATAGGTTAGGGTTAGGCTTCAGGTTAGGGTTAGGGTTAGGGTTACAGTAAGAATTAGGTTAGGGTTAGGTTAGGGTTAGTGTTAGGAGTTGGGGTTAGGGTTTAATGCTAGGGTTAGTTTTTGTGTTAGGTTTAGCATTAGGGTTATGGTTATGATTATGTTTAGGGTTAGGGTTGTGGTTAGGGTTAGGGTTAGGGTTTGGGATTAGTGGTTAGTTTTTAGGGGTAGTGTTAGGTTTAGGTTTAGGTTTAGGGTTAGGGTTGCAGGTTAATTGCCAGGGATAGAGTTAGGGTTAGGATTCAGATTATAGTTAGGGCTAGGGTTATGAATAGGTTTATGTTTAGAGTTGGTGTTAGTGTTAGGTTTAGTGTTCATGTTAGGTTTAGTGTTAGGCTCAGTATTAGGATTAGGGTTAGGGATAGGTTTAGGTTAGGGTTAGGATTATTGTCAGGATTAGGGTTAGGGTTAGGGTTAGGGATAGGGTTAGGGTTAGGGTTATGGTTAGTGTTAGTGTTAGACTTAGGGTTAGGTTTAGGGGTTAGGGTGAGTGTTAGGTTTAGGATTAGGATTAGGGTTAGTGTTAGGGTTAGAAAATTAGGGTTAGAATTAGCGTGAGGGATAGAGTTAGGGTTATTGTTAGGGTTATGATTAGGTTTTGGGTTAGGGTTATGGTTACGGTTAGGGTTAGCGTTAGCGTTAGATTTAGGATTAGGGTTAGGGTTAGTGTTAGGGGTTAGTGTTACTGTTAGGATTAGGATTGTGGTAAGGGTTAGGGTTAGGCTTATGTATTAGGTTTTGTGTTCATGTTATATTTAGCCATAGGGTTAGGGTAGGTTTAGGGATTAGGGTTAGCCTTAGGATTAGGTTTAGGGCTACTGTTAGGGTTAGGGTTAGGTTACGGATAGGTTTAGGGGTTAGGTGTTAGGGATAGGGTCAGGGTTAGGCATCGGATTCCAGTTAGGTTTATGGTTATGATTAGGTTTAGTGTTAGGGTTTGGTTTAGGGTTAGGGTCCAGGCTTAGGGTTAGTGTTAGTGTTAGATTTTCAGTTAGGGGTAAGATTAAGTTAGGGTTTGTTTTAGGGGTTAGGTATTTGTTATAGCCTTTGGGTTAGGCTACAGATTACAGTTAGTGTTAGAGTTAGGGTTAAATTTAGTGTTAACCTAGATAGATAGGAAGGGGGAAGGGGAAGGGGGGGGCATTGGGGCACATTCAGAGCAGAAATTAGGTGCAATGTTTAGAGCTAGGCTATAACAATCTGTAGGTATTTCTTGACCACAAAAGAAACATTAAGCCATTTAGCTATCAATTTCAATAATTGTGCTCATAGCACTGCATGGTTGAAAACTGTACTTTTTTTTAGTACTAGGAATTGAGCTCATAACCTTGTGCCTGCCAGGTAGGTGCTTGCAAAACTGAGCTCAATCCCCAGCCCTAACAACTTTAGATACTACATATAAATTTCATAAAAACATTTCATATAAAAATTACATATAAACATCACTTAATCCATTCAAATGGTATTGTGATTTTAGCAAAGGAGGTCAAGGTAGATAGAAATTGATATGCAATCAGAAAGAAAATGCAACCTCAAAGGAGTTAATGTAAAAAACTAAATACAAAAATCAGTGCTAGAGGCACAACTGAAGAAAGCCTGACCTGAAGGTGAAAATGGAGTGACCATGTCTACGTGCCTCCTGAAGAGAAAAACAATAGCTTGAAATGTACTACAGTTACATGTTGTAACCTAATTCTAACCAATGCACCTCCTTTCTGTTCCATATGCACTGTTTCAATAGAGATTAAAATTCCATCTGCTGTAAAGACTTAAGTTTCAGCTGCTTGCTGAAACTTCTTTTCTTTTTAGGTTAAGTAAGTTTTAAGTTTCAATTTCTTTTTATACCCCTGCACCCCTTCAGCCTATCTGCAATATAATGTGCTGTCTTTAAGAAACGTTTAACTACAAGGAAGTTATCAAACTGGGTCAAAGTTTGCAACATTCCTCTGGTTTTTGGTCTTAAATCCCAACCCTTTTAGCTGTAAGGTGCACAGTCTCCAAATTGGCTCCCAGAGATTGTGTCACCAGGCCTGGTCTAAAATGAAGCCTTGGCTCCCCAAATTGTAATTTCTTGCTTTCTTGGGTTTTATTATGGGGTCTGAGCTATCACATTACAACCATATCTTCCAGGACGCCCAGATAAGCATCAATTCCTATACTCAATGACCACAACGACTGGACTATTGTTTCCACAAAATGCCTTGGCTCTTTCAACATACTTTTTCTGGATAAATTGTTCCCCTACTGAATAATATTAGCTAAGCAGCTATAAACTTATAAGTTGATTGTAGTTTGAGACCCACCCTATACTCACATTTTGACTTTGCTGTATAAATGACCCCTGTGGCAAAAACACTGAAGACCTCTCCTGAAAATCCAGGGCTAATCTCTTTTTTTTTTTCAAGCAAATTTTTGAACTTCTTTTGGTTTGTGAATTCATTTCACAATGTTGTGAGAGAATCTACTTGGTGCATTTGACATCAAACAGGGGAGGATTATATATCTCCTATTTCACTTTGAATATAAGACATCTGCTAAAGGCCATGTCCCAAAGTCTTGGTTACAAGCTGCTTGTTTGCTCTGAGCTTTGCATTTCCATGAGATTTTTCACATCCTCATTTTAGTAAATTGTAGATGTATTGGAGGAAGGAGGTCACTGTTGTGCTGTAGTACAATAGGAACCATTCATAACTCTGTATTTGTTACAGATTTCTGGATGCTACCACATGACCAGCTTTCCTCTGCCATGTCATTCCATGATTCCCATTTTAGATCAGCCAACTTTCATTCAGCTCTATTATATTTGTTTTCTTTTAACAGTCATCCTCTTCCTTATTTTTATTTTTTTTTACATTTTTTTCATTTTTGCTTTTGTTTTTAAAGACATAGTCTCATTTTGTAGTTCTGGCTGGCATTGCACTCACTATGTTAGTGAGTTAGACTGTCCTTGAGTATGAGGCTCTTCTCCTGTTTCAGCCTCTTTAATGCTGGGGAAAAGAGGTGGGTATAATAACACACAGTGTTTATCTTTTTTCTTCCTTCCTTTTCACTATAATTCTTTCATTTCAGTGACACTTGCATTTTATCCAGATGAATGATTTTGTCAGTAAAGCTTTCTGCAGCTTGAGGTGCATTTGTAAACAACAATATAGGAATCCAACCAGCCAAATGGATAAATTTGGAATCTCATTAGCTGAGATCAGGACTCCTTGTTTACAGACTCCTTCCCCAATTTCAGAATCCAAACTAGTGACCCTGAACTGTAGTTGCAGAGTTTTTAAAAGATAGAATCACAAAGAGTTCATGTTGGAAACAGTTTAGCTAGAATCCTATATTAATCTTTGTTTGACACATGTGTCCTTGTCATTTTTGTTGAGCAGGTTAATTTTTTTCTTTGTGTACAGCTCATTTTGCTTCTCTCATGGAACTTATACCCTAAACGATTTTCCATTTTCCTATGTAAAATACAGGGCACTAGTTAAATGCTGGGATCAAGATGGCATCAGTTTTGCCAAGCTACAACACTACTAAGCTACAGTGCCAAGTCTCAATATTTCCTAGGGTAAAAAAAAAAACATAATTGTTCAATATTTAACTATTTGTAATGCTTATTTGTATAATAAATCCTGATCTATAGTCATGACAGGCTAACCTCACCATGTTGCCCTTTGTTTTCCACTGGTCTTTTTCTCATCATTCAGAAATAATCTCTGAATTTATATTATTGATGCTCAAACTAAACTCCTATTCATAGCTGTGATATGTCCTGTTTCTGCAGTAGTCTAGCCTGGCATCCCGAGCCCATAAGAGACAGAAACACAGCTTCTGATTCCCTATACTCCAATGGTATTATGTGTTAATATAGACACTTCCTTTAAGAGAATGGCACTGTAAGAATACCTGTGTATCTCATGACTGTTTCCTCATCTTTCAAATAACACCAGTAATTCATTCAGGCATTAGGTGCACACCTGTAATCACAGAACTTGGGAGGCTGAAGATGGCTAATCAGTGTGAATTTACAGGATGAAAAGTGAGTCCACAGAGATCCTGAATGGCATAGGGAAATTCTGTCTCAATCAAACAGAAAAATTATCATATTGTTGTGGATATCCTTGGAAAGGAGAACTCAATAGTTTGAAAATCTTAGGATGCTATATATTAGCATGCATCAAGTGAGTATAAGAAACCAATAAGACTATCCTCAAGGATATAGAGAAAATTCAAAAAAATCTTATTGCAAACTGTAATATAGATTTATTGAAATTCCCATCAAAATACTATTAGGATAACTCACAAATTTAGAGAAAACATTTCATGTGACTTTTGTCTTTGCCAGTGTTGATATGATGTTAAAATTTGTCAATTTGCATGTACTGCTGTTGTTACTTTTTCTTTTTTAAATGTGTTTATGAGTCAGGGTCTCATTATGCAGTTGGTGGAGTTCAGATCACTTTGTAGCCCTGGTTAGGTTCAAACACACAACAGTCCTTCTACCTCAGCCTCCCAAGTTCTGGGATTACAGGCATGACCATCATGCCCAGCTGCTGATAAATTTTTAATTAGATCTTTACTCTGGCTAACTGATACTGCATTAAGAAGAATTTTTATGCTTCCTAGTGTCAGCTTGGCAATTCATGTATATTTAGGAATCAGTCCACTTCTATATTATCCAACCTATGAAAGTATAAGTCTTTGAAATAGATATTGATGATCTTCTGAATTTTCATAGGATCTAGAACTATTTTAATGTTTTCATTCCTCAGTGCATGGTTTTCAGTGTGTCTTTGCTTTTCTGATACCGTTGGCTAAGGGTTTATCAATTTTGTTTATTCTTTCATTGAACCACCCTTTGATTCATTTACTCTTTGTATTATTTTCTTGGTCTCCATTGCATTAATTTCCCTGATCTTTACAATTTCCTCCCTTTCATGTGTTTTAGATTTGTACTGCCAATCTTTATTTCTGGAGTGTGATGTGCAACATTTGATTTTTTATTTGCGCTCTATTTCTTGAGGTGAGATTATACAACTAAAAATTTCCCTGTTAGGATTGGTTCATTGAATCCCGTAAGAGACAGGACTTTGAATCTATATTTTTGTTGAGTTGTAGATATTTTTAAATTTCTTCTTTTATTTTATCTGTGACACACTGGTGATTTAGGTAGGTGTTATTTAATTTCCATATATTTATGAAGTTTTTGCAACTTGTGTTACCATTTTTGCCCAATTTTCTTGCACTACGTGAGGTAAAATGCATAGGGTAAATTCATTTCCTTCACATTTACTTCAACATGTTCTGTGGACTTGTGCGTATGGTCTGTGTAGAGAACCTACCAGCACAGCTGAGAAGAGAGTTTATTCTGATGATGTAGGGTCACATACTTGGTAAACAACTATTCAGTTCATTTGTTCACACATTTGGTTCAGCTTTCATATTTATTTGCTGGTGTTTTGTCTACTTCATCTTTCTGCTTGTGACAGTAGAATATTGAAGTTTCCTTATCTTATCCTTTTCAAATTTTTCCCTTAACAAGAATGGAGTGAGGTTCTTTACCTGTTTGGTCATTTTTTGGTTTGAAGTTTATATTTTCCACAAAGAGAGTAGTTACTCATGCTTTTCTCTTGTCTCTTGTTACATGGAAGATTGTTTTCCATCCTTTGGCGTTTAGTCTCTGAATTTATTTTTGCCGTAAACAAGTTTTTTTGCATAGAGTATATTTTGAATCTTATTTCTTGATCCATTATACCCATTTATTTCTTTTGGTTGAAGAGTTGAGGCCATTTAGAGTGATATGTATTCATTTGTGTTTGCTGTAATATTATTCTTTTTTTTTATTTAAGAGGAAAAAGAGAAAAACACAAAACAAAACAAAGCAGTGTAAGGTTACACATAATACATAACTACAAAAAAAAAAACATAACAGTAAGAAATCACCTGTTAATAGATTACATAATATCATCTTGGAAATAGTTGCTCAAATCACAGTATCAAAGAATACAAAGTAGACATTCAAACGGAGAGACTGCAAACAGCTGTGTTCAATGATCCAAAAACATTAATATAGTCAGCTATTTAACATCCCTAAACACACTTGTTGTTATATCCGTTAGAGCTCTTTTTTTTCCCCTCCCTCTCTTTTTTATAACAAAATTTATACATTTTGGATTTTATTACTCCTCAGTTCTCATTACTCTCTTGGGGGGGAGAGAATAAAGTCAAATATGGCAAAACAAAGCTGTAAGTCCAAACCAAGGATAGACATAGCACATGATGTAGAACAGAGTACAAGGTCATCAACAATGGTTATCAACATTGTCTCTTGTTTCCTTAAAAGGAATTGTCCATCTCATTAGATATTATAAAGCCGGACAAAACAGTGGAGAACAAGACCAATAAAACTTAGGCATTGTGAACATTACAGGACTTCCAAAGGAGACAATAGTCAAACCAGAATGGGCATCTTTGTGAATCTTATTGCCTTCAAATTAGTTGCCTATACCTTCAAACTTGCTACTATCGCACAGAATGGAACAGAGTCTAATCAGTCAAAACAAGATCTTGGGAGTATTACAGGACTTCAAAACAAGTTAATAGGAGATCAAAAAGAGTTACTACTATATATCCTAATTTTTTAAGTTTTTCCCTTAATTAAAATAAACATAAGAAATAGCTAAATAATTTTTTTAAAAGAATAGTAGTTAGGTTCTCTGCTTTTCTCCTCTGTTTAATTACTAATCCTGCTTGGTGGTTTCCATGTTTTTCTTGGAATTCTGGCCTTCTTTATCTCTCTCTAGTACAACTTACTCTACATTTTCTAGGTCCATATTGCAGTCATATATTTCCTCAGTTTTTCTTTGTCGTGGAAGTATCTTATGTTTCCATTAATTTTGAAAGTTTTGCAGGATACAGCAATGTGGATTGGAAGTTTTATTCTTTCAAGACTTGTACTTCTGTCCAAACACTTCTTCACTTTGATATTTGTGTTGAGAATACTGAGGTAGTTTCATGAACAAAAAATATAGGCATCCAAACAGCCAAATTGATAAATTTGGACTTTAATTAACTGAGCTCAGTACCACTCATATATAGACCCTGCCCATTTTAGAGCCCAAATAATTGGCCCTGAACTGGAAACTTATACACTGTTAAACAGAGAACCACAAAGTGACATCCTATTGGAAACTATTGAGATAGAATCTTCCATTAATCTTTGGTTGACATCTATATCCTGCTTCTTTTATTGAGCAGGTTAATTTTTTTCCTGTAGGTGCAGCTCATTGTGCTTTTCTCATAAGACTTGTACCTTGAGTAGTTTTCCATTCTTCTGGGTCAAATACAAGGCACTAGTTAAATGCAGGGTTCATGACTGTGTCAGTAATGCCAAGCTACAACAAAAACTGCCATGATTCTGATGGGCTTTCCATTACTTGTGATCTGTGACATTTCCCTAACCACTTTTAATATTGTGCTTGTGTGCTGGAATCTGGAATCTTGAATATTATATGTCTTGGTGTAGTTGCAATTTGCTTATGCCAGTTTGGAGTTCTATATGCTTCATTTATCTGTGTAAATTTTTTTTTGGTGCTAGGCATTGAACTCAAAGCCTCTTGCTTGCCAAGCAAGCACTTATGTCACTGAGCTAAATCCCTTGCCCTGTATGTCACATACTTTCTCCATGCTTGGGCAGTTTTTCTGGACTTATATTTCTTTATGGTATTTGTGCTGTCTCCAGATTTCTCATTGACCCCAATGAGTCTCATATTATTCTTCTTTGCTTCAATTTGTGTCTGTTGAATTGATTTATCACAGTCTCTTGTTACTTTTATCAGAGTATTCTTTTCATGATACTAGCTATAATTTTGTCTTTAAGTTCTGAAATTTTTTTAAAGAAAGAGAATAAACAAAACAAAAAGGGTATAAGTAATACAGAATTTCAAAACAAACAGTAACAAATCACCAGTTAATATATACATATTGTCAGCTTAGAAATAGTTGTTACAGTTAAAAAATTAAAGAATACAAAGTGGACATTCAAACAGTGAGACTGAAAACAGTGTGTTTAATGATCCAACAAATACTTAGTAATATGGTCATCTGTCTTACAAACCTAAACACACTTGCAGCTGTGTTCTTTACAGCACTTTCTTTTCCTCACTTTTTACAATACTATTTGCACATTTTGGGTTTTATTACTCCCAAAGTTCTTATTACTTTTTTTTGAAGAGAATAAAATCAAATATGACAAAACAAATCAGAGTCAGTCAAAACAAAGGATGGGCATAGTACATGATGTAAAAACAGAATACAAGGTAATCAACAATGGTTACAATAATACCCCTTGCTTCCTTAAAAAGAATTGCCTATATCATCAGATATAATAAAATTGCCCTAAACAGTACAGAACAAAACCAATAAAACCTAAACATTGGAGACGTTACTGAACTTCAAAAGAAGATAATAGTCAAACCAGAATGGGCATCATAGTGAATCTTACTACCTTGAAAGTAGTTGCACATACCCTCAAACTTGATAGTATCAAACAGAACAGAATAGAGTAAAATCAGTCAAAACAAGATGGTGAGAGTAATACGGGACTTCAAATCAAATGAATAGGATATCAAAATTTGCTATAGTATATCCTGCTAATTTTTTAAAAAAATTTCTCTTAATTAAAAAATAATAATGAAAAAATAAATAAAATTTTAAAAGGGGGTGATTGTGATAAAAGAGGACATAACAACATAACAATACAGGTCAGAACAAAACAATTTAAGCAACATAGTGTTTCATCACAAGATAACCCTACTAAATAGTACTTATCATAGTGTCTCTTCCTTGAAATATTTGAGTATAACTTCATATAGTATACCATCAAACATATCAAGACAGTGTGAAACCATTCAAGAGGATGAATGTATTACAGGGAATTTAGAACCAGCTAACAGAAAATGAACAATGGTTTGTATATTGTCTCTTTGTCTATAAAAACTTTTTATTTATACTATCATGTATAATAAAATTCAATAAGATACATGATAAAACCAATGAAGACAGAAGAACAACAGTTTTATGGGACTTCAAAACCAGATGGTATTAAATCAGCAGCAGCTATTATGATGTATTGTTTTCTTCAAAATAGCTGTTCATGGGGCTGGGGATTTAGCTCAGCAGCATAAGCACCTGTCTTGCAAGCAGGCAGTCATGAGTTCGATCTCCGGGACTGATAAAAAGGAAAAAGACAAAAAGAAAAAAAAATTAGCTGTTCATATCATCACAGACAGTAATATCAAACAGCTCAGAATAAAACCATTCCAATTAATGAGTGAAAGCTTTATAAGTCTTCAAAACCATATAATGGGGAATCATGGCTACCACATATTTTCATGTATTTGTATCATTTCTTACACTAGGGATACTATTTGTTATTCATACATGTGAGTTTGACTTATTTCACTTATGAGTTTGGTCTCAAGCTGCACACACTTATTTATAAATATCTCAATGTGATCCTTCTGTATAGCTGAGTAGTCTGTTGTATAAAAATGCCACAACTTTTTGTCCATTCATCAGTTGGTGGACTCTTAGGTTGTTTCCAAGATCTGGCTATTACAAATTGTGCTGCTATAAACATGGGTGCACATATATCACTGTGTTATGATGTTTTTAGCTCTTCTGAGAATATGCCTAGAAGCAGTGTAGCTGTATCAAATGGGAATTACAATCCCATTTGAAAAGATTTAAGAGAGACACAAGTTTTCCAAACTCCAACTTCACTGTGTTGCTGGCCCAGGATCAATAAATCAGCATTGCTTTTTCTTCAAAAACATATCTTGCCCCATTTGGACACCAAGTTTAGGTGCTCATATTTAAGCTACAAGATGTCAAAGGAGGAGAAAAATGGGAATTTGTAAGGTGAGCATAAGGTGGGAGTGAACTGTGTTCAACCAATAAGGTTGAACCAATAAGGTTAATTTCTCAGGTAAAATTCATCAAATTAGGAGTAAATTGAGAGCTAGTCACATAGTAAGTGGGCATGGTTAACAGCAGGGACTCTTCCTGTAGTGGGTTGGGATGGTTACTCTTGACTTCCTCAGGGTGATAAGGGAACTATTTGGACTGTTCATCCTTAGGATTTGGTTGTATTTCCTTTGCCTTTTAAAGTCTGGGGATTTGGACCACAACAGGAGGTGATTGTCTCTTCCAAGGCTTCAAGCAATCTGAACTTCTCCTCTTTCTCCTTTGAGGCCCCAGCCTTGTTGTTACAGGGAGCTAAGTTAGTTAAAAATACTATAATCAGTGAGACAGGACTAGGTCCAAGAAGTGGCCAGTGCAGAAACCCAGATACCTTGCAATTATGGGGGAGATAGATAACTCCTGTTGTGGGCAAGGCCTAAGACAAAAAAAAAAAAAAAAAAAAAAAAACAAGCAAATATATCCATATCCTAAGAATTGACTTTCTAAATCATTGTCTATCACCCTAAGGAAGTCAGGAGTCACCCTCCTAAACCCTAGAGAAGAATCACTGCTCTCTAAAAATGCCAGCTTTCTATCAACTCACTTCCCCATTTGTCCCCAATGTAATCAATTTGAGCTGCACTATTAATCTTATTGGCTAAATATAGCTGTGTATCACCTTATGCCCATCTTGTGAGTTCCCACTTTTCCCCATCTTAAACCCACCTAACCCCATAATTTTATTCTATGAAATCCCTAGAAAAGTCAAAGGACTTAGCAACCTACTCAGAACCCCTTGTATTTCTCTCAGACAGAAGCTTTCTGATAGGATATTTGGTACAGTAAAGAAGAGAATATAAAGTAAAAATTGCTTTTATTCTAAGAATGCAGAGAGAACCACATGAGAACTGGAGATTTTTTTTTTGCTGGAAACATCCTATGAGAGGCAGACATATAGTTTTTGACTGGGGTGGTATGTAAAGGTGGCATTGATGATATGAGAGCACCTGATTGGGACTCTTTTTGTGCCACAAGTAAGATGCATAAGGGAGGGGAAAGTGACCTCAAGGTAAAAGACCCCTGGTTCTGCCTCCCACTGCCAAAATATCCTATTTAGGAACAAATTCTTTCACTTTCTTACATTTAATAAATATATTCTGCTCTTCACCTCTGTTGTTTCCAAAATTCATTCTTTGATTTTGAAGAATGCAATCTCACAGCAGATATAGTCAGTGAGGAGTTTCATTCCCCTATATCATTGTCTGGTTGCCTATATTTCTTTTTTTAAATTTTATTTAAGGTGAAAATGAAAAAATAAACAGAAAAAGGGTACAAGTTGTACAGACTTTCAGAAAAAATAAATAGTAGGAAATCACTAGTTAATTACATATTGTCATCTTAGAAATAGTTGTTGAAGTTACAAAACTAAAGCATATAGAGGGGTCTTTCAAGCAGTGAGACTGCAAACAGTTTTGTTCAATGATCCAACAAAACTCAGTAATATGGTTATCTATCTTATACACTTAAATATATATGCAGTTATATCTTTTAGAGAACTTTCTTTTCCTTTCTTTTGTACAATGACAATTACACATTTTGGGTTTTAATACTCCCACAGTTCTTATTACTTTTTTTTTTTTTGGAGAAAGTAAAACCAAATGTGACATACCAGGACAGAGTCAGTCAAATCAAAAGGATGGACATAATACATAATACAAAAACAAAATACAAGGTGATCAACAATGGTTACCATAATGCCTCTTGTTATTTTAAAAAGAATTGCCTATACCATCAGTTATAATAAAACTGAACAAAACAGTAAAGAATAAGACCAATGAAACCAAAACATTGAAGACATTAGAGGACTTCAAAAGAAGATAATAGTCAACCAGAATGGGCGTCACAATGGATCTTATTGTCTTCATAGTTGTTGCCTATACTTTCAAACTTGGTGCTATCTAGCATAACAGAATAGAGAAAAATCAGTCAAAACAAGATGGTGAGAGCAATACAGAGTTTCAAATCAAGTTAATAGGAAATCAAAGTGGGTTGCTATAATATATCTTGTAATTTTTTATTTATTTTTCACTTAAAAGGATAAAAATGAAAAAGTAGGTAATAAAAAGGAGATTGAAATAAAAAAGAGGGCATAACAGCAAAACAGTGCAGGTCAAAACATAGCCATTCAAGCAAAATAGTGTTTCACCACAAGATAATCTCGACATAATAGTAGTTACCATAGTGTCTCTTCCCTTAAAATCTTTGGGTACAACTTCATATACTGTAGCATCAAACATATCAAGACAATGTAAAACCATTCAAGAGAATGACAGTATTACAGGGTATTTAGAATCAACTAACAGAAAAGAAACAATGGTTTCTGTATAATCTCCTTGCCTGTAAATTTTTTGTTTATATTATCACATATAATAAAATCCAATAAGATACAACACATTAAAACTGATAGAGACAGAAGAACAAAAACTTGATGGGACTTCAAAACAAGAGGATATTAAATCAGCACTACATATTGTGATGTCTTGTTTTCCCCAAAGTGGCTGTTCCTACCATCCAACCTTCTCTGCCTCATTTCTTTTTTTTTCCTCTGCCTCATTTCTGTTGAGCTCTTTTTCTGTCATTAGTTGTCAGTTTGTCTTGTTCATTTTGCTTTCTGCTCCATTCATTGTGGCCGCTCTGCCACTATTTCTGGAATCTTGGTATTTTTCGTTTTTAGAATATCCTGCAGTATTCCCTGTAGAGTTGAATTGGTGGTTGCAAATTCCCCTAGTTCCTCTTTATCCTGGAAGCACCCTGTTTTTCCATCAACTTCTAGGGACAGTTGTGCTGGATATATCAATCTTGGCTGGAGGTTATTATCTTTCAAACTTGAATTATTTCCCCCCATGCTCTTCGTGATTTGATGGTTTGTGCTGAGAAGTCTGCTGTAATTCTGATGGTATTCCCTTGTAAGTGATCTGTTTCTTGTCTCTGACAGCTTTTAATATTCTGTTCTTATATTGGATTTGTGGAATTTTGATTATTATATGCCTAGGTGTAGCTCTGTTTGGGTTGTAGGTGGCTGGGGTCTTGTATGCCGCATATATCTGAGTATCTCTACCTTTTGCTAAATTAGGGAAATTCTCCTGGATTATTTCTGTGAATAGCTTTTTTAGTTTATTTGTTTGAGTCGCTACTTCTTCTTTTATGTTCTTAATTCTTAAGTTATAGATCCTCTTAGCATCTTCTAGTTTTTGTATTATTGCTGTTTGTTTTCTTGTTACTTTTAAGAAGTTTTTCATTTCATGCTCCCACCTTACAAATCTGTCCTCCAGTTCTGATAATCTATCCTTAGTTTCTTTCAAGCTGTTATGCCAGCTTTCAATAGTTTTTAGTTTCCTGGTAATCTCTGTGAATCTGCTTCACATATTATATGTTTTCTCTATTTTCTCCATCAAACAATTCTCCCCTTTTTTTCTGTTCTTTCACTCCACCATCTGGTTTTTCTTGGGCGGTGCTTAGCATTTCTCTAACTATTCTACTTATTTCTTGCTTTATTTCATTAAATACTTCATTTTTGAACTCGTCTATGATGTTCTGGAGATACTGCTTTATATCTGTAGGTACCGTGTCTGGTATTGCATGTTTTCTGTCTTCCTTTGCTTTTGCATTTACCTTTCCTGGATCAATGTTCTCAGGATTGGGGACTGAGGACCCTTTCTTGTTGCTCCCTTTTCCCATACTTTTTGTTTCTTCCATACAAGTGTATGTAGGAGGCCCAGTTTTTTTTTTTTCTTTGTCTGTTACAGTTTGTTTGAGTCTGCCGGCTAGGTGTTCCTGCCCACTGCAGTGTACTAGGAAGACATAGACCTGGGCAGCCTCTGCTGGGCCCACCCTTCCAGGTCAACCTACTGAATGCTTCACTGCTAAGGTTCACCACCAGGCGCAGGGAACTGATTTGGGCTAGCCTACTGGATCTTAGTCCATGATGTCACCAGGCCAAGGCTCCACACCACTCCCGCTTGAGAGGGGAATATGTGACTAAAGTCACTGCAGGGCCCTGTTCCAGCTAGTCTGCTCATTCACAAAATGTCCTCTGTTGGAGCCTCCTAGTCTATGAAAGGGTCCCCATTTCTCTCACTCACCATAGGTTGATGCAGGGCTCCCTGCCAGTCCTGCTCTCAATGCTGTTTGGTTCACTGATTCCAGCTCTCAGAGCTTTCACTCTCTCCCTGCCTTGTGGATTGGGATGCAGTATCAGGCAGCAGGAAATTCAAATCGCGGTTTCCAATGGTGTGGGATCCAGCTTCCGCACTGAGATTTTATTTGTTCCTGTTATAGCATCAGGATTGCATTTCCAGTTGGTTTCTCTCAGCTTAGTTAGTTCCGGGGTTGGCAGGGTACATCTCCCCTTGTGTAGGACTCCTCACACGGCACCGCTCCTGGATTCTAAACTTGTAATCTCAGAGAGCCTCCATGGCTGCTGCTGTCTGTCTGCCATGTTTTCCTGGAAGTCGGTTGCCTATATTTCTAACTAACTCAGCTGCCTGTAACATTAAGAATTGTTTATCAATTTGACTGAGCATAATTTTAGCAAATAAATGTACTTAATGAAAATAGTGAAACATATGATTAAATTGAAAAAATGATTATCACAGTTTCTCTACTTAGCATCACCAAATGTTTTCACCTTTCAAGTCTTGGAGTACAAAAATGAGCCCAAACAAATCGTGTCAAAAATGTGACAAGATATGTTTTCAAAAAAAAAAAAGCTGAATTATTTTGCCTGGTACCAGGGACACAGTACAGATAGAGTTCACAAATCTGTGTAACTCACTTAAAATTTTTCAGACTTTTTGTAGAAAGAGGAATTACAAAGTGAATGGTTTATGGGCGTGGGTCAAGAAATGAGAAATCCCTGATCCACTAAGGAATGAGGAAGACCTTTGTTTCACTTTCCAGAGGATAGAGAGGTCTCAAAACAATTTGCAATCCTTTGTCAACTAATTTTACATATCATCTGTCCTTTGCAAAGGGTAACCATGTTTAACATGTCTATTAGGTCACCCAGGAAGATAGCACACACAGAACAGTATGATGGCACTATAGATTGTAGAAAATAGTTGCATTTGCAAAGGGAACCAACAGGCAATTTTGTAATACAACTTGGGTATTGGCAAACACGACACAAATATAATGAAGCTCTGTTTGTTAGTGTATAACATCAAGCATGTGGGAAAACAAACAATAAAAACAACTCTAAGCAAATTGCAATAGTATAGGGGACAGTATATCTTTCACTGTATTTACCATGTTATTTGTAGGTATTTTTTAACCACAAAAGAAACACTGAGCCTTTTAACTATTAATTTCAATAATTGTGCTCATAGCACTGCATGGTTGAAAAATGTTGATTTTTTTATGGTACCAGGGAATGAACTCAAGACCTTGTGCTTGCTAGGCAGGTGCTTGCAACTCTGAACTCAATACCCTGCCACAATAGCCTTAGATACTAAATATGAATTTTACAATATTTAATTTGCCATTGACATATTTAATTAAAAATCTTAATATACATCACATATGAAATTATTTTATTTCTTGCAGTTTAAATTTCATTTTTTTTCAGTACTGTGTATCAAACTCACATACTAGCACTTGCCATTCATGTGCTTCTGCCTGCTGAGCTAAATCCCTGGCTGCAGGTAAATAATATTTTTTAAATGTATAAACATCACTTTACCCATTCAAATAGTATTTTGATTTTAACAAAGGAGGTCAAGGTAGACAGAAATTGATATACAGAGAGGAACTAGAATCTCTAAGGAGTCAATGTAACAACCTGGAAGACAGCCAGACCTGAATGAAAAGATGCAATGACCATGTCTACATGCCTCCTGAAGAGAAAAATAATAGCTTGAAATATATTACTATTACCATCACTTCCTCCAGGATGTCCAGATAGGAATCAATTACCATACTCAATGATCAGAACAACTGGACTATTGTTCCCACAAAATGCTTATCTCTTTCCACATAGCTTTTCTGGATAACTTGTTTCACTGCTGGATAATCTTAGTTAAGCTACTATAAGCTTATAGGTTGTTTGTAGTTTGAGAACCCTATTGCACCAAATTGTGACTTTGCTGTATAAATGAATCCTGACAATAGGTCTCTGGCCAAAACACTGAAGACACCTCCTGAAAATCCAGGGCCAATCTCTTTTTTTTCCAAGAAAACTTTTTGAACTTCTTTTGGTTTGTGACTTCATTACTCAATGTTGTGAGAGAACCAACTTGGTGCATTTGACATCAAACAGGGTAGGATTATATTTCTCCTATTTCAATTTGAATGTGAGACATCTGCTAAATGCCATGTCCCAAAAGCTTGAGTAGAAGCTTCTTGTTTGCTCTGAGTTTTGCATTTCCATGGGCTTTTTGACCACCTCAGTTTAGGAAATTGCATATGTATTGGAGGAAGGAGGTCACTGTTGCTCTGTAGCACAATAGGTACGATTCCGAACTCTGTATTTGTTATTGATTCCTGGATGCCACCACATGACTAGCTTTCCTCTGCCACATCATTCCATAATTCCCATTTTTGATAAGTCAACTTTCATTCAGCTCTGTTATTTTTATTTTCTTTTAATAGTCTTTCTCTCTATTTATTTTTTTTTCATTTTTGTTTTTTGTTTTTCAGTACATAGTCTCACTTTGTAGTTCTGGCCAGCCTTACACTCTTTTTCTTGTAGGTTATTCTGTCCTTAAAGACATGACCAATCTCCTGTTTGATCCTCTTTAATGATGGGGGAAAATGTGAGCATCATAACATATGATGTTTGTGCTTTTTCTGCCTTCATTTTCACTATAGTTCTTTAAATTCAGTGATACTTGCATTTAATCCAGATGTTTGATTTTGTCAGTAAGGCTGTCCACAGCTTGAGGTGAGTTTGTGAACAACAATATAGGAATCCAAACAGACAAATTGATAAATTTGGAATCTGAATACCTGTGCTCGAGACCACTTGTAAACAGACATCCTTCTCCAATTTCAGAATCTAAACTAGGGGCCCTTGAACTGGACAATTACAGAGTTTTTAAAAGAGTGAATCACAAAAGAGATCCTGTTGGAAACAAATTAGATAGTGATAGACTCTTGCATACTTAATTCTACAGATACCTTTTACTGTAGTCCAGATCGCAAACAAAAAGTCAAAACTTGGCCTTCAAACCTCATAGAGACCTTAATATGGCTTTTTGTGTTTTCAACAATACAGATAACAGTAACACTTGTGACACTCGGAGTTCTGAGACAGGTAAACCAACACAAGGTGGAACTGCCTAGGCCCTTCCCCCCATGGACCATGCCTCAAATGCAGCAGAAGACATTGGGCAAGAGAGTGCCACATCCTGGCGTTCTTTGAGACCTTACCCCAGGGTTACTGGACTGTCCTAGCCACCAGAGAGTGAGTAAACCATCCTAACTTCTAGCTCTCACAGGAAATGCCAACACTGCCAGATTCATCACTGACATATCTGCTTAAACTAACTGCCAAAGAGTGATGGGGCTCAGGGCCAACAACAGCCCACCTTATGGGTGTCTGTCACAGGGTCCCAAGTCCCACTAAAAGTCTCAGGTAAGACATTCTCTATACTTGTGGACATAGAGGACATATGTACAGAGTTCTTCCTGAGTTTTCAGGCCACTATATTAAATCCTCAGCCTCTAGGGGTATTAAAGGTCAACCTATGCCATTTACAAACAGACCTATTTTGTGAAGGTCCCAGACTGCTTCCCAGTACACCTAGTAATTCCAAATCTCCCCTCCACCACTTACTCTACAGTCCTAAATCTTAAAAATTGCCTTTTATTCCTTTGTGTTTATACAGACTGACCCATACACTGAGGCCTCAACAGCTTACACCTGTTTTTGCTAGTAAACCCCTCCTCAGTGATATAAGACCACCTCCTTTCTTTCTTATTCACCAATTTCTCAGAAAACCCTGGTCAAGACTGACAGATACATTTTGTCTTCTCATTTTGTTTATACTTTTTCAGGATACATAAAAGCCTTTCCATAACCAGGAAACTGCTGATATACTTGCTAAATTTCTTTTACAGCAAATCATTCCAAGGACTACAACCAGGTTACAGTGACCCACACCTGATATTGTTGGCAACCTCAACAGTGATCAAAGTTGCTAAACTGCCACTCTGGTTTCACATCACTCAGGCCCTAGATATAACCATCCTTTTGCCTACTCATCTCTGCCTTACCAAGGCCTCACAGTCACAAATCTCAGGCTGTCATGTTTTGTTATCCAGTTTGGTTTCTAATTTCTTACAACAGGACTCTTAACAGTATTTCCTAAAGACTCCTATGTCATCCATACCAGAGACAAGTTTTACCCACTTACCCTCTTAACTTTTATGTTTTCAGATGGGGGAGTAATCACCTCTCATAACTTCAATCCTCTCATAATTTTACTCCTCCTAACTTCACACTTATTTTTCAGAATTCTACCTCACCATGACAATGATCCTACCTCAACGTGGTCCTGATATAATGACATGTCTAAATCAAAGGCACCTTTTCCATCTACCTCACCTGGGTCCTTAAAAATGACAGTGCCATGCCTCCTCATAATATCTTGTCTCTTTGTTTTTTCTAGTCTAACATACATGCATTCACCAGTGAAGTTGTCCTGGCTAAAACACCTGGCACGAGCTTCTACATGGGCATCAATTGTCATCCCATCAACTCCCCTAGACTCCATTACAGTGCCCTCTTCCAGCAGGAAACAATTAAAGAGAGAAATCTTCACTCCTTTTCATAATAATAATCATAAGATGGGACATGAAAGAGTTTTGGCCCAGACAGGACACTGTAACCGGTAAAGCCTCAGGTGGAACCAAGGAGCTCCATCCCCCCCACCCCTAGGAATTTACCTATGGTGCCAAAAGAATATCAATGGGCTACCTGTGCATCCCTAATGCCCTACAGGCACCACCCTAACCTAAGCTACATGTATGCCTCTACTCCCCATGTTCCAAGGAGAGATCGCCAAACCCAGGGGGAGATGCCATGCCCCAGGGGATAGGGGGTGTTTCTCCCCACATTCTCAAAATAAAGATCATTTATATTTCATACTTCGTATCTTTTCAGCCACTGCCATTCCCCCACAGTTCTATCAGATACAATCTTATATTAATTTTTTGGTTGAAACATGTGTCCTATCCTGCTTGCTAAACAGGTTACTTTTTTCTTCGGGTACAGACCATTTTGCTTTTCTCATAGAACTTGTACCCTGAGTGATTTTCCAATTTCCTGGGTCAAATACATGGCACCAGTTAAATGCAAGGCTCAAGATCGCATCAGTTGTGCCAAGCTAGAACACAGCTAAGCTATAGTGCCAAGCCTCAATATTTTCTAAGGCAAAAAAAAAAATAATTGTTGAATATTTAACTATTTGTAATGCTTGTCCATATAATATATTTTTGCATTAAGCAAGTTTTTTTGCTTAATGCATGTTTTTGAATGTTGTTTCTTGATCCATTCTCCCCATCTACTTCTTTTGGTAGGTGAGTTGAGGCCATTTACAGTGATATGTATTGGTTTGCCTTTGTTTTAATGTTGTTCTGCTGTTGGTTTTCTGCTTTTCTCCTCTGTTTAATTACCTGTCCAGCCTGGTTGTTTCTGTGCTTTTCTTGGAATTGTGTCCATTTTTACCTCTCTATATAACTTTCATTATTTTTTCTCACTTCAATTTGGAAGTTGTTCTTTGTCATGGAAGTACCTTATGTTTCCACAAATTTTGAAAGTTTTCCAGTATACATCAAATGTAGATTGAAAGATTTTTCTTTCAGGACTTTTACTTTTGTCCAAACTCTTCTTATCTTTGATATTTGTGTTGAAAATACTGAGGTAGGTTCATGAACAAAAATATAGGACTCCAAGCAGCCCAGCTGATAAATTTGGAATTTAATTAACTGAATTCTGGACTAGTCTTATACAGACTCTGCCCATTTCAGAGCCCAAACAATTGGCCCGGCACTGGAAACTTACAAACTTTTAAACAGAGAAACACAAAGTGACATCCTATTTGAAGCTATTTAAGTAGAATCTTCCATTAATCTTTGGTTTACACCTGTATCCTGCTTCTTTTTTTGAGCAGGTTAATTGTTTCCTGTAGGTGCAGCTCATTCTTCTTTTCTCATAAGATTTGTACACTGAGTAATTTTCCATCCTCCTGCATCAAATACAATGCAGTAGTTAAATGCAGAGCTCATGATGGTTTCAGTAATGCCAAGACTGCTGTGATTCTGATGGGCTTTCAATTATTAGTGATCTGTGTTTTTCCCTAACTACTTTCAATATTGTGTTCATGTGCTGAAATCTGAAATCTTGAATATATCTTGAGGTAGTTTCAGTTTGGTTACATCTATTTGGAGTTCTATAAACTTCATTTGTCTGTGTCGAATTCTTTTTTTTTTTTTTTTTTTTTTTTTTGGTGTTTTGCATTGAAGCCACAACCTCTTGCTTGCCAAGCAAGCACTTATATCAATGAGCTAAATCCCTTGCCCTGTGTGTCATATACTTTCTCTACAATTGGGCAGTTTTCTGCCATTATTTTTCTGAAGTTGTTTATAGTATTTGTGCTGTCATCAGCTATCTCACTGACCCCAATCCATCTCATATTATTTTTCTTGGTTTCATTTTCTACATGTTGGATTGATTTCTCATAGTTTCTTGCTACTTTTATGATAGCATTCTTTTCATGACCGCTAGCTACAATTTTGTCTTCAAAATCTGAAATTCTAACACTCTCTTTTGTTCAGTCTTTTGCATATACTTTTAATGTCTTATAGGTTTTATATATCTCATATACATTTTAATCTCTTGAATTTCTGTTTGGATCTGTTTCATGGGTTCAGTTTCCTTGCTATGTATGGCAATTTTTGTTTTTCTTTATTTTCCTAAGTTTACACATTCTTTTATTTGTGTGTTCTCTAATAAATTTGACTTAAAGCATTTTTTAATCTGATAGAATTTCTCTGTAAACATTTCGGTATTTACAATTCTGTTGTTATCATGGCAGATAGCTCCAGCTTTTGACATCAAATTTTATCGATCTCATCGTGCTTTTGGATTATTCCAAGTGGGCTGAAAGACTAGGGTTTGATTTTGATTCCATATCTTGTCATTTTCTATTTTCTCTTTCATTTTCTTTTCTCTATGCTCCAATCTCATATGATATATTGCTTTATTACTAATATCGAGGCTTATGTCAAGGATGGGAGGAGATGTCAGTTCTTCAAGCATATCTTTCATATGTGGCTGCATTTTTATAGCTATCCCAAGAATGCATCATCCTAATCTATATAGGATGCAAAATTCACCTGAAGTTTAGCCCCTAATCTTTGTTCGTGGACAGTGGAGATGATTATGACTCCCTACAATCACAGTGTTATCCTACATGAGAGAAGAACTGTTTATAATATATTACTAACTAGCAAAAACAGTACAGTTAATAATAGCACTTGTCTCAACTTCAGCTTAACTACTAACTATGACAACCATACCTGGCTAATTCCACAGGACCAAACTCTGTGAATATTTAATGAAATAAAAAATACATCATGCAATTTTATGCTGTTGCTTTCCTGTTAGTATAGTGATTTTACCATTCTATAAGAGGATACAACATTTATGTGGATAGAGGTGGTCTAAAGTGATGAATGGGTCATACACAGTACAGCCAAAGCTGGAGGTCAAAGAATGATCACCCAAGTTTTGGGAAATTGAAGGAAACAAATGAAATAGAAAGTGAGAGAATAATCAGAAAAGACAATATTATGGCTTGTGTTTAGATAGACCTCCTCAAGCATCATGCAATCATGGAGGCAAATCTCACAATTTTGATTGGTTCATTGTCCTAGTGCTGGGATTTTGGTGTGAGTGCTGCACCTGCCCAGGTGTGGGGAGTCTTTTTAGAATACAATGTAAGAGAAGGTCAGAGACATGTGTTTTCCTCTTTTGTCCTTTAGCTCTCATCATTTACAACCAACATGAACAGCTGACCCCAACTATGGCACTCTGCCTTTAAAGCCAGATAAGTCTGAATTGATATCTCCAAAAACTGTAGTTAACTAAAAATTTACTTAACTTTGGATGTCAGGAATTTTGTCTCAACAATGAGAGAAAAGTAACCAAGAAAGGCAGGGACAGTATGACTCACTTGAGATTTTAAATTCAAGACTAGTTGAGGAAAAATAGAAAGAGAATCAATTGAAGAAAACCAAAAAGAAAGGATAGAAGGGTTATAGCTGCAGTTCCACTGGGTTGATTCCTTAAGGCAAACTTGCTCTTGCCTGTCTAGAGCAGGTGTAGACTTTCCCAGTGTATTTAGTCAGACACCGCTACAGTTCTCACCTTGAAATACATCAATAAGTGTGCTCAGATTTCTACAGTTTCACATGAGGACAGCAGAACTCAGAGAGGGAGGGCTTTTTATAGTATGTATGTATGGTCGATCCACTAGTAGAGCATAATGTATGGGGTATCATCATTGAGCAGTGTGGAATGGGGCAGTTGGATTCATTGTTAAAATTTTCTCAGAATTTTTATCCAACTAGGCCATTTCATTTTTTACACGTTGGAGTTCATATTAGAGCACATGTGCATATTCACATCTCCAGCCATATTTTCTTGATAAATGTTTCAGTATGTTGCTATTGCCCAGCAATGCTGCAAACTTGTAAATGTGCAACTCCTTTGTCTGTAAGCTCCCCTGAATGCTAAAATTACAGGAGTACACCACCACATCTCTCTGTGGCACATTTAACAAAAAAAAATAGGAAAACTTAAAATCAAGGTACTAATTATTAGCATATCTATTACATTCCTTCAGCACCAGTATTCTACACAAGGATCAAAAGTGAGAAAAAAGCCACCTGCTGCACCAATGATCAAAGAACACTTCACATTCACTCAGGTAAATAACTTTTCCATGTAGAGGATCATATTGACGCTGAAATGGTGTGCCACAGTGAATCCTGGTGACCATGCAAGAAGTAGTAAAATTTCAAATCTGGGATCTGACCACGGCCAGCTGCTCTCTTTTCCCACCGGCAAAATGTAACATCCTATACACTAATATTTACTAGAAGAAGACCCTTACCAGAAGTCTCTTTAAGGATCTCACTAAACTGCAAAATTCATCACACCTTTCTCCAGAATTTACAAGAATCTATCTCAGCCTGACAACAAATATTTCATGTATACAAATTAGAGATTTAAACCCATATGCATACGCATGTCAAAAACAAAAATGTAGAAAGCCCAAGGAAATTAGGTTCACAATCTCAGAAAGGAAATATGCACTCAATGGCTGTGGCTTCTGCCTTCTTCATGACTTCTGTGTATGAGTCTAACATTCCAACAGTCTGAAGCATTTCATTCTTCGCACTTTCTAGTGTCCTGTTGTTGTTATCTCCAGCTGGAGGCCACCTACCTGAAATATGACTGTCTAGTCTGCACCAAGGGACATTCATTGCTCTTTCTCTGTCAGTTTCACTATAACCTCATGTTGAAGATGTAATCAATGCATATAACATCAATATTTACAGATTAAGGCAAGCACTTTGAGCTCCAATCTTTGAATATGGCTCTGTGTCCACCTATGATTCATTTTATGTCACCTAATAAAACAGAAAAAAATACTGATACTATACATGGGTTTTAAAAGGACAAGTAGATACAGTTTTGAGACCATGAAGAGGTCCACAAAGCGGTTTGGGGTACAATATCTCAAACATAAACTCATCTGCTTCCTTATCAGTAGTTTTATAAAGGCCCAGGTGATGCTTGTGTCCTAGTGCTCTCTGTCTGGTGATACTTCTGTTGTCTTTGCCATTAGACACTGTTTTTCTGCCTTATAACTATTACCATAAACCCACAAATTCTTTTCTAGAGTATATACTGAACATCTTAAAAAGGCATTTTCCTTTCAAAAATGTATTCTTCTTCCAGGTTTATTCCTTCACAGGTTCAATCACATCCCATATGAAACCAACGAAGTGACCTGTGAGTAAGTTAAATTTTTTTTAAGAAAACATGTGATTTAGACTTTGAAATGGAAGAGTAGATATTCTTGGGCAATGTACATGCATTTTGTCATTTGGCAAAGAGGTCTGTCATGTGACTGCTCTAGACTATTTCTGTCGTTTCTTCCATTGTTACAAGCCTGCAAGTTAGGAGTCATGTGCCTTTCTATTAAAATAAAAGTGTAATGCCCCTTATATGATGAGCATGATTCCATTTGCTTAATGGATGCTTCCCACAGTAGTTAGTAATAAAACATACACACAGCATTTTATATACATACATACCTATCAAAAATTTAATTGATAAGTTATGCAAGGATTTTTACTTAATGCTGAAATGGCTATTTGAATTATAGTGTAACTGATGCCCAGTGAATGTGCTGTCTTTCTCTAAATGTTGCTCTTGTTATTGCATTCATTTTTCTTTTCATGATGTGACATCACACTGTAGCTATGAGATAAATTGAGACTAACAATGGATCGCAGTATCATGAAATTTAGTGGTACTGTCAATGGCACAAGATTTTTACCTTGTAATATTTGGTTTGGAATTTTTAATATTAGCTCCTGCTGCATTGACCGAATTAACATGTGCACAAATAGCAGGTATGATTACCTTGGCTGCTTCCATATCACTCAACACACCTACTGAATATACCAGGGCAAATCTGAAACCTCAAAATTCAGGCACACCTTAATCAAAATTTTTTGTAGAAGAACCTGATACTTATTTTTTCAGGCATTGAGTCATATGCTTGTGATCAACACATGTTTGTACATTGCACTTGTGGTTTTCCATTTTCAGAGTCACAATATTATGCACAACCATAATATGGGATTCTATTTATTGGAATCAAAATCTATGAGTTTAGTAGAAACATAGGAAAGATGATGAAATCCATATGTACTTGTATATTCAGGAAATTGCTATATATAGGTGTTTGACTTTACCTACACAAATACTGTGTTGAATTTTACATTTATTACAAGAAACAAAAGATCAGTAATTGGAAACTGAGAGATATTTTACAAGTGGAAACAGGATAAGGAAATGATGGAAGAGGGAAAAGAGAGATTGGAAAGTGAGATAAAAAGAGTTCAGATAGGCTGAATGCATGTACAATATTCTGATAACCAATGTAAAAATACACTACAGCTATGTATTAATATAAATTTTTCTCAGCTTTTCTTGAATTTGGATTAATCTTTTTTTTATTTTAAAGGAAATAAAACCAAATAAGCCACTAAAAAGTCAAAGAAAGCAAAACACTGATAGTGACACAGGATTTCAAAACAGGATAATATGAAATCAACAATGGCTAACAACGGCTCTTGTTATCTTGAAAATTTCTGCCCATAGGTGCTGGAGATTTAGCACAGGGGAGTAAAGGCCACTGGCAAGTGTGAGGCCATGAGTTCAATCCCTAGTACCAAAAAAGAAATTACTGTCCTTACCATCATAAGATCAAATAATATGAGAGAATAAAACCAATCAAAATAGGATATTAAATGAAATAAGATAGAGAGGCCAAGTGTCCTGGGGTAAGTGCCTCGTGCACTTTCCCCTGAGCACAGCTTGTTTGGGACCCTCACAACTTCTGGGTGCATGGGAACTGCTAGGTGGGTCTGGGCACCTGCATCTGCCTCCCCATGTGCTTGGAGGACTGTGGAGTTATAAGCAACAAGCAAGCACCACTGGTTCCAGAGGCCCAGTGTCCTGAGGTAAGTGCCCCACACACTTTCCCCTGATCCCAGCTTGATAGGGACCCTCGAGTCTTCCAGGTGCACTGGAAGGGCTAGGCAGGTCTGGGTGCCTGCATCAGCCTCACCATTTCAGCTTTGCTTGGAGAACTGTGGAGTTCTAAGCAAGCAGGTGAGCACCACCAGTTCCAGAGGCCTAGCAGCCTGTGGGAACTGGGTGCCAGAGTACCAGGAGCTGAGGTTGTAAAAGTGGATTTTCATCAGACCCTGAGAAAGCTTTTGAATAATACTTGAAACACAGAAATATGGGAAAGTGACAAAACAAAAGACCAAATTACAATCTCAAACCTCCAGCCCATCCCAAGAAACCTTAAGAGTGATGTATACAAAAGAAAATATATGCCATAAACCTTAAATATTGGACATAATAGCAACTGAAATAAACAAGCAACTCTGGGAAGCTTTATAAGAATTCAAACTAGAAATAATCTCCCAGGTAAAAGAAAAATGACAAAAAGAAATCAAAGAGATGCTGCATATATCTCAAGAAAACACAGTTAAAAATTGGAGGAACTAAACAAAACGACAGAATTCCAAGATGAGCAATATAAGAAACAGAGTACACAAAGTAGATGCACAGTGATATATAGGAAATCAAAACTCCACTGAAAGCTGTAAAAGCTGCCTCAATGAAAGTGAGGATAGAATTTCAGACCTTGAAGACAAGATTGCAGCTAGTGAACAGGAAAGGAAAGATCTTTTAAAAACAGCAAAGAATCAGTAAATAACAATTAAACAACTGCAAGATGACACAAAGAAAAACAACATAAGATGGACAAGGATTAATGAAAAAGAAATGGACAACATAAAGGATGCCAAGAGGATATTTAGAGAAGTAATAGCTGAAAATTTCCCAAGCATGAGACCAGAAACTGACCTCAAGTTCAGTGAAGCATATAGAATTCCAATAGTCATAACCAAAGTAAAACTACAACCTGACATATAATAATCACCATCCCAGAAATCCAACACAAGAATAGATTATGAAAAGCAGTCAGAGAGAAAAGACAGATGACTTATAAAGAAAAACCTATCAGCATCACAACAGACTTCTCAATACAAAAAATAAAGTTAAGAAGAGCATGGAGTGAAGTATTCCAGATCCTAAAGGAAAATGATTTCCAACCTAGATGGACCAACTTGGGCATCAGGTATTTTGTCTCAGCGACAAGCATAAAGTAACTAAGACAGAAATTTGGTACCAAGAGTGGGGTCATTTGCTGTTACTATACCTGACCATGTTTTTCAAGAGGCTTTGGAAATGGCTTGTGGGTGGAATTTGGGAAGGTTTGGACATGTTGCCTGGATGCATAGAGTTGGAGCAGCTTAGGCTGTTCTGTAGAGGAGATTCTGGTCAGAGCTCAAGAGACCAGAAAGCTGATAGAAAGCCTAATGGTAAAGATGAGGCTTGGGAGGTTTCTGCTGGAAAGGACTGCATTGGTTGTTGGACTCCACATGATGTGTGTTATGGCTTGGCAGAAAGTTTGTCTGCATTTTGCTCCTGCCCAGAGACTTTGCCTGAGACTGACACAAAGGGCAATGGACTGATTAATCTTGAAAAAGAAATTAAAAAGCAATCGAACATTGAGGCTGTGGCATGGCTATTGTTGGGGCTTTTAGCCAGCTTTATGTTTCAAGTCAGGAGCAAAGAGCCCAGCAGGATAATTTCCAATACTGTGAGTTTGGCCCGAAGGAAGATTTCAGGAGGGGTGTGGATTGTAAAGACAGAGTTGAGATTTTAATTCCTGAGGAGAAACAGAGCAATAAGAAAGACAGCCCCAGGGCATCCCAGGAAGCAGGTCCCCACCCTGTGCAGCCTCATAGCAAAGATGAAGGGTGCCATGCTCCAGAATGGCGACAGAGGCCACGTGATTTTCCAGAATGGTGACAACACAGAGAAGCTTTTCATCACAATCAGGTAAACAGAGCCCGGCGATCCAGGCAACTGACCCCTACAGCAAAAAGAGAGAAAAGCCTGGCCACTGCTTCAGCTAGCAGCAAACCTTGGCGGCATCCACAAGGGGCTGATTTTAGGTGCAAGGAAAATGCACGAATTCTGAGGGTAAGATGGATTCCACCTCGATTGCAAAGGGCCGGGGAGGCCAAGCAGTGTGCCCTTGAGAGGGCAATTTGTAAAGATGTAAGGGTGAAGCCGAAGGTGCAGTGGAGACCCCAGAAGTTTGGAAAAGCCAGGAATGTGGATGATCCAAGGAAAGCTGCAAAAAGCAAGCAGAAAAGATTTAAGAGAAAAGCTGCAGGAGTTGAAATCGCTGGAAGTGCCCTGGGGGTGGAATCACCCATGGCTTTTGGAACTTGCAACCAGATTGCTTCAGATGCTGAGTGTAAAACTCTAGGACTTAATGTTTGCCCTGCTGGATGTTGGAATTGCTTTGTTTTGAATGCTTTCTATTCTCCTGTTTGTAACTTTTGGAATGGTAATGTTTATCTTGTGCCTTTGCATTTCAGAAATGTTTAACCTTGTTTCTTTTGTACAGGGGATTACAGTTAAGAGTTTGCCATAGATCTTGGAGGAGACTTGGGACTTGGACTTTTCAGCAATGTTGAAGCTGTTAGGACACTGGCAATTCTTGGAGGTGGACTAAATGTCTTTTGTATAAAGGATGTACATGAGTCCTGGGGGTCAGGGGTGGAATGTCATGGTTTATATTTGTGTCCCCCAGGCCTCATGAGTTTGCATTGTTCATATGTGATGCTTCATTGTATAGTACTTGGATTGATGGTGTCAGTGCTCCACCCACATAGGGGTGGAGCCAGAATGTGATGTAATGGCAGAAAGAAGGTGTGTCTCTCTCTTTGCTGGTTTGAGTTTGCTGTGGGTGGCCACTATGAACTGCAGCCCAGCCATGCCTGCCTGTCTTGGAACCAACTGAGTGTGGACTGAAACCTCCAAAAACTGTAAGAAATAAACCTTTCCTTTCCCAACTTGGGCATCAGGTATTTTGTCTCAGTGACGAGCATAAAGTAACTAAGACAACGGATGTACCCTGCAAAAATATCCTTCAAAATCAATGATGAGAGGCTGGGGATCTAGCTCAGTGGCATAAGAACCTGCCTTGCAAGCAGGTGGTTGTGACTCCAATTCCTGGTACTCATAAAAATTAAAAAAAAAATCAATGGTGAAATAAGATAGTTCCATGACAAAGAACAGCTGAAAAACTTCATGATCACCAAGCCAACCCTGCAAAAAATATTGAAAGACAGTTTAGATACACTTAGGAAAATCCACTAAGCAAAGTAGATAATTAAACAGAACAGAAAGATAAAGATGCAACGGCAGAAGATACCATGTCAACAATAAACCAACATATAACAGTAACAACCATAAATGTAAATGGTCACAATGCACCAATCAAAAGAAACAGACTGGCAGAATGGATCAAGAAGCAAAATCCAACCATATGCTGCCTGCAAGAAACCCATCAAATCCAGAAGGATACTTACAGACTGAAAGTCAAAGGATGAAAAACAATACTTCATGTAACAGGAAACCATCAAAGAGCAGGAGTAGCCATTCTGTTTGAAGACACAGTGTAACTTTAAACCAATAATAATCAGAAGATACAAAGATGGTCATTACATACTTGTTAGGGGAAAACTTCAAGAGGAAGAGATAACTATATTAAATTTATATGCACCAAATTCCAAAGCACCCAGTTTTATAAAACAAGTATTAACAGAAATGAAAAATCAAATTATCAGTAATACAATTGTAATAGGAGGCCTTAACACACCGTTGACACCAAAGGACACATCAACCAGACAGAAAATCAGCAAAGAAATAACTGAACTGAATCACACAAGTGAACAAATGGACTTGATAGATATATACAGAGTGTTCTGTTCAACAACATCAGAATACACATTCTTCTCAGCAGTACATGGGTCTAAAACAGACCATATGTTAGCTCACAGAACACATTTAAATAAATGCGAACAGTTGAAGTTATCCCTTGCATGTTATCGGATCATACCACTGTGAAATTAGAAATTAATGATAAAAGATACTGCAAAAATCCCACAAACATATGGAAACTGAATAACACACTCTTGAATAATCAGTGGGTCACAAGGGAAATTAAAGAAGAAATTAAACAATACCTACAAGAATATGAAAATACAAATGCAACATACCAGAACCTGTGGGATGCTATGAAAGCCATCCTCAGAGGAAAATTTATTGCACTGAGTTCCCACATCAGGAAAACAGAATGAATACAAATAAATAACCTGATACTACACCTCAAACAGCTAGAAAAAGAAGAGCAATCAAGCCAAAACTCAAAAGAAGAGAGGAATTTATAAACCTCAGAGAAGAAATCAATACAATAGAGACTAAGAAAACAATCCAAAGAATCTATAAATAAAAGTTGGTTCTTTGAAAGAATAAATAAAATTTATAAGCCCCGAGCCAACCTTATATTAAAAAGGGAAGGAAAACCTCAATTTAATACAATAAGAAATGAAAAAGGTGAGATCTCTACAGACTATAAAAAAACAGAAGATTATCAAAACCGATTTTGAAAACTTCTTCTCTCAAATGTTTGAAAACACAGAAGAAATAGACACAGTCTTAGAAATATATGAAGTACAAAAGCTAGGTCAAGAAGATATAAAACTGCTGAAAACCCAATTTTTATTAATGAAATTGAAAATGTAATTAAGTCCCTACCTACAAAGAGGAGCCCAGGCCCAGATGGATTCACTTCAGAATTCTACAAGAAATACAAAGAAAACCTAATGCCAACACTCCTCAAACTCTTAAATGAAATCGAAAGGGAAGCAATCCTTCCTAAGTCATTCTTGGAGGCAAATATTACTCTAGTACCAAAACATGAGAAAGACCCAACTGAAAAAGAGAACTATAGACCAAACTCCATAATGAACACAGATGCAAAAATCCTCAATAAAATCTTGGCAAATAGGATGCAGCAAATCATTGAGAAGATGTTACACCATCAAAAAATGGGATTCATCCCAGGCATGCAAGGATGATTCAACATACATAAATTAAGAAATGTAATGAACCATATAAATAAAGCCAAATCTAAGAATCAAAAGATCATTTCTATAGATGCAGAAAAAGCTTTCTATAAAGTCCAACATTCATTCATGATAAGAACCTTACAGAAAATTGGAATAGATGGTCTTTTCCTCAATATAATAAAGGTGATCTATGACAAACCAATAGTCAGTATCATACTAAATGGCCAAAAATTGAAGGCCTTTGCTTTAAAATCAGGCACAAGACAAGGATGTCCTTTATCACCACTCCTATTTAATATAGCAATGGAAATACTAGGCAGAGCAATTAGACAAGAGAAAAAAATAAAAGGCATAAAGATAGGAAAAGAAGAAGTTAAATTATCATTATTTGCAGATGACATGATACTCTATATAAAAGATCCCCAAAACTCCATTGAAACACTCTGAGATATAATGAATAAATTCAGTAATGTAGCTGGATACAGAATCAATACTCAAAAATCAATAGCATTCCTATACACTAACAACAAAGTCACAGAGAGAGAAATAAGAGAGGTCACACCCTTCACACTAGCAACCAAAAAACGAAATATTTAGGAATTACTCTCATAAAAGAAGTTAATAACCTATACAGGGAAAATTATAACACACTGAAAAAGAAATTGAAGATGATCTCTGCTAATGCATAGGAAGAATAAATATTGTGAAAATGGCCATTCTTCCAAAACTTTTATACAGATTCAATGCAATCCCGATAAAAATACCATCAACATATCTCATAGATCACGAGAAATCACTCCTAACATTCATCTGGAGTGAGAAGAGACCTAGAATAGCAAAGACAGTTCTAAGCAGCAAAGGCAAGGCAGGAGGCATCACAATCCCTGACTTGATGTTATACTATAAAGCACCTGTGATATAATCAACATGGTACTGGAACCAAAACAGAGCCAAAGATCAGTGGAATGAATATATTAGAAGATACAACCACAACTACAAACACACTCAACCACCTTATCTCTGATAAAGGGGCCAACCATGTTCACTGGAAGAACGACAGTCTCTTTAAGAAATGGTGAAAAACTTGCTTTCCATATGCCGAAAACTAAAACTAGACCCATGCCTATCAACATGTACTAAAATAAAATCTAAATGGATCAAAGATCTAAATATTAAAACAGAAATACTAAATCTATTGGAGCACAAATTGAGTAAAAACCTTGAAGACATAGGAGTAGGTAGAGAATTCATGAACAGGACTCAAACTGCATGGGAAATACTTCCCAGAGTCAATAATTGGGATGGCCGCTTTCTAAAAAATTTCTGCCTGTCAAAAGAAATCTCCATCATAGTGTAAAGAAAATCCAAAACCTGGGGAAAAAATCTTAGTTAACTGCCCTTCAGAAAAAGGACTTCTGCCTAAAACATATAAACAATTAAAAGAAAATCACACCCCCAATATTCAAAGACCCAATCTAAAAATGGGCATCTAAGATGAATAAACAATTTTCAGATGAAGAGTTACAAATGGCAATAAATACATGAAAAAATGTTCCCCATCAATGGTCATTAGAGAAATTCAAATTAAAACCACAGTGAGATTTCATCTAACTCCTGAAAGAATGCCCAAGATCAAGAAAACCAACAACAACAAATGCTGGAGAGGCTGTGGGGAAAAAGGAACTCTCCTGCACTTTTGGTGGGAGTCTAGACTGGTGCAACCGTTGTGGAGGTCAGTCTGGAGATTGCTCAGAAAGCTGGGACTGGAAGCACCTTTTGACCCAGCTATTCAATTCCTAGGCATATTCCCAGAAGAACTGAAAGCATCATATCACAGTGATATATGTGCACCCATGTTTATAACAGCACAATTTGTAATAGCCAGATCTTGGAAACAACCTAAGTGTCCATCAACTGAGAAATGGATAAAAAAGTTGTATTTTTATACAATGGAGTACTACTCAGCTATAAAGAATGATCACATTGAGATATAAATAAATGAACACAGCTTGAGACCATACACATGAGTGAAATAAATCAAACTCACATGTATAAATATGAAATATTTTCCCTAGTATAAGAAATGATAAGAATATATAGAAGTACATGGTAATCATGATTCCCAAACATATTGGTTTAAATCCATATAATGTTTTCACTCATTATGAGCAATTGTTTTAACCTGGGTTGTTTGATTTTAATATCGGTGACAGTACAAATAGCTATTCTGAAGAAAGCAACACATCATAAAAGGTAGTGCTGATTCAATATCATCTTATTTTGAAGTCTCATCCAGCTGTTGTACATCTGCTTCCACTGGTTTTAACATGTTGTATCTTACTATATTTTACTATATGCAATAGTATAAACAAAAAATTTTATAGGCAAAGAGATAATATATAAACCATTGTTCAATTTCTGTTAACTGCTTCTAAATACGCTGTAATTCTTTCCTTCTCTTGAATGGCTTCGCACTGTCTTGATATGCTTGATGCTATAGTATACGAAGTTATACTCAAATAATTCAAGGAAAGAGGCACTATGGTGACTATTATTATGTTAGATTATCTGTGGGTGAAACACAATGATGCTTAAATTGTTCGGTTGTGACCTGTATTGTTCTATTATAATGTCCTCTTTTATATCAATCTTCACCCTTTTTAAAAAAATTAATCTATTTTTTTCAATTAAGGGAAAACTAAATTTAAAAATAGTGGGACATATTATAGTTACTTTTTTGTTTTCCTATTAACCTGATTTGAACCCCAGTATTGCTCTCCCCATTTTGTTCTGATTTTACTATATTTATTCTGTTTGATAGTATCAAGTTTGAGGGTATAGACAAACACTTTGAAGGCAATAAGATTTACTATGATGCCCATTATGGTTTGAGTATTATCTTCTTTTGAAATCCTGTAATGTCTCCAGTGTAGGTTTTATTGGTCTTGTTCTGTACTGTTTTGATCAATTCTATTAAACCTGATGATATAGGCAACTCTTTTTAAAAATAGCAAGAGGCACAATGGTAACCATTTTTGATCACCTGATATTCTATTTTTGCATCATGTACTAGGCCCCTCCTGTTCTGACTCTGTTTTGTTTAGTCATGTTATGTTTTATTCTCTTCAAAACAAAGTAATAAGAACTGTGGGAATAAAAATACCCAAAAAGTGTAATTGTTATTGTAAAAAAGAGAGGAAAGGAAGGTGGTCTAAGGGATATAACTGCATGTTTGAGTGTTTAGGATGGAAAGCCATATTTCTGAGCTTTTGTTGGATCATTAAATGGAACTGTCTGTAATCTCACTGTATGAATGTCCACTTTTTATGCTTTAATTTTATAATTCAGACAACTGTTTCTAAGATGACAATATGTAACCTATTAACTAGGGATTTCTTACTGTATGTTTTTCTTGAAATTCTGCATTTTTTGTTTCCTTTTACTGCTTTGCTTTTTTATTTCCTTTCTTTTTTCTCTTTAAATAAAGAAATAATCAAACCTGGAATGGATATCTTTTATTTCTTTATTTTTTTGTTACTGGAGATCAAACTCCTGACCTCATACTTGCCAGGCAGGTGCTTAAGCTACTGAGCTAAATCCCCAGCCCCCCAATGTATATCTTTTACATCTTGTCATCTTCAGAGTAGTTGCCTCTATTCATGGACTTGATACTAGCAAGCGTACCAAATGTGAATAAAATTAGTCAAGGCCTAATAGCACTCAAAGAAACCAGCTTCAAAGAAGATCAGTCATAGAAGACAATGTAAGTAATACAGGGTTTCAGTTTAAGTTAACAGGAAATTAAGGATAGTTACCATGGTATAACCTGCTATTTTTGGGGTATCTCTCTGTGCCCTCAAATCTAATAGGAGTAGACAGAACAGAACAAAATATAATCAAACTAAACAGAGCAATAAGGCTACCATAGCTTTTAAATCCTGATACACTTTTAACAATGTCCTCTGCCTTGATTTTTAGGCAATTCCTCACATTTCTTCTTTGCAGGATACTATTATTCATTGTTCATAGTGATATTAGTCTAATCTGTTATGTTCAATTTCAGCATACATAAAGATAAAGACAGGTACTACGAAGAGAATAAGAGACATTATTGTAGTCATTATTGACTTCCCCAAAATCAGTCTTGAAGATCGAAAAAGCCTGCATCATCCCATAATTATTTGATTAGTTCTATAATGTTCAGTATGTGTTCACTGCGTGTGAAGATGGGAACAACTATCTGGAAGAAAATTAGAGACAGTAAGATAAACAGTGAACATCTGCAGTGGACTTGCTTTGAAATCTGTGTTTCCCTAACTTGTTTTCTTATGAACTGTTCTGTTCTGCTTTGTCATGTTTAATCTCACCCTCTTTAAGGAAAAAAAAAAAAAACAAGTGTGTAGGAAAGATAAGCATATTCATAAGTTTTTGGTGGAACCCTGAGGTGAAATGTTCGCAGTGTCATTATTTGAATATCACTTTGTATGCTTTAATTTTGTAACTTGAACAACTACTTTAAGATGACAATATGTAACTAATGAACTAGTGATTTCTTATTGTTTATTTTTCTGAAATTCTGTATTATTTCTCCCTTTTTTTCTGTTTTGTTCTCTTTGAATAAACACTACAATTCACCAAAAATATAAAAATCAGGTTTTAAAGATAAAATATTAAGTACATAGACACTATCCATACTTGAAATTGAAAAGCCCAATTCACATTACCATGTTTAATTACAAGATGCCATGTTGAAGCACAAAGACACTCTAAAAAAATCTAAATTGGTACAAGTGATTAACTGAAAACCATACAACATGTGTACTTGAGGAGAGCTCCACCTCAGATTTGTCATTTTTGAAAAATTTGTCAAGAAATATTGACATCAAACTTCTGTATTGATTATTTCTTTAGGTCCCCTTGGGTAAAATAAACTTAGATCTAAAATGTCTGAACAGTGATGCTTTTTCTATGTATTTAACAACAAACATGGATTGTCATATTTCTCACATTGTTAATCCACATAAGATCTCTGCCCAGTGAGCTCTTTCAGATATGTAACAATGATCAAGTATGCTGAGAGTAATCCCATAAAACATAGGATTTATCTCTTGTGTGAGTTTCTTCACGTATTTCACTTACAATCTGGTTGCTGAAAGTGTCTCCACTTGCTTACATAGCCAGTGGCTATTCCCAGTGTGAATTCTTTCATGTGTTTTGCAATGACTATATGCGGTAAAAGCATTGCCACATTGTTATATACATAGGGTTTCTCACCCGTGTGAAGTCATTGATGTATTTTACAATATCCATGTGTGGTGAAAGCTTCCCACATTCTTCACATGCACAGGGTTTCTCAACAGTGCAAATTTTAAGTATTGGACAATGAGCGTTTCTGCTGAAATCTTTCCCACATTCCTTCCATACATAAGTTTTCTGCCCTGTGTGAAGATTTTCATGCATTATGCAATATGTACGTGTGCACAAACCATTCTCATGATGCTTATATATACTGGTTTTATCTTGAGTGTGAATGTTCATGTTTAGTATTTCCACATTGGGAAAAAGCTTTCCCACATTGCTTACATTCATAGGGTTTCTCTCCAGTGTGAATCCTTTCATGTTTCTTACAATCTCCCCGTGTGTTAAAAGCTTTCCCACTTTGCTTACATACATAGGGTTTCTCTCCAGTGTCAATTTTTTCATGTTTCTTACAATATGCACGTGTTATAAAAGCTTTCCCACATTGCTTACATGTATATGGTTTCTCTCCAGTGTGAGTTTTTTCATGAATCTTACAGTATGATCATGTGTTAAAAGCTTTCCCACATTGCTTACATACATATGGCTTCTCTCCAGTGTGAATTCTTTCATGTTGCTTACAATGACCAGATTTGGTAGAACCTTTTCCACATTGCTGACATACATAGAGTTTCTTTCCAGTGTGAATTCTTTCATGAACCTTACAACTTGCACATGTGTTAAAAGCTTTCCCACATTGCTTACATACATATGGTTTCTCTCCAATGTGAATTCTTTCATGTTGCTTATAATATCTAGATTGTGTGAAACCTTTTTGACATTGCTTACACACATAGGATTTCTCTCCAATGTGAACATTTTCATGTATTTGATAATGAATTTTACTGCTAAAAGCTTTCCCACATTTTTTACATATATATGATTTATGCCCAGTGTGAAGTTTTTCATGGATTACACAAGAAGTACGTGTGCTGAAAGCTTTCTCACAGTGCTTACATTTATAATATTTTTCTCTGGAGTGAAGACTTTCATGGACTTGACAATATGTACGTTTTGTAAAAGCTTTCCCACACTGCTTACATATGTAGAGTCTCTCTCCTCTGTAAATACTTTCATGTTTCTTACAAATTCCATGTGTGGTAAAACCTTTCCCGCATTGCTTGCATACATAGGGTTTCCCTCCACTGCAATATTTTTCATGGATCTGAACATTGTGGTGTGTTTTTGTTTCTTTCATGTTCACATTACCTCCTGCAGTACAAAGAAATACTTCTTTACACTGATTCCAAGATGTATATCCATAGGATTTCCCTAGCTTGTCATTTCTGTAAAAAAAAAAAAAAATCACATATAGGATTGATAATCCTATTACTAAGTTTTTGTTGGACAGTTGAACAAAACTGTTTGCAGTCTTGCTGTTTCAATCCCTACTTCTTATATTTCACTTTTGTATCTTGATTAACTATTTCTATGAGCACCATATGTAATCATCATCTTGTGATTTCTTACTGCTTATTTTCACTTTGAAAGTAGTACTATTTCTACTTGTTTTGTTTAGTCTTTCCTTACATGAAATAAAAAAAAAAAAGAAAAATTCACAGTGATATTGGTCTCGGTGTTATGACTGCAATAATGCTATGTTTTTAATGCCTGCTAAGCAATTCTGACCACGAAGCAACAGAATGGCCTTGTAAAATATGTTGAAAACAACCATTCCCAAAAGACTGGTACACATCTGGAAATCTTACAATTTGGTACCTTTTGAAAAGCAGAATATTTAGCTTCACTTTGGGCATGAGTACATATGTGTATCACAGACAGATCGTTTGATATGTTTCCCCATCAAAATATCCCTTCTGTCCTTAACCTATAGTTCTCTTTTCCAAATGGTCAGTCTTACCTTTCTCTATTAACTCACCTTCATTTCATTCCAGTTTATATTTTGGTTTCTCATCTAAAAGAAACCTTGTAAATTTTTGGTTTTATAGCTGAGCTATTTCATTGAATTGAGAAAGACCCATCTATTTCTTATGGCAAATGACATTATACTATTTATTTTTTGATGTTATATTACACATTTTTTTCTTTTCCATCTAGGAATGAACAACAGGTATTAGCATAAAATCTATAGCTTTTTCCTTATCTATTTTAAGAGATTTTCACTGTTCATTGTTCATTAAGCTGTGAAGTTTGAACTTGAATTTGCCATTCTGCAAAATCTGACTCCTAGTGTGCTGGGTTTATAAGAATGCACAATCACAGAGAATCTATTAACATTTTCCTTCTCCACAAATCCAGGGATAGATAGCTAAACTTCTTCAAGGCCTGATCTGTTATAACTTGATCTGCTTTGTATGTAAGCATACACCAGTATTTTATGTGGATTTTGAGTTTTTAAAATTATAACAAGGACAAGTATGAGGGGATCAATTTCTAGAGACACCTGCATACTGATACTCAGAATGAGTGCCTACCAGCTTACTAAGAATTTTAATCAGAATGGCTGATTCTCTAGAGGATGGTTTGGAAACATGAGCATTCATTTTTATTTCAAATCCCATTGCAATTTTAGCAATTTTTAGTTAATGAATGTGTTGTATTCACATGTATATATGGGTAGAAAAATTGGAGGCAGAATGTCATAATTCAAAGTGTATGCCTTTCGTATACATCTATATGCAATGTGATACATTTTCAAGATTTAATTCACTCATTATACACACCTTAGCTTATACATCTTTGGAGAATATTACTGACATTAAAATGAATGGTGCCTCATTTCTTTTTTTTTTCTTTTTTCTTTTTCTTTTTTATTGGTACCTGCGATTGTACTCATGACTGCCTGCTTGCAAGGCAGGTTGTTATGCCACTGAGCTAAATCCCCAGCTGCCAGTGCCTCATTTCTTTGGTGGTCAATTTTCTGCTTACTCACTAATTAGTCACGAACATTACTTTTCCTTCTGAGTGCGAACAACCTTAAATACCTCCAGTAAATTTTGCATTCTTTTTCAGCTTCCTGGATATCCCCAAGTCCTCCTGAATTGTAGACATAGAAATACCAGGACTCATTAGAGTAATACATACAAATTAACAGATTTTGTTTATATTTATGATATAATGTGTTCAGGTCTGACCTACTTTTTTAAGAATATTTTCACATTCTTTTTAATGAAACAGCACTGATGAGCAACAAACAACATTCTGACAGCATGAGTAACAAAGCGAATCCATCCTTACCTATTGCAGGCATGTTCCTAAAGGTTTCGCCCATCACATCTCTGTAGAGGTTCTATTGGGATGGACTCAGCAAAGTCCACTCTTTATTGCTGAAGTTCACAGCCACATCCTCAAAGGTCACTGCCTCCTAATGATCATACATATATTTCTCAAAGGAAGGTTGAAACCTCAGGTTTGGGATATCTTAAATTCTCTCCTACAATTCTGAATCAAAAGCAAAGTGTGGTGGTGCATATCTATAATCCCAGCACTCAAAAGGCTGAAACAGGATGGCTTCGGTGAGTTCAGTGCAATTCTAAGCTCCATAGGGTGTTCAAATCCAGCTGATATACATACAGAAAGCTTATCTCAATAAAACAAAATTAAACTAAACAAATAAAATCAAACAGCTGAAAGAAGACTTTTGCTGAGTCTCTGCAAGATTCCCTATGTACTGTCTCTAAAGCAGAGCTCACAGTGAGAAGCCTACACAACCAGCATCCACAAAGCCCAGAGGCAGATAAATATCTCATCAATCAACTGGGAAGCAAAGCAAGCACCTCCCTTCCCTGGTAAGTGGTGGCAGTGTGGAGGACTGTGGCCCATACAGGGGGCGAACAAGCAGCATCTCCTGAGATCCAAACCATGCTGGAATTTAGGACAATAGGAAGCCAAGCAAGCACATCCCCTTGCTAGTAAGTGGTGGCATTCTGGCAGACTGCAGCCCTTCCAGGGGGAGAACCAACAGCAGCTCCTGAGATCCATGCCATGTTGGAACTTAGGATGCTGTGAAACCAAATAACCAGCCTATCTCCCTACTAGCAATAGTATGGCTTAGAATGAAACATCCCACTTCCCCTACCCTCTTCTCCTGTCTCCCCCATTAGCAAATGGGAACTAGAATTCTGAGCATATCCTGGGAATTTGAACATAGCAAGCTAGGGGGACTTGTTTCTACTACCTCTTTGAAGGCAAATGTTTTTATTACTGTTTTGCTCTATTTTGATTAATGATACTGCTCTTTTCAATATTCTGTTTTGATAAATTCTATAATGTTCTGTATTTCATCTCATTTTGATATACATGATAGAAAGAACAACTATTATAAAGATAATGAAATATACTGTGATAACTATTACTTTTATCCCAGTAACCTGTTGTGAAGTTGTGTACCAGTTTAACTGTAAGATCTTAGTTGGCCTTATTCTGCCTTGTTCTGTTGTATTTTACAACCTTCAAATTTAAAGGAAAGAAAAAATATCTCATCAATCACTTTGATAGACTATAGATGATGTCTCTGCAAATCTCATTTAGGCTAGTGAGTACATTGTTCTTAATATACTTAAGCAGCATTTTGAAATATGAATTTGGTGGCATAGAACAAAACATAAATAACATCAAATATGGTACATAAATAATAACTCAAATGTCAGTGGAAAACTGCTGTATTTAAAAAATATGTATATAAAATGAAACCAGGCCCAGGCTGTAAATTATAGCTCATTGTCACCAAGTGGTCACATTCAATTCAGATATAAGAAATATATCTTGGGAGGCTGGTGAAGGAGTTTTTCCTTGAATTTGGGGCTATACTAAGTTGCAGAGATATCTAAAATAGAGAAACCCTGACTTAGACACCCCATAGACAAAGTGAAACTTAAAAAGAGACTGCATAAGACAACTTTGGTTTGTTTTAAAAAATTATAGGCATACAATACAGAAAAATTCCAACAATATTAAACACTTTCTGAGATACAATGTGGATATCTCCCATACTACACAGAAAACACTTTTATAGTTGGGTATTTAGCTCAGTGACATGACCACCTGCCTGGAAAGCATAGGTCATGATTTCGATCCTTGGTACAAAAAAATTCAAATTTTAGCTTCATGACACTGGGGCATAATTAGAGATAATCAAAACTAGATCTCAAGTATGGAACACAAAAATCATGGGTTGACAGGGATGTGGAATACTGGTTGTTACCAGAGCTGGAGTTGATCATCTCGAGGAAGCAATCAGAACCCAACTTTAACTTCATATTTACTCTAAGAACTACCTGACTTTCAGTGAAGACCCTCTCTGTTGTATGTCCTGCTATTGGCTGTCTGCACCCTGTCAGTCACTGCCACATCCTTTCCACATTCTTCTGACCCATCCTAAGCTGAAAATATATCATGCCTAACTATTTATTAATATCACTGCAAATTTTCTCTTTAGGGCTTCTCCTTTACACCACTTAGATAAGTCCATTGCAGAGCATCTCTATATTTAAACTGTCTATGAAAAACCAAGTTAGTAAATCAGCTCTTAATTCAGAGATGACACCCCTATTCCTTTCCATTCAGAAGGATATCATGTGTATAAGTTCATGCAAATGCCTAAATTGTGGCATTTTTCAATGAAAATTTAACAGGTAGCCCTTTCTGGAATTTGTTCTTCACAAATTTTTACCCTGTCCTTGATAACACTTGCATATTTGCTTCACTTTTCTCAGACTTCAAAACTCTGTGGCCATTCTCACAAACTTATTCTGTGAGCAGGGGTGCCACCTAAATAATTAAGTATGTTCAGCAATTATTTTGCACTGATCTGTATAATACACAGGAGTTCACCAGTTGTTTGGGAAGCCTTTCTCCACTGAGGCACATTACTGCACATCTCTGAATTCTCAGGACATTTGCCACTACCTGTCATGAGGATGGAAATATGAGAACATACTATAAATTGAAGAGATCACTATAAATACAAAAAAGCCCAAGTTTAAATTGAGCCATTGTGGCTATGAGGCCCTGCATTACAGACATTAATAAACTTAGGACATTACAGATCTGTTACTCTGAGGAAAGAGCAGAGAACTAGCTCATTCATACTCTACAACCTACAAAAAGCATCATAAAGTGTCTTCCCAAGCTCCTTCCAATGCCTAAGGTGGTGGAGTTACCAGGCCACCAGTCAATTTCAAAGATGATACTTGAGTGTGCTGCTGTTATAGTGAAGCCAGGGTTCTGGGGACCCCAAATCACCCTTGCCAGCCACAAGAAGCAAATGGAACAGTGAAAGACACATGGCCAATGCTGGAGGATCTCAGGAGCTGAAGCTAACTAAATACCTGAGGCTCCAGACACCGGAACTACTCCTAAACACTTGTAACTGGATTTTCCCAATTCCACCCTATTTCTGGGCTCCCATCCACAACCTCACCATTCCATGGCTCCACCATCACTCAGGTTCTTTGCTAATCAGGCCACAGGACATCAAAAGTACTAAATGAGATAAAGTAAACATTTTGCTACCAGTATTGTACTCAGAACAGGTAAGTCATGCTGAGACACTGGAAGATACAGAAGTCACAGCCAGCAGTGGCCCACCTGATTGGACAGTTCATAAAGCCTGCACCTTCATCACTGATTGACTTCAGCTCTACTGCCTTCCTTCTGAGTCAAGAACAAACAGAGAAATGAATCTCTCCCTGAAAGAGAGGATTACAAAGATAGACTGTAGTGCAGAGACTTCTGGAGCTGCCATTCTTCTACAGTGGTGAACTCAGCTCCACAGAGGAGTGTTTGTACTGAAGAGCTTTACCTCAGGCTTTTAATTTTTAAGTCCATTTTATTTCAAGGAAAAAAGAACACATCAACTAAAATTGAATTTCAAAACATGTGAATCAGGGGGCAACACTGGTATATACATTGCACATTGTCATCCCCAGATCATTCATCCAGAGCACAAGACATCTGTAATCAATTTTCCAAACAGTACTTTTACAGGCACCTGAGTTATTTAAATACTATTGGCATGAGACAGGGCTAGCACCCCCAAGGAGCCCATGCAGGAGTCCAGATACCTTGCAACTATGGGGAAGACTGACACCTCATGGTATGGGCCAAGGCTCAAGACAAGTGTTAAGCAAATTCATCCATATCCTAAGGATTGATATTCTAAATAGTTCCCTAGCACTCTGAGGAAGTCAGGAGTCACCATTCAAAGAAAAGTCTCATTATCCTAAAGACATTCTAAATAGTTCCTATCATCCTGAGGAACTCAGCAGTCACCCTCCCAAACCCCTAAGGGAAGAGTCACAGCTGCCTAAGAATGCCTGCCTTCTATGTGACTCCTTTTGCCGTTTGTTCCCAATTTAATCAACTTTACCTGAACTTATAATCTTATTGACTACCAAACCTCTGTCCCATTTACGCCCATCTGCATTGTGAGTTCCTAGTTTTACCCACCTTAAACTCATTTCACCACATGATTTTAACTCTATAAAGGTCCCTAGAAAAGACAGTGTTTGGCAACCTGCTGAGGACCCCTTCTCTCTCTCAGGTAGCTTTCTCTCTCTCAATAAGTTCATTCTTTTCTTAATCTCTGTTCTTCCTAAAATTCATTCTTTGTTGGTAGAGAAACAAAAACTCATATTATACATAGTAGACCGGGAGATTCATTCTGCTATAGCAATATCAGTATAAACTTTTCTTAAAGTCAGAGAACTCAGTAGTAGTTTGTATCACACATTGTTGATCTCATCTTGCCAGGGACACTTGCATTGAAAGGCCTTTATCCCTGCCTTTAAGTGCTGCTACTTTTTCTGAAAGTGAACTGATCTGTAATTTTGGTTATGGTGTCGACAATGCATTAAGGAATTCACTCAAAATATTTCTTATGCGTGGTTTACCAACAGCCGTGGAGGAAGACAGCAAAAAAATTTTTTGTTTTGATTTCTTCATTAAAACCAAAGGATGTACTTGAAAGAGCTTTGCCCTTCAAACAATTACAGGACCTCATGGTGGTAGTTCAAAGTGGAAGAAGGTAAAATCAGGGATGCTTACTCATATGTCCACTTCCTCTTTTCTCCTTGAGTACAATTTCCTCTTTCTTTCCCAGGGGCCTAAAGAAAATTCCCATCAGCTCCTAGCATGACATCAATGTCCCCTCCAAGCACCACATCCAGTCAAAAGTCACATATACCCCATACCGCCATAGTCAGTGGGGGGGGGACTCTTGGTAGTTGTGGACGCCTCTCCACATTCTTTAAATAAAAGGCCACTTTTACATTTCTTATATTCTGCTTCTCTATTGTGCTAATTTACCTCCTCAGTAACCTCAGTAATCTAACACACTTTAAACCTATCTCATCACATGATTTTATTCTATAAGGTCTCTAGAAAAGACAGAGTCCTTTGCTACAGGCTCAGAATCCTGCCTGTTTTTCTCAGACAGAAGCTTTCCGATAGGATTTTTGGTGTAGTAAAGAAGAGAATATAAAATCAAAATGGCCTTTATTCTAAGAATATGGGGAGAACCCCATGACCACTGGACGTCTGGATTTTTCTTCTGGAAGTATGTGGGTGGCATACATATAGTTTTTGACTTGGGCGGTGCTTAAAGGTTGCATTGCTGATATGCAAGTAGCTGATTGAGATTCTTTTCTGGCCACAGGTAGGTTGAATAGGGGAGAGGAAATTGACTTCAAGGTAAAAGTCCCCTGGTTCCACCTCCCACTTCCAAAATATCCTATTTAGAGCAAAATATTATCACTTTCTTTCTCTAAATAAGTATATTCTGCTCTTCATCTCTGTTGTTCCTAAAATTCATTTTAGCATTTTAGTCAACACAAATTCATACCAGACATAGAAGGGCAGGAATTTCATTCCACTTCATCATGGAATGGTTGCCTGAATTTCTAACTAACTCAGCTGCCTGTAACTTTAAGAATTGTTTATCAATTTGACTTGGAGTAATTGTAACAAATAAAATATTCTTAATGGATATAGGGAAATATATCATTAAATTGAAATAATGATTATCACAGTTTTTCTAGCTAGCATCAGCAAACATTTTCAACTTTCAAGTATGTGGGAAAACAAAAAATAAAAACAACTCAGAAAATAGCAACTTATAGGGGACAGTGCATCATTCACTGTAATTGCCATGTTATCTGCAGGTAATTCATAGACCACAAAGGAAACATTAAGCCTATTAATTAACAAGTATCAGTTTTAATAAACATGCTCATAGCATTGCATCACTGACAACTGTGATTTTTTTTTTGTATGAGGGATTGAACTCATGACATTGTGCTCTCCAGGCAGCTCCTTGTATCACTGAGCTCAATCCCCAGCCCCAACAACTTTAGGTACTAAATATGACTCTTAACAATGTTTAATTTGCCATTGACATGTTTAGTTATAAATTTTGTAAATTTACATTTTCACAAATGAAATTACTTTCTTTCCTTGCAATTTAAATTACTTTTGGTTATAGGTACTGGGGATCAAAATTACAACCTAGCACTTTCCAGGCAGATGTTTCTGCCTGCTAAGCTTAAATCCCTGGCCTGTATTAATGAATATTTTTAAATGTATAAACATCACTTTATTCATTCAAATACTATTGTGATTTTAGCAAAGGATGTCAATGTAGACAGAAATTGATATACAATCAGACAGGAACTGGAACCTCAAAGAGTCAATGCAAAAAGCTAAATACAACAATCACTGTTACAATCACAGCAGAAGAAAACCAGAACTGAAGGTGAAGATGCAGTGACCATGTCTATGTGCTCCTGAAGAGAAAAACCATAGCTTGAAATGTACTACAGTTACCACCACCTCCTCCAGGAAGTCTTGATAGGCATCAATTACCATACTCAATGACCAGGAAAACTGGACTATTCTTCCCACAAAATGCCTTGACTCTTTCCACACACCTTTTCTGGCTGACTTATTCCCCTGATGAATAATATGAATTAAGCAGCTATAAGTTTATAGGTTGATTGTAGTCTGAGACCAACACTATACCCACATTGTGACTTTCCTCTATAAATGACCCCTGACAATAGGTCTGTGGCCAAAACACCAAAGACCACTCCTGAAAATTCAAGGCTATTGTTCTCTCTTTTTTCTAAGACAATTTTTGAACTTCTTTTGGTTTGTGGCTTCAGTTCTCAATTTTGTGAGCCATTAAACTTGGTGCATTTGACATCAAACAGGACAGGATTATATTTTTCTTATTTCAATTTAAATATGAAATTCTATTAAAGGCCATGTTCCAAAGCCTGGATTTCAAACTGCTTGTTTGCCATGAGTTTAACATTTCCATGAGCTTTTAGAAGTCCTCAGTCTAGTAAACTGCAAATGTATTGGAGGAAAGAGGTCATTGTTGTGCTATAGCACAATAAGTGCCATTCCTAAATCTGTGTTTGTCACTGTCTCCTGGATGCCACTTCATGGCCTTCCTTCTTCTGCAGTATCATTCAATAATTTCCATTTTGCATAAGTCAACTTTCACTCAGCTCTATTATCATTTTTTTAAATAGTCTTTCTGTCACCTTGGTTGTTTATTTTTTTCATTTTAGGTTTTTGATTTAAAGACATAGTCTCACTTAGGAGTTCTGGCCAGCCTTGCACTCACTATGTAGGTTAGCCTGTCTTTGAATATATAGCCATTCTCCTGTTTCAGTCTCTTCATCACTAGTGAAAAGAGGTGGGCATTATAACACATGGCATTTGTCTTTTTTCTCCTCTCCTTTTCACTATTATTCTTTCATTTCAGTGGCACTGGCATTTAATCCTGGTGTTTGCTTGTGTCAGTAAAGCTTTCTGCATCTTGAGATGAGTTGGTGAACAACAATATAGGAAGACAAGCAAACCAATTGAGAAATGTGAAATTTAATTAGCTGGTCTCAGGACCACTTCTATACAAAACCCCCACCCCCATTTCAAGATCTAAACAAGAGGCTTTGAACTGGAAAGTTACAGATATTTTAAAAGATAGAATCACAAAAAGATCCTGTTGGAAATCATTTAGCTAGAATCTTATAATAATTTTTGGATGACAACTGTATTCTGCTTCTTTTGTTGAGCAGGTTAATTTTTTTCTTTGGGTACAGCTCATTTTGCTTTTCTCTTGGGACTTTTACCCTGAGTGATTTTCCATCTTTCTGGGTGAAATACAGGGCACTAGTTAAATGCAAAGCTCAAGATGGCATCTATTATGACAAGCTACAACAAAGCTAAGTTATAAGCCTCAATATTTTCTAGGGTAAAAACACACATATCTATAATCCCAGCACTCAAGAGGCTGAGGCAGGAGTGCTGCTTTGAGGTTAGGGAAACTCTGCACTCCATAAGGGGTTCAAATCTAGCTGATATACATAGAGAAAACCTGTCTCAATAAAACAAAACTAAACTAAACAAATAAAACCAAACAAAACAGCTGAATGGAGACTGATTTCTTCAAATCTTAATTCCATATCTTGGGGATTAATTTTTTGTATATACACATTTTTTGAGACAGCAAATTTTATGCTATATTTCAACTCACCGCTAATGTAACAGCCAAATAGGAGCACTGATTCTCATGCTGAGTCACTGCAAGAGTCGTTGTGCACTGTCTCTAAAGCAGAGCTCATAGTGAGAGCCTGCAAGACCAAATCCATAAAGCACATAGGCAGACAAATATCTCATCTATCACTTTGATGTAAGGCAATGATATCTCTTCAAATCTCAATTAGGTCACTGAGTCCTTTGTTCTTAATATACTTAAGCAGCATTTTGATATTTGAAATTGGTTTCACAGAACAAAACATAAATAACATCAAATATGGTACATAAATAATAACTAAAATGTTCATGGAAAACTGCTGTATGTAAAAAACATATAAACAATGAAACCTGGTGCAAGCTTCAAATTAGAGCTCAGTGTCACCAAGTGATCACTTTCCATTCAGATATAAGAAATATATCTTGGGAGGCTGATGCAGGAGAACTGCCTTGAGTTTGTGGCTAGCCTAAGTTACAGAGCTGTCTTAAATAAAGAAACCATGACTGAGACACCCCACAGACAATATGAAACTTGGAAAGTGACTACATAAGACACATTTGGTTTGCTTTAAAAAATTATAACCATACAATATAGAAAAATTCCACAATATTCAACATTTTCTGAGGAACAAGGGATATCATCCATAACATACAGAAAACACTTTCAGAGCTGGGTATTTAGCTAGCAGCATGAAAAGCTAACTTGCAAGCTTGAAATCATGAGTTCGATCCTTGGTAGAAAAAAAATTCAAATTTCACCTTCATGATACTGGGTCATAATTCAAGATAATCAAAGCTAGATCTCCAGGGAAGAACACAGAATTCATGGTTTGGCAGGGATGTGGAATACTGATTGTTACCAGAGCTGTTGTTATTCACCTCAAGGAAGATATCATAAGCCAAGTTTAACTTCATGCTTAGCCTAAGAACTACCTGACTTTCAGTGAAGACCCTCTCTGTTGTATGTCATGGGATTTGCACACTGTGTCCTGCCGGTCACTTCCACATCCTTTCCATGCTCATCTGATCCACTCTAACCAGGAAAACCTTCATGCCTTAACTATTGATATCCCTACACAATTTCAATTTAGGGCATCTCCTTACATGAATTAGTGAAGACCATTACAGAGCATTTCCATATTTAAACAATTTATATGATCAACCAAGCTAGTCAATCAGCTCTTAATTCAGATATGACACCCATATTACTTTCCATTCAGAAGGATATCACGTGTATATATGTTCATGCACATGACTACATTTAGGCATTTTTCAGTGAGAATTTCACAGGCAGTGCTTTCTGGAATTTGTCCTTAGCAAGCACACTTTACCCTGCCCTTGATGACACTTTTATATCTCCTTCATTTTTCTCAAAATTCAAACATCTAAGGCTGTTCTCACAAACATAGTCTATGAGCACATGTGTCACATAAAGTATGTTCAGAAATTCTTTGCACTGCTATTTATCATACACAGGAGTTCACCAGGTGTTTGGAAAATCTTCCTGCACTGAAGCACATCACTACACATCTCTGAATTCTCATAATCTTTGCCAACACCTGTCATGGGTTTTGAAATGCGAGAACATATGATAAATGTAGGCAATCTCTATAAATACAAAAAAGTACAAGTTTAAGGAGTGCTGTTGTGGATATGAGGCCCTGCATTACAAACATTTATAAGCTTTAGAACATCACGATTTCTGATTCCTGGAATGAGAACAATAACCAAGCTCAGTACTGCTGCTCCAGCTACAAAATGCATCAGAGTCAGGGGCTTCTGATGGTGAGGTGCCAGGGCAGTAGAAAATTTCAAAGATGATACTCCAGTCTGTTGCTATCATAGTTAATTCAGGGTTCTGGGGACACAGAATCATCCTTGCTCCCAGCAAGAGAAAAAAGGGAAAGTGTACAATCCAAAGCCAATGCTAGAAGACCTCAGGAGCTGAAGCTAACTGAATACCTGAGTCTACAGACACCAGAACTGCTTCTAACCACTTGTAACTGGTTTCTCCCAATTCCACGCTATTTCTGGGCTCCCATCGAATGCCTCACCATTCCGTAGCTAGAGGGTCTCCCAGGTTCTTTGCTAATCAGGCCACAGGAGAGCAAAACCAGTAAATGAGATCCTGCAAGCATTCTGCTCCCAGTTTTGTGTTCCAAACAGGTAAACAATGTCTACACACCGGAAGAGACCCAAGAGACTTACTGTGTTGGCTCGCCTGATTGGACATTTCATTCAGCCCGCCTCTTCATCACTGATTGACTGCTGCTCTACTGCCCTCCATCTGAGTCAAAAGTAAACAGGGAAAAGAACTCCTTCCTGCAAGAGAGGACCCCAAATGATAGTAGTCAGAGACTTCTGTAGCTGATTGTCTTCAACAGTGTTGATCTCCGCTACACAGAGTAACATGTGTACAAAAGTGCCTTACCTCAGGCTTTTCATTTCCAAATCCATTTCATTTCAAGGATAAAAAGAAAGAATAAACTAAAACTAAATTTCAAAACATGTGAATCAGGGGGCAACACTGGTATATACATTGCACACTGTCATCTCCAGATCATTCACCCAGAGCACAAGACATTTGTATTCAATTTTCCTAAAAATACAGTTATGTGGAGCTGAGTTAGTTTATTATGATTAGCAATGAGACAGGGCTATGTCCTCCGAGGAGCCCATCCAGAAACCCAGATACCTTGCAACTGTGGAGAAGATGGACAACTCCTGCTATGGGCTAAGCCTCAAGACAGAAGATCAACTAATTCATCCATATCCTAAGGACTCATATTCTAAATAGTTCCCTAGCACTCTGAGGAAGTCAGGAGTCACCATTCAAAGAAATGTAGCCTTATCCTAAAGACTGACATTCTAAATAGTTCCTATCATGATGAACTAAGGAGTCACCCTCCCAAACCCCTAAGGGAAGATTCACTGCTGACTAAGAATGCGTGCTTTCTATGTGACTCCCTTCCCCATTTGTTCCCAATTTAATCAACTTTAGCTGAACTATTTATCTTATTTGGTACCATAGCTCTGTCCCATCTTATGCCCATCTGCATTGGGAGTTCCAAGTTTTCCCCACTTTCAACCCATCTCACCACATGACTTTACTCTATAAAAGTCCTTGGAAAAGACAGTTTGCAACCCAGTTAGGACACATTTGCTGTCTCTCACACAGCTTTCTTTCTCCCAATAATTATATTATCTTGACTTCTGTATTTTAGAAAATTCATTTTTTGACTTCAGAGAACACAAATTGATACCAGACATAGTAGACCTGGAGTTGCATTACCCTATAGCAATAACAGTGTAATTTTTTCTTTCTTTAAGTCAGAGAAATCAGTAGATGATTGTATTCTTAAATGTGGTCTCACCTCTGAAGGACCAGAAATTTAAAGGTTAAAAACAAGATGCTGTTTCTCAGCTAGAAACAGCACTGGGCCTCATGACTTAGTCCAAACTCAGCCCTGAGGGAGGATCAAAAAGAAATAATCTACAACTGCGATATGCTTAGGCTGCGCTGTGCATCAGGGTTGTAAAGCATTTCAAACTCGAACCATACAGAAACCAGGTGTCCTAAAGATAAGTTGTGCAGAACAAGACAGTTAATTAACTCTGACCTGCTGGTCAGCCTTTATGAGTTAACCAACCACAAAGAGATAGACAGCCGACTATCCCGCTCTAACTGCTATGATTGGCTTCTGTGAAAAATGCTTGCTTTGCATTTTTTTCCCCTTAAAACACCTGCCTCACCTATACTCGGGGCCCTCTGTTCCCGCTAGTCCGGAGGAATCCGTGCGCACAGAATAATAAATACCCCTTTGTTCTTACATGAGAGCAGAGCCCTTGGAGTCTCCTTTGCGACATCGGTCTTACACCTCTTAAGGGACATTTGCACTGAAGGGCTTTATCCCTTCCTTTTAGTGCTGCTTCTGTTTTCTGAAAGTGAACTGATCTGTAGTTTTGTTTATGCTATCCACAATACATTAAGGAAATGACTGGAACTTTCCTTGAGAATTGTTTACCATTAACCATGGAAGAAGATACATAGCAAAAATTCTTTATTTTCATTTCTTAATTTAAACTGAAGGATGTACTTTAAAGATTTTTGCCCTAGAATAAATTACAGGGAATGATGGGGGTAGTCCATCAGGGTGAAATGTTAAATCAGGGAAGCTTACCCATATGGCTACTTCCTCTTTTTTCCTTGAATACAACTTCCTCATTCCTTTCCCAGGGGCCAAAAGAAAATTCCAATCAGCTCCTTACATGATATCAGTGTCAGTGCCAGCACCAACAAATTTCATATATACCCTATAATCCAATAATCCATCAGAAAAAAAAGGCAAACACTTGGTGGCTGTAGGCTCCTCTCCACATTCTTTAAATAGAAAGGACACTGCTACTTTTTCTTATATTCTGTGAAAAGGTTTTGGCCCAGACAGGAATCTGTAGCCAGGAAAGCCTCAACTATCTCCCCCACCTCTGGAATTTACCTGTGACACCATCTTCCCATCCCTAGAAATTTACCTATGGCGCCAAACCTAAGAACAATGGGCTACCTGTGTATTCCTAAAGTCCTCATTAGGTTGCACCCCACACTGAGGCTATTTACATACTCCCACCCCACGTGTCCACCAGAGAGATCACTGGACTCCAGCGGTGGGAGGGGGGGTGCCAGTCATCTTTCTCCATGTTCTCAGAATAAAGGCCTGTTTGTTTTATACTTCTCATCTTTTGGAAATATTTTTCATCTTTTGGAAATAATCCTATCATTCTGTTTCTCTATTGGGCCATAAAATCCTAACTGATTCTTGTGTATGTATGAAGCTAATTTACCTCCTCAGTAATTCACATGCTCTATGCCGTGAGTATCCAATGGAAATTAATGCAGTGGGCTTTTGCTTCACTCTATCAGTGTCAATGCAGTGAGTTTACTCTTAAGATAAAAATAAATCTTCATACAAGTTTCAAAACAGAATTGTGGATCAAATTATAGCCAAGGCCCTAGAGGCCTATGGACTGCTTTCAATAATATAATAGAAACCTTCTAGAAACTGAAAAAATACACAGTTTATCTAATTAAAAATTGTTTAAGCAGCCAATAATGTAGAAATTTTTCTAAACAATTACAGGTGAACCTTCTCTTTTATAAGATATAATCTAGTGCCATGGCAAAGTCTAGATCTTGCTAAATAATACAATCAAACCAATTATTTTACACTTATCATGACTGTTGTATACAGTTTTAGATATTGCCAGGACTATAATCACTGTGAGTTGTATTAATCACTTGAAACTGCAGGAAAAGAAACAAATTTCAGACATTATAAAACTATAGTCATGTTAATTTGGCTCATGTTATTGGTATAGGGGAATGAAACTCCTTACCTACTATATATCCAGTATGAGTTTGTGTTCCCTAAAATTGAAGAATGAATTTTAGGAATGATGGAGTTTAAGAGTGAAATATATTTATTGGGAGAAGGAAATCTTCTGTCTGAGAAACAGGAAGGGTCTCAGTGGGTTGCCAAAGACTCTGTTTTTTTGAGAAACTTGTATAGAGTGAAATCATGAGGTTAGATGAGTCCAGGGGAGGGGAAAAATGGGAATCTGAAAGTTAAGCATAAGGTGGAGTAGAAATGTGGTCAACCAATAAGGTTAATTGCTCAGGTAAAATTGATTAAATTGGGAGCAAATGGGAGAGCAAGTCATAGTAAGTGGGCATGTTTAAGAGCAGAGACTCTTCTTGTAGAGCGTTGGGATGGTGACTCTTGTGTTCCTCAGCGTGATCAGAGAACTATTTGGACTGTTGGTCCTTAGCACTTGGTTGTATTTAATTTATCTTTTGTTTTGAGATTTGGCCCACAGCAGGAGGTGATTGTCTCTTCCAGTTCTACAATAATGTGAACTTATTTTCTCGCTCCTTTGAGGGGCAAGCCCTATTGTTATAGGCAGCTGAGTTAGTTAGAAATATATAGCCAGGGAGACAGGATCAGGTCCTAGATGTAGCCAGCTCAGAAGCCCACATACCTTGCAGCTATGGGGAGATAGATACCTCCTATTATGGGACAGGCCTCAAGAGAAAATTCCAAGCAAATGCATCCATATCCTAAGAATTGATTTTCTAAGTAGTTCCCTGTCACCCTGCTGAAGTCAGGAGTCACCCTCCCAATCCCATAGAGGAGAGTTACAGCTCTGTAAAATGCCTGCTTTCTATGACCTTGCTTCCCCATTTGTCTGCAGTGTAAATGATTTTACCTGAACTATCAATTATATTGGATAAACATAGCTCTGCCTAACATAATGCCCATCTGCCTTGTGAGCTCCCAATTTTCCCACCTTAAAACCATCTCATCCCATGATTTTATTCTATAAAGTCCTTGAAGATACAGAGTGCTTGACAACCCACTTATGACCCCGCCTGTTCTCTCAGACAGAAGCTTTCTGATAGGGTTTTCACTGTGGTAAAGGAGAATAAATTAAAAATGGCCTTTATTCTAAGAAGGTGGAGTGTACAGCATAACCATTAAACATCTGACTTTTTCTGCTGGATACGTGGTGAGTATCCAGCACTTTTTGACGTGGGTGGTGCTTAAAGGTGGCATTGCAGATGTGCCAGTAGCTGATTGGGACTCTTTTCATGGCACAGGTAAGTTGCCTAAGGGAGAGGTAAGTGATTCAGGGTAAATGTCCCCTGGCCTTCTTCCTACTGCTGTAATATCCTATCTAGAGCAAAAATATTTCACTTTTTTCTCTCAATAGTTATATTGTGCCCTTCACCTCCATTGTTCCTAAAATTCATTCTTCTATTTTATAGAACACAACTCCTACCAGACACAGTAGGTCAGGAGTTTCATTCCATTATATCACTATCTGACTGCCTATATTTCTAACACAGATGACTGTAACATTAAGAATTATTTATTTATTTCACTTAGCATAATTGTAGCAAATAAATGTGCTTAATGGATGTAGTGAAATATCCAATAACATTGAAAAAATTATTATCATAGTTTATCTATCATCACCAATCATTTTCAGCTTTCAACTATGGGGGGGAAAAAACAAAAGTGGCTCTCAGCAAATAGCAATGATGTAGTGCACAGTTTATTACTCACTGTACTTATCATGTAATTAGTAGGTACTTCATAGATGACAAAAGAAACACTGAGCTTTTTAATGAACAACTATCAATTTCAATAGTTGTACTTATAGCACTACATGATTGACAACTGTAGATTTTTCTTTGGTACCTGGGATTGAACTCCTGACTTTGTGCTTGTCAGGCAGGTGCTTTGACCACTTAGCTCTATACCCAGCCCAATATCTTTAGATTCTAAATATGAATATTAACATTGTTTAATTTGCCATTGACATATTTAATTAAAAATCTTGTTTATCTACATCTTCACAAATAAAATTATTTTCATTCATTGCAGTTTAAAATACTTTTTTTTAGGTACTGGGGGTCAAACTCACAGCCTAGCACTTCCCAGTTAGCTGCTTCTGCCTGCTGAGCTAAATCCCAGGCCCCCATTAAATAATAATTTATAAAATGTATAAATATTACTTTATCCATTGAAATAGTATTGCTATTTTACTAGAGGAGGCCAAAGTAGAGAGGAATTGATATAAAATCAGAGAGGAAATGGAACCTCAAAGGAGTCAGTGTAAAATACTAAACACAACAATCCCTGCTAGCGGCACAACTGAAGAAAGCCAGAAGGTAAAGATGCAGTGACCATGTATACATTCCTCCTGAAGAGAAAAACAATAGCTTGAAATGTACTTCAGTTACCATCACCTCCTCCAGGAAGTCCAGAGAGGCATCAATTACCATACTCAATGACCAGAACAACTGGACTATTGTTCCCACAAAATCCCTTGGCTCTTTAACATACTTTTTCTGGGTGACTTCTTCCAAGTTTGAATAATATTAGTTAAGCCACTACAAGCTTATAGGATGATTGTAGTTTGAGACCCACACTGTACCCACATTGTGACTTTCCTGTATAAATGACCCCTGACAATAGGTCTGTGATTTAAACACTGAAGAACATTCCTGAAAATCCAGGACTATTCTTCTCTCTTTTTTCCCAGAAAAGTTTTTGAACATCTTTTGTTTTGTGCCTTCATCCCTCAATGTTGCGAGCCGACGAACTTGGTGCATTTCACATCAAACAGGGCAGGATTATACTTGTCCTATTTCGATTTGAATATAAAATATCTGCTAAAGGCCATGTTCCAAAGCCTTTGTGTGAAGCTACTTGCTCACTATGAGTTTATGATTTCCATGAGCTTTTGGACCTCTTCTTTCCTGCAAATTGCAGATTTATTGGTGGAAGGAGGTCACTGTTGTGCCGTAGCCCTATAGGCACCATTTCTAACTCTGTATTTGTCACTGTTGCCCAGATGCTACTGCATGGCCAGCTTTCCTCTGCAACATCATTCGATAATTGCCAATTTAGGTCAGCTTTCATTCAGCTCTATTGTTTTGTTTTCCTTTAATAGTCTCCCACTCCCTTGGTTTTCTACATTTTTCATTATTATTTTTAGTTTTTAAAGACATAGTCTTACTTTGTAGTTCTGGCTACCCTTTCACTCTCACTGTGTAGGTTAGATTGTCCTTGAATACATGGCCATTCTCCTATTTCAGCCTCTATTTTTTTGTCTTTTTCATTTTTATCGGTACCAGGGGTCGAACTCACGACTGCCTGCTTGCAAGGCAGGCGCTTATGCCGCTGAGCTAAATTGCCAGCCCTGTTTCAGCCTCTTTAATGCTGAGGAAAAGAGGTGGGCATCATAACACATGGTGTTGGTCATTTTCTTCCCTCCTTTCACTATTGTTCTTTCATTTCAGGGCCACTGACTTTAATCCATATGTTTTCTTGTGTCAATAAATCTTTCTGCATCTTGAGGTGAAATTGTGAACAACAGTATAGAAATTCAAGCATCCAAAGGATAAATTTGGAATTTAAGTAGCTGAGATCAGAACCACTTGTATACAGACCCCTTCCCCATTTCAGAATCAAAACAAGTGGCCCTGAACTTGAATGTTAAGCATTTTTAAAAGAGAGAATCACAAAAGACATCCTGTTTGGAAACAATTTAGCTAGAATCTTAAATGAATTTTTATTTGACACCTTTATCCTGCTTCTTTTTTTAGCAGGTTACTTTTTTTCTTTGTGTACAGGTCCTTTTGCTTTTCTCATGAAACTTATACCCCGAGTGGTTTTTAATTTTCCTGGGTCAAATACAGGGCACTAGATAAATGCAGGGCACAAGACGCCATCTGTTATGCCAAGCTACAATACAGCTGAGCTACAGTGCCAAGCCTTAATATTTTCTAGAGTAAAAAGCCCATAATGTTTGAATATTTCATAATTTGTAATGTTCATCCTTATAATAAAATGTGATCTATAGTCAGGACAAGCTAAGCTAACCAGTTCTCTCATTGCTTTCCACTGGTTTTTTCCAGTAACCCTTAAACACAATACTCTCTGAGTTCTTAATACTAATGCTCACATTTGATTCATATTCCTACCTGTGACATCTCCTGTTTCTGCAGTAGTCTAGACTGGCATCCCCAGCCCATAAGAGATAGAAACTCATCTTGTGATTCCCTACAATCCAATGAAGTTATGTGTTAAATTGGACATTTTTCCTTTAAGGGGATGGCAGTTAATGAAGACATGTGTATCTCATGACTGTTTCTTCATGTTTCAAATAACAGCATTAATTGTTTCAAGCATTAGGTGCACAACTGTAATCCTAGGACTTAAGAGACTGAAGTCGGACAATCAGTTTGAATTTACAGGACTAAGAAGTGAGTCCACAGTCAGCCTGAACTGCATAGGGAAATCCTGTCTCAAACAAACAGAAAAAATATCATATTATTGTGGATATCCTTGGGAAGAAGAACTCCACAGTTTGAAACTCTGAAGATCATACACATTAGGTTTCATCTGGTGAATATAAGAGACCAGTAAAACTACCTTCAAGGATATGGAGAAAACTCAAAAAATCTTATTGCAAACTGTCATATAGATGTAATGCATTGCCCACCAAAATACCATGAGCTCACAAATGTAGAGAAAACATTTCTAAAATTCATTTGGAAACAGAAATGCTCTAGATCGCCAAAGACATTGTTGGGCAACACAGGCAATTCTAGAAGCATCACAATTCCTGACTTGCTATAATGCTAGAAAGCTACTATCAGAAAATCAGCATTTTTCTGGCAGAAATACAGGCTTTAGAATCATCCAAAAAGTCTAGAAAATGCAAATACAACTAGAAACAGACTCTGCTAGCTTGTCTTTGACAAAGGAGTCAAATATGTTCAGTGGAAGAAGATAGCCTCTTCAATAAATGGTGCTGAAGAAAATGAATTTCCTCATACTGAAGACTTAAACTGGAGAAATGTCTATCACTATGAAATAAATATGTCCAACTAGATCAAAGATTTAAATATTAAAACAGAAACTAGACTAATGAGGCTTCATGAACAAAATACACATTTTAAAGAATCAACCACTGGGACCTCATTTTATTAAAAAATATTCATACATCAAAAGAAATCACTAACAGAGTGAAAAGACAATGCACAGAATGGACAGGGGGGCTGCGCCTGGCCATAGGTCTGCAGAGGAGGAGCTGGGCAGATCTGGGGTGCCCTCACCGGCCTCTCTGCATGTCTGGAGGACAATGGATATCTCCGCCCAGACTGCTGGAGTTCCCCCAGGCTTCCAGGTGCAGTGAAGGAGAGAGGTGGGTTTGAGGCTTCCACATCAGCCTCCCCATTCCACCTTCACTTGGAGACCTGCTGAGCTCCCGATAAGTGGGCTGGCCCACACTACCAGCCTAGCCCAGCCTGTTTAGCTGTCGTGCCTGGCCATAGGTCTGCAGAGGAGGAGCTGGGCAGTTCTGGGCTGCCCTCACCAGCCTCTCTGCATATCTGGAGGACTCTGGATATCTCCGCCCAGACTGCTGGAGTTCCCCCAGGCTTCCAGGTGCAGTGAAGGGGAGAGGTGGGTTTGAGGCTTCCATATCAGCCTCCCCATTCCGGTTTCACTTGGAGACCTGCTGAACTGCGGACGGATGGGCGGGCCCACACTACCAGCCTAGCCCAGCCTGTTTAGCTGCCGCGCCTGGCCATAGGTCTGCAGAGGAGGAGCTGGGCAGATCTGGGGTGCCCTCACCGGCCTCTCTGCATGTCTGGAGGACTCTGGATATCTCTGCAACCAGGGAGGGTCCACAGGTTCCTGAAGCACTGCAGCCTGTGGTGAGTACCCTAACCTGGCTGTGATTGAAGAACTGTGGAGCTTCCAAGGGGCAGGTGGGCGCACAGTGTCCCTGAGGCCCAGCTTGTCTGGAACTGCGGAGTTCTGAGGAGGCAGAGGAGGGCCACTGGTTCTGTAGGCCCAATGGCTTGGGGTAGCATGGTGCCAGAGTCTCAGTAGCTCCAAACATAGAAGGGGATTTTCAACAGATCCTGAGGAAGCTTTCAAATAACACTTGAAACACAGAAATATAGGAAAATGACAAAACGAAAGACCAAATTACAACCTCAAACCTCTAGCCCATCTCAAGAAACGCTAGGAGCGATGTATATAGAAGAAAATATATCCCATCCACCTCATATATCGGACACAATAGCCACTGAAATTGACAAGCAACTCCAAGAAGCTTTAAAGAAATTCAAACTCGAAATAATCTCCCAGATAAAAGAAGAAATGATAAAAGAAATGAAAGAGATTCTAAATATATCTAAAGAAAACACAGATAAAAAATTGGAGGAACTAAACAAAAAGATAGAATCCCTAGATGAGCAATATAAGAAACAAACAGAATACATAATGCAGATGCACAGAGATATACAGGAAATAAAAAACGCCACTGAAAGTTGTAAAAACCGCCTTAATGAAAGTGAAGATAGAATTTCAGACCTTGAAGACAGGATGGCAGCTAGTGAACAGGAAAGGAAAGATCTTTTGAAAATAACAAGGAATCAGGAAACAACAATTCAACAACTGCAAGACGATGCAAAGAAGAATAACATAAGAATGATAGGGATTAATGAAAGAGAGGGAGACAACATGAAGGATGTCAGGAGGATATTTAGAGAAGTAATAGCTGAAAATTTCCCAAGCATGAGATCAGAAACTGACATCAGGATCAGTGATGCATATAGAACTCCAAACAGTCATAACCAAAATAAAACTACACCCAGACATATAATAATCACCATCCCAGAAATCCAACACAAGAATACATTATTAAAAGCTGTCAGAGAGAAAAGACAGATCACTCATAAAGGAAAACCTATCAGAATCACAGCAGACTTCTCAGCACAAACGATAAAGTCAAGAAGAGCATGCAGTGAAGTATTTCAGATCTTAAGCAAAATGATTTCCAACCAAGACTGATATATCCTGCAAAACTATCATTCAAAATAGATAGTGCAATACGATACTTCCATGACAAAGAACAGCTGAAGAACTTCATGAACACCAAACCAACCTTGCAAAAAATATTGAAAGACAGTTTAGATACACAAAGGAAAGAACCACTAAGCAAAGCAAATAATTAAACAGAACAGAAAGATAAAGATGCAACAGCAGAGAGATAACATTCCTACAATTAACCAGCATTTAACAGTAATAACCATTAATGTAAATGGTCTCAATGCACCAATCAAAAGAAACAGACTAGCAGAATGGATCAAGAAACAAAATCCAACCATATGCTGTTTACAGGAAACCCATCTAATCCAGATGGATACTCACAGACTGAAAGTCAAAGGATGGAAAACAATTCTTCATGCAGCAGGAATCCAAAAAAAGGCAGGAGTAGCCATTCTGTTTGCAGACAATGTGAACTTTAAACCAACAATGACCATAAAGGACAAAGAAGGTCACTACATACTGTAAGGGGAAAACTCCAAGAGGAAGAGATAACTATCTTAAATATATACGCACCAAACTCCAGAGCACCCAGTTATATAAAACAATTATTAACAGAAATGAAAACTCAAATTATCAGTAACACAATTGTAACAGGAGACCTTAATACACCACTGACACCAAGGGACAGATCAACCAGACAGAAAATGAGCAAAGAAATAACAGAACTGAATCACACCTGTGAACAAATGGGTTTGATAGACATATACAGAATGTTCCACCCAACAACATCAGAATACATATTCTTCTCAGCAGTACATGGATCATTTTCTAAAATAGACCATAGATTAGCTCACAGAACATATTTAAGCAAATGTAAAAAAGTTGAAATCATCCCTTGCATATTATCGGATCATAGCGCTCTGAAATTAGAAATTAATGACAAAAGATACTGCAAAAATTCCGCAAACACATGGAAACTAAATAACACACTCTTGAGTAATCAGTGGGTCACAGAAGAAATTAAAGAAGAAATTAAACAATACCTAAAAGAAAATGAAAATGCAGATACAACTTACCGGAATCTGTGGGATGCAATGAAAACCGTTCTGAGAGGAAAATTTATTGCACTGAGTTCCCACATCAGGAAAACAGAACGAATACAAATAAATAACTTGATGCTACACCTCAAACAGCTAGAAAAAGAAGAGCAAGTCAAGCCCAAAGCCAAAAAAAGAGAGGAAATTATAAAAATCAGAGCAGAAATCAATGCAATAGAGACTAAGAAAACAATCCAAAGAATCAACGAATCAAAGAGTTGGTTCTTTGAAAGAATAAATAAAATCGATAAGCCCCTAGCCAACCTTATTAAAAAAAGGGAAGAAAAAGCTCGAATTCATGCAATAAGAAGTGAAAAAGGAGAAATCACTACAGACCCAATAGAAATACAGAGGATCATCAACACCTATTTCGAAAACCTCTACTCTCAAAAGTTTGATAACACAGAAGAAATAGACAGATTCTTAGAAGCATTTGAAGTACCAAAGCTAGATCAAGAGGATATAAAACTGTTGAATAACCCAATCTCTGCTAATGAACTTGAAAATGTAATTAAGGCCTTACCCACCAAGAAGAGCCCAGGCCCAGATGGATTCACTGCAGAATTCTACAAGAAATATAAAGAAGACCTAATGCCGACACTCCTCAAACTATTCAATGAAATTGAAAGGGAAGCAATCCTTCCTAAGTCATTCCTGGAAGCAAATATTACTCTAGTACCAAAACCTGAGAAAGACCCAACTATAAAAGAGAACTATAGACCGATCTCCCTAATGAACACAGATGCAAAAATCCTCAACAAAATATTGGCAAATAGGATCCAGCAAATCATCAAGAAGATTATACACCATGACCAAGTGGGATTCATCCCAGGAATGCAAGGATGGTTCAACATACGCAAATCAATAAATGTAATCCACCATATCAATAAAGCCAAAAATAAGAATCACATGATCATTTCTATAGATGCAGAAAAAGCCTTTGATAAGGTCCAACACTTATTCATGAAAAGAACTTTACAGAAAATTGGAATAAATGGTCTTTACCTCAATATAATAAAGGCCATTTATGACAAACCAACAGCCAGCATCATACTAAATGGCCAAAAATTGAAAGCCTTTACTTTAAAATCGGGCACAAGATAAGGATGTCCTTTATCACCACTCCTATTTAATATAGTACTGGAAGTACTAGCCAGAGCAATTAGGCAAGAAAGAGAAATAAAAGGGGTAAAGATAGGAAAAGAAGAAGTTAAATTATCATTGTTTGCAGATGACATGATACTCTACATAGAAGACCCCCTAAACTCCATTGAAATACTCTTAGATACAATAAATAAATTCAGTAATGTGGCTGGATACAAAATCAATACTCAGAAATCAATAGCATTCCTATACACGAACAACAAAATTACAGAGAGGGAAATAAGAGAAACTGGACTATTCACATTAGCAAGCAAAAAAATGAAATACTTAGGAATTACTCTTACGAAAGAAGTGAAAGACTTATACAGTGAAAATTATAATACACTGAAAAAGGAAATTGAAGATGATCTCAGAAAATGGAAAGACATCCCTTGTTCATGGATAGGAAGTACAAACATTGTGAAGATGGCCATTCTCCCAAAACTGTTGTACAGATTCAATGCAATCCCAATAGAAATACCATCAACATACCTTATAGATCTAGAGAAATCACTCCTAAATTTCATCTGGAACCAGAAGAGACCTAGAATCGCAAAGGCAATTCTAAGCAGCAAAGACAAAGCAGGAGGCATCACAATCTCTGACTTGAAGTTATACTACAAAGCAACAGTAGTAAAATCAACATGGTATTGGAATCAAAACAGAGCCGAAGATCAGTGGAATAGATTAGAAGATACAACCACAACTACGAACACACTCAACCACCTTATCTTTGATAAAGGAGCCAAGCAGGTTCAATGGAAGAACGACAGTCTCTTTAATAAATGGTGCTGGAAAAACTGGCTCTCCATTTGCCGAAAACTAAAGCTAGACCCATGTCTATCACCATGTACTAAATTAAAATCTAAATGGGTCAAAGATCTGAATATTAAAACATGAACACTAAATCTATTGGAAGACAAATTAGGTAGAAACCTTGGAGACATAGGAGTAGGTAAAGAATTCATGAACAGGACTCAAACCGCACGGGAAATACTTCCCAGAATCAATAACTGGGACCACTTCTTATTAAAAAAGTTTCTCCATGTCAAAAGAAATCTCCAGCGTAGTGAAAAGAAAACCCACAAACTGGGAAAAGATTTTAGTGAACTCTCGCTCAGACAAGGGCCTCTTGTCTAAAACATATAAAGAATTAAAGAAACTCAGACCTCCAAAATTCAAAGATCCAATCCAAAAATGGGCATCTGAAATGAATACGCAATTCTCAGATGAAGAAATGCAAATGGCAAATAAATACATGAAAAAATGCTCATCATCATTCGTCATTAGAGAAATGCAAAATAAAACCACACTGAGATACCATCTCACTCCTGAAAGAATGGCCAGGATCAAGAAAACCGACAACAAGTGCTGGAGAGGCTGTGGGGAAAAAGGAACTCTCCTGCACTGCTGGTGGGAGTGTAGACTGGTACAGCCTTTGTGCAGATCTGTCTGGAGATTTCTCAAAAAGTTGGGACTGGAAATCCCATTTATTCCAGCTATTCCACTTCTAGGCATATTCCCAGAAGAACTGAAAGCATCATACCACAGTGATATATGTGCACCTATGTTTATAGCAGCACAATTTGTAATCGCCAGATCTTGGAAACAACCCAAGTGTCCATCAACTGAGGAATGGATAAAAAAGTTGTGGTATTTCTATACAATGGAGTATTATTCAGCTATAAAGAAGGATCACATTGAGATATTATCAATAAATGGGCGCAGCTTGAGACCATACTCATAAGTGAAATAAATCAATCTCGCATGTGTGAATACCGAATAGTTTCCCTAATGTAAGTAATGATTCAAATATATAAAAATATGTGGTAATCATGATTCCCCATTAGGTGGCCTTGGAGCCTTATAAAGTTTTCACTCCTTAATTAGAAAGGCTTTATTCTGGGCTTCTTGATATGAAAATATTCGAAGCTAGAGTATATGAAGTTTTATCCAAATATTTCAAGGAAAAAAGACACTATGGTATCTACTATTAAGTCAGGTTATATGGTGGTGAAGTACTAGGTTGTTGAAACAGTCATGCTGTGACCTCTATTGTTATATTGTTATGTCCTGTTTTATCTCAATCTCCCCCTTATTGTTTTAAAAAAATATTTAGTCATTTCTTATGTTTGTCTTAATTAAAGAAAAAATTCAAAAAATTAGGATATATAAATAGTAACTCTTTTTGATTTCCGATTAACTTGTTTTGAAGTCCTGTAGTACTCCCACGATCTTGTTTTGACTGATTAGACTCTGTTCCATTCTATATGGTAGTATCAAGTTTGAAGACATAGGCAACTACTTTGAAGAAAATAAGATTCACTAAGATACCCATTCTGGTTTGACTATTGTCTTCTTTGGAAGTCCTGTAATGTTTACAATGCCTAAGTTTTATTGGTCTTGTTCTCTACTGTTTTGTCCAACTTTATAATATCTAATGAGATAGACAATTCTTTTTAAGGAAACAAGGGACAACGTTGATAACCATTGTTGATAAACTTGTACTCTGTTCTACACCATGTGCTATGTCTATCCTTGGTATTGACTGACAGCTTTGTTTTGCCATATTTGACTGTATTCTTTCCCCTCCCCCAAAAAAGTAATAAGCACTAAGGTGTAATAAAATCCAAAATGTGTAAATTTTGTTGTAAAAAAGAGAGGGAAAAAAAAAAGAAAAAGAGCTCTAACGGATATAACAGCAAGTGTGTTTAGGGGTGTTAAATAGCTGACTATATCAATGTTTTTGGATCATTGAACACAGCTGTTTGCAGTCTCCCTGTTTGAATGTCCACCTTGTATTCCTTGATACTGTGATTTGAGGAACTATTTTCAAGATGATAATATGTAATCTACTAACAGGTGATTTCTTACTGTTATGTTTTTTGTTTGTTTGTTTTGTTTTGTTTTTTTGTAGCTCTGTATTACGTGTACCCTTACACCATTTTGGTTTGTTTTGTGTTTTTCTCTTTTTCCTCTTAAATTAAAAAAAAAAAGAATGGACAGGGGATATTTTTCTATTTTCTGATAATCTCTTCAATATCATTTCCAAAGTACTATAATTTTCAGTATATAAGTCTTTTACTTTCTTTGTTAGGTACTTTCCAAGTATTTCATTTACTTGGAGGCTATGTTAAATGGTGTGGTTTCTGTAACTTCTCTCTTGGTGAGTGTGTTGATTGTGTACAGGAATGCTATTGATTTTTGATTGTCAACTTTTTCTCCAGCTACATTATTGAATTTGGTTATTAATTCTAGGCCTGTTGTGGTAGAGTTTTTGGCATCTTCTATTTAGAATATCATACCATCTGTGAATAATGATAGTTTAACTCTTTTCTATTATATACATATTCTTATTTCTCTCTTTTGTCTAATTGTTCTGTCTAGTGTTTCCAGAGCTGTGTTGAATAGGAGTGGTCATAGTAGTCATCCATGTTCTTTTCATAACTGTAGAATGAAAGTTTTCACTTATTCTCCATTTTGTATGATGCTGGATATTCTTTGTCATTGTCTGATTTTTTTTGTCTTTTTCTTTTTTATTGGTACTGCTGATGGTACTCATGACCACAAAATTCTAAGGCAGGTGCTTATGCCACTTAGCTAAATCCCCAGCTGCGTCATTATTTGATTTTATCAGCTTGAGGTAAAGGTCATCTATTGTTATTTACTGTAGGGTTTTTATCACAAATCAGTGCTTGACTTTATCAAAAGCTTATTGTGCATTTATTGAGATAATCACCATGTGACTTTTGTTTTTGCCTGTGTTGATATGACATTTAAATTTGTTGATTTGCATGTACTGAAACACCCCTGCGTTCCTGGGCTGAATCCAAGTTGGTCAGGTTTTAAAATCTTCTTTATTATTTGCTACATTCACTTTGCTAGTATGATGTTAAAGATTTTTGCATCTCTGTTCATTAGGAAAACTGTTCTATAGTTTTCTTCTTTTGGTTGGGTCTTCCTCTGATGTTAGCATCAGAGTAATACTTGCCTCAAGGAATGAGTTAGGGAGAAGAGCTTCTCTTTCAATATCATTAAACAGCATTGGACTTAAATTGTTTTCTACATTTATTGTAGTATACAGCAGTAAATCCACCGGGACCAAGACTTTTTTATGTTGGCCATTTGCTTTTCTGTTGTCATTGCTTTTCTTATTTTTTAATGTGTTCATGAGGCAGGCTCTCATTATTCAGTTCAAGTTGGTCTTGAGCTCACTTTGTAGCCTTGTTTAGTCTCAAACTCAAAAAAATCCTTGTACCTCAGCCTCCCAAGTTCTGCACCACCATGCCCAACAGGGGATAAATTTTTATTAAATCTTCATTCTCATTAATTGATACTGTATTTTCCAGAATTTTTATATCTTCTTGGATCAGATTTAGCATTTTATATGTATCTAGGAATTGGTGCATTTGTGTATTTTCTACCCTATGAAAGTATAAAATTTTCAAGTAGATATTGATGATCTTGTGAATTTTCACAAGATCTGTAGTTTATTCTTCTGATTCCTCAATGCATCGTTTTTCAGCCTTTATTTTTTTCTTTTTTGATATGGTTGTCCAAGGGTTTATCAATTTTGTTTATTCTTCCAGTGAACCACTTATTTGATTCATTAATTTTTTGAATTTTTTTCTTGTTCTGCATTGCATGAATTTCTTGTCTGGTCTTATAATTTCCTCCCTTGTATGGGACTTGTGTTTGTCTTGCCATTCTTCTTCTGAAAGATTGAGATGCAACATTTCATTATTTGTTTGTGTTCTTTCTATTTCCTGATGTGAGATTTGACTACTATAAATTTCCCTATTTGGACTGCTTTCATTGAATCCCGTAAGGTACAGGATTTTGCATCTATATTCTTGTTAGGTTGTAGATATTTTTAAGTTTCTTCCTTTATTTCGTCTGTTACCCATTGAGTGTTTAGGAGAGTGTTAAGTTCCATATACTTATGAAATTATTGCAACTTCTTCTACCATTATTTCACAATTTAAATACATGCTTAAGAATACTAGCCTTTAGGCTGCAAAGTCAATCAAGTAATACAAGCATTAAGTTGTTTTTATACCTTCATTGCTATCAAATGAACATGTCCTCTAAACCAGTCAGATGGTTGGTGGTGGGAAGAGGTGATTGTGGTGCTCCTCTCCCAGCCAATATAGTGGTTAGCTCACAGGAAATGTAAGTTACATTCTTGCTTTTCTTCTGAGAAATGGAATAGATTCCACAGAATCACAACATAGGCATATTGGCTAGTTTTCCACCATTCCCCTTATGAATTTCACCAGCTCAGAGGAAGGACAAATTAGATTTCTATTTCTCCTCTCAGGCCTGAGATGGCTCGGGATTGTTAATTTTCTCATCAGGATGACTGGGTGGAGACATATCATAAAACATGCATATCTATGTGTGTGTCCTACAGAAAATAATTCATATGTAGGTCATTGATTGGAGTGGAAATATCCTGAGGAAAGTTGTGTCATGTAAGAGGATTTGGCATTAGTGAACCAAAAAAAAAATACAGTGGAAAAGAACAGCTTCTGTTTACTTGAATTGTCTTAAACATGTTTGATACTTTGTCCTGCCATCATCCAACAATACCAGATTTCAGGGCTGAGTCTTTAAAACAGATACATTTTATATTTCATGTTGGGGTCTTTCTTAGACACCAAGATGCCAAAAGGGGGTACCAAAAAGGCTCTAAGAAATAAGAAAAACAGCATGGTCTTCAGGGATACAGGAGAAGAGTGATTCTTGGCAGAGCTCATCACTCTGCTAGCCAGCTGGCCAACTCATGCTGACAGGGGTTTAGTGGACAATGCAGGAAACCTGATAAGGATCTTGGTAGGGGTTCAAGACACCCTGAGAGCAACAGACGATGCCAACTGCAGAGAACTATCCCACAGAAAATGTCTAGATGGCCTCAGCCTTGTCCTATCTTGACCCCTGAGGCATCTCTTCATTCTCAGTTTAATCATGCCTGGGTCATATCACAGCCCTGCTTGAGTAGTCAGCTTCAATGGCTCCAACACATCCCTCCTTTTTGTTTGGTTGATACACAGATAGGTGACCAGCTGAAGATGGAGAAGCTGTGTTATAGCTTCCATCACTGTATATTCCATCCATTCATAATGGTAGTCAGTTACCAGCATAGCCAGCAATTGTCAGAGGATGTTAGTGATCCGAGATTCACTCATAGATCATATTTTACATTGCACTGTATGTACAGAGGCCAGCCTTTTCTGCAGAAGGTTCAAGACCAAGCTAACATAAGGACTGCACTAAGGACAATTGGTTCAGTACTTCCCATTAAGGCCAGTTAGGTCTCCTCAAGAACAATCTTATAACCATGCATTAGCTCCTCATATCTCTTCTGTCAGTGTCAGCCACCTGGAAGAGTCATGGCCATTGCTGACCACGTTGATTTGTGTGAAAGCTTAGGAGATTTCTCTGGTGAATCTTGGCTCTCCTTAGGCACACCTTCATCAAAGTTCACTTTCTTTTTTGGTCTCGTCATCTTCCTGATCAGAATACCAGGTATTCACTGAGTATCTTTTGATGATGCTAGCAGAATTTCTTTTACATCCTGGACCTCCTCCAAGTTTGAAGTGCTGCGGCCAAAATATTGGCTATCCATTATCCCATCTGTGTCTCTCATTTTTGGTCTCTAAACCTTAGCTGTTGGACATCTAGAAGAAATGATTGATAACAATACAGTATATTAGAGGCAATAAGCTTAACACTACTATTTTATCTAAACATGGAACACCTTAGAACGTTAAATGAAATGTATTTTCTACTCTCCATGGATATTTAAACATTTGAATACCTACAATGTTAACAGTGACATATTTTACATAGGAAATCAGAAATCAGAACCATACATATTATTGTATCATGACATCCTTGCAAAAATCTAAATTTCTCTTTTGACATAAAATATCCATTTTAGTCAAGCACCCTTATCTAATACCCAAGAAGTTTCTTATGTATTACTGACCAATTTATTGACCTTTAGTGGAATATGAATCGCACAAGTCTTTGTTATTAGCAAAAGTATGAACATGAATCAAAAGTTTGCTACCATACTTAATCCCCATTTTACAATCTTAGGGGTCTATTCCTCCAGAAATATGAATATATCTAATTTATCATGAAATTGATGACAATCAACTGTCATAACTATGTGAAACCTTTACTCAGCCATCTTCAATCAAAAAAAGTATTAATTCTTTTGATATTGACCAATGTGAACATTGAGGAGTACATTTCATGACTTTAGTTAAGCTGTCTCCTATAAGGCTATGGAGATCATTGAGGTCTCTGATCAATAAATAAGAACTGGTTGAAAACATTACCAGGCAGCCACTTTCTGATTTATCAATTAGAGCCCTGTCCAGAAATCTCAGTCATAAGGGACTTTGTTTATTCATCCTAATAATATCATTTCTAAATAATGAGACTATCAAGTCAATGATAAATAACAACATATTCCATCCATATCCCCAGTCTTTGTGACATTTGAAACAGCAGGCAACAATGTACAAGCGTACTTTACGAATCAGTAAAGAAACAAATCTTTCATTATGTGATCCAGATATGGAAAAGAGAAAGATTACTGAGCTCCAAATGAAAGAGCGGACAAGTGGATAAATGAACACAGACAATCTGTGCTGATTCAAACAAACACAGAAATAAGCACAGAGCTTGTGGAGGTTTTTGAGAATAATGTAAGTTCCTCAGAGGCCATTTGTGTACTTATTCAATATTCCTTTGTTAAACTAGCTCATCTCTTACACTCGGTGCTCCCAGTGCTGGAACACCTGTACACCTAAAGCACTCTGGGTCTTTCCCAGAAGTTCTGGGCCACTTGAGCACTCCTGTATGGGCATTTTTGCTTTCTGCTTTACAAGTTTGAACAATCACTAGCTCAGGAACTCCCAACAACTGCTTACAAACAGACTAAAGAAATACACAACTGATACATGGACAGAGAGACAAACATCTTATAAAATCAGAGTGCACTTGAGCATATCCTTAAGTCCAATAACAAAACCTTCCTACAAAGTTAGAATATACAACTATAAATCAACTAGTTCAAGTTTTTATAGACCAACAAGCTGAGATCCTGTATAAAAGGATCCGAGGCTTGATTCAGGGAGAGGTGAAATTGTACAACTATGTTGTGTAGCCTGTGGTGAAAACTCATTCTTTGCAGAGCAAACACAATGAGCAGGATTCCATACAAGGCCTTGGCAATAACACAGAAATGTCCCCTCTTCCCCACGTTGGCAGGGGCACCAGCCCCTCCCCACTTGAGTCTGGAGGTGTTTTGTATACTACACAAGGCTTTGTCAGAGATATAGCCTGGTAAAAACATATTTGAATTATGTAATAAGACAGCCTTGTTGGGAAAGAGAAGTGACTTACAGTAAATAGCACCATGGACAGAATAGTAAGAACCTGTGCAGGAAGTGCATTATTCTCCTTTAATTGTTTCAAGAGAAGAGATTTGAAGGTATAATGAGCTTGTTCAGTGATTGCTTGGCCAGTAGCATTATACGGGATAAAATTACATGAGAAGTGTTCCATGTGGAACAAGAGGAAGCAAAAGCCTGTGAGATATAGGCTGGACCATTATCAGGTTTAAGGAAAGAAGATACACCCATCACTGCAAATGTAGGCAGGAGATGTTGATTACATGTCGGGCAGACTCACCATGCAGCGGTGAAGCACAAATAAAACCAGAAAATGTGTCAACAGAAGCATGAGGAAATGAAAAAGAAATCAAGATACAGTATGTGGCATGTTTACCAAGGTTCGTTGCAGCAGTGGCCATGAGAGTTGACAGCATCACAGGGAAAAGGGTGAGGTATGGCAGCACAATGGAAACCAGTGAGGGAAAAAAATCTTTAGCTTCAGAAGGTGGAATGTCAAACAATTTATGCAAGAAACAAGTGTATTGGTGAAAAAAAGACATGGCTTTGCTTAGTGTTATCAAAAAGAGGGTAGACTACAGAGTAAACACAAGGCCAGACTGAACTTCATAGAGAGAAAACTGCCTCAAAAAGGCCAAAGGAGTGGGGGGCTGTAGAGTATATGCAATCATTGATCAGAAATCGCATTATCTTGTAAAAAGCCAGGTTAGGCTTAATGACCACATTTATATAAAGGAAAAAGTGCCCCATTGTGAGGGTAAATAATTTGTACATGTAAAAAAAAGATACTAAGTGTGAGTCCATTGCCACAGGAGAGATTAAAAACAGAAGATAGCTTAGATAAAAACAGAAGGAATGAAATAGAAGAAAACAAGCTCACTTCTTACACTCTGTGCTCGCTGTGCTAGAACACTTGTTCACCTCCAGCACTCCATGACCTCAGGACATTTCCCAGATGTTCTGGGCACCTTGAGCACTCCTGTATGGGCACTTTTGTTTTCTGCTTTATTAGTATAAACAATCAGATGCTCAGCAACTTTCAGCACCTGCTTACAAGCCAACTGGACAAACAGGCAACTGATATGTGGACAGACTGACAAACAACTTATAAAATCAGAGCACACTTGAGCACATCCTTAATCAAGCCAAATTATAATACCTTCTTACAAACTTAGAATTTACAGCCACAAATCAACAAGTTGGATTTGTTATACACCAACTACCAGAGATCTGGCATAAAAGGATCCAAGGCTTGATTCAGGGAGAGGTGAAATGGTGGAATTATGTTGTGTAGCCTGTGGTGACAACTCATTCCATGTAGGGCAAACACAATAAGCATAAATCCACACAAGCCCTTGGCAACAGCATAGAAGTATCCCATCTTACCCAGTTCAGCAGGGGCACCAGACCCTGCCCACTTGAGTCTGGAGGTGTTTTGTATGATACAAAAGGCTTTGTCAGAGATATAGCCTGGTAAAAACATATTTGAATTAGGGAAGAAGAAAGCCTTGTTGGGAAAGAGAAGTCACTTACAGTAAATAGCTCCATGGACAGAATAGTAAAAAAAATTGTGCAGGAAGAGCATTTTTCTCCTTTAATTCTTTTAAGAGAAGAGATTTCAGTGAATGATGATCTTGTTCAATGACAGTGTGGCCACTGGGATTATAGGGGATACAAGTTACATAACAAATTTGCTATATGGAACAAAAGGAAGCAAAAGGCTGTGAGGTATAGGCCGGACCATTGTCAGTTTAAAAAAGGAAGATACACACTCACTGCTAATGCAGCCAGGAGATGTTGAATTACATGCCGGGCAGATTCACCAAGCAGTGCTGAAGCACAAATAAAACAGAAAATGTATCAATAAAAACTTGAAGAAATGAAAAAGTTTTAAGGAGGAACACTGTGTAGCATGTTACCATGAGTCACTGGAGCAGAGGCCATAAGAGTTGACAGCATCACAGGGAAAAAGGGGAGCAATGGCAGCACAATGGAAAGCATTGGAAATTAAAGTTCTGTCTGCAGAAGGCGGAATGTGAAACAATTTGTGCAAAGAACAAGCTGATTGGTGAAAAAAGGTGGGTCTTTCTTTAGTGTTATCAAATGAGGATAGACTACAAATTAATCTAAAGATCAGCCTGAACTGCTCATAGAGACATTCTGTTAAAAAGACCTTGCCTGAAAAAAAAAAAAAGAGAGAACAGAATATTCAGTGCTTGATCAGTAATAGCATTATCATATCAAACAACACGTAGGGCTTAATGACTACCTATATGTTAAAAAAAAAGAGTGGCATGGTGAAGGCAAAGAGGAGTCTGTAGATGTAAAAAAGAGACATTAAGTGTGAGTCTATTGCTACAGGAGAGACAACAAGAGAAGATAAGTGTGAGATAGTATTATGTACATATAAAGAGGCAGTAACTAAGTTAAGGACATGCGTTGAAAAAATTTGCAAAGCAAGGATAACACAGAGAGCTCACTGCATTGACAAGAGGTTTTTGGTAGTAAATATAGGTGTTTCCAATTATTATAAAAACATATGTTACAGCTTCATGATGGGGGGTTCCATCAGTGAAGACAGTGAGGGCACTATTTAAAGGGGTGCTAATGAAATAAGTTTGAAGAGAAAAGGGAAGTAGGGTAAATAAAGACAAACAATGATCATGGGGCATATCAAAAGAAATGGAAACAACATAGACAGCCAAAGCCACTTGCAGATTTTTTTTATTTTTGGTCCCAGGGATCAAACTCATGACTGTGCATTTGTAAGGAAGGCACTCATGCCACTGAGCTAAATTCCCAGACCTGCATCTTGCAGAGGGAACAGCAGAGGACAGCAAAAAGGAAAAGTCAGCCTTGGTAAGTGGTAAGATAGTATTGATTAAATCAATTCCAAGCACTATAGGTGTTTCAGTACATCCTCAAATGATGAGAGGGAATAGAACTGACAATGGGAAATAAAGGATTGCCAGGTGAATGGAGTAAAATAAAACCATCAGCTCCAGTGTATAGCAATCCTGAAAAGAAAAGGTTGTCAATAGTTAAACAGAGGCTTCAGCATTCATCTCCCTTGGGAATAGCAGTAGCCACCACAGTAAAGCCAAATGCTTGATTTTCATGAGTAACATCACAAGTTTTAGAGGAGACAAGGCAAGACAATTAGTTGGGCTACAGATTCAAAAATATTAGTTGAGTGGGTAAGAGAGATCACAGTTAAAGCAGCAATATGCCCATATTATCAGCATCAAGGAGGCCAAGGATAATGAAAGTGCCTCTTTTTTGATGCAGGTGAACAGGAAAGAACTGGCCAGCTGTCCAGGAGGTAAAGGATCATGAAAAGTAGTAGGAAGCTTCTAAAACATACCAGAGAATTCCAAGCTAGTGTCAGGTTATCATAGAAACATCTTTTAAAACATTTTTGTAGCTTTGGTTTGCATTTTTGTATGTTAATTGCTTTAACAAGATAGAGGCTACTGCCTTGTTGTCCACCTGGCATTCAATAGCTTTATTTAATCTTCTATAAAGGCAAGGCAAGGTTCAGTGTCCTCCTGTTTAATAGTACTAAAAATCCTTGTGTGTCCACTGCTTCAGGGATTCTTTTTCAAGCTTTAAAAGCAATTTGAGGATAATAGCCAGAGGGTGGCAATTAACTTGATGGCAAATATCTGAAAAATCTCTCTCCTCTCATAATTCAGCAGCTCCTATAGGAATATAGCAATTAAAATTATTTGTAGCTTGCTTGTCCTCAGCAGCAGTATGTTCTTAAGCCAAACCTGATGTTGGGCTGGAGTTATAATAGTATGCACTGAGAGTTTCCAGTGCAAAGGTGTCATTTCACAACCATGAATGATACCCTCAATAATGCCAATTACAAAAGTACTTTTAAATCCATATTCCTTGACAGCCATTTTAATCTCTTTATCTTTCTTGTTTTTGTTGTTTGGAACATGGGACAGAACTCACAAATTTGTGGGTGTCACACAGCCACTTAGGCCACTGAGAATAACCCCTGCCCCTTTTAACTCTTTAAATAGAGTACTGCAAACTTTCAAAGTGGGGCTCTTTTCCTGTTGATACAAAACAGGTCAAGCAATTAATTCATCATGTTGTTTACCTTCTTGGGCCATCTTTTGTCTGGGAAGTCCAAGATGGGAAGAGTTGCCCAGAGGTTTTACAGGGTTTGCATATTTTGGAGGCAGCAGCAGGAGGACGTGAGAAGCAGCACAAGTGAGGCATCCAGGAAAACTGGGAAGCCAACCCTGTGTTGTTCCTTGTGCCTGCCTGCCAAATGTCACAGCATCCCCGCAAAGATACCAAATGTGCAAGACAGAGATCAGAGCTCAAAGCTCCTCAATGCAGCAGTTTACATATGTTTTTCCCAATCTGACACAATGACCACACCGACCTCAGAATAACAAGGAGAATGATCATGAATTTCCCACAAAAGGTGCACCAAACTATCCTCGGACATAACATGGCCTGCCTTCCTAAGGAAATGCAGTTTTGCATTATGTTTCTGTTGCACTTCAGACATAAAATTCTCCATGATTTAATGGATGAAGGGATTTTTTCCAAAGAAAATGAAAGGATTTTCCAAAGAAAGTGAAATAGACATGCTCTGAGGGCTGTATTCCACCCCAGGAACTCAGTAAAAGTAAGTTACACTCTACATCAGACATCTCCACTCTAGAGTCCCTGTTGAGGCAACAAGATTTTGGGTTCCATTACTGGATCCCCAACCCCTCAAATAGGTGCATGGCAAAAGAGCAAAACAATGAAACAAGTGACACAATCTTTAGGGATGTAGGAGAATTAAAATTCTTGGCAGAGCTCATAAGTCTGCTAACCACCTGGCTGAATGATGCTGGGTAGCAAGTATTTAAGCAGAACCAGAAAGGAGTTTAGTGGACAATGGAGGAAACCTGAGCAGGATCTTGTGAGGGGTTCAAGGATCCCTCAGAGCAACAAATGATGCTAATTGATGTAACTAATGCTAAATGATGTAAACTATCTTGCCCTATCTTTCCCCTTGCTATGTCTCCTCATTCTCAGTTCAGTCATGTGCAGGCCATGCCATGGGCTTGCATGTGTATTCAGCTTCAATGGCTCCAACATTTTTCTATATATTACATCAATCGCAAGTGCACAACACTCAGGTCTCATTCATCACTGCCACTTTCTCTCACTCACAGATGTGGCCTTTCAGTTTTACTGAATACTGATAGACATTTGCCCTATCTCATTACATTTATGCTTAGTCACCATGCTCAACAGAAGAGAATTTGTCAGTCTGAGCCATGAGATGCTGAGGACAGGGTAACACTTTTTTTTGTCAATACTGTTTCTCAGCATGCATAATATTTTTTAGACCAAATGAGTATGAAACTCATAGTGGTGATAATAAGGAAAAATTAAATTGCAAGTTTCTGTAAGAAAATGAGAAAAGACCGTGTGAAACTCATTAGCTCAATTGAAGAGTAAAATTGCATTTTGCCTAGAGTTGTTTGAATAACACAAATAGGTTAATGAGACAATGTTAATATAGTATTGATGGCAGAAACAGTAGTTTGAAGCAAAGACATGAGCGTCTGCTGACCATAGAGCCATGGCATTGTTACACACTGTGTAAATGTAAATCAAAAATGAGAAGGGAGGCTCTGAGAAACTTATCCTGCTTGTGCTTGTAGAAGTCTAGTAACATGTTGCAGAATCATTAGGTTAAAGGCCAATTCTAGATGGAATAGGGAAAGCCTCTAGTTGAATTTCCATGATTTCAAATAGGTCTATAAAGTTGTATTAATTGATTACTGGGAACTCAGATTGTGCATCCTACATTTTTTTCACATCAGCAAAATCAGTAAAAGATTTGGGAGACTTGCAAATTCGATTTTTTCAGAACAGAACAATTTAAGCAACACAGTATTTTACCACAAGACAACCCCATATATCAGTAGCTACCATAATTTCTTTCCTTGAAACAGTTGAGTATACTTTCATATACAATAGTATCAAACATAATAAAATAGTATAAAACCATTAAAGAGAATGAAATTATTACAGGGCATTCAAAACCAAATAACACAAAATGGAAAAGTGTTACCATATTATCTCATTATTCATAAAACATTTGCTTATACTATCACACATAATAAAATCCAATAAGATAAAACATGATGTAACCAATGAAAACAGAAGAACAAAAGCATGGTAGCACTTCAAAGCAAGATGATATTAAATTAGCAGTGGCTATTATAATGTCTTGTTTTCTTAAAAGTAGCTGTTCATACCATCACAGATAATAAAATCAAACAACCCAGGATAAAACCATTCCAACTAATGAGTGGGGACATTATAAGTCTCCAAAGCAATGTAATGTGGAAACTCTTATTTACTTTTACGGGCTCTTACACTAGGGAAAGTATACAGTATTTATACATGTGAGTTTGATTGATTTCACATATGAGTAAGGTCTCAAGTTGCATCCATTTATTTATAAATATCTCAATGTAATCATTCTTTATAGCTGAGTAGTACTCCATTGAATTAAAATACCATAGATTTTTATCCATTCCTCAGTTTGTGGACACTTAGGCTGTTTCCAAAATCCGGCTATTACAAGTTGTGCTGCTATAAAAATGGGTGTACATATATTACTGAAGTACGAAGCTTTCAGTTCTTCTGGGACTATGCCTAGAAGTGGAATAGCAGGGTCAAGTGGGACTTCCTATTCCAGCTTTTTGAGAAATCTCCATACAGACCTCCATAATGGCTTCACAAGTTTAAATTCCCATGAAGAGTGCAGGAGAGTTCCATTTTCCCCTCAGCCTCCCCAACATTTGTTGTTAGTAGTTTTCTTGATCCTGACCATTATTTCTGGAGTGAGATGGAATCTCAGTGTGGTTTTAATTTGCATTTCTCTAATGAATAATGATGGTGAATATTTTTTCATGTATTTATTTGCCATTTGTATTTCTTCATCTGAGGATTGTATATTCATCTCAAATGCTATTCTTGGATTAGATCTTTGATTTATTGAGGGTCTGTTTTTTTTTTAATTCCTCATACGTTTTAGAAAGAAATCCTTTGTCTGACGGATGGTTGGTTCTCTAAGATTTTTTCCCAGTTTGTGTTTTTTTTTCACTGTGCTGGGGATTTCTTTTGACATGCAAACACTGTTTAATAAGATGTGATCCCAGTTATTGATTCTGGGAAGTATTTCCCATGTAGTTTGATTCTTGTTCATGAATTCTCTACCTACTCCTATGTCTTCGAGAATTGTACCCTATTTATCTTCCAACAAATTTAATGTTTCTTTTATAATATTCAAATTTTTGATCCACTTACATTTTAGTGTGGTACATTTTGATAGGCATGGATCTAGTTTTAGTTTTTGGCCTATGGTGAGCCAGTTTTTCAAGCACAATTCATTAAAGAGCCTATGTTTCTTCCAGTGAACATGTTTGGCCCCTTTATCAAAGATAAGATGGTTGAGTGTGTTTGTATTTGTGGTCATATCTTCTAATTTATTCCATTGATCTTCAGATCTGTTTTTATTCCAATCCCATGTTGATTTTATCATGATTGCTTAGTAGTATAAGTTCAACTCAGGGATTGTGATGCTTCCTGCCTTTCCTTTGCTGCTTAGAATTGTCTTTGCTATTCTAGGTCTCTTCTGATTCCAAATTAATTTTAGAAGTGATTTCTCTAGATCTATGAGGTATGTTGGTACTATGTTCATTGGGATTGCAGTGAATCTGTATAACAGTTTTGATAGAAAGGCCATTTTCACAATCTTTAGTCTTCCTATTCATGAACAAATGATGTCTTTCCCTTTTTTGAGATTCTCTTCAATTTCTTTTTCAGGATATTATAATTTTCCTTATATAGATTATATTTTTACTTCTTTCATAAGATTAATTCCAAAGTATTTCATTTTTGGGGGGTGGTACTGTGAAGGGTGTGGCTTCTCCTATTTCTCTCTCAATGATTTTGTTCTTAGTGTATAGGAATGCTATAGATTTTTTAGTATTGACTTTGTATCCAGCTACTTCCCTGAATCTCTTGTATCTAGTTGCCTAGATACTTCCAATGGAATTTTGAGGGTCTTCTATTTAGAGTATCATGTCATCTGCAAATAATAATAATTTAACTTCCTCTTTTTGTATCTTTACCACTTTAATTTCTGTCTATTATCACATTGCTCTGGCTAGTATTTCCAGTACTATTTTGAATAGGAACAGCAATGAGGGACATCCTTGTTTGTGCCTTATTTTAAGATAAAGGCCTTCAGCTTTTGGCCATTTAATATGATGCTAGCTGTTGGTTTGTCATAGATGGCATTTATCATATTGAGGTAAAGGTTATCTATTCCAATTTTCTTTAAGGTTCTTTCATGAATGGAAGTTGCGCCTTATGAAAAGCTTTTTCTGCATCTACAGAAATGCTCATGTAATTCTTACCTTTGGTTTTACTGATATTGTGGATGTCATTGATTGATTTACATATGGTGAAACATCCCTGCATGCCGGGGATGAATCGCACTTGGTTGTGGTGTATCATCTTTATGATTTGCGGCATCCTGTTTGCCAATATTTTATTGAGGATTTTTGCATCTGTGTTCATTATTGAGATTGGCCTGTAGTTTTCCTTTTTATTTGGGTCTTTCTCAGATTTTGCAACTAGAATAATATTTGCTTCCAGGAATGATTAAGGAAGGATTGCTTTCCTTTTGATTTCATTGAAGTGTTTGAGGAGTACTGGCATTAAATTTCTTTTTAGTTCTTGTACAATTCCACAGTGAATCCTTCTGGGCATGGGTTCTTTTTAGTATGTAAGGAGAATTATTATAATTTCAAGTTCATTAATGGAGATTGAATTATTCAGTAGTTTTACATCTTCTTGATCGAGTTTTGGTGCTTCATATATTTCTAGGAATCTGTCCATTTCTTCTGAGTTATTAACCCAATGAAAGTAGACAATTTTAAAATAAGTGTTGATGTTCTTCTGTATTTCCCAAGAGTCTGTTGTGATTTTGTCATTTGCATTCCTTATTTCATGAATTTGAGCTTTTTCTTCCCTTTTTTAAATAGGGTAGATTAAGTGCTTATCAATTTTATTTATTCTTTCACAGAACCAACAGTTTCATTTATTGATTCTTTGGATTGTGTTCTTAGTCTCTATTGCATTAATTTCTGGTCCGGTTTTTACAATTTCCTCCCTTCTTTTGACTTTGGGCTTCACTTGCTCTTGTCTTTCTAGATATTTGAGGTGTGCCATCAGGTTGTTTATTTGTATTCTTTCTGTTTTCCTGATGTGGGAAGTCAGTGCAATAAATTTTCCTCTGAGGACTGCTTTATTGCATCCCACACATTCCAGTAAGTTGTATCTGTATTTTTGTTTGCTTTTAGGTATTGTTTAATTTGTTCTTTAATTTCCCCTGTGACCAACGGATTGCTCAAGAGTGTGTTATTCAAATTCCCTGTGTTTGTGTGATTTTTGCAGTTTCTTTTATCATTAGTTACTATATTTTTGGCACTATGATCTTATAACATGCATGAGATAATTTCAACTCTTTTGCATTTATTTAAAAATATTCTGTGGGCTAGTATATGGTCTATTTTAGAGAATATTCCATGTAATGCTGGGAAGAATATAGATTCTGTTGTTGTTCTGAGGAACATTCTGTATATGTCCATCAGGTCCATTAGTTTACAGGTGTGATTTAGTTCTGCTATTTCTTTGCTGACTTATGTCTGGTTGATCTGTCTCTTGGTGTTCATGGTGTGTTAAGTTCTCCTGTTAGAATTGTGTTATTGCTTATTTGATTTTTCATTTCTATATATACTTGCTTTGGATAACGTTGTGTTCTGGAATTTTGTGCATATATATTTAAGATAGTTATCTCTTCCTCGTGAAGTTTTCTTCTAACCAGTATGTAGTGACCTTCTTTATGTCTTAGAATCATTCCTGGTTTGAATTTCACATTGTCTACAAACAAAATAGCTACCCTTGTTTTTTTTTTTTTTTTTTTTTTTTTTTTTTACTTCATGTTGCATGATGTATTGTTTCCATCCTTCGACTTTCAGTCTGTGAGTTTCATTTTGGGTTAGATGGGTTTCTTGTAGACAACATGTGATTGGCCATTGTTTCTACCAGTCTGGTTCTTTTAATTGGTGAATTAAGCTCATTCACATTGATGTTTATAACTGTTATATATTAGTTTACTGTTGACATGTTATCTTTCCATACTGGTTAAATGTCTGCCTTGCTTAGTAGTTTTATTCTATGAGTACCTAAATTGTCTTCCAGTATTCTTTGCAGGGTTAGCTTGATGGTCATAAATTTCTTTAGATGTTCTTTGTCATAAAAGTTAAAGATGCAACAGCAGGAAATAACATGCCAATAGACTTGAAAATTATTTGTCATTATAAAATGACTGCACCTGTGAGTGCACCCCTTATTGGCAATTCAGGTACACAGAGGCCTTGTAGCATAGGCTACAGGACTAGGACCAGGTGACAGGAAGCACCACACAGGTTCCTAACCTATGTGCTTCTTGAGCATGCAACACAGAATGTAGTGGCTTAATATCCGTAGAGAATCTATCAACAGTCTTCAAAACCAAGCTATTGATATAGCTGGGATTCTCCACATGAGAAAAGTGGCATGGAACCTTAGCAACCTAAAGAACTTTTTCATGTCTGAAAAATGTCACCTGTTACCCTTTCCCATCTGTTGTTGTCAGGGTTTGCAAGGAAAGAGATTTAATATGGAACTTATAATTGATAAAATCCTATTAAAATATTCACTCCCAAAAAGTCAGATTTAGAGAGGTGTAGATCTGTCCACATATTAGATACCTAAAGAATCCAGCTGTCAATCTGAAACTCATGACAATATACTTCTTAAGTCCTGCTGAATACCTAGAGCCAATGGCAAGGGCCACCACAAGTTTACCTGGAGATAGAGGCACGGCCGATGTCTCATGCAAGTCTCTATCAAGGTTGTGTACTAGGAAGAGTCAAAGTTCAGTGTTGGAATCTACAAAGTTTGTGCACTTGGGCACAGCATGTGTGCCATCAGGCTGAGTGATCAGTACTGGAACCAAGACAAAAAGCTCAGGATGAGGGCCAGAAAACTGCAAAAGAAAACAGTAGCCATGCACAGTACTAATGAGGTCCTGAGCTCCTCCTCTGATGTGGATGATGATTTCTGTGTTCATATCTGGAAAACTGTGATACCAGGTTCTCCATGAGAATCAATAGCCCAGCCCCTTCCCCTCCATTTCTCCTTTGATGGAATTTGCAACAATCCTTCAATGGATGCTCTATGCCCAAAACCATGATGCCTCAGTTCACTGGGTGATCCAAGTTGACATTACTAAGTGGGCCACACCAACAAAGCAGTTCTTTAGATACTTAAATTCCAAAATAGACTCTATGGGTCCTGAGGATTGATCTCAGTGGCATAAGCATCTGCTTACCAAACTCAAGGTCATGAGTTTGATCCTCTAGAAACAAATAGGACATTATATAACTCCATGTCTTAAAGTAGTCATCTGGTCTACCTCACATAAACAACAGTGAGAAAACCTGAAACTCATTCAAATGTAATAATCGGGAACACATACCTCCACGGAGTTGTCTTCTCATGAGCCTTGACAAACATCTCACGGGAACTATGTGGTCTCTTTTCTGTATGTGTGCTCCACTATACTTAACTGTGGGCTTTTGCATCAAACTGTAGACAAGGTTATTGATTCTATCAGGCAATTTTAAAATCTTTTTGAAGGAAAGTAGAAAAACAAAGGGTTATATACATTTGTACACATAAGTCTCACTGCAGTACACTGACAGCACTGAACCCAGGAGAGAATGTCATGAGGCTGGTTGTATGTATATCACCACCTCAATAAGGTCACAGTGGTTATAGATGCTGGAGGTAAAAAGTGGAAATACTTTAACAACCAAAACAGTTGAAATAAAAAATACTGAATATGCATTTAACATACTAAATCTAAACTGGACCTGATTGCATATGTGTGTAAGCGAAGTACTTGAGAGGCTGAGGCAGGAGAATTGTTTGAGACCACTCTGGGTTATAAAGAGATCTCAAGCCAACCTAAACTTCATAGCAAGATGTTGCCTCCAAAAGAAAAACAGTTCAAATTTAATGAACACAATAATGTAGTAGTGATAGCCTTGTTACATTAGCATGATTATCATGCTTATATCATGCTTATCACACTATGAAAACCTAACTTAGAGGCCATTTCATAATGAAATATCATATCATTTACTAAACGGAGTACACTGATGAGTATCTGTTGTTAATCATTGGCATTTGGTGGTGATGGAGCAGTGCTTGCTGCTGCTCTCCACAGAAAAGTGGAGTACTAAAAGTGAAGTAATTGCTGTAGTAAACAGGAATATACATGAGTCACTGCAATGGGTCCTTAGATCTTTGAGTATGAGACTCATTAAAGGATGCACTGCACTTAGTGGACTTACTATGTTTAATCATTTGAATACTTTGAACACTGACTTCAGTAGTGACTGAAGTACTTGCTGACATTTCCATCAACAAAGTTAAATAGTTCCTTTTCTCCTGCTGTCTCATGAATGTTCTTTTGATCTCGTGGTGATTGGTCTCTGCAATGAGATGGTGTACTGATTCGCTATTCTCTATTGTGCATAAATGCTCAATAGTTCTTCAGGTATTACTTGACAATTTGTACCTGTTCTGAAAAGTGTGTATTCGTTTCACATTTATATTGGATTTACATGTTAGTTGTCAGGGAGTAACATGCAGTCTTCTCCTGTCCTGTAAATTATTTTTTCATCATTTTATTTGACTTTTTTTTTGTTTGTTTTTTGGCTTCTTCATTTGTGCATTGGTATTAAAATCTTATATAATCCTTTTTGCTTATTTTGTTACCCTATCTTATTTTCTATAAAAAGCACCAGCAATAGCATTGAGTAAAAAAGTTTTGTTAATGCCTCTACATTCAGAATGTAGAATGCCTGGCTCATTCATGTTACTATGTTTTACTCTAATACAGACATATTTAAGACTGCTGCACAAATTACCATGCAAAGCATATTTCCTGAGCCAAAAAAAATCATGATTGCAGTTTGGTTCAGTCATCCCATCCTACATTTATATTCTTGACCTAAACTTACTTTTTTCCTTAAACTTCAAATGCAGGTATAAAAACAACTGCCACACATTCTGCTAAATCATCTAGCAAAATTGCCTCCCAAAGTCAGGTTCAAAACCATGATTGTCCCCTCTCATCCTCTACTGATGCTGGGACTAAAGAATCACACTTAGTCTAGCGCTTTATACATAAGTCCTTACCAGTGCAATTATTTAAATAAAAGATAATTAAAATTGCATACTTTTTATTATTTTTTATAAAATAACAAGAGATATAAAAGTGACTATTGTAATGTATTCAATGCAAGAATCAACTGGTTAAAATGACAACTGCCCCAATGATGCTCAGTATAGTCGGTGCATAAACAAATGTGCTTTCTAATTGATGTTAGGGGATAACTACTGAGTGGCCAAGTGATAAAAGTATGATCCTAAAGATTCGTACATATATTTATCAAAGGAAGGTTGAGACTCAAGGCCTGTGATATCTCAAATTTGCTCACAAAAATCTGAATCAAAGCAGAGTTGGTGCATATCTATTATCCCAGCACTCAAGAGGCTGAGAGAGAAGGGTGTTGTGAAGTCAAAGAAATTGTAGGCACCATAGGGGTTTCAAATCCAGCTGATGTACATAGTGAAAGCCTGTCTCAATGATACAAAACTAAACTAAACAAAGTAAAACCAAACATCACAGCTGAATGGAGACCGAATACTTCAAAGCTTAATTCCATGTCTTGGTGATTAATGTTATGTATAGACACATTTTTTGAAAAAGCAATTTCGATGCTAGATTGAAACTCACACCCAAATAGGAGCACTGATTTTGTGCTGAGTCACTGCAAGAGTCCCTGTGCACTGTCTATAAAGCAGAGCTCACAGTGGGAGCCTGCAGGACCAGCATCCACAAAGCAGAAGGGTAGGCAAGTGTCTCATGAATCACTTTGATAGACTACAGATGATATCTCTTCAAATCTCATTTAGGTCACTGAGTCCTTTGTTCTTAATATACTTAAGCAGCATTTTGAAATTTGAATTGAGTTTCATACAAGAAAACATAAGTAACATCAAATATGGTACATAAATAATAACTCAAATGATAATGGAAAACTGTGTATGTAAACAAGGTATAGACATTGAAACAAGGCACAAGTTGCAAATTATAGCTCAATGTCACCAAGTGGTCACCTTTCACTCAGAAATAACAAATATATCTTGGGAGGCTGAATGCAAGAGAACTGTCTTGAGTTGGAGGCCAGCCTCAGTTACAGAACTGTCTGAAATAGAGAGAAATACCCTGACTGCAAAACTCCACAAAAAAATGAACCTTGAAAATTGACTGCATAAAACACCATTGGTTTGTTTTAAAAATTATATCCATACAATATACTAACACCCCAAGAATTTTCAACATGTTCTGAGGTAGAATGTTGATATTTTCCTTATTATACAGAAAACACATTCATGTTTGGGTATTTATCACAGTGGCACAAACACCTGCCTGGCAAGCATGAGGTAATGAGTTTGATTCCTGGTACAAAAAAAAAAAAAGATTCAAATTCCTACCTTATGACACTGGTGCATAATTAGAGAAAATCAAAATTAGATCTCAATTATGGAACACAGAATTCATGGTTTAACAGGTATGTGGAATACTGATTATTGACAGAGCTGGTGTTATTCATCTCAAGTAAGGAATCAGAAGCCAACTTTAACTTCATGCTTACCCTAAGAACTACTTGACTTTCAGTAAATATTCTCTCAGTTGTAAATCCTGCTATTGACACCCTGTATCATGCCAATCACTTGCACATCCTTTCCTTGCTACTCTGATCCACACTCCACAGAAAACCTTTCATGCCTAACAATGGCTATCACTGCAGCACAACTTCTATTTAGGAATTCTATTTTACACCATTTAGTAAAGTCCATTGCAGAGAATTTCTATATATAAACTCTGTATTATCAGCCAAGCTGTGAAATCAGCTGTTAATTCAGAGATGACACCCCTATTCCTTTCCATTCAGAAGGATATCATGGGCATGTGTCCATGCAAATGCATAAATATTGGCATTTTGCAGTGAGGGTTTAATAGGCAGGTGATTCTCGAATTTGTCCTTAGCAAGTACACTTTACACCTCCCTTGATAACACTTTCATATCTGCTTCATTTTTCTCAGAATTCAAAAACCCATGGCTGTTCTCACAAACAGTCTGTGAACACAGGTGTAACCTAAATAATTATGTTCAAAATTATGTTGCATTGTCCTGTATGATATGCAGGAGTTCACCAGGTGTTTAGGAAGCCTTCCCCCACTGAGGCACATCACTACACATCTTTGAATACTCAGTACCTTTGCTAACACCTGTGATGAGGATGGAAACACAAGAACATTCTATAAATTTAGGAGATCACTCTAAATACAACAAAGCACAAGTTTAAGGAGAGCAGTTGTGCCTATAAGGCCCTGTATCACAGACATTTATAAACATCAGACCCTCCAGGTCTGCTTCTCACAGCAATGTGGGCCGAGACCTTCCTCAGTAATTTTGTAGAATCTTCAAAATGCATCAGAGTCAGGGTGTCCCCAAGCTCCTTCCCTCACTGAGTTTGTGGACGTGCCAAGGCAGCAGAGAATTTCAAAGATAATACTGGAATCTGTGGCTGTCAAAGAGAAGATAGAGTCACTCTTGCCACCAGAAAGAGGCAAAATGCACAGTTGATGACCCATAGCCAATGCTGGAGGACCTCAGGAGCTGAAGCTAACTAAATACCCGAGGATCGAGACACTGAAACTGCTTCTAACCACTTGTAACTGGTTTAGGCCTTTTGCACCCTATTTCTGGGCTCCCATCCACAACCTCACCATTCTGCAGCTCAAAGATCTCCCAGGTTCTTTCCTAATCAGGCCACGTGACATTGAAACCTCTAAATGAGATGAAGCAAACATTCTGCTCCAGTACTGTGCTCACAAAATGTCAATAATACCCTGATACAGGAAAGACCTAAGAGACCACCTGTCATGGCCCACCTGGTTGGACAGTTCATATAGCCTACCTCTTCATCACTGATTGAGTCTTGGTCTACTGCCCTCCTTCTGAGTCAAGAATAAACAGGGAAAGAAACCCCTCCCTGAAAGAGAGGATCCCAAATGATAGACTGTAGTGCAGACTTCTGGAGCTGGCTGTCTCCTTCTGTGCTGATGTCCACAGAGGAGTGCTTGCACCAAAGAGATTTACCTCAGGCTTTTTTTTCCAAATCCATTTGATTTCAAGGATAAAAAGAAAAAGTAAAACTAAATTTCAAAACATGTCAATCAGGGACAACAATGGTAAATACATTGCACACTGCCATCCCCAGTACATTCACCCAGTGCACAAGACATTTGTATTCAATTTTCCAAAAATACTGAGCTGAGTTAGTCAAATACTGTTGGCAGAGAGACAGGGCTAGGTCCTCCAAGGAGCACTTGCAGAAGCCCAGATACCTTGCAACTATAGGGAAGCCAGATACTTCCTGATAAGTGTCAAACTTCAGGACAAAATATTAAGCAAATGTATTGATATTGTACGAATTGAATCGAAATACTTCCCTAACACTCTGAGGAAGTCAGCAGTCACCATTCAAATAAATGCATCCCTATCATAAAGCCTGATACTTTAAATAATTCCTATCATCCTAGTGAAGTCAAGAGTCACCTTCTGAACCCCCTAATTGAAGAGTCACTACTGAATAACAATGCCTGCTTTCTGTGTGACAGGCTTCCCCATTTGTTCCCAATTTAATCAACTTTACCTGATCTATTAATCTTATTGGCTTCCATATTTCTGTCCCATCTTATGCCCATCTGCCTTGTGAGTTCCCAGTATTCCCACCTTAAACCCATCTCACCAAATTATTTTGCTCCATAAAAGTCCCTAGAAAAGAGTCTTTGGCAACCCACTCAAGACCCCTTATCTCTCTCAGACAGCTTTCTTTCTCCCAATAAATTTATTCTACTCTTAAATTCTGCTGTTCCTAAAATGTATTCTTTAATTTTAGAGGACACAAATTCATATTGGACATAGTAGATCAGGAGTTTCTTTCCCCTGTAGCAACTCCATTATAAATTTTTCTCTTTAGTGAACTCAGATAAATGAGTAGTAGTTTGTATTCTGTAATGTTGATCTCACGTCTTCAGGGATACTCTCACTGAAGGTCCTTATGCCTGCATTTAAGTGCTGCTACTGTTTTCTGAAAGTGAACTGATCTGTAATTTTGGTTATGTTATCTACAATTTATTAAGGATATGACTGAAAATATTTCTTTTGAAGGGTTTACCTCCAGGCTTGGGGGAAAACACATAGCAAAAATTCTTTATTTTTATTTCATCATTCAAACTGAGGGATGTACTTGAAAGAGTTTTGCCCTAGAATGAGTTACAGGACCTCCTGGTTGTAGTTCAACATGGTGGAAGGCCCAATCTGGGATGCTCACCATATGGCCACTTCCACCTTTTCCCTGATTACAACTTCCTCATTCCTTTCCCAGGGGCCTGAAGAAAATTCCAATCAGCTCCTCGCATGACAGAAATGTCTGCTTCAATCTCCACATCCAGGCAAAGTCACACATACCCCTAACCCCATAGTCAGTCAAAAAAAAAAAAAAAACCTTGTTTTTTTGGGGGTTCCTCCTCACTTTCCTTAACTAGAAAGGCCACTTTTACTTTTTCTTATATTCTGCTTCTCTATTTCACCAGAAAAAGCTAACAGTACTGATTCTTGACTATGTACCTCCTCAGTAATTCATATGATCAATGCCATGAATATCTAATTGAAATTAATGTAGTAGACTGTTGCTTAACTCCATCAGTGTCAATTCAGTGAGTTTCATCCTAAGATAAAAAAATAAACCTTGATACAAACTTCAATGCAGAAAAAGCATCAAAATATAAAAAGTGTCCTACAGGTGTACAGACTTCTTTCAATAATATAATAGAAGCTTTCTAGAAAAAAATGCAAAAATACAGTTTATGTATCTTAAAATTGTTGAAGCAGCCAGTAATGTAGAAATTGTTCTGAACAATTTTAGGTGAACCTTCACTTTTATAAGAGATAACCTACTGCCATGGCAATATCTAGTTCTTGCTAAATTATACACTCAAACCAATTATTTTACATTTGCAATGACTGATGTATACAACTTTATACATTGCCAGGAATACAACCACTGTGAGTTGTATTGATCACTTAAAACTGCAAGAAAAGGGAAAATCATTCAGACAAATCATAAAGATATTTATGTTAATTTGGCTCATGTTAATGATAGAAGGGAATGAAACTCGTGACCTACTATATGTCTGGTATGAGTTTGTGTTCTCTAAAATAAAAGAATAATGTTTAGAATGATGGAGTTTAAGAATGGAATATATTTATTGAGAGAATGAAAGCTTCTGTCTGGGAGACAGAAGGGGCCCTGAGTGGGTTGCCAAAGACTCTGTATTTATAGAGTAAAAACTGGAGGTTAGATGGGTCAAAAGTGGGGAAGAATGGGAATTTGCAAGGTGAGCATAAGGGGGGATAGAGCTGTGTTCAACCAATAGTGTCAATTACTCATCTAAAATTGATTCAATTAGGAACAAATGGGGGAGCATGTCCCATAATAAGTGAGCTTGCTTAACAGCAAGGACTCTTCCTGTAGGGAGTTGGGGTGGTGAGTCTTGAATTCTTCACTGTGATAGAAAACTATTTGGACTATTGGTCCTTAGCACTTGGTTGTATTTCTGTTGGCTTTTTAACATTTGAGCACTGCAGAAATTTGTGACATATTTTCGACTGCTCACTATTACATTACACAATTTTCTGTTAAAAGTTATTATTCGACTGGTGATCTTGTATTAGCCTGATCTAAATCACCAGGCTGGAACACAAGAAAAAGGCATAAGACATCTACATATGAAAGGAAATATATTTGAAAGCATGAATACACCATCAGATCAGCAACACTGAATTGTCTTAGTAATGTGAACTTTACTCGAGCTTTCTCCCATGAGGCTATAGAGTTTATTTGGACCTCCAATCAGTGAACCTGACTTGGTTAAAGTTATCTGGTTGTCCATGTGTAAATACCATATAGGCTCCCTACTTTGAGAAATGGTAAGAGTATATAAGAGTTTGTGGTAATCCTGCTTCCCCATTACATTGCTTTGGAGCCTTATAATATTCCCATTAATTACTCAGAATGGTTTCATCCTGGGCTGTTTGATTTTATTCAGAACCAAATAACACAAAATGAACAATGGTTACTGTATTATCTATGATTATTTGAACAGCCATTTTGAAGAAAACAAGACATTATAATAGCTAGTGCTGATTTAATACCATTTTGTTTTGAAGTGCTAACATGGTTTTAATCTTCTGTTCCCATTGGTTTCTATTTGTGGTATCTTATTGGATTGTATTATTTGTGATAGCATAAAAATATTTTATGGACAATGAGATAATACAATAACCATTGTTAATTTTGCATTATTTGGTTCTGAACAATCTGTAATATTTTCATGCTCTTTGATGGTTTTATAATATTTTGTTATGTTTGATACTATTGTGTATGAAAATATACTCAACTGCTTCAAGGAAAGAGACATTATGGTAGCTACTGATATGTCATGTTGTCTTGTGTTGAAATACTGTGTTGCTTAAATTGTTGGGCTCCAATCTCATTTGCTAAGTCCTCTTTTATTTTAATCTCTTTGAAATTAATATAAATTTTTTAAAAAGTTCCCAGGTGGCCACTTTCTTATTTATCAATTGGAGTGCTGTTTAATGTTGCCTCACCCCAAGGGATTTTGTTTAACCAATTTTAGCATCATTTTGACCAGCTGGCAACCTAGGTGAAAGCATGTCTTTTAAATCTGTTACTCAAATAAACCTTTATTACATGATCTGAAAATATAAATGTTGAGGAAAAAGTTGATGAGCTCAAATATAAAGAAAAAGCTTCTAACAGAGCATACAATTGGACAAATGGACAACAGATATATAAATTGACAATCATCTTATAAAATTAGAATGCCCTCAAATATATTTGACCATCTTGAACTATCATAAATAGAGTGAACCTTATTATAGATCAATTAATAGAGATCTCTTGAAATAAGAATACCAGAAAAGGAACCTAATTGATGGTTAACCTGAGGTAGCTCAGAAAGTGAAAAAGAAGGAACACAAATATTACTTAATCCTTTAGGTCCACCCTGTTCCCAAAACAGCAGTAGAGATGAGCCCAGCAGGTGCATGTGTGTAATCAACATGGCTGCTGGCAACCATTTGGCCTGCCAAAAGACTTCAATGCCTGAGACCCAGTATGGTGGGCAGGCAGAGAAAATGGTGATGCAGGGGAAGGAGAAAAAGAACCCTCAGATTGGACAGATGGCTAGGGTAGGAGGATTGAGAAGTCAGAGCCTTATGAGAAATGCTAGGGGAAGTATTAGAGACCGTAGGGGAAAGACTGGAGACCCTAGAGGGAGGATTGGAGACCCTGGGGAGTGAAGGAGGAGGAGAGGATGACACATGGGGTATAGAAATCTTTGGCTGAGAAAGCAGCGGGATTTGGTATGAGAGATATGGGGAGAAGCTGTAAACACAGAAGCCGCATCATAAGTGAGGGGAAGGAAGAAATCCTGGTGGAGCAGAGTGAGCCAGGAGTACTTGGGCCATCACAGAAGACAGAGTGAGAGAAAACCACATCCTTAATGTGAAGAAGGCCTAAAAATGAAGGGTTTCTGCCAACTTGTCACTATTGTGACAAAAGCATTAAAAAAATCAGCTTTTTGGTTGTAGCCTTTTAGAGGCCAAAAGCACCAAGGTTATGAACCAGGCACCACAGAGGTGTGTTTTCTGGAGGACAGGAAGTGGTCCCCACGACTGAATTATAAGGGAGCTGAGAGAACAATTTCACCTCAGGAACTAAGAGCTTTAGCTCCCCCAAAGAACATGGAAGCTGTGCTCAGTCACACACAACATAAGAGATTATAATCTATTTTGAAAGTGTGACAGGCAAAATCCCAACACCCATTCTTCTTGGCAGGTAACCATGAGAGCAGGGCGGGATCTCAGCACACAAAAATCTCCATGTTACCTCCAGGTATGTGGCCTAAGGAGTGTGGAAACTAGTAACCCTGTTCGGGGATTACAGGATGGGTTTTCTGTCACAAGCTTGCTAAGGAACCGAAACAAACAAAACAAAAACAAAAACAAACAAACAAAAAAATCACCCCAGATGGTGTCTCACCCATGTTCAGTGAGTAAGGCTGCTTTTGTAGGCAGATTAGCAGTGGCAAATAAACTGTCCCAGAGGAAGAAACAGGTGGTTTTAAGAAAGAGGGACTCAAAATGGGAGGGATTCCAAGGAGACACTCAACTGCCTTAGTGGTCAGGGAACCAAATGATAGGATTTTTGGCGTGCTAAAAGAGAGAATACAAAATAAAAAATATCATGTGGGGGCATACATATAGTTTTCCATTGGGGTGGTGCTTAAAGGTGGCATTGCTGATGTGCAAGTAGCTGATTGGGACTCTTTTCATGCCACAGGTAAGTTGCATAGGAGAGGGGAAAGAGACCCCTGGTCCCACCTCCCAGTGCTGAAATATCCCATCTAGAGCAAAATCCTCTCAATTTCTTTCTCGCAAAAAATATATTCTGCTCTTACTTCCATTGTTCTTAATTATTCATTCTTCAATTTTAGAGAACCTAAACTCATACCTAACATAGTAGGTCAGGAGTTTCATTCCCCTATATAACTGTCTGACTGCTTATATTTCTGACTAACTCAGCTGCCCATGAAATTAAGAATAATTTGTCACCTTCACTTAACATAATTGTAGCAAATAAAATGTACTTAATGGAGATAGTGAAATATATGATTAAAATGAAAAAATAATTATCACAGTTTCTCTACCTAGCATCACCAAACATTTTCAGCTTTCCAGTATGTGGAAAAATAAAAACGAAAAACAACTCTCAGCAAATACCCATAGTATAAAGGACAGTATATAATTCACTGTATTTACCATGTTATCTGTGGATATTTTGTAGACCACAAAAGAAAAATTGAGCCATTGAATGAACAACTATCAATTTCAATAACTGTGCTAATAGAACTACATGGTTGAGAATTGTAGAAAAAAATTTTTTGGTACCAGGGATTGAACTCATGACTGTTATACTCTAGAAAAAATAGCTTCATTATATTTGTATTATAGCAAATTACCTGTAACATGGCCATACCATATATATGTTTTCCTTCTCCATCTGGGTGACCTAATTGATATGTGAATCAATGCTCTCCTCTGTAAAGAATTATAAAATCTTACCTAATTGATATGTTAACCATTGCTGCCCTCTACAAATAACAGATGTGGTGCTAAAATAAGCTAACAAAGGTTGTTAATTGCTACTAGACTTCTCTATTCTCTGCTGAAGGAAACAGAATTGATTCCTGTTTACAGGAAATCTTGCTTGTTTGCAGGAAAATCTGCTTGTTACCTGAACTTTGCTCTTCCCAATGTAATCGCTGTGATCTTGTTCTGTAGTGCACCCCAGCCCCCCTCCTTACATTGTAAGACCAGCAGCTGTTTGCGGTTTTACAAGCTAAAAGCCTGCCTTTTAGCTGGTAGGTGCGCAGTCTGCAAATTGGCTCCTGGAGACTGTCACCAGGCCTGGCCTAAAATAAAGCCTTTGCTCCCTAAATTTTAATTTCTTGCTTCCTTAAATATTATTCTCGGGTCTGAGTTATCACAATGACATTGTACTTGCCTGGCTGGGGAAGGTACCACTGAGTTCAATACCCAGCCTGAACAGCCTTAGATTCTAAATACGACTATTACTACTGTTTAATTTGCCATTGACAGATTTAATTGAAAATTTTGTTCATCTACATCTTCACAAATGAAATTATTTTCTTTCCTTGCAGTTTAAATCACTTTTTTTAAGGTACTGGGGATCAAACTAACAACCTGGCACTGGCCAGGCAGGTACTTCTGCCTGCTGAGCTAAAACCCAGGCCCCTATGAAATAATATTTTATTAAGTATATAAATATCACTTTATCCATTCAAATGGTATTGTGATTTTACTACAGGAGGCCAAGGTACACAGAAATTAATATACAGTCAGAGAGGAAATGGAACCTCAAAGGAATCAATGTAAAAAAACTAAATACAACAATCCCTGCTAGAGGCACAGCTGAAGAAAGCCAGACCTGAAGGTGAAGATGCAGTAACCATGTCTACATGCCTCTTAAAGAGAAAAAAAAAATGTGATAGCTCGAACCCCCAGGATAAAATCCAAGGAAGCAAGAAATTAAAATTTGGGGACCAAAGGCTTTATTTCCAGGCCTGGGGGCACAGTCTCCTTAGGATCGACACAAAGACCGCGTGCCTTACAGCTGGGGGAAGAGGCTTTTAAAGCTGAAAACTGGAGGAATGTTGTAATCACTGACACAGATAGCATCTTGGCTTTACAGAACTTCCTGAAATTTCCTTGAATTTAAGCATTTTCTAAAGAACAACACATTTTATTATAGACCACTGGGTAGGGAAGGGAGTTACAAGAAACTGAAACCTAAGGCTTTTATGGCCTTTCAGGAAATTGAAACTTAACCTAGACAGACAGCAAGGGGGAAGGGGGAATGAGGAAAGGGGAGGCAGTGCGGTGCAAACAGAACAGAAATAAGGTGCAATGGTTAGAGCTAGGCTATAATAAACAATAGCTTGAAATGTACAACAGTTACCACCACCTTCCCCAGGAAGTCCAGATAGGCATCTATTACCATACTCAATGACCAGAAAAACTGTACTTTTATTCCCACAAAATACCTTGGCTCTTTCTGCATACCTTTTCTGGGTGCCTTGCTACCCTTCTGAATAATATTAGTTAAGCACCTATAAGCTTATAGGTTGATTGTAGTTTGAGACCCACTCTGTACTCACATTCTCACTTGGCTCTATAAATGCCCCGTGACAATAGATCTGTGGCCTAAACACTGAAGACCACTCCTGCAAAGTTAGTGCTATTCTGTCTTTTTTTCTAAGAAAACTTTTTGAACTTCTTTTGATTTGTGACTTCATTCTTCAATGTTGTGAGCCAACCAACTTCCTGCATTTGCCATCAAACAGGGAAGGATTATATTTCTCCTATTTCAATTTGAATATGAAACATCTGCTAAAGGCCATGATCCAAAGCCTTGATTTCAAGCTGCTTGTTTGCTCTGAGTTTGACATTTCCATGAACTTTTGGACCTCGTGTCTAGTAAATTGAAGATGCATTGGAGGAAGGAGGTCACTATCGTGATGTAGCACAAAAGGTCCCATTCATAACTATATTTTTCACTGCCTCCTGGGTGCAACTTCATGACCAGATTTCCTCTACCACAACATTCCATAATTCCCATTTTAGTTAAGTCAACTTTCATTCAGCTCTACTATTATTGTTTTCTTTTAATAGTCTTTCTCTGTTCCTCGGTTTTTTATATTTTTCATTTTTGTTTTTTGTTTTTTAACACATAGTCCCACTTTTAGTTCTGGCTGACATTGAACTCACTATGTAAGATAGTCTGTCCTTGAATACATGGTCTTTTTCCTGTTTCAGCCTCTTAAATGCTGGATAAAGATGTGGGTAACATAACACATGGTGTTTGTCTTTTTTCTTCCCTCCTTTTCACTATTATTCTTTCATTAAGGTGACACTGTATTTAATCCAGGTACTTGCTTGTGTCAGTAAACCTTTGTGGAGCTTGAGATCCCATTTGCAAACAACAATATAGGAATCCAAGCAGCCAAAGAATAAATTTGGAATTTAAATTGCTGTGCTCAGAACCACTTCTATACAGACTCACCTCCCCCATTTCAAAATCTAAACGAGTGGTCCTGGACTTGAAAGTTAAGAGTTTTTAAAAGAGACAATCACAAAGAACATTCTATTGGAAACAATGTGGCTAGAATCTTATGTTAATTTTTGGCTGACACCTGTATCCTGTTTTGTTTTGTTTTTTGTTGAGCAGGTTAAATTTTTTTCTTTGGCTACAGCTCATTTTGCTTTTTCTCATTGGACTTATACACTGAGTCATTTTCCATTTTCCTGGGTCAAATACAAGGCACTAGTTAAATGTAGGGCTCAAGATGGCATGATTTATGCCAAGCTACAACATATCTAGGATACAGTGCCAAGCATTAATATTTTCTAGGTAAAAATGCACATAATATTTGACTATTCCAATATTTGTGAGGCTCAACATTATAATAAAGCCTGATCTAGAGTCATGAAAGGCTAAAGTCACCAGGTCTCTCATTATTTTCCACTGGTCTTTTTCCTCATTTTCCATAAATACTCTCTGAGTTCATAATATTGGTGCTCAAATTTGATACATATTCCTAGCTGTGATGTCTCCCATTTTTGCAGTAGTGTAGTCTGTTATCCCCATAAGAGATAGAAACACATCTTTTGATTCCCTACACTCCAGTGGAATTATGTGTTAATTTGGACATTTTTCCTTTAAGTAAATGACAGTTAATGAGTGCATGTGTATCTCATGACTGTTTCCTCATCTTTCAAATAACACTAGGAATTCTTTCAGGTGTTAGGTGCACACCTGTAATCCCAGGACTTGGAATGCTGAGGTAAGATAATCACTGTGAATTTACTGGACTAAGGTGTGAGTCCAGAGTCAGCCTGAACTGCATATGGAAACCCTGTCTCAAACAAAAAAAATCTATTATTGTTGATATCCTTGAGAAGAAGAACTCCATAGTTTGAAAGTCTTAGGATCATACCTTTTAGGATACATCGGGTGACTATAAAAACAAGTAAGACTACCTTTAAGGATATGGAAAACTAAAACAAAAAAATCATATTGCAACCTCTTATACAGATTTAATGCAATGCCCATAGAAATACTATTAGTTTAGCTCACAAATACAGAGAAAATTTTTCTAAATTCATTTGGAAACAGAGAAGATCTAGAATACTAAAGACATTCCTGGGCAACAAAGGCAAGTCAGGAGGCAACACAATTCTTCACTTATAATACTAGAAAACTACTGTCACAAAATCACCAGAGTACCGGCAGAAAAACAGACCTGATAATCTACCAAAGAGACTAGAAGATGGAGACAACTACAAAGACAGTCTTGTCTTTGATAAAGGAGCCAAATATGTTCACTGGAAGAGAGATAGTCTCTTCAATAATGCTGAAGAAATTGACTTTCCCCATACTGAAGAGTTAAACTGGGTCCATGCCTATCACCATGAAGTAGACAAAAGTCAAATCAGCTTGGAGACCTAAGTATTACAACAGAAACACTAATGAGGCTTCATGAACAAAACACAAATTTTGAATAATCAACTTCAAAGAATCAACCACTGGGGCCCCATCTTATTAAATAATATTTGTACATCAAAAGAAATCATGAACATTGAAAAAACAATGCACATACAGTTTGGGCAAGGGATATCTTTCCATTTTCTGATAATCTCTTCAGTATCCTTTTATAAAGTACTGTATTTTCAATATGTAAGTCCTTGACATTCTTTGTTAGGTTATTATAAGTATCTCATTTTGTTGGAGGCTATTGTAAAGGGTGTGGTTTCTGTAACTTCTCTGAGTGAGTTGATTGTGTACAGGAATGCTCTTGATTTTTGATTGTCAACTTTGTCTTCAGCTACATTATTGAACTCGGTTAAGTGTAGAAGTCTTTTGGTGGAGTAATTAACATCTTCTACATAGAATATCATGTCATTTGTGAATAATGATACTTTACTTACTTTCTGTTATGTGATTATTCTTATTTGTCTCTTATGTCTAATTGTTCTACATAATGTTTCCAGATCTTTATTGAATAGGAGGGGTGATAGTAACCATGCTTTTGTTGTTCTTAATTGTAATGCAAAAGTTTTTAGTTTTTTACCATTTAGTATGATGCTGGGTATATTTTGTCTTTGCTTGTTTTATCAGGTTGAGGTAAAGGCTCTCTATTGTTACATACTGCAGGATTTTATTACAAATCAGTGCTCAATTTTATCAAAAGCTTATTGTACATTTATTGAGATGATCACCATGTGACTTTTGTTTTTGCCTGTGCTGATAGGACATTTACATTTATTGATTTGCATATACTGAAACATCCCTGCCTTCCTGGGATGAATCCAAGTTGATCAGGTTTTAAAATCTTCTTGATGATTTGCTACATTCACTTTGCTAGTATCTTATTAAGGATTTTTGTACCTATGTTCATTAGGAAAACTTGCCTATAGTTTTCTTTTTCTGGTTGTGTCTTTCTCTGGTATTAGTATCAGTATAATCCTGGCCCCCAGGAAAGAGATAGGGAGAACTGCTTCTCTTTCAAATTCATTAAAGAGTAGGGGCCATCAGTTTTCTATACATTTCTTGTAAAATTTAGCAGTAAATCCATGAAGACCTAGACTTTTATATGTTGGTCAATTGCCTTTTTCTTGTCATTGTTTTGCTTCATTTTAATGTGTTTTGCAGAGGGTCTTATTATGCCCTCGAGTGGCCTTGAGCTCACATTGTAGCCCTGTTTAGTTTCAAACTCACAACAATGCTTCTGCCTCAGCCTCCCAAGTTCTGGGGTTAAAGGCATGCACCACCCAGCTAGTACCCAATAAAATTTAACTAGATCTTCAGTCTCATTAACAGATACTGCATTATGTAGAATTTTTATATCTTCTTGAGTCAGCTTTGGCAATTCATATGTATCTAGGAATCGATTCATTGCTATATTATCCAACCTAGGGAAGCATAAGTTTTGGAAGTAGATACTGATGATCTTCTTAATTTTCACACGATCTGTAATTATCTTTCTGTTTTCATTCCTCAATGAATGGTTTTGAGTGTTCTTTTCTTCTTTTGATATGATTGGCTAAGGCTTATCAATTTTGTTTATTCTTTCAATGAACCAACTCTTTGATTCATTAAATATTTTTATTGTTTTATGTTCTGCACTTCATTACTTTCCTCTCTGATCATTATATTTTCCTCACTTTCATTGGCTTTGGGTTTGTCATGCCATTTTTATTCTGGAAGTGTGAGGTAAAACAGTAGATCTTTATTTATGCTCTTTCTATTTCCTGATGTGAGATTTGAGTACTATAAATTTCCCTCTTTGAACTGCTTTCATTAGAATCCCATGAGAACCAAGGTTTGCATCTGTATTCTTGTTGTGTTGTAGATATTTTCAAGTTTCTTCCTTTATTTCATCTGTGACCCATTGATTGTTTGGCAGTGTTACTTAATTTCCATATATTTATGAAGTTTTTGCAACTTCTTTTACAATTATCACCCAATTGTATTGCACTATGCTCAGCATGTAGTTTTATTTTGGTTATGTCTGTTTGGATTTCTATATGCTTCAGTTATTTGTAAAATGTATGGGGTAACTTCAGTTTTTCTTTACATTTACTTCAGCATGTTCTGTGGACTAGTTTACGTGGCCTGTTTTAGAGAACCTCCCTTGCAGGGCTGAGAAGAATGGTTATTCTGAATATGTTGGGTCACATACTTGGTAAACATCGATTCAGTTAATTTGTTTATAGATTCGGTTCAACTTTCATGTTTCGTTGCTGATTATTAGTCTAGTTCATCTATTTGTGATAGTGGGATGTTGAAGTCTCTTGGGTCAATTGTGTTATTCTTTGTTGCATTATTTTCAGCAGTAAATCCATGAAGACCTAGACTTTTTAAAACTGCCTTATAATGTTGGGTGGTCATGTATTAGATGTACACATATTTATCATTGCTATCTTATTTTTTAAAAACCTTTGCATTAACATGTATGTAGTGAGGCTCTTTATCTTTTTGGTCCTTCTTGGTTTGAAGTTCACATTGTCTGCAAAGAGCATAGCTACTCATGCTTTTTTCTGGGACTCAGTTGCATGGAAAATTGCTTTCTGTCCTTTGACTTTCAGTCTCTGAATTTCTTTTTGAATTAAACATGTTTTCTGTATACAGCTTATTTTTGTATATTGTTTCTTGATCCATTTCACCCATCTATTTCTTTTGATTGATGCGACCATTAACAATGGTACATATTGGTTTGTCTTTGTTGAAATATTGTTCTGCTGTTGGTTTTCTGCTTTTTTTCCTCTGTTTAATTACTTGTCCTGCCTGGTTATTTCTGTGTTTTTCTTGGAATTGTGACCATTTTTTCCTCTCTCTAATATAACATTCGTTACTTTTTATAGGGTCAGTTTTGCAGTCATATATTTCTTCAGTTGTTCTTTCTCATAGAAGTATCTTATGTTTCCATTAATTTTGAAAGTTTTGTAGGATACATCAATCTGGATTGGATGTTCTTTCCTTTCAGGACTTGTACTTCTATCCAACTTTCAGGACTTGTTCTTCTGTTTCAACTACAGCTTTCTTCTTTACTTGGATATTTGTGTTGAGAAGCCTGAGGTAGGTTCATCAACAAAAATAAAGGAATCAAAGCATACAAATTGATAAATTTGGAATTTGATTAATAGAACTCAGGACCACTCATATAAATTACCTGCCAATTTCAGAGTCCAAATGAGTGCCTAATCTGGAAACTTACAAATCTTTTAAACAGAGAACCACAAAGTGACATTCTATTGGAAACAATTGAGCTAGAATCTTACATTAATTTTTAGTTGACACCTGTATCATGTTTCTTTCATTGAGCATGGTAATTTTTGTCCAGGTGGTAAAGCTTATTCTGCTTTTCTCACAGGACTTGTACTCTGAGTCATTTTCCATTCTCTTGGTTTAAATATATGGCACCAGTTAAAAGCAGGGTCTAGATGATGTAAGTTATGCCAAGCTACAATAAAGAGTGCTAAGAATTTGATGTGCTTTCAATTATAAGTGATCTGTGACTTCTCCATAACCGCATTTTATAATGTGTCCTTGTGCTGTATTTCTGGTATCTTGAATATTATATATCTTGGTGTAGTTTTATTTTGGTTATGTCTGTTTGGATTTCTATATGCTTCAGTTATTTGTATGAAAAATTCTTTATTCATGCCTGGGAAGTTTTCTTCCATTATTTTGTGAAGTTTTTTTATGGTATTTGTGTTGTCTCTGGCTTTCTCATTGACCCCAATCAATGTCATGCAATTCTTCTTTGATGCATTTTGTACCTGCTGGATTGATTTCTCATAGTCTCTTGCTACTTTTAAGATAGCACTGTTTTCATGACAACTAGCTACAATTTTGTCTTCAAGATCTGAAATTCCAAACCTCTCTTTTGTTCAGTCTGTGCATATAATTTTAATCTCTTATAGGTTTTATATAAATCATATATAGCATTGAACTTGTTGAACTCTTGTTTGGATCTCTTTCATGTATTCCATTTCTTCCCTATGTTGGGCAACCTTTGTTTTTCATTGTTTTCCTATGTTCATCTATTCTTCTATTTGCTTGTTCTCTAATACATTTGACTTAAAGTATTTTTTTTTTTTGTATCTGAAAGATTTTCTCTGTAAACTTTTCCACTTTTTTTTTCAATTCTGGGTGATCAATGTAAAAATTTAGAGAACAGTCTCTAGTTGATGGGTTTCACTATCATGCATCACATAGGATCTAATATGCATTCTGCATAATAAACAAACCGTGTGTCTATCATCAGTGTAATCAATGTACACTGCAAAGAAGTTCTAGTAAAAAATGTATCATAAAAAACAAAATAAACAGAAAAAATCCACTTCTTACTTGTGGAGAAAAAAAGAACAAATAGTGATAAATCTCACACATGAAGGACACCCTCCAGGCTTCAAGTAAGGGGTCCTTAAGGCAGATGAAGGCAAGGACGAAGCATCAACTGTCCTCAAGTTAAGACCTTACTAATGGAGTTTCTGGGACCAATCTTCCTATCATAGGAACATGCACTTTTATACTTTGCTCTATACACAAACTAACAGAGACACATGGAGATCTCACTGTGTGCTGACTGCCCCACATCCCCAGAAGCAGCTCACTCTTGGGGAGACAAGTGAATCCACACCACCAATATCTGGTGATGACTAAGTCATGGAACAGAAAGCGAAAATGAAAAGCAGGCAAATCCTCTGGAGGAGCCCTCAGTCTGGCTCTAATGTCCTGCCTTTGTATCTCTGTTCAGATCTCTGATTTCTAGCAAAGTTATCAAAACTGCTGTCTCTTCTCTGACCACAGGATACAACCTCAGAAGTGGGTGTAACAGTGAGAGCTGAAGGTTCCCCTGCCCCTCTGTAGCTGCTGTTTGGAGGTCAAAACCCCTTGTCCTCCTCCATCTCCCTCACTGTCTCTCCCACCTAGCTTTGAAGGTTAAGCTGCTGCCAGGCAGTCTGGGTGGAGATGCTTAGCAGGGCCTTCAACATATATTTATCTGACACACAACTTTTGAGTAACTGATCATGGGAAGGAAAGTTATAGTAAAAAGTGACATCTGAGTGGCAGGAATCTTGCTCTGTACATCATGACACCAGCATCCATGTGGTGGGGATCAAAACACATAGGGTTCTTGCCACACTCCACAGCTTTTCACAACACAGCAGCCCTATTGCTGATGGTACAGGTGCTTGCCTCACACCAGCACACTGGCCTACAGTTTGCAGCTGGACTTGGGAAATCAATTCTGCTGTGATTCAGGAGACAGTGAGCAAGAACAGAGAGAACACAATGGAAGCCTGGCAACTAGGTGGCCAATACAAAAGAAGAGCTGATGGTGGCCATAACCTGAGGCTGGTCAATGGGACAGCATCACGTTGTACATAAGTGAGCCTTGGGCCTGTCCCCTATCCAGGGCTGTCCAGGTCCTGAGGGGCCCAGAGCTATGCCATTAGAAGGCTGACCACACTACCACACCTTCTAATACCATCCATTGCTCTTAGGACAGGACCAAAATGCATGAACTCAGGTGGCAGGAATTTAGATGCAGACACATTTGGGCTGGGGCACACTTATTTGTCTTTATTCCAAAATGTAGTACAGATCTGAGGGACCCACTTCATGGTCTGGTGCACCCAGCCTTTGTTCCCTGAGCTGATACAATTCTGCCCATATCACATGAGTCATTTCAAAGTTACTGTGTCTACCTGGATTCTGCCAGACAGGAGCTTCTGCATTTGTCTCCTGACATAACCAAGAATATATGCATCACACAGGGACCCAAAGCTTATGTCAGGTCCTGCATTGCTCTACAATCAGATTGATCTTGATCCCCCAGTTCTGACCACCATGTCCTGAGGAGAACTCTAGAGCTTAAAGCCAAGAATAGAGTTCCTGGTAGCCTCAGTCCCACATTGTGAATCAAGGACAACACATTTTGGTTCTAGTTTGTTGTGGGTGACAACAAATCATCCATACCTGTGGGTACTGGATTCTCTCTTTGTCAAAAGTGTCTGGGGGAATGAAGAACAGCTCCCAGTCCAGCCAGGGCTAGCACAAGCCCAGATGTGTTCTCTTGAGAGAAGGGAGTATAAGAGGAGGAGGGAGGGATACCTGGGGAAAGAGAGAATGGAAGCTGGAAGAAGAAGGCTAAGAAAATTCCCTGAGCTACACAATGGCTGGCACTTTATTTTGCCACCCACCATACCTTTTGGCTGATAACACCAAGCTGCACCAGCTATATTTTGGGCAGCTACACATGCAGTTTCTCCTCTTGTAGCTCCACTGAAAGGTTCAGAGAAGACTGTGGTGGAACAGGAAGGACCTGGGTAGACAAAGTCAGGCAGTCATACAATCTGTGTTGTGCAAATTCACTATCAGACAGAGCCAGTGTCCACTGCCACCCTGACCCAGCAACAGCAGGCCAGGAGCTCTCTTGTTCAATCCTGATGCCCTCACAGGCACTGGGGCCCACACATCAGAGAAGGGCTGCCTACCTCTGTGGCTTCCACAGCACCTGCTCCTGCCCTTGTTTTGTGCTCACCTTCATGGTGCTCAGCTCCCACATGGTGCCACACAGAGGGGCCTGGATTTTTCCATGCTACCTGGCACTGATCTTGTGCTTCAGCTTGCTATGCCACAGTACCAGTTCAAGTAACTCCCCTCATGCTCAGGGAGTAAGGGAGGCCACATTCCCAGTTACATGGTTGCCATGTGTGAAAGTGAAGCCAAGAGATGCTACTGCCCTGGACTTTGAGCCCGATAATGATGACCATCAGATGGTGGTCAGAGCAGCAAGCTGGGGAACTGCACATCTGTTGCTTGGAGAACAATGTTCCAGTCCAGGTCAGGACAGCTGAGATGCTCAGTGACTTGTGGGGAACAGGGGCGGGATGGAAGTGAGGCAAATGTCATCACAGGGTTTAGGAAATGATGCCAGGGAAGAAGAATGAAACTTAGTCTCCTCTCAAAAGATGTAGTCACCAGGGATTTGGGCTTTAGTTAGTCATCAGTACCATGAATCAGGTCAAAGGGCGGTTTGGTTTGTTCACTGTGTCTGAGGTATGACAGTCCTTGCAGGCACTTGGTAACAATGATCAAATAGGATGAAGTTGTCTCAATGGACAATTCAGTCAAGAACAACCTGCAACCCTCCCAGTTTACTGTTGGCCCAGGAGGAGACATTCACAAAGCAGTTAGCTGCTATGCAGGAGGGGATAGGGTAAACAATCATTGTTTGGGAAGCTGGGGGTTAAGGAAAATACTACTAGTAATTGCAAACACCCCTTTAAATTGTTTACTTATTTCAGATGACATCCTCAAAGTAATGAGAACCACAGAAGTCTTTGCTTTAGGCTGAGGACTTTGCTCAGCAACTTCAGCACCTGTCTAGAAAATGCAAGGTTGCTAGTTTGATCCATGCTACCAAAAAAACAAAGACATAAAATGATAAATTACATTAAACCAAACAAAACAGCACACACACACACACCCTCTTGTAAGTCATCTAGAGTAAACAGTGCTTGTTAAAATCACCCTTTGAAACTGGCATAGTTATGCACAACTGCAATTGCCATACTGTAGGAATTTGAGACAGGAAAATCAGAAGTTCAAGCCTAGGCTGAAGAATATGGAGACTTAAAAAAACAGAGAGAAAGAGAAAGAGAGAGAAAGAGAGAGAGAGAGAGAGAGAGAGAGAGAGAGAGAGAGAGAGAGAGAGACAGAGACAGAGACAGAGACAGAGAGAGAGAGAGAAGTTAAACAGAAAAGCTATGCAAACATTATAATATCTAGTTCTCTACTCAGAAGTGTTCTAATCCACCATTTGTTTTGTTTAATTTTGTCTTTTTGAAACAAGGTCTCACTTTGCAGTGCAGGCTAGACTTGAGCTCACTGTGTAACCTAAGTTGGTCTCAAACTTTCAATAATCCTGACTCAGCCTCTTGAGTGCTGGGATTACAGGTCTGCACCACCATGCCCTGCTTCCACTATTTTTTTAAAACACAGGCTTCAGAAATGTTTGCTAGAGGAAGACACAAAATGCACTCAAGCATGGAGTCTGGGTGCTCAATGAGATGAGGCACCTAATCCACCAGTTTTGATGCACAGTGCACAATGCAGCAGGATCTATAATGTGATTCCAGGAGAAAAGGAAAGTGTCTCCCTCTAGAGGTGAGGACCAGTCCTCCCCACATGGGTGTGATAGGTCTCTCCAGCACAATCCAGCTGCCCTTGTGTTGGGGAGGCAGTTTTGACAGTTACCCCAGCAGCTCTCTTCAATTGCCAATAGTCATGAATCTGTCTTCACTCTGCTATTCTCTGGCAGTGTACACTTTTGGCATTGAACTCTGCAGGGTGCACCCAGAATGCTGTTCCTTTAGTAGTTATGTGTGGGAAGCCGCCTATGATGGCACCCATTTCTTGCTTCCGGGTTCTTCCCGGCCTGAACAAGCCCGCCAAATTGTCATGTCTGCCCAGTTACCCGTGACGCTAGCCTATCAGCTTGTTAGACGCGCTTCTCTGTGATTGGATACTGCTTCCCCTTATAAGAGGCTGTTCCTGCCCCCAACGGGCGGAAGAGGAACCAACGTTGAGGGTGGCGGACCTTGTTAGGTCCGGTTCGCTGTACGCAATAAAGTTTGAGAGCTGATCCTGCTCGAGTTTGGTCTCCTGTCTCCCGCGGCTCCGGTCATCTGGTGGCCCGTACGGGGAAAAAGGTAAAAGACTCAGTGACGTGCCTCTTCGGCCGGGAGGTGCGATTGCTGTCACCTGCGGTACGACGGAGGACCTGGCCCAATAACAACGGAAGGCCCCAAGCGCCTCTTCTCTTCACCCTGATCAGCTACGTGAGATACAGCGGTTCCCGGGACAGGTGAGTACTGGATCGCCTGGGTTGGGTGGACGCACCTAACAGATTTTGAGCGCCACACGGGTGGGCACCGGTCTTTTTTTTTTTCCCTTGCATTTGTTTCGCTTTCGCTTCGCCATTGTGGGCAACGCTGCTCGCAAACCCCTCGCTGACTCCCTAAGAGTCCTGCTGTGGACCCGAGGCATCTATATAAACCGGGTCACCCTTTCGAGATTTCTGGATCGTGTTAATGAAATTGCCCCCTGGTTTTGGCCCACGGGCTCTCTAACCCTCCCGTCATGGGAGAAGTTAGGAGAGGATCTTAGATGCGCCCGAGAAGAGGGACACTTGGATCCCATGGTTTTACCCCTGTGGGAACTGATTAGGGCTTGTCTGACGGACGAACAAACCCCCGGGCTTTGTTCAGCCCGACAGGCTCTTGACAAAGCTCGATCCGAGTGCTCGGAGGAGCCCGAAGTTACACCTGACTTTGGGCCTCCAGAGAAACACAAGGGCTCCAATTCTGATTCGGATTCGGAAGGCTCAGAAGAGGAGGTCGTCTTTGCTAAGCATCACCCTCCTACACCGTTAAAAGAGGAACTTAGGGCTCGGGAAGATAAAAAGGGGAACCAAACACCACCCTGCCCGAGCTACTCCGCTTTGCGGGAGGAACTTAGGTACTTCCGCTCCTTGGCAAGCTCGCGACCCATGGTCGCCCCCTTTAGGACGCCAGGCCCCACTGCACCGCCGTGGCCGGAAGAGGAGTTGCTCCCTGGGCTGCCACCTCCACCCGTGGCCGCCAGAGGGCGCCCACAACCTATGGCACCGCGCTGGTTAGAGGGAGAGCTACTTCCCGGATTACCTCCTGCGCCCCCTTCTGGGGGAGGAGGAGGACGTTCCTTCCATATGTGGTAAATGCTCTCCAAGTTCTGGAGACGGCGGGTCCCATTAAACCCTCTTCAACGGTAGCCTCCATATTCCTAGGTATTCAACATCAGTTATGGAATAGAACCTCAAAAGTGTTCATCTCACATATCAGAGCCCATACTAATTTACCTGGGCCCTTGGCGGAGGGCAATGCCTTGGCAGACTCGGCCACATGCCCGATATGGGTCTTCACCTTTCCCAACCCTCTGGAAGCAGCCCAAAAAATTCCATTCTCAGTTCCATGTTAATGCCTGCACCCTCATGGCGTGCTTCAACTTCACGAGAGCACAAGCACGAGAGATTGTACGGTATTGACCAGCTTGTGTGATCTCTTCACCCCAACAATCTATTGGCATTAACCCAAGAGGACTTCGCCCAAATCATATTTGGCAAATGGATGTTACACACATCCCAGAATTCGGAAAACTTAAATATGTTCATGTTTCGGTAGATACCGCCTCCCAGGTTATGTTTGCCTCGGCAGAACCCGGAGAAAGGGCTACCCACGCTATTAATCATTGCCTGGCAGCCTGGGATGCTTGGGGAAAGCCCAATATACTAAAAACAGACAATGGTCCTGCCTATACCAGCAAAATTTTATGACATTTTGTCAACAAATGGAGGTCACTCTTAAACATGGCATTCCTTACAACCCCCAAGGACAAGGCATCATTGAGCGATCCCATCGGACACTCAAGGGTGTCTTACAAAAACAAAAGGAGGGAATAGGCCATGGCCTAACGCCCAAAGGAAGAATATCATTGGCACTCTTTACCATAAATTTTTTAAACCTTAATCACAATAATCATTCCCCTGCCATGGAGCACAATAACCCGTCCCCAGCCGACAAAGGGCTGGTGAGATGGAAAGATGTCCTTACAGGACAATGGATGGGCCCGGATCCAGTGGTTAGTTGGACCCGAGGTGCGCTTTGTGTCTTCCCACAGGAACCAGGTCGTGAGCCTCTGTGGGTCCCGGAAAGATTGACGCGATCAGTAAACTCCCCACCAGTTCCTGATAAAGCTCAGGAGGATAAGCCCGCGGACACAAGTCAACTCGACCCTTCTGGGACCGACGCTCAGCGCCCGAGACCATCTACAAACTAAAATGTCTGGTTGGGAGCCTTTTCTATTCTGTGGGTTCCTATTAATCACCCCTGTTCGCACAAATTTGACCAACACTGTTAAAAATATGACAGCTTGGCTGCAAGACACCTACCTACCTAAGTTTCACAATTTGTCCCTCATAGTCGGTCAGGAACTTGACAATATGGACGGTATCCAACTAGGTCCAGTCAGGGGTTCTCCTGGCCCATCCTGACTACTTGGATCCTGATTGCCGTGGCCATCCTAGTGGGGCTTGTGGTTATTAAATGCTTGTTAGATCGCCTCATACAAACTCAGCAGCAGGTTAAGATCACAGCTATGGCAGCCATGCAAATGGCAGCAGGTGGCCCATCAGGCCAGCAGGCCGCCGCATATCTCCTTCACATTGCAGAACATCAGCTATAAGAGCTGAGTGGGCAAGCCAATGACGGGTAAGACAGGAAAAGCCCTCCCGGTCAATCTAAGACAGGCTCCACTCAGATATACATGGCCTATAAGGCCAGGGGTCCCTCCCGTAGTCAAATTATTGGCATTGAGATGCGAGATCAAGGGTACTGCAGTGCCATCCGCCCCAAAGGTTGGGGGGAAGGCAGGAATGAATGTCTATATGCATCCAGGTTCGGTTCACAAAAGCCTGGCCCTGCGAAAAAATGAACCACTCACCTTGAGCATGGTCCTGGCACAAGGATATGCACAAAACAGGGTGATGCACAGCAGGGTATAGACCTCTACATTCTCTCATGCCTCGGCCTACAAGGTAGGCCCACTCCTAGGTGTCTAACAGCAACAAGGTCATAGACACCTTGGAGGGACCCACAGACCATCCTATTTTAATAAATAAAAAAGGGGGACATGTGGGAAGCCGCCTATGATGGCGCCCATTTCCTGCTTCCGGGTTCTTCCCGGCCTGAACAAGCCTGCCAAATTGTCATGTCTGCCCAGTTACCCGTGACGCTAGCCTATCAGCTTGTTAGACGCGCTTCTCTGTGATTGGATACTGCTTCCCCTTATAAGAGGCTGTTCCTGCCTCCAACGGGCGGAAGAGGAACCAACGTTGAGGGTGGTGGACCTTGTTAGGTCCGGTTCGCTGTACGCAATAAAGTTTGAGAGCTGATCCTGCTCGAGTTTGGTCTCCTGTCTCCCGCGGCTCCGGTCAGTTATGAAACAGTGTCAGCAAAAAAAAGGGGCCAGAGATATGGATTAGTGAACATTTATCACAATTGTCAAGACTCTTGAGACATGAGCCTTCCATAATCCTGCCTCTTGGGCTGGGAACAATGAACCAACCAGGTTGATTGCTGGGTGCAAGGAAGGCAACTGGCAGCCTGAATTTCTGAAGATGCAGGCAGATGCCAATCAATGATGATTCGGCTCTCAGTCAAATACTTACCAGTCATGAGGTCATTTAGCCACTAGTCCATGAAATTAGTGCCCTCTAGAAGAGCATGGGGTGGGATGCAGCTGCCTCCCTTGTCTGTGACCTAAGGCTCACAGAACAGAAAGGGAGGCTCCCCGACATCTGCCAGGTCCCTCTGCCTGTCCATGGGAGCCTGGCAGGAAGTGAAAGGGTGCAGAGTAACCTCCCTGGGCACACACTCTACCTGCCTCCCAAACCATGACCACATACTGAAATCCACAGTATCTTGTGCCTGGGACCCACCACACTCTGCCTGACATGGGGTTCATGCTCCAGGTGACAGAATATGGTACACTAGGGTATGGTTCCCAATGTGCCCAGCTTCCATAGATGCCTCTGCCTTTTGGGGCCCAGGTCCACCTCTCCCTTGTTGTAACGTTTATTACCTGCTTCTTTGTTATTCTGAGACTGTGAGACAGCTTCAACACAGACCGTCGTGGCCTTGGCCATGACCAAGTGCTAGGTTACAGGTTTGAGCAGCCATAGAGAGCATGGGTTGAGAGGACCACACACCATGTCTGGGTTGCTGACCCCAACTCTCTATTCTGTGCATCCAGGAGGAGGGGGGCTTCCTTCCTATGTAGACAGAGCCTTGTGGTGGGGAAGAAGGCACTGCCCAGCTCCTGGCTGCAGACCCCCTTCATGGTGTTCTCTGTTGCTCTGCATAGCTCCCATGGAGCATGAAGCTCACTCTCTGAATGGACTTTTCCTACTAATAATCAACTCCAAGCACATCAGGAGTCTGACTTTGACAGAAGCTTACTCTTTGGGGCTGAGCATCCCTGAGCCTGGATCTTTTTGATGTGGGGTTTGGTCAGTCAAAGTTCCCCATGATCTCACAGGTCAAAGGCCTGCTCTCAGATAGCACAAGGCTTGAAAGGTGGCCTGTGAGACACAAGCTCCAGTGCAGGTCTCTAATTACACAGGGCCAGCACTGCTCCTTTGGGTATCAGATGCATGGTCTATATGGGAAATGGGTTACACTCAGCTGAATTCAGCAATGTGAGCAAGAATTCCTGAGGCTGAGAGCATGGAACCATATAGCAGGCTGGGTCTCTTGTGTGCTGTCTTAGTTACTTTTCTCTTGCTTGTGAGACAAAATAACAGACACCCAGACTTTAAAAGGAGAGGGTTTATTTAGTTCACAATTTGGAAAGGTTTCAGTCCATTACCTGCTGGCTTCAAGGCAGGGTGGGACATGGCAGAGGGCAACAGACCATGACAGTGGAAAATGGTAAAAGCAACAGGTGAGGAGAGGAGAGGAAGTCTCCTTCCATCCCTAACAATGTAAGCAGGTACCAACCCTAGGGCAGCTGTTCCACAAACACCCTTAATCTCAGCATTTGACCATGAATCCATAACAAACTTAGTTTCAGGGACTTCTGGAAAAACCGTGCTCCTGTGACTACATGCGGCTTTGGGGTACATCGAGACACAAAATGTAACATGTGCAGTATATATACTGCCAGTGAGAGATGGTATAGAATTTTGACCTGGCTCTAAGGCAGGGACTTCAATCGAGAATCTAGGTACTTATGGCTTAATTTCTTAAGAACCATCCTGTGTACAGAAGAAGCTCTGCTTCCCAATAGCCCACTCAGGTGGCCATGAGTCACCAGCAGGAAACAGGAATAGAGATGGCTGTGTTTCAGGCCTTAGATGCAGAGCAGAGGCAACCCAGGTAGAGGGAATCTCACCAGGGCTCTGAGGAAGGCCACATGGCGGCTGATAAGTGAGCCTGAGCTGGTCCAGGGTTTTGGGAACCACAGTGTAAGAATAAATTCTAGATGGGGAGATGAAGGTGGATGAGATCCACTTCCAGAAGGACCCAGGCTGGCTTTCCCACCAGGCCAGCAAGCCCCAGGTGCTATCTGAAAGGCTGCCATGGGGAACTGCAATAAAGGACCTGGTTCATCATATGCCTGGTGGCTTCTGTGCTGTCACTAGAAAAGTGAATCCTTCCCCACTTAGGCAATCCCAAAGGAGACAAAGTGAGACTCCTGGTCTGCTGCCTGGCTGGCTGGTGGCTTTGAGGGCTTCCTGGATCATAAATGCTAGTGAACACCTCTTAGTAACTACCTGCTCAGTGGGTCTGGGTGTCCCTACCATCCATACCATGGGGGAGCAGGGTTATGAGACAGTGTGTGGACCCTCCAAGTTCACAGTGCAGGGCAGACCCTGCAGCTCTATGTGCAGCCTGTGCTTCCAGAAGCTGCCAGGTCTCTGTGCTGTATTCACATCTCTGGGAGGCTTTGTGGAAGTCCTGATGGCCCCCTTCTCTGCTTGTCTGAGATCTCAGAAGCTTCTCACACACTACTAGGCACTGCACCAACTGTGCTGTCTCAAACATCAGCCTGGAGCAGGTCCTTGCAGGGCTGCAGTACACATACCTGTACCACAGTGGGGCCTCCCAATAACAACAGATGCCAGCAGGGGGAGAGTGTGAGCTGAGGGGACTCTGTAATGAAGCCACAGGAGAACAGGGGATCTTCAGGGTCAGATTACAACTTCAGAACCTCCCTCCAGTGTATAGTAAACAGCAGGCTTGTGGTACTGCCTCCAAAGGAAACTGGGGTCTATGTCTTCAACTATCACTTCCTCTCTGCTCAGCCAACTTGGCCAGGTGCCAGGTCACTGTCCACACATTAGTGGTAGCATCATAATAGGGACATGGACACTAAGTCACTTCACTTCCAGTCATGATTTACTTCTGCTGTTTTAGTTCACTGTAACTCCTGGGCCCAGCTATCCCTTTGGCAGTGGCATGACTGTGCTTCTACCATATCCCCCGTTCTGACACATCATCACATCAGAAGAGGTGCACTCATCCAAAACCTAGGCCCTTGCTACTGTGTCCATGTCTCAGGGTCAATATCCAGCCCCTCAGGTCAGAGGTTAGGGGCCCTCTAGGATAATGACATTGTACCAGGAGACAGTGAATACAGCCACTCAGCCTTTCATGGCTAAGAAAACTGGACCAAATTTTTTCAGCAGCACCACAGCGAAGTACCCTGTGAGTCATCACATACAGGTCCCCATTCCAACACCCAGGACAAGCCTGTTTTCTCATCTCTAGAATGTGTTGTTGTCACAGGACACATGAGATGATACTCTTCATGTAGGGAGTTTATGACTTATTTGCTAACAAACTGATCTGAAAATGCTATTATTTCTAACTGTTCCTTATGAAATTTAACCTTTGAGTATCACTGCAGCTTCCAGCACTCACGGTGGGGCATGGCTGGGCCACTAACTCTAGGCTTCCTACTGTCTCATCACAGACTGCAAATCACTCAGTGTAGAACTTGGCAGTGGTCTGCACAGTGAGGGTGGCACAGGCAGAAAGGCTGCACAGCCAGATGGAGCCCCTGGAACAGGACTTTCTGCACAGCAGCCCTATTCACAGCTCTTCCTTCCCAGGTCCCTCAAGGGCCAACATTTCCAGCCCACAGTCCCCGATTGTGGGATAGTGAGTTTGCTCTCAGCTGCACAGTATGACATGGCCACCTAAAGCTGAGTCTTTGAAATGTGCTTACATCTTTCATCTTCACTTCAAGGAGAAATGAGAACTCGACCCAGTAATAGTGCAATTCTCAGAACAGTGAATTGCACCTAAAGCCAAGCTTATCAGGTCCCTATGGTACAAAATGGGGTTTCCAGGCAATTGCTGACACCAACCAAGGCTCTATGGAAGGCCTGCTGGAGTAGCTGTGTTTATTCTCCATAGAGCTGCCTTCTCCGTGGGAAAGGTTGTTTCTCCCTCACTGATCCCTACACTGAGTAAACATTCTCTCTTCATTGTAGAGGAGATTGGATAGTTGCTCTATAGGCTTTGGGATGTATTACTGAGAGCCCTATTCTCTGGGGGCTGGCAGAGGCATCAGGCCCATTCAGACATCAGGGCAGGAACCAGTTGGTAACATGAGTACATGAATATACATTGAGCCACACCACACACAGACACTTTCCAGGCACTGACAATGATCCAATGACCAGGAAAGATATATGTACTCCCCTCTTGACCTTCCACATTAGTAGGGGCTACCCTGGATGGCAGATCATGTACCACTGACATTATAGTACATGAGAACCCCTCTTCGCTCCCCTAGACATGCATGAACAACAGTGAAAGAGGAGCCCAGAGGAAGCACAGAGTACTGGGTGGCAAGTCACTGAGCAATCTAATGACTGAGGAAAGGTGGAACAAGACACAGCCCTCTGTCCTCTCACTTCCAACATACTTATGGAAGACAACCCCTGCACCACAGCAGACAGTTTTCCATCCCCCATGAAAGCAACATGCCACTGGAGAGCACTAGACAGATGTGTGTGCAGCTTCCCTGAAGAAGGGAGAAATGGTCACACCAGTGTACACAGACTCTCCCATGCAGTCATCTGTCAGTCTCTCAGGGCTGTCTAGACCAAGAGTGATTCACTGGTGGTGGAGATAGAGTGGGATTGGGCTCTCCACAGCTGGAGCAGCAGGCAGGTGTCTAACTCAGCATGTTGACTTGGACAAGCATTTTGGGTTTGAGGACCAGATCTCACACTCAGCTCCCTACACCTGTCTCCTCCAGAACCACAGCCTTAATTCTTAGCTCTAAGCAGCAGCTGCAAACTCACATGGACCCTCCAATGCAACTTCACTTTGCTGAGCTTGAGCATTGTGAACACTCTGAGGCAGAAACTAGGGTGAGGAGGACTGGTAAGGTCTGTGGGTATGTGAGGAGGACAAGGCTAAGGGACCACCCTGTAGCTCTGAGACACACAGGAATCAGTGGGTGGATGCAGTGTGAAAAACTTCCAGATAGTGGATTTGTGCACAGAGCTATCTCTAACATGCAGTGGGAAATTTGCACTGCAAGGAACATGGGAAATTGATGATCTTTTCTCTTTTTGCTGTTGAAGTGTCAGCTGCACACCAAGCTCAAGGAGCAGCTGCAGAGTCTGCACCTGATCCATCTCCAGTGCCTTCACCAGCTCTGGGACCACAGGAAGAGCCAGCTCCCGGAGCCCATCTCTGTCCTCTCAGAGGTATGACTAACAGGGGCTCCACAGCAGGTGGCAGCTCCTCATCTCCCCTGAGGCCAGCTCCTGCTGAAAACTTGAGTTTCCCATCTCCTCCACTATTTTTTTTTCCATTTTCTTGCCCTTACCTCTAAACTCCTTTTAAATATTATGGCATAAATTAATTTTAAACAAATGATAGGATGTCATTCACTTTAATTAGCATACTCAGTGCAGTGGCATGCACACATTCTCAATATGAACAATCTTCAGTTTTGCCCGGTTCCAGAATATTTCCCATAACTTCATTCCCATTTGGACACATTTCCCTCTCTTCCCTGCCAGCCCCAGCCACCACTGATCTTTCTGCCTCTGTGATTTAGTACTCTAGGTTTTCACACCAGTGCATCACAATTCTGTTTGGCCAAGCATTAATGGAAGAGACTAACTGATATTTTTCTTTGATAAAGGGGACAGTCCCAGATAGATCTCTGTTTATAAATAAAACTTAAATACATTCATCTTTGAGGTTGGAAATGCTTTTCCATTTGTTGTGTGAGGTAAGAGACAAATACTTGCAATGCAAAAGGGAATCTGCTCATATGGCCAACAAATGTACAAAATGCGCAGTATCCCACTGAAGATACATTCAGGGCCATGTCACTGAGTGATGCTGTGTCCCCATTTGACTTCAGGTTTTAAGGTAAGTGGGGAACAACAGTGTGGAGGAAATGGGGTGGGGGAAGCAGAACCATTTCCCTCAGCTCCCCTCAGAGCTCTACACAGGGTCCCTTGACCTTTCTGAGCTAAGCATAGAGGTTTCTCCCACACAGAGAGCTGTACAACAACACAAAAAAAATAAAGAAAAATCTGCATAACATTTTAACTTTCTTTTAAGTTGTTCACAGCACTTTTAGAAAAGGAAGGAACTAGGACCCTCCCTACCCTGCAGGTAGAGTGTGCAGGGCACCAGTGTAGGCCACAGAAAGCAGGGAAAGCTTCAGGGAAGCTGAGCTCAGTATCTCTGGGCCCACAGAGAAAGAGGCCAAGGAATCTGATCATGAAATTACCATTGATGCAAGATGGATTTGTATGTGGAAGATCTCAGTTTTTACAATGAAATATCTCTGCCATCAATATGCATACACATGGAGATGTGTGTGAGACAACCAGAGGGACAGAGGCAGCGTGAGGCAGAGCCTGGGAGACTTGCCCATCACTTAATGAATGGAGCTGCAAAGGACTTGAAATGTGAATGCTCTTCTTGGTTGTACTCTCAAATTCCTTTATCATACCATGTCATCTTTGGGTGGGGAAGTGGCACAGTGAACTAATCCAAACCTGGTGACATAGATAAATATACCAAGATTTTCCTTTTTTCTTTTTCTAAATCTGTCATTGGTAATAAGAGAGCATATATTAATGGCATACAAATAGTTCTCCAGTAGCAGAGTCCTCCATGGGCTTGTCATTAGCAGGCTCAGAAGACAGAAGAAGGGTGGGAAAAGCAGAGCAAGGTCCATATAAAGGTGGAAATGACATTTTCCCTTAGTTGAAAAAAATGTCACCTGAGACTACTTACTTAAACCAAAGAGAGATGCCACCTCTTCCCAAGGTGGGGGGGGGGCAGCACAGAGTACAAGGCTGGGTAGGAAGAGAGCCAGGGTTCAGCTGTGTGAGAGGGGATCACAATGTACCTATCAGGGCCATTAGCATGAGTGGTCTGCCATCCACCAGCTCCTCTCTCCTGTCATTGCCTGCTGTGAGGGCCTGTGTCTCTTTACTGCTGGGTGGAGAGAGGGCCAAGACATAAGCATTCTGTCATTTTGTCATCTCAAGAAAGACTCGGGACAAGGCCTAGAACATGGCCTTCTTTCAGCATTTTCTGTGCCTGTAAGTTTATAATTCACTCAGCAGTTTTGCTGTGTGCTACATTCATGGTTTCTAATTTTTCACACCTTAACTGAGTAAAAAAAGAATACGGGTGTCTTTCAATCTCACTTTTTGTAATGAAGACTTAGCAGTACATTTTCCAAGTTAAATGTATAGATGTTGACTGTCATAGACACAGATGTCAAACCTGAAGTCTCCAGATTGAGTTGGAGCCTGGAAGAGGAAGTCCAGGGGTGCTCAGATCTTTGTGGAGATCTTATGTCAGGGGAAAATGGGCCAGGCAGTGGTAGAGGAAACCTTGGCACCAGGGGCAAAAAATTGTGAGGTACAGGCCTCCTGATCCACAAGTCAGCTTCTCAGCAAAGCAGCATACACTGCACACTGGACAGAAGATGGCTGGAATGGCCCTGCTACCAGAACTCCTCCCTGTAGGCCTGAGGCCCCCTGTCTCACTCAGGGAAGCACTATAAGAAAAGGTCAGTCTGTTACACAGCCCACATTGACTGAATGTCTTCCATCCAGGTGCAGATCTCAACTTCCACATGTGGATGCACCACAGCTGTGGAGTAGGACAGGTGTTTGCAGGGAGCAGGTTAGGAGGTGGGGGCACTGCAGGCAAGGTCAGTTTATGAAGCCTGAAATAAGAGATGAGCACCTGACCAGCTCCAGTTTCCTTCAGCAGTAACCACCCAACAAGAACTTTTTGCCTTAAAAGTCTAAGTAACTGAAAGGAGTTACTGCCAAAAATATATACTGTAGTATTAGTTGGAAGATACAAAAGTAAATGGCTGCATCCCTAAGTAAAATGAGAAGTGACTCTTAATGGGAATCTTGTCTCCTTTGGTGTCACTGACCCGCATCCATCAGGAACACACACACTGATGAACAGAGCAAAAATTAATATAGGCAATGTGTCAGCAATCAAAACTCATTAATAACAACAACAAAACCCATTGATAAGATAAATGACTCAGTGAATTTTTCAAGTGTATAATAAAGAATAAATAGTAATTACTTTTGTATTCTTCCTAGAAATTGAAGGGAAAAAACCAACACCAACTTCTTTTAGATGACAAAGTCACCCTGAGAATGAAGCCAGACAATAATGTATTAAAAATAAAATAAAAAACAATTTAAAACACCCTACTGACCAATATTCCTAATGAACATATGCAAGATTATTCAGCTAAATGCTTGTCAGCTAAATTTTCAAGCACAGGCAAAATTTAAGCACCATGATTAACACTCGGCTCAATCTCAGTTATGCAACTACCATCGCACTATAAAAACCATTGAGCATCACTTGCCACTTTCCCAGAATGAGACAGAGCTAACCCTTCAATAGATTTGGAAAAATAGCTTTGAGAAATTCTGAAGTTCAACATTTTGTCATTGTAAGAACTATTCACACACTATGTATAGGAAGAATGGACCTCAGCACAGCAAAGATGATACATGAGAAGCCCATCCCGGACATCGTGCCCCGAGGGTGACAAGCTGCAAGATTTTCTTCTCAGATCAGCAACCAGAAAAGGCTTGCAGCAACTTTCAACACAGTACTCCAAGTTCAAGCCCTAGAATTTACTCAATAATAAGAAATGAAGGCTTCCAAATAAGAAAGGAAGAATTAAGCACTGTTTCTGTTTCCTGAGGACACAACCTTTCATATTAGAAACATATGTCTCCACTGAAAACCTTTTAGAACAAATTCAAAAATCACATAAGGTGCAGGGTACCAGATCCACATATCCTAAACAATTTATATCTATGTGCTTCAAACAAACTGCAACCTCAAATACAAAGAATACAATTCATTTCATAATTCATCAAAAAGAATTAATGCTTAGGAAAAATTTAACCAAACTCACATGTTCTTTAAAATTTGTAGAAATTGATGCAAACAGTATAATAGCACTAACAGAAGAAAACACATACCATGATGCCGGATGGGAAGAATTCATGTTGGTATAATGTACATGCTACCCAGCCCTTTCAAAGTATTCCTGTCAAAATACCACTGATATTTTCCTAGAAATAAAAAAAATATGAAATTTCACAAGGAAGGACAAAGTGTCATCCTCTAGCCATGTAAAGAACATTAAAGGTAGAAGCACAAAATACCTGGTTTCCAAATACATTATAAAGTGACAGCAGTCAAAAGGTTCTTATACTGAAATAATTGGACCACAGATGAAAATGACTAGTCCAAAGACAAACCGACTCATAGAGTCACGAGGAATTTGGATTTGTTTCTTCACTCCATTCCTGTCCTTTCCTATATTTTCCTTTACTTTTTCTTTTCAGGTTCTCCCTCTGTTGATCTGCCCTGAGCTGAAATTAGAGTGTGTTGCAGGCTTGTCTGAAACTCCCATTAATCCTGCTGCCTCAGTGGCCTGAATGCTAACATTGCAGGTATTTTCACCATTCCTTGCTCAGCCAGTGAGTTTTTAATAACACCAGGATGAAAGCACGTCTGGTGGGGTGTCTTGTAATCCTATCACTCTGGAAGGCTGAGGCAGGAACATCATAAATTCAAGGATAGACTCCCCAACTTAGCAACTCATTGAGAAACTCCTCAAAAAAATGAAGACTTTTTGGGCTGGGGGTTTAGCTCAGTGGCATAAGCGCTTGTCTTGCAAGTAGGCAATCATGAATTCCATCACTGGTACCGATAACAAAAAAAGACCAAAAGGAAGACTTTTAAAAGTAGAATGTAATAGAACTTAATGCAAAAGCTCTGTATTCAACGTCTAGAAACTGAATGGAAAACCTAAACCATAACCAAAACAAAACCTTGGAAAGTAGAAGGGAAGGCAACAGTGTTTTATCCTGGCCTGGCCTTCTGGAGGGCAGTGCGCCCCAAGTGGGCTTAACCTTCACATCTTTCTTGGGATTTAACACCAATCATCAATTTCCATGAGTGATCAGAGAAAAAGAGAAAGTGCTTTGGGGATATCAAGCCTGAGACCCCCACTGGAAGGCATTTGCAGTGATATTCTGAAGTGCATGCTGACCACAGTTACAGTTAAAAAGCAGTGACTCTAACAATATTGTTAACTGGATTTTCAGTCCTACTCATTGTGAAAGAAACTGCAGATTAGGAAGGTGGTAGAAAGCTTAACTATATGGATTCTTTCTACAAAGTCTAAAGATCAAAGTCAAATATTTTATTCCATGAATATGCAAAATTGTTTGCCAATTGCCACTCAGAATAATGTACACCTGTAATCCCAGCCCTCTGACAGTGTGAAGAAGGATGAAGGGTTTAAGCCTAGCATGGGAAACTCAGAAAACTGGTGAGACTATGTCTTAAAATCTTTAAAAACAAAATTTTACAAATGTATGAAATTATTGATCATTAAGAAATCCTAGAAATCACTATGCAAGGTACATTAACCACTGTTATTCTACAATTATTTTATCTTTACTAAGAGTTAAAAGAGTATATTTTATATGGCCCTTATTATTATTTCAAAAAAATAGCAATCCCTTGATCAACTTCTGATTCTAAATATAAATTTAGGAGAGGAAAAAAAGCAATGATCACATTCTCTTCACACTGAGCTACTCAAATCCTAAGAAATTATATTCAGTAGCATATCTGCAGTTACCTCTGTAAAATATTCAAAAAAATTGAAACAATGCAAACTTGTCAGCACATCAATGTCTACATGATGGTAAACCTTATGCTAGGTGTGCTGACTAAAGTACATTTGCAAGAAAAACTCACATATGTTTTTATTCTGAATTCACAGGTGATATTTGACTTCATATTTTTAAACTTTTTAATTTTTTCTTCTTTTCTTTCTCTCTTTCTTTTTTTCTTTCATTCTTTTTTTGAGATTGGGTTCTGCTATACAGTTGAAGCTGGCTTTGATCTTCCCTTGTAGCCCCGATGACCTGAAACTTACAACAATCCACCTGCCTCAACCTCTGAGAACAGAAATGACAGGTGTGTACCAACATCACTGACTGTGTTTTCCTTTTAAAATTTTCTCCAAAAAACTTACTCAGAGTTATGTGATAATCTTATATTTTCTCAGACTGAATATACAAAATCAAATCAGAAACCACAGAAAATACAGTTTCAAAATCCTCGCGAACATATAACACAATGTAACATAATATAGCATAGCACAGTATACCATAATAAAACAAAATGAAAAGCAACCACCTAACTCTGCTTTAAACAACTGCTTCCAAAGATACTTTAAGAATTTCTGTTAGCCATAAACTAGTAATATAATCCATTAATTTCACATTTAAGTAGTTTTTCTTTAAAATGAAAGACTGCATCCACTCAAGCCCATGAATAAGAATGGCTGTGGCAGCTTGCTTTCAAGGGTTGACCCAGAAACAGAAGAAATGGACATCAGCCGATGGGTGAGGGGTGCATGAACATGTGACCGCTGGTTTTGTTCAGCCCCCCAATGGCATGTGGTGGCAGCACACTGGGAGCCCAGCATGGAGACACTGCTTGAAGGAGACCAACTAGAGAGCATTTTGCCTGATCAGCCTCAGGGCCATCACCTCTAGGAAAGGCAAACTACCCAGCAGGGACACAAAGCCCATGGTCTGTTTGGGATGGGAGGACTGGAAGTGATATCAGTGGCTATGAGACAAGTTCCCCAGGAGTGATGTGCATGTGTCCTTCCTCAGCATGAGATGATGATGTCCATGGCCTTGGAAAGCCTCCCCTTGTAATCATCACCTGCTCTCCACTCCACAGGATGTCAGAGTATGGAGCTACAGTGTGTGGCTGAGTTAAATACCTAAGTAATAAGTAATCACTCATAGGCCCATGAAAGTCAAATTTCCTAGGAATCCTCATCCCCTGGACAGGAGGAGGTTATAACATGAAACATTCACATACTTCAAAGAAAATTATTATGGTTATTCTGGGAACATCTCCATACTCCCAAATGGAGTTGAAATGAAACTAACATAAACCAAGGAAAGAAACTCATCCTAAAATTTCACAGATCTCTAAGTGAAGCCTAATTCTCAATGAAAAACACTTTATGGGTGGAAATGTGCACTTGGCACCCATCCTGCCACTTCTGAAGCATTTACATTTGTTGTATGAAAAATTTCAAAGTGAAGAAAAGTGTAAAACCACCTTCTGTTTTCTAGTTTTCACTTGCCATTTCTAAGGAACACAAATTTGTTCCACAATAAAAAGCAAAGAGGCATGGGAGGGGGCAGCACAGCTATGGACCCCAGCACATGACACAACTTCCTTGGCAACAGGTCTAAACAGAACTTTGAAGGTTCTGGTTACCAGGCACCTTTGTCTGGTGGCAGTTGACCTTCACCAGCACTTGGCTCATGAGAGTGACCAGTGAATATGCTGTGCTGCTTTCTGAGGCTTTGAAGCCCCAGCTTCTTAACCCTGCATGGGAAAACCACATGAGAATGAGTGAAGGGATGGTTCACTGGGCCAAGATGTTTCAGGAAGCTCACCGGGAACTGCCTAAAATCAAGGGCAGCACAGAGCAGGGCCCAAGAGCCCCAACCCCAAGACACCAGAAAAAAGAGGGAGCCCAGGACAGGTGTCCCTAGACTCAGCAACCAGCCACTGAGAGACACCAACTAGAGGACAGAACATTAAGGCCTAGCCACCTCTGTGAATTCTCCTAAACAATTCCCATCCTAAATCATCAGTATAAGGCCTCTGAGGACAGGCAGTGAAGGCAGATGCTCTGGGGCAGGGGTAGGTGTTGGGAAGTGTAGGTCTGTGCTCCTGTCATGTTCCTACCCAGGACAGGGCTGGCAGGAGGAGAAGGGCAGTGCTCATGTGTATCCAAAGCCTGCAGAGTCATCTCCTATCCTCCTGGGTAGAAGTCTGGGACAGAGCTGTTAGTCTTTGAGGAACATAAGGTTATCTGGGTTCACAAAGTGAAACCTGTGGTGTCTCAGAGTCTCAGGCTTCCTGTTGGATACTGGGCACTGCCCCAACCATGCTGTACACAGGACATTGGCATGGAGGAGGACCCTGGGCCCTGTGTGCCACATCCCTGCTCCAGAGATGAGACCCACAATAACAGGAGGTATTGGCTCCAGTGCAGAGAATGTGAGCAGAAGGGAATGTATGGAGGCCCACACATGACTAAGAGGAACTTTGGGTCTGATTAACCCTTCCAACGCCTCTATCCAGGGCTTGTCAAACACTGGGCCCATGGTCTTGCTCCAAAGGAATCTGGACTGCAAGTGCTCAACTACCATATCCTCTCTACTAAGCCTCTACCTTGTCACAGGCAAGGTCACTGTACACATATTGATGGAAGAGGAGAAAGGAAACAGACACAAAATCATTTCATTTCTTGTCATGAATGAATTCTGCCATTGTACCTCATTTTCTGTACTGGGCCTGGTGTCCAAGGACCATTAGCAAGGCGTCTTCCTCCACTGTCCCCAGCTCTTACACAGCATCACCTCACCAGATGTGTGCTCACCTCAAATGTCAGTCCACTCTGTCCAGTTCTCTGGCACTCATCTCATGGGATTTTTCCATGCACTGCAGGTCCTTTTGCAGGAGCCTCCGGGCTAAATGAGCACAAGAAGAGAGCAGTGAACACAGTGGCTTAGCCTTCCATGGCTATAGAAGAGGAATTTAATTCCTTCCTGGGGCCTTTTCATCAGAATCTTGGGAAATTCTGTGGTGCCACATTAATGGACCTGGATATCCAGAATGAGCCTCCTTTTCTCATCTCTAAAATGGGTGGGCTGTCTTACGACTCATAGGTTTTGTTCATACATAGACTTCTATTCAACCTCTCTATTGAGGTGATCTGAGCATGCTAGTATTTCTAAGTTTCCCTTGTGAAATATAAGTTTTAATAAGAGAATCCCTTTTCTGCAGGGGCCCTCCTGTGAGCCCATTACCACTAGCCTCTGCGGACTAATTGGAGTGTGGGCTTTGCTTCAGCCCTAAAACCTCCTGAGAAGCCATGTGCAGGACACCAATTCCATGTCTACCCACAGTCTCAGAAGTCAGGCAGCAGAGAAACTGGTAGAGGTCTGTACAGGAAGCACGGTGCAGGCAGATGGGCCTCACAGCCTGAAGAAGCCTAAGGAGCTGGCCTTCTGGATAGATACCCCAGGCACAGCCTCTCCTCCTTGGACTTCTCCAGGGCTAAACTCTCTACCCTATAGGCACCAAAGCTGAGAAGGGGAGTTCTTACCTAAGCAGCCCAGTGGGAATTGGTCACTGTGGATTCAGGTCCTGGCCCTATGCAAGGGCCTCAGTCAACCCTAGTTTACAGTGCCAAACAGGTCAGGAATGAGTGGATTGAGAGCTTAGGGTCACTGAGGATGAAATGGGGGCTCCATGCCAAGCAGTTAGCTGTGGCCTTGGCCCCATGAAGACCTGCTATATAGGCTGTGATAATTCTGATGGATGATCTTCCATCCCACCCAGTGACCAACACTTGGTGGATGCAGTTCTGTTCATCAGAAAGGAGATCGGAGAGTCACTCCATGACAGGAAATCTTGAGAATGGCAAATTGTCCATAGCTGTCAGACAGAAAGGAAGAGCAGATAGGTGTTACCAACCCACAATTGTATATGAAGACACACTGTGTGAAAGCACGTTTCTGGGTATTAACCAAGATTCTGTAAGCAGAGCCTGTGGAACCACTGCCCTTTTGAGTTTTGATGTTTGTGGGAGGCCACAGAGTAACCCTTGGCAGCAGAACATATATTGCTCACCTCAAAGCCATTGTTCCAGTCTCCAGGCATCCCTAGTTGTGTGTACAGACCATGCACAAGGAGCTATACAGAGGCAAAGAGAACTGGGCAATGCATCACTCCCTGAGCTAGAGACTGCAGAGATGCAGGACAGACACTGATTGATCCCTCACTTCTCAGATATTCATGGAGTGGCAGCCCTGAGCCTTTGAGTGCAAAGACAGGGCAGATTGCAGTCTCTACCTTCTCCAAGCTGACTTTCACTGGGGAGGGGTAGGGAGATACTGTGTCAGGATTCACTAAAGAATGTAGATGCATGATAAAACTAAGCAAGGTCTCCCTCCCAATGAGACTTCTTTCAGCCACTAAGGGCTCCTTGGGCCCTCACTGCCCAATTGTGGGTGGGTGAGGATGGGGCTGGACATTGTATCAACTGGGCAGGAGGTCCACAAACCCCTCTCTACAAGTGAGATGTGCAGGCAATGTGGGAGGAAAGCCCAGGTCTCTCACTCTGCTGGTTCCCTGTCTGCCCCAGTTCTTCTGTGCTTGAGGCCACATTGGAAGTATATACCCATGTGGATCCCCAGGCTGAGCTTCTCCTGGACCAGCTGGAGCCCCAGAGACTGAGCCACAGGGTAACTATCTCTGGAGTGTAGGATGTAGGGTTGTGGGGAGTTGATGGCCTTGGAACTCAGCAAAGAGCCCAGATGCTGGGTGACCCAGGAGTATGACACACTCAGCAGTCGGTGTGGGGATGCAGTCAGGAGGCGTTCCTGGGGCTGTGTTGGTGCACATGGCTGCCTCTGACAGGCAGTGGGAAGGTTTTGCCCAGGAAGTCCATGGAAAGTTGGCAATCTTTTCATTTCCTGCAACTACAGGGCCAGGCTCAGCCCATGCAGAAGTTGCACCTGCAGAACTTGGGCCAGCTCTACCTGCAGCTCCCTAACCAGCTGTGATCCCAGAGCAAGAGCCAGCACCTGGATTCCTTTGTCCAGCAGCTGAAGTTCTGAGCCTCCTGGTGGCTCCACTCAGGAGCCATCTCTCGAGCTCTAACTGCAGGCAGTTCTTGACCCACACCTGCCATTCCCCTCTCTTCCAGATTTACTTACGATTGTTTTCACAGCTACACTTATTTACATTAGTGATAGAACAAATATAGGTAAAATTTAAGATTTTAGGTTTGTTTAAAATAGTCACCTTGCTGACATTCATTGCATTCTCAATGGTGAGCAAATTTCCCCAAGTCCACTTCCAGAACATATTCTTCAAATTTTACACAATGGTGTTTTCTTTTCTTTCCCCTCTTGCCCCATCCCAGCCACCACTGATTGTATGTCCTCATACTTAACCTATATTGCATTTCCCACATCAGTGCCATAAAGTTTTCTTTGGCCAGGAATGTTGGTAGTGACTATCTTGGGTTAGAGTTAGGTTTAGGGGTAGGTTAGACTTAGGGTTAGGGTTGGACTAAGCTCCCAATTATTGCATCATTACCCACTGTATTTGTCATAAAGAAAGGACAACCGAGACAAAGCAGCACCTTATGCTGGCAATGTCTTGGCACTGAGCTGTGTGCTCAATGCACAAAACTTTGAGAGCAATCACTGGTGGTTGGATTGTACCACTGTGCAAAAGATAGGGCCCAATATGTACTCTGCACCACATGTGCCCTGGTCCTAACACCAACATAATCAGTATACACTGTAAATATGTAGTTAGAAAAAATATACAGTTGTCTGTAAACAAAACACAAAGCAAGAAAATCCACTTCTGACATGTGGGGAAATAAAGAGCTACTGATGAAAAATCTCACACAGGAAATACACACTCTCGTTGGCCAGCAATGTTTCCTTTGTGCAAATGCAAATCTGTAGAACAAAGCATCAGCTGTCCTCAGTCTGCGTCCTTGCTAATGGAATTTTTGTGGCAAATCCTCCTATCATAGGAACATGCAATTTTATACTTTTCTCTATGCACAACCTAACAGAGACACATAGAGGACTCACTGTGTGCTGGGTACCAGAGCTCCCCAGATGCAGATCACACTTGGGGAGACAATGAAACTCACACCACCAATAGCTGGTGATGACTAAGTAATGGAAAGAAGGTGAAAACCAAACACAGGCAAATCTTCTGCAGGAACACTCAGTCTGGCTCCCAAGTCCTGTATTTGTAACTCTGCTTAGACCCCTGATTTCTATCAAAGTGATCAAAACTGCTGTCTCCTCTCTGGCCTCAGGATACAGGCTCAGAAGTGGGTGTAACAGGGACAGCTGGAGGTGCCCTGGCTCCTCTGCAACTGCTGTCTTGGAGAAAGACTCTTGTCTTCCTCCACCTTCCTCCCTTGCCTCTCTCACTACATTTCTTTTTTGTCTTTTTCATTTTTATCGGTACCAGGGATCAAACTCACGACTGCACACTTTCAAGGCAGGTGCTTATGCCGCTGAGCTAAATCCCCAGCCCTCACTACATTTCAAAGGCTGAGCTGCTGCCCAGCAGTCTGGGTGGAGATGCTCAGTGGGGCCTTCAACATAGTTTTATCAGCATAGTTTTATATGTGACATACTGTGTCACATACACACAACTTTCCAGTAAATGGTCTTGAGATAGAAAGATGTAGTAAAAAGTGACAGCTAACTGAAATGAACCCTGCTTTATACACAAAGGCCCCACATCAATGTGGTGGGGGATGAAATATATTAAGTTCTTGCCCCACTCAGTGGCCACTCAAAACTCAGCTGCCCCATTGCTGATCACACAGATTCCTGCCCCACCCCACCAAACTAGGCTAAATCCTCACCAACACCAAGACCAGAAAACTAGGTGTTTTCTTCTGGAGCCAATAGGCAGGAAAGTGGGAATACAGTGGTGCCTGGCAACTAGATGGCCAGACAGAAAAAAGAGATGACAGTGGCCATGACCATCTTACCTGAGGGTCAGTCACTGATACAGAGGAATATTATGCACAGGTAAGCCTTGGGCCAACTCCTTTCCAGGTACTCTCCACTCTTGAAGGACCCAGAGACATACAAATAGCAGGGTGATGACACTGCCATGCCTTTATAACACAGTCATTTGGTTTGGGACAGAACAGAGATGGATGGTAACAGTTGGGAAGAATTTATCCCCAGACACTATTGTGCTGGGGCACCCTTATTTCCCTTCTTTCCAATGTGTGGTCCAGATCTCAGGGCCCTGCTTCAATGTATGGTGCACATAGCCTTTGTTCCCTAGCCAGATCCAATCCTGCCCATCCCACAGGAGCCATTTCAAAGATACTGTTTCTACTTGGATTGTGCCAGACAGAAGCATCTACATTTGTCTGCCCACATATCCAGATATTCACGCATCACATGGTAACACACAGATTAAGTCACCTCCTTAGATGTTCCACAGATAGGGATTTCCAGACTGACTTTGAGACCTCAATTCTGAGCACCATGTTCTGAGGAGAACTTCTAGAGCTGGGAGCTAAAATTAGGGGCTCTTCAGTCATAAGGCCTGGACCAAGTGCAACACAGGCTAGACCCAGCTTGTCCTAGGTGATAACCAATCAGCCATACTTGTGGGAACAGGATTCTCTCTCAGACAGAATGGGATGGGAGGGGCACAAAACAGCCCCTAGGCCAGCCAGCTTTGTACTTTTAGGAGGAGAATGGAATATAGCAGGAGGAGGGAGGGGTGCCTGAGGAATGAGGGAATGGAAGATGGAATAACAGTAGAAAAAGGCCCTGTGTTACTCATTGAGGGACACCTGATTTTGTTACCTACCATACATTTTTTTTCATTTGTTTATTGGTACCAGGTATCGAACTCAGGACCACACACTTGCAAGGCAGGTGCTTATGCCCCTGAGCTAAATCCCCAGTCTCCACCCACCATACCTTTTCGGTGACAGCAGACAACAGTGACACTTGACTTTGGGCAGCTACACATACACTGCCTCCTCCTGTGTAGACAAAGGTTTGTAGCGGAATGAAAAAGACAGTGTGAGAGGATGTCCTGGGCATGTGGTAGTGGTACACACCCTGTGTTGCTCAACGTGGCTACTTGACACAGCCAGGGTCCAAATGCCTCCCTGACCCAACACCCTCAGGCATGGATCTCCATAGCTCATTCAAGAGTGCCACCCTGGGGTCCACACACATCAGAGAAGGGCTGCCCAAATCTATGGGCACCATAGCACCTGCTCCTGCCCTTGTTTTGTGCTCTCCCTCACGGAACTCAGCTACAACATGATGCCACATGTTAAGAACAGATGGTTTGAAGAGTACTTGGCGGGATTCATGTTCAGCAGGGTTTGTGCTAGGGAAGGGATCTCCCTGCCAGCATTAGTGCTGTGCCTGGTTTTAACACATCATGACACATAGGAAAAGTGAGTCCCCATGGGTTGAGGGATCAAGGGAGGCTAAGATATGCTGGTAAGTAGCTCCACTGTGTGAGAGTGGGCCAACAGAAACTATTGTCCTCAGCTTCCAGCCTGGGACTGACTCACCTCAGACCATGGTCCAGGCAGTCTGTTCAAGAACTACATGTCTGCTGCTTGGGGAGCTGTGTTCCAAGTCCACGTCAGAACATTTGAGACCTTTCATGCCCTGTGGGGTACAGAAGAGGAATGGAAGTGGGAAAAATGTCCATCACAGGGCTTAGGAAGTGATCACCATGGCACAGGTATATAACTTGTTGTCCTTTCTAAAGCTGTACCCCAACAGAGATTTTGGCTTTAGGATATGATGCATGGCTTGGAACAAGGCACAGAGACTTTAGTTTTGTGGGGCATTAAAGTGCCCAGTGTCTGTGGCATGAAATTTTCTCAGAGTTAGGGAGGTGAATTGGTATTTTAGTGGGTAAGATCCCCAGAGAGAAGAAACCACATGGAGCCAACATTAGCAACAGCAGCAAGCAAGCATCTTTATTACCCAGCCTGTATATATCAGCCGTCATCAAGCATTACATTCTTGCATAGTGTCACAAACCTAAGCACATCCATGGCTGTTTTTGTTAACTCATGCTTATATAACTATGTCCATGGTGTGCACATGCTAATCGGTAGGGTCAGATCCCATAGGTCTTCATACCTTTTGGTGTTGAAGCAGTGTGCAGTGGTTTCTCACATTCCACCACCTCAAAGATCAGGGAAAATGTGCTTATTGTATGTGACCTATAGGGTGGACTCATGCACACAAAGACCATCACAACAATAAATGTAAAGAATAATACCACTCATCATGCCACAGTGCAGCTTATGGCCACCCAGAGCCAGGTGGATCCCAAGGATTCCCACCACTGCATGAGCAGGTCCTGTTGCAAGGCATCAAGGACACAAAACTCCATGTCCATTTCTTTTAATTTTTTTAATTTAAAGACAGAAAATAAAATTAAAAGAAACAAAATACAAAAAAGCAAAAAAGTGTAGAATATAGAATTCAAAAACATTAACTCCTAAAATTACTAGTTGATACATTACATATTCTCATCTTAAAAACAGTTGTTAAAGTTACAAAAACAAAGCATAAAAAGTCACTAAATACTGAAACATTGATGGCAAACCCTTCTGTTCAGTGATCTAACAGTAGTTTAGTAATATGGTCATCTATCTTACATACTATACATATCATTATATCATTTAGAGCCCATTTCTTTGCTTTTGCTTTTACAATATATACTGTACTTTTTTGGATCCCAATTCTTTGTCAGTTTTTTATTATTTTTTACACTAGAGAGACAATGAGAGAGGATATTCTCAAGTTACTTTCATTTACTTATAAAGGCCTCAAATCATCCTTTTCTATAGCTGAGTAGTATTCCAATGTGAAAAAATACAATTTTTTCATCCACTTGTGGTTGATGGCATTTTGGTTGTTTCCAAGATTTAGCTATCACAACTGTGTTGCACATATCATTGCACATATATCACTGTGAAATTTTTTTTTCAAATTTCTTGGAAAATACCCAGAAGGGGAATAGCTAGATTAAATGGAACATCCAATCTTAGTTTTTTGAGGAATTTCCACACTAATTTGCACAGTGCTTTTATCAGTCTACATTCCCACCAACAGTGGAGAAGTGTTCCTTTTTCCCTTCATGCTGCCAAAATTTGTTTCAGTTTATTTCTTGATGTCAGTCATTTTTTCCAGAGTAAGATGAAATCTCAGTGTCTTAATTTGCATTTATCAAATGACCAATGATTGTGAACATTTCTTTATGCATTTATTTGCCATTTGTATATCTTCATCTGAGAACTGTGTACTTACCTCTGTTGCCCATTTATGGAAACAGTCTTTGAATTTGGGGACTTGACATTTTTCAATTCTTTATATGTTCTGCATACAAGTCCTTTGTCATCTATCCAGATTCTTTCTGACTCTGTGGGCATTTTTTGACTTTATTTGATTTCTGGTTACTTACAAAAACTTTTTAGTAATATGAGATCCCAGTTGTTGATTCTTTGAAGTATTTTCCATGTGCTTGTGTTTTATTAATGAATTCTCTGCCTACTCCTATGTCTCCAAGATTTCTATCTACCATGTCTTCCAGTAGATTTTTGTTTCTTTTTGAATATTAAGATCCTTGAACCACTTTGACTTTAGTTTAGTGTATGATTATAGGTATGGGTCTAGTTTCAGTCTTTAGCATGTAATGTCAATTTTTCTAACACCATTTTTTAAAGAAGCTATCATTTTCCAGTGAACATTTTTAGCTCCTTTGACAAATTTAAGGTGGCTTTGTGTCTTTGTAGTAGTGTTTTCATCTTCTAATCGGTTCTGTTGATCCTCAGGTCTATTTCTTTGCCAGTACCATGCTGATTTTATTATTGTGGCTTTGTAGTATAGTTTCAAGTCAGGAATTGAGATGAGTCTTGTCTTTCTGTTGTTGCCCAGAAATGCTTTCGTTATTCTAGATTTCTTCTGTTAACAGATGAATTTCAGAATTATTTTCTCTAGATATGAAGGTATGTTAATGATATTTTGATTGGGATTGCATTGAAATGTATAACAGTTTTGGAAGTATGGCCATTTTCACAATATTGGCTCTTCCTAACCAAGAGCAAGAAATATCCTTCCATTTTCCAATTTCCTCTTGAATTGCCACTTTCAGAGTTGTATAATTTTCAATATATAGGTGTTTTACAATTTTAGTTAGGTTGATTCCTAAGTATTTCATTTTTTTAGATGCTATTGGGAAAGCTGATAGTTTATAATTTTTCTCTCGTGGAGTTTTTTGTTTGTGTACAGGGATGTTATTGATTTGTGAGTGTTGACTTTCTATCCAGCTATGCTGCTGAATTTGTTTGTTGCCTCTAGTAGTCTTTCAATTGAGATTTTGGGGTTTTCTATGTAGAGTATCATGTTGTCGGCAAATAATGATAATTTAACTTCTTTCCCTAATTTGATTCCTTTTATTTCTCCCTCTTGTCTGATTGCTCTGGCTAATATTTCCAGATCTCTATTGATTAGGAGTGGTAGTGGACATCATTGTCTTGTTCCTGTTTTTAGTGTGAAGGCTTTCAGTTTTTGTCTATTTGGTATAACATTGGCTGTAGGTTTGTAATAAATGGTCTTTAGACTTTGAGGTACATAGCATCTATTCTGAGTTACTGTAGGGTTTTTATCATGAACAGGTGTGGATGTTATCAATAGTTTTTCTGCATGCATTGCAATGATTAGGTGATTTTTATTTTTGGCTCTGTTGATGTTGTGCATCACATTCATTGATTTGTGCATATTGAACCCTCCCTGAATTCCTGGAATAAATCCTACTTGGTTATGTTGTATAATCTTCTTGATGATTTGCTGCATTCTATTTGCTTATATTGTATCGAGAATCTTTGCATCACTGTTCATTAGTGAAATTAGTCTATAGTTCTGCTATTTACTTTGATCTCTCTCTGGTTTTGGAATCAGAATGACACTTGGTTCTAAGAATGAGTTAGGGAGGACTAATTCTCTTTCAATTTCATTGAAGAGTTTAAGGAGTGTTGCAGTCAGATCTCTGAATTTCTTATTTAATTTATCCCTGAATCCAGCAGGATCTGGGCTTTTATTATTGGTAAGTTTTTAATCACATTTTTGATTAATGTAGCCAATATTTGGTTACTCAAAATTGTTATATATTTTGATTGAGCATTGATAGTTCATATTTCTACAAATCTATTTCCTCTGTTTTGCACCATATGTGAGTAGAGATTTTCAAGGTAGGTGTTCATGGTGTTTTGAATTTCCATGGGATCTACAGTAATTTTTCTCTTTTCAGTCCATATTGTGTGGATTTTTTTCTTGATAAGCTTGGCTAGAGGTTTATTAATTTTATTTCTCAAAAAACAGCTCTTTGATTCATTAATTCTTTGTAAATATTTTGGTTTCAATTTCATTAAGTTCTGCTCTAATCTTCTATAATTTCCACTCTTCTATGAACTTTGGGTTTGACTTGCTCTTCCTTTTCTAGAAGCTTGAGATATAGCATTAGGTTTTTTTAAATTTGTGTTCATTCCATTTTCTTGATGTGACTACTTATTACTATATATTTCCCACTTAGGACTGCTTTCATTGTGTCCCATAGGTTGTGGTATATTGTTTCTGCACTTTCATTGTATTATAGACATTGTTTTATTTCTTCTTTAATTTCATCTGTAACCCACTGGTTGTTCAGGATCGTTATTTAATTTCCATGTATTTATGCAGGTTTTTCCAGGATTTTTGCCATTGATTTCCAATTTTAGTGCACTATGGTCCCATAATATGCATGAGTTAATTTTGCTCTATTTGCATTTACTTAAAAATGTTTTAAGGGATAATATATGGTCTGTTTTGTAGAATGTCCCATGTGCATCTGAGAAGAATATATGTTTTGATATGGTTGGGTGGAATACTATGTAAACATGCACTAAGTCTTTTCGTGCACAGGTATGATTCAGTTATGTTATTTCTTTGCTGACTTTTTGTCTAAGTTGATCTAGCTCTTTGTGACAGTGAGTTGTTAACGTCTCCTATTACAATTGTGTTCTTGTGTGTTTAGCTTTTCATGCCCATTAGTATTTGTCTAAAATAGTTGGGTCCTCCTGTATTTGGTGCATATATATTTATAATTGTTAGTTCTTCCTCTTGTAGTTATCCATGTAAAAGTTTGTAGTGGCCTTCATATCTCTTTTAATAATTTTCTGTTTGAATATCACATTGTCTGCAAATAGAATAGCTACCCCTGCTCTTTCCTGGGTTCCTTGTTAATGGAAACTCTTTTCCATGCTGTGACTTTTAATCTGACTTTCTTTTTGAGTCAGATGTATTTCTTGTATAAAACATACTCTGGAATCCTATTTGTTCATGCATTCTGTCAACCTGTTTCTTTTGATAGGTGAGTTGAGTCCATTTACATTTATGGATATCACTAATATATACTGCTTTGACTTTGCCATATTGTGTTCCTGTTGTTGGTTTCCTGCTTTTCTCCATTATTTAGTATTGTGTCCAGCCTGGTGGTTTCTTTCTGTTGTTCTGGAGATTGTGGTCATGTTTACCGCTGTCTTGCATATCTTTCAGTATTCTTTCTAGGGTTGGTTTGATGGACATGAATTGATTCAGTTGTACTTTGTCATGGAAGTATCTTGTTTCTCCATTAAATATGAATGAAATTTTTGCTGGATACATTATTCTGTGCTGAAAATTGTTTTCTTAAAAGGCTTAAAATGCTTCACTCCAAGCTCTTCTTAACGTGAAGTTATGCGCTGAAAATTCTGCTGTGATTCTAATAGGCTTTCCTTGATACATGAGTTGTGCCTTTTCTCTAACAGCTTTCAGTATTCTGTTTTTATGCTGTATGTCTGGGATTTTAATTATTATATATCCGGGTGTAGATTTATGTTGGTTGTGACTGTTTGACATTCTCCATGCCTCACTTATTTGTATATCAGACTTTTCTTACCTTTGGGAAATTTTCTGCTATTACTTTCTGTAAATAATTTAGTTATGTCATTAGTATCAACTCCTGTGTCTTCACTGATGCCACTTACTCTTCCAATGTTTCTCTTGTCATTGTCTTGAAGCTACTGAATTGTCACTTCATGTTGCTTTGTTGTTTTTAAAAGTTCAACCCTATCATGATCACTATGTGCAACTCTGTCAGCTTCATTCAAATGTTTTTGCCAGCTTTCAGTAGTTTTTTTGTCTTGGATATTTCTTTGCATTTGTTTCATGGATTCTGCTTGTTTTCTGTGTTATTCATGCAAAGTTTCAATTTCCCATGCTCCTGTGTTTTTTTTTTTTAATTTATTTCTTCTCTAGCTATGTTGAGCAACTAGTTTAATAAGGTTGGTATTTCTGTCTCTACATGAGACAGTCTTTCTAATTTGATTTCTGCTATAGACTCATGGACTGGTTTCTTTACTTCAGTTGCTCTCTTTTGAGAGATTTCTGGTGTATGACTTTTAAGATCCTCTGTTTCACTGTTGCCTGTTATTGCTCCTTATTGACTAATGTTTGAGATTGCACTTTGCCAATTGGCTTGTCATTTTCAAAATTGGGGTACATAGTTGGTCTTTAAATCCCAACATAGTTTGACCTTTAGGGTCCTACTGTGTGGTGGATGTTTGTGCAATTGCTGGGTAACAAAATGAAAAGGAGAGTCACTCTGAATTCCTCCTGCAGAGCCTGTTTTGTGAGTCCTATATTCTTCCCAGACTAACTAGCCTAGAAGTATTGATGTAGGTCAACTCTTACTTCCTGCTATTGCTATGTCTTCAGGTTGTTGCAGGTCACCAGATCTCCCTGTCTATAATGTTCGTGTCAGCCTAGGCCCTACTGTGTCACTGGGTTTCTTATAAGCTCTTTTAATTTGCTCCATTTGGGGGAGACCTTATTGGGGCACTCCTCAGCCTGTCCAATATTCTCTGTGTGGAGAAGGTGATTCTTGACCCTCTTGTCAGGTTCGACAAGGGCTTATATTTGGAAGGAGCTTCATTTCCGCTCCTGTTTACCCACTGCAGACCTCTATTTTAGGGGAAAACTCAACACATTGACTGGAGCCTGATGATGGCTTCTGTTTGCATGAGGGGCTCCTGAGTCTCTCATTGAGCCAGCATGGTAATCCACTATATTCCAAGGTTTTGGGAGAAAGGGTTAGAGTCAAAGATCAATGGCAATACTAGGTCCAGCAGGTGAGGGTGTTCCTCCATGGCGTGGCCTGAGTGGTTGTCCAGGGGGTCCTCAATTGTCGGTCAGAGCGGTGGCCCATGGTGACAGTCCAGGCATCTCAGGTGCACATCCATTTCTTGCAAGGCTTCTTATTCCTATCTCTGTTTGTCAGTGATATACATGCCAGATTCTACATGCAAGACGGCACAAGTACCTTCTTGTGCTGTGGTTCACAAATCAAGGCTCATGTGGTTTTGCAAAACCAACTTTCACATTTGAGATGTTTCATCCATGGGCAACACCAAGCCTAGCAAGTGAGGTTCATGGATTGGGCCCTGCATTGACAAGGGTTTCAATCTGGATGATGAGGTCCATGATTCCTGCCCTTGGTAGCAACACTGTTACCAGATAAATCCCCCAGGCCACCTTTACAATATGGTGGCACCTGTTGAGTATTGTGGAACTTATAAAAATGTTTCACAATATTGCAGAGTGTCCAATATAATGTGTTTGATGGTGCCCTGGATATATGGGAAAGCCCAGTTGGTGTCCCAGTCATTGTGGGGATATTTATGATCATCCCTAGCTCACACAGACCCAAGAGGCTCCCACAGTCAGCCAATCAGTGGGCACCACCTTGATGAGCTTGTTGCCACCCGAAATATTTGTATCATTTTTCAGTGATACACAGTTACACAGGTTAAGTCGTATCCACTGCACAATGGGGTGCCCCAATGCTAAATTTACCTATTGCATAAAATGTGGGGCTGCATCCAGTTATGCTCCTTAGTTCCCTGTTACCCAACCCCAGACATTGTACATAACAGGCCCCAGTCCCTGTGGTGTAGTCATGTTCTACAAATCAGCACCTTGCTTGCCTGGCATCTCTGATGCCAGGCTGATATTATCAACAAGGTTATGAGAGTGTGCTTATCTGCTGACAGGCTGTCATTTGCACATTCTGTAGAACTTGTCACATATAGGAAGTGCTGGCTGGAGTAAATTTGGGACACATTCTGTGGGCACAACTTTATGTTATCAACACCATTTTCCCATAGCTATAAAACCCATGTTGGGACAATTTCACTCACATTTTGATTCAACTGTTTCACCAAGTCTCATATTCCAGGGCATTATGGGTAGAGAGAAGCATTCCTACAAGTCCCCCTCCTTAGGCTAAGGGCTCCTCCACCTCCACCTTCTGTCAAGGAGCAGGCCTACCATGAAATACTAGAGAACTCTCACAGAGACTATCCTGGTCATTGGGCCTTACCCTCAGAAGGAGGCAGTGTTCTCTGGGTTGTGCAGTGTGATTTATGCAGGAGCCAGCAGTGTTTCCAAGGCCCCTGTGGGGTCCAAGTGTCTATCACTTCTGAAGGCCTTCAACGTTCCCTTGGGAGTCAGATGGACTATTCCCAGTATGTACATGTCTCTTATTATTATCAGTAATAAGTGAATACTCATCACACAAGGATAAGCCTTGCTCATGTTTTGAACAGCATTAAAGAGCAGACTTTGTCTTTTACATCGAAGTACAGTGATATTAGTGAGGAAGTGTAGGAATGAGACTCCTGCCTTGCTAGTGGTACATTCACTTCAGAAATCATTTTGGTAGTTAAATTAAGAGTAACACATCTGACTACCTTAACATTCTGTGCATCCAATTTTCTATGTCATAAAGAGAATTTTACAAGATATTCACATCAACATTGTTTTCCTTAAACTGAAAACTACAGTGTGAATATCCAATAAAACCTGAATGAATAAACAAACCACAGCAAGCCGTGTATTGAAAGTCTGCTAAAAACATAGCAATAACCTTAGAATGATTGATTGGTGAAAAAAGGTAGAGAGGTCAAATTTTGTCTATTCATTAATACATTTGCAAAATATGACAAGACACATATGTGATAGAAGGCAGGTCAGTCTGTACCTATCTGATACAAGAGAAAATATGCTGTTGTATCAAAGTTGCTTTTATGGATCCAGGAGACTTTGCTGGGGCTGCTACCATAGTAGCTCAGTGCACAGAGCTACATACTCAGTGAACTTGCTAATAGGGGAGAATTTGCTCTCGGGCTCTGTCCTTTGTATACAGGCAGGACTCCGGACAAAAGCCTGATGTCTCCTCTTTCTGTTTTCTCTTTTCTCACTCAACGTTCATCAGCTTGTCCTCAAAGAAGCTGCAGAGATAGAAGTGATTTATTTGGAGCCAGAGATCCCCCCAAAAAAATAACCCACAATATTGGGGAGAACAAATGAAAAGATGAGGAGGTTGGTCACAGTTATTTTGTGTGAACCTTAATAGTACCAACACACAACCTCTGCCATATCCAGTTATTTAAGACTGAGTCAAAAACTGGGAAAAGAGCTCAGGATACAACACGTGCTTACCATGCATGAGGCCCTGGGCTCAATTTCAGCACTGCTAATGAAATATAATAACACTAATAATATTAACAAGCCACAAAGCTGGGCCCATAATATAGGGAACAGCTACACAGGATATGGCCATCACAAGATGAAGTTTCTGTGACTGAGCAGGAGAACAGGCAATAGGCCTGGTGGCTCCCACAGGTGTGAATACAAGAGCTATGGACATAGATATGGGGATGTAGCTCCATCCATAATGCTTGCTCAGTCGGTGTGAGGTCCTGATTTGAGGTCACAGCACCAATACATAGAAGAAATTGAGATGCTTAGGAAAAATAAGGATGGCTGAATCGATGCACTTCCACCCCCTCATGAAGCTACCAGGGAAACATGTCCAGGAGTCAAGTCTCATTTCTACTGTCAGACAGCAGGATCCAGCATTGTGTGCACTGTATTCCACCTCCATCCTAATCCTCCCTGGATTTTATTTCTAGTTCTGTGCTCTATGTATATGTGATACTAGCCCACAGATTTTATAAATGTTATCTCACACCACTGATGATGTTCCCAGGTAGTAGATGCCAGGATGACCTCCACAGAGCATAGGAACACATTGGGAAGTTCCTGAGAGACATGGTGTCATGTCTAGGTTTACATAGAAAGTCAGGAGGACAAGTTCTATCCAAACCCCTGACTTTTGCCTCAGAGCTGAGACCCTGCCTGCACTGCTGCATTTCCTTAGCCTTGGAAAAGCATAGCATCCTGCCAAGAATCCATCACTTGGGTGAAGAAGTTGTTGTTTATTGTGAAGGACAATGGAGATTCATTCTGTGGGCTTCCATGTTATCCTGACCAGCAATCTCTGCGAGATATCATGGAACCAGGTCCACACAGAAATCATGGAGGGAGCGGGTGGGTACGTTTAATCATCAATTTACTAGGCTCTGATAGATGTAATGACCAGATTCAACATAAACAATGTTGTCTTGTGCAGGCCACACAGTCACTCTGCAGAGCAGATGAAGTACTACCCACATTACTGTGAATGCACCTAACTTCCTGGCCTCTGTTCATGTGAACACATAATAGGGTAAAGAGAGTCCCACTAAGTTGCATAGAATGGTGATGCATCATTATATATACTGAAGATGGAGGAAAGGCAGGCAGGACCCCTACTCTCTGTCCAAACACTTTGAAGATATTTATAGTACAGCACCCGTGTAGAGTGACTATGAGTAGAGTAACATGGCAGATACCACTCCTCCTCACAGAGTCAACAGGCCACAAGGGTGGTAAAGTTAGGTGTATGTCAGGCTTCCCTGAAGAATGGAGGAAAGGTGGTCTTAGCACTATAAGGGACTTCTGTCAGCACATGAGGACAACCTGGGCCAGCACTGCCACACTACAGACAATGAAAAGGCTGGTGCTGGGATCTCTGCAACAGGCACAAGTGTTTGATGTCCAACTCTACAAGATGCCCAGTTGAGTTCAACCAACCTAAGCTCACTGAAAATGAGAAATGCAATCAGGAAAGTTTGGCCTGAGTCTGTGGGCCTCTGGGAAGTCCATGGGACATTTTACACAAATACTCCAAGACTTGTGACCTCCAGCAACACTGAGGCAAGCAGAAGTGAGTGAGTCAAAGAATGGGAAGCTTTCCTGGGGTGGATTTGTGCACAGAACTGTCTATGATGGCATTGGCAAGTTCTAGAGCTTGCAAGGAACAAGGACAGTTGGTGATTTTTCTCCTGCTATCACAGGGTAGTACCTAACTGAGCTCAAGTCCCACATGCAGAATTTATGCTAGATCCATCTCCAGTGACCTCTCCAGCTTTGGTAGCAAAGTGAAAACTAAGGCCGTGCACCCTGTCTTGAGGAATTATAGAGCTGAGGCTTTTACTGGCTCCACAGCAAACATCCTGAGCTCCACTCAGGGCCAATCCTGCAAAGCACCTGCCTTTCCCTTCCCCTCCACTTGTACCCCTTGTATTATTTTCAGTTTATATTTCTACTCCTAAGTCTGTAATTCTTCTAAACATTAAATTCTAGTACAATTTAAATTAAAAATTAAGATACCATTACTTTCATCATGTTAAATTCAGTAACATATAAGAACATCATCAATTTGTACAATTTCCACATTTTTTGAGTTCCAGCTGTCTGCTCAGTTTTGGAGCCACCCAAACCCCTATTCTCTCCTGCTATAACCCACCAAACTCTGACCTTTATTCTCACTGAGATTTAGTGCTTTGGGTCTTTAATAACCTTTAATCAGATTCTGTTCAAATTTTACTGGATGACAGTGGCTGCTATTGCTCTTTGATAGAAAAGAAAACCCCAGACAGAGAATGAGTTAATTCTGTGAGATATGAAAAATTCTTGTAATTTAGAGCAGAAATCAATGCAATAGAGACTAAAAAAAATTCAAAAAATCAATGAACCAAAGAGTTGGTTCTTTGAAAGAATAAATAAAATCAATAAGCCCGTAGCCAACCTGATTTTAAAAAGGGAAGAAAAAGCTCAAATTCATGCAATAAAGAATGAAAAAGGCAAAATCACTACAGACCCAATAGAAATGCAGAAGATCATCAACACCTGTTTCGAAAACCTCTACTCTCAAAGGTTTGATAAAACAGAAGAAATTGACAGATAGAATCATATGAAGTACCAAAGCTAGGTCAAGAAGATGTAAAACTACTGAATAACCCAAATTCTATTAATGAAACTGAAAATGTAATTAATCCTTACCTACAAAGAAGAGCCCAGGCCCAGATGGATTCACAGCAGAATTCTACAAGAAGACCTAATGCCAACAATCCTAAAACACTTCAATAGAATTGAAAGGGAAGCAATCCTTCCTAAGTCATTCCTGGAAGCAAATATTACTCTAGTACCAAAACCTTAGAAATACCCAACTGAAAAAGAGAACTACAGGCCAATCTCCCTAAGGAACACAGATGCAAATGTCCTCAATAAAATATTGGCAAATAGGATGCAGCAAAGCATCAAGAAGATCATACACCATGACCAAGTGGGATTTATCCCAGGCATGCAGGGATAGTTCAATATACATCAATCAATAAATGTAATCCACCATATCAATAGAGTCAAAAGTAAGAAACACATGATCATTTCAATATTTGCAGAAAAAGCTTTTGATAAAGTCCAACATTCATTTATGATAAGAACCTTGCAGAAAATTGGAATAGATGGTCTTTACTGCAATGTAATAAAGGCCATTTATGACAAACCAACAGCCAGCATCATACAAAATGCCAAAAATTGAAAGCCTTTACTTTAAAATCAGACACAAGACAAGGATGTCCCTTTTCCCCACTCCTATTTAATATAGTACTGGATATATTAGCCAGAGCAATTAGACAAGAGAGAGAAATAAAAGGTGTAAAGATTGGAAAGGAAGAAGTTGTTATCATTATTTGCAGATGACATGATACTCTACATAGAAGACCCCCAAAACTCCATTGAACGACTCCTAGATATAATAAATAAATTCAGCAATGTGGCTGAAGACAAAATCAATACTCAAAAATCAATAGCATTCCTATACACTAAAAACAAGCCACAGAGAAAAAAATAAGAGAAGCCACACCCATCACACTAGCAATCAAAAAAATTAAATATTTAAGAATTACTCTAACAAAAGAAGTGAAAGCCCTATACATGGGAAATTATACACTGAAAAATTAAATTAAAGATGATTTCAGGAAATGGAAAGACATTCCTTGCTCATGGATAGGAAAAATAAGTATTGTGAAAATGGACATTCTTCCAAAACTGTTATACAGATTTAATGCAAGCCTGATAAATATACCATCAACATACCTCATAGATCTCAAGAAATCCCTCCTAAAATTCATCTGAAGTGAGAAGAGACCTAGAATAGCAAGGACAGTTCTAAGCAGCAAAGGCAAGTCAGGAGACATCACAATTCCTGACTTGAAGTTATACTACAAAGCAACTGTAGTAAAATCCACATGCTACTGGAATCAAAACGGAGCCAAAGATCAGTGGAATAGATTAGAAGATACAAACACAACTGCAAATACACTCAACCACCTCATCTTTGATAAAGGTGACAAACATGTTCACTGGAAGTAGGACAGTCTCTTTAATAAATGGTGGTGAAAAACTGGCTCTCCATATGCCGAAAAATAAAACTAGACCCATGCCTATCACCATATACTAATATAAAATCTGAATGGATCAAAGATCTAAATATTAAAACAGAAACACTAAATCTATTGGAAGACAAATTGGATAAAAACCTTGAAGACATAGGGGTACATAGAGAATTCATGAACAAGACTCAAACCGCATGGGAAATACTTCCCAGAGTCAATAAGTGGGATCACCGCTTATTAAAAAGTTTCTGCACATCAAAAGAAATCTTTAACATAGTGAAAAGAAAACCTATGAACTGGGAAAAAATCTTAGTGAACTGTCCCTCAGACAAAGGACTTCTGTCTAAAACATATAAAGAATTAAAAAAAATCAGACTCCCAATATTCAAAGACCCAATTCAAAAGTGGGCATCTGAAATGAATACACAATTCTCACTTGAAGAAATACAAACAACAAATAAATACAGGAAAAAAATCTTCATCATCATTGATCATTAGAGAAATGCAAATTAAAACCACACTGAGATTTCATCTCACTCCTGAAAGAATCGCTAAGATCAAGAAAACCACCAACAACAAATGTTGGAGAGGCTGTGGGGAAAAAGGAACTCTCCTGTACTGTTGGTGTGAGTGTAGACTGGTGCAAACATTCTGGAGGTCAGTGTGGATATTTCCCAGAAAGCTGGAATTTAAAGCCCCATTTGACCCAGCTATACCACTTCTAGGCATATCCCAGAAGAACTGAAAGCATGATACCACAGTGACGTATTTGCACCCATGTTTATAGCAGCACAATTTGTAATAGCCAGATCTTGGAAACTACCTAAGTGTCCATCAACTGAGGAATGGATAAAAAATTTGTGGTATTTTTAAACAATGAAGTACTACTCAGCTATAAAGGATGATCACATTGAGATATAAATAAATGGATGCAGCTTGAGAACATACTTATAAGTGAAATAAATCAAACTCACATGTATAAATACTGAATAGTTTCCCTAGTGTAAGAAATGATAAGAATACATAAAAGTACATGGTAATCATGATTCCCATCATATTGGTTGAAGCCATATAATGTTTTCATTCATTAATTGGAATGGTTTTAATCTGGGTTGTTCGATTTTATTGTCTGTAATAGTACGAATAGCTATTTTGAAGAAAATTAGACAGCATAATAGCTAGTGCTGATTTAATATCATCCTGTTTTGAAGTCCCATCAAGTTGTTGTTCATCTGTTTCCATTGGTTTTAACATCTTGTATCATATTATATTTTAATATATGCAATAGTATAAACAAATTTTTTATAGGCAAAGAGATAGTATAGAAACAATTGTTCAGTTTCTTTTAGCTGGTTCTAAATATCCTGTGATACTTTCATTCACTTGAATGATTTCACAATGTCTTGATAAGTTTGATGCTATAGTACACAAAGTTATACTCCAATATTTCTAGGAAAGAGACACTATGGTAACAACTATTATGTCAGGCTATCTGGTGGTGAAACACAATGATGCTTAAATTGTTCAGTTCTGACCTGTGTTGTTCTATTGATATGTCCTCTTTTATCTCAATCTCCCTTTTTTTCTTTTTTTACAAATTAATTTCTTATTATTTTTAAGGGAAAACTAAATTAAAAATAGTGGGATATATTATAGTAACTTTTTTGTTTTGTTATTAACTGATTTAAATCCCTGTATTGTTCTCCACATCTTGTCCTGACTGATTTTACTACATTCTGTTTGTTTAATAGCATCAAGTTGAGGGTATAGGCAACTACTTTGAAGGCAACAAGATATTCTATGATGCTCATTATAGTTTGACTATTATCTTCTTTGGAAGTCCTGTAAGGCCTCCAATGTGGGTTTTATTGGCCCTGTTCTGTACTGTTTTGTTCAAATCTATTATACCAGATGATACAGGCAACTCTTTTTAGAATAGCAAGAGGCATAATGGTAACCATTGCTGATCACCTGGTATTCTCTTTTTGCATTATATACTATGTCCATCCTCCTGTTCTGACTCTGTTTTGCTTTGTCACGTTGGGGTTTTTTTGTTTTTGTTTTGCTTTGTTTCATTTGTTATGTTTTTATTTTTGTTTTTTTCCTCTTCAAAGAAAAAGTTATAAGAACTGTGGGAATAATAAAACTCCAATGTGTAATTGTTATCATAAAAAAGAGAGGAAAAGAAAGTGATCCCAAGGTTATAACTGTATGTATATTTAATACATATAAACTATATGTATATTTAAGTGTATAGAATACAAAACCATATTACTGAGTTTTTGTTGGATCATTGAACAGAACTGTCTAAAACTTCACTGTATTAATGTCCACTTTGTATGTTTTAATTTTGTAATCTGGACAACTGTTGAAATGGCATTACATAATCTATTAACTAGTGATTTCTTACTGTATTTTTTTTCTTGGAACTCTGTATTACTTGTACCCTCTTACTGTTTTGTTTTGTTTTGTTTTGTTTTTCTCTTTAAATAAAAAAAAAAACAGAATCACCACATTTGGCCAACAAATGCAGAAAACGCTGAGCCTCCAAAGCTGATTCATGCAGGCACACATCCCTGAGATGTGCTGAGTCTCCACCTGATGGCAAGTTTTAAGGCAGGTGCTGAATAGCACTGGGCAGAATATGGCGGGCAGAGCAGAGACCTGTCTGGCAGCTCACATCAGAGCACTACACACATTTGTCCCTGGACCTGGCAGGGTTAACAACAGATGTTTATCCCTTACAGAGAGCTGCACAACTTTGCAAGATTTCCTTGAAAGAGTTTGATTCACAGCTATTTGGAGCAGGAAGGAACTGGGGCCATCCCTCTCTTCCACGTAAAGGGTGTGTGGTACCAGTGTGGGTCATAGGAAGCAGGGAAAGCTGCAGAGATGCTGAGATTGGTCTCCCTGGGTCTACAGGGAAAGAAGCCAAGGAATCTGATCATGAAATAATACATGGATGTGAGAACAAGTATCTCAGTTTTGAAAGGGAAATGTCTCTGACATCAATGTGCATCCGCACATAGACTTGTAAGAATCTGTGTGTAAGAATGGTGTCTCAGCAGTATAGTTACTTATGGTGACCCTGGCTAAAAATAAAAAAGAATTTTAAAAACAAAAGTGTAGTTCAGTGCAAGTCCCTTGTCATAGTTTAAGTCTGTGGTCCCTAGGCCTCATGCCTTTACATTTTGCATTTGTGCTTGGATCATTGTTTAGGGCTTGCATTGGGGGTGTGAGTGTTTCACTGGCCTAGGGGTAGAGCCAGGATGTGATGTACTGGCAGGAAGAAGTTGTGTTTGGTGCTTTTGCCTGTTTCCTCCTTGCTGTTTTCAGCCACCATGAACTGCGACCCTGCCATGTCACCCTATCTTGGAGCCAACTGAGTATGGACTGAAACCTCCACAAAATGTAAGAAATAAACCTTTCCTTTCCCAAATTTTGGCATCAGGATTTTTGTCTCAGCAACCAGTAAAAAGTAACTAAGACATCCCTGCATCCGATTACTATTCAGTTAAGGAAAAAGAAACAAACAAACAAAAATTGGGAGCAAGGTGAAGGGCTGCAGAGTACCACTGCCTGGTCTTTCTGAAGAGCAGTGTGCCCCAAGTACCTTTAGCCTCCACACAATTCTTGATTTTAAAAAATGATCATTTCCATGAGGGATGGGGAAAGGAGGATGGTCACCCAAAAATACAACATCTCAGTCACGGTGGACAAGAAATTTTCAGTTCTCTACTGAACTGCATGGTGACTACATTTAACTAAGAAGGATAGATTTCAAAACTCCTAAACAATGGGATTTGCAGTCCCAGTCACTGTGAAAGAATTTGTAGGTTTCTAAGATGGTAGGTACATTAACTAGATTGATTCTTTCCACAAAGGAGCCATCGATCAAAAGCACATTTTATCCCATAAACATACATAATTGTTGTGAATCTGTAAGTAAAGACAGCCTATACCTGTACTCCCAGAACTCTGGGAGGTAAGGAATAAGGAACACCAGGTTAAACCAAACCTGGGGAATTGAGAAAATTATTTAGACACTGTCTTAAAAAACAAGCAAATAAGAACAAATTTTAAAAGTGCAGGGGCATATACCTCATGCAGAAATCCCCGGCATCATTGAACATAGTACATAAACTGCATAGTATGAAACTGCATAGTTTCTTTTTTCTTTTTTGGTGTTTTTGAGATGTGGTCTTGCTATGCAGTTTATGCTGGACTTGAGCTCACATTTTAGCCCAGGCTTGTTTCAGACTTGCAAGGATTCTCCTACCTCAGCCTCCTGAGTGCTGGGATTACAGGTGTGAGCCACCATGCCCAGCTCAAAAACTTAATAGTTTCATACTATGCAGTTTTACAGTATATAAATTTATATAAAGTATGCTATAGTGTATAAGGCATACTATATAGTTTCATAGTATACAAACTGCATAGTATGAAAACTTTATTTATAAAAGTGTTTTCATATTTTCTTTATTAGTATCTACTTATGGTACATTAAAATAAGAAAAGAGGAAAAAGGGGTTGTTTATTTCATTCTGAAACAAGGTCCTGCTATGTACTGCAGCCTGATCTTGAACTCAGCAAGTATTTCAGGCTAGCCTGGCATTCACTGTGATCCTCCTGTCTAACCCTCCAGAGTTATGGGATTACAGGCATGCACCACCATGAACAGCAAGAAAATATTTTTTATTTCATTTTTTATTTTAAAGAGAATAAAACGAAATGAAACAAAACAGAATAGAGTCAATCAAAACAAAAAATGAACATGGTACATGACTTAATAACAAAGTCCAACAGTAGGTTGTGTGGCCTGTCTCTCAGCCTGCACAGAAAATGACTCAACCTCTTGCTGAACTCCAAATTTGCCAAGAAATTTGGGCAAATACCTAGATTTTGAAAGATGTAAACGTGTCTTGTTTAGGCACCAATTCATATCAAGTGGCAGGGAAAGAGCAGAGAACTTTGACTTAGTATTTCCAAATTCTGGAATTTATCCCAAGAAAAAATGATATATGTTCAATGAAAGTGTTCTAAGAGGAACTAGACTTATGTACATGGTCAGTAAGAGAATAACTAAGTACAACACTACCTATGCATATAATATCAATATTCAACACTATGAAAATATATAAATGATGTGAGCACAACTGGGGAGTAATGGTCAGAGACAGCAGAATAGGACAAGAAGGATATTCTGCATCAGGGTTCAACAATGTGTGTGCATTATTTTTGTGGACTTAAATTGTGGAATCACACTTCCTCATGCCTCAAAGCCCCATGACACATTCAGACTCCTCACAAAACCTAAACACCCCTCACAAAACCTAAACACCCAAGTAGTGCCAATATTAAAAGAAGCAGAAAGCCCCTTATCAATGAAACAGACTGGAGCCACAGCATGTGCAGGTAGAATAATAACTGCTATCTTACTGTAACATCTCAGTCCTCTCTCAGTTTCTGCAGGGAAGGAGCTTCTAGTGGAATGAAATCGTCATTTTGGGGGTAAATATCCGCGGCTCAGCATGGGCAGGCTCACTGACAGCAGAGGCCATGTGAGACCCCAAGCCGCCTCCTGCAGGTCCCACACCAGGGCTGGGCTGCCTGTAGCCTGGCTGTGCTGACCCCCGACGGAGAGGAGGGAAGAAGGGAGAGAGGGGCCCTGCGCGCGGAGGCCGGGTCGCCCGCAGCGCCATGCCCGCCACCGCCCAGGCCTGTGACCCAGCCATAAGGACTCCCTTCCCGGGCAGCTGCGCCCATTAACCTGGGGGCCACCTAGCCGCGCCGCCGCTTGCTGCGGGCTCCCGCCAGCCTACCTGGACCAGACCCCAGCTCAGGCCCCGACGCAGCCTAGGCCACTGAAGGAAGAGAGCACTGGTCTTCAGACAGCATCTCTAGGGGCAAAATGGAGACTCCAAGCACAAGACCGGCATGCACTGCGAGGGCGAGGCGGGGCGCGGCCGGACTGAGCTGGGATGTGGAGGATCATGCACAGGCCGTCGGTGGGCGTGGCCCGCCGGGTGTGGGGCGGAGCAGCAGAACCTTTGGTCCTGGAAGGGGGTGGGGAGAAGGGTATGAGGGAAGCGTAAGGGGCAGTGCTAGAAGTTGGGACAAAGCAGGCTCCAAGCCTGTCAGTGGGGCAAGAATGAGGCAGTGGGCTTGGCAGTGGGGGTTAGGGTCCCGCTGAAGCAGGGTGTGGCTGCCGGTGGAGGTCTCTGATGAGGCTTCTGGGAGACTCTGAGCCCCAGGCCCACTATGACAGGAAGCATAGGAGTGGACTGAGTCCCAGACATGGAATTTATTGGTGTCTGGACTCAAATCTTGTAGCTCTGAAACCTTGGGCCCACTGCTTCTCTTCTTGGAGTCTCAATTTCCACTACTGTCATTCTCCTATTACTTTGTTTTGAAATATTGTGGATTTTTTTCCATTCGAAAAACAAACCATGATCAATGGCAATACTCCTCTCTTGGCACTGCTGTGAAGATCCAATGAAAACCCTGCAGAGCGCTTCCCATGGCTCCTAGCATATAGCAAGAGCTCAGATGCCATTGGTTATTTGCATTGTTTCCCTTCTTTTATTACAGAGAAATGAGTGCTTCCGGAATCCATTGTCTGATGTTTTTGTATCTTAAAAGTATGTTTACATGTTCATATAATGTGCTAACAAGCTTCTTTCTCACTTATCGGTGTCAGTCCAGGGCCTCTTTGAGGCGCTTTACATATGTTAATTCTTACAAGAGTGTGAGATAGGAATTATCTTCATTTTCATTGCTGTGTGAGCCTAGACACCAAAAATAAATACCTTTTCCAATGACAAAGCAGTGGACAGAATTTTAACCCAGCGGGCCTTACACCAACATCTCTGTTAACTAACTCATACTTAGCACAGCACCGCTGCAGTTTCGCTTTGGATTTTTCACATGAGTGAGGCATAAAATTGTTCATGGGAGGTTGCACAGCTAGGTAGAGGCAGTGTTTGTCAGGGTTCACTATAGGATCAGATTCAATTTCTGTGTGTGTGTGTGTGTGTGTATGTGTGGGTGATATAAAGGATTTGCAAATTAGGCTTAGGATGGCCATCTGCAGAGTCAGGTGGAGAAGAGTGCAAAAGGGTCAGGTGCTCCTTGGAGATGCAAAAACTCCAATCACAAGTCTGAGGTCTGGAGCTCACTGCAGAGTCCCTGGAGAGTCTCTGGCAGGGAGCCGAAGAATCTGTGCTAGGTGCCTGGAAATGATACCTAAGGTGATGGCAAGGATTCGAACTCTTCTGAAGAGGCAGAAGCCATACTTTCTCCTTTCCCTTTTTACAGCCTCCAGGATGAAGGCCTATTGGTTCCCCACCACACACAGGAAAGGTCTTCCATCTTCAGTGAGTCAGTAATCTACACACAAACACAAAATTGTGCTGAAACGATCAGCTAGGTGTTCTTTGTTGGTTGGTTTTTGGTTTTGTGAGTCAGGGTTTTGCTATGGAGTTCATGCTGGCCTTCAACTCACTGTGTTGCCTAAGATAGTCTCAAAGTCAACGATTTTATTGCTTCAGCCTCCCAAGTGCTGAGTTTACAGGTATGCACCACTACACCAAGTTCCTCCTTCATTTGAATGCACTTATTCCATCATTTTGCCATTTTCTTTGAAACAATTCTGGAAGTCCTCTTATGAGTATCTTTAGTTGTGCTGTTGTGGCTGTCTCAATGTATTGAATCAATTCAAAATATTCATCTTTCATGGTCATTTTGATTTTCAGAAGAGTCACAAGGGTCCAGATCTGGCGAATCAAGTGGATGAGGACACATCATAATGTATTTATGAGCGTTCCTTTCCATTGGATGGCACTAAGCAGCAGCACTAACTATAATGTTTATTCCAATATTTAAAGACACTCACAAAAGAGGACTTCCAAACTGCTTCAGAAATTGCAAGAACAAATGGAGAATTGTTTTTCAAGTGAGGGTTTATTTATTTATTTATTATTTATTTATTTTATTTATTTGCCTAAATAGGGGCTTTTTAAGAAGGATTAATTGCCACATATCACTATTGTGGTACATCTAAAAAATTATTATTAGCTGTATATTTTGATCACCCCTTGTACTTCTTCTTTGAGTTTTTAATTAAACATCTACAAATTAAGTGTCCCCTATAGAACATGATTGTGACCAGAACTGTTTGGAATTTCTATATTTTTTATTTGTTGGAAAATTTGCATATACATAATAAGTTATCTTGAGGATGGAACACAAGTTTAAATATGAAATTTATTTATGGTTCACATATACTTCATACTCATAACCTGAAGTAAATTTTATACAATACTTTTCATAATTTTGTGTTTGACATGTGTATTGTATTGTTTCTCTGGTGTGGGAAGCTGAAAATGTAGATAAGCACTAAAATAATATAGATATTGTGAACATTTTCTAATGAAATGAGGAATTAGGCATGTAGGAGGGAGAAAAGAAGGAAGAGAAAAGAAACAATTAATGCCAAAAGAAGCCAACAAAGCTTTCATAAATAAGGAAGGGAAGGGAGTTGAAGCAAAGTTAGAATGGAGAATAACACATTCAAGGATTTAATGTACGGTACAAATTTCCCATGGTTTACATGATCATTATTTACACCTAAAATATACTAATAGTCTTAATGAAAAACTATTGTGTTTGAGACAAAATTTCTTGTGAAAATTTTCACTTTTGGCACTGTATCAGTACTCAAAAGTTCTAGACTTTGAAGCATTTCAGACTTCAGGATTCAGGTTAGGAATGCTCAGCCAACATTTGGGTAGTGATTGGATAAATATCCCTCCACCTCAATAGACTGTAGGCTTCATGATGAGAGTATGACTGCAGGCTCTTTGTCATGGTTAACCTCAGTACCCCTCAAGCCTCATGTCATCATGGATGTGACCATATCTATGTTTTCTGATTGGTTGTTTTCTAGCACTCAGATTGGTGGTATGAGTACTACACCTGCCAAGGTTGGAGCCAGCATGCAGTATACCTGAGGAAAGAAGGCTTGTGTTTCTCTTTTGCTGTTCATGCCTGATGTTTGTAGCCACCACAAACTACTGCCCCTCAGCCATGTCATTTAAAATTGGAGCCAACTGAGTATGGACTGAAGCCTCCAACCTGTAAGAAATAAACCTTTCCTTCTTTCATGTTGGGCATCAGATATTTTGTCTCAACAACCAGTGAAAAGTAACTAAGACAACTTGTAATTACTGTTTCTCAGTACCCAACTCAATGCCTGAAACAAGAATAGTGTGGTTTTGTTGACAGAAAGAAAGTAAGCAATAGCTCACAATTTTAGTTTTGTATCACACAGAATTTCACTACTTCCAAGGTTCTGCAGTGAAATGAGGTCTCATCAGTTTTCCTCCCTGCTGGCACTAAGCTTGTCATTTCCTTTGCTTTATTATAGCAAATAATGCTCCTCTATCCAGTTTTCATTTATCCTATTGTCTTAGAAATCAATTGTAAGCCATTATACAATCGTATAGTGGGAATGTAACTCAGGACCTCCTTCATGCTAGGCAAGTCCTGTACCTCAAGATACATTCCAGCCCTCCCTTTTTTATTCCTGGAGTTCAGGCTATGGGAATGTACTGTGGTGGATGTCCAGCCCAAATGACTCACCTGGGAACTGCAGTTTTAGCTGCAAGCTGACTGAAGTTCCATGACAGTGTACTGTAATCAAGAACTACCCAACTGAGCATAGTCAAACCAGAAAATTGAGTAATAATTATAAAAATTTGCAAAAAGGCACTGATTTTGGGAATACTTTGTTATACAACAATGGCTAATGAGCAAGAAAGGAGCAAGAGAGGCACTATTCACAATAACCAAGCAAGGAATCAGTCTACATATCTGTCTGCTGGTCAATGGGCAAAGCAAACATGGCGTGCACATGTGCACACATGCACACTCACATTCTACTCAACCATAAAGAAGAGTAAAATCTGGTTATATGGCAGAAAAATGCATGGTAATGAAGGATATATGTTAAACAAAATAATTCAGATACCGAAAAATATTGCATGTTTTCTCTCATATGTGGAATCTTTAAAAAAGTAGAAGAGGGACTACACAGACCTGCGAGGAGGGTTAGGGGAGAGGGAGAAGGTAAGAGAGGGGTGGATGAACTTGATTGATGCACAATATATGCAAATACAAAAATATAATGAATCTCTTTACTCTGTATAACTAGTATGTGTCAATAATTATAGTTTTTAAAACAGAAAGGAGATGGAATAAAATTTAAAGCATGTGGGCAGTTACTTGCTAACATAGACATTGCTGAATTGCTTGCTAATACCTTGTTTCTTTGGCAGTTTTCATGTGATAGGAGTGCCTAGATTGTTGGGAAAACATCACTGGCCATATTCAAGGCTCACACTCTTGCATGTGGAACATGAATCAAGAGGCCCAAGGCTAAGAATCTTGCTATCATTTGATGAAGTTTTTTTTTCAAGCAATGTACTATAGCTGCATGATTCCCTGCCTTCAGATGGCAAGGAGGTGGCTATCAGACACCAGGAACAGGGACTGCATGCTGACTCTCCTACTGCAGAAATGACCTGGAACAGATCCTGTTGCTTTTCCACAGTTAGTTTTCACCCTGAAAAATGATCACTTAAGTTAGAAGCTGTAGAGAAAGGAGGTGAGAAATAGCATTTTGATGGAGTTCATGAGTCAGAGGTGGCCAGAGAAAAATTTTTTGCAATGCTTCTTCACCCTTATATCTGTGGCCATCAAGGATGCAGAACAAGGCTGTCATGTTTCCCTAAGGAAAAGAAGAGGACAATGGCTTGTCCAGAAGTGGGAAGCAGCAGAGGCCTAAATCAGGTTACCTCACATGGGGTTTTGAAAGTTTCATCATTGAATACTTTCCCCATCCTGTAGTTTTTGTTTCTCTTTTTCTACCTAAATTAATCTTTTGGTAATTATGATAATATTTATACATTTCACAAAATCAAACAAACAAGGAAAATGTAGAAATATTTGCCCTTTTTCTATGTAGAGAGGTAAATATTGTTCACAAATTTTTCGCCTCTCTTTTCCTGTTAACAATTTATTGTAGACATGGTTCCAAGGTAACTGATTTAAGTTTGCATCACTGTAACAGGAATCAGTGAAATAGAAGTTTGGGTTCTACCAGGCATTAAGAACAACAGCCCAAAATGGAGTTTGCAAGTCCAAAATGGAGCCTGCTGAGTTGTGACCATCCAGGCACCTTACAAAAACATCTCCTGTCTGTTCTTCAGCTGTTTGGGACCTTTCCAGAGAATGATCAGGCAGGCCACTGGCTGAAGGGTACATGGGATTTGCATGGGCACTGTGTGAAAATTTGTTGGCCTGCTTTGAGGACCCAAGGAAGATTTTCATGGGTGAAGTCCCAAGGTTAGAGAATGTACATGTTCAAGAAATCAGTAACAGTGTAGGCAGCATGGAGCAGGTTGTTATCTCATATTTACATTCTTTTGTAGTGCTCTAACCAGTGCATGGGAGTTCACCTGTGCTAAGTCATGGTTACATAATTGTAGCCCACTGTGTGCCTGTGCAGACAAGTAGAGTCATTCCTCAGTTGTCTTTAGACATCCCTGATCTGTGAAGCAGTCTGAGTGATTCCCCACAATACTACATAGATTGGACTCTGAAAAGTAGGTAGTCTTCCATAGGTTAGCTCTTTTCGAAACCCATTAACAACTTCTAGACAAAGACTCCCTCATTGTTCCCCTACTCAGAACCCGTTCCTTACTGGTTGGCACTTTACTTCCTTGCCTTTATATCTTTCAGTGTGTAGGAGGCTAAGGTGTAAATTGTTTGTGAGGTCCCCAAAGACAGGATGGAGGCAGACCTCAACACAGCAGCAGCAGCAGGCAGCAGCAGAAAGAACAATTGTGTCTTTATTGTCCAGCCTCTGTATATGTTTTTATGTTTACATTCTTGCATGCTGGCCTCACCCACACGTGTGTGGTCATCTCATGCTAAGTCATTGTTACCTAAGTGTATCCTGCTCTGCACCTGGGCTAGACAGCAGGTTCACATCCTCAGGTATCAGAAGACTTCCTGGGGTTTGCTGTAATCTGCTGTGGTTCCTCATGATATTCTTTACTTGCTAGATAATGTATCTTTTCAGCAAATTTGCTTGCATCCTACCTCTTCCATCTGTGGTTTCATTTCTCACTTCTGTGGGACACAACCTTCACATTCTGGTGTAAACATCATTATTTGAACAGTGGACAAAGAGCACAAATTTAGGAAACAGTGGCAGGGCCCACTTCATTTCTCTGCTTCTCTTCAGCTGTGTGACCAGAACGAGTTCCTTAACTCTTCTGGACCTGTTTTCTCATCAAGGAAATGGGAACAATCATGGCAGTTACTTCATGGGGCTGTCATGACAGCCAAGTGAGTTTTACCTTAGGCACAGTTGACCAACTATTTTCTGTTAGCCACACTTAGGACTACTGTGTTCTGGATGGGTCACAATTTTTTAAAACTAATCCCTAAATCTGGGTACTTTGTACAACCTGTTTGGTATAATTAATCAATTATTTACTCATCATAAGTTTCTAGAAGTAAGTTTGTTGGGGCAAGAGGGTGTGACCATTTCCAATCTGGTTACCTAGGCATTTTGAATTAATTTATATTCTCACCAGAATATCCCTATTTTCTCATCAACGTTGGCACCACTAAGTTTTTATTTTACCTGAGTTGATGGCAAAGGTTTCTCAGTTTTTTTTAAAATTACTTGTCCAAATCAAACAGTCCCTTCTTATGCTGGCCAAACTGCCACATCAATATCATCTTTTCTCCCCCATCCATCAGATATTGAGTACTTCATATATGCCAGGGCTTAGAGCTTACTTCATATATTGCAGCAGGAACCAGAATGCTCTCACTTACAAAGACAACCCAATGGGCCAGCCACTGCAAATCAGTTAACAAAATGCTGATTTATTACCTTGTAAACTGTACTACAGATGACCAGTACTTACAAGCAGTCATATAACATTTATTTTCTAAGTGTATCAATAATATGATTATTTATATTGATGTGGGATTCAGCACCAGACCAAATGGAGAGACGGTACCACAGGGACTTTAGAAGACAGCTTTAGTACACTAGTGGGCTGATGGGAATCTCAGTTCCAAATCATCAGCACTGACTGGAATTTTCCAATCACTTATCTGTGTTTCCAAAAGGAAGGACAAAAGGGAGATGACATACCTATGTTTGTTACACATTTCTTTGTTGCTAAGTTGTAAGCAGAATTTACTCTTTCAGAAACAGCAACTAAATGAGGTTACTATTGTGCAACACAGAGGAAAAATCCATTATTTGTAGAGACTGGTCAGAGGTGTCCTTGAAGTGATTACTCTTGGGGGCTTGGAACTAAGAGAAACATTTCTTCCTGGCTGAGTTACTCCTATCTTGTAATTAGCACCCAGAGCATCAAGGCTCATTAAGTCTGTAGCTTTCTAAACATGTGAATGGGCTGGGTCTCCTGGTCTCATCCTTAAACAGTGTTAGAAATATGCTTAGTATTAGAAATGTAATTTTTAAAATTTTCTCTGCTTTAAAGTAGTTTTGACCATATGACATTCATTATAATGATGATAATAGTGTCAGCATCTTTGGCTATAATACTTCAGAAGTTGCTGCTCTTCCCTGACCCTCAGTTTCCTCATCTATGAGGAAGTTAGTGCCATGCACCTAGTCGAAGAAGGTTGGGAACCAGCCTTGAACCATGAATTTATGGCACCTGGCAATGAACTAAAGCCACAGTGAGTTTGAGATAAGCCACACACAGTGATTGCTCTTCCTTGCAGCTATTCTGGTTACTGTTGAGTCACAGCAGCAGCCCAGGAATTGTTGGTTCTTCATATCCATAATTGGAAAGTGCAATCAAGGCAGCACTGCTCCCAGCACAAGGCTGCTGGGTCTCCTTCCTTGCCAGAGACCATCATCTCCCAGACCCTAAGCTGGAATCATCACCAACAACCCCAAATCATGTTCCTCTTGCTTGAGCCTCTAAATACCTCATCTTGAGCTGGAGTCTATGGAGCCCACCGATCTCCTCCTCTACCTGCCCTACAACTATCTGAGAAGCAGAGTTCCTGGCTATAAACTTACAGAATATTTCTTCTTCATGCAGTGAAAACCTCTGCTAGTTAAGACGGAAGACAGGGGCCCTGGGCCTTGCTTCCTGGTGATTTAACTTTCCAATTATGCATGTGAAGAACCAACAATTCCCAGCCTGTGAAAGCTGCTTACTGTTACCAGTCTTCAGCAAAATGTAAATTAAAGCTCAGTGATTTACTACTGAGCAAAAGTTCATGAACTATATTCCCTCTGTGTTAGATCTGTGGTCTGCAGCCCATGCTACTACTAGAAAGTGGTGGAACCTTTAGGAGTTCAAGCAAAATAGGAGCAAGTTAGATCACTGAGATGTGCCCTTGAAGGAAAATAAGACCCTGTCATTTCCTCTTTTTCTTTCTCCCTTTGCATCCCAGTGGCCGTAACATGAACAGGTTTTTGCATTGTATTCCTACAATGATGTGCTGTGCTACCACATGCCCAAAGCAAGAGTCAAGTGACCATAGAGTAAAACCATGAGCTCAAATCACCTGCTTTTTAAATTGAATGTCCCAGGTATTTTGTCACAATAATAGACATATAACAAGCAACAATACTGTTGGTAAAGAAGTGAAGGGATGAGAATTCACATAGATGGTCATTGGGAATTTGAAACAGTAAACTTTGGAAAGCAAGTCTGTGATTTCCTATCAAATCAAACCTACACTTACAGTACAATCCACAAACCTCTCCTAGACACTTACCCTAAAGAAATGAAAACATTCTCTATCAACAAACTTTATATGTCAATATTCATAGCAGTTTTAAATATTGTCCCCCAAAATCAGACATAGCCCAAATGTCCTTGTACTATGTCCTAGGAAATGGATGAACAAAGTGTAATATATTAATAAAATAAAATTTGACCCATGGATTCTTCTAAAAACCATTGTGTGAATGACAGAAATCACTGTATAAACATTCTGCAACCCCTTTATATGAGATTATAGAAAACATAAATTTAATCTATGCAGGCAGAAAGTACAGTTGCCTACACACACAAACAATCAGGGAAAATTTTCAGTGATTTAAAGTTCTTTAGTCTCAAATAGCAGGATAGTGCATGTAGAGGCATCACAATTTATGACATATAAATCCTCACTCTATAAAGCTTATTTTAAAAACCTGCCATGTCTGAAAAACACACCATGTGCCCTGCATACTGGACAATGTGGACCAGTCAGTTGTCACCTCACCTGTCCCGCCTCACTCCCTCTGTATTAGTCTATGTTGCATTACCATAATGAAATATCTGAATCTGGATACTTCAGAGGAAACAGAGTTTATTCAGTTCATGATGCTAGGGGTTCAGGGTATAGGGCTGGCATCTGTTCAGCTCTGGCCAGGACATCATGGTGAGTAACCATTCCAGCCCAGCATCCTGAGAAGAAGTCCAGAGAGGCATCTTTTCCTTTCCATGGGGTTTCCTGGAACTTCCACTTCCCTCTCCTTTGTCAAAATTCACTTCCATGACCACACTTTGCAGCAAAGGATGCTGGGAAATGAAGTCTTTTCCTGTGCTCATTGTTGCCCCATGAGAAGATCAGCAGTGGGGGAATAACTGGAAGAAGTGTTGTATGAATTGGAAGCACTGTGTTTATGTTTTTAAAAATTGTTAAAATGCAGTGCTGGGCCCATTGTTAGATTCCTGTTTCAATAGGGTTGGAGTGAAACATGAGCACTGATGTTTCTAAAACAAGACCCAAGTTTATGCTATGCTAAAGTCTGGGTATTGCACTTCAAGAGTCATCATCTCAGAGCTCTGTTTCTAAAGAGAAAGAGGACCAGACATTGGGGGATACTTGGCAACTCCATTAGAGACAGGAAAGTCACCAACCCATGTCTCACAAAGGCCCACAAACAGCGTGAAGACCTTGCTTCACACATAGCCTTTAGACACTGTACTTCACATCCTTTATTAAATGTATCAAACATACCCCTCAGTGCAGAAAATATAGCTCTTTGCTGCATTTATCATATCAATTCCTAAATCACTTGGTTACAAGTGATTCATTCAATTTAAGAGCCACTGTATTTTCTAAGCAATTACCTTGTATGTTGCTTTTATGGAGACTTCTTGCAAAATGAAAAAAAGTCTAAGCTATATGTTTTTTGTTGTCTTGAAAATTTTACAAACAGTAAATCTAACCATAAAGAGATTGAGTAAAGGGTTACATTTTGTAGGCATTTAAATAAATACATATTTTTTTTTTATTTTTCAGGGCTTTCAAAAGTTTTGGGTGTAATAACAATTTTTAGGTCTAAAATAAAAACCAAGATCTTTAGGGTCTGGGGCTGTAGCTCAGAGGTTAGGAACATTGGACTAGCATGGGCAAGATCCTGAGTTTCAGCTTAACACTGCAAATATATCAAAAATGAATTAAGTCCTTTGAAACAATCATAAGCCAGGATATTCTGTAAAAAAGATTTTACCAGATGAAGTGGACCCTCCCTGGAGGCCAGGGGTGAAAGCCCTCAAGGAGTCCCTCTGCCCACAAACCGTAGCAAGGTCAGTTCATGGAAGGAACAGCTGGGTCCTATTCAATGCCAGCAGGCAGCCAGGGAAAACAGAGGCCGAGAGAAACAGGCCTTTTCTTGATCTCAGGAACCTGGCAGAGCTGATGCACAAGGGCTGACTCATTTAGGGAGCCATCACTGTGAAGAGCAATCAAGTTTCCTCTGTTTGCCAAATATTAGCACTCACTGTGTTAGCTCTCCACTCCTATAGTGAGATACCTGAGATAAGCAACTTCAAGGAACGCAGGCTTATTGTGGCCTTTGGTGTCATGGTTCATGGTCATTTGGCCTTTTTGCTTTGCAACTGGGGCAAGGCTGACTATCATGGCAGAGCGAAACTGCTCAAGGTTTAGTGGCTAGGAATTAGAGAAACTGGGGGGGTGGATATCTGGGGTCCTGATAGTCCCCCATTGCCTTCCAGAGAACACCCCTAATGGCCTAAATTCCACTCACTAGGCTCCATTTCCTAAAGGTCCACCCCTACCAGTGGTGCCACAGGATGATGACCAAGGCTTTAACACAAGGATCTCTGAGGGACAATTACAATCCAAACCATCACACACACAAACAAAAAGCATTTCTCATGTGTGTGTCCCTCAGGGGCCAACAGTGGTGTCTAACTCACATCACCTGCACTTCCTTCCCCTCAGTGGGACACTGCCTTTCTTACTGCAGATTAAAAATAATTTTTACTAATTAGTCAGTGATAACTACAAAAAACAGAAGTCAAAATAAATAGTACATGGGAAACCCTGTTGCAATTCAGGTGCACCCCCTCAAAGCAGCCCCATAAGGCAGATGCTGTGAGGTTTGTTGTACGGAATTCCCACAGAGTTATTTTCAGAGACAGCTCCCTGACTAGGCAGACACATGAGTTACACATGCAAGTAAGTTTCTTGGAAGGGAAAAAAGACACTGTAACTTTGGATACATCTGTATCCTGAAGCTGTAGTTGTTTTCTTTTTCTTTTCTTTTTTTTTTTTTTTTTGGAGGGGTCTCCTTTCAACCTATACTTTTCTTTTTTAATTTTAAAGAAGAAAAAATAAAACAAAGTTTCAAAACATGATAGATGTTATCATGATAGATTTAACAATGGTTAATACATTACATATTGTCATCTTTAAATTAGTGACTTAAGAGTTCAAGATGTCTGCATTTAGTTGTCTGAACAATATTAGCACAAACCTTTCTCTTCAGAGAACTCAAAAATATCAATAGTATGTTTATTACCTATAATCTACATATATATGTAAGTCTGATTTATTTCCTTTATCAGCATAGTTTTGTCCATTTACTTATACAATTCTCAAGTTAATCATTTTTATGGCTGAGTACTACTCTATTATACAAAAATACCACATGTTTTTGTTTGTTTTTCAGTCGATGGGCATTCATGTTGTTTCCAAGGTCTGGCTATTATAAATGGTGTACTATGAACATGGGCTCACATATAGTGCTGTGGTGTGATGTTTTTAATTCTGGGAGTACAGAAGAGGAATAGCTATTGTTGGTTTCTTTGAGGAGATAGTTCCCAAAAACAAGGTGTGGCAATGAAAAGAAAACAAGAGGCCAAGTTATGGGATGAGGGAGGGGCAGTAGCCTCTAGGACTGAGCCCCAAGTACAGTTCTCTCTGGCTTTTTCTTAAAGTCTTTTCTTTAACAAGAACAGAAGTGGGTGTCAGAATGGTAACTAAGGTCAGATAAGTGGTAACTAATTGTTTAACTTTCCCAGGGATGATCTCTGGCTCTATGTGTCCTTGGCACACATCTTATCAAAGCAGGTCATGCTGTCCCAGCAGCATTCCACTGAGATTCAAGGTTCTTCATTCATTAACTTAAACACAATGCACCTGTAAGACTTCCTCCAGAACAAACAGTCATATGGCCTAGTATAGACAAAGTCTCCGGGGTGACCAGAAGTTAATCTAGTTTAATTTAACTTATTACCCACATCTGGTTCAAATGGTACCAGCAATCTTAGTTTTTTGAGGAATCTCCACACTGATTTCCACAGTAGATGCACCGGTCTACGCTCCCACCATCAGTGGAGAAGGTTGCTTTTTCCACACAGTCCCTCTAGCATTTCTTATTTGTTGATTTCTTGACATAGACATTCTTTTCAGGGTGAAGTGGAACCTCAGTGTTGTTTTAATTTTTCACCTATATTTATTTCATCTTCCTTACTCTGAGTTCATTTTTGGCTTCTGTGTTCATATCTGCATTGTCCAAATATAGCAAGTGTCCTGCTAAGTCAGTTGGCTGAAGCCTCCATTCCTGATATCTGCTCACCCTTCGTATCCAATTGGCTCCTCATCCTCCACCATCCCTCAGTTCATGCCTGTCCAGCCTGGCCTGTCCTCTGCAAGCATCCCATTAGTCTGGGTGAGGAAGCAGCTGCAGTCTATCTGCTGCTTACTCTTACTGTTGTCAGCTCCCTGACCTGACCCTGCTCTGCAGCTGTGCATCCCTAATTTTCCTAGGTGCGTGTGAATTCTCTTTCATCCACAGTTAAACCCCTCACAGTGGCACCTGCCTCTCTCAGGATAGTCCCCATATTGTGAGAAATTCTTGACAACACAAACAGGGCCCAAAGGGGGGCACAGAGGACTGTGGCAACTTAATGAATGAACCAAGGCAAGAAACATCATGGGAGCAGCTTCCTACTGCTTTGGTGTTTGGTTGTTCTGTCCCCGTCCCAGAACAATTTTTGTTGAGATCAGGAGAATCTCAGATACAGAGTTAAGGCTGCATACATTTAGTGCATACAAAAATAACAGGTGCTCTTTGCCACAAAATGTACTTCTAAAGGTTAAACAAAGTGATAAATATTTCAACATCTCTTAAAGTTGGCCCTGAAATTAAAACTTGATCTACATTAACTGGAGTTCATTAAATAGGTGTTTTATTACTACATAAATTAGATACAATTGTATTGGGTAATAAGTCTTTATATATAGTCATTAACACTCCTGAATTTATTAAATTTCTATAGATGTTCTTTAATTCTTGTCAATATAGAATTGACAAAAATTCTGTATACATCTGTTTAAAAATTTAAATTTTGCCTTAAAATAGAATAAGTAAATACATGCAAAGATTTGTACACATCATTGAAATTAGAGATTGCTAACCTCATGGTATATTAAATACATTTGTTTTCCCAACAATATAGGTTTTTTTAAGATGTAGGATTTGAGAAAGAGATTTTATCATTTAATGACTTTGAGCAACACTTATAGGTGAGATTTTGGGTGCCTAGGAGAGATGGCGACCATAGGGAGGTGACTAGGTTGATGACTTTATCCCACTCCATTTGAGTGCACATGCGGGTTTGGAGTCTGAGAGATGCTGTGGGCAGAAGGACCTTACAGTGATGTTTGCACACTGAAAGGGCTTGGCTGGTTGGCTGGCTTTGTCTTCTCACGAAGTATTAACCAGCATCCCTCTCACTGAGCCCAGTTGCATCACAAGCTGTCTCTAGCAGAGCATTGTAGTTCACAGAATGGCCAGGAGGTGGAGAGGGAGAAGGGTGTCAATATTGAAAAGTTTTGTAGAAAGAGCAACAAGGAAAGTGAAGCTTTGGTAAAAAGTAATAATAAAGAAAAATGTTGAATTCAAGGAATTTTCATAAATGAAATGAACATCTACCTCTTATGCTTTTTATGCTGCTTCTCCTCTCCTCCCCCAAGATAAATCGTATCCAGAGATTAATCTGCCCTGTTTTTATTAGTTATACATATGTATGTGCCTTTAAATCCACATGTGTGCTCTTACAGTTTGTGCTTTTTGAGGGTCTGACGTTTTCACTTATCTTTATGTTTGTGAGTTTTACACACTGACCCGTCCACAAGCCATTACATCTATGACCTGTTTCATGTAGTTGTAGATGGATTTGTTCTCATGGCTCTGTGGTTCTCACCTTGATGTGTCCCTTCTCCTGGCTGGTCTTTTCTACCCAGAGGTTGATCGATTTTGGATAATTGCTCTTTTGGAGCAATTATGAGTTCTGTGGCTGGGGCTGTATACCTGAGTTGTACCGAGGTTATGCAAAATTCTGCCCTATTACCTGATATTGTCAATGTATTTCCCATGCCATGGAGTATATTCATGATCTCAGAGCCATCTCTTGTGCTTATTTGAGATTTGCTGTTTTTTGAGAGGCAAGCCTTAAATTCATAAGCTTGAATGATATTCCTGCCTCAGCTTTCTGATCAGCTGGTTCACCAGGCATGTAGTAGCATGCCACGTTAGATTTGTCTTTAACCTCTTTCTTCATTAGTCATTAGGCACTTACATCAGGCATCTTGCTAAGTAATACAAGTAATGTTAAAAATCCCTGATAGTGTTGGGCACATTGCTCAGTGTCAGAGTTCTTGCAGAGCATGTGCAGGGCCCTCGGCTTAGTAACCCATGACATCTGGTCCTCACAACCTAGAGGGAAGAGAGGTGTGCAGGTGTGTACCTGACCACTGTGATTGTGATTCAGCACAGGCACTGAGCACCATGGACTGTGTGGTGACCCCAAAGTCTTCAGGTTTTCCAGATCTTTAAGTGCAAATGTGGTGGAGGGAAGTCAAAGTGCAAAAGCTGACAGGGAGATGAGTGGGGGGCTGAGCTATGATGCCTGACCATGCACTGCCTGGGAAAAGGAGCCTTCTCTTCACACCAAGGACAGAGGGGAACAGGTCTGTCTCTACCACTGAAGGGCCTTTGCTACTTTCTACTATCACCTGCAGTACTCAGTATAGTACCTAAAACACAGTGAATTGTTATATTTGCTTCCCAGTGATAGCTTAAAGTAACAAAACCAAATGGTTTAAAACAGCAGAAATGTGTTCTTTAAAGGGCTAGGAACTCAAAATCAGAAATCAAGGTGTTAGCATGCTCGTTCTCCCTTTCAGTTCACAAAGGGAGACCCATTCTTCAGCTCTTCCTGTGACTGCTGGTCTCCTGTGTACCTCTTGACTTGTACCTGCTCCACTTCTTTCTCTGCCTGTTGTCACAGAAAATTTACCATTGTTGGCCTGTGACACTGCTCATACTGAGGAGGAGTTTTACTCAGTCTCACTGTTTTTACTAATAAAAGGTTTTAACTTTGAGTCTTTTTATGAAAAATTGGAACTTAACATCTAAGATTTAGCAAAGAGATGTTCTAATTAAGAGTCTGAAACTACTTTAATGTTATGCTGTCCCCCTGGCATATTTAAATCAGCATCATATCTAGTTGTTTGTTAAGAGTTTAGGAAAAGAAAGTCAAGAATATATATATATATATATATATATATATATATATATATATGCATGCTTGACCTGGATGTAATATTAGCAGAAGTTCTACAAGGTAGGAAATGCACTCAGATGCATTTTTCAGAGCAGACCAAAAGACGGTGGTCAGTAAATCATTGCTTCCTTGTGCTGATGGCCACAAAATTCAAGAGGAACCCCAGCTCAAAATCACTCACACGTTATTTGAAAATTGTAGAAACTGATGAAATAAGTGAAGCTGCAGTAAGAGAAGAAAAGACAGACTGTGATGAGGGATGGGAAGGATTAATGTTGTTATAATGTACATGCTACCCAGAGCAACCAGGTGTTTCAATGCCATTGCTGTCAAAGTATCAATGCTATTTTCCTAGAAATGGAAAAAGCAACATGAAAATTCACAGGGAAGTATAAAAAGCCATCCTATAGCCATGGAAAGAACATTAAAGCTAGGGGCATCAAAATACTTGGTTTCGAGGTATGTTATAAAGTGACTGCAGTCAAAAAGGTCTTATGCTGTAAGCACAGGGCTGCAGATTAAAATGGCCAGCTCAGATACCACCAACTCATACAGTCACCAGGAATTTTGTTTTGTTTCTCCTTTCCTTTACTTTTCTTTTTTCTTCCTTTCATTTTTCTTTTCCTTTTGCTTCTCTTTTTGTTTTTGGTCAGGGTCTATCTGTGAACTTCTGCCCTGAGCTGAACTCAGAGTGTGTTGCAGGCTTGTCTGGAACTCCCAGGAGTCCTGCTGCCTCAGCCTCCTGAGTGCAGGCATTGCAGGCATTTTCACCATTCCTTGCTCAGCCAAGGAGTTTTTAACAACAGTATCATGAGACCAGGTCTGGTGCTGTGGCTTGTAATGCCAGCAGTCTGGGAGGCTGAGGCAGGAATATCACAAATTCAAGGGTACCCTCAGTAATTTAATTACTTTGTTAGAAACTGTCTCAAAATAAGAAGAGTTTTAAAAGTAGAAAGCAATGGAGCTAAGTGCAAAGCTCTGTATTCAATCCCTAGAAATTGAATGAAAAAAAAAATATAATAAAACTTGGAGAGTAGAATGGGAGAGAAAATAATGTTGTACACTGGCCTGGCCTTCTGGAGGGCTGTGTGCCCCAAGTAGCTTTAATATTCACACCTTTCTTGGGATTTGACTTCAAACAATTATCAAATTCCATGAGGTGTCAGAGAGAAAGAGAATGTACTTCAAAGACACCAAGCCTTGGTCCCAGTGCAGAAGGCATTTGGAGTGATCTTCTGAAGCACATGCTGACCACAGTTGGAAAAGCAAAGAATCTACCAACAGGGTTAATGGGATTTTCAGTCCTACTCATTGTGAAAGAAACTACAGGCTATGAAGGTGGTAGATTGCTTAACTAGATCAACTCATTCTCCAAAGTGTACTAGAAGCAAAGCCGAACATTTTATCCAGTGAACACACAAAACTGCAAACAATTGCCATCTCAGGATAATGTATACCTGTAATCCTGGCATTCTGAGACGGTGAGAAAGGATGAGTAAAGATTTAAGCCTAGCCTGGGAAACTTAGAAAATTAGTGAGACCATTTGATTAAATTTGCAAAAAACAAAAGATTTTATAAATGTGTGAAAATATCGATCACTCAGAAATCATGGTGCAAGGTACATTAACAACTATTAGTCTATAATTATTTTTACCTTTGAATAGAGTCAAAAAGAAAATCTTTATATGGTTTTTACTATTATTTCAAAAAATAGTGACCCCTGGAACAAATTCTTGTTCTAAATATAAATTTATGACAAAAAATGTAATAAAATTCTCTTCCTAATGAGCTACCCAAATCCTAAGAGGGTGTATTCAGTAGCATATCTGGAGTCATCTCAGTAAAACATTCAAAAACTTTAAACAATGCAAACCTGGCAGCACATCACTGTCTACATGATGGTAAACTTAATGCTAGTTCTGTTGACTAAAGTACATGTGCAAGAAAACCTCACCAAGATTTGATTTCTCAATTGACAGGAGATTTTGCACTTTTCATTTTTAACTTATTTATTTTCTCTTTCTGTCTTTCTTCTTTCCTTTCTTTATTTCTTTTTTTTTCTTTTCTTTTTTTTTTTTTTTTTTTTTTTTTGGACAGGGTGCTGCTACGCAATTCAGGCTGGCCTTGATCTTACCTTGTAGCCCAGGATGATCTCAAACTCACAACAATCCTACTGCCTCAGCCTTCTGAATATTGGAATTACATGTGTGCACCAATATCCCTGAATGTGTTTTCCTTTTTAAATTTCCCCAGAACAAAATTATTAAGAGTTATGTGATATTCTTTTATTTTCTCAGGTTGGTTACACAAAATCAAATCAAAGAACACTGCAAACACACTGAAGGAGTTTCAAAATCCTCACTCACACATAACATAATGCAACATAACAGAGCATAGCATAGTGTAGCATAATAAAACAAAACAAAAGGAAAAGCAACCACCTAACTCTGCTCAAAACGACTGCTTCCAAAGATACCTTAAGAATTTCTGTTAGCCATAAACCAGCAATATGATCCAGTAATTTCACATCTAAGAACTTTTTCCTTAAAATAAAGGTCTGTATACACTTAAGCTCATGTATAAGTATGACTGTGGCAGCTTGCTTTCAAGGGTTGACCCGGAAACAGAACAAATGGCAATCAGCAGATGAGTGACTGCTGCATGAACAACTCACACTTGGTTGTTTCGGTCCCATAATAGCAAAGGGGGAGCCCAGCAAGGAGACACTGCTTGAAGGAGACCAACCAAATAGTGTTGCAAACTGAACAGGCTCAGCACCATCACCTCTAGGAAAGGCAAACTATGCAGCAGGAACACAAAGCCCAGCCTAGCAACAGCTGTCCTGGTCTCCCTCTTGTCTCTGGAAGCCTGAGGGATGGGGACAGTGAGCCATGTCCTTCGCTTCCCTTGTCAGTTGGACATTTCCCAGCAATCATCCTGAAGCCTCTGGGATGAGTGAACCATTTTTTTCAGTTTTGGGATGGGAGGACAGGAAGTGACAGCAGTGGCTAACAAACAAGTTCCTAAGTAGTGATGGGCATGTGTCCTTCATCAGCATGGGGTGATGATATCCATGGCCCTGCAAAGCCTCCTCTTGCACTCACCACCTGCTCTCTCCCACACAAGATGTCAATTATGGAGCACTCCAGTGTGTGGCTGAGTTAAACATCCAAAGATGAATAAGTAATCATTCATAGGCACATGAGAGTAAAACTTGCTATGAATCCTGCTCCCCTGGACCTATGGGGGCTATAACATAAAACATTCAAGGAACATTATTATGGATATTCTGGGAACATCTCCATGCTCACTTTTGGAATTGAAATGAAACTAACATAATCCCAGGAAACAAAGTCACCATGTGGCAGATCTGTAAGTGAAGACACTGAGTCACTCATCCTCAGAGATAATGAACCCTTTGGATGGAAATGTTGCTTGGCACCCAGCCTGCCACATCTGAGGTATCTACATGTTTGTTGCATTAAAATCTTCAAAGTGCAGCAAAGTCTAAAACCACACACAGATTTATAGTTCTTTAACTTGCTGTTTCTAAGGAGGACACAGATTTGTTCCATAATAAAAAGAAAGGGGGCATCAGAGAGGGAGGCCCAACTGTGGACCTCAGTGCATGACCTCACTTCCTTAGTGACAGGTCCAAACAGAATGCTGAAGGCTCAGGTCAACAGACACCTTGGTCTGGCAAAGACAGACCTTCACAAACAGTTGGCTGTAGAGAGTGAACAGGGAACATGTTGTGCTGTTTTAACAGGGCTTGGGATCCCCTGCATTGTGGGATCACATGGGAATGACTGAAAAAATGGTTCACTCGTCCCAGAGGCTTCAGGATAATTGCTGGGAAATGTCCAACTGACAAGGGAAGTGAAGGACATGGCTCACTGTCCCCATCCCTCAGGCTCCCAGAGACAAGAGGGAGCCCAGGACAGCTGTCACTAGGCTCAGTCATCAGCCACTCAGAGACACCGAGACCAGCACAGGTACATTCAGGCCTGGTGACTACTGTGAGTCCCCCTGCATAAAACCTGCCCTAGGGCATCAGTGTGCGGGGTTCTGAGGACAGGCACTGAGGGCAGATACTTCTAGGCAGGAGCAGGGTCTGGGAAGCTGTGAGCCATGGGAAACTGTCACATTCCCACCCAGGACAGGATTGGCAGGAGGAAAAGGGCAGTGTCCACATTTATCCACAGTCTCCAGTCATCTCCTGTCCACTTGGGTAGAAATACGGGACACAGCTGTCTATCTTAGAGGAAAATAAAATTGATCTCAAGCTGCTTGCTGAGCACTGGGTGCCATGGTCCTGCTCCAGACTCTAGGAGGCGCAACAGGTAATGGCTCGGGTGTAAGGTGTGTGGGCAGAAAGGACTGTAGGGACCCACAAATGACAGAAAGGATCATGGGGTCAGATTACCCTTTCAGCACCATCCTCCAAGGCTCAGCAAACACTAGGCCCATGGTCCTGCTTCCAAGGAGTCTGGACTACAGGTCCTCAAATGCCATATCCTCTCTATTCAGCCTCTACCTTATCACACGCAAAGTACCTTGTTCACAAATCGGCGGGAGCAGGAGAATGGGGACATGGGCACAAAGTGACTCCATTTCTTTCATGATTTAGTTCTGCCACTGCACTTCATTGTCAGTTCTGGGGCTCAGTCCATGGACCATTAGCTGGTGTCTTTCTACTCTTACACAAGGTGACCTCACCAGAGATGTGCTCACCTCAAATGTCAGGTCCATGCTATTCTATTCATTCTCTGCATGCACCTCAGTTCCTAATGCAGGAGATTCTGGGGTAAATGAATTCCAGAAGAGGGCAGTGAACACAGCTGCTCACCTTCCATGGCTATGGAAGAGGAACTTAATTCCTTCCTGGGGACTTTTCATCAGAAACCTGGGGAACATTCTGTGGGGCCTCATTAATGGACATGGATATCCAGAATGAGCCTGCTTTTCTCACCTGTAAAATGGGAAGCCGTCTTAGGATTCATAGGTTTTGTTCCTGCATAGAGTTCTATTCAGCTCCTCCTCTATCAAAGTGATGTGAGCATGATAGAATTCCTTAGTGTCCCTTGTGAAATGTAACTGTTAATATGAGATCCCTTTACTGCTGGGCCCCCTCTAACGCCTGTACCACGTGCCTCTGTGGACCATTTGGAGTGTGGGTTATGCTTCAACCCCAAACCCTGCTGAGAAGCCATGTGCAGGACACCAATTCCATGTTTCCCCAATGTCTCATCGCAGATTGGAAGTCAGCCTGCAGAAAACCTGGCAGAGGTCTGTACAGCAAGCACAGTACAGGCAGATGGGCCTCATAGCCTTATGGAGCCTCTGGAGCCGGGTTTCCTGAACAGCTGTTCCAGGACTGGACTCTCCTCCCTGGAGTCCTCTAGGGCCAAAATCTCCACCCCACCGGCCCTGATGCTGGGAAGGTTATTTCTTACCTTAGTGATCCTGTGGGACGTAGCCATCTGCAGATTCAGGTCCTGGCCATGTGCACAGGCTCTCTCAGCTTCAGTTTTCAGTACTGAACTCTGGGGTGATGAGTGGATCAAGACTGCAGGGTCAATGAAGGTGAAATGGGGGCTCCACAGCAAGTGGTTAGCTGGGTCCTTGGCCCCATGAAGACTGCTTCAGAGGCAGTGCTGATTCCCAAGGATGACTTTCCAACCTCTCATTGACCCCTACTTGGGGGAAGATGCTCTGTTCATTGGAAAAGGGATTGGAGAGTCACTCTACGGGGTTCAGGGTGTGTTCAGAACAAGAAATCTTGAGTATGGAAAGAATCCATGGCTGTCAGATGTCATGGAAGAACAGGTAGGTGTCATCAACCCACAAAGGTACATGAAGACACACTGTGTGCAGATACTTTTCTAAATATTGATCATGATCCAGTAATCAGGCAGGTGCAACCACTTCCCTGTTGAGTTTCAATGCTCTTTGGAGGCCACAAAGTGAACCTTGGCAACAGAACAGGTATGGCTCACATCAAGGGAACTGTTTTGTGTCCCAGCTTCAATAGATGTGGGTACAGACAATGAAGGAGGAGTTCTACAGAGGCAAAGAGAACTGGGCAACACATTGCTGCCTGAGCTAGAGACTGCAGAGTGGAAGGACAGATATGGACGGACCCCTCAGTTCTCAGACGTTCATGGAACAGGATTCCTGAGCTCTTGAGTGCAAAGACACAGCAGATATCAGTCTCTGCCTTCCCCAAGCTGAGCTGCACTGGGGAGGTGTTGGGAGCCGCAGCCCCGAGCCCGGTCGCCTCACTTGGCGGACGTGAGGCCTGTGGTAAAGAGCAAAGCCTGAGATAGATTACCCCTCCCATCGAATATGTTAGTTTCCTGCTTACCGCGTAAACAACCCGCTCAACAATATAGTCTGCCTGGCAACTGATGATGTTAGCCAATCAGCTTGCCTTGCTTACTTTAACATGATTGGACACTATACCCGTATATATACCGGTGCCACCCCTGGGCGGAAGAAGAAGCCAGGTAGAAGCCCGGAAGTAGAAGCCCAGAAGGAGCCGCGGAGAGCGGACCGGTAGAGGCTTTGGGGCAGACTGAAGCACAAAAGGAGCTGCGGGGAGCGGACCAGAGGAGGCTTCAGCTGGGAGAACCCAGGGCAGGCTGTACGGAGAAGAAAAATAAAAAGAAAAGGTTGTCCACTACCAGACTTTGTCGTGTGTCCTTCCTGCCGGCCGGGAGTGGACATCGACATTTGGAGGCCCGCCCGGGGACTGATCACCCCCGAGACGTGACAGCGGACAACGCTCCAGTACAGAGCTGCGAGACAGGTGAGTTGGGGATAAGCCTGGGCTCTGGGTGGCGCGCACCTACAGGGCTTTTAGACTCCCCTCAGGCTCACGTGTAAGTGGCGGATTCCTTGGGCCTCACGCGGTGAGTAACATATTAAAAGATGGGAAACATGTTAGGTAGCAACACTAAGAGCGAGGGTGGTTGTGGAGAAAGCTCTCAAGAGCTTACAAAAGTACGCAGGGTATCTGAGCAGGCCCAGTCAGGGAGCTCCCGAGAGGGGTCCGTCAAGGGGAACAAGGATGCTAAGGAGGAGGACGGGGCTCTAGCCTCGGAGTCGTCTGACTCCGAGGACGAGGGAAAGTTGAATGGCAAGGAGGCCAAAGAGACCAGCTGTCAGGAGCCTAAATCGCTCAATAAGGAGTCGCAGGGTTCTTTTCCAGCGTTGCCCCGAGAATTGCGCTCTGCTCAACCTGGTCTGCGGAGGAGTAGAGAGCTCCTGAGCGCTCCCCGGCGCGAGAGGGAGGCGAAGCCTTCCGCCCCACCTTGGGGGCCGTTTCCGGAGGTGATTCCTCGCCACGAGGCGGCCGCCTGGGAGCTCTCTCCCCTTTCGCCAGAACAGGAAGTGATGCACGGGCCCCCATTTTCCGCCCAATCACGGCCGCTGTCTTATGCTCCGCCGCCGGCGGGTCGGTATTTTTACAGGCGGCTTTGGCAGGGGGGACGTTTGTCTCATGAGGTACATCCACCTGGGATAGATAGTGGCCCCTACGGGATATTTCCTGTACAAGTAGCTATGGGCCAGGGACGCAATGCATGGAAGCCTTTTGAGATAAAGCAGATTAGAGAACTTAAAAATGCAGTTACAACCTTTGGGCCGACTGCGCCTTACACCATTGCCATGCTGGAGAACCTGTCTTCTGGGCCCCTCACCCCCGCGGACTGGATTCAGCTGGCAAAGGCGTGTCTGCCCTCGGGCAGTTACCTGGATTGGCGAGCCTGGTACGCAGAGTTCTCTGCAGAGCAGGCTGAGAGAAACGCCAATCGGGGAAACCGGGGGTGGAACAAGGAAATGCTTATGGGAGAAGGTCAGCACGCTGATGACCAGACCCAGTTCCCCGGCGCTGTCTATGAACAAATCAATGCCATAGGGCTCCGCGCCTGGAAACAGGTAAGTGGTGCCGGAACAGCCTCCTTGTGTCTTTCAAAAATAATTCAGGGTACCACAGAGCCATTTGTTGACTTTGTGGCCCGAATGCAAGATGCTGCCGATAAGATATTTCCTGATCCGGGAGTGGCTCAACCGCTGGTAAGACAGCTGATTTTTGAGCAATGTACAAAGGAGTGCAAGGCAGCGATAGCTCCTCATAAGAACAAGGACCTCAACGCCTGGATTAGGATATGCAGAGAGATAGGGGGGCCGCTCTCCAACTCGGGAGTGGCTGCTCTCCTGGCTGCGGCTGTACAGCAGAGGGGACCTCGCGGGTTAGAAGGGGAATGTAAGGCTAAAGGGTGTTTTGCCTGCGGGGAGCCAGGACACATTAAACGTCATTGCCCAAACAATGCAGATGCTAGGCCTCGCCCTAGGAATGAAGAACCATATGTTTGTGGGTGATGCAAAAAGGGATCACACAAAGCTGAGGAGTGTAGGTCGGTCTTTGATGCTCAGGGCAACCGTATTTGTGGACAAGATGCTAGAGAGCCAAAAAACGGCCAGAGGGGGCCCCCTTCACAGGCGGGCCCCCGCCCCAGAGACAGGACAGCTCAGGATGGCAGCCTTCAACAAGGGCCACCCCTGGGTCAGCAGGTGTGGACCTCAGTGTCGCCTCCAGACTTATACAGAAGGTCACCATTAGGACGGATGGCGTTAGGACCCTAAATGACATGCAAAAGCTATTGGGAGACATTAATTGGATTAGGCCATATTTACATATACCAAATTCAGATCTCAAACCCCTGTTCGACCTTCTAAAGGGAGACCCAGATATAGCCTCCCACAGGAGGCTCACTCCTGAGGCAAGAGCTGCCTTACAGAGAGTGGAAAAAGCCTTAGGTGGGGCTACCTTACACAGAATTGAACCAGGGCGACCCTTTGATGTCTGTTTGCTACAGACTAGTCTACAGCCCACAGCGGTGATTTGGCAGAAAGGACCATTACTGTGGATACACCCTAAGGTCTCACCTGCAAAAGTCATAGAGCATTACCCGGAGGCAGTCGCTTCATTGGCCCTTGAAGCGCATGATAGAGCTGTCCAACATTTTGGCTCAGGACCACAAGCCATCCGAGTACCCTATACCGCCAGCCAGATCAAGACCCTGGCTGCCTGCATAGATACCTGGGCCATTCTGAGATGTGTTTTCCATGGGGATATAAGCAATCAATACCCTAAAGACCCTATCTTGTCATTTGTCACTCAGCACCCTATAATTTTTCCAAAGGTTACTGCCTCTGAGCCATTAGTCCCAGCAACTACAATATACACAGATGGCTCCAAGACGGGGATAGGCGCCTATGTGATCCTAGGCAAGCCCCCGGTTACCATACAATTTGAACCTGATCAGCCTCAGGTGGTGAAACTGCAGATCGTTAAAATGATTCTTGAACGGTTCTCAGAAGCCATTAACATTGTCTCCGATTCAAGGTATGTGGTCAATGCTATGCAAGTGCTTGAGACTGCCAGTTTAATTAGATCCACTTCCACAGTGGCTGGACTGTTCCTGTCTATCCAGACATTGCTTCAGAACAGACACCATAAGGTCTTCACCACCCACATAAGAGCACATACATTCCTGCCGGGGCCTATGGCACAGGGGAATGCGGCTGCTGACACTGCCACTCGCCCGTTATGGATTTTTACCTTACTAACACCAATCGAGCGAGCCCGTGCCTTCCATGATAAATTTCATGTTAATGCCAGGACACTAACAAACCATTTCCATGTTTCCAGAGCAGATGCACGAGATATCGTGCGACTATGTAACTCCTGTGCCACATACAAACCTGCCATACCGATGGGAGTAAACCCTCGAGGTTTGATCCCTGGTGATGTTTGGCAGATGGACATCACACATATACAGGAGTTTGGGACTCTTAAATATGTTCATGTTTCCACAGACACCTGTTCTCACGTCATATTCGCAACAGCAGAAACAGGTGAAAAAGTGTCTAATGTGATCAATCATTGCCTGGCGGCTTGGGCCGCATGGGGCAAACCAAAAATATTAAAAACTGATAATGGACCAGCCTATATAGGCAAAGCCTTCAATGAGTTCTGCAAAATGATGGAGGTTCAATTAAAACATGGTATCCCATACAATCCCCAAGGTCAAGGAATCATTGAGAGGGCTCATAGAAGCCTCAAAGAAATTTTACAAAAACGAAAAGGGGGAGTAGGCCAAGGCCTGGCCCCAAAGGCACAATTATCCATGGCACTATTCACACACAATTTTTTAAATTTAAATAATGATAATCGCTCCCCAGCTGTGGAGCACTGCAACCCTTCCCCCAACCATAAAGGGTGGGTGAAGTGGAAAGATGTCCTGACAGGACAATGGATGGGCCCGGATCCAGTGGTCAGCTGGAACCGAGGCGCGGTTTGTGTTTTCCCACAGGAACCGGGACGAGAACCACTGTGGATACCGGAGAGACTGACACGGGCGACAAAGCCCTCGACTGAAGATCAGACCTGCCCTACTGGAGATCCATCACAGACCAACCAACAAGATGAATAGAAATAGCGGTAGCCCGAAATGGACAAGAAGATCCTCAGGCATATGCATGGCTCGCTCGCCTAGCCTACGACCGAGTCTAGGGACGGTGAGCTTCCCACACTCCTCCTCTAAAAAATTATGACATAGCTGGGTAGGAGAGTCAATGACGGGTAAGAGCGTACTCCCCCGGTGCGACTCAACCTAAGCCAGGCCCTACCCCATCCTGCACGTAAGCCGCTGGACTGTTAGATGCTGCCCAGGTCTAAATTTCTCTCCGAGGGGATTTCTTTACGGAGAGGAAATGAGTGCAAGCTTGTGTGCATCCAGGTTCCGTCCAGTTTGTGCCTGGCCCTAGAAAAAGGACGAGGGCCTCAGGGCCTTGGCGGACCATGGGATGGCCGACCAGGGTCTAAGCCAAGGACCTACGGTGGGCCTACGCATAGGGCATAAGCCTCTGCACCCAGTCCAGGAAGGGCTACGATGCGCACATTCATAAAAAATAAAAAAGGGGGAGATGTTGGGAGCCACAGCCCCGAGCCCGGTCGCCTCACTTGGCGGACGTGAGGCCTGTGGTAAAGAGCAAAGCCTGAGGTAGATTACCCCTCCCATCGAATATGTTAGTTTCCTGCTTACCGCGTAAACAACCCGCTCAACAATATAGTCTGCCTGGCAACTGATGATGTTAGCCAATCAGCTTGCCTTGCTTACTTTAACATGATTGGACACTATACCCGTATATATACCGGTGCCACCCCTGGGCGGAAGAAGAAGCCAGGTAGAAGCCCGGAAGTAGAAGCCCAGAAGGAGCCGCGGAGAGCGGACCGGTAGAGGCTTTGGGGCAGACTGAAGCACAAAAGGAGCCGCGGGGAGCGGACCAGAGGAGGCTTCAGCTGGGAGAACCCAGGGCAGGCTGTACGGAGAAGGAAAATAAAAAGAAAAGGTTGTCCACTACCAGACTTTGTCGTGTGTCCTTCCTGCCGGCCGGGAGCGACATCGACAGGGAGGGGCAGGGAGAGGCTGTGTCAGGCTTCCCTGAGGAAGGCAGATGTCTGATACAATTAACCAAGGTCTCCTTCCCATTCAGCTTCTGATGGCTCCTTGGGCCAACACTGCCCCCACTTTTCATGGGAGAGGAAGGAGTTGGACACTGTATAGACTGGGTACAAGGCCCGTGCACCCTTCACTATGGGTGAGCTGCACGTGAAGTGTGAGAGGAAAGGCCAGGCCTCTCACTCTGCTCCCTACCTCTCAGCCCCAGGTCCACCTCTTCTGTGCTTGACTCTGTACTGCACCTCTGCACTCATGGGGATCACCAGGGTGAGCTTCTCTGGAAACAGTTGGAGCCTCCTGAGGCCAACAAGCCTGAGTCCAAAGGTAAGGAGCCCAGTGGTGTGGCAGTGGGCTTCTGGAGAGGAGATGGGTCTTGAAACTCAGCAAACCACACAGATGCTGGGTGGCCCAGGAGCATGAGACACTCAGCAGTCAGTGTGGGAATGTAGTCTGGGAGGCTTTACTAGGGTTGTGTTGGTGCACATGGCTGCCTCTGCCAAGCAGTGGGACAGTTTTGCCCCGAGAAGTTCATGGACAGTTGGTGATCTTTTCTCCTCCTGAAACTAACAGGGACAGTCTCAGCCCATGCAGAAGATGAACCTTCAGAGCTCATGCCAGGTCCACGTGCAGCTCCCTCACCTGCTCTGACCCCACAGCAAGAGCAGGAACCAGGATTCCCTTGTCCACCAGCTGCAGAGCAGGACCTCCTGGTGGCTCCCCAGCAGGAGTCATCTCTTCAGCTCTACCTGCAGGCAGCTCTTGACCCACACCTGCCATTCCCCTCTTTTCCAGATTTACTTACTATCGTGTTTACTGCTACCCTTATTTCACAGAGATATGCCAGTGATACAACCAATATAAATAAAGTTTGAGATTTCAGTGTTTTTAAAAATAATCACCTTTGTTCATTCTGTGCATGCTCACTGTTGTGCAAATTTCACCACTGTCCATTTCTACCACATTTTTGTCAATATTGTAAACATAGCAGTTTTGTTTTCTTTCCCCTCCTGCTGTATCCCAGCCACTATTCATCTTATGTCCTCAAAATTTACCTCTGCTACATTTTTCACATCAATGCATTCAAGTTTCTCTTCAACCAGACGATGCTGGATGTGACTGCTTAATATTATTTTTTGTTACAAATCATAATGTTAGATAAATGTCCTTGATTAGTCTTTCACATATTCAATTAATTAACCAATATTTTCTTGGACCAGCATTACAGTTAAATATACAACACATTGTGAGTGAATAATAGAAGAAACAACATAGTGACTGTTGTTCCATTCCAGAACAGTGGCCTCTCTCAATGGTGCTCTTCCTCCTGTCTCATTTTAGGGTCAGGCCAGGAGTTTAAGTCATTAGGTGGCAAGTGTTTGTAGGGAACAGCTCCTCAAAGATTACATGTAGGACCTGGGTACACAGTACTGTCATCTTCTATCCCATAAGAAACAGTCAACTTTGCAAGTGTCATTGTTTGAGTTGTTGTCCTAGCCGTGATGTTTCTAGGTCTCAGCTATAGAAGCTGGGTTAGGTCCTCTTCCTGTCCATGGGATCTGAAGATATGCAGTGTCTGGGCACAGAGCTCCATGGTGACCTCTGACAAATGCAGCTTTACCAGCTCCTGTATTTCCATGAAGACAGTGCATCCCCATGACATCTCAGCAGACAACTGAACAGCATGGCACCACCCTGTCTCTGATTCTTACACATGGATGAACATTCTCTACATTTTGATTGCATTTCTGTTACCAATACAAAATCTCAGAACATTCTGAACACTGGGGGAAGTTTGGTTCAATATTCCCTAATGGAAGATGTAGCATATTTTTGATTCAGCTTCTTTACAGGTGTATAAATTTCCTATTTTTACAGGAGGGTGCACTGAGGGCCTTCTCACAGAGCTACATTCCATCTCTTTTTACTTTTTGATTCTTAAATTTGACACTTGGTCTCACTGTGCAGCTAAATTGCTGAGTCCTAGCTCCAGTGTGTGACCCTCTTGCCCTAGTCTGGTAAAGTATAGGAATTACAGAGACTCCACACCTCAACCAGGTTCACTAGGCATTTTTTAAAAAAAACAACTCTAAATTTACTGCTATGGACTGGCACCTTCAGAACATGGTTGATTCATCTCTCTCTTTAGCCTGTACCCAGGGGTCTTTCTATGAGATGTCAATAACTTTCTGTACTTGTGTCAATTGAGTGAATTTTCTTTCAGAGCCACCCATCCTTTGTGTCTGACACAGGCTCTGCACTGAGCTCCCTACCACACTGGACTCTTAGAGTCAGACACCCCACATGATTTGCCACCATTCATCAAGGTGAGTTGGGAAGGTGATACACAATAAACCTTTCACAGTGATCCCCCCCTCCATTCCCAAATAGTATGCACAAGAGGTAGGGGCTTCAGACTGCTCCCTGTCTGAGTCTGTGCCCACCAACACTGCAGGAACCATCTCATCAATGTCCTCACACAGCCTGAGTTCATGACTTCAACCAGCTTGCCCTGGGCTCCCTCCACACAGCACACAAACACCCTCCATTTGCCAAATCCTGCAAGCTCCCAACGTTTGTGTCACTATAAAAAAGGACAATATAGGTTGAGCAGGGCTTTATGCTGGCAATGGCTGGGTGGTGAAAATGGGTGCTCAATGCAAGCAAACATGGTAACAGTTACTGGTTGATGTATTGCACCATAATGTACCAGGCAGGGCCTAGTTTGCACTTGGCACATTAAATGGACCATGTGTCCATCATCAATGTAATCAGTATGTACTGTAAATAGGCACTAATAAAAATATATTATAAATTATAAACAAAATGCACAGAAAAGAGACCCACTTCTGACACATGGGGAAAAAGAGCAACTAATGAAAAATTAATTTCACAGGAAACAGACCATCTACCTGTCTGGCAAGGAGTCATTCAGGCAGAAGCAAGCCCCAGAAAAAAGCACCAGCTGTCCTCAAACTAAGAACTCGCTAATGGAATTTCAAGGGCCAATCTTCCTATCACAGGAACATGCACTTTTATACTTTTCTCTCTGCATAACCTAACAGAGACACATAAAGATCTCACTTTGTCCTGACTGCCCAAGATCCCCAGAAGCAGCTCACTCCTGGGGAGACAAGTGAACCCACACTGCCAATAGCTGTTGATGATTAAGTCATGGAACAGAAACTGAAAAACACACAGGTAAATCTTCTGGAGGAACCCTCAGTCTGGCCCCCAAGCCCTGCCTTGGTAGCTTTGCCCGACCCCTGATTTCTAGCAAAGTGATCAAAACTGCTGTCTCCTTTCTGGCCTCAGGATACAGCTTCAGATGTGGCTCTGACAGAGACAGTCAAATGAGCCCCCTGCCCCTCTGTAACTGCTGTCTCCCTTGGTCCTTCTCCACCTCCCTCCCTAGTTCTCTCCCATTGAGGTTCCATGTCTGAGCTACTGCCAGGCAGCCTGGGGGGACATGCTTAACAAGGCCTTCAATATACATTATCCGGCACTGTCACATCTACACAGCCTCCCAGTAAATGGTCATGGGAAGGAAAGAAGAGGTAAAAAGTGACAGCTGACAGGAAGGATCCCTGCTCTCTACTTTATGACCCCAGATCAGTGTGGTGGTGAATGAAATACACGGGGTTCTCTCCCCAATCTGCATGCACTCAAAACATCCAGCCCATTGTTGATTGCACAGATACTTGCCTTACCCACCACACTCATCTAAAGCCTCACTGAACACCTGGACCCAGGTCCTAGGTGCTGTGACTGTGTAGCCAGAGGGCAAGAAGTGAGAACAGAGTGGCAGTCTGGCAACTAGCTGGCCAGACAAAAAGAACTCATTCCATTGTTCCAAACCAGCACACCTGAGGGAGAGCCAGTGGGACAGAGGCAAATTCCATGTGTGCATTTTACACAGGCGGGCCTTGAGCCCATCTCCTGTCCAGGTGCTATACATCCCAGAGACATGCCACTAACATGCTGACTATACTGCCAGGCCTTATAACACAGTCAGCAGGTCTTGGAACAGGACAGAGATGCATGGCGCCAGTGTGTAGGAATTTGTCCTCAGATACAGTTGGGCTGGGGCTCCCTTATGTAACTGCTTTTCAATGTGTGGTCCAGATATGAAGGCCCTGCTTCATGATCTGGTTCACCCAGCCTTTGTCCTTGGCCTGATTCCATTCTGCCCACACCCTGAGTCATTTCAAAGGTACTGTGTCTACTTAGATTCAACCAGACAGCAGCATCTGCATTTGTTTCCCCATGTATCCAGGTCACTCATGCATCACACAGGGACTCACACCTTACATCACCTCTGGAGCGCTCCATAGTCAGAGGTCTCAAATTGCCACTCACGGTGCTCAGCTCCCACATGGAACCACACATGGGGACTTGGATTTTTCCATGTTGGCCAGCACTGATCCTGTGCTTCAGCTTGCCATGTGCCACTGTACCAGTTCAAGTGATTCCCCTTAGGCTCAGGAAGTAAGGAAGGCAACATTCCCAGTTACTTGGCTGCCATGTGTCAAAGTGGGGCTTAGATATGCTATTGCCTGGGTCTTTAGCCCGGGAATGACTCCTCTCAGACTATGAACAGAGCAGCAAGCTAGGGAACCACACATCTGCTGCTTACAGAACCATGTTCCAGTCCAGGTTAGAACACCTGAGACACTCAGTGACCTGTGGGGCACAAGGCTGGGATGAAATTGATGCAAATGTACATTGCAGGGCTTAGGAAATGACACCAGGGCAAAAGAATGAAACTCAGTCTCTTCTCTATAAGTGTGCCCACCAGAGATTTGGGCTTTCGTATGTGATGAGTGCCTGGGGACAAAGAACAGGGCCTGTGTGTTAGTTGGTTATTGAAGTTCCCTGTGCCTGGTGCATGAGATTTTCTCATAGTTGGGGAGGTAAAGTGGTATTTTGGCAGGTGAGATCACCATGGAGAAGAAACTACATGCAACCATCATTAGCAGCATCAGTAAACAAGCACCTTTATTATTGAACACATATATATCAGCCATTGTCAGGCATTACATTCTTGTGTACTGTCACAAGCCTGACCACATGCATGGTTGTCTATGTTAAGTACTGCTTATATAACTGTGACAATGGTGTGCTAATGCTAAATGTTGGGGACATGTCCTTACAGGTCCTCCAACCCTCTGGGGTTGAAGCAATGTGAAGTGGTTTCCCACATCCTACACCCTCATAGGTTGGGAAACTGTGCTTATTGTAAGCAACCCATCAGGTGGACTCATGCACACAAAGACCACGGTAGCAGTAAAGATAACTGCTTAATACCACTAATGCAACCACAATGCAGCTTATGGCCATCCAGAGCCAGGTGGATCCCAAGGATTCCTAGTACTTGATGAGTAGGTCCTGTTGTGCCCCTGGGCAGAGAACTCCACACCCATTTCTTGCTAGGCTTCTTGCTCCTGCCCCTGGTGATCAGGGATATCCGTTTCACATTCTACATGCAAGAGGGCCCATGTACCACCTTCAGCTGTGGTTAGCAAAGCAAGGGTCATGTGGTTTATCATTTCAGAAATTTATCCAGTAGCAACATCAAAGCCTGGCAAGTGAGGTTTAGGGCCTTGGGCCTGCATTGCCAAGAGTTTCAAGTTGGAGGGTTGGGTCTATAACACTTGGTCCTGGTAGAAACACAGCCACCAGATAAAACAACCAGGCCTCCTGTAGAGTATTGTGGCACCTGTTGAGAATGATGGCACCTATAGTACAGTGTCCCAATAGGGTGGTGTGTCTGTGATGGTACGTATAATAGTGTCCTGGATATGTAGGAATCCCCAGATACAGTGTCCTGGTCAGTGTGTGATATTTATAGACAGCTTATGGCCCATATACATAGACAGCTCATTGACCTATCAGGCTTCTACAGTTAGCCAATCAGTGGACACCACTCTGTGAGTGGTTGCCACCCCAAGTGTTTCTATCATTTATCAATTATATATGGCTGCACAGGTCAAGTGGTACCTAACCCACAGTGGGGTGCCCCAATTCTGTATTTACCTGTTGAATACAAAGAAGGGCTGCATCCAGTTGTGCTCCTTGGTTCCCAAATCCGGCCACTGTGCATAAGAGGCCCCAGTCCCTGTGGGGTGGCCATGTTCTTTGAATCAGCAGCTTGATGGCCTGGTATCTCTGATCCCAGGCTGCTTCCATCAACCAGTTTATCAAAGTCTACTTATCTGCTCACAGACTGTCCTGTGTACAGTCTGTTGAACTTGTCACTTAGTGGCAGTGCTGGCTGGGATAGCATTTGGGACACCTCCTGTGAGCTCAACTTTTCATTATTAGACCGATTGTCCCATATCTGTAACAACTACACTGGAACAGTTTCACTCAACTTTTGCTTCAATTGTTTCTCCAGCTTCTATGTTTCATGGCCATGTAGATTGCATACATGTGTTACAGGTAGAGATGGGAGGTGCTTAGAGTACCCGTGCTTGGGCTGGGGGTTCCTCATCTTGCACCTTCTGTCAAGTAGTAGGCCTCTCATGCAATGTCAGTGAACTCACATAGGGATTGTCCAGGTCATGGGGCCTTAACCTCAGGAGGAGGCAGTGCTCCCTGGGTCATGCTTTGTGACTTCTGTAGGAGCCAGCCGCGATTCCAAGTCCTCCATGGCATTCGCATGTCTATCATTTCTAAGGCCTTCAACATGTCCTAGAGTGTCAGATGGATCACTTTCCAGTCTCAAGGGCCTCCAACACCACCAAAAAGATGCCTGTGGTTGACAGCAGGAGCCCAGGTGAAGCCTGTCTACAACCCACAGGGTTTTCCTTTGTGAGGTGCTGTTTACAGAGTCTCCAAGGGGATACTCCCTGCCCACTAGGAGATTCATCCTGCCCACTATGGCACTCATCTGGGTTGTGAGGCCGAAGGGGTGTTTTCCAGGTGAGGTCCCCAGAGATCATAAAGCATGCAAAGCCCACAGTAGCAACACAGCAGGTAAGTATCATTATTGTTTGCCCCCTATTACTGGCCATTGCCAGGCAATCATTCCTGTGCAGGGCCTTCTCTGCTCATCTGAGAGCTCAGTACCTCTGCTTGGGTCTCAGACGGTGCCTGCTTTGGCTAACCACATAGCCGTCTAGATGGCCAGGACTCTAGTTTCTACTAGGATGCCCTGTCTGTGTCCTCCTTGTGCTCACCCCAGATGTCTGCCACACAGGGTCCCTCTCACAATGCCATCTCAGCTGACACAGCAGCACATTCTGACCTAAACCCCAGATCAATTAGCTATTTAATGTGCTTGAACTTGTGAACCACTGAATTCTGGCACCTGACCTTCAAAGGGTGGGTAAACTAGGTTTGCATCTTGAATTGCTTTCTGGAGAGCATGAGGTAGGTTGGCCCTGCTCCTTTGGTTTTCTTTCCTGATATTCCCTGAAAGATGTTTGAGGATTTCTTCCCTCACATACACACCACACTCACCAGGCCCTTTGTGGCAAACCATTTGTGGTATACAGCAGCATGTATCTGAGATCAGTAGGCTGCATAGTAGGCAGGTTTTCTGTCTCATAATTCTCTGTGTGGTTGTAGGAAATAATCCCAGTTTTACCCAACATGCAGAGATCAATAAAATCTATTTCAGACATACTTAGATATGTATGGTACCATGCTGAGGTCATAAAACAGGTAGTCACTTTCTAAGGGCAACTGAAAATAGATTTGGGGAAAATGTTTATATTCAAGGAACAGTGAAGAAGTATTTCACTAAGAAGGAAGCCCTCCCTGGGAACCAGCACTATGTGTGGGACACCACCACCCGGGGGACAGCCAGACCATGAGTCAGCATGATTTGCAGATTATGGGGGAAGAGAACAAGAAATCACAGGAAAAAAATCAAGAAATCAACCAGGAAGCAAACCTTCCCTGTAAAGCAGTGCTGTGCACAGGGCACTCCCACCAACAGGGATAAAGTAGGAGACATTCAGACCCCATGGTTTTCCCATGAGTCAATGCCACTCATGGACTGTGGGGGAAGAGAACAAGAATTAACCAAGAATCAAGTCCTCTGGACAAACCTTTCCTTATGCAAGTTTCTGCCACCAGTTAGGAGACAGCCAGATCCAGACCCTTGTGGCATGTGTGATGAGAAACAAGAAGAGCTAGCCACTCCACCACCACCACCAGTAAGGGACTGGCCAGTCTCCAGAAACATAGACTGTGATGAGCGCTATTGAGGTGAAATGCATTTGGATCCCTGTGGTGTTTGGTGTTTCACTGATGTGGCAGGTTTATGATCAGTGTTCTGATTATCTACACAAAGGATAAAGATATGCAATGTGGCATCTATGGGGGCTCTTCTTGTGAAAGTGGTACCATTGTTAAATTTCATATTCTCTTTATTTGAAGCCTTGTATCATTTCCATTATTTTGTTGGGTTGGGTTTTATTTAATTTCATTTTGTTTCATTTTCTTTTATTCACAGGCATGGGCAGCTGTTTCAAAGATAACAATATGGTAGCCTTTTTGGATTTACTCCTGTCTTGTTTTGAAGTCCTTTATTGCATTCTTTGTTTTGTTTTTATTGGTTCTATTCTGTTCTGTTTGACTTTTACCATGTCTGAAGGTATCTGCAGCTATTTGGAAGACAAGAGGCATTAAGGTGACTATTGATTTCCTATTATTTTGAAGTTTTGTGTCACTTACACTAATTTGTTCTGATTGCCTTTATTCTGTTTTATCTTGCTTGGTTTTATTCTTTTCAAAATAAAAATTAAACATTTTTAAAAAGAAACAGTTATGGTAGGTGAAAGGACAAGAATAGATATCCCATGGTACTACACATATGTGGAAATTGACTTTCCAGAAAATTCCACAGAGTTTCAGTGGAAGAAGAGCAACTTCCGTGATAAGTGTATCTGTACACGTGTCAGATGTGTGTATGGTCCATAGAAAACCACATACAAAGGAGGTTCTTAACCCTTATCTCTTACCATATCAGGATTAACTGAAAAATCAGAAAGGATCAAGGAACAGAACATAACTCTACGGTAATGCTTATGGTTTAGATGTAAATTTTCACTGAAAGTCTCTTGTGTTTTGAGGGTGATTTTGTCATAGGGGTTATATGCTTCTCCATGGGTTTATGCACTGATGAGTTCCCAGGATAGAGATGTTAATGTGGCTCTTCTGGGAAGTGGGTCAGGGTTTGAGGAGGGAAAATGTGTATCATTCTCCCTCCTGGAACCTTACTTCCTACCTTGCTTCAGTGCCATTAGGTCACCAGCTTTCTGCCTCTCCCACTTCTACTACATGCTGTCTGCCCTGGAGTCAACCCAGGACTAATGCCATTGACAGCCAGTAAAAACCTTCCCACCTTTAGTTGTGGAATTGTGTATCATATCCCAAGAATGTGTAAATAACAAATACACATTTCTATGGGACAAAATTGGGTTTCTCCAGGGATAGGTAGAAAATTCCAATGAGCAACATTGTAAAAATGATCCATAACAGAACAAAAAAATGATAAATTAGGTTTCATTGAAATTATGAACTGCTCCATAAAAGACTTGTTACAAGAATAAAAGGATAGCTACAGATATAGCTCAGTGGCACAAGCACCTGCCTGACAAATGTGAGGTCCTGAGATCAATTCCTGATACAAAAATAAAATAAAATAAAAGGCCAAGTGATAGAATGACGTAAAATATTTGGAAGTCATGTATCTGAGAAATACTTCTTTATATGCCATAAAAGACATAGAAAACACAACAGCAGGCAATTTCAAAATATGGAAAACACAGGCAAGAGGATTGGAGAAAATAATTCATACAGGAACACAACTAGACTGAAAATAAACTCAGACATGTTTCTTATCATTCTCAGTTACCAGGTGAGTGAATGTTCATGTGACAAGGAGACACCAGTGATTATCTTGGAAGAGCAGACTTTATCTTTTAGGTCAAAACACATTGTTGTTGGTGAGGAAGGCCAGGAAGGAGACTCCATCTGCCCTGCTAGTGGTACATTCACTCCGGACATCATTTTGGCAGTTAATTTAAGAGTAACACGTCTGACTAGCTTAGGATTCTTTGCATCCTATCCTCTCTACTTAATACAAATAATATTATAAAATAGTCAGGTCAACTTTGTTCCCAATAACTGAGAACTGTAACGTAAATATCGAATATCAGCTGAAAGAACAAACAAACTACAAAGGTGTTGTGTATCAGGAATCCAGGGACTTTGCTGGGGCTGCCATCATAACAGCTTACTGAACAGAGCTACAGACTCAGTGAAGACACTACTGTGGCAGAATCTGCATGCAGGCTCTGTCTCTTGCTTACAAGTAGGACCATGGACAAATGCCTGGGGTCTCTTCTGCCTGTTTCCCTTTTCGTCACTCAAGGCTCCTCAGTCACTCATCAGGGAAGCTGAAGAGATAGCAGTGACATCACAGAGCCAGAGATCCAGAGAGGGATAAAAATCAAACAAACAAAATGAAAAAAACAAAAAGCCAGAATGCAGGTACAAACACAACAGGGAACCAGCAGGAGGTTGGTGAGTTATTTATGTATGAAACTTAGAAGTCACATCACATGGTGTCTGCCATATCTGTTGGTGAAACATGAGTGAGGGGTTGGGGAAAGAGCTCGGGGTAGAGCACTTGCTTACCACGCAAGGGGCCCTGGGCTCACTTTCAGCACAGCTAATGGCAATTAATAATAATAATGATAATAATAGCTAACTGTGATCCATACTTAAAGAACAAGGAATGTGTTACTCAGGATGTGACCATCAGAAGGTAAGCTGTCAGCTATTGAGCAGAAGCCCAGGTCATGGCCATGGTGACTCACACAGGTGTGAATCTAGAAACAATGCCAGGAGACTTGGGGGTGCAGCTCCATCCAAAGTGCTTGCTTAGCCTGTATGAGGTCCTGACTCAAGACCACAGCAACAATGCATAAAAGAAATTGTGATGCTTAGGGAACATAAGGATGCCTGAACTGATGTACTTCCACCCCTTCAGGATGCCTCCAGGGAAACATGTCCAGGAGGTGAGTGTCATTTCCACCACCACACAGCAGGAGCCAGGCCTGTGTGCACTGTACTCACCTCCATCTCAGCCACTTCCTGGATTTCACCTCTAACGCTGTACACTTTGTGCATGTGACACCAGCCCACAGGTTTTACAAAGATCATCTAACACCACTGATGATGTCCCTGGCAAGCCGAAGCCAGGATGACATCTGTAGTGCAGGGGACACCCTTGAAATGTCCTGAGAGGAATGGTATTTTTTCTAGCTTTATGGAGGAAATCAGAGTGAAAAGTGAGGTCTAAAGCCAGGTCTTTCTCCTCAGAGCTGGGGCCCTGGCTGCACTGCTGCTTTTCCTTCCCTAGGGGGAAGTTTGGCCTCCTGCCAAGGACCCCTCACTTGTATGAGCTGTCCTGTTTATTGTGAAGGATGCTGAAGAGTCATTCCATGGGCTTCCATGGTACCCAATGTAGGAATATCTGGGGGATACCAGCAGACCCACGTCCACACAGACATCATGGAGGGAGTTGATTGTTGCCTTTAATCATCAGTGTAGCAGCCAACGACCATGATGCAATGACCAGTGCAGAAATAACCACTGCTCTCTTGTGACTTCATGTTACTCAGGCCACACAGACCCTGGAGAGCAGACCAGGTACTACACACATCATGGTGAATGTGCCTAAATTCCTGGCCCCTGTAAATGTAGACACATAATAGGGGAAGGGTAAACCCTGATAGGCACACAGAATGGAGTGATGCATTGGTATATGAGCTGAAGGTGGTGGAAAGGCAAGCAGGATGCACTCCCTCTGTCCACTCACTTCTCAGATAGTTATAGAGCAGCACCCTGTAGAGCACCCATGAGTAGAGTAACAATGCAGACTCCACTCTCTTTCTCACAGTGGCAACATGCCATGAGAGCACAAAAGGGAGATGAGTTTCAGGCTTTCCAGAATAGTGGAGGGCAGGTGGTCACAGCACTATCCAGGCACTTCTGTCAGCAGGTGAGGGCTGCCTGGACCAGTCTTAAAGAAGACAAATAAAATGCTGGGTCTGGGCTCTCTGCAGTTAGAGCAGGAGTCTGCTGTCCAATTCCAAAGTAGGTCCCAGGTGGGCACTTTGGAGGGAGGCCAGAACTGCACTGCTGCCTATTCCTGTCCTCTCAGGAACAGACCCTCCCATTTTAACTCCTGGCAGGTGTGGCTGAGACAGGTGGGACACACCACTCAACCTAACCTGGCTGTGTCAGACCAAACTGAGCTCACTGAAGGTGAGCTGTTTGTCTCTGGGTCTGTTTGTCTGTGGGAGGGCACAGGGCACTTTACACAGAGAAAGACTCCCATATTTGGGGCCTCTGGCAACTCTGAAGCATGCAGAAGTGAGTGGGGGTGAGGCAGAATGGGAAGCTTTGCTGAGGTGGATTTGTGCACACAGTTGTCTCTGACATGCCCTAGGACTTTCTGGGGCCTGCAAGGAACAAGAACAGTTGGTGATCTTTTCTCCTTTTGCTGATGCAGGTCTGGTACCTGACTGAGCTCAAGTCCTCCTTGCAGGTCCTGTGCCAGCTCCACCTCCAGTGACCTCATCAGCTCTAGGAACAATGCGAAAACTATGGCAACGTACCCTGTCACCATGAATTCTAGAGCTGGGGCTCCTGCTAGCTGCACAGTAGATATTATTCTGAGCTCCAACTCCAAATTCTAAGATAATATTAATCAAAAGTTAAGATTTCCCTAGATTGAACACATTCAGTTCAGTAGCACCTAAGCACATCATCAATTTGCAGAATCTTCACATCTGTCTAGTTTTAGCTTTCTGTTCAGTGTTGGACCCATCCATACTCCTGTACTCTCCTGCTAGACTCCACCCACTTCTGACCTTTCTCTTGCTGTGATTTGCTACTCTGGATCTTTCATGTCAGTGCATCAGATTCTGTTTGGCCAAAGGTTACTGGAGGAGTCTGGCTGCTATTGCCCCTTGTTAGAAGAGAAAACTCCAGATAGAAAAGGTCTACAGGGAAAATGTAGAGAGCATTGTGGATCTACTCCCCTTTCCATGTTGGAAAACATTTTCCCTGATTTCAGTGATAGAAGGAAGATAGGAGGGGCTGATTCTATTTTAAAAACCAAAACAAGATTAATGTAGAAACCACAACAGAAAATATTTCCTTACAAGCAATATTCAGATAGATGGTTTGTATTAAAGGTATAAAAGAGGTCTCATGTGTCCGTTTTGTGAAACATATGACAAATTCCTGTAATTCAAAAGAGAATCACTACACATGATCCACAAATGCAGAAAACACAGCCTCCTAATTCTGATTTATGCAAGCATACATCCCATGGGTATTCTGTGTGCCTATCCAATGGCACGTTTTAAGACAGATGCTAAACAGCACTGTGGAGATCAAGCGGGTAGAGCAGAACCCTGTCCCACAGCTCCCATCAGAACTCTACACAGGGGTCCCTGGCACTGGCAGAGCTAAGAATAGAGGTTTATTCCACACAGAGAGCTGCATAACTTTTCAAAATTTCTTTTCAAGACTTAGTGGTTGATTGATTGTATCAACCTGAGACATTTAGAAGCTTAACTAAATGGGTTTAACAGCTCTACACCCAAGGATGGAGAAGACCCACTATAGGGTGGCTCATCACCTGGAGGTATAAAAGTGGAGGAGGAAGGACAAATTCATTCCATTCTTGGGAGAAGCTCCATTTTTCACCTTTGGTTTGGAGGTTGTCTCCTGGCTTCCATTGTAGACTCTTAAGCTTTCCAGAATAGACTCTTCAGGCTTTCATCTTAGAGCCTTTGGCCTTCTGTCAAAGACACATTGCCCTTCAGGTGGATTTGCACGAGACACTGGGGTAAACTCCAGACTTTGGATTGAATCCTTCAGCCTCCAGTGTATAGGCACCCTCTACAAGCTTCCTCATCTGACTGTGGCTGAAAATCTTAAGCCAATCTTGTTATTTCTTTTACACCTGTTTATCTTGTGTTATACTGGTTTTCTCTAGTAAAACCTTAATACAGATTTTGGTACCAAAGAGTGGGGTCATTTGCTGTGACTATACCTATGATTTTGTGAGGCTTTGGAAATGGCTCCTGAGCAGAGTTTGGAAAAGTTTGGACATATCGCCTGGGTGCACAGAGCTGGAGCAGCTTAAGTTGTTCTGTAGAGGACATTCTGTTCAGAGCTCAGGAAACAAGAAGGCTGATAGAAAGCCTCATGGTAATGACCAAGCTTGGGATGTTTCTGCTGAGAAGGAATCCATTGGTTATTGTGTTGTACTCTAAGAAAATAGCTTCGTTATATGTGTATTATAGCAAACCTGTAAAGGGGCTTACTAAATGTGTTTGTTTTATCCTTTTTCCCTAACTGATATGTTAAGTGACCTAATTGATATGTTGAGCAACACTCTCCCCTGTAAAGAATTGCAAGAATCTCACCTAATTGATATGTTAACCATTGTTGCCCTCTACAAACTACAGAAGCTGTGCTAAAACAAGCTAACAAGGGTTGTTAATCACTGCTAGGCACCTCTATTCTCCGCTAAAGAAAACTAGAAGGGCAATTAATTTACATTTGTTTAAAGTAACCTGCTTGTGTGCAGAGAGATTTGTGTGTGAGTTTAACCCTTTACCCTGACCTTGACACATTACTGCCGTTTTCTGTTCTGTATGGTGCCTTATTGCCTCACTCTCCCCTCACCTATCTATCTAGGCCATAAAGAATTTGGGTTTCTGTTGACTTCCCCCCAACCCGGTGATGATCTGTCGTAAAGTGAGCCTGCCCCAATTTTAAGAACTGCTTAGCTTAAAGAAATTACCGGGTAATACTATGGCCCAAACCCCGATCGGTGCTTTCCTTTTGTTCTGTATGTATCAAATGAGTTAGATATCAGATCTTTGTAAAACTTAAGTTCCAGCGTCTCATAACTCGTGACCCCTTCACACACACTAGCGAAGACAAGCTGTCCTGAGATAATTAACTCTCCACTTTCTTCTCCAAATATTGCTGCAGACGTGCCACTCTGAGATAATGTCAGTCTGCAGGATGGGAGTAATTTAAAAAAACACCAGGAACTCCCGAGATTGTCAGAGCTAAGTGGACAGCAATACAGTTTCCAGACTCGGGTCAACAAGTTTGATGGCTCTGCAGGTTTCTTTGTTTCTCTCCCCCCCCCCCACCTTTTCCTCCAGCCCCTTTTTAAAGTCCTCCCTTCAGCCTCTGGGGGACAGTCTCCAAATTGGCTCCTGGAGACTGGTCGCCAGGCCTGGAAATAAAGCCTTTGCCACCTAAATTTTTGGTCTCTTGCCTCCTTGGATTTTATACCGGGGCCCAAGTTATAACAATTGGACTCTCCACGATGTGTATTATGGCTTAGAAGAAAGTTTGTCTGCATTTTGCTCATATCCAGTGACTTTGCCTGAGACTGAAACAAAGGGCAATGAACTGATTATTCTGGAAAAGATAATTTCAAAGCAGTTGAATGAAAAGTTGAAGGTGTGGCATGGCTATTGTTGGGGGCTTTTAGCCAGCTTTAAGTTGCAAATCAAAAGCAAAGAGCTGAGTAGGATGATTTACAACTCTGTGAATCTGGCCAGAAGGAAAATTCCAGGGAAGTTTTGGATTGTAAAGAAGGGGTTGAGACTTTGATTGCTGAGGAGAAACAGAGATAAGAATAATGGCCATGGGAATCATCAGGTCCCCAACTTTTGCAGCTTCAAAACTGCAAATGTGAAAGAATTTGCTTAGAGGAGACAGCTGCAGAGCACCATTCTCCAAAATGGCGATGGAGGCCACATGAGGTTCCAGAATGGTGGCAACACGTAGAAGCTTTTCTTCACAATCAGGTTCACAAAGCCCAATGATCCAGGCAATCAGCCCCTACAGCCAAGAGAGAGAGAATCCTGGCTACTGCTCCAGCTGGTAGCAAACCTTGGCTGCATCCACATGGTGATGAGTTTAGGTGCAAGGAAAATGCAGAAATTCTAAAGGTAAAATTGCTTCCACCTTGATTGCAAAGGGCCCAGGAGGCCAAGCAGTATGCCACTGAGAGGGCAGTTCATAAAGATGTAAGGGTGAAGCCAAATGTGCAATGGAGACCCCAGAAGTTTGGAAAATCCAGGAATGTGGATCATCCAAGGAAAGCTGCAAGAACTGAGCAGAGAGTGTATAAGGGAGAAGTTGTAAGCCGGGCATGGTGGCTCATGCCTGTAATCCCAGCACATGGGAGGCTGAGGTGGGAGGATCGTTGTGAGTTCAAGACCAGCCTGGGCTAAAAATGAGCTCAAGGCCAGAAGTGAACTGCATAGCGAGACCTTGTTTCAAAAAGACAAAAAAGAAATAAAGATTACAAATATAGCCACATAACTAATATTGCTTCACTACAGTGAGAGTATGTGGATGACATCACTAACCTTGGTCAGTAATCCATAATTGAGTCTTGCAAGAAAATTTTAAAAAAAAGAGAGAGAGAGAGAAGCTGTAGGAGCTGATATCCCCAGAAGTGGGGGTAAAATCATTCAAAACTTTTGGAGTTTGCAACCAGATTGCTTCAAATGCTGAGCATGAAACTCTAGGACTTAACGTTCACCCTGCTGGATGTTGGATTACTTTGTTTCCAATGCTTTATATTCCCCTGTTTGTAAATTTTGGAATCGCAATGTTTATCTTGTGCCTTTTTATCTCAGAAATGTTTAACCTTGTTTCATTTGTACAGGTGGTTACATTTAAAAGTTTGTCATAGATCTTGGAGGAGAATTGAGACCTGGACTTTTCAGCAATGGTGGAACAGTTAGGACTTTGCCAACTCTTGGAGATGGACTAAATGTTTTTTTGTATAAAGGGTGTACATGAGTCCTGGGGTCCAGGGGTGGAATGTCTGTGGCCCCCAGGCCTTATGTGTTTACATTTGGTTCATTGTTTAGCACTTGGATTAGGGGTGTGAGTGCTACACTCATCTAGGGGTGGAACCAGGATGTGATGTAATGGCAGGAAGAAGGCCTGTCTTGCTCCTTTGCCTGTTTCCTCATTGCTGTTTGCAGCCATCATGAACTGTGGTCCCTCCATGCCAGCCTGCCTTGGAGCCAACTAAGTATGGACTGAGACCTCCAAAAACCATAGGAAATAAATGTTTCCTTTCTCAACTTTTGGCATCAGGTATTTTTTCTCAGCAACCAGTAAAAAATAACTAAGACAGACCTGCACTCAATTCCTAGAATACTGTTAAGAAAAACAAACAAACAAAAAACTGTGAGCAACGTGAGGGGCTGCAGAGTACCAGTGCCTGGTTTTTCTGAAGAGCTATATTCCCCAAGTAGCTTGAACCTTCACACCTTTCTTGGGAACTTTGATTTTAAAAATGATCAATTTGATGAGGGATAGGGAAAGAAGGATGTTCACCCAAGAATACAAAATCTCAGTCACGGTGGAGAAGAAATTTTGAATTCTCTACTAAACTGCAGGATGATCACAGTTAATAAGAAGGATAGATTTCAAAACTGCTAAACAGTGGCATTTATAGTCCTAGTCACCGTGAAAGAATTTTTAGATTAGGAAGGTGGTAGGTACATTAACTAGATTGGTTCTTTCTACAAAGGAGCCATAGATCAAAAGCATATTTTGTCCCATAAACATACATAATCATTCTGAATTGCTAAGTAAAGATAGCATGTACCTGTACTCCCAGTCAGCACTCTGGGATGCCAATGAAGGAGTATCACAAGTGTAAACCCAACCTGGTGAACTGAGTAAATTATTTAGACCCAGTCCCAAAATTAAAAAAAAAATTTAAATCAAAAACAAATTTTAAAAGTGCAAGGGTATATAGCTCATGCAGGTATATACTATGCAGTTTCATAGTATATAAAGTTATATAAAGTATACTATAGTATATAAAGTATACTATAGTTTCATAGTATATAAACTGCATAGTATGAAAACTTTAATCTCTTTATAAGTGTTTCCATATTTTCTTTATTAATATCTACTTGTGCCATATTAAAATAAGAAAAGAGGAAAAAAGAGTCATTTGTTTTGTTCTGATACAAGGTCTTGCAGGCTGACCTCGAACTCACCATGTATTTCAGGCTAGCCTCCAACTCTCTGTGAGCTTCATGTCTAACCCTCCCGAGTTCTGGGATTACAGGCATGCACCACCATGCCTTGCAAGAAAGTGTTTTTTTTTTTTAAATTTTTATTGTAAAGAGGATAAAACCAAATGAAATAAAGCAGAATAGAGTCAATCAAAACGAAAGGATGAACATGGTACATGACTTAAAAACAAAATCTAACAGTAGGATGTGTGGCCTGTCTCTCAGCCTACACAGAGAATGATTCAACACCTTACTGAACTCCAAATTTCTCCAGATAATTGGGCAAATACTTAGATTTTGAAAATGTCTACTGTAAACATGCCTTGTTTAGAACCAATTCATATCAAGTACCAGGGAAAGAATACGGAACTTTGATTTAGTATTTCCAATTTCTGGAATTTATCTCAAGAAAAAGAAGATATATGCTCAACGCAGTTTTTCCAAGAGGAACTAGACTTGTGTACACGGTCAGTAACAGGATAACTAAGTACAAGTCTACTTATGCATGTAATATATTCAACACCATGCAAATATATGATATGAGCAGAACAGGGTAGTAATCGTTAGAGACAGCTGAATATGGGCAAGATGGGTATTCTGCAGCAGGGTTCAGTAATGTGGCTGAATTATTTTTATTTGTGGATTTAGATTTTTAAACCCTACTGTTCACACTTTGCCTTGTCAAAGCCCCATGCTGCATTCAGTCTGCTCACAAAACCTAAACACCCAAGTGGCACCAATATTAAAAGAAGCAGAACCCCCTTATCAGTGGGGGACTGGAGCCAAAGCATGTGCAGGTAGAATAATAACAGCTATCTTACTGTAACTTCTGGGTCCTCTCTCAGTCTCTGCAGGGAGGAGCTCCAAGTGGAATGAAATCGTCATTTTGGAGGTAAATGTCCGCAGCTCAGCAGGGCCAGGCTCACTGACAGCAGAGGCCATGTGAGACTCAGAGCCACCCTGCCACAGGTCCCACATGAGGGCTGGGCTCTCAGAAGCGCCTGTCAGGGCCAAGGAATTCGGGAATCGACCTAGGACTGGCCATGCAGACCCTCAACAGAGAGAAGGGAGGAAGGGAGAAGGGCCCTGTGGACACGCAGCCAGGCTGCCCCAGGGCCACGCCCTGTCTCCCAGGCCCCTGACTCTGGGCACCCTGCCTGGATTCCCCACCAGGGGCACTTGCGGCTGTAACGTCAGGGCCATCGGGCCGCGCTGCCACTCTCTGCCTGCTCTCCCTCGCCTACCTGGCCCAGACCCCAGCCCTGGACCCTCCACAGCCTAGGCCGCCAAAGGAAGAGCGCTCTGATCTCCAGACAGAGTTGTGCCAAAATGGCTACTCCATGCACAAGACCAGTATCCACTGACAAGCAGGCCAGGGCAGGGCAGGACTGAGCTGGGATGTGGAGGTGTGTGGCTCAGGGCTGTCCATGGGTGCGGCCTGCCCAGGTTGGTCCAGGAGGAGTGTAACCTTCCTTTGAGGCCAGGGGTGGGGCCAAGCAGTGTGAGGGGTGGGGAAAGGGGAGGGGCCAGAAGCTGGGACCCAGTAGGTGCAGAGCCCTCCTGTGAGGCAACAATGAAGCAGTGGGCGTGACAGTGGGGGATTAAGGTTTACCTGAGGCAGGGTTTGGCTGCAGGTGGAGGTCTCTGATAAGGCTTTTGGGAGACCCAGCCCCAGGCCCACTATGAGAGGAAGCAGAGAAGAGGATTGAGTCTTAGGCTTGGAATTTATAAGATGTCTGGACTCAAATCTTCCCAGGCCTGGTACCTTAGGCACACTGCTTCTCTTCTGGGAGCCTCAATTTCCACTATTGTTATTCTCCTATTATTTTGCTTTGAAATATTGTGGTTTTTTTCCATTAAAAAAACAAACCATGATGAATGGCAATACTCATCTCTTGGCACTGCTGTGAAGATCCAATAAAAACCTTAAGAGCTCTTCCCATTTTTCCTAGCATATGCCAAGTGTTCTGATACCATTGTTATTGGTGTTGTTATCCTTTTATTACAGAGAAATGAGGGTTTTCGGTACTGCCCTCTGATTTCTTTATATCTTAAAAGTATGTTTACATGTTAATATAATACACTAACAAGCATATGTAGCACTTACTGGAGTCAGGCCAGGGCCTCTCTGAGGTGATTCACATATGTTAATTCTTACAAGAGTGTGAGTTAGGAATTATCTTTATTTTCTTAGCTGTGTGAGCCTAGACACCAACATTAAATACCTTTTCCAATGACAAAGCAGTGTACAGAATTTTAAGCCAGTGGACCTGGCACCAACATTTCCATTAACTAAACCACACTTTAGCACGGCTCCATTGCAGTTCCGCTTTGGATTTTTCACATGAGTGAGGCATGAAATTGTTCCTGGAAGGTTGCACAGGTAGCTAGAGGCACTTTGTGTGAGGGTTCACTAGAGAATCAGATTTAATTTGTGTACATAAGGAGTTCTGTACATAATTTGTGTACATAAAGGATACTTATGTAATTTGTGTACATAAAGGCTACATAAAGGATTTACAAAGGAGGCTTAAGATGGCCAGCTGCAGAGTCAGGTGGAGAACTCAAAAGGGCCAGGTGCTCGGTGGAGATGCAAAAGATCCAATCACAAGCCTGAGGCCTGGAACTCACTGCAGATTCTCTGTAAAGTTCCTGGCAGGAATCAGAAGAACCTGTGCTAGGAGCCTGGAAATGACACCTAAGGTGATGGCAAGAACTCAAACTCTTCTGAAGAGCCAGAAGCCAGACTTTCTCCTTTGAATTTTTATTGCCTCCAGGATGCAGGCCTATTGGTTCCCCACCACACTCAGGGAAGTTCTTCCATCTTCAGCGAGTCAGTAATTTTCATACAAATTCAAAACTGTGCTTAACCAATCAGATAGGTGTTCTTTGTTTTGTGAGACAGGGTTTTGCTATGAAATTCAGGCTGGCTGAACTCACTGTATTTCCCAAGCTAGTCTCAAACCCAGAGATTTTTATGCCTCATCCTCCCAAGTGCTGTGTTTACAGGTATGCACAACCACACCCAGTTCCTTCTTCCTTTAAATACACTTATTCCATCATTCTTGCCATTTTCTTCTGAATCAATTCTGGAAGTCCTTTTATATGGATCTTTAGTTTTGCTGTTGTGGCTGCCTTACTGTCTTTAATTAGTTCAAACTATTTAACTTTCATGGTAATTTTGATTTTGGGGAAGAATCAGAAGTCACAAGGGTCCAGCTCTGGTGAAACAGGTAGATAAGGGCACACCATGTTATGGATTAAGAACTGGTGGTCAACTTAACACTGAAGAACCAGAAATTTAAAGGTTAAAAACAAGATGTTGTTTCTCAGCTAGAAACAGCACTGGGCCTCGTGACTCAGTCCTAACTCAGCCCTGAAGGAAGAAAACAAACAAACAAACAAACAAACATCTGTGGCTGTGATGTTCTTGGGATGTGCTGCGCCAGGGAACTCAGAGATAGAGCCTGCCATTATGCTAATCAGGGTTGTAAAATACGTCAGACTCAAGCCTACAGAAACCAGATGTCTTAAAGACAAGTTGTGCAGAACAAAGACAGTTAATTAACTCTGACCCACTGGTCACCCCATATGAACTGACCAATAGCAGATAGATAAGATGCCCACCGCTCCACACTAACTGTAATGATTGGCTTCTGTAATAAACGCTTACATTGCAGTTTTTCCCCCTTAAAAACACCAGCCTTGCCCCAACTCAGGGTTCTCCATTTCCACCTGTCTGGAGGACCCCATGTACATGGAATAATAAAAACCCCTTTGTTCTTACATGAGAACGAGGCCCTTGGAGTCTTCCTTGTGACACCGGTCTTACACACCAGTAGGATTACATCAGCATGGCATTGTGTGAAGATGCTCCACCTGAGGAAAGTTGCCAGGATACGCAGGTGGACAAGAAGGGAGATGTTGAGGGTTGAGGCATTAAGGAGGCATTGTGAGTTTTCCTAGGAGTTGCTGTCTGAGCTGCTGGTTCTCCTGGAGGTGCTTTGGTCCTCATATTGAGCACTGCTTCCTGTCTCTGGACAGGAAGACATGTGCTGCTTTATCTCCAGGATGAACTCGTCATGCTGCTTCCTGGCATGTACCTTATTGTGCTTGTCGTTGGAGGAGCTCGGGGCCTCCCTGTCACTGAGGACAGCTGCGGTGCCTTTCAGGATATCCCTGGCCTTTGTTGTGAGTGTGACTCCTCCACTCCAGCATAGCACCCTCATCCCACTAGCACAGCTCCTTCATCCTGCTGGCATAGACTTTCTGGCTTCCACCGCTGACCCTTGGGTCTTCCTGGCATGGATCCATAAAAAGACTGGTGTGAGTCCTTCTTTTGGGCTCTGGAACTCCACTTGGACTCATGGGAGGCATTGTCCTGAGCTCTGGGTTTTTATCTGGACTTATGTGGGACATGTGCTGTGGGATTTAGGCTCTTGACTAAATACTCTGTGTCTTTGGTATTGTGGATAGATTTCCTACATTTTCCTGTGCTAACTTCCAGTGACAATTATAAAAAATATAAACTCCATGTTCTATTCCTAGTTGTTCTCTGTGTACAACCCCTGACTACCACACAGCATAATGTATTTATGAGCTTTTCTTTCCATTGGATGACACTCAGCAGCAGCACTCACTATATTTTATCTCAATTTGTAAGGACACTCACAAAAGTGGACTTCCAAAACTGCTTTCAAAATTGCAAGAACAAATGGAGAAGTGTGTTTGAAGGAAGGAGGTGCATTTTATTAATTCATTTTTAAGGAGGAGTTTTTTAAAGGAAGATTAATGGACACATATCTTTTATTTTAGTAAATTTAACAAGTTTGAATATTAGCTGTATATTTTGATCTGCATTTGTACTTCTCCCTTGAGGTTGTTAATTAAACATCTGCCTATTCACTGTCCCTTATACAAAATGATTGGGAACAGAAGTTTTTGGAATTTCTGAATTTTTCATTTATTTGAGAAATTGTGCAGACATAATAAGTTGTCTAGAGGGTGGAACCCAAGTCTAAACCTGAAATTTATTTATAGTTCATATATACTTCATACTCATAGCCTGAAAATAATTTTATACAATATTTTTCATAATTTTGTGTTTGACATATGTAGTGTGTTGTTTCTCTGGTGTGGTACACTGAAATGTAGAAAAGGACTAAAGTAAAATAGATATTGTGAATATTATCTAATGAGATTGGGAAGTAGGGAAGGAGGAGGGAGAAAGGAACGATGGGAAAAGATTTAAAAGGATGGGAAATGAGGAAAACAAAGCTTTCATAAATAAGGAGGGGAAGGGAGTTGAAGGAAAGGTAGGGGAATGGAGAAAAAAATTATATCATGTATGTTGCAAATTTCCCATGATTAACATGATCATTATTTACACCTAAAATGTGCCAATAATCTTAATTAAAAACATTTGTATTTGAAAACATTTTGTTGTTGAGGCATTTCCCACTTTTGGCACTACAGCAGTACTCAAACCGTTTGGACTTTGAAGCATTTCAGACTTCAGATTTCAAATTAGGAATGCTCAGCCTATATTTGCATATATTTTGGTAAATATCCCCTCTACCTCAGTAGACTGTAAGTTTCATGGTGAGAGTATGAGAGCAGGCTCTTTGCCTCTACAGGTATCATTGTTTATCTCAGTGCCCCTCCCAAGGCTCATACAATCATGGATGTGGCCAAATCCAGTATTTCTGATTGCTTCATTGTCTAGTGCTCAGATTGGTGGTATGTCTGCTATACCTGCCCAGGTGGAGCCAGCCTACAGTGTACCTGAGAAAAGAAGGTGTGTCTTTCACTTTTGCTGTTCATGCTTGCTATTTGCAGCCAGAATAAACTGCTGCTCCTTAGCTATGTCATTTTTTCCTTGGAGCCAGCTGATTATGGACTGAAACCTGCAACCTGTAAGAAATAAACCTTTCCATCTTTCATACAGAGTGTCAGGTATTTTGTCCTAACAACCAGTGAAAAGTAACTAAGATAACTGATAGTCATTGTTTCTTAGTACCCAACTCAGTGCCTGACACAAGAATAGTGTGCTCTTGTTGACAGAAAGAAAACAAACAGTATACAATTATAGATTTGTGGCACACAGAATTTTACTACTTCTAAGGCTCTGCAGTGAAATGTGGTCTCATCAGTTCTCCTCTCTGAAGGCACTAAACTTCTCGTTTCTTTTGCTTTATTATAGCAAATAATTCTCCTTTATCCAGTTTTCATTCACCATATGGTCTTAGAAATCAATTGTGAGCTTTTATACAAACTTATGCTGGGCATGGAACTCAGGACCTCCTGCATGCTAGGCAAGTGCTCTACCTCAAGATACATTCCATCCCTCCCTTTCTTATTCCTGGAGTTTAGGCAATGGGAATGTACTATGGTGGATGTCCAGCCCAAATGACTCACCAGGGAATTGCAGTTTTAGCCACAAGCTGAATGAAGTTATACAACAGTCTACTGTAATCAAGAACTACCCAACTGAGCCTAATCAAACCAGAAAATTGAGTGAAAATTATAAAATTTTGCAATACAAAAATGGCTAACGAGCAAGAAAGGAGCAAGGGAGGCAATATTCACAATAACCATGGCAAGCAATCAGTCTAGGTATCTATCTGCAGGAGAATAGGCAAAGCAAACATGGCATGCACTTGTGCATACATGCACACACACAAACAGATACACACACACACACACACACACACACACACACACACACATCCTGTTCAACCATAAAAAAGAATGAAATCTGGTCATGTGCAGAAAAATTCAAGGAAGTGGAGGATATCATGTTAAACAAAATAATTCAGATACAGATGAATATTGCATGTTTTCTTCCATATGTGGAAAATAGAAAAAATGTAGAAGAGGGTCTACACAGGCCTGAGAAGACAGTTAGGAGAGAGGGTGAACATAGGAGCGGGGTTGACAAACTCATCAATGCACAGTATATGCATATATGAAAATATCATAATGAATCTCCTTACTCTATACAACTAGTATGTGCCAATAATTATTATTTTTTAATGGAAAGGAGATTGAACAAATTTTAAAGTGGGCAGTTACATGCTAATGCAGACTTTGCTTATTCCCTTACTAATTTCTTGCCCCTTTGGGGGTTTGCTTGAAAAAGGAGAGCCTAGATTGCTGGGAAAACATCACTAGCCATATTCAAGGCTCAGACTCTGGCAAGTGGAAAATGAATCAAGAGGCCCAAGGCTAAGAATTTTGTTATCATTGGCAGAAGTTTTTTTTTTGTCCCCAAGCAATGTACTCTAGCAGAATGACCCCCTACTTTCAGATGGCAGGAAGGTAGCTGTCAGACACCAGGAACAGGGTCTGCATGCTGACTCTCCTATTGCAGAAATGACCTTGAACAGATCAAGTCACTTTTCCACACTTAGTTTTCTCACTTAAAAATGATCACTTATGTTAGCAGCTGTGTAGAGAATGGAGGTAATAAATAGAATTTCCATGGTTTTCATGAGTGAGAGGTGGCCAGAGGAAACCATTTTACAGCTGCTCTTTCAATCTTGCATCTCTGGCCTTCAAGGATGAAGGAAAAGGCTCTTGTGTTTCCCTAAGGAAAACAATAGCACAATGTCTTGTCCTGCAGTGGGAGGCAGCAGAGGCCTAAATCAGGTCACCTCACAAGGGAGCTTTGAAAGTTTCATCACTCAATCCTCTCCCCATCCTCTAGTTTTTCTGTTTCTGTTTGCTCCTCAATCATTCTTTAAGGAATTATGATAATATTTATATATTTCAAAAAGTGCAGCAAACAAGGAGAAAAAATTAGAAATATTTGCTCTTTTTCTATGTAGACAGGTAACTATCATTGGTACATTATTAGCCTCCAGTTTCCTTTTAACAATTTAGTGTAGACATGGTTCCAGAGTGATTAATTTAGGTTTACATTATTTTAACAGGAGTCATTGAAGACAGAGTTAGGATTCTACCAGGCATTAAGGACAGCACTCCAAAATGGAGTCAGGATGTCCAAAATCGAGCCTGCTGAGTTGTGACCCTACAGGGACCTCACAAAAACATCTGCTGACTGTCCTTCAGCTGTTCAGCTGTTCAGAACATGACCAGGCAGGCCATTGGCTGAAGGGTACATGGGCTGTGCATGGTCACTATGTGAGCACTTTTTGGCCTGTTTTGGGGACTCAAAGATTATCACGGGTGAAGTCCCAAGGTTAGAGAATGTACATTTTCAAAACATCAGCAACAGTGGTAGGCAGCATGGAGCAGAGCAGAAAACCACTGTGTGTTTGTTGTATAATTCTTACACAGATTGTTATCTCATATTTACATTCTTGTGTAGTGCTCTAAATAGCGCATGGGAGTTCACCTGTATTAAGTCATGGTTACATAACTGTACCCCCACTGTTTGCCTGTGCAGACAAGCAGGGTCCTGTCCTCAGTTGTCTTTAGATGTCCCTGAACTGTGAAGCAGTCTGAGTGGTTCCCCACAACAATACATAGATTGAACCCTGAAAAGTAGGCAGTCTTCCATTGGGTAGCTCTTTTCTAAACCCATTAAAAACTTTAGATAAAGCCTCCCTCATAGGCATCCTACTCAGAACCTTCTCCTTGCTGGTGGGAACTTTACTCCCTTGCATTTATATCTATCAGAATTGAGAAAGCTAAGGTTTAGATTGCTTGTGAGGTCCCCAGAGACAGCAGGGAGGCAGACCTCAGTACATCAGCAGCAGCAGGCAGCAGGCAGGGAGAGTTGTGTCTTTATCATCCAGCCTCTGTATATGTTGTTATGTTTACATTCTTGCATGCTGGCCTCCCAGTGGTGCCACAGGCTGATGACCATGCCTCTCCCACAAGGATCTCTGAGGGACAATTACAATCCAAACCATCACACACACAAACAAAAAGCATTTGTCATGTGTGTGTCCCTCAGGGGCCAACAATGGTGTCTAACTCACATCGCCTGCACTTCCTTCCTCTCAGTGGGACACTGCACTTCTTACAGCAGAGTAAAAAGAATTTTTTGCTAATTATTCAGTGTAACCTACAAAAAACAGAAGTCAAAAGAAATAGTACATTGGAAACATTGCAATTCAGGTGCACCCCCTCAAGGCAGCCCCATAAGGTAGATGCTGTAAAGTCTGTTGTAGGGGATTCCCACAGAGTTATTTTGAGAGACAGCTCTCTGGCTAGGCAGACACCTGAGTAACACATGCATCTGACTGTTAGTTAACAAGGATCTTCCTGGATGAGAGGTGTTGGAGGAGGAGGTGAAATCTTCAGTTGTTCTCTAAGTCTGGGGAACATTCTGCAGTTTAACCTTCAGCAGGTTAGCGTACTCACCTGCAGGCATTTCTTGACTTAGCTCACAAAGTCTTAGCTTTCCTGATTTCATTTTATTTTCTATCACAGCCCTGACTCTTAAGGCTTCTAGTGGGTAGTGACATGTGTCACTTGCATTTGTGTCTGACAAATATTCTCTCCTTGCTCAAACCCTAGTCAGGATCCTTTGGTCCCTTGACAGGGTCTGAGCAGTCTGCACAAATAGGAGATGGCGACCTCCACTCATCCTGGGCCTGGTGTAGAAGTTCCTGTCTTGTCATGGAGAAGAATTGCTATATATATCCCTGTGAGAGGCTCAGGTAAATTTAGTAAGCAGACTCAAAGAGGCAAATAGTCGGAAGAGAGTGAAGGTGCTCAGAGAATGAAGCACCTTATCATCTAGGTCTAGGGTGCTTCTGGGTTCTGGGGATGGACATCTGTGCAATTTATGAATCTATAGAAAGCAAGGGTCAACTTACAGGTGACAGGTGATGGCCCATTTTCTAGGTAAATGGCAAGAGAAGGCCAAGTTTAAAGCTTTATTTTATCTTTAAGACACTGGTTTTTTTTTTTTTTAGTGAGTTTCTGAGAAAGGAAAAAAGATATTGTAACTTTGGATACATTTGTATCCTGAAGCTGGAGTTCTTTCCTATAAATGAAATTTTTAAATTATGATTTTGGAGGGGTCTCCTTTTAACCTATGTTTCTTTCTTTTTTTAATGTTTTTTTTATCAATACTGGGGATCGGACTCACAACCGCCTGCTTGCGAGATGGGTGCTTAGGCTGCTGAGATAAATCTCTAGTCCCTCTTTTTTTAATTTTAAAGAGGAAAAAGTGAAATAAAATTTCAAGACATGATAAATACATGGTAAGAATGGTTAATGTGTTACATACTATCATCTTTAAATGAGTTACTCAAGGTACAATATGTCTGCATTTAATTGTCTGGGCAATGTTAGCACAAACATTTCTCCTCAGTGAACTCAAAGAAATCAGTAATATGACTATTACCTATCATATATATACATACACACACAAATATAAATATAAATATATATATATATACATATAAATAATTTCTTTCAGCTTCTCAAACTAGGGAGATGATAGGATGTTTACATATGCGAGTCTGGTTTATTTCCTTTGTGAGTATGGTCTCTAAGTGCATCCATTTACTTATAAAGTTCTCAAGTTAATCCTCCTTTGTGGCCGATTACTACTCTGTTATGTAAAAATACCACATTTTTTAATTCATTCTTTACTTCATGGGCATTCATGTTGTTTCCAAGTTCTGGCTGTTACAAATTGTGTTCTATGAACATGGGCACACATATAGTACTGTGGTACGATGTTTTTAATTCTTCTGGGAAACACTCAGAAGAGTAAGCACTGGTGTTGGATTGTATGAGGAGACAAGAACACAAAACAAGGTGTGGTGATGAAAAGAAAACAAGAGACAAACTTATGGGACGAGGGAGGGGCAGCAGCCTCTAGGACTGAGCCCTAAGTACAGTTTTCTCTGGCTTGTTATCAGTCTTTTCTTTAAGAAGAACAGCTGCAAATGTCAGAAGGATAAAGGTCAGATAGGTGGTAACTAATTGTTTAACTTTCCAGAGACAATCTCTGGCTCTACCTAGCCTTCACATTTACCACTCCTTTGGACACATCTTGGCAAAGCTTGTTGTCCTGTCCCTGCAGGATTCCACTGAGACTCAAGGTTCTGCATTCAGTACCTTAAACACAATGCATCTATAATACTGTAAGACCGGTGTCGCAAGGAAGATTCCAAGGGCCTTGCTCTCATGTAAGAACAAAGGGGTTTTTATTATTCTGTGTACACGGGGTCCTCCAAACAGGTGGAAATGAAGAACCCTGAGTTGGGGCAGGGCTGGTGTTTTTAAGGGGGAAAAACTGCAATGTAAGCATTTATTACAGAAGCCAATCATTACAGTTAGTGTGGAGTGGTGGGCATCTTATCTATCTGCTATTGGTCAGTTCATAAGGGGTGACCAGCGGGTCAGAGTTAATTAACTGTCTTTGTTCTGCTCAACTTATCTTTAAGACACCTGGTTTCTGTAGGCTTGAGTCTGACATATTTTACAACCCTGATTAGCGTAATGGCAGGCTCTATCTCTGAGTTCCCTGGCACAGCACAGCCCAAGCATATCACAGCCACAGAGGTTGTTTTTATTTCTGCAGGGATGAGTTAGGACTCAGTCACGAGGCCCAGTACTGTTTCTAGCTGAGAAACAGCATCCTGTTTTTAACCTTTAAATTTCTGGTTCTTCAATACTTCCTCTAGTACAAACGGTGATAAGGCTTAGCAAGCACAAGGGCCCTGTGATGACCAGAAGTTAAACTAGTTTAAGTTAATTTGTTATCCACAACTGGGTCAAATGGGACCTGCAATTCTAGTTTTTTGAGGAATCTCCACAGTGATTTTCACAGTGGCTACACCAGTCTACAGCCCCACCAGCAGTGGAGAAGGTTCCTTTTCCCCACAGCCCCTCCAGCATTTGTTATTGGTTGATCTCTTGACATAGTCATTGTTTCTGTGGTGAGGTGGAATCTCAGTTTTGTTTTAAGTTTTCAACCTATATTTATTTCGTCTTCTTCACAAAGAGTTCTTTTTTGGCTTCTGTGTTCATATCTGCATTGTCCAGTTTTATCAAGTGTTCTGCTAAGGCAGTTGGCTGAAGCCTCCATCCCTGATGTCTGATCACCCTTCATATCCAATTGGCTCATCCTCTACCATCCCGCAGCTCACCCCTGTCCAGCCTGGCCTGCCCTCTGCAACCATCCTATTAGGCTGCATTAGGAAGCAGCTGCCTTCCATCTGCTGCTGACTCTTAGTGTTGTCAGTTCCCTGACTTGGCCTTGCTCTGTAGCTGTGCATCTGTAAGTTTCCTAGGTGCCTGTGGAGTTCTCTGTCCTCCACTGTTCAACCCCTGCAGTTGTACCTGCCTCTCTCAGAATGGTCCCCATATTGTTAGAAACTTCTTGACAACAGAAACAGGATGCAAATGGAGGCAAAGAGGACTGTGGGAACTTCTTGACTGAACTAATGCAAGAAAAACCCTGGGAGCAGCTGCCTACTGCTTTGGTGGTTGAATGTTCTGTCCCCATCCAAGGACAGTTTTTGTTGAGATCATGAGAATCTCAGGTACATTTAAGATTGCATACGTTTAGTGCATACAAAAATAACAGGTACTCTCTGTCACACAGTGTACATCATATGGTTAAAGAGCAATAAAATATTTTTACATCTCTTTAAAGTTGGTCCTGGTACTTAAAGCTTGATCTACATATACTGGAATTTGTTAAATAAGCATTTTGCTATTGCATAAATAAGATACAATTGTATTGGTGAATGAGTCTCTCTCTCTCTCTCTCTATATATATATATATATATATATATATATATATATATATACACATTAAAACTGTACTCTATACTTATTAGATTTCTACAGATGTCTGTTAAAAATCAAAGTTTTGCCTTAAGTGTCAAATCTAAGTAAATGCATGCAAAGTTTTTAAATGGCATTGAAATTAATGATTGCTAATCTCAGGTATATTAAATACATTTCTTTTCCCAAGGTTGTACGTTTTTCTTTTAAGATGTAGGATGTGAGAAAGACATCTTATCACATTGATGACTCTAAACTAGAGTTTTAGGTAGGATTTAGGGTGCCTCAGAGAGATGGCGACCAGAGGGAGGTGACTAGGTTGATGACTTTGTCCCACTCTATTTGAGACCACATGTGGGTTTTGGGTCTGAGAGATGCTGTGTGCTTGAACAAAAGGCCCTTAAAGTGGTTTTTGCACACTGAAAAGGCTTGGCTTGTTGGCTGGCTTTGTTTCTTCCAAAAGTATTAACAAGCATCCATACCTCTCACTCAGCCCAGCTGCATCAGGAGCCCTCTAGTCCAGCAGTGCAGTTCACAGATGGGCAGGAGGTGTAGAGGGAGAAGCGAGTCAATTTTGGGAAGTTTGTAGAAAGGGCAACAAGGAAAGTGAAGCTTTGGTAACAAGGAATAATAAAGAAAAATGTTGAATTCAATGAATTTTCATAAATGAAACGAACACCCACCTCTTATGCTCTTTTCGGCTGCTTCCTCTCTCGTCCCCTCAGACAAATCTTATCCAGAGTTTAATTTGTTCTGTTTCATCAGTTATACATATGCATGTGCATTTATATCCGTGTATGTGCTCTTACAGTTTGTGCTTTTTGAGGGTCTGACTTTTTCACTTATCTTTATATTTGTGAGTTTAACACATCAATTCATTCACAAAGCCATTACATTATGACCTGTTTTGTGTAGCTGTGGATGTCTTTCTTTTCATGGCTGTTTCTCACCTTGATTTGTTTCTTCTCTTGGCTGGTCTCTTCTACCCACTGGTTGATGGATTTTTGGTTAATTGCTAGTTTGGGTCAACTGTAACTTCTGTGGTGATGAACTGCTACATGTCTTTTTAGTGGATATATATATATATATATATATATATATACCCACTCAATGAGTGGCATTGAGGTTATACATATTTCTTCTATATTATCTGATATTGCCTGTGTATTTCCCACACCATAGAGTATATTCATGACCTCATAATGATCTCTTGTGCTTATTTGAGATTTATTGTTTTTTGAGAGGCAAGCTTTACTCATAAGCTTGAGTTATATTCCTGCCTCAGCTTTCTGAGCAGCTGGGTCTCCAGGCATGTAGTAGCATGCCAAGTTAGATTTGCCCTTAACCTCTTTTTTCAGTAGTCTTTAGGCACTTGTGTCAGGCAACTTGCTAAGTAATACAAGTGATGCTAAAAATCCCTGACAGTGTTGGGCACATTGCTCAGTGGCAGAGCTCTTGCATAGCATGTGCAGGGCGCTTGGCTTGGTCACCCAGGACATCTGGTTCTCACAACTTAGAGGGAAGGTAGGTGTGCAGGTGTGTACCTGACCACTGTGATCTTAATTCAGCAGAGGCACTGAGCACCATGCCCTGTGTGGTGACACAAAAGATCTCAGATTTTCCAAATTTTTAACTATAAGTGGGGTAGAGGGATGTCAAAGCACAAAACCTGACAGGGAGATGAGCAGAGGGCTGAGCTATGATGCCTGACCATGCACTCCCTGGGAAAAGAGCTTTGTCTTCACACCAAGGATGGATGGGGGCAGGTCTGCCTCCCCCAATGAAGGGTCTTTGCTACTTTCTACTGTTGCCTGCAGCACTTGGTACAGTGCCTAACACCCCATGAATTGTTAAGGTAGCTTTCCAGAGATAGCTTAAAGAACCACAAACCAAGTTGTTTAAAACAGCAGAAATGTGTTCTTTAAAGGTCTGGGAACTCAAAATCAGAATCAAGATGTTAAGATGGTCATTCTCCCTTTGAAGCCATAAAAGGAGACTTGTTCAGCTCTTTTGGTGACTGCTGGGCTACTGGGCAGCTCTTGACCTGTACCTGTCCAACTTCTTTCTCTGCCTGTTGTCAAGGGGCACTTTAAGCTTGTTCTGTGACTTTGCTCACACTGAGTGTGAGTTTCAGTACATCTGTTTTTACTAATGCAAGATTTTAGCTTTAAGTCTTCTACTGAAAAGTTGAAACAATATCTAAAATTTAGTGAAGGGAGGTTCTAATTAAGAGACTGAGACTCCTTTCATGTTATGCTGTCCCCCTGGCATAATAAAATCAACATCATAATTAGTTGTGAAGAATTTAAGAAAACAGAGTCAAAGATATATATATATATATATATATATATATATATATATATATATATACATACTTGGGTACATATATATTTGCTTGTCCTCTCTGTGATGTTAGCCAAAGCTCCATAAGGTACGAAATGCACTCATATCAGGCCAAAACATGGTGGTCAGAAAAACATTGCTTCCTTGGGCTGATGGCCAGAAAATTTCAGAGAAATCCCAGCTGAAAATCACTGCCATAGATTATTCATTCAGGCATAACTCAATTATTTAGTGTTAACTAATAAGTGTTAGCTATTTTTGGTGTAGGGGTAAGTTTTTATTTGGGTCTTCATTTTTAAAAAAATTTTATGTGTTTGTAGACGCCAAGCCTTATAAAGCAAAAAATGTGTACAAGGGGAAAAAAAAACCTGATAATGGATAGTAGAAGATCACCCCAGGATGGCCTGAAGAGTGTCCCTGGAGTGACTGCACACAGTGGGACAGCACTGTGCACTCTGTGTGGTGAAAGTGCTGGGTGCTGTACATCAGGTGTCAGATGGCACTTTGACACCAGCCAGAAAATTATTGCTAAACTTGGTGAAACTGAAAGGTGAGAGTTTCTTGAAGGAAAACTGTGAAACTATTCCTGGTATCTTAGTTCTCATAATTATCACTCTAAAATAAATAATCTGACAGCTGCCTGATTTTAGATTTCACTGTGCACAGCAAAATATGGTCCAGTGTAATGATTTACTTAGGTATAATGGTGCCCCAGGGCTGAGCAGAGGATGAGTGTGGGGAGATTTGCAGCTGCTTAGATGTAGAAAGCCTGTTTATGAATGAAAAAGGGCAGAAATATCCACAGGTCAGTGATGTGGCCTTGCGTAACAATCTCAGGGTTGTCATAGATTTTATGCTACACTTTAGATTTTTCAAAGAGATCTTGAAAGTAGTCAGCTAAATTATTTTCCAAATCTAAACATGCATATAGAAAAGTCTACAACACTTGCTGACAACCCTACAAACCTTCAGGAAACCTACAAATAATTTGCTATGATTGTAGTAGTCCCAAAGGAGAATTTTAGTAACAGACTTTCACAGTTCTGTGAGATGGAGACAGCAACTGGGCTTGTTTGTTTGTTTTCATTTTTGACACTGTGTCTTGCTGTGTCACTCAGGCTGACCTTGAGATCACTTTGTAGCCCAGGCTGGCCTCGAATTTGTAAGGATCGCTTTGCCTCACCTCCTCAGTGCAGGGATTATAGACATGAGCCACTACACCCAGCTAACACTGTGTTTTTTTTTCTTCTCCAGATAAAGCCAAATTTGAAGAACTTGATTGTTCATGGTAACGGGTTAGATTTTTGAAATATGGAAATGGAGTTATTGGAATTTCAAGAAAACCTTTTTGGAAAAGTAAACTCTATGACATATGAGAAACACTTGAAAAGACAGACTGTGAAATGATGATAAAGGACAGCACATTTGGTAGTTCTGAAAATGAAATCCTGAGAGAAAACTCAGTGACTCCATAGAATGCGCCATGCTGTTACTGGGAGGAACCAACGAAGAAGCCAGCCAGCCAGGCTTTCTGGTAAGTTGTGCAAGCCATGCAGGGACCAGGAAGGGAAAATTCAGCTCCTCCTGTGAGCCCACAGGCATGTGAGCTGAGAATCAACACCTCCCTCTCCCATAAGCAAGCGGCTGGTTGGAAGGACAGGCTGAGTGGATAGCAACTGAGGTCCAAAAAGCACCTGAATGCTTGTATTGTTTGGTTGACTTTGCATTTCTGGGACCATAGTTCTGAGCAACTACTGGGAGGTTAAGAGTATGCAATCTAGCAAATATGGGTGATTTTCTTCTATCTTGTCTTTGAAATCCAATATTGTTTTCATAATTTTGTTTTGTTCTGATTAATTGTTTTGCTTTATTCAATTTCTGGTTTGATTCATTTTATTCTGGGATTTATTGGTTTGATTTTGCTATATCTTATGAAATGGACAACTATTGTGAAGATAATGAGATATACTATGGTAGCCATTGTTGTTTTCCTAGTATCCTGATTTGAAGTTCTGTACTAACTTCACTAATTTGTTTGATTGAGTTTATTCTGTTAGTCTTGCTTTGTTGGATTTCATTATCTTTAAAATGAAAATGAAATCCTTGAAGTGTGGAAATGTCTGCAAAATAATTTAAATCAGCCATGGTGGTGGCACAGACCTGTAATCCCAGGACTTTGGAAGATGAAGCAGAACGATTGTTGCAAATCTTAGACCAGCCTGGGTTGCAAAGTGACCTCAATGCCAGCTTGAACTGTACCATGAGACCCTGTCTCAAAAAGACAAAAAATTTAATTCAATGAAAGCACTGAAGATTGCTTATGTTACTTTGGATCATCTTATGCTGTGGGCAGCTGTTTTCAGCTTTGAAATATATTAAATCTGATACATGAAACAGACTAACAGATGACTTGAGTATTGCATGTGTTGCTCTGAAACTAATGCAGTATGAGTCAACCTTTGACAAATTACCAGAATGCATACACCAGCAAAGATAACATTGTGTGAAACCAAATGCATGCTTTCACTTTTCAATATAAGGTTGTTTGTATCATTGAAAGCTTTGTGATTGTGTTTTTCTCTCAAGACAAAATATGTCAATGGATGAGTTGTTTTTTCTAAACTAAAACCTAAGTTCAGTATTTAGATTTAACTGCAGTGTTGTCACTGCAATAATTAAGTTGGTTTTGGGCCCTTGGTCTCTAAAAGGTTTCCCATCACTAATCGAGGAGGCTGGAGGGGCAAGGATTCCATTCCCAGCTCTTCCATCAGACCTCTAGACATCAGGCATGGGCAGGGCATTCAAACAGGGTCTGGTTCCTCCAGCTCACACAAGGCAGACCCCAGCCTGTAACATCAGTTCCCTGGGAACTGTGAGAGTCTAGAACTAAGTTCAGGAATCAGCCAATCAGTGCTCTGCTGACTGAGTAGGAGCAACAGCTGATTCATATAACTCTTTCCTCTAAAACACAGAAAGTGGAGCATCCATACACTCAACCTGCAAAGACAACCTTGGTGGGGTATCTGGGCTTCACTGGGGAGTGGGGAGCTGCAAAGTGTGGTTCACAAAACCACACCTTGTTACTGTAGTGTAGAAGGGGCAGTCCCTAAAGAGTTCACATCACTGCAGAACCCACCCTAACTTGGGTGCAGCTTGGATCCAGTCCCTCTCTGTTCCTACTGACCCATGTGCCACACAAATCAGTCAGGTGAAGTGTAGTCTGAGGCTCCCCAGGTCTATGATCTGTGTCAGCAACTTGGTTAGATTCTGTCCACACTTTAGTCTAGAGGATTAAAGTGAGAAACCCAGACATCATGTCCTGTAGGTGGAGTTGTAAAATGGTCTGGCTGCTGTAGGGAACAACATAGCTGTCTTCTCCAAATTCTATAGAATTATCCTGTGATTCAACAATTCTTCACCTGCTTATAGACTTTAAAAGAAATCAGGAGCTCAAGCAGACACTTGCATTCCCATGTTCACGACAGGATTATTCCCATGAATCAAAATATGGAAACAGGACTTCTGGGAGAACATGGTGGACAAATAACAGCAGCCACGGAGGCTCTCTGAGTTTACCAGGAGCGGTGCCATGTAAGGAGTCCTACTTGAGGGGAGATGTATCCTGCCCACCCAGGAATGAACGAAGCTGAGAGAAACCAACTGGAAATGCAATCCTGATGCTATAACAGAACAGATAAAATCTCAGTGTGGAAGCTGGATTCTGTGCCATTGGAAGCCGTGATTTGAATTTCCTGCTGCTGCTACTGCATCCCAATCCGCACAGCAGGGAGAGAGATGCACAAAACTCTGAGAGCTGGAATCCATGAACCAAATGGCATTGAGAGCAAGACTGGCAGGGAACCCTGCATCGACCTGTGGTGAGTGAGATAAATGGGGACCCTTTCATAGACTAGGAGGCTCCAACAGAGGATATTCTGGGAATGAGCAGAATAGCTGGAACAGGGCCCTGCAGTGACTTTAGTCACATATTCCCCTCTCAAGCGGGAGTGGTGGAGAGCACTTGGCCTGATGTAGCTGTGGACTAAGATCCATTAGGCTAGCCCAAATCAGGTCCCTGTGCCTGGTGGTGCACCTTATCAGTGAAGCATTCAGTAGGTTGACCTGGAGGGGTGGTCCCAGCAGAGGCTGCCCAGGTCTGTGTCTCCCTAGTACACTGCAGTGGGTGGGAACACCTAGCCGGCAGATTCAAACAAACTGTAACGGACAAAGAGAAAAAAAAAACTGGGCCTCCTACATATGCTTGTATGGAAGGAACAAAAAGTATGGGAAAAGGGAGCAACAAGAAAAGGTCCTCAGTCCCCAATCCTGAGAACACTGATCCAGGAAATGTAAATGAAAAACAGAATGAAGACAGAAAACATGCAATATCCAACATGGCACCTATAGACATAAAGCGGTATCTCCAGAGCCTCATAGACAAGTTCAAAATTGAAGTATTTAATGAAATAAAGCAAGAAATAAGTAGAATAGTTAGAGAAATGCTAAAAACCACCCAAGAAAAAACAGATCATGGAATGGAAGAACAGAAAAAAGGGGGAGAATTGTTTGATGGAGAAAATAGAGAAAACATAGAATATGTGAAGCAGGTTCAAAGACATTACCAGGAAACTAAAAACTCTATTGAAAGCTGGCATAAAAGCATGAAAGAAACTAAGGATAGATTATCAGAACTGGAGGAAAGATTTGTAAAGTGGGAGCATGAAATGAAAAACTTCTTAAAAACAACAAGAAAACAAACAACAATAATACAAAGACTAGAAGATGATAAGAGGATCTATCACTTAAGAATTAAGAACATAAAAGAAGAAGTAGGGACTCAAAAAAATGAACTACCAAAGCTATTCACAGAAATAATCCAGGAGAATTTCCCTAATTTATCAAAAGGTAAAGATACTCAGATGTATGAGGCATACAGGACCCCAGCCACCTACAACCCAAACAGAGCTACACCCAGGTGTATAATATCAAAATTCCAGAAATGCAATATAAGAACAGAATATTAAAAGCCATCAGAGACAAGAAACAGATCACTTACAAGGGAACAGCCATCAGAATTACAGCAGACTTCTTGGCACAAACCATCAAATCACGAAGAGCGTGGGGGGAAATAATTCAAGCTTTGAAAGATAATAATCTCCAGCCAAGATTGATATATCCTGCACAACTGTCCCTAGAAATTGCTGGAAAAACAAGGCTTCCAGCATAAAGAGGAACTAGGGGAAATTGCAACCATCAATTCAACTCTACAGAGATTACTGCAGGATATTCTAAAAATGAAAAATACCAAGATTCCAAAAATAGTGGCAGAGCAGCCACAATGAATGGAGCAGAAAGCAAAATGAAGAGGACAAACTGACAGCTAATGACAGAAAAAGAGCTCAACAGAAATGAGCCAGAGAAGGTTGGATGGTAGGAACAGCCATTTTGGAGAAAACAAGACATCATAATAGGTAGTGCTGATTTAATATCCTCTTGTTTTGAAGTCCCATCAAGCTTTTTTTTTTCTTCTGTCTCCATCGGTTTTAACATGTTGTATCTTATTGGATTTTATTATATGTGATAATATAAATATAAACTTTTATAGACAAGGAGATTATACAGAAACCATTTTTCATTTTTTGTTAGTTGATTCTAAATACCCTGTAATACTGTCATTCCATTGAATGGTTTTACATTGTCTTGATATGTTTGATGCTACAGTGTAAGAAGTTATACCCAAAGTTTTTAAGAGAAGAGACACTACGGTAGCTACTATTATGTCGAGATTTTCTGGTGGTGAAACACTATTTTGCTTAAATGGCTTTGTTTGACCTGTGCTGTTTTGTTATGCCCTCTTTTTTTATCTCAATTTCCTTTTTATTATCTACTTTTTCATTTTTATCCTTTTAATTAAGGGAAAATAAATAAAAAATAGCAGGATATATTATAGTAACCCACTTTGATTTCCTATTAACTTGATTTGAAACTCTGTATTGCTCTCACCATCTTGTTTTGACTGATTTTCCTCTCTTCTGTAATGCTTGATAGTACCAAGTTTGAAAGTATAGGCAACAACTATGAAGATAATAAGATTCATTGTGACACCCATTGTGGTTGACTATTATCTTCTTTTGAAGTCCTCTAACATCTCCAATGTTTTCATTTTATTGGTCTTATTCTTTACTGTTTTGTTCAATTTTATTATAACTGATGATATAGGCAATTTTTTTAAGATAACAAGAAGCATTATGGTAACCATTGTTGATCACTTTGTATTTTGTTTTTATATTATGTATTATGTCCATCCTTTTGACTTGACTGACTGTGTCCTGGTATGTCACATTTGGTTTTACTTTCTTCAAAAAAAAAGTAGTAAGAGCTGTGGGAGTAATAAAACCCAAAATGTGTAATTGTCATTGTACAAAAGAAAGGAAAAAAAAGTTCTCTAAAAGATATAACTGCATATATATTTAAGTGTATAAGATAGATAACCATATTACTGAGTTTTGTTGCATCATTGAACAAGACTGTTTGCAGTCTCACTGTTTGAAAGTCCTCCTATATGCTTTAATTTTGTAACTTCAACCACTATTTCTAAGATGACAATATATAATTAACTAGTGATTTCCCACTGTTTATTTTTTCTGAAATTCTTTATAACGTACACTTTTTCTGGTTTTTTTCTTTTTTCTCCTTAAATAAAATTTAAAAAAAACATATGGAAACAACTCCCAAAAGGTGGATGAACAAAAGATGGTAGCTCTATGTCCTACAATATTATGTTAAGTGAAAGAAAAGAGAGAGAAAAGGAAAATATTATATGATTCCATGTATGGGATGACCCAGAAAAGTCCAACTCATAGAGACAGACAGTAGAATGGTGTTTCCAGGAGTTGAAGGAAGAGAAACAAACTTATTAATGGGAGAGTTCACAGTTTCAGTTCGGAAACAGTTTTGGAGCAGGATGGTGCTGATAATTGTACAAGGTAAATGTTATTAATGATACATAACTGCTCACTGACTAAAGCAGTGGATTTTGTGTTGTGCATATTTTAACATATTTTAGACAGTAGATAGGAGATGATAAAATGGACAGGAGAGATGAGTGGATTCAGCGACAATTCTGTGACACTCTGTTCACTTTTGATGAGTAATAGTCTCCTGGGTCCTGATCATAACATACATCCCATATATTACTCAAAGGACAGAAATTAAAGTTGAAACTTCCAATCAAATGACCATTCCCATCTGATTCTTCACCTATACTCAGTAACACATCCCTGATTGGTTCATTCTGAGCAGAGGAGGGAGTAGGAGAAGCATTTGGGAAAGGTCTCCATGACCAGTGCTGTCCTCAGTGGGGTCCCAATCTACAGGCCTGTGGTGGGGGTTCAGGAGACTCCTCATCTGTGGTTCTTTCTTTATTAAGGCAATTTTCAATCTAAAATTCAGCATCTGTCCTGGAGCACACAGCCCAGTGGCATTTCACGCACTCAGTGCTGTGAGACCCTCATCATGCCTGGTAAAGAACACCTTCACCATGCCCACTGGTAACCTAGGTTCATTAAACTGTCATTCTCCATTGCCCATGCTCAGCCACAGACCACTATTGTGCTTTCTAAGGATTTGCCTGTTCTGGATATTAATATAAATGGAAGCATAAAAATAAGTAAATATTTACATTTTATAATACTTTAATTTTATTAGTCACAAAAGTTCTAACTCATGAAAGAATACATTTAACAGTATGTTTGTACACATATCATTTAAAAAGATAAAAGAAAAATGAAAACAGTTCCCACATCTGACCTGAAAGTAAGGGTGACATTATGGTAAATTCTATAAAAGCTGTGTAGGTTGAAGCACATATGTAAAAATAAATACAATTGTCTTGGTCAAGCTTGCCCATTAGTAGGACATAGAATCCAAGACCTACAACTGGGAAGAGGAGATGTTTAATCTGGCTTATGCTTTCAGGGGATTCAGTCCTGCCTGGTTCCAAGCCAGGGACACCTCAGCAGCAGGGTGTGATGGAGCAAAGCTGCCCAGTTCATGGTGGCCAGGAAGCAGAGCAGAGGGAGAGTGCCAGGGAGGAAGGGACTACAGATTAGATGGAGTACCTAGGGTGATTCCTCCATGCCCTGTACAAGTGAGCCCAGAAGTATACTTTACTAATTCCTTGGACAGCTCTCAAGCCTGTCAAGTCGACAATGAAGATTAATCATCACATAGCAGAAGTTTTGTGATGTTAAAATTATAAGTGATTTACATATGTGCATATATACAGTATTTTGGGGTTTTTCCATCTTTAAAATTCTATCTAAAGGCAAAAAATGCTGAATTTTATGTAATAGAAATAAACTTTCCTTAGGTAAATTTTATAAAATCAACTCAAAAAAACTGAAAAAATATAAGAACAGGGTTCAAAAACACAGGAAAAGCCAGAAATCTTAACTCTGCTTTGAACAACTACTTTGAAAGACAGCTAAAAAATTTCTGAGTTAAACATGCAAGACCTGAAATATTCAACTTCACACTAAGTATCTTCCCCTGGGAAATCAGTGCTACAGCTATACAAACACAAGAATGACTGCAGCAACTTTATTTTTAAGATCAAAACTGGAAACACAACACAGGGCCTCAACTGATGGACACATGAGAATCTGTGGTTCATCCACACAGTGGGATGTGATGGCTCAGCCACTGACAAGGAGCAGCACATGGGAAATCTAACATGGTTATGAGGATTGAATAAACCCTACCAGCTCTCCCAAAATGAAAACAAAAACAAAATCCAAAAAAAAAAAAAATACCTTACATCCTGGGTGGTTACAGAACTGTCACCTCTAGAAAATACAAAGTGTTTCCCAGAGACAAAAAGCAAATGCATTGCTTAGGATGGAAGAAAGCAATTGTAAGGAGCCATAAGGAAAATGTGAAGGTGATGTGTGTATCACCACTGGGGTGATGATTTTCAAGGGCCTCATGTATGTCAAAATTCCTAGCGGATTTTTTGTTTTTTAGTTTTCATTTTGTTTTGCTTTTGCACCAAATTCAGGACACTGTGCTTGCCAGGGAGCACTTTGACACTGAGCTATATCTCTTGTCCATGTCAAGATTTATCGAATTTTGTAGTTTAAACCTGTAAGTTCATTATATGTTAATTATAATGAAATAAAATTGCTTTTAAAACACTTCTCATTTGAGCTAACCATCATAGCTTTGTTTACTTATAGATTTACTTACAAGCAATTTTGTTTATTTATAGGTTTGTTTCTAAGCAGTTTTATTATTTACAGATTTGTTTATCAGAAGGTTTGTTTATTTATACATTTATTTGTTTCTTGCTATGCTGGAGATTGAATCCAGTGCCTTGTTCCTTTTAACATAATTTATTTCCATACAGGTCCTTGTTAAGTTGCTAAGTTGTTTACATTGGGCTTATATTTTATCACATTTATTTTTGTATTTTATCACATTTTGTATTTTATCACATATATTTTTGTATACTGAAGTATAACAATGATAATTAAATTGAGTAGTCTCAAGTAAATTAAAAAAATACAACTTAACAAACAATAGCTCGGTGTGATTACATGCATGTAATCCTGGCACTTATGAGGCTGAGGCAGGAGGATTGTTGCAAGTTCTAGGTCAGCCTACTTTACACAGTGAATTGAAGTTCAGCCTGAACTGCACAGTGAGAATTTGTCTCAAAAAATAAATTAATAAAATAAAATAAATGAGCTAAAAACCTGGATTAAGGCAAGTTATTATCTTCTAGTCCAGAACAAGGGCATCTTTAGTGCATTTACTTTAGAAAGTGTTATGATTTGTATCTGGATGTCCCCCCCAAAGCCTCATAAAGTCACAGAGGCAGCTAAACCTAGCATCTGTGATTGCTTCATTGTTTAATGCTCTGGTGATGAAAGTACTTCACCTGACATCGATTTGAATTACTGGAGTAAAAGAGGTCTCACCAGTGCATTTGGTGAGAGGAGTGAGAAAGTCTTGTAATTGAAAAGGAAATCACCACTTGTGGCCAACAGGTGCAGAAAACAGCCTCCCAAAGCTGATTCATGTAGGCACAAATCACTGAGATGTGCTGTGTCCCTATCCAGTGGCACATTTTAAGGCAGGAGCTGAACAGCACTGGAGCGAAATTGGGGGACAGAGCAGAGTCCTATAATGCAGGTACCATCACAGCTATGTACAGGGCCGTCCTTAGACCTGACAGGACTAAGAAGAGAGGTTTGTCCAACACAGAATGCTGCAAAAATTTTAAAGAATTCTTTGCAGGAGTTTGATTCACAGTAATGTTTGAATCAGGAGGGAACTGGCATCCTCCCTAGCCTCCATGTAGAGCATGCACAGGAGAGCTGTTTGGAGGATGTCGTGCATGACTGTTGGAGAGAACTCTGCCCTGGGCCATAGAGGTGCAGGTCTAGGTGTGAAAAATTCATGGCACAGCAAGGTTTTCTAAGGGCCAGCTAGTGCCCTGGGAGTCTACACTGTAAACCAGTGCTTCCTGGCAACACCGAGCGAGGGCATTTGGATGCCAGAGTGGCCAGTCAGGTGAGGGGCAGTCCTGCCTGACAGAGCTGAGCAAAGAGTATCCCTCTGGAGCTGAACCTCCAGCAGGTCCACCTCACTTCCTTCCTCAGGTCTGTGAGCAAGGACATCACACAGAAGCATGGCAACACAGTTGAATTTTGCTCAGACTAAATCATTTATCTTCCTTTGAAGAAATGATTGAAAATGCACAAGTCTGAGAAACACAAGGCTGAAAACCGCACTCTGCATGTTGTGTAAATAAACTGATCCTTTACAAGTCATGGAAATAATGCCTTTGTGTGAGTCTGCAATGTCAGAGGTGTGAAACATCATGCCTGCAGGTTTCACAACTGCAAAAGGAAAATTCCAATTAAATGCTACATGTACATGATTTTCCTTTGGCACTGCACTACAGGAAGGAAAATCCCAGCAACAACCTAGATTTACTGAGCCACCTCAGGAAACTCAGTGCAAAACCCACCAGATGATTCCTTTGTTCCTTTTAACATAATTTATTCCAAATGTGAGGGTTCAGCTGATCTGCTCCCTGCTTGATGGTGCTGCTGCTGGTTGATAATTTTGAGGTGTTTCTATCTGCACAAGCCATCTCTGACCCTCACAGCTCATGGCTACCAGCGTGTGGATCAGACTATGTGTTTACACAAAATATCATCATGATTTCAGGATGGGTGGCAGCCTCTTTTTTTACTGGAAATTATTTTTGAAGTTTGGGCATAAGAATCCTTAGAGAACGTGCTTAGCCAGTTGAGGAAAATGAGATCATTTGAAGTAAATGCAGGAAATTCATTTGTCAGTGCAATATTCAGTTGGTACTGAAGCCCATATTTTGGGGGCAAACAAATATGAGTAAGGGTTTGCTGTACAAAATGCTGGAAGGCACAGCAGTATCCCCAAGTTCAGTTTCTACTTTGTTTCCCTCATTCTACCAAGCTGGAGACTGGATTCTCAGCATTCAAGCTAATCGGATTTGAACTACAATAGAAATCTGTAAAAACTTCTGCCAACCAGGGAGTGAAAAGACAAGGAAATGTTTTTTCGCAAAATGCAGTTCTAAATATATGCTTAAATAAACAAAATCGGAAAAAAAGAACAAAAAGAAATGTAATGAGAATATGTTTTGTTCCAATGCCACTGCCTCAGTCTCAAAGATAGGAGCAAAATTTGCAGAGGAGAAGGGTCACTGAAGATAGTGGTCTTCGTGGTCTTCATCCCCAGAGGTGCAGAGTGGGTGCCCTGCCCACTAAGCCAGATGAATTCAGGATAGCACCTGAATCCGGGTGGAGGCTGAGATCAGGACCCAGGAACTGAGGCCTCTGAGGCTGAGGAAGCAGAGTTTTTGCTGCATCCTGGCTGCTCTGCCTTCCCTTGCCTGCAGGGCTGCAGCATGGATGAGGTGGGGGAAAAGGCTGTAAGGCAGGCAGTGCTAGGCTCCTGTGCAAGCTGCACACTCCCTACGATGCCTGAAAGCAGGAAGATTCAGGACTTCCTTGCTGGAAAAATAGACACTGAAGAAAAACTCTTGCTGTCCTCTGGCAGTAGCAGGCACTGGTCAGCATGGTGGCTTCTAATGTGGGGAGGGCAGGGACACCCACCACAGCAGGACCCTCATGGCTTTATGTGTTAGAGTTTTTAAAAGTTAGTCTTGAACAATGTGTTGGTTTACTGAATACCAAGCCTCCTTTTATATATATATATATACAGTGATATCTGAAGTGTCTGTATTTTGCATAACTTTCATTATATATGGAAACTAAATCATCCATTTTCACATACCTGTTCAAGAAATTAGCCACTATTAAATATCAACTGAATTGAATGAAAGGAACATTGAACAGAACACTATAAATATTGCAATGGAATGGAATGGAAACATGAAAAAAAAAAAACACCACAAAGGCTTCCCTCCCAGGATCAGTGGTCTGTCCTCCAGGAGCTCCTCTCTCCTGTCCTTGCCTGCTATTTGGGCCTGTGTCTCTTCATTGCTGGGTGGAGACAGGTCCAGGCCATGAGCTCTTCCATCATCTCAGGTAGCATCCAAGATATGGCCTGGAACATGGCCTTCTTTCAGCATTTTTCTGTGACTGTAATTTCATAATTGACTCAGCAGCTCTGCTCTGGTACACTCACAGTTTCTAACTATCCACACTCTTAACTGAATAAGAAGAGATCACGGGTGTCTCTAAATCTCATTTTATATAATGAGGCCATAGAATTGGAATTTCCAGGTTAAATGTATATAAATTGAATTTTCTGATCATAAAATTCACACTAAAGCTCAGCATTAAGTTGGAGCCTGGAAGGGGAAGCCCAGGGCTGCTCAGATCTCTGTGGGAATCTGATGTTGGAGAAGATGGACCATGCAGATGTTGAGGACACCATGGAACTTAGTAGTGTACCATGGGCAAGAAAGTCTCAGGTCCAGGACTCCTGATCCATCAGTCAGCTTCTTGGGAAACAGCATATACTTGCTGGATAAGAGTGGATTGTTGCAGCCCTGCTACCAAAGCTCCTCTGTGCAGGCCTGAGGTCCACTGTCTCACTCAGGGGAACTCTGTACAAGAAGATCAGCATGTTCCAGAGCCTACCTTGACTGAATGTCTTCCATCCAGGTGAGATCTCAAAAGCCACATGTGGATTCCCCACAGCTGTGGAGCAGGACAGGTGTTTACAGGCAGCAGGTCAGGAGGTGGGGACACTGCAGGCAGGTAAGTGTTCAAAGCCTGAAATAAGAGACCTGGCCCTAGCCTGCCCCAGTGTCCTCCAGGAGTAACTGCACCCTGCAACAATGTGCTTTAAAAGACTAAATATCTTAACAGATTACTCACAAAAATATATACTGTAGGGATAGTTTGAAGATACAAAAGTAAATTGCTACATCCCTAAGTAAAATGTGCCATGACCCTTAATCAGTACATGATCTCTTTTGGTGTCCCTGACCCACACCCTCAGAAGAAAACACACCATTTGACATAGCATTAACAAACACGGGCAATGAGTCAACAATCATAACTGCTTAATAACAACAACAAATGCCAGGATATGATAAATGCCCTGCTGATTTGTATGAATTGTATAGTAAAGAATAAATACTGGATCTGGCCATGTTGGGACTTAGACAGCTGAACAAGAAAACAATTCTCCTGCCTTCCTGGCAAGCACCCCTGGTGTGAGCCAGGAGGAGAACCAGTCAGTATCTCCATGAGACTACTGGTGCATGGACTGAGAGCCATACATCCCACTTGACCACCTCCTGGTTAGCAATGAGCATCTCTTGGGAAGATGACTGTGTGCAATATAGAAAATATGGGGGATTTCTTTCTGTCTTGTGTTTGAAAACAAATGTTGTCTTTAATCTTTTGCTTTGTTTTGATTAATTGTTTTGCTCTATTCAATATCATCTTTCAAGAGGTTTTTAAATGTTCTGTGGTTGGTTCGATTTCACTATATCTAATTGAATGGAAATCTATTGTGAAGATATTGAGTTATACTATGGTACCTATTATTGTTATCTTGGAACCCTGCTGTGAAGTTCTGTCCCAATTTCACTGCATTGTCTCAAATTGCTTTGTTCTGTTTGCTCTTTTGTATTTTACTACCTTCAAAATAAAATTTTGAAAAAGAATAAATACTAATCATTTTTCAATATCTTTCAAGTGAAGGGAATCACCACTAATTCCTTTTAGATGACAAATTCACCCTGATGACCAAGCCAGAGCATAATTTATTTAAAAAATGGTAATACTCTAATAGCCAATATTTTAAATGAACATACACAAAAATATTCACGTAAATGCTTATCAGCTAAATTCACGAGCACTTGCAAAAGTTAAACACCACAATGAACACTGGGTTCGCTCTCAGTCGTGTCAGAACAGTTCCACTAGCACAAATCACTCAGTGTCTCTTGCCATATTGACAGTAAGAGGCACAAGAGAGATTTGGAAAAATCACTTTGAGAAATTCAGAAGTTCACCACCCTTTCATGATAAGAACCATTCACACACCATGTGTAGGAGGAATGAATCTCAGCACAGCAAAGAATACATGTAACAAGCCCATCCCTGACATCATGCTCAGAGGATGACAAGCTGCAAGCTTTGCTTCTTGGGTCAGGAACGAGACCAGGCTTTGGGCTTTTTCAACACACTACTTGAAGTCCTAGTCCTAGAATTTAGTCAACAATAAGAACTCAAATGTTTACAAAATCAGAAAGGAAAAATTAAGAGTTGCCTCTGTTTCCTGAGGACACAACCATTCATGTAAGAAACTTATAACTCAACCGAAAAATTTTATAACAAATTCACAAATAACTTCAGTTGCAGGGTACAGAATGCATATGTCATAATCAATTCATGTCTGTGTGCTTCAAATAAACTGCAACTCCAAATACAAGTAACACAATTCATTTCATAACTCATCAAAAAGAATTAATGCTTATGTAAAATTTAAACCAAACCCACTTGTTCTTGGAAAATTGTAGAAATTGAAGCAATGAGTGAAGTAGCACTAAGAGAAGAAAAGACAGACTGTGATGGTGGATGGAAAGAATTCATGTTGTTATAATGTACATGCTGCCCAGAGCAACCAGGTGTTTAAATGCCATTCCTGTCAAAATATCAGTGCCATTTTCCTAGAAATAGAAAAAACAGTACAAAAATTCACAGGAAAGGACAAAGAGTCATCCTATAGCCATAGAAAGAACATTGAAGATAGAGACAACAAAAATACATAGTTTTCTGGTATATAATAAAGTGACAGCAGTCAAAAGGGTCCTATACTGCAAGAACTGGACCACAGATTAAAAAGGCCAGCCCAGTAGAGACCAGCTCATACACTCACCAGGAATTTTGTTTTGTTTCTCCTATTTCCTTTCCTTTCCTTTCCTTTCCTTTCCTTTCCTTTCCTTTCCTTTCCTTCCCTTCCCTTCCCTTCCCTTCCCTTCACTTTCCTTCCCTTCCCTTCCCTTCACTTCCCTCCCCCCTCCTCCCCCTCCCTTTTCCTTCTCCATCCCTCCCCTCCTGTCCCCTTCCCATTCTCCTCCTCTTTCCTTCACTTCCCTTTCATTTAGTTTTCTTTTTCTTTTTTTGGTCAAGGTCTTCCTCTGTAGCTCAGGGCTGAGGTGAACTCAGAGTGTGTAGCTCTGGCCTAAGCTGATCTCACAGTGTGTTGCAGGCTTGTCTGGAACTCCCAGGAATCCTGCTGCCTCAGCCTCCTGAGTACAGGCATTGCAGGCATTTTCACCATTCCTTGCTCAGACAATGAGTTTTTAACAACACTAGGATGAAACCAGGTCTGATGGTGTGGCTTGTAATGCCAGCAGTCTGGAAGGCTGACACAGCAACATCACAAATTTAAGGACAGCCTCAGCAATATAGCCACTTATCCAGAACCTGGATGAAAATAAAAAGAATTTTATATGTGGAAGGTCATAGAGCTAAGTACATACCTCAGTATTCAATCCATAGAAACTGAATGTGAAACCAAAAACCTTCCATATATAAAGTTAGTACAAAAATAAACAAACCCATCAAATTCTCTTCATACTAAGCTCTCCAAATCCTAAGAGTGTAAATTCAGTAGCATATCTACATTCATCTCAGTTAAAAGGTCAAAGAAATTGAAACAGTTCAACTTCTTAGCAGTAGATCAATGTCTACCTCATGGTAAACCTAATGCTCGGTGTGCTGACTAAAGTACATATGTAAGAAAAATTCACCAAGATTGGACTTGTCTATTTATGGATGATTTTTGTCTCTTTTTAAACCTTTTTAAATGTAATTTTTATTTTGATTTATTTATTTATTTTTGAGAGAGGGTTTTGCTATGAAGCATAGGCTTTCATTGAACTCACATTGTAGCCCAGGCTGACCTCAACTCACAGCAATCTTGCTGCCTCAGCCTTGTAACTTCAGGCATTAGAGATGTTTACTACCAAACCTGGTTCTTGTTTACTTTTTAAATTTCTTCCAAAATTAAATTACCCAGGATTATGTGATATTCTTGTAGTTTATCAGGTGAGTTATACAAAATGAATGAGAAAGTACTGAAAATACACTGAAGAAGACTCAAAATCCTCACCAACACTAAACATAGTGTAACATAACATAACATAACATAGCATATAAAACACAAAAAAGCAAAGCAAAACGAAATAAGAAAACAGGGATTGGGGTTTAATTCAGCAGTATAAGTGCCCACTTGGCAAACTAGAGGTCCTAAGTTCAATCACCAGTACCAAAAAGAAAACAAAAACGTAACTCTGATTTTAAAATTGCTTCCAAGGGTACCTTAACAGTTTGTAACTTAACCATACACAAGACATATAATCTGGCAATTTCATATCTAAGTACTTTTTTTAAAATAAAAGTCTATGTCCAATCAAGACCGTGTAAAAGAATGGCTGTGGCAGCTGGCTTTGTGGGGCCAACCTAGAAACAGAACAAATGGGATCAGAAGATGGGTGACAGATGCATGAATAAGTTACAGTTGGTGGGTTCAGCCCCATGAGAGTGCGTGGTGGCTCCACCACCAATAAGAAGCAGTATGTGGAGAACCTAGCACAGAGACACTGCTTGAAGGAGACCAACCAAAAGCATCAACAGTGAACAGGCTCAGCACCACCACCTAAGGGAAACACAAACTACCCAGCAGGGACACAAAGCACATGGTCTGTTTAGGATGGGAGGGCAGGAAGTGATAGCAGTGGCTATGAGACAAGTTCCACAGGATGGATGCCCATGTGTCTTTCATCAGCATGGGTGATAATGTCCACGGCCTTGCAAAGCCTCCCCTTGCCTTCACCACATGCTGTCCCTCCTCACAGGTGGTCAGAGTACAGAGCACTACAGTGTGTGGTTGAGGTAAACATCTAAGGATGAATAAGTGATCATTCATAGGCATGTGAGAGTAAAACTTGCGATGAATTCTCCTCCCCTGGACACATGGGTGTTATAACATGAAACATTTCATATCCTTCAAGGAAAATTATTATGGGCATTTTGGGAACATCTCCATACTCCTTAATGAAATCAACATGAAACTAACATAAGCCCAGAAAAGACAGGCAAAACAAAATTTGAGAAATCTCTATGTGAAGACCCTGTACACCTCTTCCTCAAGGGAAAGGATCTTTTGGATGGAAAAATGTGTGTGGCACCCTGCCTGCCATATCTGAAGCATCTGCATATTTGTTGCATTAAAATCTTCAAAGTTCTGCAAAGTCTAAACACACACACACACACACACACACACACACACACACACACACACAAACACATTTTTCTAGTGTTTGAACCTGCTGTTTCTAAGGAGGAGACAGATTAGCTCACAATATAAATGGAGGCATCAGAGGGGGAGGATCAACTGTGACCCCAGCACATGACCTCACTCCCCTGACAAGTTCAAAGAGAACTCTGAAGGCTCTGGTCACCTGGCACCATGGTCTGGTGACAGCTGGCTTTCATAGATGGCTGGCTCAAGAGAGTGAACAGGGAACACTGTGCTGCTTTCCCAGGGCTCATGGCCCCAGCATCAGGACCCCATGTTAGGGAACCACGTGGGAACGTATGAAAGGATGGTTCACTTGGCCCAGATGCTTCAGGAAGCTCAACTGGAAACACCCAACTATCATGGGCAGCTCAGGCCAGGACTCATTGGTCCCAGGCCAGAGTCGCCCAGTGACAAGAGGAAGCCCAAGACAGGTATTCCCAGGCTCAACCACCAGCCAGAGACACTGATCCAGGACAAGTTCAGATACTGGGAAGGAAAGTTCTTACCTGAGCAGCCCTGTGGGACCTTGCCACCTGCGTATTCAAATCCTGGCCATGTGCAAGCACTTCAGCCTTGGCATACAACACTGAACGTAGGGTGCTGAGTGGATCCAGCATGCACGGTCACAGAGAATGAAATGGGAGCTCCATGGAAAGGGATTAGCTATGGCCTTGGCCCCATGAAGTCCTGCTACAGAGACTGTGCTGATTCCCAGAAATGACCTTCCACCCCTCCTCACTGACCTACACTTGGGGAAAACTGTTCTGTTCATTGGAAAGGAGAATGGAGAGTTATTCTATGGGGTTTGGGGTGTGCCCAGGGCAGGCAGGAATTCTTGGGTATGGCAAAGTGTCTATGGCACACAGGTATAATTGGAATGTGTTTGGGTGTCATCAAGCCACAAATACACATGAAGACACCCTGTGTGAAGACACTTTTCTGAGTATTGTCCATGATCCTGTAAGCAGAACAGGTGCAACCACTGCCCTATTGAGTTTTGATGTTCTTTGGAGGCCACAGAGTCAGCCCTGGCAGTAGAACAGATATTGTTCACCTCAAGGAAATTTTTCTGTGTCCCAGGCCTCCCTAGGTGTGGGGACAGATCATGCAGGAGGAGTTCTACAGAGGCAAAGAGAACTGGGCAACAGATCTTTGCCTGTCCTAAACAATGCAGAAAGGCATGATAGACACCAATGACCCCTCACTTCTCAGATATTCATGGAGCACCAGCTCTGAGTACTTGAGTGCAAAGACATGGCAGATATCAGTCTGTGTCTTTGTTGAGCTGACCTGCATTGGGGAAGGGCGGGGAGACACTGTGTCAGGCTTCCCTGAAGAAGGGAGTGGTGTCATACCAGTAAGCAAGGACTGTCTCCCACAGACCATTCTGTCAGCCTCTCAGGGATCCCAAGGTCCACACTGCCACACTGTACTTGGGAGAGGGTGTTAGCAGACACTGCCCTTGCTGGGCTAGAGACCATTGTGCCCCTCTCTAAGGTAATCTGTGTAGCTAGTGTGAGAAGAGAGGCCAGACCTCTCACTCTCCTGCCTCCCTGTCTGCCCCAGGTCCATATCTCCTGTACTTGACTCCTCAGTGGGCCTGAATTCCAAGGTGGATCACCAGCTCAAGCTTCTCATGGACCATCTGGAGTCTCCTAAGGCTGTGGAGCCTAAGACACAAGTTAAGGAGCCCTGGGATGTGGGTTGTGGCCTTGAGGGGTGGGAATGCACTAGGGAACTCAGCAATGTGCCCAGTTGATGGGAGGCCCATGAATATGATCCCCTCAACAGTCAGGGTGGGGATGCAGTCTGGGAGGCTTTACTGGGGGTTTGTTCATGCACACAGCTGACTCTGACAGGTATTGGGAAGATTTGGCCATGAGAAGTCCCTGGAAGGTCAGTGATGTTTTCTCCTTTTGCAACTGCAGAGGCAATTCCAGTGCATGCTGAAGTTGCACCTGCAGAACTCACCAGTTCTGGCTCCACAGCAAGAGCTGACACAAGTTTTCCATTCTCCACCTGTTGCAGAGCTGAACCTCCTGGGGAATCACCCATGCTTGCAGGAATCACCTCTTGAGCTTTTCCTGAGGGTAGCTATTGACCCACACCTGCCATTCCTCTCTCTTCTAGATTTACTTATTATTCTATTTACTGCTACTCTTATTTTCCAGAGATATGCCAGTAATAGAATCATTATAAGTAAAAGTTAAGGCTTTAGTCTTGTTTCAGGTGACAAGTTTGTTAGAATTATGTGCATTCTCCATATTTTTGAAACCTTCACCAGTGTCCTTTTCCAGAACATTTTCATCAACTCGCTACACAAATTTATTTTCTTTTCTTTTCCTTCCTACTAGATCCTGGCCACCACTCATCCTATGTCCTTGTAATTTACCTGTCCTGCTTTTTCAATATCACTGCAATTATGTTTCTTCTCTGCCATAGTGTGTTGGAAGTAACTGTTTAATCTCACCTTGTCTTAGAAAGGAAAATCCAGACAGATTACATCAATTTCTCATACATGTATTCATGGACTCTTGGCAGGGCATAGCAAAGATATTCAGGAATTTTTTGTAGGTTCTTAGGTTTCTTTACTTTCTTAATTATGTTCCTGGCTTTATACACACATACACCTCAAAACTGCTATACATTTAATTACTCATCTCATGTCTATTTCATATGAAGAAGACTAACACACTTTCTTTGTTAGATAGCAGCACCATGGGAGTGTCACACCCATGTTTATAATTTAGATATTTGTAATGATAAATTACTAATTTTAATTTATGAGTGCTTAACAGGAAAACAATCACAAAAGTAAAGTATTGTAGTTGTAATACAACCAGTAAAATGTGAGGCACTCTGTCTTCCAAGTAAAATGTTTGGTCTAGAATAGAAAGTGCAGTATTGCAGGCAGGGTGTTCATTCAATTCCCCTGTTGTTTATTTCCATACAATGTCATGAATAGGGTTGCCTATGTCCTCTTCTCTGGACAGAGTAAATTTGCATAAAGTCTGGCTCAGCATGCCACCACCTATAAGTGACAGTTCTTCCTCAGTAGTTCAGTAAAAGAACTAGACACATGAACACAGGCCGATTAAGAATAATGAGGCCTTGTGTACATAATTAAAGAAATATAATGGCCACAGAGACAAATAAATGGGAGAAATGAGCACTGGGAAACAGCAGTGGCATCAGGTCCCAGGTAGTAAAAACCAGCCCAGAACTCGAATCTACCAGGCTCATGCTCAGACTGGGAAAATGGTGGGGATCCAAGAGCTCTCCATGACTCCTCAGAGGCTGGGGAGAAGGTCTTCAATCACAGATCTGCTCTGCCTTGGTATAAAACCCCTGAAGCCTTCACAGAGGCCAGCTGGTTGATTGCTCCATGCTATAAATGCTCCAGGCTGAAGTTATTTCCCCAAGTCTTATCTGTTCTGTTCTGCCACTGGGTGGCTGGGCATCAGGAGAATTTAGGTTGATCACTCATTGAGAGGCCACTGGATTTTCCACAAAGAAATAGCTGAGCACTTGGGATCCTCAGTGTGAGCTAAGGTGTAGCTCCTGAACTTGATGGATGTTATAACAATTTCCCATTGTCTTTGAACTAAGTGGGCATATAAAGTGGCACAGGCTTGGGGCAAGGTATTGGTGACAGTGAGTGGTGAGTTCTAAGTCCATGCCTTGCCCTGCCCAATGGGCTGCAGTTGACAATGGCGGTGTAAGGTAACTGGAAAATTACAGTCTTAGGAGGGTTGGTATAAAATTAGAGGCCCGTGTGTATGGGGACAGTGCCCAGGTGAAGAGAACTCCATGTGACCCTCTAGTGCCTCACTCCTGAGCAAGATAGAATCTCCACAGCAAAGGACTATGTGTGTTATTCCACTTCCAATGGACATTTGGACAAAGCACTGCAGAATGTAGTGGAAGAGAAGACCCAGCGCTATATCCCAATAAAGCAAGGGCACACAGAGGCTGAGGTCACTGCATGGGGTATCTGAACAGCCCCATTGAGCTGGAATTGATACCTGAAGCTGAGACATGTCAGCCCTAGTGCTGCACAGAGCTGAGTCTGTGTGGCAGAAGACAGAGGACCAACAATTTAGAGATTCAAAGTCAAAATTCTTTTTAATCCAGAAAGAGTTGAGAAGAAAGAACAGAAGTCCTGGGGAGAATAAAGGAGGGGAGGACTGGAGGAGGGACAGGAGTGAGGGCAGAATCTCACATCTGCTATAGCGCATCAGTGACCACTGATGAATGCATGGTGGCAAATTTAGGCACAACAGGTAAACTTCAGTTCTCTCAGGTTCTATGGGTTAGGAATTCAGGAGGTGCTCCTGGGGGATCCACCATAGTTTCTCCTGACCAGGCTGCAGGCTCAGTGGAAGCTCAACTGTGGCAGAATCTGTTCTCAGGCTTTCTCTCTTGCTAACACTCAGGAACACAGTTAGGATGGGGTCTGATATCTCCTCTCTCTGTTACCCTTCTGCAAAGAGTCAGCCTCTCCTCAGGGAAGATGCAGAGATAGTCAGAGATTTAGAGAGGAAGGAAAAACAAAACAGAGAGGAAGGAAGGAAGAACAGAGGAGGGAGAGAGCAGGAGGTTGGTCACAGTCATTTTATCTGTGAGCTTTGATAGTCACATCCCATCACATCTGCCATGTCCTATCATTAAGAACAAGTAAGGAATTGGGGAGAGAGCTCAGGATAGAGCACTTGCCTACCATGTGTGAGGACCTGGGCTCAATTTCAGCCTGGTTAATACAAACCAGAAAAAAATTCACTAAGTGTGACCCACGCTCAAGGCATGGGCTACTCAGGATGTGGCCATCAGAAGGTTAGCTGTCAGCAGTTGAGCACCCTGGCCATGGGTGTGGTGACTCACACAGGTGTGAATGTAGGCACAGTGCTGGTGGATTTGGGAGTGCATCTGCATCCATAGTGCTTGCTTAGCCTGTGTGAGGTCCTGACTTGCACAGCACCAATACATAGAAGAAATTGAGATGCTTAGGGAACATAATGATGGCTGGTCTGATTAACTTCTATCCCCTCATGATGCCACCAAGGAAACCTGTCCAGGAGGAGAGTGTCATTTACACTACCATACAGCAGGATCCAGGCCTGTGTGCAATGTGTTTACCTCCCTCCCACCCCTTCATGGATTTCACCTCTAATTCTGTACACTGCGTACACATGACACCAGCCCACAAGCTTTAAAAGGGTCATCTCTCACCAGTGATGATGTCCCTAGGAAGCACATGCCAATAGTTCAGGGGGACACCCTGGAAAGGACCTCAGAGGCATGGTGTCTTGTGTAAGTTGACATGGGAAGTAGGAAGGAGGAGTTGGGTCTAAAACTAGGTCTTCTCAGACCGGGGACCCTGGCTTCATTTCGGATTTTCCTTTCCCGTGGGGAAGCTTTGCCTGCTGTCAAGCATACATCACTTGGGTGGAGCTGTTGTCTTCATTCTGAAGGACACTAGGCTTTCTCTCTGTCATTCCATGCACTTCCATGGTATCCAGAGCAAGAGTCTCTAGGGGATGCCAGATAACCCAGTTCCACACAGACGTTATGGAGGGAGCTGGTGGGTGCCTTAAATCATCAGTGTACCAGACATTGACCATGATGCAATGACCAGAGCAGATAAAAACACTGGTCTATTGTGCTTCCATGTTATAAAGGCCACACAGTCACCCTGGAGAGCAGCCCAGGTACTACCCACATTACGGTGAATGTGCCTAACTCTGTACACATGGACATAAAATAAGGGAAAGGGAGACTCACAAAGGCACACAAAATGGTGTTGTGCATCAGTATATGAACTGAAGTTGGAGGAAAGGCAGGCAGGATGCACTCCCACTGTCCACTCACTTCTCAGATAGTTATAGAGCAGCACCCTGTGGAGCTCCCATAATTAGAGTAACACTGCAGACTCCACATGCTTTCTCACAGAGGCAACAGGCCACAAGGGCAGAAAAGGGAGTTGCATTTCAGGCTTCCTGCAGAATGGAGGACCAATGGTAACAGCACTGTCCAGGGACCTCTGACAGCAAGGGAGGGCTGATTATGGTTAGCGCACAGGATACCCTGTGAGGGCACTTTGGGAAGGAGGCCAGACCTGTAGTGCTGCTTACACCTGTCCTCCTCAGGTTCAGAGTTTCTCTTCTTGACTCCTGGCTGCTGAGCAAGGGGGGACAACCAGCCCAAGCAAATCTGATTGAGTTTGGCCAAGCCTAGCTCACTGAAAATGAGAACTACAGTGAGAAGGAATTGGCTGGGGTCTGTTGGTTTCTGAGGCAGATACGGGGCACTTTAGAGGGGGAAAGACTCTCAGACTTGGGGCTTCCTGCAACACAGAGGCATGCAAAAGTGAGTGGAGTGAGGCAGAATGGAAAAATTTGCTGGGGTGCATTTATGCACAGAGCTGCCCATGGCAGGCCCTGGGAGGTTTTGGGGCCTGCAAGGAGCAAGGACAGTTGGTGATTTTTCTAAAGCAGGGCTGGTATTGGACTGAGCTCAAGGTCTACTTACAGATACTGTGCCAAATCCATTTCCAATGACCTCACCAGCCCCAGGATCAACCTGAAAACTAAGGGCAGATATCTGGTCTGGTGGAATTCCAAGGAAAGTCTGTTGTTGGATCCATGGCAGGTGTCCTGAGCTCCACTTAGGGGTCAAGTCCTGCAAAGCACCTGCTCTTCACTTTCCCTTCCCTTTACCTCTTCTATTTCTCTCAGTTTTCATTTCTACTCTTAAATCTATAGCACTTTGAAACATTAAATTCTAAGATAATTTTAATTTTAAGTTATCATTAGTTTCCACATGTTCAGTTGAGTCACATGTAAACACATCATCAATTGGCAGAATCTTCACATCTGTTGAGTTCCAGCTTTCTGCTCAGTGTTGGCCCCATGCATTCCCCTGTTCTCTCCTGCTAGTCCCCACCCATTGCTGACCTTTCTCTCACTGTGATTTTCTACCCTGGTCTTTCATATCAGTTCATCAAATTCTGTTTGACCAAACATTCCTGGAGGAGCCTGGCTGCTACTGCTCTTTGATAGAAGAGAAAATCCTAGAGAAACAAAATCTACATGGAAAATGTAGAGACCATTGTGTATGTACTCATCTTTTCAGGTCAGAACAGGTTTTGCATGATTTCAGTGATACAAAGGGAGCTACAAAGGGCTGATTCATTGCATTTGAAAAACAACAATAATGCAAAAACCACAACAGAACCTTTTCTTTACAACCAATAATCAGATAAATCGTTTTTATTACAAGTGTAAAAGAGGTCTCATGAGTCCATTTTGGGAGGGCTATGACAAATTTTTCTAACTCAAAGAGAATCACCAGTCATGGCCAACAAGCACAGAAAACACTGAGCCGAACTTCCGGGAGAACATGGTGGACAGATAACAGCAACTACCGGAGGCTCTCTGAAAAACTAGGCTCAGAAGCCAGGTATGGTGCCGACTAAAGAGACATAAGCAAGTGGAGTTATGCTCTGCTGACTCAGGAACGAACTCGGCTGAGAGAAACCAACGTGGAATGCAGTCCTGGTGCTAAAACAGGAACAGAAAAGCCTCGCTGCTGAGGCTGGACCCCACACCATTGGAAGCTGCGATTTGGGTTACCCGCCGCGTGGTGGCTGGCTGCCTCCACAGCGGCTCGGCAAGGAGAGAGATGCGCGGAAACTCTGAAAACGGGAGTCTGCGAATGAAGTCCAAAACAGGACAGGCAGGGAGGCATGTACTGACTTGTGGCGAGGTGAGTGAGAGAAACTGACACTCCACCACAGTTTGACTCCAGCGTACTTTCTGGGCCCGAGCAGTCCTGCGGGAGCAGGGTGCAGTGGCGACTCCAGCCACACATCCCCCTCTCGGGCGGGATTGGTGAAAAGTGCCTGGCCTGCGTGACGCTGCCGGCAGACCCCGTAGGCTGGCCCAACCCAGATCCCAGAGCCTGCCAGAGGCCGGGAGGGGCGGGCCCCGCGTAGGCTGCCTGGTGCGCAGCGGTGAGTGGGAACACCTAACCAGCGCAATTTGATCAGGCTGTGGCTGACAGGGAGAGAAGCTGGGCCTCTCATATAAGCTTGCATATATAAGGAACATAGAATATGGGAAGAGGCAGCAACAAGAAAGGCTCCTCGGCCCCCAATTCTGAGAAACAGGCAATAGCGGACACCGCACCAATAGACATAAAGCACCATATAGAAAGCCTCATAGACCAATTCAGGAATGAAGTTATCAACGACCTGAAGCTAGAAGTATGCAAAATAGTTAGAGAAATGCTAAGCACCACCCAAGAAAAAACAGATGGTGGAATGGAAGAACAGAAAAAGAGGGGAGAATTGTTTGATGGAGAAAACAGGGAAAGCATAGAATACGTGAAGCAGGTTCAAAGGGACTACCAAGGAACTAAGAAGTCTATCGAAGACTGGCATAACAGCTTGAAAGAAACTAAGGACAGGCTATCTAAACTGGAGGGCAGAATTGTAATATGGGAGAATGAAATGAAAAACTACTTAAAAATAACAAAGAAACAAACAGCAATAATACAAAGACAAGAAGATGATAAGAGGATCCATAACTTAAGGATTAAGAACATAAAAGAAGAAGTAGGGACACAAACAAATGAACTACAAAAGCTACTCACAGAAATAATCCAGGAGAATTTTCCTAATTTAGCAAAAGGTAAAGATACTCAGATGTATGAGGCATACAGGACCCCAGCTACCTACAACCCAAACAGAGCAACACCCAGGCATATAATAATAAAAATTCCAGAAATTCAATACAAGAACAGAATATTAAAAGCTGTCAGAGACAAGAAACAGACCACTTACAAGGGAGCACCCATCAGAATTACAGCAGATTTCTCTGCACAAACCATCAAATCACGAAGAGCGTGGGGGGAAATAATTCAAGCTTTGAAAGATAATAATCTCCAGCCAAGATTGAGATATCCTGCACAACTGTCCCTGGAAATTGATGGAAAAACAAGGTGCTTCCAGGATAAAGAGGAACTGGGGGAATTTGCAACCACCAATTCAACTCTACAGAGAGTATTGCAGGATATTCTAAAAAAAGAAAAATACAAAGAATCCCGAAATAGTGGAGGCCACAACGAATGAAGCAGAGGAAAAATGAAGAAGACAAACTGACAGCTACTGACAGAATAAGAGCTCAACAGAAATGAGGCAGAGAAGATTGGATGATAGGAACATTTATTTTGGAGAAAATGACATCTTAATAGGTAATACTGATTTAGTATCATCTTGTTTTGAAGTCTCATCTTGCTTTTGTCCTTCTGTCTCCAATGGTCTAAATAGGTTGTATCTTACTGGACTTTATTATGTACGATAGTATAAGCAAAAACCTTTTAAAGACAAGGAGATTATACAGAAACCATTGTTCATTTTCTGTTAGTCAATTCTAAATACTCTGTAATGCTGTCATTCTCTTAAATGGTTTTACATTGTTTTGATATACTTAATGCTACAGTATACGAAGTTGTACTCAAGGATTTCAAGGAAAGAGACAATATGGTAACTTTTAGGTCAGGATTATCTGGTGGTGAAACACTATTCTGCTTAAATGGTTATGTTTTGATCTGTGCTGTTTCGTTGTTATGCCCTCTTTTATCTCAATCTCCACTCCATTATTTACTTTTTTATTTTTATCCTTTTAATTAAAGGAAAAAAAATAGCAGGATATATTATAGTAACCCACTTTGACTTTCCATTACCTCGATTTAAAGCCCTGTATTACTCTCACCATCTGGTTTTTAACTGATGTTCCCCTATTCTGTTTTGCTGGATAGTATCAGGTTCAAAAATTTAGGCATCAGCTGTGAAGATAATGAGATTCATTATAACGCCCATTCTCCTTGACTTTTATTTACTTTTGAAGACCTACAATGTCTCCAATGTTTTGGTTTTGTTCGTTTTATTCTTTACTGTTTTGTTCAATTGTATTATAACTAACGATATAGGCAATTCTATTAGAGACAGCGGGAGGCATTATGGTGGCCATTGTTGATCACCTTGTATTATGTTTTCACATTATCTATTATGTCCACCATTTTGACTTGACCGATTCTGTTCTGTTATGTCACATTTGGTTTTACTCTCTTCCAAAAAAGTAATAAGAACCGTGGGTGCAATGAAACCCAAAATGTGTAATAGTCATTGTACAAAAGAGAGGAAAAGAAAGTGCTCTAAACTATATAACTGCATATATATTTAAGTGTATAAGATAGAAAATGATATCACAGAGTTTTATTGGATCATTGAACAGAACTGTTTGCAGTATCATTGATGGAATGTCCACTTTACAAGCTTTAATTTTGTGACTTGAACAATTATTTCTAAGATGACAATATGTAATCCATTAACTAGTGATTTCCTACTGTTCATTTTTTTCTGCAAATCTGTATAACTTGTACCCTTTCTCTGCTTTTTTTTTCTTTTCTCCTTAAATAAAATTAAAAAAAAAGAAAACACTGAGCCTCCCAAACTTGATTCATGCAGACACACATCCCTGAGATGTGCTGTTTCCCCATCCACTGGCACCTTTTAAGGCAGGTGCTGAACAACAATGGGGGAACATAGGGGGCAGAACAGTGTCCTGTCCTGCAGCTCCCAACAGAGCTCTACACAACCTTCCCTAGAACACCTAGGACTATGAATAGAGTTTTCTGCCACACAGAATGCTGCAAAAATATTCAAGTGTTTGATTCACAGTCCTGTCTGAAGCAGAAGGAACTGGGACCCTCCCTAGCCTCCACTTAGAGCATGCACAGGAGAGCTGTCTGGAGGATGCTGTTCACTGCAGCTGGGGGAAACCCTGCTCTGGCCCCAGACCCACAGAGGTGCAGGGCTAAGGATGACAAACTCATGGCATAACAACATTTCCCCAGGGCCAGCGAGTGCTCTGGGCATCTCCACTCCAATTCCGTGCCTCCCAAAGCCAGGGACAACATAGGGAAAGGGCATTTGGATGCCTGGGTGGACAGTCATGTGAGGGGCAGCCAGCCTGACACAGCTGTGGAAGGTGTGTCCCTCTGGAGCTAAATCTCCAGCAGATCAAATTCATTGCCTTCGTCAGCTCTGGCAGCAAGGACATCACACAAAAGCACAGCAACACACTTTAAGTTTACTCAAACTAAATTGCTTAGCTTCCCTTCAAGAAATGACTGAAAATGCACATATATGGAAAATCAAGGCTGAGAACATTATCCTGCATTTTGTATAAATAAACTGACCCTTTACAAGACATGGTGGTAATTCCTGTAGGTGGGTCTGCTATAGCAGAAATGTGGACTCACATGAATACAGATTTCATAACTGCAATAGAAAAATTGCAAATAAATGATTCATGTACATGACTTTCTGTTTGTATTGCACTGAAGGAAGGGAGATCGAGGCAGCACCTAGATTTACTGAGCTTCCTCAGTAAACTCAGGGCACAATCCACCACATGATTCCATCACCCAATTGTGAAAGCTCAACAACTTGGTTCTTGCTTGCTGCTGCTATTGGTTGACAACTTTGAGGAGTTTCTATCTGTGCCAGCCATTTCTGCTTCTCTTAACTTCTGTCCCCAGGGTGTAGATCAGACTATGTGTTTACAAGAAAGTTCCATCATGATTTCAGGACCAGTGGGAGCCTCTCATGTATTGGAAATAATTATTCAAGTTTGGCCATAAGAAACCTGATACAATGTGCTTGAGAGGAAATGAGATTGTTTGATATAAATGCAGGAAATTCATTTTGTCTGTGACAGACTCAGCTGCTCCTGAAGCCCATAATTTTTAGGTAAAAAGATATGAGTCGGGGTATTGGAAGGCACAGTAACATCCCCAAGTTCAGTTTCTGCTTTGCTTCCCTTATTCTACTAAGCTGCAGAATGGATTCTGAGTGTTCAAACACAAAGGGTGTGAACTGAAGTAGAAATCTGTAAAAACTTCAGTTAACTGGTGTGTGAAAAGACAAGGAAAGTTTTTTTGGAAAATACACCTCTAAATATATGCTTAAAGCATCAAGGAAACCAAGAAGAAGACAAAGATGAAGACAAAGACGAAAAGGAAGAGGAAGAGGAAGAGGAAGAAGAAGAAGAAGAAGAAGAAGAAGAAGAAGAAGAAGAAGAAGAAGAAGAAGAGGAAGAGGAAGAGGAAGAGGAAGAGGAAGAGGAAGAGGAAGAGGAAGAAGGAGAAGTAGAAGGAAAAGGAGAAGGAGGAGAAGGAGAAGAAGGAGAAGAAGAAGAAGAAGAAGAAGAAGAAGAGGAAGAAGAAGAAGAAGAAGAAGAAGAAGAAGAAGAAGAAGAAGAAGAAGAAGAAGAAGAAGAAGAAGGAGAAGAAGGAGAAGGAGAAGGAGAAGGAGAAGGAGAAAAAAGAAGAAGGAAAAGAAAGAAAAACAAAAAGTAATGCCAATGTGTGGGGTTTTGTGTCCAATTCCTCAGCCTCATTTACAAAGGAAAGAATCAAAATTTGTAGAATGGAAGTGTCACTGTGTAAAATGGACTTAGCCTCAAGGCACTGATGGTGTCTCTGGCCCACTATGTAAGTCCAACCCAGGGCAGAGCCTGGAGCCTGGTGGAGACTAAGGATGGGACCCAAGAGTTGAGGCCCCTGGGGCTGAGGTATCAGAGTCTGTGCTGCACCCTCATGGCTCTGCCTTATTGGGCCTGCAGAGCTGCAGCATGGATGCAGTGGTGGAAATGGGTGTAAGGCAGGAGGTGCTGGCTCCTCTGCATGCTGCACACTCCCTGCGTGGCCTGAGCACAGGAAGATTCAAGTCTTCCTTGCTGGAAAAAGAGACTCTGAAGAAGATTCTGGGTGTCCTCTACCAGACACAGATGAGCACAGTGACTTCTCAGGTAGGGAGGGCAGGACACCCACCACAGCGGGATCCACATGGCTTTATGTGTTGGGGGTTTAAAAGTTAGTCATGAATGACATGTTGCCTTTCTGAATAAAAAGACTCATTTTATATATCTATAAAGTGATGTCTGAATGTTCTTCTATATGCTTATCCTACATTACAGATAAAAGAAAATTAAGTCATCCATTTCCACTCACCTATTCAAAAAATGCCTACTATTTATTGTTAAGTGAATTGAAAAGGAGAGAAGTAATATTGAGTGGATCACTATAAATAATGCAGTGGAAAATAAAATGGAAAAACCCCAAAGGCATCCCTCCCAGGATGAGAGGTCTGACATTGACCAGCTCCTCTCTCCTGTCCTCACCTGCTGTGCAGGCCTGTGTGTCTTCACTGCTGGGTGGAGAAAGAGCCAGGACACAAGCTCTCTTCCATCTCAGGAAAGATCAGGGACATGGCCTAGGGCATGGCCTTCTTTCAGCATTTTCAGTGGCTGTAATTTATAATTAATTCAGCAGCTGTGCTGTGGAGCATTCATGGTTTCTAACTGTCCACATCTTAACTGATTAAGAAGAGAATATGGTGCCTATCAATCTCATTTTTTATAATGACACTTAGAAGTGGAATTTCCATGTTAAATGTATATAAGATGAATTTGAGGGTCGCAGATATTTCACCTGAAGCCTCGGCATAGAGTTAGAGCCTGGTAGAGGAAGACTGAGTCTGCTCAGATCTCTGTGGAGATCTGAAGTCAGAGATATAGTTCAGCAGAGGAGCAGGACACCATGGCACCTAGCAGGAACCAGGGCTAAAAAAGGCCCAGTCCAGGCTGCCTCATCCATCAGTGAGTTCTAAGGAAAGTGTCACACACTGCACACTGGAAAGGAGAGAGCTGGTATGGTTGCTGAGTGCCTCCCTACATGCCTGAGGCCCCCTGTCTCACTCAGGGGAACTCTGTATGAGAAGGTCAGTCTGTTACAGAGCTCAAATTGACTGAATGTTTTCCACCCAGGTGCAGATCTGAACTGCCACATGTGGAATCACCATAGCTATGGAGGAGGACAGATGTTTATAGGGTGCAGGCCAGGAGATGGAGGCACTGCAGGCAGGTCAGGGTACAAAGCCTTAAATAGGAGACCAGGCCCTCACCAGCCCCAGTTTCCTCCAGCAGTAACCAAACCCTGCAAGAGTGTGCATTAAAAACTGAGTAACTGAAAGGAGTTACTCACAAATTATATATTATGGAGATAGTTTGAAGATACAAAAGTAAATGGTAGCACCCATCAATAAAATGAAACATGACCCATAAAGGATATGTGGTGTCCATTGATGTCCCCAAACCACATGCATCAGAAAGAAACATTCTGATGAACAGAGCAATAAGGATCACAGGCAATGGGTTAAACATCACAGCTGCTTAATAACAACAACAAAGCTGGGATACAATAAGTGCACTGGTGAATTTTATCCAGTGTGTGATGAAGAATGAATACTGATTGGTTTTCAATTCTTCCATCAAATTAAAGAAAAAACCACCACCAACTTCTTTTAAGTGACAAGTCATCCTGAGAATGAAGCCAGACAATACTGTGTTAAAATTAAAATAAATGAAAACACTCTGTTGGTAATATTCCTAAGGAACACACACAAAAGTATTCAGCTAAATGTTTGCCACATTAACTCACCAGCATGTTCAAAATCAACCAACACGATCAACACTGGGCTCACTCTCAGTGGTGCAAGAATGTTCCCTTTCGCACAAACTATTAAGTGTCACTTGCCACATTCACAGCATAAGGCACAACTAACCCCTGAAGAGATTTGGAAAAACAGCTCTGAGAACCTCAAAAGGTCACCATTTTTTCATGATAAAAATCATTCATAAACTATAAGTAGGAGGAATGGACCTCAGCACAGCATGACAAGCTCCATCCTTGACATGGTGCTCAGGGGCTGACAAGCTGCAAACTTAGCTTCTAGGGTCAGGAAGGAGACAAGGCTTGCAACTCTTTTCAACATACAGCACTCGAAGTCCTGGCCATAGAATTTAATCCAGAAAGAGAAAGCAAAGCCTTCCAAATCAGAAAGGAAGAATTAATTGTTGTTGCAGTTCTCCTGAGGGCGCAGCATTGTATATAAGAAATTTAAACTCCATTGACAACCTTATAGAACAAATTCACAAATCACTTAATTTGCAGGATACATGAGCAACATGCCCTAATCAATTCATTACTACATACTACAAACAAATTGTAGCCTTAAATACAAAGAACACAATTCATTTCACAAATAATCAAAAATAACTAATGATTAGGGAAATTGAAGCAAACTCACATCTTCTTGGAATGCAATAAGTAGAAGAGCACTAACAGAAGAAAAGCCATACTGTGATGAGGGATGGGAAGAATTCATGTTATAATGTACATGCTACCCAGAGCAACCAGGTGTCTCAGTGCCATTCCTGTCAAAATATCACTGCCATTTTCTTAGAAACATAAAAAAAAACATGAAAATTCACAAGGAATTACAAAAAGTCATCCTATAGCCATAGAAAGAACATTAAAAGTAGAGGCATCAAAATACTAGTTTCCAGGTATTATAAAGTAACAGTAGTCAAAAGGGTTTTACACTGGAAGAAAAGGACCCCAGACTAAAACAGCTTGCCCAGATGCACACCAAGTGACAAAATCACTAGGCATTTTATTTTGTTTCTTCTTTCCTTTCTTTTCTTCCCTATTTTTTAAATTTTGTTTTTATAGTCAGGGTGTCCCTGTGTCATTGTATCCTGAGCTGAACTCAGAATATGTTGCAGGCTTGTCTAGAACTCCCAGGAACCCTGCTGCCTCAGCCACTTGAGTACAGGCATTACAGTTATTTTCACCATTCCTTGCTCAGCCAATAAGTTTTTTTTTATTTAAAGAGAAAAACAAAACTAAACAAAGCAAGAAAGTAAAAGGCTAGAAGTGACACAGAATTTCAAGAGAAAAAACATACTGTAAGAGTTCACCAGTTAATAGATCACACACTCTCAACTTACAAACAGCTGTCCAGATTACAAAATTAAAGCTTACAAAGTGGAGATTAATACAGTGAGATTGCAGTCAGTTCTGTTCAATGATCCAAGAAAAATTCAGCAATATGGTTCTCTTTCCTACACATTTAAATAAACTTGCAGTTATATCCTTGAGATCACTTTCCTTCCTCTCTTATTTACATTAACAATCGCGTATTTTAGTTTCCAGTACTTCCACAGTTTTTTAAAACTTTTTCTTTGAAGAGGAAAAGAAAAAAGTTTGAAAAAAAAAGGCCAAAAAAACAAAAAACAAAGCAAGATGCACCAAAGAAAAACCCAATGTGACAAAGCAAAACAGTCATTTAGATCAGGAGGATGGACATAGCATAAAATGAAAAATAAAAACATAAAAAAATAAAAATAAAGGGGGGGATTACTAGGTGATCAACAATGGTTACCATTATGCCTCTTGTTATCCTAAAAAGAGTAGCCTATATCAGCTAGTATAAAAGAACTGCACAAAACTGTACATAAGACCAATAAAACCACATTGGAGAGCTTACAGGATTCCAAAGAAGATAATAGACAAATAATAGAATAGAATATCATAGAATATCTGGTTGCCTTCCAAATGGTTGCCTATACCCTCAAACTTGATACTATTAAGCAAAACAATATAATAAAATCAGTCAGAATGAGATATGGAGAACACTACAGGGGTTCAAATCAGGTTAATAGGGAAACAAAAAATAAATTACTATAATCTATCACACTATTTTAATTTAATTTTCCCTTAGTTAAAATATACTAAGAAATAAATTAATTTTTAAAAAAAGGAAAGAAAAAGGGGGGAGACTGAAATAAAAAAAAAGAACGTATCAATATAACAACACCGGTTAGAATCCAAAAATTTAACCATCATTGTGTTTCACCCCCAGAGAGCTTGACATTAATAGTAGTTACCATAGTGACTCTTTCCTTGAAATATTTGAGTCTAACTTCATATGCTATAGCATCAAATTTATCAATTCACTGTGAGACCATTTAAGAGAATGAAATTGTTACAGGGGATTTAGAACCAGCTAGCAGAAACCAAACATCAATTTCTATATTATCTCTTTGTCTATATAAAACTTGCTTATACTATCACCTACATTAAGATATAAGGTACCACATGCTAGAATCAATGGAAACAAATGAACAAAAACTTGATGGGGCTTCAAATCAGGATGATATTAAATCAGTGCTAGCTATTATGCTCTTATTCTCTTCAAAATAGTCATTTGTAGTATCACAGACAATAAAATAAAAACACCCAAATTAAAACCATTCCAAGTAATGAGTGAAAACATTATATGGCTTCAAACCAATGTGACTGGGAATCATGATTATCACGTACTTTCCTGTATTCTTATCGTTTCTTACACTAGGGAAACTATTCGGTATTTATACAGGTGAGTTTGATTTATTTCACTTATACGTATGGTCTCGAACTGCTTCCATTTACTTATAAATGTTTCAATGTGATCATTCTTTATAGCTGAGTAGTACTCCATTGTATAAAAATACCACAACTTTTTTATCCATTCCTCAGTTGATGGACACTTAGGTTGTTTCCCAGATCTGGTTATTACAAATAACATGGGTGCACATGTATCACTGGTATGATGCTTTCAGTTCTTCTGGGAATATGCCTAGGAGTGGAATAGCTGGGTCAAATGGTGCTTCCAGTCCCAGCTTTCTGAGAAATCTCCAGACTGACCTCCACAATGCTTGCACTACTCTACACTCCCACCAACAGTGCAGAAGAGTTCCTTTTTCCCACAGCCTCTCCAGCATTTGTTATTGGTGGTTTTCTTGATCTTAGCCATTCTTTCATGAGTGAGATGAAATCTCAGTGTGGTTATAATTTGCATTTCTCTAATGACTAGTGATGCTGAACATTTTTTCATATATTTATTTGCCGTTTGTATTTCTTCTTCTGAAAATTTTTTATTCATCTCCGATGCCCATTTTTGGATGGGGTCTTTGAAATTTGGGGATCTGATTTTTATTAATTCTTTGTATGTTTTAGACAGAAGTCCTTTGTCTGAGGGACAGTTCACGAGGATTTTTTCCCAGTTTGTGGGTTTTCTTTTACTATGTTACAGATTTCTTTCGATGTGCAGAAACTTTTTAATAAGATGTGATCCCAGTTATTGACTCTGGGAATTATTTCCCATGCGGTTTGAGTCTTGTTCATGAATTCTCTACCTACCCCTATGTCTTCAAGGTTTTTACCCAATTTGTCTTCCAATAGATTTAGTGTTTCTGTTTTAATATTTAGATCTTTGATCCATTTAGATTTTATTTTAGTATATGGTGACAGGCATGGCTCTAATTTTAGTTTTTGGCATATGGAGAGCCAGTTTTTCTAACACCATTTATTAAAGAGACTGTCATTCTTCCAGTGAATCTGTTTGGCCCCTTTATCAAAGATGAGGTGGTTGAGTGTGTTTGTAGTGGTGGTTGTATCTTCGAATCTATTCCATTGGTCTTCAGCTCTGTTTTGATTCAAGTACCATGTTGATTTTATTACAGTAGCTTTGTAGTATAACTTCAAGTCAGTGATTGTGATGCCTCCTGCCTTGCCTTTGCTGCTTAGAACTGTCCTTGCTATTCTATGTCTTTTCTGGTTTGAGATGCATTTTAGGATTGATTTTTCGAGATCTATGAGGTATGTGGATGGTATTTTTATCGGGATTGCATTGAATCTGTATAACAGTTTTGGGAGAATGGCCGTTTTCACAATATTTATTCTTCCTATCCTTGAGCAAGGGATGTCTTTCCATTTCCTGAGATCATCTTCAATTTCGTTTTTCAGTGTATTATAATTTTCCCTGTATAGGTCTTTCACTTCTTTCGTGAGAGTAATTCCTAAATATTTCATTTTCTTGGTTGCTAGTGTGAAGGGTGTGGCTTCTCTTATTTATCTCTCTGTGATTTTGTTGTTAGTATATAAGAATGCTATTGATTTTTGAGTATTGATTTTGTATCCAGCCACATTGCTGAATTTATTATATTTAGGAGTCTTTCAATGGAGTTTTGGGGGTCTTCTATGGAGAGTATCATATCATCTACATATAGTGATAATTTAACTTCTTCTTTTCCTATCTTTACACGTTTTATTTTTCTTTCATGTCTAATTGCTCTGGCTAGTATTTCCAGTACTATATTAAATAGGAGTGGTGACAGGGGATAACCATGTCGTGTGTCTGATTTTAAAGTAAAGGCCTTCAATTTTTGGCCATTTAGTATGATACTGGCTGTTGGTTTGTCATAGATGCCTTCAGTATGTTGAGGTAAAGACCATCTATTCCAATTTTCTGTAAGGTTCTTATCATAAGTGAATATTGTACCTTATCAAAAGCTTTTTCTGCATCTATAGAAATGATCACGTGATTCTTACTTTTGACTCTATTGATATGGTGGATTATATTTATTGATTTACATATATTGAACCATCCCTGCATACCTGGAATGAATCCCACTTGGTCATGGTGTATAATCTTCTTGATGACTTGCTGCATCCTGTTTACCAATATTTTATTGAGGATCTTTGAATCTGTGTTCATTAGGGGATTGGTCTGTAGTTCTCTTTTTCAGTTGGGTCTTTCTCAGGTTTTGGTACTAGAGTAATATTTGCTTCCAGGAATGACTTAGGAAGGATTGCTTCCCTTTCAATTTCATTGAAGAGTTTGAGGAGTGTTGGCATTAGGTCCTCTTTTTGTTTCTTGTAGAATTCTGCAGTGAATCCATCTGGGCCTGGGCTCTTCTTTGTAGGTAATGACTTAATTACATTTTCAATTTCATGAATAGAAATTGGGTTATTCAGCAGTTTTACTTCTTCTTGACCTAGCTTTGGTACTTTATATTCTTCTAGAAATCTATTTCTTCTGCATTATCTAACCTTTGAGAGTAGAGGTTTTTGATATAGGTGTTGATGATCTTCTGTATTTCTATTGGGTCTGTAGTGATTTCAGCTTTTTCATTCCTTATTGCATGAATTTGAGCCTTTTCTTTCCTTTTTTAAATAAGGTTGGCTAGGGGTTTACCAATTTCATTTATTCTTTCAAAGAACCAACTCTTTGATTCATTGATTCTGTGTATTGTTTTACTAGTCTCTATTGCATTAATTTCTGCTCTGATTTTTATAATGTCTTCTCTTCTTTAGGCTTTGGGCTTGACTTGCTCTTCTTTTTCTAGCTGTTTGAGGTGTAGCATCAAGTTATTTATTTGTATTTGTTTGGTTTTCCTGATGTGGGAACGCAGTGCAATAAATTTCCCTCTGAAGACAGCTTTCATTGCATCCCACAGATTCCAGTAAGTTGTATTTGTTTTCATTTGTTTGTAGGTATTGTTTAATTTCCTCTGTGACCCACTGATTACTCAAGAATGTGTTAATTCAGTTCCCATGTGTTTATGGGATTTTTGCAGTATCTTTTATCATTAATTACTAATTTCATAGTGCTATGATCTGATAACATGCAGAGGATGATTTCAACTCTTTTGCATTTCTTTAAATATGTTCTATGAGTTAATATATGGTCTATTTTAGAGAATGACCCATGTACTGCTGAGAAAAATGTGTATTCTATTGTTGTTGGGCGGAATACTCTGTATATGTCTATCAATTCCATTTGTTCACAGGTGTGATACAGTTCTTTTATCTCTTTGCTGATTTTCTGTCCTGTTGATCTGTCCATTGGTGTCAATGGTGTGTTAAAATCTCCTGTTATAATTGTATTACTGCCAATTTGGTTTTTCATTTCTGATATTACATGTTTTATATAACTTGGTGCTTTGGAATTTAGTGCATATATATTTAAGATAGTTATCTCTTCCTCTTGAAGTTTTCTCCTAACCAGTATGGAGTGACCTGCTTTGTCTCTTCTGATCATTATTGGTTTGAAGTTCACATTGTCTGCAAACAGAATAGCTACCCCCCCTTTTTTTTTGAGTTCCTGTTGCATGAAGTATTGTTTTCCATCCTTTGACTTTCAGTCTGTGAGTATCCTTTTGGGTTAGATGGGTTTCTTATAGACAGCATATGGTTGGATTTTGTTTCTTGATCCATTCTGCCAGTCTATTTCTTTTAGTTAGTGTGTTCAGCCCATTTACGTTAATGGTTATAAGTGTTATATATTGGTTTATTAGTGACATGTTATCTTTCTGCTGTTGCATCTTTATCTTTCTGTTCTATTTAATTGTCTGCTTTGTTAAGTGGTTTTTTCTTAAGTGTATCTAGACTGTCTTTCAGTATTCTTTGCAGGGTTGGCTTGGTGATCATGAATTTCTTCAGCTGTTCTTTTTCATGGAAGTATCTTATTTCTCCATCAATTTTGAAGGACCATTTTGCAGGGTACATTAGTCTAGGTTGGAAATCATTTTCCTTTAGGGTCTGAAATACTTCACTCCATGCTCGTCTTGCCTTCATTGTTTGTGTTGAGAACTCTGATGTGATTCTGATAGGTTTTCCTTTATAGGTGATCTGTCTTTTATCTCTGACAGCTTTTAATAGTCTATTCTTTTGTTCGATTTCTGCAATGGTGATTATTATATGTCTGGGTGTAGTTTTATTTTGGTTATGGGTATTTGGAGTTCTACATTCCTCATTGATCCTGATATCAGTTTCCAATTTCATGTTTGGGAAGTTTTCAGCAATTACTTCTCTAAATATCCTCTTGACATCCTTTGTATTGTCTCCTTTTTCATTTATCCCTTTCAACCTGATGTTGTTTTTTCTTTGCGTCATCTTGCAGTTGTTGTATTGTTATTTCTTGATTTCTTGTTATTTTTAAAAGATCTTTCCTTTCCTGTTCACTGGCTGAAATCTTGTCTTCGAGGTCTGAAATTCTATCTTAGCATTCATTCAGGCAGTTTTTACAACTTTCAATGTTGCTTTTGATTTCCTGTATATCTCTTTGCATGTGTTTTATATATTCTGTCTGTTTCTTATATTGTTCATCCAGAGATTCTATCCTTTTGTTTAGTTCCTCCAATTGTTTAGCTGTGTCTTGTTTAGATATGTTCAGTATCTCCTTCATTTCTTTTATTATTTCTTCTTTTACCTGATATATTATTTCTAGTTTGAATTCCTTCAAAGCTTCGAGAGCTGCTTCTTTATTTATGTTACTATTGTTTCAGGTATTTCAGGTATATGGCATGTATTTTCTTCTATGTACATGGCTCCTAGGCTTTCTTGGGGGGATGCGTTGGATGTTTGAGATTGCATTTTGGTCTTTGTCATTTTCCTATATTACTGTGTTTCAAGTGTTGTTTCAGAGTTCAGTGTTGGTTGTGTTGTAAATCGACTCTTATCTCCTGGGCTCTTGGGACTCCTTTTGTAGTAGCTCCCTCCTTGGGCAGCGGAGCCCCTGGATTAAAAGAGGCTTTCCAGACTCCTCTCAGGTAGACCTAAAGCTTTCTCAATTTGCACAATTTCAGTGCCGGACCAGAGTCACCTCTGCTCAGCTGGATGCACACCTTCTGGTCCCCAGAGGTGGTAGTTGGGCCCTGGGCGGGAGAGGCGGCAGCAGGGCTGGCCTCCTCTCTGCTGGACGCTCACCTTCCGGTCCCCAGCGGTGGTAGTTGGGCCTTGGGCGGGAGAGGCGGCAGCATGGCTGGCCTCTGCTCAGCTGGATGCGCACCTTCCAGTCCCAGTGGTTGTAGTATGGGCCCTGTGTGGGAGAGGCAGCAGCAGGGCTGGCCTCCACTCAGCTGGATGTGCACCTTCCAGTCCCCAGGGGTCCTAGTATGGGCCCCGGGTGGGAAAGGCAGCAGCAGGGCTGGCCTCAGCTCAGCTGATATATAAGTAAACCTATTAACTAGTGATTTCTTACTGTATTTTTTTCTTGAAATTATGTAGTATGTGTACAGTTTTACTGCTGTGGTTTTTTATTTCCTTTATTTTTTGTCTTTAATCAAACCTGGAATGGATATCTTTTATTTATTTATTTATTTGGTACTGGAGATCAAACAAATGACCTCACACTTGCCAGAAATGTGCTTAAACCATTGAGCTAAATCCCCAGCCCCCCAGTGTATATCTTTTACATCTTGTCATCTTCAGAGTAGTTGCCTCTACTCTTGGACTTGATACCAGCAAGCAAAGCAAATGTGAATAAAATCAGTCAAGGCCAAATAGCATTCAAACAAACCAGCTTCAAAGAAGATCAGTCATAGAAGACAATGTAAGTAATACCGGGTTTCAGTTTAAGTTAATAGGAAATTATGGATAGTTACCATGGTATAACCTGCTGTTTTGGGGTTATCTCTCTGTGTGCTCAAATCTAATATGAATAGACAGACCAGAACAAAATATAATCAAACTAAACAGAGCAATAAGACTACCGTAGCTTTTAAATCCTGATACACTTTTAACAATGTCCTCTACCTTCTTTTATTAGGCAATTCACCTTTCTCCTTCTCAGGGTGCTATTATTCACTGTTCAGAGTGATATTAGTCTAGTCTCTTATGCTCAATTTGAGCATACATAAAGAGAAAGACAGCTATTATGAAGAGAATGAGAGACATTATCGTAGTCATTTTCAACTTCCTCAAAATCGGTCTTGAAGACCCAAAAAGCCTGCATCATTCTATAATTATTTGTTTAGATTTATAGTGTTCCGTATATATTTAATGCATGTGAAGATGGGAAAAACTATTTTGAAGAAAACTGGAGACAGTAAGATAGACAGTGAACATCTCCAGTGGACTTGCTTTGAAATCTGTGTTTCCTTAACTTGTTTTCTTATGAACTGTTATCTTCTGTTTTGTCATGTTTAATTTTACACTCTTTAAGAAAAATACAAGTGTGTAAGACAGATAAGCATATTAATAAGTTTTTGTTTGATCATAGAGGTGAACTGTTCGCAGTGTCATTATTGGAATATCACTTTGTGTGCTTTAATTTTATAACTTGAACAACTACTTCAAAGATGACAATATGTAACAAATCAACTAGTGATTTCTTATTATTTTTCTGAAATTCTGTATTATTTCTATACATTTTTCTGTTTTTTTCTCTTTAAATAAACAACATTAAAGTTTGCAAAAATATAAAATATTTAAAGACAAAATATTAAGTACATAGACACTATCCATACTTGAAATTGAAAAGCCCATTTTAGTTTACCATGTTTAATTACAAGATACCATGTTGAAGCACAAAGACACTTTAAAAAATCTAAAGAGGTACAAGTGATTAACTGAAAACCATACAACATGTACACTTGAGTAGAGATTCTCAGATTTGTCATTTCTGTAAAATTGTGAAGAAATATTGACATCAAAATTCTTTATTGATTATTTCTTCAGGTCTCCTAGGGATTTTTAAAGTAAACTTAGATCTACACTGTCTGAAGAGTGATGTTTTTTCTGTGTATTTAACAACAAACATGGATTGCCATATTTCTCACATTGTTAATCCACATAGGATGCAGTGAGCCCTTTCAGATATGTAACAATGATCATGTGTGCTGAGGGTTCCCATAACACTTAGAATTTATTGCTTGTGTGAGTTTTTTCACTTATTTCACTTACAATATGGCTGCTGAAAGTGTCTCTACTTGCTTCCATAGTCAATGGATCTTCCCAGTGTGAATTCTTTCACTATGCAGTAAAAGCTTTGCCACATTTTTATATGCATAGGGTTTCTCATCAGGGTAAAGTCATTGATGTATTTTACAATATCCATATGTGATGAAAGCTTTCCCATATTTGTCACATACACAGGGTTTCTCAACAATGTAATTTTTTTCATGTTTTGGACAATGAGCATTTCTGCTGAAACCTTTCCCACATTCCTTACATATATAAGTTTTCTTTCCAGTGTGAAGATTTCATGCATCATGCAATATGTACGTGTGCTCAAAAATTCTCATGATACTTATATACACTGGTTTTATCTTGAGTGTGAACTTTCATGTTGCTTACAATGTACATGTTGGGTAAAGGTTTTCCCACATTGCTTACATACATAGGGTTTCTCTCCAGTATGAATTCTTTCATGTTGCTTACACTGTCCATGTTGGGTAAAAGCTTTCCCACATTGCTTACATACATAGGGTTTCTCTCCAGTGTGAATTCTTTCACGTTGCTTACAATGTCCAGAGATGGTGAAACATTTTCCACATTGCTTACATACATAGGGTTTCTCTCCAGTGTGAATTCTTTCATGTTTCTTACAATATCCCTGTGTTAAAAGCTTTCCCACATTGCTTACATACATAGGGTTTCTCTCCAGTGTGAATCCCTTCATGTTTCTTACAATCTGCCCGTGTATTAAAAGCTTTCCCACATTGGTTGCATACATACGGTTTCACTCCAGTGTGAATTCTTTCATGTTCCTTACACTGTCCATGGGTGGTAAAAGCTTTCCCACATTGCTTACATACATAGGGTTTCTCTCCAGTGTGAATTCTTTCATGTTTCTTACAATATCCCCGTGTGTTAAAAGCTTTCCCACATTGCTTACATACATAGGGTTTCTCTCCAGTGTGAATCCTTTCATGTTTCTTACAATAGGCCCGTGTGTTAAAAGCTTTCCCACATTGGTTACATACATAAGGTTTCACTCCAGTGTGAATTCTTTCATGTTCCTTACACTGTCCATGGGTGGTAAAAGCTTTCCCACATTGTTTACATACATAGGGTTTCTCTCCAGTGTGAATTCTTTCATGTTGCTTACAATATCCCTGTGTGTTAAAAGCTTTCCCACATTGCTTACATACATAGGGTTTCTCTCCAGTGTGAACCCTTTCATGTTTCTTACAATCTGCCCGTGTGTTAAAAGCTTTCCCACATCAGTTACATACATACGGTTTCACTGCAGTGTGAATTCTTTCATGTTCTTTACACTGTCCATGGGTGGTAAAAGGTTTCCCACATTGCTTACATACATAGGGTTTCTCTCCAGTATGAATTCTTTCATGTTGCTTACACTGTCCATATTGGGTAAAAGCTTTCCCACATTGCTTACATACATAGGGTTTCTCTCCAGTGTGAATTCTTTCATGTTGCTTACACTGTCCATGTTGGGTAAAAGCTTTCCCACATTGATTACATACATAGGGTTTCTCTCCAGTGTGAATTCTTTCATGTTTCTTACAATATCCCTGTGTGTTAAAAGCTTTCCCACATTGCTTACATACATATGGTTTCTCTCCAGTGTGAATCCTTTCATGTTTCTTACAATATCCCTGTGTGTTAAAAGCTTTCCCACATTGCTTACATACATAGGGTTTCTCTCCAGTGTGAATCCTTTCATGTTTCTTACAATCTGCCCGTGTATTAAAAGCTTTCCCACATTGGTTACATACATAGGGTTTCACTCCAGTGTGAATTCTTTCATGTTCCTTACACTGTCCATGGGTGGTAAAAGCTTTCCCACATTGCTTACATACATAGGGTTTCTCTCCAGTGTGAATTCTTTCATGTTGCTTGCAATATCCCTGTGTGTTAAAAGCTTTCCCACATTGCTTACATACATAGGGTTTCTCTCCAGTGTGAACCCTTTAATGTTTCTCACAATCTGCCCGTGTGTTAAAAGCTTTCCCACATCGGTTACATACATACGGTTTCACTCCAGTGTGAATTCTTTCATGTGCCTTACACTGTCCATGTGTGGTAAAAGCTTTCCCACATTGCTTACATGCATAAGGTTTCTCTCCAGTGTGAAATCTTACATGAACCTTACAATACGCACGTGTTTTAAAAGCTTTCCCACATTGCTTACATACATATGGTTTCTCTCCAGTGTGAATTCTTTCATGTTGCTTATAATGTCCAGATTTGGTGAAACCTTTTCCACATTGCTGACATACATAGGGTTTCCCTCCACTGCAATATTTTTTCTGTATCTGAACATTGTGGTGTGTTTCTGCTTCTTTCACATTCACATTACCTTCTGCAGTACAAAGGAATACTTCTTTACACTGATTCCAAGATGTATGTCCATAGGACTTCCCTAGCTTGTCATTTCTGTAAAGAAAAACATCACATATAGGATTGATAACCATATTACTAAGCTTTTTTTTTGGAGAGTTGAACAAAACTGTTTGCAGTCTCGCTGTTTGAATCCCCACTTCATATGTTTCACTTTTGTATTTGATTAACTATTTTTATGAACACCATATATAATCATCATCTTGCGATTCCTTACTGTTTATTTTCACTTTGAAACTAGTATTATTTCTACTTATTGTGTTTTGTTTAGTCTTTACTTACATTAAATTAAAAAAAAAGAAAAATTGACAGTGAAATGGTTCTTGGTTTAATGACTGCATTAATGTCGTTCTGTTTTTAATGGCTGCTAAGAAATTTGCAGTCTCCCTGTTTGAATGTCCACCTTGTGTTCTTTGATACTGTGATTTGAGGAACTATTTTCAAGAAAATAGTGTGTAATCTACTAGCAGGTAATTTCTTACTGTTATGGTTTTTTCTTTTGTTTTGTTTTGTTTTGTTTTGTAGTTCTGTATTGCGTGTACCCTTACGCCGCTTTGGTTTGTTTTGTGTTTTTCTCTTTTTCCTCTTAAATAAAAAAAAAAAAAAAAAAAAAAGAAATTCTGATCATGAAGCAACAGAATGGCCTTGTAAGATATGTTGAAAACAACCATTCTCAAAAGACTGGTACACATTTGGAAATCTTAAAAGTTGGTACCTTTTGAAATGCAGAATCTTTAGCTTCACTTTGGGCATGGGTACATATGTGTATCACATACAGATCATTCTGATATGTTTCCCCATCACAATCTCCCTTCTGTCCTTAACCTGTAGTTCCCTTTTCCATATGGTCAGTCTTACTTTTCTCTATCAACTCTCTTTCATTTGATTCCACAGTTTTATATTTTGGTTTCTCATCTAAAAGAAACCCTGTGACCTTTTATGTTTTATAGCTGACCTATTTCACTGAATTGCTGGGAGAAAGACCCATCTATTTCTTATGGCAAATGACATTATACTATTTATTTTTTGAGATTATATAACACACTTTTTTCTTTTCCATGCTGGGAATGAGCAACAGGTATTAGCATAACATCTATAGCTTTTTTAAAATCTGTTTTTAGAGATTTTCACTGATCATTAAGCTGTGAAGTTTGAACTTGAATTTGCCATTCTGCAAAATCTGATTCCTAGTTTGCTGGGTTTACAAGAATGCACAATCACAGAGTCTATTAATATTTTTCTTCTCCAAAAATCCAGTGATAGATCACTAAGCTTCTTCAAGGCCTGATCTGTTATAACTTCATTTGCATTGTATATGAGTAAGCATGTATCTAAATTTTATGCAGATTTTGAGTTTTTAAAAATATATCCAGGACAAGTATGAGGGGATCAATTTCTAGAGAAAACTGCATACTGATATTCAGAAAGAGTGCACTAACATTCCAACAGATTACTAAGAATTTTAATCAGAATGGCTGATTCTCTAGAGCATGGCTTAGAAACATGAGCACTCCATTTTATTTCAAATTCTATTGCAATCTTAGTAATTTTTAGATCATGAATGTGTGGTATTCACATGTATACATGAGTAGAAAAACTGAAGGCAGAATATCATAACTCAAAGTGTATGCCTTTCATACACATCTATATACAATGTCATATGTTTTCATGATTTAATTCCCTCATTATACATACCCTAGCTTATACATCTTTAGAGAATATTGCTGCCATTAAATTGAATGGTGCCTCATTTCTTTGGCTGCCATTCTTCTGCTTACTGATTACTCAGGAACATTCCTTCTCCTTGTGAGTGCGAATTACCTTAAGTATCTCCAGGAAATCTTGCATTGTTTTTTAGCTTCCTGGATATCCACAAATCCTCCTGAATTGTAGACATAGAAATACCAGTGCTCATTAGAATAATATATACAAATTAATAGATTTTGTGTAGAGTTGTGATATAATGGGTCCAGATCTGAGCTATTTTAAAAAATATTTTCACATTCTTTTAATGAAACAGCACTAATGAGCAACAAACAATATTCTGACAGCATGAGTGACAAAAGTATTTCATCCTTACCTATTGCAGCCAAGTTCCTAAAGGTTTCGCCCATCACATCTCTGTAGAGGTTCTTTTGGATGGACTCAGCAAACCCCACTCCTCATTGCTGAAGTTCACAACCACATCCTCAAAGGTCACTGCCTCCTAAAGGATCATACATGTATTTCTCAAAGGAAGGTTGAGCTCCCAGGTTTGAGATATCTTAAATTCTTGCCTACAAATCTGAATCTCAAAAGGCTGAGACAGGATGGCTTTGGTGAGTTCAGGGCAATTCTAGGTTTCATAGGGTGTTCAAATACAGCTGATATACATACAGAAAGCTTGTCTCAATAAAACAAAACTAAACTTACATAAAACCAAACAAAATAGCTGAATGAAGACTGATTTCTTCAAATTTAAATCCATGTCTTGGTCATTAATTTTGTATATACACACATTTTTGAAGACAGCAAATTTGATGCTAGATTGCAACTCACTGCTAATGTAACAGTGAAATAGGAGCACTGATTCTTGTGCTGAGTCACTGCAAGGTTCCCTGTGTACTGTCTCTAAAGCAGACCTCATAGTGAGAAGCCTGCAGGACCAGCATTCACAAAGCACAGAAGCAGATAAATATCCCATCAATCAACTGGGAAGCCAAGCAAGCACCTCCCTTCCCTAGTAAGTGGTGGCGGTGTGGCAGACGGCAGCCCATCCAGGGCATGAACCAGCAGCAGCTCCTGAGATCTATGCCATGCTGGAATTTAGGACACTGTGAATCCAAGCAAGCACCACCTCTCCCTCATAAGTGGTGGTGGTCTGACAGACTTCAGCCCTTTCAGGGAAAGAACCATCAACAGCTCCTGAGATCTGCGCCATATTGGAACTTAGGACGCTGTGAAACCAAACAACCAGCCAGTCTCCCTACTAAGCAATAGTGAACCTACTGATGCACGGGATAGAATCAAACATCGCACTTCCCCTACCCATCTTCTCCTGTCACCCCCACCGCTGTTAGCAAATGGGAATCACAAATCTGAGCGTCTTCTGGGAAGTTGAAAATAACAAATAAGGGGGACTTCCTTCTACTATCTCTTTGAAGGCAAATATATTTATTACTGTTTTGCTCTATTGTGAATCATGGTATTGCTCTATTCAATGTTCTCTTTTGATGAGTTCTATAATGTTCTGTATTTCATCTCATTTTGATATATGTGATTGAAGAACAATTATTATAAAGATAACAAAATATACGTGATACCTATTACTGTTATCCCAGTAACCTGTTGTGAAGTTGTGTACCAATTTCACAGTATGATCTGAGTTTGCCTTATTGTGCCTTGTTCTGTTGTATTTTACCAGTTTCAAAATTAAAAAAAAGAAAAAAAAATCTCATCAATCACTTTGATAGACTATAGATAATGTCTCCTCAAATCTCATTTAGGCCAGTGAATACTTTGTTCTTAATATACTTCAGCAGCATTTTGAAACATGAATTTGGTTTCATAGAACAAAACATAAATAACATCCAATATGGTACATAAATAATAACACAAATGTTAGTGGAAAACAGCTGTATTTTAAAAATATGTATAAACAATGAAACCAGGACCAAGCTGTAAATTATAGCTCACTGTCACCCAGTGATCACTGTCCATTCAGATATAAGAAGTATATCTTGGGAGGCTGGTGAAGGAGTTCTTCCTTGAATTTGGGGTTATCCTAAGTCGCAGAGCTGTCTAAAATAGAGAAACCCTGACTGAGACACCCCACAGACAAAGTGAAACTTGAAAAGAGACTGCATAAGACAGCTTTGGTTTGTTTTTAAAAACTACAGCCATATAATAAAGAAAAATTCCAACAATATTCAACACTTTCTGACAAACAATGTGGATATCTTCCATACTACAAAGAAAATACTTTCATAGTTGGGTATTTAGCTCAGTGGCATCACCGCTCACCTGGAAAGCATAGGTCATGAGTTCAATCCTTGGAACAAAAAAAATCCAAATTTTACCTTCATGACACTGGGGCATAAATATGATAATCCAAATTAGATCTCAAGCATGGAACACAAAATTCATGGGTTGACAGGGATGTGAAATGCTGATTGTTGCCAAAGCTGGTGTTGACCACCTCAAGGAAGCAATCAAAACCCAACTTTACTTCATACTTACTCTAAGAACTACCTGACTTTCAGTGAAGACCCTCTCTGTTGTATGTCCTGCTATTGGCTTCCTGCATCCTGTCAATCACTTCCACATTCTTTCCACACTTCTCTGATCCATTCTCAGCAGAAAACCCTTTATGCCTAACTATTGATATCACTGCAAAATTTCTATTTAAGGTTTCTCCTTTACACCACTTAATAAAGTCCATTGAAGAGAATTTCCATATTTAAACTGTCTATGAACCACCAAGCTACTAAATCAGCTCTCAATTCAGAGATGACACCCCTATTCCTTTCCATTCAGTAGGATATCATGTATAAATGTCCATGCAAATGCCTAAATTTCAGCATTTTCGATGAGAATTTAACAGGTAGACCTTTCTGGAATTTGTCCTATACAAATTTTTACCCTGGCCTTGATAACACTTTCATATTTGCTTCATTTTTCTCAGACTTCAAAACTCTATGGCTGTTCTCACAAACCTAGTCTGTGAGCAAGGGTGCCACATAAATAATTAAGTATGTTCAGAAATTATTTTGCACTGTTCTGTATAACACACAGGAGTTCACCAGGTATTTGGGAAGCCTTCCTCTACTGAAGCACATTACTACACATCTCTGAATTCTCAGGACCTTTGCCACCACCTGTCATGAGGATGGAAATATGAGAACATACTATAAATTTAGCAGATCACTATAAATACAAAAAAGCCAAAGTTTAAGTTGAGCCATTGTGACGATGAGGCCCTGCATTACAGGCATTATTGAACTTTGGACATTCCAGATCTGCTACTCTGAGGAAAGAGAGCAGAGACCTAGCTCATTACTGCTCTATAAGCTACAGAAAGCATCATAGTTAGGGTCTTCCCAAGGTCCTTCCAATGCCTAAGATTGTGGAGTTACCAGGCCAGCAGTGAATTTCAAAGATGATACTTCAGTCTGCTGCTGTCAGGGTGGGGCCAGGGTTTTTGGGACCCCAAATCACCCTTGCCAACAGCAAGAGGCAAAAGGGACAGTGAATGACCCATGGCCAATCCTGGAGAACCTCAGGAGCTAAAGCTAACTAAATACCTGAGGCTTCAGACACTGAAAATACTCCTAAACACTTGTATCTGGTTTCACCCAATCCACCCTATTTCAGGGTTCCCATCCACAACCTCACCATCCCATGGCTCCAGGATCTCTCAGGTTCTTTGCTAATGAGGCCACAGGACACTGAAAGTACTAAATGAGATCCTGCAAGCGTTTTGCTACCAGTATTATACTCAGAACAGGTAAATCATGATGAGACATCAGAAGAGACAGAAGTCACAGCCAGCAGTGCCTCGCCTCATTGGACAGTTCATATAGCCTGCACCTTCATCACTGATTGACTCCTGCTCTACTGCCCTCCTTCTGAGACAAGAATAAACAGGGAAAGTAACCCCTCCCTGCAAGAGAGGATCCCAAATGATAGACTGTAGTGCAGAGGCTTCTGGAGCTGCCATTCTTCTACAGTGGTGAACTCAGCTCGACAGAGGAGTGTTCGTACTGAAGAGCTTTTCCTCAGGCTTTTAATTTTCAAATCCATTTTATTTCAAGGAAAAAAGAATGCATCAACTAAAATTAAATTTCAAAACATGTCAATCAGGAGGCAACACTGGTATATACATTGCACATTGACATCCCCAGATCATTCCCATAGAGCACAAGACATCTATAATCATTTTTCCAAACAGTACTGTTATAGGCACCTGAGTTACTGACACCTCATGCTATGGGCCAAGTCTGAATACAAATGATAAGCAAATTCATCCATATCCTAAGGATTGATATTCTAAATAGTTCCCTAGCACTCTGAGGAAGTCAGGAGTCACCATTCAAAGGAATGTATCCTGTTAAAGACTGACATTCTACGTAGTTCCTGTCATCCTGATGACCTCAGTAGTCCCCCTCCCAAACCCATAAGGGAAGTCACAGCTGCCTAAGAATGCCTTCTTTCTATGTGACTCCCTTCCCACTGTGTTCCCAATTTAATCAACTTTACCTGAACTTATAATCTTATTGGCTACCTTAGCTCTGTCCCATCTTATGCCCATCTGCATTGTGAGTTCCTAGTTTTCCCCACCTTAAACTCATTTCACCACATGATTTTACTCTATAAAGATCCCTAGAAAGGACAGTGTTTGGCTACCTGCTCAGGACCCCTTCTCGGTCTCAGGCAGCTTTCTTTCTCTCAATAAGTATATTCTTCTGTTAATTTCTGTTGTTCCTAAAATTCAGACTTTGACTTTACAGAACAAAAACCTCATATCAGACATAGCATACCTGGAGATTGATTTTGCTATGACAATATCAGTATAAACTTTTCTCTTTCTGAAAGTCAGAGAAATCAGTTGTAGTTTATATTACACAATGTTGAACTCACCTTGCCAGGGATACTTGCATTGAAGGACTTGATCCCTGCCTTTAAGTGCTTCTTCTTTTTCTGAAAGTGAACTGATCTGTAATTTTGGTTATGTTATCGACAATGCATTAAGGAATTGACTCAAAATATTTCTTATGAATGGTTAGCCACCAGCCATGGAGAAAGACAGATAACAAACATGTTTTATTTTGATTTCTTCATTCTAACCAAAGGATGTACTTCAAATAGCTTTGCCCTTCAAACAATTACAGGACCTCATGGTGGTAGTTCAAAGTGGAAGAAGGTGAAATCAGGGATGCTTACTCATATGGCCACTTCCTCTTTTCTCCTTGATTACAACATCCTCTTTCTTTCCCAGGGGCCTAAAGAAAATTCCCATTAGCTCCTAGCATGACATCAATGTCCCCTCCTAGCACCACATCCAGTCAAAAGTCACATATACCCCATAACCCCAAAGTCAGTCAGAAAAAAATAAAAGCCAAGCCCTTCGTGGCTGTGGGCTTGTCTCCACATTCTTTAAATAAAAGGCCACTTTTACATTCTTACATTCACCTTCTCTATTGTGCTAAGCTACCTCCTCAGTAATCTCAGTAATCTAACCCACTTTAAAGCATTTTCACCACATGATTTTATTCTATAAAGTCCCTATAAAAGACAGACTCCTTTGCTATCTGCTCAGAATCCCTCCTGTTTCTCTCAGACAGAAGCTTTCTGATAGGATTTTTGGTGTAGTAAAGAAGAGAATATAAAGTCAAAATGGCCTTTATTCTAAGAATATGGAGAGAACCCCATGACCACTGGGAGTCTGGCTTTTTCTTTTGGAAGTGTGTGGGTGGCATACATATAGTTTTTGACTTGGGTGGTGCTTAAAGGTGGCATTGCTGATATGCAAGTAGCTGATTGAGATTCTTTTCTGGCCACAGGTCAGTTGAATAGGGAAAAGGAAAGTGACTTCCAGGTAAAAGTCCGCTGGTTCCACCTCTCTCTCCCAAAATGTCCTATTTAGAGCAAAATACTTTCACTTTCTCTCTCTCAATAAATATATTCTGCTCTTCAACTCTGTTGTTCCTAAAATTCATTCTTGCACTTTAGAGAATACAAACTCATACCAGACATAGAAGCTCAGAAATTACATTCCACTTTATCACGGTATGTTTGCCTGTATTTCTAACTAACTCAGCTGTCTGTAACTTTAAGAATTGTTTATCAATTTGACTTTGAGTAATTGTAGCAAATAAATGTTCTTAATGGATATAGGGAAATATATCATTAAATTGAAAAAATTTTTATCACAGTTTTTCTAGCTAGCATCAGCCAACATTTTCAACTTTCAAATATGTGGGAAAACAAAAACTAAAAACAACTCAGAAAATAGCAATCCTATAGGGGACAGTACATCATTCACTGTAATTGCCATGTTATCTGCAGGTATTTCACAGACCAAAAAAGAAACATTGAGCCTCTTAATTAACAAGCATAAGTTTCAATAAATGTGCTCACAGCACTGCATCATTGATAACTGTGAATTTTTTTTGTATGAGGGATTGAACTCATGACCTTGTGCTCTCCAGGCAGCTCCTTGTATCACTGAGCTCAATCCCCAGCCCAAACAACTTTAGATACTAAATATGACTATTAACAATGTTTAATTTGCAATTGACATATTTAATTATAAATTTTGTAAACCTACATTTTCACGAATGAAATTATTTTCTTTCCTTGCAGTTTAAATTACATTTTTTTTAGGTACCAAGGATCAAAGTTACAACCTAGCACTTTCCAGGCAGGCATTTCTGCCTGCTGAGCTAAATCCCTGGCCTGTATTAATGAATATTTTTAAATGTATAAACATCAGTTAATTCACTCAAATACTACTTTTAGCACAGGATGTCAATGCAGAGAGAAATTGATATACAATCAGAGAGGAACTGGAACCTCAAAGAGTCAATGCAAAAAACTAAATACAACAATCACTGCTACAGGCACAGGTAAAGAAAGCCAGAAATGAAGATGAAGATGCAGTGACCAGGTCTACATACTCCTGCAGAGAAAAACAATAGCTTGAAATGTACTACAGTTACCACAACCTCCTCCAGGAAGTTCAGATAGGCATCAATTACCATACTCAACGACCAGAACAACTTCACTCTCGTTCCCACAAAATGCCTTGGCTCTTTCCACATAACTTTTCTGGCTGATTTGTTTCCCTGATGAATAATATTAGTTAAGCAGCTATAAGCTTATAGGTTGATAGTAATCTGAGACACACACTGTACCCACATTGTGACTTTCCTGTATAAATGACCCCTGACAATAGGTCTGTGGCCAAAACACTGAAGACCATTCCTGAAAATCCAGGGATATTCTTCTCTCTTTTTTTCTAAGAAAATTTTTGATCTCTTTTGGTTTGTAACTTCTTCACTTCTCAAAGTTGTGAGCCATTAAATTTGGTGCATTTGACATCAAACAGGGCAGGATTATATTTCTCTTATTTCAATCTAAATATGAAATGTCTGTTAAAGGCCATGTTCCAAAGCCTGGATTTCAATCTGCTTGTTTGCCTTGAGCTTAACATTTCCATGAGCTTTTATAAGTCCTCCATTTAGTGAACTGCAAATGTATTGGAGCAAGGAGGTCACTGTTGTGCTGTAGCACTATAGTTGTCATTCCTAAATCTGTGGTTGTCACTTCCTCCTGCATGCCACTACATGGCCTTCCTTCTTCTGAATCATCATTCAATAATTCCCATTTTGCATAAGTCAACTTTCACTCAGCTCTATTATTGATTTTTTTTAAATAGTCTTTCTATCACCTTGGTTGTTTATTATTTTCATTTTAGTTTTTTGCTTTAAAGACATAGTCTCACTTTGGAGTCCTGGCTAGCCTTGCACTCACTATGTAGGTTAGGCTGTCTTTGAATACATGGCCATTCTCCTGTTTCAGCCTCTTCATTGCTGGAGAAAAGAGGTGGGCATTATAGCACATGGCATTTGTCTTTTTCTCCTCTCCTTTAAACTACTATTCTTTCATTTCAGTGGCACTGTCATTTAATCCTGGTGTTTGCTTGTGTCAGTAAAGGTTTCTGAAGCTTGCGTTGAGTTTGTGAACAACAATACAGGAATCCAAGCAACCCATTTGAGAAATGTCAAATTTCATTAGATGGTCTCAGGACTACTTGTACACAGAACCCCCACACCCATTTCAAGATCTAAACAAGAGGCTTTGAACTGGAAAGTTACAGATGTTTTAAAAGACAGAATCACAAAAAGATCCTGTTGGAAATCATTTAGCTAGAATCTTATAATAATTTTTGGATGACAACTGTATTCTGCTTCTTCTGTTGAGCAGGTCAATTTTTTTCTTTGGGTATAGCTCATTTTGCTTTTCTCCTGGGACTTCTACCCTGAGTGATTTTCCATTTTTCAGGGTAAAATACAGGGCACTAGTTAAACACAAAGCTCAAGATGGCATCTATTATGACAAGCTACAACAGGAGCTAAGTTACAAGCCTCAATATTTTCTAGGGTAAAAACACACATATCTATAATCCCAGCACTCAAGAGGCTGACACAGGAATGCTGCTTTGATGTTAGGGCAATTCTGCACTCCATAAGGGGTTCAAATCTAGCTGACATACATAGAGAAAACATGTCTCAATAAAACAAAACTAAACTAAACAAATAAAACCAAACAAAACAGCTGAATGGAGACTGATTTCTTGAAATCTTAATTCCATATCTTGGGGATTAATTTTTTGTATATACACATTTTTTGAGACAGCAAATTTGATACTATATTGCAACTCACAGCTAATGTAACAGCCAAATAGGAGCACTGATTCTTGTGCTGAGTCACTGCAAGAGTCCCTGTGCACTGTCTGTAATGCAGAGCTTATAGTGAGAACCAATAGGCCCAGCATCCATAAAGCACAGAGGCAGACAAATATCTCATCAATCACTCTGATGTACTACCAATGATATCTCTTCAAATCTCAATTAGGCCACTAAGTCCTTTGTTCTTAATATACTTAAGCAGCATTTTGAGATTTCAATTTGGTTTCACAGAACAAAACATAAATAACATCAAATATGATACATAAATAATAACTCAAATGTTAATGGAAAACTGCTGTATGTAAAAAACATATCAACAATGAAACCAAGTGCAAGCTTCAAATTATACCTCAGTGTCAACAAGTGATTACTTTCCACTCAGATAGAAGAAATCTATCTTGGGAGGCTGATGCAGGAGAACTTCCTTGAGTTTGGGGCTAGCCTAAGTTACAGAGCTGTCTGAAATAGAGAAACCCTGACTGAGACACCCCACAGACAATTTGAAACTTGAAAAGACACTTTTGGTTTGCTTTAAAAAATTTAGCCATACAATATAGAAAAATTCCACAATATTCAACATTTTCTGAGGAAAAACGTTGATATCATCCATAATATACAGAAAACACTTTCAGAGCTGGGTATTTAACTAGCAGCATGAAAACCTAACTTGCAAGCTTGAGATCATGAGTTCCATCCTTGGCACAAAAAAAAAATTGAAATTTCACCTTCATGATACTGGGTCATAATTTGAGATAATCAAAACTAGATCTCAAGTGAAGAACACAGAATTCATGGGTTGACAGGGATTTGGAATACCGATTGTTAGCAGAGCTGGTGTTATTCACCTCAAGGAAGATACATTAATTCAACTTTAACTGCATGCTTACCCTAAGAACTACCTGACTTTTAGGGAAGACCCTCTCTGTTGTATGTCCTGTTATTTGCACACTGTGTCCTGCCGGTCACCTCCACATCCTTTTCATGCTCCTGTGATCCATCCTAAGCAGAAAACCCTTCATGCCTAAACTATTGATATCCCTGCACAACTTCAATTTAGGGCATGTCCTTTATAGGAATTAGTAAAGTCCATTACAGAGCATTTCCATATTTAAACAATGTATATGATCAACCAAGCTATTAAATTAGCTCTTAATTCAGAGATAACACCCATATTCCTTTCCATTCAGAAGGATATCATGTATTTATATGTTCATGCAAATGACTACATTTAGGCATTTTTCAGTGAGAATTTAACAGGCAGCCCTTTCTAGAATTTGTCCTTAGCAAGCACCCTTTACCCTGCCCTTGATGACACTTTTATATCTGCTTTTTTTTTCCTCAAAATTCAAACCTCTATGGCTGTTCTCACAAACATAGTCTATGAGCACATGTGTCACATGAAGTGTGTTCAGAAATTCTTTGCACAGGAGTTCACCAGGTGTTTGGAAAGCCTTCCTCCACTGAAGCACATCACTACACATCTCTGAATTCTCTTGATTTTGCCAACACCTGTCATGAGGTTGGAAATGTGAGAACATAGCATACATTTAGGCAATCCCTATAAATACAAAAAAGTACAGGTTTAAGGAGTGCCATTGCGATATGAGGCCTTGCATTACATACATTAATAAACTTTAGAACATCAAGATTGCTGATCCCTGGAATGAGAGCAGAGACCAAGCTAAGTACTGCTGCTCCAGCTACAAAATGCATCAGAGTCAGGGCCTTCCCAAGCTCCTTCCTCTGCTCCTTATAATGGAGATGCCAGGACAGTAGAAAATTTCAAAGATGATAATCCATTCTGATGCTATCATAGTTAATTCAGGGTTCTGGGGACACAGAATCATCCTTGTTCCCAGCAGGAGAAAAAGGGAAAGTGGATGACCCAAGGCCAATGCTAGAAGAGCTGAAGAGCTGACACTAACTAAATACCTGAGTCTACACACACCAGAACTGCTTCTAACCACTTGTAACTGTTTTTTCCCAATTCTGCCCTTTTTATGGGCTCCAATCCAAAGCCTCACCATTCTGTGGTTAGAGGGTCTCCCAGATTCTTTGCTGATCAGGCCACAGGACTTCAAAACCAGGAAATGAGATCCAGCAAGCATTCTGCTCCCAGTTTTGTATTCCAAACAGGTAAACAATGTCTACACACCAGAAAAGACCCAAGAGACCTCCTGCCACTGCTCACCTGATTGGACATTTCATATAGCCCGCCTCTTCATCACTGATTGACTGCTGCTCAACTGTCTTCTTTCTGAGTCCAAAATAAACAGGGAAAGGAACTCCTTCCTGCAAGAGAGGATCCCAAATGATAGAAAGTAATCAGAGACTTCTGAAGCTGGTTGTCTTCAACAGTGTTGATCTCAACTACACAGAGGAATATGTGTACCAAAGTGCCTTACCTCAGGCTTTTCATTTCCAAATCCATTTCATTTCAAGGATAAAAAGAAAAAATAAACTAAAACTAAATTTCAAAACATATGAATTGTGGGGCAACACTGGTATATACGTTGCACACTGTCATCCCGGATCATTCACCCAGAGCACAAGACATCTGTATTCAATTTTCCTAAAAGTACTGCTATGTGGAGCTGAGTTAGTTAATTATGATTAGCAATGAGATAGGGCTGGGTCCTCTGAGGAGCCCATCCAGAAACCCAGATACCTTGCAACTATGGAGAAGATGGACAACTCCTGCTATGGGCTAAGCCTCAAGACAGAATATCAACAAATTCATCCATATGCTAAGGACTGATATTCTAAATAGTTCCCTAGCACGATGAGGAAGTCAGGAGTCACCATTCAAAGAAATGTATCCTTATAAAGACTGATATTTTAAATAGTTCCTATCATCCTGATGACCTCAGTAGTCACCCTCCCAAACCCCTAAGGGAAGATTCACTGCTGCCTAACAATGCCTGCTTCCTATGTGACTCCTTTCCCCTTTTGTTCTCAATTTAATCAACTTTACCTGAACTATTTATCTTATTGGCTACCATAGCTCTGTCCCATCATTTGCCCATCTGCATTGTGAGTTCCCAATTTTCCCACCCCTCAAACCATCTCACCACATGATTTCACTTAAAGTCCTTGGAAAATAGTCTTTGCCCACCCAGTCAGGACACATTTGCTCTCTCTCACACAGCTTTCTTTCTTCCAATAATTATATTATCTGGACTTCTGTTTTTTCTAAAATTCATTTTTTGACTTCAGAGAACACAAACTCATACCAGACATAGTAGACCTTGAGTTTCATTACCCTATAACAATAACAGTGTAAATTTTTCTCTTTCTTGAAGTCAGAGAAATCTGTAAATGATTGTATTCTTAAATGTTGATCTCATCTCTTAAGGAACATTTGCATTGAAAGGCTTTATCCTTGCCTTTTAGTTCTGCTTCTGTTTTCTGAAAGTGAATTGATCTGTAGTTTTGTTTATGCTATCTACAGTGCATTAAGGAAATGACTAGAAATTTTCCTTATGAATTGTTTACCACTAACCATGGGAGAAGACACATAGCAAAAATTCTTTATTTTCATTTCTTAATTTAAACTGAAGGGTGTACTTTAAAGAGTTTTGCCCTAGAATAAATTACAGGACATCATGGTGGTAGTTCATCAGGGTGAAAGGTCAAATCAGGGATGCTTACCCATATGGCTACTTCCTCGTTTTTCCCTGAATACAACTTCCTCATTCCTTTCCCAGGGGCCAAAAGAAAATTCCAATCAGCTCCTTACATGATTTCAATGTCAGTGCCAGCACCACCAAATTTCAGATATACCCTATAATCCCATAATCCATCAGAAAAAAAGGCAAACCATTGGTGGCTTTAGGCTCCTCTCCACATTCTTTAAATAGAAAGGACACTGCTACTTTTTCTTATATTCTGTGAAAGGGTTTTGGCCCAGACAGGACTCTGTAGCTGGGAAAGCCTCAATCAGAAGCAGGAAGACCCTATCTCCCCCACCCCTAGGAATTTACCTGTGATGCCATCTTCCCGCACCTGGAAATTTACCTATGGTGCCAAATCTATGAACAGTGGGCTACCTGTGCATCCCTAATGCCCTCCTTAGGTTCCACCCAAAACCGAGGCTACTTACACACCTCCATCCCACGTATCCGCCAGAGAGATCACTGGACTCCAGCAGTGGGGGGGGTGCCAGACATCTCTCTTCATGTTCTCAGAATGAAGGCCTCTTTTTGTTTTATATTTCTCATCTTTTGGAAATATTTTCATCTTTTGGAAATAATCCTATCATTGGGCTTCTCTATTGGGCCACAAAATCCTAACAGTACTGATTCTTGTCTATGTATGAAGCTAATCTACCTCCTCAGTAATTCACATGCTCAATGCCATGAGTATCCAATGGAAATTAATGCAGTGGGCTTTTGCTTCACTCTATCAGTGTCAATGCAGTGAATTTAATCCTAAGATAAAAATACATCTTCATACAAGTTTCAAAACAGAATTATTCATCAAAATATATATAGCCAAGGTCCAAGAGGCCTACAGACAGCTTTCAATAATATAATAGAAGCCTTCGAGAAACTGAAAAAATACAGTTTATCTAATTAAAAATTGTTCAATCAGCCAATAATGTAGAAATTTTTCTGAACAATTATAGGTGAACCTTCTCTTTTGTAAGATATAAACTAGTGCCATGGCAAAGTCTATGTCTTGCTAAATAATACAATCAAAGCAATTATTTTACACTTATAATGATTGTTGTATACAATTTTAGATATTGCCAGGACTATAATCACTGGGAATTCTATTAATCACTTGAAACTGCAGGAAAAGGAACAAATTTCAGACATTATAAAAGTATAGTCATGTTAATTTGGCTCATGTTAATAGTATAGGGGAATGAAATTCCTTACCTACTATATATCCGGTATGAGTTTGTGTTCTCTAAAATTGAAGAATGAATTTTAGGAATGATGGAGTTTAAGAGTGGAATATATTTATTGGGAGAAGGAAAGCTTCTGTCTGAGAGACAGGAAAGTTCTGAGTGGGTTGCTAAAGACTCTGTCTTTTTGAGAAACCTGTATAGAGTTAAATCATGGGGTTAAATGGGTCCAGGGGAGGGAAAAATGGGAATCTGAAAGTTAAGCATAAGGTGGGATAGAAATGTGGTCAACCAATAAGGTTAATTGCTCAAGTAAAATTGATTAAATTGGGAGCAAATGCGAGAGCAAGTCATAGTAAGTGGGCAGATTTAAGAGCAGAGACTCTTCTTTTAGAGGGTTGGGATGGGGGCTCTTGAGTTCCTCAGGGTGATCAGAGAACTATTTGGACTGTTACTCCTTAGCACTTGGTTTTATTTAATTTACCTTTTGTTTTGAGATTTGGCCCACAGCAGGAGGTGATTGTCTCTTCCAATCCTGCAAGCAATCTGAATTTATTTTCTAGCTCCTTTGAGGGGCAATCCTTGTTGTTATAGGAAGCAGAGTTAGTTAGAAATATATAGCCAGGGAGACAGGATCAGGTCCTAGATGTAGCCAGCTCAGAAGCCCACATACCTTACAGCTATGTGAAGACAGATACCTCCTGTTATGGGACAGGTCTCAAGAGAAAATACCAAGCAAATGCATCCATGTTCTAAAAGTTGATTTTCTAAATTGTTCCCTGTCACCCTGCTGAAGTCAGGAGTCATCCCGCCAATCCCATCGAGGAGAATTACTGCTCTATAAAATGCCTGATTTCTATGACCTCGCTTCCCCATTTGTCTGCAGTGTAAATAATTTTGCCTGAACTATTAATTATATTGGCTAAACATAGCTCTGTCCAAAGTTATGCCCATCTGCTTTGTGAGTTCCCAATTTCCCCCACCTTAAGCCCATCTCACCCCATGATTTTATTCTATAAAGTCCTTAGAAGATACAGAGTCCTTGACAACCCACTTATGACCCTTCCTGCTTTCTCAGACAGAAGCTTTCTGATAGGGTTTTCACTGTGGTAAATGAGAGAATATAAAGTAAAAATGGCCTTTATTCTAAGAAGGTGGATCACATGACCACTAGAGGTCTGCCTTTTTCTACTGGATACATGGTGAGGGGGCTTATATATACTTTTTGACTGTGGTGATGCTTAAAGCTGTCATTGCTGATGTGCCAGTAGCTGATTGGGACTCTTTTCCTGCCACAGGTAAGTTGCCTAAGGGAGAGGTAAGTGACCTCAGGGTAAATGACCCCTGGCCTGCTTCCCACGGTGGTAATATCCTATCTAGAGCAAAAACCTTTCACTTTTTTCTCTCAGTAGTATATTCTGCTCTTTACCTCCTAAAATTCATTCTTCTATTTTATAGAACACAAACACCTACCAGACATAGTAGCTCAGGAGTTTCATTCCATTATATAGCTATCTGACTGCCTATATTTCTAACACAGCTGCCTGTAACATTAAGAATTATTTATTTATTTCACTTAACATAATTGTAGCAAATACAATGTACTTAGTGTATGTAGTGAAATATCCAAAAAAATTGAAAAAAATTATTATCACAGTTTCTCTATCATCACCAGTCATTTTCATCTTTCAACTATATGGGGAAAAATAAGAGCAGCTCCTAGCAAGTAGCAATGGTATAGTGCACAGTGTATTATTCACTGTTACCATTGTTATTTGTAGGTACTTCATAGACAACAAAAGAAACATTGAGCTTTTTAATGAACAACTATCAATTTCAATAGTTGTGCTCATAGCACTACAGGGTTGACAACTGTAGATTTTTCTTTGGTACCAGGGATTGAACTCCTGACCTTGTGCTTGCCAGGCAGGTGCTTTGACCACTGAGCTCAATATGCAGCCTAACATCTTTGGATTCTAAATATGATTATTATCAAAGCTTAATTTGCCATTGACATATTTAATTATAAATCTTGTTAATCTACATCTTCAATGAAATTATTTTCTTTCATTGCAGTTTAAAACACGTTTTTTAGGTACCAGGTATCAAACTCACAACCTAGCACTTCTCAGGCAGGTGCTTCTGCTGGCTGAGCTAAATCCCAGGCACCCATTAAATAATATTTCATTAAACGTTTAAACATTACTTTATCCATTCAAATAGTATTGCTATTTTACTAGAGGAGGTCAAAGTAGAGAGGAATTGATATACAGTCAGAGAGGAAATGGAAACTCAAAGGAGTCAGTGTAAAAACCTAAACACAACAATCCCTGCTAGAGGCAGACCTGAAGAAAGCCAGAAGGTGAAGATGCAGTGACCAGGTCTACATGCTCCTGAAGAGAAAAACAACAGCTTGAAATGTACTACAGTTACCACCACCTCCTCCAGGAAGTCCAAAGAGGCATCAGTAACACTCAATGACCAGAACCACTGGACTATTGTTTCCACAAAATCCCTTGGATCTTCAAACATACTTTTTCTGGGTGACTTCTTCGAGGGTTGAATAATACTAGTTAAGCCACAAGTTTATAGGTTGGTTGTAGTTTGAGACCCACAATGTACCCGCATTGTGACTTTCTTGTACAATGACACCTGACAATAGGCCTGCGTCTTAAACACTGAAGAACATTCCTGAAAATCCAGGGCTATTCTTCTCTCTTTTTTCCCAGAAAACTTTCTGAACTTCTTTTGTTTTGTGACTTCATTCCTCAGTGTTGTGAGTCAATCAACTTGGTGCATTTCACAACAAACAGGGCAGGATTATATTTGTCCTGTTTCAATTTGAACATGAAATATCTGCTAAAGGCCATGTTCCAAAGCCTTTGTGTGAAGCTACTTGCTTGCTGTGAGTTTAAGATTTCCATGAGTTTTGGACCTCTTCATTCTAGCAAATTGCAGATTTATTGGTGGAAGGAGGTCACTGTTGTGCTGTAGCACTATAGGCACCATTTCTAGCTCTGTATTTGTCACTGCTGCCCAGATGCTACTACATGGCCAGCTTTCCTCTGCAACATCTTTACATAATTGCCAATTTAGGTCAGCTTTCATTCAGCTCTATTGTTTTTGTTTTCCTTTAATAGTCTTTCTCTCTCCCTTGTTTTTACACTTTTCATTTTTATTTTTGTTTTTAAATACATAGTCTCACCTTGTAGTTCTGGCTGGCCTTTCACTCACCATGTAGTTTAGATTGTCTTGCATACATGACCATTCTCCTGTTTCTGCCTCTTTAATGCTGTGGAAAAGATGGGGCATCATAACACATGGTGTTTGTCATTTTCTTCCCTCCTTTTCACTATTTTTTTCATTTCAGGGGCACTGACATTTAATCCTGATGTTTGCTTGTGTCAGTAAATCTTTCTGTATCTTGAGGTGAGTTTGTGAACAACAATATATGAATTCAAGCATCCAAATTTGGAATTTAAATAGCTGAACCACTTATATACAGACCACCCTCCCCATTTCAGAATCAAAACAAGTGGCCCTGAACTGGAAAGTTAATCATGTTTAAAAAAGAGAATCACAAAAGACATCCTGTTTGGAAACAATCTAGCTAGAATCTTAAATGAATTTTTATTTGACACCTGTATCCTGCTTCTTTTTTTAGCAGGTTACTTTTTTTCTTTGGGTACAGCTCCTTTTGCTTTTCTCATGGAACTTATATCATGAGTGATTTTTAATTTTCCTGGGTTAAATACAAAGCACTAGATAAATGCAGGGTACAAGATGGCATCTGTTGTGCCAAGCTACAAAACAGCTGAGCTACAGTGCCAAGCCTCGATATTTTCAAGGGTACAAAGTACACATAGTTTGAATATTTCAAAATTTGTGATATTCATTCTTTTTTTTTTTTTTTTTGTCTTTTTCATTTTTATCGGTACCAGGGATCGAACTCACGACCGCCTGCTTGCAAGGCAGGTGCTTATGCCGCTGAGCTAAATCCCCAGCCCCTGATATTCATTCTTATAATAAAGAATGATCTATAGTCAGGACAAGCTAAGCCCACCAGGTCTCTCATTGCTTTCCACTGGTCTTTTCCTCATCATCATTAAATACAATACTCTCTGAGTTCTTAATACTAATGCTCACATTTGATTCATATTCCTACCTGTGACATCTCCTGTTTCTGCTGGTAGTCTGTTCTGGCATCACCAGCACATACACATCTTGTGATTCCCTACACTCCAATGATATTATGTGTTAAATTAAACCCTTTTCCTTAAAGGGAATAGCAGTTAATGAATGCATGTGTATCTCATGACTGTTTCTTCATGTTTCAAAAAACACCAGTAATTCTTTCAAGTGTTAAGTGCACACCTGTAATCCCAGGACTTAAGAGGGTGAAGTAGGACAATCAGTTTGAATTTACTGGACTAAGAAATGAGTCCACAGTCAGCCTGAACTGCATAGGGAAATCCTGCCTGAAACAAACAGAAAAAATATCATATTATTGTTGATATCCTTGGGAAGAAGAACTCAACAGTTTGAAACTCTTAGGATCATACATATTAGGTTTCATCTGGTGAGTATAAGAGGCCAGTAAAACTACTTTCAATGTTATGGAGAAAACTCAAAAAATCTTGTTGCAAACTGTCATATAGAAGTAATGCATTGCCCACCAAAATACCATTAGGATAGCTCACAAATGTAGAGAAAACGTTTCTGAAATTCATTTGGAAACAGAAATGCTCTAGATTGCTGGGCAATCTAGAGTAATTGCTGGGCAACAAAGGCAAGTCTGGAAGCATCACAATTCCTGACTTGCTATAATACTAGAAAGCTACTATCAGAAAATCAGCATTGTTCTGGCAGAAAACAGACCTGAGAATCATCCAAAAAGACTAGAAAAGGCAAATAGAGCTACAAATACATTCTGCTACCTTGTCTTTGACAAAGGAGCCAAATAAGTTGAGTGGAAGACAAATAGCCTCGTCCATAAATTGTGCTGAAGAAAATGACTTTCCTCATACTAAAGACTTAAACTGGACACATCTATCACCATGAAATAAATATAAGTCAAAGTAGATGAAAGATCTAACTATTAAAACAGAAACACTAATGGACTTCGTGAACAAAATACACATTTTAAAGAATCAACCACTGGGACCCCAGCTTATTAAAAATATTTGTACATCAAAAGAAATTACTAATAGAGTGAAAACACAATGCACAGAATGGGCAAGGGATATTTTTCTATTTTCTGATAATCTCTTCAATATTCTTTTCCAATGCACTATAAATTTCCATATGTAAGTCCTTTACTTTCTTTGTTAGGTTCTTTCCAAGTATTTCATTTTCTTGGAGGCTATTGCAAAGGGTCTGGTTTGTGTAACTTCTCTCTTGGTGAGTTTGTTGATTGTATACAGAAGTGCTATTGATTTTTGATTGTCAACTTTGTCTCCAGCTACATTATTGAAATTGGTTATTAATTCTAGGACAGTTTTGGTGGAGTTTTTGGCATCTTCTATTTACAATATCATATCATCTTTAAATAATGATAATTTAACTAATTTCTATTATATACTTATTCTTATTTCTCTCTTTTGTCTAATTGTTCTGCCTAATGTTTCCAGAGCTATATTGAATAGGAGTGGTCATAGTAGTCATCCATGTCCTTTTCATAACTGTAGAATGAAAGTTTTCAGTTATTCTCCATTTAGTATGATGCTGGATTTTCATTGTCATTGTCTGATTTTTTTGTTGTTGTTTTTTCTTTTTATTGGTACTGGTGATCCTACTCATGACCACACAATTGCAAGGCAGGTGCTTATTTCACTGAGTTAAATCCTCAACCCCGTCATTTTTTTATTTTATCAGCTTGAGATAAAGGTCATCTGTTGTTATTTAGTGTAGGGTTTTTATCACAAATCAGTGCTTGACTTTATCAAAAGCTTATTGTGCATTTATTGAGATGATCACCATGTGACTTTTGTTTTTGCCTGAGTTGATATGACATTTAAATTATTTGATTTGCATGTGCTGAAACATCCCTGCCTTCCTGGGATGAATCCAAGTTGTTCAGGTTTTAAAATCTTCTTGATGGTTTGCTACATTCACTTTGCTAGTATCTTATTAAGGATGTTTGTATCTATGTTCATTAGGAAAACTGTCCTATAGTTTTCTTTTTCGGGTTGTGTCTTTCTCTGGTGTTAGTATCATGGTAATACTTTCCTTGAGGAATGAGTTACGGAGAAGAGCTTCTGTTTCAAAATCATTAAACAGCAATGGCCTTAAATTTTTTTCTACATTTATTGTAGAATTCAGCAGTAAATCCATCAGGAACTAGACTTTTTTATGTTGGTCATTTGCTTTTCTGTTGACATTGTTTTTCTTTTTTTAATGTGCTCATGAGACAGGCTCTCATTAATCAGGTCAGGCTGGCCTTGAGCTCACTTTGTAGACTCAAACTCACAACAATCCTTGTACCTCAGCCTCCCAAGTTCTGGGATTACAGCAGTGCACCACCATGCCCAGCAGCTGATACATTTTTAATTAGATCTTCATTCTCATTAACTGATACTGTGTTTTCTAGAATTTTTTATCTTCTTGAATCAATTTGGCATTTCATATGTATCAAGGAATCAGTGCATTTCTATATTTTCTAACCTATGAAAGTATAAGCTTTTCAAGTAGATATTGATGCTCTTCTGAATTTTCACAGGATCTGTAGTTATTTTATTCTTCTGATTCATCAATGCATGGTTTTCAGTCTTTATTTTTTCTTTTATGATATGGTTGTCTGAGGGTTTATGAATTTTTTTATTCTTTCAGTGAACCCCCTCTTTGATTCATTAATTCTTTGAATTGTTTTCTTTGCATGAATTTCTTGCCTGGTCTTATAATTTCCTCCCTTGTATGGGATTTATGTTTGTCTTGCCATTCTTCTTCTGGAAGATTGAGATGCAACATTTCATTATTTGTTTGTGTTCTTTCTATTTCCTGATGTGAGATTTGACTACTATAAATTTCCCTATTTGGACTGCTTTCATTGAATCCCATAAGGTACAGATTTTGCATCTATATTCTTGTTAAGTTGTAGGTATTTTCAAGTTTCTTCCTTTATTTCACCTGTCACCCATTGGTTTGTTTAAGAGTGTTTTATTTAATTTCCATATACTTATGAAGTTTTTGCAACTTCTTTTACCATTATTTCCCAATTTAAATTCATGCTTAAGAATACTAGCCTTAGGCTACAAACTCAATCAAGTAATACAAGGATTAAGATGTTTTTATACCTCCATTGCTGTTAACTCAGCATGTCCTCTAAGAAAATCAGATGATTGGTGGTGGGAGGATGTGATTGTGGTGCTCCTCTCCCAGGCAATGCAGTGGTTAGCTCACAGGAAGTGTAAGTTATTTTCTTGCTTTTCTTCTGAGAACTAGAATAGCTTCCACAGAATCACAACATGGACACATTGGCTAGTTTCCCCTACTATTCCCCAAATGACTTCCACCAGCTCACAGGAAGGACAGATTAGCTTTCTATTTTTCCTCTCAGGCCTGGAATGGCTCAGGATTGTTAATTTTGTCATCAGCATGACTTAGTGGAGACATATCATAAAACCTGCATATTTATGTATGTTTCCTACAGAAAAGAATTCATATATAGGTCATTGATTGGGTGGAAATGTCTTGAGGAAAGTTGTGTCATGTAAGAGGATTTGGCATTGGTGAATCAAAAAAATACAATGGAATAGAACAGCATCTGTATACTTAAATTGTCTTAAACATGTTTGATACCTGGTCCTGTCATCATCCAACAATACCATATTTCAGTGCTGAGTCTTTAAAACAGATCCATTTTATGTTTCATGTTTGGGTCTTTTCCTAGAAACCAAGACACCAAAATGGTGTACCAAAAAGGCTCTAAGAAATGAGAAACACAGCATGTTCTTCAGGGTTGTAGGATGAGAGAGATCCTTGGCAGAGTTCATCATTCTGCTAGCCAGCTGGCCAACTCATGCTGGCACGAGTTGAGTGGATAACGGAGGAAACCTGATCAGGATCTTGGGAGAGGTTCAAGACCCCCTCAGAGCAACAGATGATGCTAACTGCAGAGAAATATCCCACAGAAAGTGTCTAGGTTGCCTCAGCTGTGGCCTATCGTGCACCCTGAGGCATCTCTTCATTCTCAGTTCAATCATGCCTGTGCCACATCACAGCCCTGTATGAGTGTTCAGCTTCAATGGCTCCAACATATCCCTCCTTTTTGTTTGGTTGATACACAGATGGGTGACCAGCAGAAGATAGAGAGGCTGTGTTAGAGCTCCCACCACTGCACAGTCCATAAGTTCATAATGGTAGTCAGTTACCAGCATAGCCAGCAATTATCAGAGGTTGTTGGTGATCCGAGATTCATGCACAGACAATATTTTACATTGCACTGTACCTCCAGAGGCCAGACTTTTCTGCAGAAGGTTCAAGACCAAGCTAACATAAGGACTGCACTAAGGACAATTGGTTCATTACTTCCTATCAAGGCCAGTTAGGTCTACTCAATCTTATAACCATGCATAGCTCCTCATATCTCTTCTGTCAGTGTCAGCCACCTGGAAGAGTTAGGGCCATTGCTTAACCACATTGATTTCTGGGAAAGCTTAGGAGATTTTTCTGGTGACTCATGGCTCTCCTTAGGCACACCTTGCATCAAAGTTCACTTTCCACTGTGGTCTCATCATCTTCCTGACCAGAATACTAGGTACTCACTGAGTATCTTTTGATAGGGCAAGCAGGGTAAGCAGAATTTCTTTTAAATCTTGGGTATCCTCAAAGCTTTAAGCGCTGGGGCCAAAATATTGGCTATCCATTTAGCCCATCTGTGTCTCTCATTTTTGGTCTCCAAACCTTAGCTGTTGGACATCCAGAAGAAAAGATTGATAACAACACAGTATATTAGAGGCAGTAAGCTTATTTGACAGTATAATGAGCTTGTTCAATGATTGCTTGTCCAGTGGCATTATAGGGGATACAAGTTACATGAGAAACGTTCCATGTGGAACAAAAGGAAGCAAAAGCCTGCGAGGGCTATGCTGGACCATTGACAGTTTTAAAGAAGGAAGATACACCCATGACTGCAAATGTAGTCAGGAGATGTTGAACTACATGTCAGGCATATTCACTGTGCAGTGGTGAAGCCCAAATAAAACCAGAAATTGTATCAACAGAAACATGAAGAAATGAAAAAGAAATCAAGGAACAGTGTGTGGCATGTTTACCATGGTTCATTGGAACAGAGGACATGAGAGTTGATAGCATTACAGGGAAAATGGTGAGGCATGGCAACACAATGGAAACCAGTGGAAATAAAAGCTTTAGCTTCAGAAGTTGGAATGTGAAACAATTTATGCAAGGAACAAGCTTATTGTTGAAAAAAGGCATGGCTTTGCTTACTGTTATCAAAAACAGGGTAGACTACAGAGTAAGCCTAAGGCCAGACTGAACTGCATAAGGAGAACCTGCCTCAAAAAGGCAAAGAAAAAAAAAGAGTGGGGGCTGTATAGTATATGCAATACTTGATCAGAAATAGCATTATCTTGTAAAAAGCCAGGTAGTTGTAAATCACTACATATATGTAAAGGAAAACGAGCAGCATTGAGGGCAAAGAAGAATCTGTAAATGTAAAAAAAGACACTAAGTGTGAGTCCATTGCCACAGAAGAGATAAAAACAGAAGATAACTTAGATAAAAACAGAAGAAAACTAGCTCACTTCTTACACTACGTGCCCCCAGTGCTGGAACACCTGTTCACCTCCAGCATTCCATGCCCTCAGGACATTTCCAGGATGTTCTGTGCACCTTGAGCACTCCTGTATGGGCAGTTTTGCTTTCTGCTTTACAGGTATGAACAATCACAAGTTCAGCAACTTTCAGCAGCTTCTTACAAGCCGATTGGACAAACAGGCAACTGATATGGGGACAGACTGACAAATATAAAATCAAAGTAAACTTGAGCATATCATTAATCAAGCCAAATTATAATATCTTCTTACAAATTTAGAATTTACAACTACAAATAAACCAGTTGGATTTGTTATACACCAACTAGCAAAGATGTGGTATAAAAGGATCCAAGGCTTGATTCAGGGAGAGGTGAAATGGTGGAATTATGTTGAGTAGCCTGTGGTACCAATTCATTCCATGCAGGGAAAACACAACAAGCAGAAATCCACACAAGGCAATAACATAGAAGCATCCCATCTAACCCAGTTCAGTAGGGGCACCTGACCCTGCCTACGTGGCTCTTGGGGTGTTTTATATAATATAAAATGCTTTGTTAGAGCTATACCCTCATGAAAATGTATTTGAATCAGAGAAGAAGAAAGCCTTGTAGGGAAAGACAAGTAACTGAAAGTAAATAGCACCATGGACAGAATAGTAAAACTTGTGCAGGAAGAGCATTTTTCTCCTTTAATTCTTTCAAGAGAAGAGATCTGAGTGAATAAGGAGCTTGTTCAATGATGGTGTGGCCACTGGGATTAGAGGGGATACAAGTTACATAACAAATTTTCTATGTGGAACAACAGGAAGCAAAAGGCTGGGAGGTGTAGGCTGGACCATTGTCAGTTTAAAAAAGGAAGATACACCCTTGACAGCTAATGCAGCCAGGAGATGTTGAATTACATGCCGGGCAGATTCACCAAGCAGTGTTGAAGCACAAATAAAAACAGAAAATGTATCAACAAAAACTTGAAGAAATGAAAATTTTTAAGGAGGTACACTGTGTGTAGCATGTTACCATGAGTCATTAGAGCAGACACCATGACAGTTGACAGCATCACAGCGAAAAGGGTGAGGCATGGCAGAACAATGGAAACCAGTGGAAATAAAAGCTCTAGCTGCAGAAGGTGGAATGTGAAACAGTTTGTGCAAGGAACAAGCCGATTAGTGAAAAAAGGTGGGGCTTTCTTCAGTGTTATCAAATGAGGATAGACTACAAATTAAACTCAAGGTCAGCCTGAACTGCATATAGAGACACTGTGTCAAAAAGTCCCTGCCCAAAAAAAGAGGTAACAGAATATTCAGTGCTTGATAATCAGTAATAGCATTATCATATCAAACAACAGGTAGGGCTTAATGATTACCTACATGTCAAAGAAAGAGAGGGGCATGGGGAAGGCAAAGAGGAGCCTGTAGATGCAAAAATGAGACATTAAGAATGAGTCCATTGCTACAAGAGCGATAACAGAAGATCAGTGTGGATAGCATTATGTACATAAAAAGAGGCAGTAACTAAGTTAAGGACTTGGTATGAAAAAAATTTGCAAAGCAAGGATCACACAGAGAGCTCACTGCATCGACAAGAGGTTTGTGGTAGTGAACACAGGTGTTTCCAAGTATTATAAAAACATGTGTTACAGCTTCATGATGGGGGGTTCCATCAGTAAAGACAGTGAGGGCACTATTTAAAGTGGTGCTAACCAAAAAAGTTTGAAGAGAAAAGGGAAGTAGGGTAAATAGAGACAAAAAGTGATCATGGGGCATATCAATAAAAATGGAACCAACATAGACAGCCAAAGTCCCTTGAGGAGGATTTTTTTTTTTTGGTCCCAGGGATCAAACTCATGACTGTGCACTTGTAAGGCAGGCACTCATGCCACTGAGCTGAATTCCCAGGCCTGCGTCTTGCTGAGTAAACAGCAGAGAACAGCAAAAAGGAAAAGCCAGCCTTGGTAAGTGGTAAGACAATATTGATTAAATCAATTCCAAGGCCTATAGGTGTTCCAGTACATCCTCAAGAGATTAGAGGGAATATCACTGACAATGGGAAATAAAGTATTGCCAGGTGAATGGAGTAAAACAAAACCATCAGCTCCAGTGTGTAGCAATCCTGAAAAGAAAAGGTTGTCAATAGTTAAACAGAGGCTTCAGCATTCATCTCCCAGGGGAATAGCAGTAGCCACCACAGACTTGTTGACAAATGTCTGAAAAATCTCTCTCCCCTCATAATTCAGCAGCTCCTATAGGAATATAGCAATCAAAATTAATAATAGCTTGCATGTCCTCAGCACCAGTATGTACTTAAGCTACACCTGATGTTGGGCTGGAATGATAATAGTACGCACTGAGACTTTCCAGTCCAAAAGGATCATTTCACAATCATGAAGGATACCCTCAGTAATGCCAATTACAAAAGTACTTTTAAATCCATATTCCTTGACAGGCATTTTAAACTCTTGATCTTTCTTGTTTTTGTTTTTTTGGAACGTGGGATTGAACTCACAAACTTGAGTGTGTCAGGCAGCTAGTTAGGCCGCTGAGATTACCCCCTGCTCCGTTTAACTCTTTAAATAGAGTACTAAAAACTTTCAAAGAGGGGCTGTTTTCCTATTGATAAAAAACAGGTCAAGAAACTAATTTGCGATATTATTTACCTTCATGGGCCATCTTTTGCTTGGGAGGTCAAACAGGTGAAGAGTTGCCCAGAGGTTTTACAGGGTTTGCATATTTTGGAGGCAGCAGCAAGAGGAGGTGGAGAAGCAGCACAAGTGAGGCATCCAGGAAAACTGGGAAGTCAACCGTGTGTTGTTCCATGTGCCTGCCTGCCAAATGTCACCGCATCCCAGCAAAGATACCAAGTGTGCAAGACAGAGAACAGAGCTCAAGGTTCCTCAATGCAGCAGTTTACATATGTTTTTCCCAATCTACCACAGTGACCACACCATCCTCAGAATAACAAGCAGAATGATCATGAATTTCCCACAAGAGGTGCACCAAACTATTCTTGAAAGTCACATGGCCTGCCTTCCTAAGGAAGTGCAGTTCTGCATTATGTTTCTGTTGCACTTTAGACACAGAAATTCTCCATGATTTAATGGGTGAAGCGATTTTTTTCAAAGAAAATGAAAGGACTTTCCAAAGAAAGTGAAATAGACATGCTCTGGGGGCTGTTTCCACTCCAGGAATTCAGCAAAAGTAAGTTACACTCTACATCAGACATCTCCATTGTAGAGTCACGTTCAGGCACCAAGATTTTGGGGTCCATTCCTGGATCCACAGCCCCTCAAACAGGTTCATGGGAAAGGCCCAAAACAATGAAACAAGTGACACAATCTTTAGGGCTGCAGGAGAAGTAAAATTCTTGGCAGAGCTCATAAGTCTGCTAGCCACCTGGCTGAATGATGCTGGGTAACAAGTATTTAATCAGAACCAGACAGGAGTTTAGTGGACAATGGAGGAAACCTGAGCAGGATCTTGAAAGGGGTTCAAGGATCCCTCAGAGCAACAAATAATCCTAATTTATGTAAACTATATTGCCCTATTTTTCCCCCTGTAATATCTCCTCATTCTCAGTGCAGTCATGCCCAGGCCATGCCACAGGCTTGCATGTGTATTCAGCTTCAATGGCTCCAACATTTTTCCATATAATTACATCAATCACCAGTGCACATCACTCTGGTCTCATTCATCACTGCCACTTTCTCTCACTCACAGATGTGGTCTTTCTGTTTTACTGAATGCTGATAGACATTTGCCCTATCTCATCACATTTATGCTTAGTCACCATGCTCCACAGAAGAGAATTTGTCAGTCTGAGCTATCAGATGCTGAGGACAGAGTAACACTTTTTTTTGATCAATACTATTTCTCAGCGTGCATAATATTTTTAGACCAAGTGAGTATGAAAGTCACAGTGATGATAATAAGGAAAAATTAAAAGTGCAAGATGCTGTAAGAAAATGAGAAAAAGCAGTGTGAAACTCACTAGTGCAAATGAAGAGTAAAATTGCATTTTACCTAGAGTTGCTTGAATAACACAGATAGCTTACCCCGACAATGTAAAAATAGCATTGATTGCAGAAGCAGTACTTTGAAGCAAAGACATGAGGATCTCCTGTCCATAGAGACATGGCATTGTTACACACTGTTTAAATGTAAACTAGAAAGGAGAAGAGAAGCTCTGTGCTTGTAAAACTCTAGTAACATGTTGCAGAACCACTTAGGTTCAAGGCCAATTCTAGATGGAACAGGGGGAGCCTATAGTTAAATTTCCATGAGATCATATAGGTCTCTAGAGCTGTAATAATTGATTATTGGGAACTCAGATTGTGCATCCTGCATTTTTTCACATCAGCAAAATGAGTAAAAGATATGGGAGACTTTAAAATTATATTTTTTCCAAACAGAACAATTTAAGCAACACAGTATTTCACAAGACAACCCCATATATCAGTAGCTACCATAATTCCTCTTTCCTTGAAAAAGTTGAGTATACCTTCATATACAATAGTATGAAACATAACAAAATAGTATAAACCATTAAAGAGAATGAAATTATTACAGGACATTCAAAACCAAACAACACCAAATGGAAAATTGCTATCATATTATCTCATTATTCATAAAAGATTTGTTTATACTCTTACACATAATAAAATCCAATTAGATAAAACATGATGTAACCAATGGAAACAGAAGAACAGAAGCATGGCAGCACTTCAAAGCAAGATGATATTAAATTAGCAGTGGCTATGATAATGTCTTGTTTTCTTAAATACAGCTGTTCATACCATCACAAATAATAAGATCAAACAACCCAGGATAAAATTATTACAACTAATGAATGGAAACATTGTAAGTCTCCAAGCAATGTAATGGGGATTCATGATTACCATAAACTCTTATGTACTCTTACCAGTTCTTACACTAGGGAGAGTATACAGTATTTATAAGTGTGAGTTTGATTTATTTCACATATGAGTAAGGTCTCAAGTTGCATCCATTTATTTATAAATATCTCAATGTGATCATTCTTTATAGCTGAGTAGTACTCCATTGAATTAAAATACCACAGATTTTTATCCATTCCTCAGTATACAGACTGATAGGCTGTTTCCAAGATCCGGCTGCTATAAAATTTGTGCTGCTATAAAAATGGGTGTACTTATATCACTGAGGTATGATGCTTTCAGTTCTTCTGTGAATATGCCTAGAAGTGGAATAGCTGGATCAAGTAGGACTTCCTATCCCAGTTTTTTGAGAAATCTCCATACTGATCCCATAATGGTTTCACCAGTCTAAACTCCAATGAACAGTGCAGGAGAGTTCCATTTTCTCCACAGCCTCTCCAGCATTTGTCGTTGGTAGTTTTCTTGATCCTGGCCATTCTTTCTGGAGTGAGATGGAATCTCAGTGTGGCTTTAATTTGCATTTCTCTAAAGAGTAATCATGATGAACATTTTTTCATGTATTTATTTGCCATTTGTATTTCTTCATCTGAGGATTGTATATTCATCTCAAATGCTATTTTTGGATTGGCTATTTGAATTTTAGGAGTCTGATTTTTTAAAATTCTTTATATGTTTTAGACAGAAACCCTTTGTCTGAGGGATGGTTCACTAAGATTTTTTCAAAGTTTGTGGTTTGTTTTTTTCACTGTGCTGGAGATTTCTTTTGACATGCACAAACTTTTTAATAAGATGTGATCCCAGTTGTTGATTCTGGGAAATATTTCCCATGTGGTTTGATTCCTGTTCATGAATTCTCTACCTATTCCTATGTCTTCAATAATTGTACCCTGTTTATCTTCCAACAGATTTAGTGTTTCTGTTATAATATTCATATATTTTATCCACATACATTTTAGTTTAGTACATGGTGATAGGCATGGGTCTATTTTTAGTTTTTGGCCTATGGTGAGCCAGTTTTTCAAGCACAATTCATTAAAGAGACTGTAGTTCTTCCAGTGAACATGTTTGGTCCCTTTATCAAAAATAAGATGGTTGAGTTTGTTTGTAGTTGTGATCATATCTTTTAATTTATTCCATTGATCTTCAGATATGTTTTTATTCCAATACCATGTTGATTTTATTATAATTGCTTAGCAGTATAAGTTAGACTCAGAGCTTGTGATGCCTCCTGCCTTTCCTTTGCTGCTTAGAATTGTCTTTGCTATTCTAGGTCTCTTCTGGTTCCAGAATAATTTTATGAGTGATTTCTCTAGATCTATGAGGTATGTTGATGCTATGTTCATTGTTATTACAGTGAATCTGTATTACAGTTTTGAGAGAAAGGCCATTTTCACAATACATAGTCTTACAATACATGAACAAGTGATGTCTTTCCATTTTCTGAGATTCTCTTTGGTGTATTTTTCAGAATATTAATTTTCCTTATGTAGTTTTTTTTACTTCTTTCGTGAGATTAATTCCAAAGTATTTCATTTTTGGGGGTGGTAGTGTGAAGGGTATGACTTCTATTTCTCTCTCAATAATTTTGTTGTTAGTGTATAGGAATGCTATTGATTTTTGAGTATTTACTTTGTATCCAGCTACTTTGCTCAATTTATTGTATCTAGGAGACTTCCAATGGAATTTTGAGGTTCTTCTAGGTAGAGTATCATGTTATCTGCAAATAATAGTAATTTAACTTCCTCTTTTCTTGTCTTTACCCCTTTAATTTCTGTCTATTATCACATTGCTCTGGCTAGTATTTCCAGTACTATTTTGAATAGGATCAGTAATGAGGGGCATCTTTGTCCTGTGCCTTATTTTAAGGTAAAGGCCTTCAGCTTTTGATGATTTAATATGATGCTGGCTGTTGGTTTGTCATACATGACCTTTATCATATTGAGGTAAAGATCATCTATTCCAATTTTCTGTAAGGTTCTTTTCATGAATGGAAGTTGCACCTTATGAAAAGCTTCTTCTGCATCAACAGAAATGCTCATGTGATTCTTACCTTTGGTTTTATTGACATGGTGGATTACATTGATTGATTTACATATGGTGAAACATCCCTGCATGCCTGGGATGAATTGCACTTGGTTGTGGTGTATCATCTTGGTGATTTGCTGCATCCTGTTTGCCAATATTTTATTGAGGATTTTTGCATTTGTGTTCATTAGGGAAATTGGCCTGTAGTTCTCTTTTTTAGTTGGGTCTTTCTCAGGTTTTGCAACTAGAATAATATTTGCTTCCAGGAATGATTAAGGAAGAATTGCTTTCCTTTTGATTTAATTGAAGTGTTTGAGGGGTGCTGGCATTAAATTTCTTCATATTTCTTGGAGAATTCCACAGTGAATGCATCTGGGCCTGGGCTCTTCTTTGTACATAAGGAGAATTATTATATTTTCAATTTCATTAATAGAGATTGAGTTATTCAGTAGTTTTACATCTTCTTGATCAAGCTTTGGTACTTTATATGTTTCTAGAAATCTGTCCATTCCTTCTGTGTTATTAAACCAATGAGAGTAGAAAATTTTAAAATAGGTGTTGATGATCTGTATTTCCCAAGAGTCTGTCATGATTTTCTCATTTGCATTCCTTCTTTCATGAATTTGAGCTTTTTCTTCCCTTTTTTAATTAGGGTAGGTGAGGTGCTTATCAAATTTATTTATTCTTTCACAGAACCAACTGTTTCATTCATTGATTCTTTGGATTGTGGTCTGAGTCTCTATAGCATCAATTTCTGCTCTGATTTTTATAATTTCCTCCCTTCTTTTGACTTTGGGCTTCACTTGCTCTTGTCTTTCTAGATATTTGAGGTGTACCATCAGGTTGTTTATTTGTATTCACTAGGTTGTGGGAAGTCAGTGCAATAAATTTTCCTCTGAGGACTGCTTTATTGCATCCCACACATTCCAGTAAGTTGTATCTGTATTTTTGTTTGCTTTTAGGTATTGTTTAATTTGTTCTTTAATTTCCCCTGTGACCCATGGATTGCTCAAGAGTGTGTTATTCAATTTCCATGTGTTTGTGTGATTTTTGCAGTTTCTTCTATCATTAGTTATGAGATTTATGCCACTATGACCTTATAATATGCATGAGATAATTTCAACTTTTTGCATTTATTTAAAAATGTTCTGTGGCCTAGTATTTGATCTATGTTAGAGAGTATCCCATGTAATGCTGAGAAGAATATGTATTCTGATGTTGTGAGGAACACTCTGTATATGTCCATCAGGTCCATTAGTTTACAGGTGTGATTCAGTTCTGTTATTTCTTTGCTGACTTATGTCTGGTTGATGTGTCTCTTGGTGTCCATGGTGTGTTAAGTTCTCCTGTTAGAATTGTGTTATTGCTTATTTGATTTTTCATTTCTATATATACTTGCTTTGGATAACTTTGTGTTCTGGAATTTGGTGCATATATATTTAAAATAGTTATTTCTTCCTCTTGAATTTTCCCCTTAACCAGTATGTAGTGACTTCTTTATGTCTTAGAATCATTCCTGGTTTGAAGTTCACATTGTCTGCAAACAAAATAGCTACCCTTGTTTTTTTTTTTTTTTTTTTTTCACTTTCAGTTGCATGATGCATTGTTTTCCATCCTTTGATTTTCTGTTTGTGAGTTTCATTTTGGGTTAGATGGGTTTCTTATAGACAGCATGTGATTGGTCATTGTTTCTTGATCCATTGTACCAGTCTGTTTCTTTTAATTGGTGAATTGAGCCCACTCACATTAATGTTTATAACTGTTATATATTGGTTTACTGTTGACATGTTATCTTTCCATACTGGTTAATTGTCTGACTTGCTTAGTAGTTTTATTCTATGAGTATCTAAACTGTCTTTGAGTATTCTTTGCAGGGTTGGCTTGGTGTTCATAAATTTCTTTAGATGTTCTTTGTCATGAAAGTTAAAGATGCAACAGCAGGATATAACATGTCAATAGACTTGCAAATTAATTGTAAATATAAAATGACTGCATCTGTGAGTGCATCCTTTTTTGGCAATTCAGGTACACTGAGGCCAGACTGTATAGGCTACAAAGGCTAGGTTCAGGTGACAGAAAGCACCATGTACGTTCCTAACCCAAGTGCTTCTTGATCATGCAACACAGAATGTAATGGCTTAATATCCTTAGAGAATCTACAACAGTCTTCAAAACCAAGCTATTGATATAGATGGGCTTCACCACATGAGAAAAGTGGCATGGGACATTAGCTAACTAAAGAACTTTGTCATGTCTGAAAAATGTCACCTCTTACCCTTTCCCATCTGTTGTAGCCATGGTTTTCAAGGAAAGAGATTTAATATGCAACTTATAGTTGATAAGATTATATTAAAATGTTTACTCCCAAAAAGTCTGATTTAGAGAGGTGTAGACCTGTACACATACTAGACACTTAAAAAATCCAGCTGAGAATCTGAACCCTATGACAATATACTTCTTACGTTCTGCTGAACACCTAGAGCCCATGGCAAGGACCACCACAAGTTTACCTGGAGACCTAGAGGCACTGTCAGTGTCTCATGCAAGTCTCTATCAAGGTTGTGTACTAGGATGAGTCAACATTCAGTGTTGGAAGCTACAAAGTCTGTGCACTTGGGTGCAGCATGTGTGCCATCAGGCTGAGTGATCATACTGGACCCAAGACAAAAAGCTCAAGTTGAGGCCAGAGATCTGCAAAAGAAAACAGTAGCCATTCACAGTACTAATGATGTCCTGAGGTCCTCCTCCTCTGATGATGATGTCTGTGTTTATATCTGAAAAACTGTGATACCAGCTTCTCCATGAGAGTCAACAGCCCAGGACATTCCCCTCCATTTCTCCTTTGATGGTGTTTGCAACAATCCTTCAATGCATGCTCGATGCCCAAAATAATGGTGCCTCAGTTCACTGGGTGATCCAAGTTGACATTACTAAGTGGGCCACACCACTAAATCATTTCTTTAGATACTTAAATTCCAAAACAGACTTTATGGGTGCTGAGGATTGATCTCAGTGGCATAAGCATCTGCTTAGCAAGCTCAAGGTCATGAGTTTGATCCTCTTTACAAAAAAAAGGACATTGTATAACTCCATGTCTTAAAGTAGTCATCTGGTCTACCTCTAATAAACAACAGTGAGAAAACCTGAGAATCACTCAAATGTAATAATCAGAAACACATACCTCCACAGAGTTGTCTTCTCATGTGCCTTGACAAACCTCTCATGAGAATTATGTGGTCTTTTTCCTGTGTGTGTGTGCTACACTCTGCTTAACTGTGGGCATTTGCATCAAACTGTAGACAAGGTTATTGATTGTATAAGGCAATTTTAAAATCTTTTTGGAGGAAAGTAGAAGAACAAACAGTTATATACATTTTTACACGTAAGTCTCACTGCAGTACACTGACAGCACTGAACCCAGGAGAGCATGTCATGAGGCTGGTGGTATGCACATCACCAACTCAATAAGGTCATAGTGGTTATAGATGCTGGAGGTAAAAAGTGGAAATAATTTAACAACCAAAACAGTTGAATTAAAAAAACACTGAATATGCATTTAACATACCAAATCTAAACTGGGCCCGATGGCATGTGTGTGTAAGCCACGTACTTGAGAGGCTGAGGCAAGTGAATTGTTTGAGACCACTCTGGGTTATAAAGTGATCTCAAAGCCAACTTGAACTTCATAGCAAGATGTTACCTCCAAAAGAAAAACAGTTCAAATCTAATAAACATAGTGTAATAGTAAGCACCTTGTTACATTAGCATGACCATCATGCTTATATCATGCTTATTGCACTATGAAAACCTAACTTAGAGCCCATTTCATAGTAAAATATCATATCATATACTAAGCAGAGTACACTGATGAATATTTGTTGTTCATTATTGGCATTTGGTGGTGATGGAGCAGTGCTTGCCGCTGCTCTCCACAGAAAAGTGACTATTGCTGCAGTAAACAGGAATATGCATGAATCACTGCAATGGGTCCTTAGATCTTTGAGTATGAGACCCATTAAAGGAATCACTGCACTTAGTGGGCTTACTATGTTTAATCATTTGAATACTTTGAACACTGACTTCAGTAGTGGCTGAAATACTTGCTTACATTTTCACCAAGAAAGTTAAATAATTTCCTGATGTCTCATGAGTGTTCTTTTGATCTTGTGGTGATTTGTCTCTGCAATGAGATGGTGTACTGATTTGCATTTCTCTATTGTGCATAAATGCTCAATAGTTCTTCAGGTATTTCTTGACAATTTGTACCTGTTCTGAAAAGTGTGTATTCATTGCACATTTCTATGGGATTTACATGTTAGCTGTCAGGGAGTAAAATGCAATCTTCTATCCTATCGATTATTTCTTCATCCTTTTTAAAATTTGATTGGGTTTCTTTTTTTGTTTTGTTTTTGGGCTTCTTCATTTGTGCATGAGTATTAAAATTTTATATAATTCTTTTTGCTTGTTTTGTTACCCTATGTTATTTTCTATAAAAAGCACCAGCAATAGCATTGAGTAAAAAAGTTTTGTTAATGCCTCTACATTCAGAACATAGAATGCCTGGCTCATTCATGTTTCACTATGTTTTACTCTAATACAGGCATATTTAAGACTGCTGCACAAATTACCATGGAAAGCACATTTCCTGAGCCAAAGAATCTTGATTTAGAGTTTGCTTCAGTTATCCCATCCTACATTTATATTCTTGACGTAAACTTACCTGTTTCCTTAAACTTCAAATGCAGGTATAAAAACAACTGCCACACATTCTGCTAGATCATCTGGCAAAATTGCCTCCCAAAGTCAGCTTCAAAGCCATGATCACCTGATCTCATCCTCTACTGATGCTGGGACTAAAGGAATCACACTTAGCCTAGGGCTTTATACGTAAGTCCTTACCAGTACAATTATTTAAATAAAAGATAATCAATAATTGTATACTTTTGGTTAGTTTTTATCAAATAACAAGAAATATAAAAGTGACTATTGTAATGTATTTAACATAAGAATCAACTGGTTAAAATGACAACTGCCCCAGTGATGCTCAGCATAGTCAGTGCATAAACAAATGTGCTTTCCAAGTGATGTTAGGGGATACTGCTGAGTGGCCAAGTGATAAAAGTATGATCCAAAAAATTCATACATATATTTCTCAAAGGAAGATTGAGACTCACGGCCTGGGATATCTTAAATTCTCTCATAAAAATCTGAATCAAAAGCAGAGTTGGTGAATATTTATAATCCCAGGACTCAAGAGGCTGAGAGAGGAGGGCTGTTGTGAAGTCAAGGAAATTGTAGGCACCATACAGGTTTCAAATCCAGTGATATACATAGTGAAATCCTGTCTCAATAAAACAAAACTAAACTAAACAAGGCAGAACCAAACATCACAGCTGAATGGAGACTGAATTCTTCAAAGCTTAATTCCATGTCTTGGTGATTAATTTTATGTATAGACACATTTTTTGAAAAAAGCAATTCAGATGCTAGATTGCAACTCACAGCCAAAAGGGAGCACTGATGTTTGTGCTGAGTCACTGCAATGGTCCCTGTGCCCCTACTGTCTCTAAAGCAGAGCTCACAGTGGGAGCCTGCAGGACCAGCATCCACAAAGCAAAGGGGTAGACAAATATCACATGAATCACTTTGATAGACTACAGATGATATCTCTTCAAATCTCATTTAGGTCACTAAGTCCTTTGTTCTTGATATACTTAAGCAGCATTTTAAAATTTGAATTTAGTTTCATACAACAAAACATAAATAACATCAAATATGGTACATAAATAATAACTCAAATGATAATGGAAAACTCTGTATGTAAACAACGTATAAACATTGAAACAAGGCACACATTTTAAATTATAGCTCAATGTCACCAAGTGATCACCTTTCACTCAGAAATAAGAAATATATCTTGGGAGGCTGATGCAAGAGAACTGTCTTGAGTTGGAGGCCAGCCTCAGTTACAGAGCTGTCTGAAATAGAGAGAAAGACCCTGACTGCAAAACCCCACAAAAAAATGAAACTTGAAAATTGACTGCATAAAGCACCATTTGTTTGCTTTAAAAATTATATCCATGTAATATAATAACATTCCAAGAACTTTCAACATGTTCTGAGGAAGAATGTTGATTCTTTTCATAATATACAGAAAACACTTTCATGTCTGCGTATTTATCTCAGTGGCATAAACAACTGCTTGGTAAGCATGAGGTAATGAGTTTGATCCCTGGTACAAAAAAAAGATTCAAATTCCTACTTCATGACACTGGCACATAATTAGAGAAAATCAAAATTAGGACTAGAGATTTAGCTCAGCGGCATAAGCACCTCCCTTGCAAGCAGACAGTCATGAGTTTGATCCCCGGTACCGATAAAAAGGAAAAAGACAAAAAAAAAAATCCAAATTAGATCTCGATTATGGAACACAGAATTCATGTGTTAACAAGTATGTAGAATACTGATTATTGACAGAGCTGGTGTTATTCATCTCAAGTAAGAAATGAGAAGCCAGCTTTAACTTCATGCTTACTCGAAGAACTACTTGACTTTCAGTAAATATCCTCTCAGTTGTAAATCCTGCTATTGACACCCTGTATCATGCCAATCACTTGCATATCCTTTCCATGCTGCTCTGATCCACACTACACAGAAAACCCTTCATGCCTAACTATGCATATCCTTGCAGCACAACTTCTATTTAAGGATTCTATTTTATACCACTTAGTAAAGTCCATTGCAGAGAATTTCTATATATAAACAATGTGTATTATCAGCCAAGCATTTAAATCATGTGTTAATTCAGAGATGACACCCATATTCCTTTCCATCCAGAAGGATATCATGTTCATGTGTCCATGCAAATGCATAAATTTTGGCATTTTTCAATGAGGGTTTAACAGGCAGGTGATTCTGGAATTTGTCCTTAGCAAGCACACTTTACCCTGCCCTTGATAACATTTTCATATCTGCTTCATTTTTCTCAAAATTCAAAAATCCATGGCTGTTCTCACAAACAGTCTGTGAGCAGAGGTGTCACCTAAATAATTATGTTCAAAATTCTTTTGCATTGTCCTGTATGATATACAGGAGTTCACCAGGTATTTGGGAAGCCTTCCTCCACTGAGGCACATCACTACACATCTTTGAATACTCAGTACCTTTGCTAACACCTGTGATGAGGATGGAAACACAAGAACATACTACAAATTTAGGAGATCACTCTAAGTACAAAAAAGCACAAGTTTAAGGAGAGCATTTTTGTCCACGAGGCCCTGTATCACAGACATTTATAAACATCAGACCCTCCAGGTCTGCTTCTCACAGCAATGAGGGCAGAGACCTTCCTCACTACTTTTGTAGCAGCTACAAAACGCATCAGAGTCAGGGTGTCCCCAAGCTCCTTCCCTCACTGAGCTTGTGGAGGTGCCAGGGCAGCAGAGAATTCCAAACATGATACTGGAATCTGCTGCTGTCAAAGAGAAGATAGAGTCACTCTTGCCACCAGAAAGAGGCAACGTGCACAATTGATGACCCACAACCAATGCTAGAGGACCTCAGGATCTGAAGCTAACTAAATACCTGAGGATTGGGACACCGGAACTGCTTTTAACCACTTGTAACTGGCTTAGCCCATTTGCAGCCTATTTCTGGGCTCCCATCCACAACCTCAGCATTCTGTGGCTTGAAGATCTCCCAGGTTCTTTCCTAATCAGGCTACATGACATTGAAACCACTAAATGAGATCCAGCAAACATTCTGCTCCAGTGCTGTGCTCACAACAGGTCAATAATGCCCAGATAGGAAGACCTAAGTGACAGCCTGCTGTGGCCCACATGGTTGGACAGTTCATATAGCCCACTACTTCATCAGTGATTGAGTCTTGCTCTACTGCCCTCCTTCTGAGTCAAGAATAAACAGGGAAAGGAACCCCTCCCTGCAAGAGAGGATCCCAAATGATAGACTGGAGCTGGCTGTCTCCTTCAGTGCTGATATCCACAGAGGAGTGCTTGTACCAAAGAGATTTACCTCAGGCTTTTTATTTCCAAATCCACTTGATTTCAAGGATAAAAAGAAAAAGTAAAACTAAATTTCAAATCATGTCAATCAGGGACAACAATTGTAAATACATTGCACACTGTCATCCCCAGATCATCATTCAGAGCACAAGACATTTGTAATCAATTTTCTGAACAATACTGAGCTGAGTTAGTCAAATAATGTTGGCAGTGAGACAGGGCTAGGTCCTCCAAGGAGCCCATGCAGCAGTCCAGATACCTTGCAACTATGGGGAAGACAGACACTTCCTGCTAGGGGTCAGACTTCAGGATAAAAGTTTAAGCAAATGTATTCATATTGTAAAGACTGATTCAAAATACTTCCCTAACACTTTGAGGAAGTCAGCAGTCACCATTCAAATAAATGTATCCCTATCCTAAAGCCTGGTATTCTAAATAATTCTTATCATCCTGGTGAAGTCATAAGTCACCTTCTGAACCCAATAAGTGAAGGGTCACTACTGCATAAGAATGCCTGCTTTCTATGTGACTCCTTTCCCCATTTGATCCCAATTTAATCAAATTACCTGAACTATTAATCTTATTGGCTCCCATATTTCTTTCTTTTTTTTGTCTTTTTCCTTTTTATAGGTACCAGAGATCGAACTTAACAACACAAACTTCTTATGCACATCTGTCTTGTGAGTTCTGTGTATTCCCATCTTAAATTCATCTCACCAAATGATTTTACTCTATAAAAGTCCCTAGAAAAGACAGTCTTTGGCAACCCACTCAGGACCCCTTCTCTCTCTCAGACAGCTTTCTTTCTCCCAATAAATATATTCTACTCTTAAATTCTGTTGTTCCTAAAGTTTATGCTTTAATTTTAGAGAGCACAAACTCACATCAGACATAGTAGATCAGGAGTTTCTTTCCTCTGTAGCATAACCATTATAAATTTTTCTCTTTAGTGAACTCAGATAAATGAGTAGTAGTTTGTGTTCTATAAAGCTGATCTCACCTCTTCAGGGAAACTCTCATTGAAGGCCTTTATTCCTGCATTTAAGTGCTGCTTCTGTTTTCTGAAAGTAAACTGATCTGTAATTTTGGTTATGGTATTTACAATTTATTAAGGATATGACTCAAAATATTTCTTGTGAATGTTTTACTACCAGGCTTGGAGGAAGACACACAGCAAAACTTCTTTATTATTGTTTTGTCATTCAAACTGAGGGATGTACTTGAAAGAGTTTTGCCCTAGAATGAGTTACAGGACCTCCTGGTTGTAGTTGAACATGGTGGAAGGCCCAGTCAGGGATGCTAATATGGCCATTTCCTCTTTTTCCCTGATTACAACTTCCTCATTCCTTTCCCAGGGGCCTGAAGAAAATTACAATCAACTCCGCACATGTGGAGCTGCAGGGAGTGGGAGAAATGTCTGTTCCAATCTCCACATCCAGGTAAAAGTCACATATACCCCTAACCCCATAGTCAGTCCAAAAAAACCCTTGGTTTTTGGGGCTCCTCCTCACATTCCTTAAATAGAAAAGCCACTTTTACTTTTTCTAATATTCTGCTTCTCTATTGCACCAGAAAATGCTAACAATACTGATTCTTGTCTATGTTTGTAGCTAATTTACTCCTCAGTAATTCATATGATCAATGCCAAGAATATCTAATTGAAATGAACGTAGTGGACTGTTGATTCACCCCATCAGTGTCAATGCAGTGAGTTTTATCCTAAGGTAAAAATAAATCTTCATATAAACTTCAATGCAGAAAAAGCATCAAAATATAAACAGAGTCCTACAGGCATACAGACTTCTTTCAATAACATAATAGAAGCTTTCTAGAAAAAGGAAAAAAAAATACACAGTTTATGTGTCTTAAAATTGTTGAAGCAGCCAGTAATGTAGAAACTGTTCTGAACAATTTTAGGTGAACCTTCACTTTTATGTGAGGTAATTTACTTTGTGGCAATATATAGTTCTTGCTAAATTATACACTCAAACCAATTATTTTACACTTATAATGAGTGATGTATACAACTTTATACATTGCCAGGAATACAACCACTGTGAGTTGTATTGATCACTTAAAACGGCATGAAAAGGGAAAAAGCATTCAGACAGATCATAAAGACTTTTATGTTAATTTGGCTCACGTTAATGATAGAGGGGAATGAAACTCCTGACCTACTATATGTCTGGTATGAGCTTGTGTTCTCTAAAATAGAAGAATAAAGTTCAGGAATGATGGAGTATAAGAATGGATTATATTTACTGAGAGAAAGAAAGCTTCTGTCTGAGAGACAGAAGGGGTCCTGAGTGGGTTGCCAAAGACTCTGTATTTTGAAGAACTTTTATAGAGTAAACACAGGAGGCTAGATGGTTCAAAAGAGGGGAAAATGGGAATTTGCAAAGTGAGCATAAGGCAGGATAGAACTGTGTTCAACCAATAAGGTCTATTGCTCAGGTAAAATTGATTCAATTAGGAACAAATGGGGGAGCACGTCACATAATAAGTGGGCTTGCTTAACAGCAGGGACTCTTCATGTAGGGGACTGGGATGATGACTCTTGACTTCTTCAGGGTGATATGGAACTATTTGGACTATTTCTCATTAGCACTTGGTTGTATTTCTGTTGGCTTTTGTCTTGAGATTTGGCCCAGAGCAGGAGGTGATTGTCTCTTCCAAGGCTATAAGCAATCTGAATTTATCCTCTTGCTCCTTTGAGGTCCCAGCCCTGTTGTTACAGGCAGTTGACTTAGATAGAAATATATAGGCAGTGAGACAGGACTAGGTCTTAGAAATGACCAATGCAAAAGCCCAGATACCTTGCAACCATGGGAGAGATGGATACCTCTTGTTTTGGGTCAGGCCTCAAGACAAAACACCAAGCAAATGCATCCCTATCCTAAGGGCTGAGCCAGTGCTGACAGACAGGCTTGGCCTGGCTCTGACTTGGCTGATGCCCCAGTCTCAGCCCCACTGCTGGTCTCATTGTTCTGTTGCCCCCTGCATCATAGAACCTTTTTTTTTTCCTAGAAAATATCTGGTGGGTCCTAGCACAAGGAATCCAAAGGGAATTTATAATTATTTCTTAACTGTAGCTGTTAAACATCCAGAAGATTAATACCATACAATGCAGGACAAGCAGTAAACTTAATACAGAACACTAAATGGAACTGTTATTTTCTATTAACCATGGGTGTTTTAACATTTGAGCACTGAAGAAATGTGTGACATATTTTGGACTGCTCACTATTACATTACATAAATTTGTGTTAAAAAATATTATTTGACTGGTGACCTTGTATTGTTCTGATCTAAATCACCAGGCTGGAACCAAGAAAAAGGCATAAGACATCTACATATGAAAGAAAATATTTGTCATCATGAACAATCGCAATTTTATATTTGAAGGCATGAATATACCATCAGATCAGCAAAATGAATTGTCTTAGTAATATGAACTTTACTTGAGCTTTCTCCCATAGGGCTATAGGGTATATTTGGACCTCCAATCAGTGAACCTGAACTGGTTAAAGTTACCTGGTTGTTTATGTGTAAATACCATATAGTGTTCCTAGTGTGAGAAATGGTAAGAGTACATAAGAGTTTGTGGTAATCCTGCTTCCCCATTACATTGCTTTGGAGCCTTATAATATTCCCATTCATTACTCAGAATGGTTTCATCCTGGGTTGTTTGATTTTATTCAGAACTAAATAACACAAAATGAACAATGGTTACTGCATTATCTATGATTATTTGAACAGCTATTTTGAAGAAAACAAGACATTGTAATAGCTAGTGCTGATTTAATATCATCTTGTTTTGAAGTGCTAACATGCTTTTAGTCTTTTCTTTCTTTGGTTCTATCTTGTTGTATCTAATTGGATTGTATTTTGTTTGGTAGTATAAACAAATATTTTATGGACAATGAGATAATATAGTAAATATTGTTCATTTTGTGTTATTTGGTTCTGAATTATCTGTAATAATTTCATGCTCTTTAATGATTTTATAATATTTTGTTATGTTTGATACTATTGTGTATGAAGATATACTCAACTACTTCAAGGAAAGTGATACTAAGATAGCTACTGGTATGTCAGGTTGTATTGTGTTGAAATACTGTGTTGCTTAAACTGTTGTGCTCCAATCACATTTGTTAAGTGCTCTTTTATTTTAATCTCTTTAAAATTAAAATACATTTTTAAAATAGTTACCAGGTGCCACATTCTTCTCTATCAATTGAAGTGCTGTCTAATTTTGCCTCACCCCAGTGGATTTTGTTTAACCACTTTTAACATCATTTTGACCAGCTGCCAACTTAGGTGGAAGCATGTCTTTTAAATCTGTTACCCAAATAAACCTTTATTACATGATCTGAAAATATAAATGAGGAGGAAAAAGTTGTCGAGCTCAAACAAAAAGAAAAAGCTGCTAACAGAGCAGACAATTGGACAAATGGATAACAGATATATATGAACTGGCAATCATCTTATAAAATTAGAATGCCCTCAAATATATTTGGCCAACTTGAACTATAATAGAGTGAACCTTCTTATAGATCAATTAATAGAGATCTCATGAAATAAGAATACCAGAAAAGGAACCTAATTGATGGTTAACCTGAGGTAGCTCAGAAAGTTAAAAAGAAGGAACACAAATATTAGTTAATCTTTTAGGTCCAGCCTGTTCCCAAAGCAGCAGTAGAGATTAGCCCAGCAGGTGCATGTGTGTAATCAACATGGCTGCTGGCAACCATTTGGCCTTCCAGAAGGCTGCAATGCCTGAGATCGAGTATGGTGGGCAGGCAGAGAAAATGGCGATGCAGGCGAAGAAGAAAAAGAACCCTCAGACAGGACTGACAGCAAGAGCAGGGCGATTGAGTAGTCAGAGCATTGTGAGAAATGCTAGGGGAAGGATGAGAGACCCTAGGGGAAGGACTGGAGACCCTAGGGGGAGGATTGGAGACCCTGGGGAGTGATGGAGGAGGAGAGGATGCCACAGAAAGCTTTGGCTGAGAAAGCAGCAGGATTTGGTATGAGAGATATGGGGAGAAGCTGTAAAGACAGAAGCCGCATCACAAGTGAGGGGAAGGGAGAGATCCTGGTGGATCAGAGTGAGCCAGGAGTACTTGGGCCATCACAGAAGACAGAGTGAGAGAAAACCACGTCCTTAAAGTGAAGAAGGCCTAACAATGAAGGGTTTTGGCCAACTTGTCACCATTTTGACAAAAGCATAAACAAAAGATCAGCTTTTTGGTTGTTGTAGCCTTTTAGAGGCCCAAAGCACCAAGGTTATGAACCAGGCACCACAGAGGTGTTTTCTGGAAGACAGAAAGCGGTCCCCATGACCGAATTATAAGGGAGCTGAGAGAACAATTTCACCTCAGGAACTAAGAGCTGTAGCTCCGCCAAGGAACGTGGAAGCTGTGCTCAGTCACACACAACATAAAAGATCATAATCTATTTTTTAAAAGTGTGACAGGCAAAGTCCCAACAGCCATTCTTCTTGGCAGATAATCAAAGAGAGCAGGGCAGGGTCCCAGCACGCAAAAATCAGAGTGTTACCTCCAGCCCTGTGGCCCAAGGAGTGTGGAAACTAGTAACCCTGTTCAGGGATGGCAGGATGGATTTTATGTCACAAGCTTGCTAAGGAACAGAAACAAAAAAACCCAGATGGTGTCTCACCCATGTTCAGTGAGTAAGGCTGCGGTTGTATGCAGATAAGCAGTGGCAAGCAAACTGTCCCGGAGGAAGAAAGAGGTGGTATTAAGGAAGCGGGACTCAAAATGGGAGGGATTCCCAGGAGACACTCAATCTGCCTTAGTGGTCACGGAACCAAATGATAGGATTTGGCGTGCTAAAAGAGAGAATACACAGTAAAAATGTCATGTGGGGGCATACATATAGTTTTCCATTGAGGTGGTGCTTAAAGGTGGCATTGCTGATGTGCAAGTAGCTGATTGGGAGTCTTTTCATGCCACAGGTAAGTTGCAAAGGAGAGGGGAAAGTGACCTCAAGGTAAATGTCCCCTGGTCCCACCTCCCAGTGCTGAAATATCCCATCTGGAGCAAAATCCTCTCAATTTCTTTCTCGCAAAAATATATTCTGCTCTTACCTCCACTGTTCTTAATTATTCATCCTTCAATTTTAGAAAACCTAAACTCATACCCAATATAGTAGGTCAGGATTTCCATTCCCCTATATAGTGACTGACTGCCTTTATTTCTAACTAACTCATCTGCCTATAAATTTAAGAATCACTTGTCAACTTTTCTTAGCATAATTGTAGCAAATAAAATGTACTTAATGGATATATTGAAATATATGATTAAATTGAAAAAATAATTATCACTGTTTCTCTACCTAGCATCACCAAACATTTTCAGCTTTCAAGTATATGGAAAAATAAAAACTAAAAACAACTCTCAGCAAATACCCATAGTATAAAGGACAGTATAACATTCACTGTATTTACCATGTTATCTGTGGATATTTTGTAGACCACAAAAGAAAAATTGAGCCATTGAATGAACAACTATCAATTTCAATAATTATGCTCATAGCACTACATGGTTGAGAATTGTAGAATTTTTTTTTTTGGTTCCAGGGATTCAACTTATGACCTTGTGCTTGCCTGGATGGTACTTGTACCACTGAGCTCAATCCCTAGGCTGAACAACCTTAGATTCTAAATATGACTATTACCACTGTTTAATTTGCCATTTACAGATTTAATTAAAATTTTGTTCATCTACATCTTCACAAATGAAATTATTTGCTTTCCTTGCAGTTTAAATCACTTTTTTTTAGGTACTGGGCATCAAACTCACAACCTGGCACTTGCCATGCAGGTACTTCTGTCTGCTCAGGTAAAACCCAGGGCCCTATTAAATAATATTTTATTAGATATATAAATATCACTTTACCCATTCAAATAGTCTTGTGTTTTTACTACAGGAAGCCAAGGTAGACAGAAATTGATATACAGTCAGAGAGGAAATGGAACCTCAAAGGAGTCAATGTAAAAAACTAAATACCACAATCACTGCTAGAGGCACAGCTCAAGAAAGCCAGACCTGAAGGTAAGATGCAAGTACCATGTCTACATGCCTCTTAAAGAGAAAAACAATAGCTTGAAATGTACTACAGTTACCACCACCTTCCCCAGGAAGCCCAGATAGGCATCTATTACCATACTCAATGAACAGAACACCTGGGCTATTGTTCCCACAAAATTCCTTGGCTCTTTCTGCATACCTTTGCTGGGTGACTTGCTGCCCTTCTGCATAAAATTAGTTAAGCAGCTATACACTTACAGGTAGATTGTAGTTTGAGACCCACACTGTACTCACATTCTGACTTTGCTGTATAAATGACCCCTGACAATAGATCTGTGGGCTAAACACTGAAGACCCCTCCTGCAAAGGCAGGGATATCCTGTCTTTTTTTCCAAAAAAATTTTTGAACTTCTTTTGATTCGTGACTTCATTCTTCAATGCTGTGAGCCAACCAATTTGCTGCATTTGCCATCAAACAGTGTAGGATTATATTTCTCCTATTTCAATTTGAATATGAAATATCTGCTAAAGGCCTTGATCCAAAGCCTTGATTTCAAGCTGCGTGTTTGCTCTGAGTTTGACATTTGTATGAGCTTTTGGACCTCCTGTCTAGTAAACTACAGATGTGTTGGAGAAAGGAGGTCACTATTGTGATGTAGCACAACAGGTCCCATTCATAACTGGATTTTTCACTGCCTCCTGGGTGCCACTTCATGACCAGCTTTCCCCTGCAACATCATTCCATAATTCCCATTTTAGTTAAGTCACCTTTCATTTGGCTCTATTCTTTTTGTTTTCTTTTGATACTCTTTCTCTCTTCCTCATTTTTTTTTTATATTTTTCATTTTTGATTTTTGTTTTTAAAGATGTAGTCCCACTTTCTAGTTCTGGCTGACCTTGCACTCGCTATGTAGGGTAGTCTGTCCTTAAATACATGGCCATTCTCTTGTTTCAGCCTCTTTAATGCCAGGTAAAGAGGTGGGTATCATAACACATGGTGTTTGTCTTTTTTCTTCCCTCCTTTTCACTATTATTCTTTCATTAAGGTGACACTGTATTTAACCCAGGTGCTTGCTTGTGTCAGTAAACCTTTCTGGAGCTTGAGCTCAGTTTGTGAATAAAAATATAGGAATCCAAGCAGCGAAAGGATAAATTTGGAATTTAAATAGCTGCACTCAGAACCACTTCTATACAGACTAACTTCCCCCATTTCAAAATCTAAACAAGTGATCCTGGACTGGAAATTTAAGAGTGTTTAAAAGAGAGGATCACAAAGAACACCCTATTGGAAACAATGTAGCTAGAATATTGTGTTAATTTTTGGCTGACACCTGTATCCTGTTTTTTTGTTGAGCAGGTTAAATTTTTTTCTTTAGGTACAGATCATTTTGCTTTTCTCGTTGGACTTATATGCTGAGTCATTTTCCATTTACCTGAGTCAAATACAAGGCACTAGTTAAATGTAGGGCTCAAGATGGCATGATTTATGCCAAGCTACAACATAGCTAGGATACAGTGCCAAGCCTTAATATTTTTCTAGGTTAAAACACACATAATATTTGACTATTTCAATATTTGTGACATTTAGCATTATAATAAAGATTGATCTAGCATCATGAAAGGCTAACATCACCAGGTCTCTCATTATTTTCCACTGGTCTTTTTCCCCATCTTCCATAAATACTCTCTGAGTTCATAATATTGGTGTTCAAATTTGACACATATTCCTAGCTGTGACATCTCCCATTTTTGCAGGAGTGTAGTCTGTTATCCCCAGCCCATAAGAGATAGAAATGTGTCTTCTGATTCCCTACACTCCAATGGTATTATGTGTTAATTTGGACACTTTTCCTTTAAGGAAATGACAGTTAATGAGTACAGGTGTATCTCATGACTGTTTCCTCATCCTTCAAATAACACCAGGAATTCTTTCAGGTGTTAGGTGCACACCTTTAATCCCAGGACTTGGAATGCTGAGGTAGGATTATCAGTGTGAATTTACTGGACTAAGATGTGAGTCCACAGTCAGCCTGAACTGCATAGGGAAACCCTGTCTCAAACAAATAGGAAAAAATTATCTATTATTGCTGGTATCCTTGAGAAGGAAAACTCAATAGTTTGAAACTCTTAGGATCATACCTTTTAGGATACATCAGGTGAGTACAAAAATCAATAAGACTACTTTTAAGGATATAGAAAACTCAAAAAAACCATATTGCAAACTCATATAAAGATTTAATGCAATGCTCATCCAAATACTATTAGTATAGCTCACAAATATAGAGAAAACTTCTCTAAAATTAATTTGGAAACAGAAAAGATCTAGAATACCAAAGACATTCCTAGGTAACAAAGGCAAGTCAGGAGGCATCACAATTATTCACTTGCTATAATACTAGAAATCTACTGTCACAAAATCACCAGAGTACTGGTAGAAAAAAAAGACTGGATAATCTATCAAAAAGCATAGAAGATGGAGACACAACTACAAACACATTCTGCTACCTTGTCTTTGATAAAGGAGCCAAATATGTTCACTGGAAGAGAGAGAGACTCTTCAATAATGCTGAAGAAAATGACTTTCCCCATACTGAAGACTTTCACCATGAAATAGACAAAAGTCAAAGTATCTTGGAGATCTAAATATTACAACAGAAACACTAATGACACTTCATGAACAAAACACAAATTTTGAAGAATCAACTTCAAAGAATCAACCACTGGGACCCCATCATATTAAAAAAATATTTGTACATCAAAAGAAATCACTAACACAGTGAAGACATTGCACAGTTTGGGCAAGGGATATCTTTCCATTTTCTGATAATCTCTTCAGTATCCTTTTACAAAGTATGTAATTTGCAATATGTAAGTCCTTGACTTTCTTTGTTAGGTTAATTCCAAGCATTTCACTTTCTTGGAGGCTATTATAAAGGGGGTGGTTTCTGTAACTTCTCTCTTAGTTGGTTGATTGTGTACAGGAATGCTCTTGATTTTTTATTGTCAACTTTGTCTCCAGCTACATTATTGAACTCGGTTAAGTCTAGAAGTCTTTTGGTGGAGTAATTGACATCTTCTACATAGAATATCACATCATCTGTGAATAATGAGTTTACCTACTTTCTGTTATATGATTATTCTTATTTGTCTTTTAAGTCTAATTGTTCTGCCTAATGTTTCCAGAGCTATATTGAATAGGAGTGGTGATAGGAATCATCCTTTTCTTGTTCTTAATTGCATATGAAAGTTTTTAGTTTTTCACCATTTAGTATGATGCTGGGTATATTTTTGTCTTTGCTTGTTTTATCACATTGAGGTAAAGACTCTATTGTTACAAATTGTAGGATTTTATTACAAATCAATGTTTGATTTCATCAAAAGATTATTGTGCATTTATTGAGATGATCACCATGTGACTTTTGTTTTTGCCTGTGTTGATATGACATTTAAATTTGTTGATTTGCATGTATTGAAACATCCCTGCCTTCCTGGGATGAATCCAAGTTGATCAGGTTTTAAAATCTTCTTGATAATTTGCTACATTCACTTTGCTAGTGTCTTCTTAAGGATTTTTGCATCTATGTTCATTAGGAAAACTTGCCTATAGTTTTCTTTTTCTGGTTGTGTCTTTCTCTGATATTATTATCAGTGTAATGCTGGCCTCCAGGAAAGAGATAGGGAGAACTGCTTCTCTTTCAATTTCATTAAAGAGTAGGGGCCTTCAATTTTCTATATGTTTTTTTTTTGTAAAATTCAGCAGTAAATCCATGAAGACCTAGATTTCTATAAGTTGGTCAGTTGCCTTTTTGTTGTCATTGTTTTGCTTCATTTTAATGTGTTTTGCAGAGGGTCTTATTATACACTGGAGTGGCCTTGAGCTCACATTGTTGCCCTGGTAAGTTTCAAACTCACAACAATCCTTCTAACTCACCCTCAAAAGTTCTGGCATTACAGGCATACACCACCCAGCCAGTACTTGATAAAATTTAACTAGATCTTCAGTCTCATTAACAGATACTGCATTTCTAGAATTTTATATCTTCTTGAGTCAGTTTTGGCAATTCATATATATCTAGGAATTGATTCATTTCTATATTATGCAACCTAGGGAAGCATAAGTTTTTGAAGTACATATTGATGGTCTTAATTTTCACAGGATCTGTAGTTATCTTACTGTTTTCATTCCTCAATGAATGGTTTAAGTGGTTCTTTTCTTCTTTTGATGTGGTTGGCTAAGAGTTTATCAATTTTATTTATTCTTTCAATGAGCGAACTCTTTGATTAATTAAAACTTTTTATTGTTTTTATGCTCTGCACTGCATTACTTTCTTCTCTGATAATTATAGTTTCCTCCCTTTAATTGGCTTTGGGTTTATCATGCCATTTTTTTCTGGAAGTGTGAGGCACAACAGTAGATCTTTATTTATGCTCTTTCTATTTCATGAAGTGAGATTTGAGTACTATAAATTTCCCTCTTTGAACTGCTTTCATTGAATCCCATGAGAACCAAGGTTTGCATCTATAATTTTGTTGTGTTGTAGAGATTTTCAAGTTTCTTCCTTTATTTCATCTGCGAACCATTGATTGTTTGGCAGAGTGTTATTTAATTTACATATATTTCTGAAGCTTTTGTAACTTCTTTTACAATTATTTCCCAATTGTAGTGCACTATGGTCAGGTAAAATGCATGGGGTAAGTTCAGTTTCTTTGCATTTACTTTAGCATGTTCTGTGGACTAGTTTATATGGCATGTTTTAGAGAACCTCCCCTGCACAGCTGAAAGGTTTATTCTGAGTATGTTGGGTCACATACTTGTTAAATATCTCTTCAGTTCATTTATTCACAGATTCAGTTCTATTTTCATATTTCTTTGCTGATTATTAGTCTATTCATCTATTTGCGATAGTGGGTACTGAAGTCACTTGGGTCAATTGTATTATTCTTTGTTGAATTATTTTCAGGTCTTTTAACAATTGCTTATATTGTTGTGTGCTCCTGTATTAGATGCACACATATTTATGATTATTATCTTATCCTTTTAAAAACTTTCCATTAACATGTATGCAGTGAGGCTCTTTATCTTTTTGGTCATTCTTGGTTTGAAGTTCATATTGTCTGCAAAGAGAATAGCTACTCATGCTTTTTTCTGAGCCTCTGTTGCATGGAAGATTGTTTTCTGTCCTTTGCCTTTCAGTCTCTGAATTTCATTTTGAATTAAACATTTTTTTCTGTATACAGCATATTTTTGTAACTTGTTTCTTTATCCATTTCACCCATCTATTTCTTTTGGTTAATGAGCTGTGACCATTAACAATGATACGTATTGGTTTGTCTTTGTTGTAATATTGTTCTGCTGTTGATTCTCTGCTTTTCTCCTCTGTTTAATTACTTGTCCTGCCTGGTTGTTTCTGTGTTTTTCTTGGAACTGTGTCCATTTTTACCTCTCTCTAGTATGAGTTTCATTACTTTTTCTACGGTCAGTTTTGCAGTCATATATTTCTCCAGTTGTTCTTTGTCATGGAAGTATCTTATGTGTCCATTAATTTTAAAAGTTTTGCAGGGTTCATCAATCTGGGTTGGATGTTCTTTCTTTCAGGACTTGTATTTCTGTTCAACTTCAGGACTTGTTCTTCTGTTTCAACTACAGCTTTCTTCTTTACTTGGATATTTGTGTTGAGAAGACTGAGGTAGGTTCATGAACAAAAATAAAGGAATCAAAGCATACAAATTGATAAATTTGGAATTTGATTAATAGAACTCAGGACCACTCATATAGATTACCTACAAATTTCAGAGTCCAGACAAGTGGCTGAACTGGAAACTTACAAAGCTTTTAAACAGAGAACCACAAAGTGACATCCTGTTGGAAACAATCGAGCTAGAATCTTAAATTAATTTTTAGTTGACACCTGTATCATGTTTCTTTTGTTGAGCTGGGTAACTTTTCTCCAGGTGGTGCACCTCATTCTGCTTTTCTCATAGGATGTGCACTGTGAGTAATTTTCCATTCTCTTGGGTTAAATATAGGGCACCAGTTAAAATCAGTGCTAAAGATGATGTCAGTTATACCAAGCTACAAAAAAGACTGCTAAGAAGTTAATGTGCTTTCAATTATAAGTGATCTGTGACTTTTCCTTAGTAGCATTTTAAACTGTGTTCTTGTGCTGTATTTCTGGAATCTTGAATACTATATATCTTGGTGTAGTTTTACTTTGGTTATGTCTCTTTGGAGTTCTATATGTTCACTTATTTGTATGGCAAATTCTTTATTCATGCTTGGGAGGTTTTCTTCCATTATTTTGTGAATTTTTTATGGTATTTGTGTTGTCTCTGGCTTTCTTACTGACCCCAATCAATGTCATGAAATTCTTCTTTGATGCATTTTGTACCTGTTGGATTGATTTCTCATAGTCTCTTGTTAATTTTAAAATAGCATTGTTTTCATGACAATGAACTACAATTGTGTCTTGAAGATCTGAAATTCTAAACCTCTCTTTTGTTCAGTCTGTGCATATAATTTAAATCTCTTATATTTTTTATATTTCTCTTATGTAGCATCGAACATGTTGAATGCTTGTTTGGATCACTTTCATGTATTCCATTATTTCACTATGTTGGGCAACCTTTGTTTTTCATTGTTTTCCTATGTTCATCTATTCTTTTATTCATGTGTTCTCTAATACATTTGACTTAAAGTATTTTTTGTATCTGAAAGATTTTCTCTGTAAACTTTTCCACAGTTTTTCAATTCTGGGTGATCAATGCAAACAATTTTGAGATCAGTCTCTAGCTGGTGGTTTGCACTATCATGCACCACATAAGATCTAATAGGCATGCTGCATAATAAATAAACGATGTGCCTACCATCAGTGTAATCAATATACACTGCAAAGAAGTTCTAGTACAAAAATATATCTTAAATAACAAACAAAATAAACAGAAAGAAAATCCACTTCTTACTTGTGGAGAAAAAAAGAGCAACTAATGATAAATCTCACACAGGAAGGACACCCTCCAGGCATCAGGGAAGGGGTCCTTCAGGCAGATGCAGGCTCAAGAACAAAGCATCAACTGTCCTCAAGTTAAGACCTCGCTACTGGAGTTTCTGGGACCAATCTTCCTATCATAGGAACATGCACATTTATACTTTGCTGTATACCCAACCTAACAGAGACACATGGAGATCTCACTGTGTGCTGACTGCCCCAGATCCCTAGAAGCAGCCCACTCTTTTAGAGACAAGTGAATCCACACTACCTATATCTGGTGATGACTAAGTCATGGAACAGAAAGTGAAAACGAAAAGCAGGCAAATCTTCTGGAGGAGCCCTCAGTCTGACTCCAACTTCCTGCCTTTGTAGCTCTGTTCAGATCACTGATTCTAGCAACATGATCAATATTGCTGTCTCCTCTCTGACCACAGGATACAGGCTCAGAAGTGGCTGTATCAATGGCAGCTGAAGGTGCCCCACCCCTCTGTAGCTGCTGTCTTGGAGGACAAAGCCCCTTGTTCTCCTCCACCTCCCTCTCTGCCTCCCCCACCCAGCTTTGAAGGCTGAGCTGCCATCAGGCAGTCTGGGTGGAGAAGCTTAGCAGGCCCTTCAACATATATTTATCTGGCACACAACTTCCAAGTAACTAATCATGGTAAGGAAAGTTATAGTAAAAGTTTCATCTGAGTGCAGGAATCTTGCTATGTACATCATGACCCCAGCATCCATGTGGTGGGGATTAAAACACATAGGGTTCTCGCCACACTCCACAGCTTTTCACAACACAGCAGCCCTATTGCTGGTGGCACAGGTGCTTGTCTCACACAAGCACAATGGCCAACAACCTCACTGTGCAACTGGACTTGGGAAATTGATTCTGCTGTGAATCAGGAGACAGTGAGCAAGAACAGAGAGAACACAAGGGAAGCCTGGTAACTAGGTGGCCAAAACGAAAGAAGAGTTGACTGGGGCCATAACCTGAAAGTGGTCACTGGGACAGTGTAACATTGTACACAAGAGACCCTTGGCCCTGTCTCCTGTCCAGGTGTTGTCCAGCTCCTGAGGGGCCCAGAGCCATTCCATTAGAAGGCTGACCACACTGCCATGCCTTATAATACCTTCCATTGCAGTTGGGACAGGACCAAAATGCATGAGCCCAGGGCGCAGGAGTTTGGACGCAGATACATTTGGGCTGGGGCACACTTATTTGTCCTTATTCCAAAGTGTAGTACAGATCTGAGGGCCCCACTTCACCATCTGGTGCACCCAGCCTTGTTCCCTGAGCAGATACAATTCTGCCCATATCATATGAGACATTTCAAAGTTACTGTGGCTACCTGAATTCTGCAAGACAGGAGCACCTGCATTTGTCTCCCCACATATCCAGGAACACATGCATCACACAGGGACCCAAAGCTTAGGTCAGGTCTTGGGTTGCTCCACAGTCAGATTGATCTTGATTCCCCAGTTTTGACCACCATGTCCTGAGGAGAACTCTAGAGCTTAGAGCCAAGAATAAGATTCCTGGTGGCTTCAGTCCCAGGTTGTGAATCAAGGACAACACATTTTGTTTCTAACTTTTTCTGGGTGACAGCAAATCAGCCATACCTGTGGGTACTGGATTCTCTCTTTGTCAAAAGTGTCTGGGGGAGTGCAGAGCAGCTCCCAGGTCAGCCAGGGCTAGCACGAGCCCAGATGTGTGCTCCTGAGAGGAGAAGGGAGTATAAGAGGAGGAGGGAAGGATGCCTGGGGAAAGAGAGAATGGAAGTTGGAAGAAGAAGGCAAAGAAATGTCCCTGAGCTACACAATGGCTGGCACTTGGTTTTGTCACCCACCATATCTTTTGGCTGATAGCACCTAACTGCACCAGCTATATTTTGGGCAGCTACACATGCAGTGTCTCCTCTTGTGGCTCCACCAAAAGGTCCAGAGAAGCCTGGGCTGGACAAAGAAGGACTTAGTTAGACAAAGTCAGGCAGTCACACAGTCTGTGTTGTGCAAATTCACTATCAGACAGAGCCAGTGTTCACTGCCACCCTGACCCAGCAACACCAGGCCAGGAACTCCCTTGTTCAATGCAAGAGGCCCATCCCGATGCCCTCACAGGCACAGGGGTCCACACATCAGAGAAGGGCTGCCCACCTCTGTGGTTTCCACAGAACCTGCTCCTGCCCTTGTTTTGTGCTCTCCCTCATGGTGCTCAGCTCCCACATGGTGCCACACAGAGGGGCCTGGATTTTTCCATGCTACCTGCTACTGATCCTGTGCTTCAGCTTGCTGTGCCATGGTACGAGTTCAAGTGACACCCTCAGACTCAGGGAATAAGAGAGGACACCTTCCCAGTTACATGGTGGCCATGTGTGAAAGTGGCACCAAGAGATGCTATTTCCCTGTCATTTGGCCCTGGAATGATGCACATCAGACTGTGGTCAGAGCAGCAAGCTGGGGAACTGCTCATCTGCTGCTTGGAGGACCATGTTTCAGTCCAGGTCAGGACAGCTGAGACACTCAGTGACCTGTCGGGAACAGGGGTGGGATGGAAGTGAGGCAAATGTCCATCACAGGGCTTAGGAAATGATGCCAGGGAAGAAAAATGAAACTCAGTCTCATCTAAAAAGGTGTACTCTCCAGGGATTTGAGCTTTAGTTAGTCATCAGTGCCATGGACCAGGGCACAGGGCGTTTGGGTTTCTTCACTGTGTCTGGGGTATGACAGTTCTTGAAGGTACTTCATAACAACAACCAAAGAGGATGAAGTTACCTCAGTGGACAGTTCAGTTATGAACAATTGTCCAGCCCTCCCAGCTTACTGGTGGCCCAGGAGGAGACATTCCCAAAGTAGTTAGCTGCTATGCAGGAGGGCATAGGTTTAAGCATTCGTTCTTTGGGAAGGTGAGCATTAAGGAAAACACTACTAGTAATTGCAAACACCCCTTTAAATTGTTTACTTATTTCAGATGACATCCTCAAGGTAATGAGAACCACAAGACATTGCTGTAGGCTGGGACTTAGGTCAGCAGCTTCAGCACCTCCCTAGAAAATGCAAGGTTGCAAGTTTGGTCCACAGTACCAAAAAAATAAAATAAAATAAAAATTGAGAAAATAAACCAACCAGAAGAGTACACACACCCACCCTTGTAAGTCATCTAGAGCAAACAGTGTTTGTTACAATCACTCTGTGAAATGGGCGTAGGTGTGTACAACTGCAATTTCCATACAGTCGGAATCTGAGTCAGGAACATCAGAAGTTCAAGTCTAGGTGGAAGAATATGGAGAATCAAAAAAAAAAAAAAAAAACACAGAGGGAGAGAGAGAGAGAGAAGGAGAGGGAGAGAGAAGTTAAACAGAAAAAATCTATGCCATTGTAATACCAAATTCTCCACTCAGAAGTGTTCTCATCCACCATTGTTTCATTTAGTTTTGTCTTTTTGAAGCAAGGTCTCACTTTGCAGTTCAGGCTAGACTTGAGCTCACTGTGTAGCCTAGGTTGGTCTCCAACTTTCAAGAATCCTGACTCAGACTCTTGAGTGCTGGGGTTACAGGTGTGCACCACCATGTCCAGCTTCCACTGTTTTTTTTAAAACACAGGCTTCAGAAGTTTTGCTAGAGGGAGATGCAAAATGCACTCAGGGGTGGAGTGTGGGTGCTCAAAGAGATGAGGCACCTAATTCACCAGTTTTGATGCACAGTGCACAATGCAGCATGATCTATAATGTGATTCCAGGAGAACAGGAAAGTGTCTCCCTCTAGAGGTGAAGAACAGTCCTCCCCAGGGGGGTGTGATATGTCTCTCCAGTGCAATCCAGCTCTCCTTGTGTTGGGGAGGCAGTTTTGACAGTTACCCCAGCAGCTCTCTTCAATTGCCAATAGTCACGAATCTGTCTTCACTCTGCTATTCTCTGGCAGTGTATGCTTTTGGCATTGAACACTGCAGGGTGCACCCCCAACGCTGTTCCTTTAGTAGTTAGGAAACAGTGTCAGCAAAACAAAGGGGCCAGAGATATGGACTACTGAACATTTATCATGATTGTCAAGACTCATCTGAGAGATGAGCCTTCTATAATCCTGCTTCTTGGGCTGGGGACAATCAACCAACAGGCTCTGAGGAAGGCCACATGAGGGCTGAAAAGTGAGCCTGAGCTGGTCCAGGGTTTGGGGAACCACAGGGTGAGAATAAATTCTAGATGGGGAGGGGAAGGTGGGTGAGATCAGCTTCCAGAAGGACCCAGCCTGGCTTCCCCACCAGGCCAGCAAGCCCCAGGTGCTGTCTGAAAGGCTGCCATGGGGAACTGCACTAAAGGATGTGGTTCATCACATGGCTGGTATATTCTCTGCTGTCACTAGAAAGGTGAATCCTTTCCACTTAGGCAATCCCAGAGGAGACAAAGTGAGACCTCCTGGTCTTCTGTCCTGGTTGGCTGGTGGCTTTGAGTGCTTCCTGGATCATAAATGCTGGTGAACACCCCTTAGTGACTACCTGCTCTGTGGACCTGGGTGTCACTACCATCCCTACCATGAGGGAGCAGGGTTATGAAACAGGGCATGGCCCCTCCCAGCTCACTGTGCAGGGCAGCTCTATGTGCAGCCTGTGCTTCCAGAAGCTGCCAGGTCTCTCTGTGCTATACTCACACCTCTGGGAGGCTTTAGGTGAGTCTTTTCTCTGCTTGTCTGAGATCTCAGAAGCTTCTTGCACACTACTAGTCACTGCACCAACAGTGCTGCCCCAGACATCAGCCTGGATCAAGTCCCTGCAGGTCTGCAATCCACATACCTGCACCACAGTGGGGCCTCACAATAACAACAGATGCCAGCAGGGGTGAGTGTGAGCTGAGAGGACTCTGTAATGAGGCCCAAGGAGGACAGGGGATATTCAGGGTCAGTTTACACCTTCAGCACCTCCCTCCAGGGTATAGTAAACAGCAGGCCTGTGGTCTTACCCCCAAAGGAAACTGGGGTCTAAGTCTTCAACTATCACATCCTCTCTGCTAAGCCACTAACTCTGGCAGGTGTCAGGTCACTGTCCACACATTAGTGGGAGCATCAGAATAGGGACATGGACACTAAGTCACTTCAGTTCCTCTCATGATTTATTTCTGCTGCTTTAGTTCACTGTAACTGCTGGGCCCAGCTATTCCTTTGGCACTGTTGTGATTGTGCTTCTACCCTGTCCCCAGCTCTGACACATCATCACATCAGCAGGGGTGCACTCACCCAAAACCTAGGCCCTTGCTATTTTGTCCATATCTCAGGGAAAATATCCAGCCCCTCAGGTCAGAGGTTGAGGCTCCACTAGTCTAAATGACATTGTACACGGAGACAGCGAACACAGACACTCAGCCTTTCATGTTTAAGGACCCATATTTTTCAGCAGCACCACAGGGAAGTACCCTGTGTGTCATCATATACAGGTCCCCACTCCCACACCCAAGACAAGCCTGCTTTTTCAGCTCTAGAATGTGTGGTTGTCACAGGAAACATGGGATGATACTCTTCATGTATGGAGTTAATGACTTATTTGCTCACAAACTGATCTGAAATGCTATCATTTCTAATTTCTCCTTATGAAATTTAACCTTTGAGTATCACTGTAGCTTCCAGCACTCATGGCCGGGGGGGGTGGTATGGCTGGGCCACAAACTCCAGGCTTCCCACTGTCTCATCACAGACTGGAAATCAGTCAGTGGAGAACCTGGCAGTCATCTGCACAGTGAGGGTGATGCAGGCAGGTGGGCTGCACAGCCTCATAGAGCCATGGAGCAGGACATTCTGCACAGCTGCCCCTTCCACAGCTCTTCCTTCCCAGGTCCCTCAAGGGCCAACATTTCCACCCCACATGCCCTGATGCTGGGAAGGTGAGTTTGCTCTCAGCTGCACAGTGTGACTAGACCATCTAACGCTGAGGCTTTGAAATGTGTTTATATCTTTCAGCCTCAGTTCACTGACAAGTGAGAATTGCACCCAGTAAAAGTGCAATTCTCAGAACAGTGAACCATACCTATAAGGCCAAGCTTATAGGGTCCCTGTGGGACAAAATGGGGTTTCCAGGCAATTGCTGACCCCGGCTAGGTTCTGTGGAAGGCCTTTTGGAGTAGCCGTGTTTATTCTCCATTGAGCTGCCCTCTCCACTAACTACAGGCTTCCCACTGTCTCATCACAGACTGGAAATCAGTCAGTGGAGAACCTGGCAGTCGTCCACACAGTGAGGGTGATTCAGGCAGGTGGGCTGCACAGCCTCACAGAGCCCATAGAGCAGGACATTCTGCACAGCTGCCCCATCCACAGCTCTTCCTTCCTAGGTTCCTCAAGGGCCAGCATTTCCACCCCACAGGCCCCTATGCGGGGAAGGTGAGTTTGCTCTCAGCTGCACAGTGTGACTAGACCATCTAAAGCTGAGGCTTTGAAATGTGTTTATATCTTTCAGCCTCAGTTCACTGACAAGTGAGAATTGCACCCAGTAAAAGTGCAATTCTCAGAACAGTGAACTGTACCTATAAGGCCAAGCTTATTGGGTCCCTGTGGGACAAAATGGGGTTTCCAGGCAATTGCTGACCCTGGCCATGGCTCTGTGGAAGGCCTGCTGGTGTAGCCATGTTTATTCTCCATTGAGCTGCCCTCTCCATGGGAAAGGTTTGTTTCTCCCGCTCTGATCCCTACACTGAGTAAACATTCTGTCTTCATTGTAGAGGAGATTGGAGAGTTGCTCTATGGGCTTTGGGATGTATTATTCAGAACGAGTTTCTCTGGGGGCTGGCAGAATCATCAGGCCCATTCAGACATCAGGACAAGAACCAGTTGGTACCATGAGTTCATGAATATACATAGAGCTAAACTATGCACAGACACTTTTCCAGGCACTGACCATGATCCAGTGACCAGGAAAGATGTATCTACTCCCCTCTTGACCTTCCACACTAGTGGGGGCTACCCTGGATGGCAGATCATGTACCACTGACATTATGGTACATGTGCCCTCTCTTGGCTTCCCTAGACATGAATGCACAACAGTGGAAGAGGAGCCCAGCAGAAGCACAGAGTACTGGGTTGCAAGTCACTACACAATCTAACAACTGAGGAAAGAGGGAACAGGAAACATCCCTCTCTCCCCTCACTTCTCACATATGTATGGAACACAACTTCTGTACCACAGCAGACACATTTCCATCCCCATGGAGGCAACATGCCACTGGGGAGCACTAGACAGATGTGTGTGCAGCTTCCCTGAAGAACGGAGAGATGGTCACACCATTGTCCATGGACTCTGCCGTGGAGTCATCTGTCAGTGTCTCAGGGCTGGCTGGGCCAACATTGCTTCACTGGTGGTGGAGATAGAGTGAACTGGGCTCTCCACAGCTGGAGCAGCAGGCAGGTGTCCAACTCAGCAGGTTGCCTTGGGCGAACAGTTTGGGAGGGAGGATCAGACTTCACACTCAGCTGCCCACAGGTGTCTCCTCCAGAACCACAGCCCTGTTCTTAGATCTAAGCAACAGCTGCAAACCCACTAGGACTCTCCAATGCAACTTCACCTTTCTGAGCTGGAGCACTGTGAGTGCACTGTGGCAGAAACAAAGGTGAGAAGAACTGGGTAAAGGGTTGAGGGTGTGTGAGGAGAACAAGACTAAGGGACTACCCTGCAGCTCTGAGACACACACCAAGCAGAGGGTGGATGCAGTGTGGGAAGAATTCCTGATACTGGATTTATGCACAGAGCTGTCTCTGACAGGCACTGGGAAGTTTGTTTGCTCTGCAAGGAACTTGGGAAATTGATGTTCTTTACCCTTTTTGCTGTTGAAATGTCAGCTGCACACCAAACTCAAGGACCAGCTGCAGAGTCTGCACCTGATCCATCTGCAGTGTCTTCACCAGCTCTGGGACCACGGGAAGGGCCAGCACCAGGAAGCCATCTCTGTCAGCTCAGAGGTATGACTAACAGGGGCTCCACAGCAGGTGGCAGCTTCTCACTCCCCTGAGGCCAGCTCCTGCTGAAAACCTGACTTTCCATCTCCTCCACTATTTTATCCATTTTCTTGCCCTTATATCTATACTCCTTTTAAATATTATGGCATAAATTAATTTTAAATGGATGATAGGATGTCATTTGTTTTAATTAGCATCCTCAGTGCAGTGGCATGTACACATTCTCAATGCATACAATCTTCATTTCTGCCCAGTTCCAGACCATTTCCCACAATTTCATTCCCATTTGGACACAATTCACTCTCTTCCCTGCCAAACCAGCCACCACTGATCTTTTTGCTTCTGTGATTTACTACTCCAGGTTTTCACATCAGTGCATCACAGCTCTGTTTGCCCAAGCATTAATGGTAGAAACTAACTGATATTTCTCTTTGATAAAGAGGACAATCCCAGATAGATCCCAGTTTATAAGTAAAACTTAAATATATTCATCATTGAGGTTGGAATTGCTTTTCCATTTGTTTTGTGAGATAAGAGACAAACTCTTGCAATTCATAAGGGAATCAGCTCATGTGGCCAACAAGTGTACAAAATGCACACTATCTCACTGAAGATACATTCAGGGACATGTCACAGAGATGTGCTGTATCCCCATTTGACTTCAGGTTTTAAGACAGGTGGGGAACAGCAGTGGGGAAAAATGGGGTGGGGAAGTGTAGCCCTTTACCTCAGCTCCCATCACAGCTCTAAACAGGGTCCCTGGACCTCGCTGAGCTAAGCATAGAGGTTTCTCCCACACAGAGAGCTGCACAACAACAACACAAAAAATAAAGAAAAATCGGTGTAAATTTTTAACTTTCTTTTCAAGACTGTTGTTTCCAGCCCTGTTAGAACAGGAAGGAACTGGGTCCCTCCCTACCCTGCAGGTAGAGGGTGCAGGGCACCAGTGCGGGCCACAGGAACCAGGGAAAGTTGTGGGGATTCTGAGCTCGGTCTCTCTGGGCCCACAGGGAAAGAGGCCAAGGAATCTGATCATGAAATAACCATTGATGCAAGATGGATGTGTGTGTGGAAGGTCTCAGTTTTTACAATGAAATACCTCTGACATCAATGTGCATACAGAGACAAACAGAGTGACAGAGACAAACAGAATGACAGAGGCAGAGTGAGGCAGATATGGGGGGGACTTGCATCACTTAATGAATGGAGCTACAGAGCACCAGAAATGTGAATGCTCTTCTTGGTTTTACTCTCAAAGTCCTTTATCATACAGTGTCATCTTTGGGTGGGGAAGTGGCACAGGGAACGAACAAGAACCTGGTGAAATAGATAAGTATATTAAGATTTTCTTTTTTCTTTTTCTAAATCTGTCATTTATAGTAAGAGAGTATACATTAATGACATACAAATAGTTCTCCAGTAGCAGAGTCCTCCGTGGCCTTGTCATTAGCAGGCTCTGAAGACAGAAGGAGGGTGGGAAAAGGGGAGGAAGGTCCATATAAAGGTGGAAATGGGGTTTCCCTTAGTTGAAATAAATGTTAGCTGAGACTACTTACTTAAAACAAAGAGAGATGCCACTTCTCCCCAACTTGTGAGGCAGGGGGGAAAGGCAGCCCAGAGTACAAGACTGGGTAGGAAGAGGGCCAGGGCTCAGCTGTGAGAGAGGGGATCACAGTATACCTATCAGGGCCACTGGGATGAGTGTTCTGCCATCCACCAGCTCCTCTCTCCTGTCCTTGCCTGCTGTGAGGGCCTGTGTCTTTTCACTGCTGGGTGGAGAGAGGGCCAATTCATAAGCTCTCTCTCATCTCAAGTAAGACTGGGGACATGGCCAACACAGGCCTTCTTTCAGCATTTTCAGTGCCTGTAAGTTTATAATTCACTCAGAAGCTTTGGTTTCTAACTTTTCTAACTTCAGTTCATGGTTTCTAACTTTTCACAACTTAACTGAGTAAGAAAAGAATATGGGTGTCTGTCAATCTCACTTTTTATAATGAAGACTTAGCAGTACATTTTCTGGGTTAAATATATACATGTTGAATGTCATAGTCACAGATTTCACACCTGAAGTCTGCACACTGAGTTGGAGCCTGGAAGAGGAAGTCCAGGGGGGCTCAGATCTCTGTGGAGATCTTAGGTCAGGGGAAAATGGGCCAGTCAGTGCTAGAGGACACTGTGGCACCAGGGGCAAGAAGGCCCAAGGTCCAGGCCTCCTGATCCACAAGTCAGCTTCTCAGCAAAGCTGCATACACTGCATGCTGGACAAAAGAGGGCTAGAATGGCCCTGCTGCCAGAGCTCCTCCCTGTAGGCCTGAGGCCTCCTGTCTCACTCAGGGAAGCACTATATGAAAAGGGCAGTTTGTTACACAGCCAATGCTGATGGATTGTCTTCCATCCAGGTGCAGATCTCAACTTCCACATGTGGATGCATCACAGCTGTGGAGCAGGACAGGTGTTTACAGGGAGCAGGTCAGGAAGTGGGGACGATGCAGGCAGGTTAGTGTATGAAGCCTGAAATAAGAGATGGGCACCAATAAGAGATGCTCAGAGGCTGACAAGCTGCAAGATTTTCTTCTCAGCTCCAGTTTCCTTCAGCAGTAACTGCCAAACAAAAACTGTGCATTAAAAGCATAAGTAACTGAAAGGAGTTACTGACAAAAATATATACTCTAGGGTTATTTGGAAGACACAAAAGTAATTGGCTGCATCCCTAAGTAAAATGAGATGTGATCCTTAATGGGAATGTGGTCTCCTTTGGTGTCACTGACCCACAACCATCAGGAACAAACACACTGATGAACAGAGCAAAAATGAATATAGGCAATGGGTCAGCAATCAAAACTCAGTAATAACAAGAACATAACCCAGGATAAGATAAATGACCCAGTGAATTTTTTTCAAGTGTATAATAAAGAATAAATAGTTATCATTTTTAGATTCTTCCTAGAAATTGAAAAGAAAGAATGAACACCAACTTCTTTTAGATGACAAAGTCACCCTGAGAATGAAGCCAGACATTAATGTATTGAAAAATAACATTTAAAAAAATTGAAAACACCCTACTGACCAATATTCCAAATGCACATAAGCAAGATTAGTCAGCTAAATGCTTGTCAGCGAAATTTGCAAGCACATGCAAAAGTTAAGCAACATGATCAACACTCAGCTCAATCTCAGTGATGTAAGAACCATCCCACTATAAAAACCATTCAGTGTCACTTGTCACTCTCACAGAGTGAGACAGAGCTAACATTTCAACAGATTTGGAAAAATAGCTTTGAGAAATTCTGAAGTTCAACATTTTGTCAAGGTAAGAACTACTCACACAACATATATAGGAAGAATGGACCTCAGCACAGCAAAGATGATACATGAGAAGCCCATCCCTGACATCGTGCTCAGAGGCTGACAAGCTGCAAGATTTTCTTCTCAGGTCAGGAACCAAACAAGCCCTGCAACACCTTTCAACACAGTACTCCAAATCCTAGCCCTATAGTTAACTCAAGAATAAGAAATGAAAGGCTTCCAAACCAGAAAGAAAGAATAAAGCAATGTATCTGTTTCCTGAGGACACAAACTTTCATATATGAAACTTATATTCCACTGAACACCTTTTATAACAAATTCAAAAATCGCATAAGGTGCAGGGTACAAGATCCACATGTCCTAAACAATTCATTTCTATGTGCTTCAAACAAACTGCAGCCTCAAATACAAAGAATTCAATTCATCTCATAATTCATCAAAAATAATTAATGCTTAGGAGAAATTTAACCAAACTCATATGTTCTTTAAAATTTGTAGAAATTGATGCAAGCAGTGCAATAGCACTAACAGAAGAAAGCACACACCATGATGGTGGATGGGAAGAATTCATGTTGTTAATGTACATGCTAGACATATCAACCAGCCCTTACAAAGCATGCCTGTCAAAATACCACTGACATTTTCCTAGAAATCGAAAAAACAATATGAAAATTCACAAGGAAGTACAAAGAGTCATCCTCTAGCCATGTAAAGAACATTAAATGTAGAAGCACCAAAATACCTGGTTTCCAAGTATATTATAAAGTGACAGCAGTCAAAAGGGTCTTATACTGCAAAAATAGGACCGCAGATTAAAATGACTAGTCCAGAGACAAACCAACTCATAGAGTCACCAGGAATTTGAATTTGTTTCTTCATTCCATTCCTGTCCTTTCCTATATTTTCCTTTTCTTTTTCTGGTCTGGTTCTCCCTCTGTTGCTCTGCCCTGAGCTGAACTCAGAGTGTGTTGCAGGCTTGTCTGGAACTCCCAGGAATCCTGCTGCCTCAGTGGCCTGAATGCTGACATTGCAGGTATTTTCACCATTCCTTGCTCAGCCAGTGAGTTTTTAATAATATCATAATGAAATCATGTCTGGTGGTGTGGCTTGTAATCCTACCACTCTGGAAGGCTGAGGCAGGAACATCTTAAATTCAATAATAGACTCACTAACTTAACAATTTACTGAGAAGCTGATGTAAAAAGGAAGACCTTTAAAAGTGGAATGTAATGGAGCTAAATGCAAAAGCTCTGTATTCAGTCTCTCAAAACTGAACGGAAAACCCAAACCATAACCAAAACAAAACCTTGGAAAGCAGAGGGAAGGCAAAAATGTTTTACCCTGGCCTGGCCTTCTGGAGGGCATTGGGTCCCTAGTAGCTTTAACCTTCTCATCTTTCTTGGGATTTGACACCAATCATCAATTTCCATGAGTGATCAGAGAAGAAGAGTAAATGCTTCAGGGATGCCAAGCCTCAGTCCCCCAGCAGAAGGCATTTGAAGTGATATTCTGAAGTGCATGCTGACCACAGTTACAATTAAAAAGCAGTGACTCTACCAATATTGTTAATGGGATTTTCAGTTCTACACATTGTGAAAGAAACTGAAGATTGGGAAAGTGGTAGATAGCTTAACTAGATGAGTTTTTTCTACAAAGAGTCTAAAGATCAATGTCAAATATTTTATTCCATGAATACACAAAATTACTGCAAATTGTTGACTCAGGATAATGTAAACCTGAAACCCAGCCCTCTGAGAGGGTGAAGAAGGCTGATGAAGGGTTTAAGCCTAGCATGGGAAACTCAAAAATTTGGTGAGACCATGTCTTAAAATCTGTAAAAAAAATTACAAATGTATGAAATTATTGATCATTAAGAAACCCTAGAAATCACAGTACAATATACATTAATTGCTGTTATTCTGCAATTATTTTTATCTTTCCATAGACTTAAAAAGAGTATCTTTTATATGGTCATTATTATTATTATTTCAAAAAAATAGCAATCCCTTGATCAAATTCTGATTCTAAATATAAACTTAGGAGAGGAAAAAAATCAATGATCACATTCTCTTCATACTGAGCTACCCAAATCCTAAGAAGGTATATTCAGTAGCCTATCTGCAGTCATTTCTGTAAAACATTCAAAAAAATTGGAACAATGCAAACCTGGCAGCACATCAATGTCTACATGATGGGAAACTTTATGTTAGGGGGGCTAACTAAATTACACTTGGAAGAAAAATTCACATATTTTTTTTCTGAATTCACAGGTGATATTTCACTTTGCATTTTTAATCTTTTTTCTTTTTCTCTTTTTTTTATCTCTGTCTTTCTTTCTTCCGTTCTTTTTTTTTGAGATAGAGTTCTGCTACAAAGTTGAGGCTGGCCTTGATCTTCCCTTGTAGCACTGGATGACCTCAAACTTACAACAATCGCCCTGCCTCAACCTCTGAGTACTGAAATGACAGGTGTGTACCAACCTTGCTGACTCTGTTTTCCTTTTTAAATTTTCTCCAAAAAAATCTTACTCAGAGTTATGTGATAGTCCTATATTTTCTCAGGGTGAATATACAAAATCAAATCAGAAGCCACAGAAAATACAGTTTCAAAATCCTCACCAACATATAACATAATGAATGTAACGTAACATAGCATAGCACAGTATACCGTAATAAAACAAACAAAACAAAAAGCAACCACCTAACTCTGCTTTAAGCAACTGCTTCTAAGGATACTTTAAGAATTTCTAAGTTAGCTATAAACCAGCAATATGATCCAGTAATTTCACATTTAAGTAGTTTTTCTTTAAAATGAAAGTCTGCATCCCCACAAGCCCATGTATAAGAATGGCTGTGGAAGCTCACTTTCAAGGGTTGACCCAGAAACAGAAGAAATGGCCATCAGCAAATGGTTGAGGGGTGCACAAACAAGTCACAATTGGTTTCATTCAGCCCCCCAATGACATTTGTTGGCAGCACACTGGGAGCTCAGCATGGAGACTGTGCTTGAAGGAGACCAACCAAATAGCATTTCACCTGATCAGCCTCAGGGCCATCAGCTCTAGGAAAGGCAAACTACCTAGCACAGACACAAAGCCCATGGTCTATTTGGGATGGGAGGACAGGAAGTGATAGCAATGGCCATGAGACAAGTTCCCCAGGAGTGATGTGCATGTGTCCTTCCTCAGCATGCGGTGATGATGTCCTGGGCCTTGCAAAGCCTCCCCTTGCAATCACCACCTGCCCTCCCCTTCACAGGATGTCAGAGTATGAAGCACTACAGTGTGTGGCTGAGTTAAACATCTAAGGATGAATAAGTAATCACTCATAGGCCCATGAGAGTAAAACTTGATAGGAATCCTCATGCCCTGGACATGAGGAGGTTATAACATGAAACATTCACATCCTTCAAGGAAAGTTATTATGGGTATTCTGTGAACATTTCCATACTACCTAATGAAATTGAAATGAAACTAACAAGCACAGGAAAGAAACTCTTCCTAAGATTTGACAGATCCCTAAGTGAAGCCTAATTCTCAATGAAAAGAACTTTTCAGATGGAAATGTGCACTTGGCACCCAGCCTGCCACTTGTACATGTTCAAAGTGATGAAAAGTGTAAAGCCATACTCCATTTTCTAGTTTTCCACTTGCTTTTTCTAAGGAACACAAATTTGTTTCACAATAAAAAGAAAGGGGGGCATCAGAGGGGGCAGCCCAGCTATAGACCCCAGCACATGACACAACTCCCATGGCAACAAGTCTAAACAGAACTTTGAAGGTTCTGGTCACCAGGAACCTTTTCTGGCAACAGTTGACTTTCGTAGGCACTTGGCTCATGAGAGTGACCACTTAATATGCTGTGCTGCTTTCTGAGGCCTTGACACCCCAGCCTTAAGACCCTGCATGAGGAAACCACATGGGAATGAGTGAAAGAAGGGTTCACTGGGCCAAGATGCTTCAGGACATTCATTTGGAACCGCATAAAGTCAAGGGCAGCATAGGGCAGGGCCCACGAGCCCCAACCCCCAAGAGACTAGAAACAAGAGGAAGCCCAGGACAGGTGTCCCTAGGCTCAGCCACCAGCCACTCAGAGACACCAACTAGAGGACAGCACATTAAGGTCTGGCCACCTCTGTGAGTTCTCCTAAACAATTCCTATCCTAAATCATCAGTGTAAGGGCTCTGAGGACAGGCACTGAAGGCAGATGCTCTGGGGCAGGGGCAGGTGCTGGGAAGTGTGAGCTTGTGCTCCTGTCATGTTCCCATCCAGGACATGGCTGGCAGGAGAAGGGCAGAGCTCTTCCCATGGTTCCTAGCATATAGCAAGTGCTCAGATACCATTGCTGTTATTTGCGTTGTTGCCCTTCTTTTATTACAGAGAAATGGGAGCTTTTGGTATCCAGCGTCTGATGTCTTCCTATCATAAAAGTACGTTTACATGTTAATATAACATACTAACAAGAATATTTTGCACTTATCAGTGTCAGGCGAGGGCCTCTTTGAGGTGCTTTATGTATGTTAATTCTTACAAGAGTGTGAACTAGGAATTATCATCATTTTCATAGCTGTGTGAGCCTACACACCAACATTAAATACTTTTTCCAATTACAAAGCAGTGGACAGAATTTTAACCCAATTGGCCTTGCTCCAACACCTCTGCTAAGTAACCCATACTTAGCACAGCACCTCTGCAATTCTGCTTTGGATTTTTCACATGAGTGAGGCATGAAATTGTTCATGGGAGGCTGCACAGGTAGCTAGAGGCAGTTTGTGTCAGGGTGCACTAGAGGATCAGATTTAATTTGTGTACATAGGTGTTGTGTACATAATTTTTGTACATAAAGGATACTTGATACTTACACAAGTATCTTTTATGTACACAAATGTACCCTTACATAAAGGGTACATAAAGGATTTACAAAGGAGGCTTAGGATGGCGATCTACAGAGTCAGGTGGAGAACAAAAAGGGTCAGGTGCTCATTGGAGATGCAAAAGATCCACTCACAAGTCTGAGACCTGGAGCTCACTGCAGAGTCCCGAGAGAGTCTATGGCAGGAAGCAGAAGAATCTGTGCTAGGAGTCTGGAAATGACACCTAAGGTGATGGCAAGGACCAAACTCTTCTGAAGAGGCAGAAGCCAGACTTTCTCCTTTCCCTTTTTACTGCATCCAGGATGCAGGCCTATTGGTTCCCCATCACACACAGGGAAGGTCTTCCATCTTCAGTGACTCAGTAATCTACACACAGACTCAAAATTGTGCTAAAATAATCAGCTATGTGTTCTTCATTGGTTTTTGTTTTTTTGTTTTTTGAGACAGGATTTTGCTATGGATTTCATGTTGGCCTTGAACTCACTGTGATGCCCAAGCTAGTCTCAAACTCAGATTTTCTTGCTTCAGCCTCCCAAGTGCTGAGTTTACAGGTATGCACCACCACACCCAGTCCCTCCATCATTTGAATGCACTTATTCAATCATTTTGCCATTTTCTTTGAAACAGTTCTGGAAGTCCTCTTATGAGTATCATTAGTTGTGCTGTTGTGGCTGCCACAATGTCTTGAATCAATTCAAAATATTTATCTTTCATGGTTATTTTGATTTTGGGAAGAGTCATAGGGGTCCAGATCTGGTCAATCAGGTGGATGAGAACAAACCATAATATATTTATGAAGCTTCCTTTCTGTTGGATGACACTCAGCATCAGCATTCACTATATTTTTAATCTCAATTTGTAAGGACACTCACAAAAGAGTACATTGAAAACTGCTTCAGAAATTACAAGAACAAATGGAGAAGTGTTTTTGAAGTGAGGATGTGTATTTTATTTAATTTATTTGTGTAAAGGGGTGCTTTTAAAGGAGGATTAATTGCCACATATCATTACTGTAGTACAGGTAAAATATTTAAGTATTAGCTGTATATTTTGATCACCCCTTGTACTTCTTCCTTGAGGTTGTTAATTAAACATCTACATATTCAGTGTCTCTTATACAACATGATTGTGACCAGAAGTGTTTGGAATTTGTGAATTTTTTATTTGTTGGAGAATTTGCATATACATAATAAGTTATCTTGAGGATGGGACACAAGTTTAAACATGAAATTTATTTATAGTTCACATATGCTTTATACTCATAACCTGAAGATAATTTTATACAATACTTTTAAGGAGATTGTGTTTGACATGTGTACTGTGTTGTTTTTCTGGTGTGAGAAACTGAAAATGTAGATAAGGAGTAAACTAATATGGATATTGTGAACATTTTCTAATGGAATGAGGAATTAGGGGAGTAGGAGGGAGAAAGGAAGGAAGAGAAAGGAAAAAATGATGAGAAAAGAAGGAAACAAAGCTTTCATAAATAAGGAAGAGAAGGGAGTTGAAGCAAAGGTAGGGGAATGGAAAATAACACATGCAAGTTTTTAATGTATGATACAAATTTCCCATGGTTTACATGATCATTATTTACAACTAAAATGTACCAATAAAATTAATGAAAAAAATACTTGGTGTTTGAAACAAAATATCTTGTGGAATTTTTCACTTTTGGCACTGTATGAGTACTCAGAAGTTCTAGACTTTGAAGAATTTCAGACTTCAGGATTCAGATTAGGAATGCTCAGCTGACATTTGGATAGTGATTTGATAAATATCCCTCCACCTCAAAAGAGTGTAGCCTTCACGGTGAGAGCATGATAGCAGGCTCTTTGTCATGGTTAATCTCAATGCCCCCCAAGCCTCATGCAATCATGGATGAGACCATATCTATGTTTTCTGATTGGTTGTTGTCTAGCACTCAAGTTGGTGGTATGAGTGCTACATCTGCCCAGGGTGGAGCCAGCATACAGAGTACATGAAGAAAGAAGGCATGTCTTTCTCTTTTGCTGTCAATGCTTGCTGTTTGTAGCTGCCATCAACTGCTGCCCCTCAGCCATGGCATTTTGTCTCGGAGCCAACTGACTATGGGCTGAGGCCTCCAACAAGAAATAAACCTTTCCTTCTTTCATGTTGGGCATAAGATATTTTGTCTCAACAACCAGTGAAAAGTAACTCAGACAACTGCTTATCACTGTTTCTCAGTACCCAATTGAATGCCTGACACAAGAATGGTGTACTTTTGTTGACAGAAAGAAAATAAACACTAGCACACAATTACAGATTTGTATCACACAGAATTTCACTACTTCCAAGTCTCTGCAGTAAAATGAGGTTTCATCAGTTTTCCTCTCTGTAGGCACTAAGCTTATTATTTATTTTCCTTTTTATAGCAAATAATTCTCCCCTACCCAGGTTTCATTCACCATATGGTCTTAAAATCTCTTGTAAGCTATTATGCAATCTCTTTTTTTCCCACATTGCTGGGCATGAAACTCTGGACTTCCTGCATGCTAGACAAGTGCTCTATCCTCAAAATACATTCCAGCCCTCCTTTTCTTATTCCTGGAATTTAGGCCATGGGAATGTACTATGGTGGATGCCAGACCAAATGACTCACCAGGGAACTGCAGTTTTAGCCACATGCTGACTGAAGTTATATGAGGAGCTACTCTAAGCAAGAACTACCCAATTGAGCTTAGTCAAACCAGAAAATTGAGCAATAATTATAAAATTTTCCAATCAGGCACTGAGTTTGTGAATGCTTTGTTATACAAAATGGATAATGAGCTAGAAAGGAGCAAAGAGGTACTATTCACAATATTCAAGGCACGTAATCAGTCTAGATACATGTCAGCAGGTGAATAGGCAAAGCAAACATGGCATGCACACATGAACACATGCACACACACACATCCTACTCAATCATAAAGAAGAATGAAATCTGGTCAAATGCAGAAAAGTGCATGGAATTGGAGGATATCATGTTAAACAAAATAATTCAGACACAGAAAGATATTGCATGTTTTCTCTCATATGTGGAAACTTAAAAAAAAAGTAGAAGAGGGGCTACACAGACTTGGGAGGAAGATTAGGGGAGAGGGAGAACGTATGAGAGGGGTGGATGAACTTGATCAATGCACAATATATGCAAATACAAAAATATAATGAATCTCCTTACTCTTTACAATTAGTATGTGTCAATAATTATAGTTTTTAAAACAGAAAGTAGATGGAATAAAATTTAAAGCACATGGGTAGTTACATGTAATGCAGACATTCCTGAATCCCTGGCTAATCTCTTGCCCCTTTGGTGGTGTTCACATGATAGGAGTGCCTAGATTGCTGGGGAAACATCACTGGCCATATTCACTGGTCAGACTCTTGAATTTGGAACATGAATCAAGAGGCCCATGCCTAAGAATCTTGCTATCATTTCATAGAATTTTTTCCCAAGCAATGTACTATAGTAGAATGATTCTCTGCCTTCAGATGGCAAAGAGGTGGCTGTCAGACACCAGGAACAGGGACTGCATGCTGACTCTCATACTGCAGAAATGACCTTGAACAGATCCTATTGCTTTTCCACAGTTAGTTTTCTCCCTGAAAAACGATCACTTATGTTAGCAGCTGTAGAGACTGGAGGTGGGAAACAGCATTTCCATGGTGTTCATGAGTCAGAGGTGGCCAGAGAAAAGTGTTTTGCAAGTGCTTCTTCACTCTGACATCTGTGGCAATCAAGGATGACGAAAAGGCTCATGTGTTTCCCTAAGGAAAAGAAGAGGACAACGGCTTGTCCTGCAGTGGGAGGCAGCAGAGGCCTAAATCAGATCATCTCACATGCAGGCTTTGAAAGTTTCATCATTGAATACTTTCCCTATCTTCTAGTTTGTGTTTTTCTTTTTCTATCTAAATTAATCTTTTGGTAATTATGACAATATTTACACATTTCAAAAAATCAAACAAACAAGGAAAAATGTAGAATTTTTGCCATTTTTCTATGTAGAGAGGTAACTATTGTTCATACTTTTTTAGCCTCCTTTTTCCTGTTAACAATTTATTGTAGACATGGTTCCAGGGTGATTGATTTAGGTTTACATCATTGTAACAGGAATCAATGAAATAGGAGTTAGGATTCTACCAGGCATTAAGAACAGCAGCCACAAAATGGAGTCAGAAAGTCCAAAATGGAGCCTGCTAAGTTGTGACCCTCCAGGGACCTTACAAAAGCATCTCCTGACTGTCCTTCAGATGTTTGGGACCTTTCCAGAGGATCATCAGGCAGGCCACTGGCTGAAGGTACATGGGATTTGCATAGGTACTGTGTGGACATTTGTTGGCCTGCTTTGAGGACCCAAGGAAGATTTTCATGGGTGAGGTCCCAAGATTAGAGAATGTACATGTTCAAGACATCAGCAACAGTCTAGGCAGCGTGAAACAGAGCAGAGAACCCCTGCTTATGTTGTATAATTCTTACACAGGTTGTTATCTCATATTTACATTCTTGTGTAGTGCTCTAACCAGTGCATGGAAGTTTACCTGTGCTAAGTAATGGTTACAAAACTGTAGCCCACTGTGTGCCTGTGCAGACAAGCAGAGTCATGTCCTCAGTTGTCTTTAGACATCCCTGAACTGTGAAACAGTCTGAGTGATTCCGCGCAACACTACATATATTGGACTCTGAAAAGTAGGTAGTCTTCCATAGGGTAGCTCTTTTCGAAACCCATTAACAACTTTTAGACAAAGACTCCCTCATGGGTATCCTACTCAGATCCCCCACCTTACTGGTTGCACTTTACTTCCTTGCCTTTATATGTATCAGAGTTGAGGAGGCTAAGGTGTAAATTTGTTTGTGAGTTCCCCAGAGACAGCAGGAAGGCAGACATCAGCACAGCAGCAGCAGCAGGCAGCAAGCAGAGAGAATCATTGTGTCTTTATTGTCCAGTCTCTGTATGTGTTGTTATGTTTACATTCTTGCATGCTGGTCTCACCACCACATATGTGGTCATCTCATGCTAAGTCATTGTTACTTAAGTGTATCCTGCTCTGCACGTGTACTAGACAGCAGGTTCACATTCTCAGGTGTCAGCAGACTCTCTGGGGTTTGCTGTAATCTGCTGTGGTTGCTCACCATATTCTTTACTTTCTAGATAATGTATCTTTTCAGTGAATTTGGTTGCATCCTACCTATTCCATCTGTGGTTTCATTTCTCATTGCTGTGGGACACAACCCTGCCATTCTGGTGTCACTATCATTATGTGAACAGTGGACAAAGAGCACAAATTTAGGAACCAGTGGCCAGGCCCTCTTTATTTCTCCTCTTCTCTTCAGCTGTGTGACTGGAGAAAGTTCCTTAACTCTCCTGGACCTGTTTCTCATCTATGAAATGGGAACAATCATGGCAGTTACTTCATGGTGCTATGAGGACTGCTGAGTGAGTTGTACCTTATGTGCAGTTGACCAACTATTTTCTGTTAGCCACACTTAGGACTACTGTGTTCTGGATGGGTCATGATTTTTAAAAACTCTTCCCTAATTCTGGGTATTTGTACAACCTGTTTGGTATAATTACCCAATTATTTCCTGATGGTAAATTTCTAGAAGTAAGTTTGTTGGGCCAAGAGAGTGTGACCTTTTCCAATCTGGTTACCTAGGCATTTTGAATTAATTTATATTCTCACCAGAATATCCCTATTTTTTCATCAACCTTGGCACCACCAAGTTTTTATGTTGCCTGAATTAATGGTCAAAGTTTGTCAGTTTTTTAAAAATTACTTGTTCAAATCAAGCTGTCCCTTGTTATGCTGGCCAAACTGCCAGCTGAATATCATCTTTTCTTCCCCGCCCATCAGATATGGAGTACTTCCTATATGCCGGTGCTTAGAGCTGGGATCACAGCAGAACCAGAAAGCTCAAACTTCCTAAGACAACCCAGTGGGCCAGCCACTGCAAATCAACCTGTTAACAGAATCTTGCTTTAATACCCTGTAAAATGTACTGTACATGTCCAGTACTTACAAGCAGTTGTATAGCATTTCTTTTCTAAGTATATCAATAGTATTATTATTTTATATCAGCGTGGAATCCAGGACCAGACCAAAGGCAGACATGGTACCACAAGGACTTCAGAAGACAGCTTTATTTTGCTAGCAGGCTGATGGGAATCTCAGTTCCAAATCATCAGTGATGACTGGAATTTTCCAATCATTTATCTGTGTTTCCAAAAGGAAGAAAAAACGGGAAATAACATAATACCTATGTTGGTTACACATTTTTTGTCACTAAGTGCTAGGCAGAATTCATTCTTAGAGAAACAGCAAAGAAATGAGGTTACTATCATGTAACACAGAGGGAGGATCCATCATTGGCTGAGACCTGACAGAAGTATCCTTGAAGTGGTCACTCTCTGGGGACTTGGAAGTAAGAGAAGCATTTCTTCCTAGCTGAGTTACTCCTATCTTGTAATTGGCACCTGGAGTATCAAGGCTCATTAAGTCTATAGCTTTCTAACCATGTGAACGGGCTGTGTCTCCTGGTCTTATCCTTGAACAGTCTTAGAAATATGCTTAGTATTAGAAATATAATTTTTAAAATTTTCTCTGCTTTAAGTAGTTTCTACAGTATGACATTCATTATAATTAATGATAATAGTGTCAGCATCTTTGGCTATAATACTTCAGAAGTTGCTGCTCTTCCCTGACCCTCAGTTTCCTGATCTATGAGTAAGCTAGTGCCACCCCCCACCTGGAGGACAGTTGGGAACCATATTGGAACCATTCATTTATGGCACCTGGCAATGAAGCAAAGCCACAGTGAGGTTGAGATAAGCGACACACAATGATTGCTCTTCCTTGCAGCTATTCTGGGTACTGTTGAGTCACAGCAGCAGCCCACCTTCCAGGAATTGTTAGTTCTTCATGTACATAACTGGAAAGTGCAATCAAGGCAACACTGCTCCCAGCACAAGGCTGCTGGGTCTCCTTCCTTGCCAGAGACCATCATCCCCCAGACCCTAAGCTGGAATCATCACCAACAACCCCAAATCATGTTCCTCTTGCTTGAGCCTCTAAATACCTCATCCTGAGCTGGAGTCTGTGGAGCCCACCAATCTCCTCCTCTACCTGCCCTACAACTGTCTGGGAAGCAGAGTCCCTGGCTCTAAACTTACAGGGTATTTCTCCTTCGTGCACTGAAACCCTCTGCTAAAGAAGACTGAAGACAGGGGCCCTGGACCTTGCTTCCTGGTGACTTCACTTTCCAATTATGGATGTGAAGAACCAACAGTTCCTGGCCAGTGAAAGCTGCTTACTATTATTAGTGTTCAGCAAAATGTAAATTAAAGCTCAGTGATTTACTACTGAGCATGTACACTGGTACTATGGTTCATAAACTGTATTCCCTCCATGTTAGAACTGTGTGGTCTTCAGCCCATGCTACTACTAGAAGGTGGTGGAACCTTTAGGAGGTTGAGCCCAGTTGGAGGAAGTTCAATCACTGAGACATGCCCTTGAAGGAGAATAGGCCCCGTCATTTCCTCTTTTTCTTTCTCCCTTTGCTTCCCAATTGCCATGACATGAACAGGTTTTTTTCCACTCTATTCCTACCATGATGTGCTGTGCTACCACAGGCCCAAAGCAAGAGTCAAGTGACCATAGAGTAAAACCACGAGCCCAAATAACCTGCTTTTTAATTTGAATTTCCCAGGTATTTTGTCACAAGAATAGACGTCTAACAAAAAACAGTATTTTTGGTAAAGAAGTGAAGGGACAAGAATTCACATAGATGGTCGCTGGAAACTTGAAACAGTAAACTTGGAAAGCAATTCTGTGGTTTCCTATAAAATCAAACCTACACTTACAGTACAATCCAGCAAACCTCTCCTAGACACTTACCCTAAAGAAATGAAAACATTCACTATCAACAAACTTTATATGTGAATATCCATAGCAGCTTTAAATACTGTCACAAAAAATCAGACATAGTCCAAATGTCCTTTGGCTAGGAAATGGATGAACAAAATGTAATATATTAATAAAATAAAATTTGACTCATGGATTCTTCTAAAAACCATTGTGTGAATGACAGAAAACACTGTATACACATTCTGCAATCCCTTTATATGAGATTGTAGAAAAGGTAAATTTAATCTATGCAGGCAGAGAGTAGAGTTGCCTACACCTGCAAATAATGAAGGGAAAATTTTTACAGTGATTGAAAAGTTCTTTAGTCTCAAATAGCAGGATAGTCCATGTAGAGGCATTACAATTTATGACATATAAATGATACCTCCATAAAGCTTATTTTAAAACCTGCCTTGTCTGAGAATCACATCCTGTGCCCTGCATGCTGGACCCTGGGGACCTGTCAGTTGAGTTGTCACCTCACCTGTCCTGGCTCACTTCCTCTATGTCTCATTACCACAGTGAAATATCTACAGCTGGATACTTCAGAGGAAACAGAGTTCATTTAGTACACAATGCTAGAGGTTCAGGGTATAGGGCTGGCATCTGTTCAGCTCTGGTGAGGACATCATGGTGAGTGAACATTCCATCCCAGCATCTTAGAAGAATTCACAAAAGCCATCTCTTCCTTTCCAGGAGGTTTTATTGGAATCTCACTTCCCCTTCCATCTCATTTGTCAAAATTCCCTTCCATGACGACACCTTGCAGCAGAGGATGCTGGGAAATGATGTCTTTTCCTGTATGCATTGTTGCCCTAAGAGGATTAGCAGTGGTGGAACAACTGGAGGAAGTGTTGTATGAATTGGAATCACTGTGTTTATGTTTTTAAGAATTGTTAAAATGCAGTGCTGGACCCATTGTCAGTTTCCTGATTCAGTAGGTTTGGAGTGAAACACAAATACTAATGTTTCTAAAACAAGACCCAAGGTGATGCTATGCTATAGTCTGGGTATCGCACTTCAAGAGCCATTGTGTCAGAACTTTGTTTCTGAAGACACAAAGAACACAGACATTGGGGATACTTGGCAACACCATTAGACACAGGAAAGTCACCAGCCCATGTCCCACAAAGGCCACAAACAGTGTGAAGAGCTTGCTTCATGGCCTTTAGACACTGTACTCCACATCCTGTATTAAATATATAGGACATCCCCACCAAGTGCAGAAAAGGTAGCTCTTTGCTGCAATTATCATATCAGTTTCTAAATCATTTTGTTACAAGTGATTCACTCAGTTTAAGAGTCACTGTGGTTTCTAAGCAATTACCTTGTGTGATGGTTTTATGGACACATTTTGCAAAATGAAAAAAAATCTAAGCTATGTGTTTTTTACTCTCTTGAAAATTTTATGAACACTAAGTCTAACTGTAGAGACATTGAGTAAATGTTTATGTTTTGTGGACATTTACATAAATATGTGTGGTTTTTTTGCAGGGCTTTCAAAAGTTTTGGGTTTAATAACAATTTTTAGGTCTGAAATATAAACCAAGATCTTTAGGGTCTGGGATTGTATCTCAGAGGTTATAAACATTGCACTAGCACAGGCAAGACCCTGAGTTTCAGCTTCCGCATTCCAAAATATAAAAAAAAAATTAAGTCCTTTGAAACAATCATAAACTGGAATCTTGTGCAAAAAAATTTCACCAGATGAAGTAGACTCTCCCTGGAGGCCAGGGGTGCAAGCCCTCAAGGAGTCCCTCTGTCCACCAACCCTAGAAAGGTCACTTCAAGGAAGGAACAGCTGGGTAATATTAATACCAGCAGGCAGCCAGGGCAAACAGAGGCTGAGAGAATTAGGCCTTTTCTTGATCTCAGGAACCTGGCAGAGCTGCAGCACAAGGGCTGACTCATTTAGGGAGCCAGCACTGTGATGAGCAATCAAGGTTTCTCTGTAGGTCAGGTCATGCTGGGTCCAGCTGCAGTAACAAATGAAACCCAAATCTTTGTTAGCGCTCACTATCTTAGCTCTCCACTCCTATGATGAGATACCTGAGATGAGCACTTCAAGGAATGCAGGCTTATTTTGGCCTGTGGTTTCAGAGTTTCAGTTCATGGTCACTTGGCCTTGTGGCTTTGGACCTGGGGCAAGGCTATCACAGTACAGCAAAATTGCTCAAGCTGTAGTGGCTAGGAAGTAGAGAAAGTAAGGGACAGATGTCTAGGGTTCTGATAGTCCCCCATTGCCTTCCAGAGAACACCAAAATGAACTAACTTCCTCTCCCTAGGTTCCATTTCCTAAAGGTTCACCCATCCCAGTAGTGCTGCAAGCTGATAAACAAGCCTCTACCACAAGGATCTCTGAGATGCAATTACAATTCAAGCCATTAGACACACAAACAAAGAGTATTTCTTATGTGTGCATCCCTCAGGGGCCAACAGTGGTATCTAACTCACATCACCTGCACGTCCTTCCCTTCAGTGGGACACTGCACTTCTTACAGCAGAGGAAAAAGAATTTTAGTAATTATTTAGCATTTACTGCAAAAATAGAAGTCAAAAGAAATGGTGCATGGGGAACCATGTTGCAATTCAGGTGCACTCCTTCAAGGTAACCCCATAAGGCAGATGCAGTGAAGCTTGTTGTGGGGGATTCCCAGAGTTATTTTCAGAGGCAGCTCCCAGCTTAGGCAGACACCTGAGTCACACATGCATCTCACTGTTAGTTAACAAGGATCTTCCTGGGAGAGAGGTGTTGGAGGAAGAGTTGAAGAGCTTCAGTTGTTCTCTAAGTCTAGGAACATTCTGCAGTTTACCCTCAAGCGGGTTTGCATATTGTCCTGCAGCCATTTCCTTACTTACCTCAGAAAGTCTTAGCTTTCCTGATTTCATTTGATTTTCTTTCACAGCACTGATGCTTAAGGCTTCTAGGGGGAAGTGACATGTGTCATTTGCATTTGTGTTTGACAAATGTTCTTTCCTTGCCCAAACCCTAGTCAGGATCCTTTGGTCACCTGACAGGATCTGAGGAGTCTCCACAAAGAGGAGACGGGGACCTCCAATCATCCTGTGGCTGGTGTATAGGTTCCTGGCTTGTCATGGAGGATAATTGCTATATGTCCCTGTGAGAGCCTCAGGTAAATTTAGTAGGCAGAATCAATGATGCACACAGTCAGAACAGAGTGCAGGTGCTCAGAGAATCAGACACATTATGGTCTAGGGCTGGGGGCTTCCGTGTTCTGGAGGATGGAAATCTGGGGAATTTGTGACTCTGTAGAAAGCAGGGGCTCAACTTACAGGTGACAGGTGGTGGCCCATTTTCTAGGTAAAAGGTAAGAGAAGGTCCATTGTAAAGCCTTATTTTATCTTTAAGACACTAGTTTCTTTTTTTGACTTTTGTGGATAAGAAACTGTAACTTGGAATATGTTTGTACCTGAAGCTGGAGTTGTTCCCTATAAATGCAATTATGAGTTTTGGGGGCCTCCTTTCAATTTGTATTTCTTTCTTTTTTTAATTTTAAAGGGAAAATTTTCAAAACATGATATTACAGGCCTCCTTTCAATTGGTGTTTCTTTTTTAATTTTAAAGAGAAAAATTTCATAACAAAATTTCAAAACATGATAATTAGAAGGTAAAAATGGTTAATACTTTACATATTGTCATCTTTAAATTAGTTCCTCAGAATACAAGATGTCTGCATTTAATTGTCTGGACAATATTAGCACAACCTTTCAGTTCTATGAACGCAAAGAAATCAGTATTATGACTATTAGCTATCATATATATATTATATATATATACACACACACATACATACATACATACATACATACAAACATGTTGAGATCAGGAGGATCTCTGATACAGTGTTAAGGCTACATACGTTTAGTGCATACAATAATAACAGGTGCTCTCTGTCACACAGTGTACATTTAAAGGTTAAACAAAGCAGTGAAATATTTCAACATCGCCTTAAAGTTGGTCCTAGTACTTAAAGCTTGGTCTTCATCTACCAGAATTTATTAAATCAGTATGTTGTTACTACATAAATGAGACACATTGTATTGAGTAATAAGTCTAAGTAAATATATATGATCATTAACACTGTTTCCTAAATTTATGACATTTCTATAGATGTCTTTTAATTCTCATAAATACGTAACTCAGGAAAATTATTTATATGTCTGTTAAAAAATCAAAATTTTGCCTTCACAGACAAGTCTAAGTAAATACATGTAAAGGTTTCTATTCTGAATTGAAATTAATTATTGCTAACCTTGTGGTATATTAAATACATTTGTTTTCCCAAGGATTCAGGGTTTTTTTTTTAAGATGTAGCATGTGAGAAAGACATCTCATACTGATGACTCTGAACTACAGTTGTAGATGAGAATTGGGGTGCATAGGAGAGATGGCAACCAGAGGGAGGTGACAAGGTTTATGACTTTGTCCCACTCCATTTGAGTGCACATGTGGGTTTTGGGTTTGAGAGATGCTGTGTGCAGAAGGTTCTTAAAGGGGTTCTTGCACTGACTTGGCTGGTCCGCTGGTTTTGTCTTCTGCCCCAAGTATTTTTCTTTTATTTAAAAGGAAAAAGAGAAAAAACAAAACAAAAAGAAATGGTGTAAGGGTACAAGAAATACAGAACTACAAAAAAAAAAAAAAACCAGTAAGAAATCACCAGTTAATAGATTACACATTATCATCTTAGAGATAGTAGCTCAAGTCACAGTATCAAAGCATACAAAGTGGACATTCGAAAACTGAGACTGCAAACAGTTGTGTTCAATGACCCAACCAAAAACATTAATATGGTCATCTATTTAACACCCCTCAACACACTTGCAGTTGTATCCTTTAGAGCACTTTTTTCCTCTCATTTTTACAACAAAATTTACACATTTTGGGTTTTATTACTCCTTAGTAAAGCATTGTAGGGAATTTAGAACCAGCTAACAGAAAACAAACATTGGTTTCTATATTATCTCTTTGTCTATAACAATTTTTGTTTATACTATCACATATGATAAAATCCAGCAAGATACATCATGATAAAACCAATGGAGACAGAAGAGCCATAGCTTGTTTTTTTTTAATTTTATTGAAGGGGAAAAAAAGAAAAAAAAACAGAAAAAAGGTACAAGTTATACAGAATTTCAGAAAAAATAAACAGTAGGAAATCACTAGTTAATCACATATTGTCATCATAGAAATAGTTGTTTAAGTTACAAAATTAAAGCATATAGAGGGCACTTTCAAACAGTGAGACTGCAAACAGTTTTTTTCAATGATCCAACAAAACTCAGTAATATGGTTATCTAATGTATACACTTAAATATATATGCAGTTATATCTTTTAGAGTATTTTCTTTTCCTTTCTTTTGTACAATGACAATTACACATTTTGTGTTTTGTTACTCCCACAGTTCTTACTACTTTTTTATTTTTTGAAGAAAGTAAAACCAAATGTGACATACCAGGACAGTCAGTCAAATCAAAAGGATGAACAAAATACATAATGTAAAAACAAAACACAAGGTGATCAACAATGGTTACCATAATGCCTCTTGTTATCTTAAAAAAATTGCCTATATCATCAGTTATAATAAAATTGAACACAACAGTAGTTAGAAGAGCCACAGTTTGGTGGGGTTTCAAAACAAGATGATAGAAAATCAGCACTAGCAATTATGATGTCTTATTTTCTTCAAAATAGCTGTTCATTTCATAACAGGCAATAATATCAAGCAGCCCAGAAGAAAGCCATTCCAACTAATAAGTGAAAACTATATAAGGCTTCAAGGCCCCATAATGGGGAATCATGATTATCACTTACTTTTATATATTTGAATCATTACTTACATTAGGGAAACTATTTGGTATTCACACATGTGAGATTGATTTATTTCACTTATGAGTGTGGTCTCAAGCTGCGCCCATTTATTTATGAATATCTCAATGTGATCCTTCTTTATAGCTGAGTAATACTCCATTGTATAGAAATACCACACTTTTTTATCCATTCTTCAGTTGATGGACACATGGGTTGTTTCCAAGATCGGGCGATTACAAAATTGTGCTGCTATAAACATAGGTGCACATATATCACTGTGGTAAGAGGCTTTCAGTTCTTCTGGGAATATGGCTAGAAGTGGAATAGCTGGAACAAATGGGACTTCCAATCCCAGCTTTTTGAGAAATCTCCAGACTGACCTCCACAAAGATTGTACCAGTCTACACTACCAAAAAAAGTGCAGGAGAGTTCCTTTTTCCCCACAGCCTTTCCAGCATTTGTTGTTGTTGGTTTTCTTGATCCTGGCCATTCTTTTGAGAGTGAGATGGAATCTTAGTGTGGTTTTAACTTGACCAATGATGATGAACATTTTTTCATGTATTTATTTGCCATTTATATTTCTTCATCTGAGAATTGCGTATTCATCTCAGATGCCCATTTTTGGATTGGATCTTTGAACTTTGGGGGTCTGAGTTTTTTTAATTCTTTATATGTTTTAGACAAAAGTCGTTTGTCAGAGGGGAAGTTCACTAAGATCTTTTCCCAGTTTGTGGGTTTTCTTTTCACTATGCTGGAGATTTCTTTTGACATGCAAAACTTTTTAATAAGAGGTGGTCCCAGGTATTGATTCTGGGAAATATTTCCCTTGCGGCTTGAGTCTTGTTCATGAATTCTCTGCCTACTCCTATGTCTTTAAGGTTTCTATCCAATTTGTCTTCCAATAGATTTAGTGTTTCTGTTTTAATATTTAGATTTTAATTTAGTACATGGTGATAGGCATGGGTCTAGCTTTAGTTTTTGGCAAATGGAGAACCAGTTATTCCAACACCATTTATTAAAGAGACTGTCATCCTTCCAGTGAACCTGCTTGACTCCTTTATCAAAGATAAGGTGGTTGAGTGTGTTTGTAGTTGTGGTTGTATCTTCTAATCTATTCCATTGATCTTTGGCTCTGTTCTGATTCCAGTACCATGTTGATTTTACTACTGTTGCTTTGTAGTATAAGTTCAAGTCAGGGATTGTGATGCCTCCTGCCTTGCCTTTGCTGCTTAGAATTTTCTTTGCTATTCTAGGTCTCTTCTTGTTCCAGATGAAATTTAGGAGGCATTTCTCTAGATCTATAAGGTATGTTGATGGTATTTTTTATTGGGATTGCTTTTAATCTGTATAACAGTTTTGGGAGAATGGCCATTTTCACAATGTTTCTTCTTCTTATCCATGAGCAAGGGATGTCTTTCCATTTTCTGAGATCATCTTCAATTTCTTTTTTCAGTGTATTATAATTTTCCCTGTATAGGTCTTTCACTTCTTTCATAAGAATAATTCCTAAATATCTCATTTTTTTGCTTACTAGTGTGAAGAGTGTGGTTTCTCTTATTTCCCTCTCTGTGATTTTGTTATTAGTGTACAGGAATGCTATTGATTTCAGAGTATTGATTTTGTATCCAGTTACATTACTGAATTTATTTATTATATCTAGGAGTCTTTCAATGGAGTTTAAGGGGTCTTCTATGTAAAGTATCATGTCATCTGCCAACAATGATAATTTAACTTCTTCTTTTCGTACCTTTACCCATTTTATTGCTCTCTCTTGTCTAATTGCTCTGGTTAGTACTTCCAGTACTATATTAAATAGGAGTGGTGATAAAGGCCATCCTTGTCTTCTGCCTGATTTTAAAGTAAAGGCTTTCAGTTTTTTGGCCTTTTAGTGTGATGTTGGCTATTGTTTTGTCATAAATGTCCTTTATTATATTGAGGTAAAGACCATCTGTTCCAATTTTCTGTAAAGTTCTTATCATGAATGAATGTTGGACCTTATTGAAGGCTTTTTCTGCAACTATAGAAATTGATTCTTACTTTTGGCATTATTGGTGTGGTGAATTACATTTATTGATTTATGTATGTTGAACCATCCCTGCATTTCTGGGATGAATCCCTCTTGGTCATGCTGTATAATCTTCTTGGTGATTTCATGCATCCTATTTGCCAATATTTTATTGAGGATTTTTGCATCTATGTTCATTAGGGAGATTGCTCTATAGTTCTCTTTTTTAGTTGAGTCTTTCTCAGGTTTTGGTAGTAGAGTAATATTTGCTTCCAGGAATGACTTAGGAAGGATTGCTTACCTTTCAATTTCATTGAATAGTTTGAGGAGAGTTGGCATTATGTCTTCTTTGTATTTCTTGTAGAATTCTGCAGTCAGACCATCTGGACCTGGGCTCTTCTTTGTAGGTAGGGACTTAATTACATTTTCAATTTCATTAATAAAGTTTGGGTTATTCAGCAGTTTTACATCCTCTTGATCTAGCTTTGGTACTTCATATGTTTCTAGGAGTCTGTCTATTTCTTCTGTGTTATCAAACCTTTGAGAGTAGAGGTTTTTGAAATAGGTGTTGCTGATCTTCTGTATTTCGGTAGAGTCTGTAGTGATTTCACCTTTTTCATTTCTTATTGCATGAATTTGAGCTTTTTCTTCCTTTTTTAAAAATAAGTTTGGCTAGAACCAACTCTTTGATTCGTTGATTCTTTGGATTGTTTTCTTAGTCTCTATTGTGTTGATTTCTGCTCTGATTTATAATTTCCTCCCTTCTTTTGGCTTTGGGCTTGCTTACTCTTCTTCTTCTAGCTGTTTGAGGTGTAGCATCTGGTTATTAACTTGTATTTGTTCGGTTTTCCTGATCTGGGAACTCAGTGCAATAAATTTTCTTCTGAGGACGGCTTTCATTGCATCCCACAGATTCTAGTAAGATGTATCTATATTTTCATTTTCTTGTAGATATTGTTTAATTTCTTCTTTAATTTCCTCTGTGACCCACTGATTACTCAAGAGTGTGTTATTCAGTTTCCATGTGCTTGTGGGATTTTTGCAGTATCTTTTATCATTAATTTCTAATTTCAAAGTGCTATGATCTGATAACATGCAAGGGATGATGTCAACTTCTTTGCTTTTGTTTAAATATATTCTGTGAGCTAATATATGGTCTATTTTAGAGAATGACCCATGTACTACTGAGAAGAGTGTGTATTCTGATGTTGTTGGGTGGAACATTCTGTATATGTCTATCAAGTCCATTTGTCACAGATGTGATTCATTTCTGTTATTTCTTTGCTCATTTTCTGTCTGGTTGATCTGTCCCTTGGTGTCAATGGCGTGTTAAGGTCTCCTTTTACAATTGTGTTACTGATAATATGAGTTTTCATTTCTGTTAATAGTTGTTTTATATAACTGGGTGCTCTGGAGTTTGGTGCATATATATTTAAGATAGTTATCTCTTCCTCTTGGAGTTTTCACCTAACGAATATGTAGTGACCCTCTTTGTCCTTTATGATCATTGTTGGTTTGAAGTTCACATTGTCTGCTAACAGAATGGCTACTCCTGCTTTTTTTGGAGGGGGGGTTCCTGTTGCATGAAGTATTGTTTTCCATCCTTTAACTTTCAGTCTGTGGGTATCCTTATAGGTTAGATGGGTTTCCTGTAAACAGCATATGGCTAGATTTTGTTTCTTAATCCATTCTGCTATTCTGTTTCCTTTGATTGGTGCATTGAGACTATTTATATTAGTGGTTATAACTGTTATATGCTTGTTTATTGTTGACATGTTATCTCTGTGCTATTGCATCGTTATCTTTCTGTTCTGTTTAATTATCTGCTTGCTTAGTGGATTTTTTCCTTTGTGTATCTAAACTGTCTCAATATCTTTTGCAGGTTGGCTTGGTGTTCATGAAGTTTTTCAGCTGTTCTTTGTCATGGAAGTATTGTATTTCACAATTGATTTTGAATGATCGTTTTTGCAGAGTACATCAGTCTAGGTTGGAAATGATTTTGCTTTATGATCTGAAATACTTCACTCCATGCTCTTTTGACTTTATTGTTTGTGCTGAGATATCTGCTGTGATTCTGATAGGTTTTCCTTTATAAGTGATCTGTCTTTTCTCTCTGATAGCTTTTGATAATGTATTCTTGTGTTGGATTTCTGGGATGGTGATTATTATATGTCTGGGTGTAGTTTTATTTTGGTTATGACTATTTGGAAGTCTATAAACTTCACTGAACCCGATGTCAGTTTCTGATCTCATAGAATATTGTTAACTCCTTAAATTCTGTTGAATACTATAACATGATTGTGCCTTGAGGATATTCTGTTAAGTGAAATAAAGATACAAAAGAAATTATACAGAGTGGAATGACAGAAGTGTCCAATTCATGGAGACAGACAGCAGAATGATACTCCCAGGGGCTAAAGGAAGGGAAATGAAGCTATTGTTGGGAGTGTTCACACTTTCAGATTGGAAATAGGGTTTTTGCAGCAGGATGGTGCTGATAATTGCACAAGGTAAATGTTCTTAATGACACTGGTTACTGACTAACGTAGTAGATTTTGTGTTGTGCATATTTTAACATGTTTTGGACAGTAGATAGGAGATGACAAAGGGTACAGAAGACATGAGTGGATTCAGGGACAGTTCTGTGACTCTCTGTTCATGTTTAAATGAGTAATCGTCTCCCAGATCCTGATCATAACATGCATCCCATATGTCACTCAAAGGACAGAACTTATAGTTGAATCCTCCAGTCTCCCAACAGTACACATCTGTTACTTCACCCACACTCAATAACAAGTCTCTGATCCCTTTATTCTGACCAGAGGAGGGGGGAGAAGAAGCATTTATGAAAAGTCTCCATGACCAGTGCTGTCCTCAGGGGGTTCCCACTCTACAGGTCTGTGGTCAGTGGTAGGGAGACTCCTCTTCTGTGGTTCTTTTTTTATTAAGGTAAAAGTCAATCTAAAAATAAGCATCTGTATTGGAGCACACATTTCAGTGGCATTTCATGCACTCAGGGCTCTGAGACCCTCATGATGGCTGTTAAAGAACACTTCCACCATCCCCAGTGGTAACCTAGGTTTATTAAACTGTCATTCTCCGTTACCCACACTCAACCACAGACCCGTACTGTGCTTTCTAAGGATTTGCCTGTTCTGGGTATTTATATAAATGGAAGCATAAAAATAAGTAAATATTGACATTTTAAAATAATCCAATTCTATTAGTCACAAAATCTCTAAATCAGGAAAGAATACATTTAACAGCATATTGTGCACATCTCACTTAAAAGGGTAAAAAAATGAAAACAATTCCAACATCTAACTGGAAAATAAGGGTGAAATTATGGTAAATTCTATAAAAGCTGTGTAGGTTAAAGCACATATGTAAACATAAAAACAATTGTCTTCGTCAAGCTTTCCCATTGGTAGGACACACACCTGGAAAGAGGAGAGGTTTAATCTGGCTTATGATTTCAGGGGACTCAGTATTGCCTGGTTCCAAGTCAGGGATACCAGAGCAGGAGGGTGTGATGGAGCAAAGCTGCTCAGTTCATGGTGGCCAGGAAGCAGAGTGGAGTGACAGTGCCAGGAGGAAGGGGCCAGAGACCAGATGGAGTACCTAGGATTACTCCTCCATGACCCATACAGACAAGCCCAGAAGTACACTTTATTAATCCCTTGGACAGCTCTCAAGACCAACAAGTTGACAATGAAAATTAATCATCACATAGTAGAAGTTTTGTGATGTTAAAATTATAGGAGATTTACATATTTGCAAATATACAGTATTTTGGGGTTTTTTACACCTTTAAAATTCTATTTACAGTAAAAAAAAAAGCTGAATTTTATGTACTAGAAATAACCCTTCCTTAGGTAAATTTTATAAAATCAACTCAAAAAGACTGAAAAATATAAGAACAGTGTTTAAAAATACTCACAAGGAGAGCCAAAAATCTTTACTCTGCTTTGAACAACTACTATGAAAGATAGTTAAACAATTTCTGAGTTAAACGTTCAAGACCTGAAATATTCAACTTCACACCTAAGTATCTTTCCTGGGGAAATGAGTGCTGTACCCATAGAAACAGAACAATGATGGCAGAAACCCTATTTTTAAGATCAAAACTGGAAACAACACACAGGACCTCAGCTGACAGACACATGAGGATCTGAGGTTCATCCACACAATGGGATGTGATGGCTCAGCCACAGACAAGGAGCAGCACATGGGGAAACCTAACATGGTTATGAGGATTGAATAAACCCTACCAATTCCCCAAAACAAAAACAATAACAAAATCAAACAAAAAACATCCTGCATCCTGTGTGGTTACAGACCTGTCACCAGCAGATGCATTGCTTAGCATGGAAGGAAGAAATTGTAAGGAGCCATCAGGAGAATGTAAAGTTTGATCTACGTATCACCACAGGGGTAAGAGTTTTCAAGGGGCTCATGTAGGTCAAGATTCTCAGGGGTTTTGTTTGGTTGTTTTTTAGGTTTTATTTTGTTTTGTTTTGTTTTTGGCACCAGGAACCAAATTCAGGACCTTGTGCTTGTCAGGCAGACACATTGCTGGTAAGGTATATTACTGGCCCAGGTCAAGATTCATCTAATTTTGCACTTCAAACCTGTAAGTTCTTTCTATGTCAATTATAATGAAATAAAATTGCTTTTAAAAAACACTTATCTGAGTTACCCACCGTAGCTTTTGTTTATTTATAGATTTATTTATAAGGAGTTTGGTTTATTTATAGATTTATTTATAAGAAGTTTTATTTATAGATTTATTCATTTTTGTAGTGCTGGGGATTGAACCCAAAGCCTTGGTCTTTTTTTCATAATTATTTCCAGACAGGATCTTGCTAAATTGCTAAGTTGTTTAGGTTGGTCTTGAATTTCATCACACTTATTAGTGTTTTTGTATACTGAATTATACAAGCATAACTAAATTGAGTAGTCTTGATTTAGTCTCAAATCAATAAATACAACTAAACAAACAAAAGCTGGTTGTGATGGTACATGCCTGTAATCCTGGCACTTAGAAGGATTGCTGTGAGTTCTAGGCCAACCAAGTTTACATAGTGAATTAAAGGGCAGCTTGAACTACACAGTGAGAACTTGTCTCAAAAACAAAATAATAACATAGAATAAATAAAATAAAAACTTTGACTAAGGCAAGTTATTATCCCCTAGTCCAGAGCATGGGCATCTTTAGTGGATTTACTTTAGAAGGTGTTGTGGTTTGTATCTGGGTGTCCCCTCAAAGCCTCAGGAAGGACAGAGGCAGCTAACCATAGCATCTGTGATTGCTTCATCATCTAGTGTTGGCATTGGCGATGTGAGTGCTGCATTTCCCTGGGGTTTGAATTACAGGAATAAAAGAGGTCTCTTGAGTCCATAATGTGAGAGAAGTGACAAGTCTTATCATTCTAAAGGAAATCACCATGTGTGGCCAACAGGTGCAGAAAATACTCAGCCTCCCAAAGCTGATTCACACAGGCACACATCATGATACATGCTCTGTCCCCATCTAATGACACATTTTAAGGCAGGTGATGAACAGCACTGGAGAGAACATGGGTGGCAGAGCAGAGTCCTATCCTGCAACTCCCGTCACAGCTATATACAGAGCCATACCTTGAATTCATAGGAAAAAAACTCTATTGAGTTTTTTCCCACATAGAACGCTGCACACATTTTCAAGAATTCTTTTCAAGAGTTTGATTTTCAAAGTACTTTTTGAAGCAGGAAGGAACTAGGACCCTCCCTAGCCTCCAATTAGAGCATTCACAGGAGAGCTATCTGGAGGATGCTGTGCATGGCTGCTAGAGGGAACTCTGCCCTGGCCCCAGGGTCATACAGGTGCATATCTAGTTATGAAAAACTCATGGCACCACAAGGTTTTCCGAGGGCCAGCCAGTGCCCTGGAAGTCTCCACTGCAATTCAGTGCTTCGCAACACTAGGACATCACTGGGCTATGGCATTTGGATTCAGGGGTGGCCAGTCAGGTGAGGGGCAGCCCTGTCTGACACAGCTGAGCAAAGTGTCCCTCTGGAGATGAACCTCCAGCGGGTCCACCTCACTTCCTTCTTCAGGTCTGGCAGCAAGAACATCACACAGAAGCACAGCAACACACTTGAAGCTTTGCTCAAACTAAATCTTTTAGTTTCCCTGGAAGAAATATTTGAAAATGCACAAGTTTTGGAAAAAATTAAGCTGAGGACAGTGCTCTGCCTGTTGTGTAAATAAACTGACTATTTACAAGACATGAAATAATGCCTGCAGGTGGGTCTGCTATGGCAGAGGTGTGAAAGACTTATACACGCAGGTTTCACAACTGCAAAAAAAAAAAAAAAACTCCAAATAAATGTTACATAATTTCCCTTTGGAACTGTACTACAGGAAGAAACATCCCAGCCGCAAGCTAGATTTAGGGAGCCAACTCAGTAAACCCAGGGCAAAACCCACCACAGGATTCCATTACCCAAATACCAGGGTTCAGCAGCTCTGCTCCCTGCTTGATGCTGCTGCTGATTGAAAATTTCAAGGTGTTTCCATCTGCACAAACCATCTCTGCCTCTCTCTGCTTGTGGCTCCCAGAGTGTGGCATCAGAGAGAAAAAGAATGTGCTTCAAGGACAGCAAGCCTCAGTCCCAGAGCAGAAAGCATTTGCACTGATCCTCTGAAGCACATGCTGACCACAGTTAAAAAGCAGAGAATCTACCAACAGTGTCAATGGGATTTTCAGTTCTGCTCACCGTGAAAGAACCTGCAGGTCAGGAAGGTAGTAGACAGCTCAACTAGATTGATTCTTTCTGCAAAATGTCTAAAGAGCAAAGCCAAATATTTCATTCTATGAACACACACAATTATGGCCAGTTACCAACTCAGGATAATGTACACCTCCAATCCTAGCACTCTGGAAGGGGGCAGGATAATGAATGAGGAAAGGTTTAAGCCTGGCCTAGGGAGCTCAGAATTTTTGTGAGACCATGCTTTAAAATTTGTAAAAAAAAAATTAAAATTAACAAATTTTACACATGTATGAAACTATGGATCATTAAGACATCCAAGAAATCACTGTGCACAGTTCATTAACCACTGTTCTTCTGTCATTATTCTCCTGTGTATTTTTTAGCCTTTTATAGACCTAAAAATGGCATCTTTTATGTGATCCCTATTAAAATGTACTTGAGTTACATTAAACTAAAACAAGAAAGTGTTTTTAAAAAAAGAGCAATTCCTTGCTCAAATCCTACTTCCATATATAAATTTAGTACAAAAACAAAAAGAACCATTAAATTATCTTCATACTAAGCTCTCCAAATCCTCAGAGGGTATATTCAGAAGCATATCTACATTCATCTCAGTTAAAAGGTTAAAGAAACTGAAGCAATTGAACTACCTGGCAGTAGATCAATTTCTACTTGGTAACCTTAAGGTAATATTAAGTAACCATAAGGTAAACCTTAAGCTAGGTGTAGTGACTAAGTACACATGCAAGAAAAATTCACAAAGAATGATTTATCAATTTATAGACAATTTTTGTCTCTGTTTTTAAAATTTCTTTTAATTTTTTTTATTTTGATTGACTTTTGAGACAGGGTTTTGCTATGAAGTTCAGGCTGGCATTGGACTTACATTGTAGCCCAGCTGACCTTAACTCACAGCAATCCTTCTGTCTCAGCCTTTTAATATCTTGCATTGCAAACATTTACTATGAAATCTGCCTCTCCTTGCCTTTTAAAATTTTCTCCAAGACAAAATTCCCCACGATTATGTGATATTTCCATAATTTATCAGGTGATTTTTATAAAATGAAATCAGAAAACACTGAAAATACACTGAAAGAGAATCAAAATTCTCATCAACACAAAACATAGTGTAACATAGCATAACATAGTAAAGCATAACACACACAACAAAACAAAGCAAAAGAAAGAAAGAAAGAAAACAGGCTCAGCAGTGTAAGGGCCAGCCTGACAAACATGAGATTGTGAGTTCAATCCCTGGTTAAAAAAATAAATAAATAAAACAACCATATAACTTTAATTTTAAGAAATGCTTCCAAGGGTACCTTAACAGTTTCTAAGTTAACCATACACAAGAAATATAATCAGAAAATTTCACATCTAAATACTTTTTCTTTGAAATAAAAGTCTATCTCTACTCTAGCCCATGTATCTGAAAGCCTGTGGCAGCTCAATTTCAAGGGTCAGCTGGGAAACAGAACAAATGGCCACCAGTAGAGGGGTGATGAATGAGTGAACAAGTTGCAGTTGGTGGGTTCAGCCACATAATAGTGTGTGGTGGCTCCACCAACAATAAGAATCAGCACAGGTGGAGCCCAGCACAGAGAAGCTGCTTGACTAAGAAAACAATCCAAAAAATCAATGAATCAAAGAGTTGGTTCTTTGAAAGAATAAATAAAATTCATAAGCCCCTAGCCAGCTTTATTTTAAAAAGGGAAAAAAAGCTCAAATTCATGCAATAAGGAATGAAAAAGGTGAAATCACTACAGACCCAGTAGAAATACAGAAGATCATCAACACCTATTTCAAAACCCTCTACTCTCAAAGGTTTGATAACACAGAAGAAATAGATTCCTAGAAACATATGAAGTACCAAAGCTAGATCAAGAAGATGTAAAACTGCTGAATAACCCAATTTCTATTAATGAAATGGAAAACATAATTAAGTCCTTACCTACAAAGAAGAACCGAGGCCCAGACAGATTCACTGCAAAATTCTACAAGAAATACAAAGAAGATCTAATGCTGACACTCCTCAAACTCTTCAATGAAATTGAAAAGGAAGCAATCCTTCCCAAGTCAATCCTGGAAACAAATATTACTCTAGTACCAAAACCTGAGAGACCCAACTGAAAAAGAGACCTACAGACCAATCTCCCTAATGAACACAGATGCAAAGTCCTCAATAAAATATTGGCAAATAGGATGCAGCAAATCTTCAAAAAGATTATACACCACGACCAAGTGGGATTCATCCTAGGTATGCAGGGATGGTTCAACATACGTAAATCAATAAATGTAATCCACCATATCAGTAGAGACAAAAGTGAGAATCACATGATTATCTCTATAGATGCAGAAAAAACTTTTGACAAGGTACAACATTCTTTTATGATAAGAACATTGCAGAACATTGGAATTGATGGGCTTTACCTAAACATAATAAAGGCCATCTATGACAAACCAACAGCCAGTATCCTATTAAATTGCCAAAAATTGAAGGCCTTCCCTTTAAAATCAGGCACAAGACAAGGATATCACCTGTCACTACTCCTATTTAATATGGTACTGGAAATACTAGCCAGAGCAATTAGACAAGAGAGAGAAAGAAAAGCCATAAACTTAGGAAAAGAAGAAGTTAAATTATCACTATTTGCAGATGATATGATATGCTACATAGAAGATGCCCAAAACTCCATTGAAGACTCCTAGATATAATAAATAAATTCAGCAATGTGGCTGGATACAAAACCAATTGCATTTCTATACACTAATAACAAAATCACAGAGAGAGAAATAAGAGAATCACACCCTTCACACTAGCAACCAAAAAAATGAAATATTTAAGAATTATTCTCACAAAAGAAGTGAAAGAACTATACAAAGAAAATTATTAAACACTGAAAAAAGAAATTGAAGATGATCTCAGAACATGGAAAGACATCCCTTGCTCATGGATAGGAAGAATAAATATTGTGAAAATGGCCATTCTCCCAAAACTGTTATACAGATTCAATGCAGTCCCGATAAAAATACCATCAACATATCTCATAGATCTTGAGAAATCACTCCTAACATTTATCTGGAGTGATAAGAGACCTAGAATAGCAAAGACAGTTCTAAGCAGCAAAGGCAAGGCAGGAGGCATCACAATCCCTGACTTGAAGTTGTACTGCAAAGCATCTGTAGTAAAATCAACATGGTACTGGAATCAAAACAGAGCCAAAGATCAGTGGAATAGATTAGAAGATACAACCACAACTACAAACACACTCAACCACCTTATCTTTGATAAAGGGGCCAAACATGTTCACTGGAACAACGACAGTCTCTTTCATAAATGGTATTGGAAAAACTGACTCTCCATATGCCGAAAACTAAAACTAGACCCATGCCTATCACCATATACCAAAATAAAATCTAAATGGATCCAAAATTAATATTAAAACAGAAACACTAACTTTATTGGAAGACAAATTGGGTAAAAACTTTGAAGACATAAGGGTAGGTAGAGAATTCATGAACAAGACTCAAACTGCATGGGAAATACTTCCTAGAGTTAATAACTGGGATCATTTCTTATTAAAAAGTTTCTGTACATCAAAAGAAATCTCTAACATAGTGAAAAGAAAATCCACAAACTGGGAAAAAATCTTAGTGAACTCAGACAAAGGACTTCTGTCTAAAACATATAAAGAATTAAAAAAATCATACCCCCAAAATTCAAAGACTGCATCCAAAAATGGGCACCTGAGATGAGTAAACAATTTTCAGATGAAGAAATACAAATGGCTAGTAAATACATGAAAAAATGTTTATCATCATTAGTCATTAGAGAAATGCAAACTAAAATCACACTGAAATTTTATCTCACTTCTGAAAGAATGGCCAAGATCAAGAAAACCACCAACAACAAATGCTGGAGAGGCTGTGGGGAAAAAGGAACTCTCCTGCACTGTTGGTGGGAGTGTAGACTAGTACAACCACAGTGTAGGGCAGTCTGCAGATTTCTCAGTAAGATGCAACTGGAAGTCCCATTTGACCCAGCTATTCCACTTCTAGGCATATTCCCAGAAGAGTTGAAAGCATCATACTACAGTGATATATGTGCACCCATATTTATAGCAGCACAATTTGTAATAGCCAGATCTTGGAAACAACCTAAGTGTCCATCAACTGAGGAATGGATAAAAAAGTTGTGGTATTTTTATACAATGGAGTACTACTCAGCTATAAAGAATGATCTCACTGAAAAATTTATAAATAAACGGATGTAGCTTGAGACTATACTCATAAGTGAAATAAATCAAACTCACACGTATAAATACCGAATAGTCTCCCTAGTTTAAGTAATGATACAAATACATAAAAGTACATGGTAATCATGATCCCCAGTCACCCTGATTTGAATCCATTTAATGTTTTCACTCATTAATTGGAATGGTGTTAATCTGGGTTGCTTTATATTATTGTCTGCGATACTATGAATAGCTAATAGCTTACTGTATTAATTTCTACTTTGTATGCTTTAATTTTGTAACATGGACAACTGTTTCTGAGATGACAGTATGTAATCTATTTACTAGTGAATTCTTACTGTATATTTTTTCTCTTGAAATTCTGTATTACTTGCAGCCTTTTACTGTCTTGCTTTGTTTTGTTTTGTTTTTCTCTTTAAATAAAAAATAATTAGGCTTTGTGTACATAATAAAAGAAACATAATGGCGATGGAGGCAACCAAGTGGGAGAAATGAGCACTGGGAAACAGCAGTGGCATGCCTGGGAAGGCGGTGGGGACCCAAGAGCTCTCCATTACTCCTCAGGAGCTGGGGTGGGGTCTTCAATCACAGATCTTCTGTTCCATGTTGTAAACCCCTGCAGCCTTCATACAGGCCAGCTGACTGGCTGCTCCATGCTATAAATACTCTAGGCTGAAGTTATTCCCCAAGTCCTGACTGCACTTGCTTGCAATGGGTGGCTGGGCAGCAGGAAAAGTTAGGTAACTGATGAAGAAGCCACTGGGTTTCCCACAAAGAAATAGCTGCAGACTTGGGGTCCCCAGTATGAACTGAGGTGAACCCACTGAATTTGATGGATAGTATAAAGACTTGCCATGGTCTTTGAACCATGTTGGCCTATAAAGTGGCACAGGCTTGGATCAAGGTAGCAGTGACACCGAGTGATGAGTTCTAAGTCCAGGCACTGCTCTACCAAAGGACTGCAGGTGACAATGGTGGTGTGAGGTAACCAGAAGATGATGGCTTTAGGTGGGATGGCATCAAATTAGAGGCAGGTGTGGATGGGGACAGCGCTGAGGTGGAGAGAACCCCATGTAAGCCTCTAGTGCCTCACCTCCCAGTATGATAGAAAGTCCACAGTAAAGGATGATGTGTGTTATTCCACTCTTGATGCACATTTGGGAACCAATTCCCAGAGAGGGGCAATGCCAGTCCTAAGGCACAGGGTATAGACAGTGTGAAGAGGACAGGGGAGAAGTCCAAAGGAAAAAGACTCCCTAGTACAGGACCTAGCCCACTCCTAAAGGCATTAGAAAAGCAACCCCGAAGCTCCTGGGACCTCATCCTTAAAAGGTGGGATTGATTTCAAGCAGTATCCCGAGGGATACACACACATTTCCACACACACACATATGAATACACACAAACTCACATGCACACAGTCACACAGCTATGAACACACAGTGATGCCATAGGCACCCACTGGGTTGCTTGGAGGAAAAGTGATCTGATTTAGTCAGTCTACATGCCCTAAATTCTCACCTTATTCCTGGCTGAACTGGGCTTGGACCTGAACAGAAAAGGACAATATGTCCCTTGCCACCCAGAAGCTGGAAGGCTGCAGGAGAGAGACAAAACACTGCAGAATGTAGTGGAAGAGAAGATCCAACACTATATCCCAATAAAGCAAGGGGACACAGAGGCTGAGGTCACTGCATGGGGGCATCTGAACAGCCTCACTGAGCTGGCACTGGTGCCTGAAGCTGAGACAGGTCGGACCTACTCCCGCACAGAGCTGAGTCCATGTGGCAGAAGACAGGGGACCAACAATCTGGAGATTCAAAGTCAAAATTGTTTTTAGTCAAGAAAGAGGTGAGAAGTGAGGACACAGGGTCTAGGAGAATAAGAGAGGGGAGGTTCTCTCCTCCCTTAGGGAGGAGAGAAGGGCAGAGCCTCACATCTGCTATAGTGCATCAGTGACCACTGATGGATGCATGGCTGTAAACTTAGGCACCACAGGTAAACTCCGGTTCTCTCAGGTTCTGTGGATCAGGAATTCAGGAGGTGCTGCTGGGGAATCCACCATAGTTTCTCCTGAGCAGGCTGCAGGCTCAGCAGGAGCATCACTGTGGCAGAATCTGCTTTCAGGCTCTGTCCCTTGATAAAAGGTGGGGACTCAATTAGGACGGAGGTCTGATGTCTCCTCTGTGTGTTACCCTTTTTCCATCCAAAGTGTCAGCCTCTCCTCTGGGTAGATGCAGAGACAGTCAGGGATTTAGAGAGGAAGACAGCACAAAACAGATGAAGGAAGGAAGGAAGAACAGAGGAGGGAGAAAGCAGGAGGTTGGTCACAGTCATTTTATGTGTGAACATTAAAAGTCACATCCCATTACATCTGCCATATTCTGTTATTAAGAACAAATCAGGAATTGGGCAGAGAACTCAGGATAGGGCAGGACTTGTGTACCATGCATGAAGTCCTGGGCTTAATTTCAGCCTGACTAATACAAACCAGAACAAAAAAGTCACTATGTGTGATGGATAATCAGGCTATGAGCTACTCAGGATGTGGCCATAGTAAGGTGGTTATAGATGTCAGAGGTTGAGCAGGGGCCCGGGCCACAGGTGTGGTGACTAACACAGGTGTGAATGTAGGCACAGTGCCAGCAGATTTGAGGCTTATCTCCATCCATAGTGCTTGCTTAAGCTGTGTAACATCCTGACTTGAGGCCACAGCACCAGTACATACAAGAAATTGTGATGCTTAGGGAACATCAGGATGGCTGAACTGACGAACTTCTGCCCTCTCATGATACCACCAGTGAAGGTCCAGGAGGTGAGTGTCCTTTCCACCACCACACAGCAGGAGCCAGGCCTGTGTGCACTGTATTCACCTCTATCCTACCCTTCCCTGGATTTCACCTCTAATTCTGTACACTATGTACATGTGACACCAGCCCACAGGCATTACAAATGTCATCTCACACCTCAGATGATTTCCCTAAGAAGTAAATGCCAGGATGACCTCCATGGTGCAGGAAGACACACTGGGAAGGTCCTGAGAGCCATAGTGTCTTGTCTAGGTTTGCATAGGAAGTCAGAATGGGGAGTTAGGTCTAAACCTATGTCTTCTCAGACCTGGGACCCTAGCTTCATTGTGATTTTTCCTTCCCCAGGCAGAAGCTCTTCCTCCTGCCAAGGATCCATCATTTTGGTGAAGGATTTCTCTTCACTGTGAAGGACACTGGAGAGTCATTTCATGGGCTTTCATGGTATGCAGAGCAGGACTCTCTGGGGGATACCAGCAGAACCAGGTCCACATGGAGGGAGCTGGAGGTGCCTTAAATCATCAGCATATCAGGCACTGACCATGATGCAATGACCAGAGCAGATGCAACCACTGCTCTCTTGTGCTTCCATGTTGTCCAGGCCAGCACAATCAACCTGGACCAAGTACTACCAGTATTAGAGACTATGTTCCTGGCCTCTGTACATGTGAACACATAGTTGGGGAAGGGGAGTCCTAGGAAGGCACACAAAATGGGGTTATGGACTGTTACATGAACTGAAGGTGGAGGAAAGGCAGGCAGGACACACTCCCTCTGTCCACTCTCTTCTTAGATAGTTATAGAGCAGCAACCTCTAGAGCACCCATGGGTAGAGTAACACTGCAGACAGCACCCTCTTTTGCACAGAGGCCACACACCACATGGGTGGGAAAGGGAGATGCATTTCAAGCTTCCTGAACAGTGGAGGACATGTGGTCACAGCACTGTCCAGGAACCTCTGTCAGCAGATGAGGACTGATTATGGTTAGGGCAGGGGATGCCCTGGGAGGGCAGTTGGGAAGGGAGATCAGACCTGTACTGCTGCTTACACCTGTGCTCCCAAGTCTAGAGCCTCCCTTCTTGGCTCCTGGCAGGTGCTGCTGAACAAGATGGGAAACCCAGCCCACCCTAACTTGGTGTGATGGAAAAACCTGAGCTCACTGAAGCTGAGACCTTAAGTCAAGAGAGTTTGGCCTGCTTCTGTGAGGCTCTGAGGAGGGCACAGGGCACTTTACACAGAGAAAGCCTCCCATATTTGTGGCCTTCTGCAACCCTGAGTCATGCAGAAGTAAGTTGGTTGAGACAGAGTGGGAAGCTTCGCTGGGGGGATTTGTGCACAGACCCTCTGTGACAGGTACTGGAAAGTTCTGGGGCCTGCAAGGAGCAAGGACATGTGGTGATCTTTTCTCCTTCTGCTGGGACAGGACTGGTACCTGACTGAGCTCAAGACCTACTTGCAGAACTTGTGCTAGCACCACTTCCAGTGACCTCACCATCTCTGGGATCAATGTAAAAACTATGCTCAGCTCGGTACCCGTCTCCATGAATTCCAAAGCTGGGGCTGCTGCTAGCTCCATGGCAAGCATCCCGAACTCTACTTAGGACAAAGTCCTGCAAAGCCCCTGCCTTTCCTTTGCTCTCCCCTTGTATCCCTTGTATTTCTTTCAGTTTTAATTTGTACTCTTCATTGCATAATTTTTCTAAGCACTAAATTGTAAGATTAATTTAATTAACAGTTAAGATTTCATTAGTTTCAACATGTTCAGTTCAGTAGCCTGTAAGCACATCATCAATTTGTACATTCTTAGGGTTAGGGTTAGGGTAGGGTTAGGGTTAGGGTTAGGGTTAGGGTTAGGATTAGGGTTAGGGTTAGGGTTAGGGTGTGCTTTCACTGACCATTTTTCATGCCTTATCCTATAATATGAACAATGTTAACCATTGTTCATCTACTATTTTGAAATGCTTTATCATTATTTTATCTTTTTTTGTTTAAAAAAAAAAAACATGTGCAGGACAAAGAACCATCAATGAGAGCTCCCCAAATTCTGTCTTTTGTCCACATCATTTAGCAAGTATTCAAAATTAAATTTAGCCAGAGTATACAGAAATAAAAGTGATATAAATAGTAACACGGAGAACTAAGAAGCACATGTAGGATAGACATGTAATGCTTGTATTTCCTGAAAGTGTCTCTCACCCTTTCATTTGTTCCTTGCTGCCAGGCTGTGGGAGACCAGGCTGTGTAAGGGTGAAGTCACTAACCATGAATGAGCTCCAGCTGTATTGGAAAAGCTCCTAGTTGCACTGTTCTGAAGTCAAGGTGACACCAGAGCTGAGGCAGCCAGAGGACATGGGCTGCTGACTCCCCTATACCAGAGCAATAAAGCTGCCAACCTTAGAGATAGAACATTTTCTTACCTGGCAAGGTTTACTGCTTTTGTTTCTCAAGACCTTGGTCATTTTCACAGGCTTTTGCTTCTTATGTGCCCTCCACTTCCTGTACCCTCAAATCTTTGAAAACACAATAATCTCCACCTTTACTCCTGAGAGAGTCCCGACCTTCCTGGCCTCCTCAAACACCATGCCACTTTTTTTAATTTAAGCCTTCTCCATAACTCGTTTTAGGAGGCTGGAGACTAGGTCAAGTTCCCAATATCAGGTTAAGCCTGAATTTCTTCCAGCAGTATTACAGCTTTGCATATTCTGTTCCATATCTACCATCTTATCTTTCCTGCTCTCCACAGAAGCCCAGAGCCACAAAATCCTGACAATTGGTACTCTGAAGAGTCACCATAGTCTTTTCTATCTTTGTCTTTGACAATATTGTCTTTATCTCATACACATTGTACTCATTGAAAGACACTAGGTGAGACTGGATGGAATCTGACCCTTTGGGTCATGACCATGTTGATTCCCACATATTAGTACAATTTTCAATTTTCAATCAAGGTCTGGAGTTCACTGCAGTGTTCTGTGCAAGTCTGCACCTGGAGGCTGACAGGTCTGCTACAGAAGGTTCGAGAGTCTACACAGAAAGGCTGAAGGATCCAAGGCAGAAACCAAAAAGTCTGTGCTGGAAGTCAGGAGATGACATCCAAGCCAAAGGTGAAGACTGGAGCTCCTCCAAAGAACGGAACTACATCCATCCTTCCTCCTTCCCTTCTATACCTTCAGTTAGTGAGTCACCCTAGGGAGGGTCTTCTACACCTTAGGGAGTAGAGTTGCTAAGCTTATGTAGTTAAGCTTCTGAGTGTCTCAAGTTGACACAATTGATCACTCACTACAGTTATACACCCATGTGCAGGGCACACAGAGTCAGGTATGCTCCTAACAAAGCAAAGCCACAACCTGCAGTGTGTCCTGTGCTGTGTGCTTCAATTTGAAGTCACATCCCCATTTTTGGAGAAAAAAAGTTTTCTTAACAAAGTATGTTTTCAAGTGCTCATTGTACGATGACATTCTGCCAGACTTTGGCACACATTTCTAGCCCCCATAAGTTCACCCTCTTGGGTGTGTGTGTGTGTGTGTGTGTGTGTGTGTGTGTGTGTGTGTATTCTCTCATGTACTATGTAGCTTGAATTACACAGCTTTGCTGAGACTTCTTGCACACAGAAGGCTTCTCTGAGCATCTCTGCATTTACCCAGGTTTGACTTCCAGGTGAATCTTTTTCCACATCCAAGACACAGGGCCTCTCAGCTGGGTTTGTCCTCCTGTGGAAGATGAGCTTGTACTGTTGGACAGTTTCAGCAGCCCCTTGCACACAGAAGGCTTCTCCTTGGAGTGTGTTCCCTGATGTCTGAGGACATTTGCCTTCCAGCTAAAGCTTTGCTCACTCTGCACAAACTTGAAGTGCTTATTCCCAGACTGCATCCCCCAGTGTGTGATGAGATGTCACGCTAAAGCCTTGCCCAGCCCTGTGGCATCCATAAGGCCTCTGTCTGGAGTGCCCCAAAGTGCCAGGATCTGTGGAAGAACACTTTCTCTACTGGGCCTTTCACTGTTGCTCCTGAAACATGACACTCCACGAATGCCATCTGCCTTGAACAATAAACTACATTCACTTTGCAGGACGAATTAGGCCACCTGTGGCTGGAATAACTGTTTCCTCCTTGGCTTCCTGTAGCTGCCAATACTTCATGCAGTCTGCAGCCAACATGCTGGAATATGCTGTATGTGTTTGAGGTCCCCAGTCCATTCTAGGCCCACAGAAACTCATCTCCCCAGTGGTGTCAGCGTGGACACCTTCCTGTCAGTCCACAGTGTCTCTGCATCCCTTGATGCAGCTGTGTGGTGCATTGATGTTGCATGGGAGGGATTCAGAAAGGTTTTTCACAGCCCATTCAGACATTTTGAATGTGAAACATTGTGGCTCCCATATCAGGTCCTTCAAATAATAGGTGTTATAACTCTGTGGTGGCTGATGGTGGTGGGTGCTTTTATTTTTTTTTATGTGAAAACATAAAAAAGAGTCTGTGAGAAGCATTTGGACTAGAGAGGAAGGAGCCTTGCTTGGAGGACCCACTTGCCAAAGGATTTTTCAGTGCACTCATTTCCTGCCTTCTCCTTCTCCTTCACCTGCACCTAAACTTTCACAGGGCCCCACACTTGAGGTACAAGGAAGGATAACATATGTACACCTTGCATACTTATGGCACAGCAGCAAACAGACTAGAGTTTCAAGGCACAGAAATGAAGAAGCATGTGAGGTGGGATATTTTTGTAATTTTTATTTTAAAGAGAATAAAATCAAGCAAAATAGAACCTTATATAAAGCCATCAAAACAAAACAGTGTAAGCAACACTGGACTCCAAAACAAGATAATCGGAAATCAGCAATAGTTACCATGATTCATCTTGCCTTCAAAATAGCAGCCCATAACTTCAGACATAGTAAAAATCAAACAAAATAAAACAGAGTAGAACTAATAAAAACAACACAATGAACCCAATAAAGGACTTGAAAACAAGATAACAGTAAAATCAAAATGTCTATCATAATATAATTTCTTGTCTTTGAAATAACTTCCCTTGCCATTGGGTATGAAGAAATCAAACAGGACAAAACAGAACAAGATGCAACCATACAAAACAATGAACATGATACAGGGTTTCAAAACAAGATAATAGGAATTAGCAATAGCTACCACCTTCAGAAGGAGATTCCCCCATATCCTCTGAATAGATGAACAGACCACCAGCTTTAGACCTGCAAAGTCAGTGAAACACTAGACGCTACAGCATTAAGCTGTATTTTACCTCACTAGCCATCATCATGGCCTGTGTTTCTCTGGATCAGCCAGTTGCTGGGGGAGAGGGAACTTGGCTCTTTTTGTCTCCCAGCCTGCACACCGGAAGGTACTGGTGTCTAGTTCTCTCTGCAGTGGCCCACACATGACACCGACTCACAGGGATGGCTTAGCTTCTTGTTGGCTTCTTGTTCTCCTTCCCTGCAGTCTGTGAATGACACAGACTCATGGCAAAAGACTGGCTTCTAGTTCTCCCCCCAGCATCCTGCACATGGTGACCCATCTGAGGAGGCTTTTTGACTCACAGGATGCCTATTCTTTTCCTCTTTCTATTTCAAGGGGAGGTATGATCTAGCCAGCAGCAGCAGGAGGAGGCACATGGATGTCCAGCTCACAGTGATTAAGAAACCATGAGTACCTCCCTCAGTTGATGTTAAGAGAGCCTAAAAGCAGCCTGGGTTACTCCTAAACAGCAAACCCAGACCTTGAAAGGCCAAGTCACAGTGGAATTCTGTTCTTGGTTTTAGCACAGGCAGAGTTTCCTAAAAAGACTCAGAGTGGAGGATGTGTCTGCTGCCATTACCCATGCCCTGGAGCTGACTGACCTTAAGTAGCCAGGCTCCCTATCGCACTCTGCAGGCCATTCTTCCCCAGCTGACCACAGGGAATCTAGGAGCACCTGAGAGAGGGGAAAAGACTAGGGCAATACCCCTGTGCAGACCACTCCCCTCTACACACATCCTGCTAAGATCTTGAGAACCAGCATGGATGTGCATCCTTTCAACCCCAAGACATCTCTGCACCCTCATCTCCCAGCATCTGGCCTGACACTGCATGCAAGCTCCAGGTAGCAGACACTTTAATGCACAGGTCAGGAGGGCAGTGGTTCTAGAGAGTTTCAGCTCCTCACAGGGGCCACTGGGGGCAGTGGTGGGGGCTCAACTCACACACCAAATATTCACCTTGCAAAGCCCAGCAACCAAACCTGGCCATGAACTGGAGCCCTAGAGATGAGGAACACAAACAATAGAAGCTTTCATGTTGTGCAGAACTGAGGCTCTACCATGGCAATAGTGCAAGTTCAGGATCCTCCTTCCACAGAGCCTGGGCTGGGCACCACAGGACAAGTGCATCTCCATCATGCCTGGCTCTGGGCCCAGCCTTGCACTTGATTTTTGCAGTTACAGGCACCCCTGAAACTGCTATGATAGATCTGAACTTGATTCAGGGCAACAGCAGAAACCAGCCCTGGCTCTTCAAGGCACCCCCTCTGCCCAGCATGAGTTTGGACCCTAAAGCTTCAATGCACTGAATTCTGGCCCCTCCCCAGTCCTGTTGGAAGCTTCCCTAAGTACTGCTCTCTGTTTGGAAGGCTGCTGAGCCTCTGGAAACTCCAAGGGGGCATAAACAATTACAGCTATGGTCTCAGTCAAGGCTAAGTCCACACACAATATGAGGGCAAAAGTCTGTGTCACTGCCACCCGTGATAGCAGGGACCAAAGGTGACCAGGTGATTTGTTACCTATTGCCCCCTAATGGCATTGCTGGGGCACCCAGGGGAGGAAGGTGGCTCCCTTCCAGCTCAGCAGGAATGGCAGCAGACACCTAGCTCCCTCATACTGACCCCTGCTACACTGTTTGCCAACACTAGGCTCCCAGCCTCGACCCCTCTCTCTGGACACTTTGTTCTGAGGTTTACTCCATTGGGTCGCATGCCAATATTTCTGTGCCTCTGTGCTTCCTTGAGCCTGGGTTTATGAGGGACATGGATGTAGAGTTATGGCCAAGGTTGTGGCTGGGTGAGGGTCATTAGAGGGTTGCAGGTCATCAGGCAGGTAACAGCATGCCAGTTCTGTCCTTCAGTCTCCCAGATGGTAACCACTGTGGAGAATGACCCAGCAGCCTTAGGTGACATGAAGCTCTCTGAGGAGGTCACCTGTTCATAGCAGCAGTGCTCCTCAAAGCTGGAGAACAGAGGGAGAACTACATGGAGCTCTCCCTCCTCAGTTCACACTGTCCAGTTTCAGCCTCATGCTCTGGAACTCTTGACTTCGAGGAGACATTCATGAGAGGGCCAAGAAAAGATCATATACAGCAAGAGCAAGGCCACTTCTGCAGGCTGGACTCGGGCCCCTGGCCACCCCTGCTGCTGCTTGCCAGGATTTAGCATGAGGCAGGCTGCTGTGTGGGGACTGCTGGGACCCAGTCCAACAGAGTTATTTGGGTTAGCTGTGTTCAGTTCCTGGAGCACTTCCTCCTCCCCTTCTTCAACCAATGAATCAAAGTGTTCCTAGCTTACTGGTCAGACCACAATTTGTCCAAAGCCAGATTGGATCTGAGGGCCATTATCCTGCCAATTTCCACTCTATCTCCAGAATTACAAGTCACATATTTCAGTAAATCACCTCTTCAAAGCAACGTTTTCCCTCTCTGATCATGTCCGTGCCCTCCTGTGTCCCTAACCAATATCCACAGAGATACTGTTCAAATGTCAATCAGATCACATCACCCAAATCTCTTTGGTGACTCACTCAGAACAAAAAGCAAAGTCCTCAAAATGCCTCCAAAGTCCTAGCAATGTGGGATTTTGATTTTATCTTACTTCATCCTTTTCTCTTCTCTGCTTGGGTCGGTCTGTTTCTCACCACCTGATGTCCTATCTGTTCCCCAACTATCTGGGCTCACTCGTGTCTGGTGGCATCCATCTGATTATTCTGTTTGTGACACTCACTCGCTTGAGGTGTCCACTGCTCTCGCACAATCCCAGGCTGCTCCTTCCTGTATTTCACCTTCTCCGGAGGCCTTCACTGATCCCTTCATTTCAATCTGTGACTCCTCAGCTGATGGCTCGCTCCATCTCCACTCCTGCTTCCCATTCTCCCCGGAACTCAGCCCTTCAAAACTAGTACTTTGGACATTTATTTTGTTATTTCTCTGTAATTATGTTTATATACTCTTATCGATTAGTTTTTGCCTTCACCAAATAGAAAGTATGTGCATTTATCTGATCATTACCTTATTCTCTGAATGTAGCAGTCAAATACACAGATAACTAATTCCAATAATGTTGCACATTTTTACATTTGTAGATTAAGATCTTGACCTGTGTATCCCTTCACTACATTATTTTTTTCTACTTTATTATTCTTTCCACTTCCAAGCCAATATATTTTTTTCATTTTTCTGTATGGTTCTTTTTCTAGCTTTTAACATGCTAGAGTTTTAAATCTTTTCCATATGTATTCATCTATTTAAATTTTATTTTATATGTTTGCATATAAAATACACAGTTTACAATCCTAGAGAATGGTTTCATATACATATCATATAGCTTGGTTTTTTTTTTTTTAATATCCTTTCCTTTCCTTCCCTTCACCTCTCCCCATCTTGTCTAGTTCTCCAATCACCTTTTTTGTATCTGTTGATACTATTTGTCTTAGTACATGTTATGCCTTATACTGTTCACATAGATTAATTATAGTCCTGTACAAGGTGAAACATTCCTCTCATTTTCCCTTCCCCTCCATCTTAGTCCATTCCTTGTTCCCTTGTATAATTTCCTTATTGGAAGAAATCTGTCCTCTTGTCCCTTTCTAGTCATCTTTTCTCATTTGTGTTGTTTACAATTTGCCTCACTCAAATGAGGTATACCATATGTCTTAGTTACTCTTCTCACTGCTGAAACAAAATACCCAATACCCAGTGTTAAGGGGAAAAAGACTTATTTAGCTCATGATTTGTAAAGCTTTCATTCCATAATGACTTGTTTCAAGACAGGGTGTCTTTACAGTGGAGTGAACTCATAGCGGCAGAAGGGATACAGATAAGTCTTTGCTGTTCCTTACATTTTATGCAGGCTCCATGGTTATGTATCACTCACACCTTGAATTCTAGCACTGAACTATGAAGCAATCACAAACTCTAGATTCAGCCACCTCTGAAAAGCCCAACCTTCATGACTGCATGAGGCACTAGGGGGACATCCAGACACAAATCATAGTACCGTACAGTATTAAAGCTGTTGTGTCTGTTTTACTTCACTCAGCGTTATGTTTTCCAGATATATTCATTTTCCTACAAATGTTTCAAACTAGTCGTTCTTGTTAGAGAAGTAGGGATGCATGCATTTTTGAGACACTCATTGTCACTGACTACAGTACTTATGGATGCAGAAATGTCCATTTGTTTAGGCTTTCTCCTAAGACCCTGGGAACATTTGCATTTGTCACCCAAAACTGGAAGGAGTTCCCTCATGTCCTTCTGCACATTTATAGCTAAACATACCAAGCTTCATTCAGAGAAGGTGTAATATCTATCCTGAGTCACTCTCTGCAAACTTGTATCATACTGAAAAAATACTGAAAGTGTTTTCTCACATATTTTTTCAGCATTTTCACACCTTCTTTATATATGCAGATATATCAAACTATTATTTAAAAAGCAAACAATGAGAATACAGTGAGGACATTTAATATAAATTTTATTATATTCTATAGAAGGCCTAGGTAGAGACAGTTCTTCAAAGATATAAGAATGGGAAAACAAAAACAAAGAATGGACGTTTCTCTGAATGGATGAAATTTGTGGATTTAGAGATCTTGTTCTTTTGTAGTTTTTCAGTCTCCTGATAATGTGCTTACTGACATAGTATGAGAAAGTTACATCAATCATGCAAACAGTTCTGCTTATTGCTTCAGTGGCTAGGGTTGTAAAAAACTTTTATTTTTACTGCTCCCCAGAGGAAAACATTAAAACCTAGGAAGCATGCAATACCAGATACTATGTTATTACTATTTTAAAAAAGTGTTTTAAATTAAAATATATCATACCCAAGGTGAATTAATTTTTCCTCCTTTATATGTGTGTACACATACATAAACAAATAATTTTGATGAGCATTCTTGACTTGCATTTCTCTTGAGATCAAACCTCTTTTGTCATCTTTTAGACAGCTCTTAATACATTGATCATGATTATGTCTCATGTAAATAAAATGGTTGCAACCTGATCATAGTATTCTGTGTATATCAGAGCCCAGGGACAAAGCATGACAAAGAATTAATTTAAAACCAACCAATCTGGCATCAACTTGCCTCAAATTGATTATAATTAGGTAAAGTATTTTAATGTAATCTTGAGTTCAAGACTAGTGGAAGCGACTTGCTTTACATGAAAATGCTTACTGGAAATCTAAAAGGGGAATATAAACACCTACCGACATGAAACAGAGAGCGAATGTTCACTGTGAAATCATGTTATAAATGGGTTCGTAACTTTAAATTCACTTCACAGTTACTCAGTGAGCAAGGAAGTCTATCTAGTTTCACAGCAGCATCACTTGCCTCCACAGGGCTCACCCTTCACCTTTTGCCTCTAAACTGATCTACTACTACATCATCAGCACTTGCACTTCACTTCAGTCAATCTCTGTGTTCGTTTAATGTGATGATTTCAAACCTGTGGTTTGACTGTGGAAAAGTGAGCTAAACAAAGCAGCTAATGTTTCCTGTAGGACATCCTAGAGCTATTGTAGGATCAGTACACTGGGAATTTTCAGGAGAATGATGACTGGAGCACTAACATCCTGAAGAAATAAACATCTACGGTTCTTTGAAGTTGCATGAATTGGTCACTTTTCGCTTGCTCTGTCAAAATACCTGACACACACAACTAAAGGAGAAAAGGTTTCACATATTTCAGCCCATGACCATCTTGCTCCAAGGTAGAAACATCTTTCGACAAGGCTGTAGTAGGGGGAAAACTACTCACCCAGTGCAGCATGGAGGAAGACAGAAAGGGAAAAAGTCCAAGCAGAGATGCACTTCACACCCACAGCCCAGTGACTTCCTCCTTCCAGCCAGGTTCCCTTCCCAACAGCCCATCCTGCTGTGACCTCTGTGGATCAGCCCATGCTGGAGATGAGCGCTCTCACAATTCTATCAGCTCTCTAGGCCCACCTCTGCCCTGTGCTGCACTGGGGATAAATCCCCCAATACATGAGACTTTGGGGACACATCCTGTTTAATCATAACATTACCTAACTCTGGGGGCAACAACTGTGACATTCAGCGCTCAGAGACAAATTCCTAAATGAGGGGCATATGGTCTGACCTCTAAATTCAGAGACAGCAAGACAGAGATAGAGAGACAGAAACAGAGAGATAAAAAGAGACAGACAGATGGAGTGACTGGGAGATAGACAAAGAACTAAAGGAAGAAGAAAAAATTTTAAAAGGCCTCAGACCATAACAAAATCGACATGCTACCGGTAGACAGGAAACTTAAATGATTCCTGCCATACTCGAGGCCATTTGATACACAGGAAAAGTGAAAATAACACATTTTTGAACCTCTGTGCACCGATAGATAATGGAACAGAGCCATAGGAATATCTATATTAAGAAAGAAAAGAGCCCAAATGTGAAGTCACACAGAGTTAGAAGAAAGGATGAGAGCAACAATTAGATCTAGGGCTGGGGATGTATTTCAGACCTAGAGCGCTTCACTCACACGTGTGAGGCCCTCGGTTCTGTTCCCACCATTGCAAATAAATAAATTCTGAAATGAATTTTATAAACTTTTAGTAAATGGCCTAAGCCATTTCCTGTGGAATACACTGTGATCTGAGAATTTTGGGAGGCTGAGGCTGAAGGACCGCAAGTGCGAGCCCAGCCTGGGGAGACAGTGGCTCAGGGAGATCCTGTTGGAACTCTGAAAATTAAAACAGGGCTGGTGTGGACCCCAGTGCCAAGCCTTGGGTTCAATCTCCAGTAGCGCTAAAAAATTTTATAGAGGCACATTAGATCAGACTCAGCCTAAATGCAGCTCGTATTTTAGAAACTGCCAGAAGTATTTTCTAAAGTGATTTGTGGGAGTCAAGAACAAGGAGTCAAAGGAAGGCGATCCTTGTGTGGCCTGCGGTCAGACTTTCAGTTTCCTGGGATTTTTCATATCCTGCGTGGTGCCAGGTCAGTGCACTTTTTGCGCGGACACCAGCTCCCATCCCAAGACCGCTTCTCTAGGAATCTGAGATCTGGCCTCACAGAAGCCACAGGTAACTGAATGTGTCCCCACGAACTCCAAATAATGGTGACAATGTTAAGAGTGCTGACCAGCACCAACTATACGATTGCATAACGATATGGTTGCTGAAATTCTCAGGAACTGTAACCTGCTACTAAACCTCAATTATGACCTCCAAATTCTGCAGCTCCCTGTCCAGCCAATCTGGCAATCTTCCAGGACAGCACCGAGGCGCCCATCAGGTGGCGTAGGCAACCGGCTTGAACCTGAGGACCTAGCCCCTCCTCCTGCTGTCTAGGGAACACTGCAGGGGCCTGGGCTTCCAGCGTGTCTCTCTGTCCAGATTGCTTTGCATTTCTCATCCCTGAACGGTGGAGAGCCTTGGATGTCATCCAGAGGTGTCTGTGTCAGAGCCCCTGACCAACACAGGCCTGCATGGTGCAACCCAGCTGCAGAAGAGGATTTAGACAAGTTTCCCAGGAGTTTCTGTGACCATCTCTAGGGACAGCTGCAAGAAAGTGGACCGAGCTTGGAAAGGGACTCAGGAAACTGCCTGGAGAAGCTGGCTGCTGTGTAGCCTCCAGAGCAGTGACAAGCCCTTGGGACTTGAAAAACTCTGAAAGATTCCAAGAATGCAGTTGTGAATCGTGAAAGACACCTAAAAAACACTTGTGGGTAATTTTCATTCCATCCTTTCAGCGTGGAAACAGGGTTTCTAAGGCATGGAGCCGAGAAACCATCAAGGAAGTGGTTAATGAACTTGCCCACAGAGTCTAAACAAAGCACACAGCAAAACCAGAAGACAACAACAACAACAAAAAAAAAAAAATGTGGGAGGCATTCTGCACACACAAGTGTGATAACAACATTGATTTCAAGTTTCACAGCCACGACAGGGACCACTTTAGTGCCCATGAGTGGAAGAATGGAGGGGAAAATATTGCCCCTGCACGCAGGTGAGTATTGGTCACCTTTAAAAACAAAGTCCTTCCCTTTGAGGCCACAAAGTTCTGAGTGAGGCATAGGAGGCAAGAAGCCGCAGGTGGTGCAAAGAATTCACCCATGGTCAAAACACTCAGAAAAATTAAGTCTACTGACACACTGCAGGAGAGCAGCAGGCAAGGTCAAGCCAAGACTGTCAGGCTGACAGGCCGAGATTTTACACTTAATTATAACATGAGGAAGGGGTCGGGAAAGGCCGTCCCAGGAATCATTTTTTTTTCTTTTCTCTGGGACAGGGTTCAGACTGCCTTTCAACTTACTGTGTAGTCGAGGCTGGCCTCAGACTTGCTATGATCCTCCTGCCTCAGTTTGTATCTGTATCTATACCTATATCTATATGTACATCACCAATATCATCTATATCATCTATGTCTATATCTATCTATATCATCTAAATCTCTATCTACATTTCTCTGTGTCTATGTCTACTGGAAGCTATGGGCTCTGTCTCTCAGGAAAACCCTGACTAATACAGGCCATCTTTCTTTATTTTCAAGACTGTTTCCCTGGCTACTGCTGATGGGCTACTGATGATGCACCCATGAAGATCCCCTGTCCTGGTGAGGAGAGGTGCTGGTGTATGTGTCCTGCTCCCCTCCCCCTTTTTCACTTCAACATGTCCTTGTAAGTCAGATGGATGCTTCCAGTCTCCACATGTCTCTTATTATTATCAGTAATCAGCTGAGTGAATGTTCATCCCACAAGGAGATATCAGTGATTATCTTTTGAAGAACAATGAACAGCAGACTTTATCTTTTAGGTCGTAACACGCTGGTGTTGGTGACGAAGTGTAGGAAGGAAAGTCCTTCTGCCTTGCTAGTGGTACATTCACCTCACAAATAATTTTGGTAGTTAATTTAAGAGTAACACATCTGACTAGCTTGGAATTCTGGGCATTCAATCCTCTCTACTTACTACAGAGAATTTTACAAGATAGTCACATCAACTTTGTTCCCAATAATTGAGAACTGAAATGTAAATATCAAATATCAGCTGAAAAAACAAACAAACTACAAAGGTGCTGTGTATCAAGAATCCAGAAGACTTTGCTGGGGCTGCTACCATAACAGCTTACTGAACTGAGCTACAGAATCAGTGGAAACACCACAGTTGCAGAATCTGCTCTCAGGCTCTGTCCCTTGCTTACAAGCAGGACTCAGGACAAATGCCTGGTGTCTCCGCTGCCTGTTTTCCTTTTTGTCACTCAAGAGTATTCAGTCTCTCATCAAGGAAGCTGGAGAGACTGCAGTGACGTCATAGAGCTAGAGATCCAGAATGATAAAATAAAAGCAAAAATCCAGAATGCAAGAAAGAACACAAGAGGGAACCAGCAGGAGATTGGTGACAGTTATTTATATGTGGACCTTAAAGTCACATCACATGACATCTGGGGCCTTCTGCAACACTGAGGCATGCACAAGTGAGTGGGGTGAGGCAGAACTGGAAACTTTCCTGGGGTGGATTTGTGCACAGAGTTGTCTCTGAGGAGCCCTGGGAGGCTTTGGGGGCTGCAAGGAGCAAAGACACTTGGTGATTTTTCTCCCTCCTCTGAGGCAGGGCTGGTACCTGACTGAGCTCAAGTCCTATTTGCTGAGCTTGTGCAAGCTCCACCTCCAGTGACCTCACCAGCTCTGGGATCAGTGTGAAAGCTATGCCCAGTTCAGTACCAGATCTTCATGAATTTCAGAGCTGGGGCTATTGCTGGCTCCATGTTAGATGTTCTGAACTCTACTTAGGGCCAAGTCCTGCAAAGTACTTGCCTTTCCCTTCCCTCTCTTGTACCCCTTGTATTTCTTTCAGTTTTCATTTCTACTCTCATGTCTGTAATCTTTTAAACATTACATCCTAAGTTAATTTAAATTAACAGTTAATATTTCATTAGTTTCAACATGTTCAACTCAGTAGCCCATAAGCGCATTGCCAATTTGTACAATATTCACATCTGTGGAGTTTCAGCTTTATGCTCAGTTTTGGACCCATCCATAACCCTGTTCTCTCTTGCTAGTTCCCATGTGCTTCTAAACATTTCTCTCGATGTGATTTGCTACTCTGAATATTTCATATCAGTGAATCAGATTCTGGTTGGCTAAACATTACTGGAGGAGACTGGCTGTTATTGCTTTTTGATATAAGAGAAAATGCCAGACAGACAAAGTCTACAGGTAAAATGTAGAGACCATTGTGTATATACTTACCTTTTCATGTTGGAAAAGCTTTCCCATGATTTCAATGACAGAAGGGAGACTGAAAGTTCTGATACATTGCATTTGAAAAACAGAAACAGTACTAATGTAGAGACCACAGCAGGAAATCTTTCTGTACAACCAATAGTCAGATAGATGATTGTTATTACAGGTGTGAAAGATGTCTCAAGAGCCCACTTTGTGAGAGAAGTGACAAATTCTTGTAACTCAAAGGCAATCACCACACATGGCCAAAAAGTACAGAAAATGCTGAGCCTCCCAAAGCTGATGCATGCAGGGGACAGATCCCTGAGATGTGCTGTGTCCCCATTCGATGGCAGGTTTTAAGGCAGGGGCTGAACAGCTTTGGGGAGATTATGGGGTGCACAGCTGAACCTTGACCCAGAGCTCCCATCACAGCTATACACAGGTGTCCCTGGAGTTTGCAGAACTAAGAACAGAGGTATCTCCCAGAGAGAAACTTGCACAACTTTTTGAGATTTCTGTTCAAGAGTTTGATTCACAGTACTGTTTGAAACAGGAAGGAACTGGGACCCTCCCTAGCCTCAATGAGGATGGTGCACAGGAGAGCTAACTTTAGGATGCTGTGCCTGGCTGCTGTAAAAAACTCTGCCCTGGTCCCGGGGCCACAGGAGGTGAAGGTCTAGGGGTGACAATCTCATGGCAGCACAAGGCTTTCCAAGGGCCAGCCAGTGCACAGGGAGTCTCTACTGAAATCCAGCGCTTCCCAAAATCAAGACTAGCTTGGGGCAAGGACATTTGGATGTCAGGGTGGCCAGTCAACTAATGAGCAGCCCTGCCTGACTCAGCTGTGCAAAGCATGTACCTCTGGGGATAACCCTCCAGCAGGTCCAACTCACTGCCTTTTTCAAGTCTGGCAGCAAGGAAGTCACACAGAAGCATAGCAACACAATTGAAGTTTGCTCAAACTAAATTATTTAGCTTCCTTTGAAGAAATGATTGAAAATGCACTGGTCTGGAGAAACAAGGCTGAGAAAAGTGCTCTGTATGTTGTGCAAATAAACTGACCCTTGACAAGACATGGGAATAATGCCCGTGAATGGGTCTGCAATGACAGAGGCATAAAATCTCATGCATGCAGATTCCATACATGCAAAAGAAAAATGGCAAATAACTGATACATGTACATAATTTTTCTTTGGAAGGATAATCCCTTCAACAACTTGGATTTACCAAGCCACCTAAGAAAACACAGGGCAAAACCTACCACACCATTCCATCACCCAACAGTGAAGGCTCAGCAGCTCTGCTCCTTGCTTGTTGTTGCTGCTGCTGGTTGACTATTTCTAGGTGTTTCTATCTGCACAAGCCATCTGCCCCTCTCTCAGCTCATGACTGCCAGGGTGTGGGCTGGACTATGTGTTTACATAAAATCCCGTCATGATTTCAGGATGGATAGCAGCCTCTTGTCTACTGGAACTTATTTTTCAAATTTGGGCATAAGAAATCTTAGACAATGTGCTTATCCAATTGAGGGGAAATGAGATTGTTTGAAATAAATGCAGGAAACTCATTTTGTCAGTGGCAGATTCAGTTGGTGCTGAAGCCTATACTTTGGAAGTAAAAACACATGAGTCAAGGTTTTCTTTTCAAGGTGCTAGAAGGCAAAGAAATATCCCCAAATTCAGTTTCTGCTGTGTTTCCCCCATGCTACAAAGCTGCAGATTGAGCATTGAAGCATATGGGTTTGAAGTGCAATAAAAAATTGTAAGAACTTCAGTTAACTGGGCCATGAAAAGACAAATAAAGGTTTTTTTTTTCTAAAATGCAATTCTAAATATATGTTTAAATAAATAAAGAAACCACAAAAAAGAACAAAAAACAAAAGCAATGATAATTTTGTGTATTGTTCCAATGCCAAACTCTCAGTCAGAAATTAGAGGGCCAAAATTTGCAGACTGGAACGGTCAATGTGGTCAGTGATCTTTGTGCATGTGGGGCTAAGAGTGTGCCCCACCCACTATGCCAGCTGAACAGATGGCAGCACCTGAGCCTGGTGGAGGCTGAGGCCAGGACCCAGGAACTGAGGACCCTGGGGCTGAGGAGGCAGAGTCTTGGCTGCACCCTGGCAGGGCTGGATATGGTGGGGGAAAGAGGTGTAAGGCAGGCAGTGCTTGGCTCCTCGGCATGCTGCTCAGTCCCTGGGTTGCCTGGCAGCATGCAGACTCAGGACTTCCTCGCTGGAAAAATAAACACTGAACCAAATCTCTTGTTGTCCTCTGGGGGTAGCAGGCACAGATGCGCATGGTGGCCTCTAGGGTGGCTTCTAGCACCACTGTACCATGGAAGGGCTCTGCATGACCCCATGTGTTAGAGATAGTGATAAACAGAGTGTTGCCTTTCTGAATATCAAGACTCCTTTACACACACACACACACACACACACACATAAATATAGATAGATAGATATTCGAAGTATGTACTGTGCATTTCATTTTATATAATGTAATTAAATCATCCATTTTCATTTACCTATTCAAGAAATTAGCCACTATTTATTGTTAACAAAACTGAATAGAAGTAATATTGAATAGAGCACTATAATTAATTCAATGGAATAAGAAAATGGACAAAAAAGAAATAGGCATTACCCCAGGGTAATGGTCTGCCATTCATGAAACCCTCTCTCCTGTCTCACCTTCTGCGTGGGCCTCTGTGTCTTCACTGCTGGGTAGAGAGGGGGCCAGGCCATAAACTCTGTCATCTCAGGTAACACTGGGGACATGGCCTGAGACATGGCCTTGTTGCTGCATTTTCAGTGACCGTAATTTTATAATTGATGCAGTAGCTCTGCTGTGGTACATTCAGTGGTTTCTAACTATTCACAGCTAAGCTGAATAAGATGACAATATGGGTGTCATCAACCTCATTCTTCATAATGAAGCCTTAGATGTTGAATTTCCAGGTTAAATGTATAAAGGTTGAGTTTCATACTCACAGATTTCACACCTGAAGTTTATGCATAGAGTGCAGCCTGGAAGAGGAAGCCCAAAGCTGTGCAGATCTCTGTTGATATCTGAAGGTGGGGAAGATGGACCAGGCAGAGGTGCTGGACACCATGACACCTACCTGGACCCATGGCAAGAAAGGCCCAGATTCAGGCCTGCTGATCCATGAGTCAGCTTCTTAGCAAAGAAGCACAGCTTGCAGGCTAGACAGGAGATGGCTGGAATGGCCCTGCTGCCAGAGCTCCTCCCTGCAGGCCTGAGACCCCTATCTCCCTCAGGGGACCTTTGTTCAAGAAGGTCATCCTGTTACAGAGCCCACCTTGACTGAATGTCTTCCACTCAGGTGCAGATCTCAACTGCTGCATGTGGACTCACCACAGCTGTGGAGCTTCAGAAAATGGGGACACTGCAGGCTGGTCAAGGTATGGAGCCTGAAATAAGAGATGGGCTCAGGACTGCTACAGTTTCCTTTAATAGAAGCTGCATGATGAGAATATTTTGCTTAAAAAACTAAGTAACTGAAAGTAGTTACTCACAAGAATATACACTGTAGCGTTAGTTTAAGGATACCAAAGAAAATGGCTGCATCCCTAAGTAAAATGAAATATGACCCTTAATGGATGTGTGGTTTCCTTTGATGTAACTGACCCACAGACATCAGGGACAGACACACTGATGAACAGAGCAAAAAATAGACACAAAAATCAATATCCAAAAACCAAAACAAACCCTTGGAAAGCAGAACTGCAGGGAAAATAATGTTTTACACTGGCCTGGCCTTCTGAAGGGCAATGTGCTCCAAGTAGCTTTAACTTTAACACCTTTCTGGGGGTCTGAATTCAAACAATCATCAAATTCCAAGAGGGATCAAGTAAAAAGACAATGTGCTTCAAGGACACCAAGCCTCAGTCCCAGTGCAGAAGGCAATTAGGGTGATGCTATGAAGCACATGCTGACCAGAGTTAAAAAGCAGAGAATCTAAAACAGTGTTAATGGGATTTTCAGTCTTACTCTCTGTGAAAGAAACTGAAGGCTAGGAAGGTAGCAGATACCTTAAATAGATCGACTCTTTCTGCAAAGTGTCTAAAAACCGAAGCTGAACATTTTATTCCATGAATACACAACATTGCTATCAATTGCCAAAGCAGGATAATGTACACTTGTAATCCCAGCACTCTGGGAGGGTGAGGAAGAATGAGGAAAGATTTAAGCCTAGCCTGGGAAACTTAGAAAATTAGTGAGACCATGTGTTAAAATTTGTAAATAATGGGGCTGGGGATTTAGCTCAGCGGCATAAATGCCTGCCTTGCAAGCAGGCAGTCGTGAGTTCGATACCTGGTACCGATAAAAATGAAAAAGACCAAAAAAAATTTGTCAATAATTTTACAAATGTATGAAAGTATCCATCATTTAGAAATTCCAGAAATCCCAGTGCAAGGTATGTTAACCACTATTAATCTATAATCATTTTTACCATTTTATACACTCAAAAAGAGTATCTTTAGATGATTCTTATTATTATTTCAAAAAAGATATTAATCCCTCTATCAAATTCTTGTTCAAAATATTAATTTAGGACAGAAAAAATAAGAATGATCAAATTCTCTTCATACTGAGCTACTCATATCCTAAGAGGGTATATTCAGTAGCATATCTGCACTCATTTCAGTAAAAACTTTAAAAAATTAAAACAATGCATACACCAGGCAGAACATCAATGCATACATGATGGTAAATCTTATGCTGGTTGTGTTGACTAAAGCATATTCTAGAAAACCTCACAAAGGTTTGATTTCTCAATTGACAGGTGACTTTTGATTTTTCATTTTTATATTATTCCTTTTGTCTTTCATACATTCATTCATTCTTTTTTTCATTCTGTTTTAGAAAGGGTTTGGCTATGTATTTTAGGCTGGTCTTCATCTTATCTTGTAGCACAGGATGACCTCAAATTCAATACAATCCCCCTGCCTCAACTTTCTAAGTACTGGAATGATAGGTGTGCACCAACATCCCTGACTGGGTTTTCCCTTTTAAATTTTCTCCAAAGCAAAATTAGTCAGATTATGTTATATTCTTATATTTTCTCAGGTTGATTATTTAAATTCAAATCAGAAAGCACTGAAAACATGCTGAAGGAGTTTCAAAATCCTAACCAACACATAACATAGTGGAACATAACATAGCATGGCATAGTATGGTATAGCATAATAAAACAAAACAAAAACCAACCACTTAATTCTGCTTGAATCAACTGCTTCCAAAGATACTTTAAGAATTTCTAAGAAGCCATACAACAGAAATATGATGCAGTAATTTCACATTCATGCAATTTTCTTTGAAATAAAATGTATATACATACAAGAACATGAATAAAAATGGCTGTGGTATCCTGCATTCAAGAATCAAGCCATAAACAGAACAAATCCCCATCAGCCCATAGGTGACACATGCATAAACAAGTCACAGTTGTTTGGTTCAGCCCCATAAAAGCAGGTGGTGACAGCACAGGAGGAGCCCAGCACAGAGACACTGCTTGAAGGGGACCAAACAAAGAGCATTGCCACTAAAGAGGCTCAGCACCATCACCTACAGGAAAGGCAAACTACCCAGGAGGGACACAAAGCTCATGGTCTGTTTGGGATGGGAGGACAGGAAGTGATAGCAGCTGCTAGGAGACAAGTTGCCTAGGAGTGACAGGCATGAGTCCTTCATCCACACGGGCAATGATGTTCATGGCCTTGCAAAGCCTTCCCTTGCTCTCACCACCTGCTGTCCATCCTCACAGGTTGTCAGAGTATGGAGCACTACAGTGTGTGGCTGAGGTAAACTTCCAAGGACTCATAAGTAATCATTAATAGGCATGTGAGAGCAAGACTTGCTAGGAATCCTCCTTCCCTGGACTGTGGGGTTTTAACATGAAACATTCACATCCTTCAAGGAAAAGTATTATGGGCAATCTAGGAACATCTCCATGTTCATTAATGGAACTGAAATAAAACTAACATATGCCCAGGAAAGCAAGTCACCTGAAAATGTGACATATCTCTAAGTGAAGACACTGAACACCTCATCTTCAGAGACAAGGGACGCTTTGGATGGAATAGTGTGCTTGGCACCATGCCTGCCACATCTGAAGCATTTACATGTTTGCTGCATTTAAATTTTCAAAGTGTAGGAAAGTGTAAAATCACACTCAGTTTTCCAGTTTTTCACCTGCTACTTCTAAGGAGAACATATATATTCCACAATAAAAATAAATGGGGCATTAGAGGTGGCAGCCCAGCTATGGACCCTAGCATATGACCTCAATTGCTTGGCAACGGATCTAAACAGAACTCTGAAGTATCTGGTCACCAAGCACCTTGGTCTGGTGACAGTTGGCCTTCACAGGCACTTGGCTAGAGAGAGTGATCAGTCAATATGTTATGCTGCATTCCCAGGCCTCAAAACCCCAGCCTCAGGACCTGCCATGGGAAAACTACCTGGGAACAAGTGAGAGGATGGTTCTTTCAGCCAAGATACTTCAGGAGGCTCACGGGGAACTGCCCAACCATCAAAGGCAGCACAGGACAGGATTCACCAGGCCCAGTCCCCAGGCAGCCAGACAGAAGAGGGAGCTTAGGCCAGATGTCCCTAGGCTCTGCCACCAGCCACTCAGAGACACAGACTCCAGGACAAGGCTATTTAGGCCTGGCCACCACTGTAACTCTGCATAAAGAATTGGCTCCCTAGGTCATCACTGTGAGGGAGTCTGAGGACAGGCACTGAGGGCAGATGCTCCTGGGCAGGGACAGGGAAACTGAGCCTGGGCCACTGTCACATTCACATTCCCATCTAGGACAAGGCTGGCAGGAGGAGAAGGGCAGCGGCCATGTTTATCCACAGCCTCCAGAGCCATCTCCTGTCCTCCTGGGTAGAAGTCTGGGACAGAGCTTTTTTTCTTTGAGGAACATAAGTTTATGTTGTTTAACAAAGTGAATCCTGTGGTTTCTCAGAGCCTCAGGCTTTCTCCAGGCTTCGGGGCTCTGGCCCAACAGAGCTGTACACAGGACATGGGCATGGAGCTGGCCCCTGGGCCCTGTGTGACAAGTCCCTGCTCCAGACATGGTACCCAAAATAACAATAGATATATGCTCTGGTGCAGGGTGTGTCAGCACAAGGGACTGTATAGAGGCCCATAGAGTACTGAAGGGAATTTAGGGTCAGATTAAGCATTTAAAGCACATCCATCCAGGACTTGTCAAACACTGCGCCTGTGGTCCTGCTCTCAAGGAATCTAGACTCCAACTGCTCAAATACCATATCCATTCTACGCAGAATCTACCTTGTCACAGGCAAGGTCATTGTACACACATTGATGGGAGAAGGGGAAATGGGACATAAACACAAAGTCACTTCATTTCTTGACATGATTGAATTCTACCATTGTATCTCATTTTCAGCCCTAGGCCTGGTGTCCGTGCATCATTAGCTGGCTGCCTCTCCACCCTATCCCCATCTCTTACACATCAACTCATCACAGATGTGCTCACCTCAAATGTCAGTCCACTCTGTCCATTTCTCTGGCACTTGTCCTACAGGAATTTTTCAGGCACTGCATTTCTTTCATAGGAGCCTCAAGGCTAAATGAGTGCAGGAAAAGAGCAGTGAACATAGCTGCTCACCTTCCATGGCTATGGAAGGGTAACTTAATTCCTTCCTGAGGACATTCTATCAGGAAACTGGGGAACATTCTGTGGGGCCTCATTAATGGATCTGGATATCTAGAATGATCCTCCATTTTCTCATCTCTAAAATTGGAGACCTTCTTAAGACTCATAGGTTTTGTTAATGCATAGACTTCTATTCTGCCTCTCCTCTATTGAGGTGATGTGAGCATGGTAGTATTCCATAGTGAGCCCTGTACCACAAGCCTCTGTGGGCCATTTAGAGTGTGGGCTTTGCTTTAGCTCCAACCCTTCTGAGAAGTTATGTGCACGACACCAATTCCATGTCTCCCCACTGTCTCATCACAGATCTGAAGTCAGCCAGCAGAGAGCCTGGCAGAGGTCTGTACAGCAAGCCTAGTGCAGGCAGATGCACCTCACAGCCTGAAGGAGACTCCGGACTTAGCCTTCCTGGACAGCTGCCCCAGCTCCGGCCATTCCTCTCTGGCTTCTTCCATGGCTGATATCTCAGCCCTGCAGGCACCAAAGCTGTGAAGGTGAGTTCTTAACTTAGCAGCCCAGTGACACTTGGCCACCTGCAGATTCAGGTCCTGACCATGTGCAAGTTCATCACTCAATCTCAGTTTAAAATGCTGAACGATGAGGTGCTGAGTGGATTGAGAACTCAGGGTCACTGAGTATGAAATTAGGGCTCCATGCAAAGTGGTTAGCTGTGGCCTTGGCCCCATGAAGACCTACAGTAGAGCCTGTGCTGATTCCCATGAATGATCTTCCATCCCCTTTACTGACCAACACTTGGGAGAAGCTTTCTATTCTTTCAAAAGGAGATTGGAGATTCCCTATATGGGCCGCAGGATTTGTTCAACACAGGAAACCCTGAGTACAGCAAAGAATCCATGACTGTCAGATATCATGAAAGAGCAAATAGGTTTAATTATGCTACAAATACACATGAAGACACACTGTGTGCAGACACATTTCTGGATATTGGCCATGACCTTGGCATTTAATCCTAGTGTTTGCTTGTGTCAGTAAAGGCTTATGCAGCTTGAGTTAATTTTGTGAACAACAATATAGGGAGCCAAGCAACCCAACTGAGAAATGTGGAATTACATTAGCTGGGCTCAGGACCACTTGTATACAGAACCCCAACCCCCATTTCAGGATCTAAACAAGAGGCTCTGAACTGGAAAGTTACAGATCTTCTAAAGATAGAATCATAAAAAGATCCTGTTGGAAATCATTTAGCTAGAATCTTTTAATAATTTTTGGATAACAACTGTATTCTGCTTCTTTTGTTGAGCAGGTTAATTTTTCTTGGGGTACAGCTCATTTTGCTTTTCTCCTGGGACTTCTACTCTGAGTGATTTTCCATTTTTCTGGGTGAAATACGGGGCACCAGTGAAATGCAAAACTCAAGATGGCATATATTATGCTAAGCTACAACAGAGCTAAGTTACAAGGCTCAATATTTTCTAGGGTAAAAACACACATATCTATAATCCCAGCGCTCAAGAGGCTGATGCAGGATGGCTGCTTTGAGCTTAGGGCAATTCTGCATTCCATAAGGAGTTCAAATCTATCTGATATACATAGAGAAAACCTGTCTCAATAAAACAAAACTAAACTAAACAAATAAAACCAAACAAAACAGCTGAATGGAGACTGATTTCTTCAAATCTTAATTTCATATCTTGGGGATTAATTTTTTGTATATACACATTTTTTGAGACAGCAAATTTGATGCTATATTGCAACTCACAGCTAATGTAACAGCCAAATAGGAGCACTGATTCTTGTGCTGAGTCACTGCAAGAGTCCCTGTGCACTTTCTCTAAAGCAGAGTTTATATTGAGAGACTGAAGGCCCAGCATCCATAAAGCACAGAGGCAGACAAATATCTCATCAATCACTTTGCGTACTACAAATGATATCTCTTCAAATCTCATTTAGGCCACTGATTCCTTTGTTCTTAATATACTTATGCAGCATTTTGATATTTGAATTTGGTTTCACAGAACAAAACATAAATAACATCAAATATGGTACATAGATAATAACTCAAATGTTCACCGAAAACTGCTGTATGGAAAAAATGTATAAACAATGAAACCAGGTGCAAGCTTCAAATTATAGGTCAGTGTCACCAAGTGATCACTTTCCATTCAGATATAAGAAATATATCTTGGGAGGCTGATGCAGGAGAATTGCCTTGAGTTACAGAGCTTCCTGAAATAGGAACACAGAGCCTAGACCCGCAGCTCCCATCACAGCTATACACAGGACTCCCTTGACCATGCAGGGCTAAGAACAGAGATTTCTCCCAGAGAGATACTTGCACAACTTTTCAAGATTTCTGTTTAAGAGTTTAATTCACAGTACTGTTTGAAGCAGGAAGGAACTGGGATCTTCCTTAGTCTCCATGAAGAGGGTGCACAGGAGAGCTACCTGGAGGATGCTGTACATGGCTGATGGAAGGAACTCTGCCCTGACCCCAGGGCCACAGAAGTGCAGGTCTAGGGGTGACAATCTCATGGCAGCACAAGGCTTTCCAAGGGCCAGCCAGTGCACAGGGAGTTTCTACTGCAATCCAGTGCTTCCCAAAACCAGGACCAGCATGAGGCAAGGACATTTTGATGTCAGTGTGGCCAGTTAGCTAATGAGCAGCCCTGCCTGACACTGCTGTGCAAAGAGTGTCCCTCTGGGGATATCCCTCATCCAACTCACTGCCTTTTTCAGATCTGGCAGCAAGGATGTCAAACAGAAGCACGGCAGCTCGAAGTTTGCTCAAACTAAATTGTTTAGTTTCCTTTGAAGAAATTATTGAAAATGCACAAGTCTGGAGAAACACTCCTGAGAAAAGTTCTCTGCATGTTGTGTAAATAAACTGGCCCTTGAAAAGACTTGGGAATAATGCCCATGAATGGGTCTGCAATGCAGAGACATAAGATCTTGTGCATGCAGATTCCATAAATGCAAAAGAATAATGGAAAATAAATGCTATACGTACATGATTTTCCTTTGACGTTGCACTGCAGGAAGGGAAATCCCTGTAGCAACCTGGATTTACCAAGCCACATAAGTATACCCAGGGCAAAACCTAGCACACCATTCCATCACTCAACTGTGAAGGATTAGCTGCTCTGCTACCTGCTTGTTGCTGCTGCTAGGGGACTATTTCTGGTGTTTCTATCTGCACAAGCCATCTGCCCCTCTCTCAGCTCATGGCTGCCATGGTGTGGGTTGGACTATGTGTTTACACAAAATCCTATCATTATTTCAGGATTCGTGGCAGCATCTTGTCTAGTGGAAATTATTTTTCAAGTTTGGGCATAAGAAATCTTAGACAATGTGCTTATCCTGTTGAGGGGAAATGAGATCGCTTGAAATAAATGCAAGTAACTCATTTTGTCAGTGGCAAATTCAGTTGGTACTGAAGCCCATATTTTGGAGGTAAAAACACATGAGTCAGGGTTTTCTTGTCAAGATGCTACAAGGCAAAGTAATATCCCCAAATTCAGTTTGTTTCCCCCATGCTACGAAGCTGCAGACTGGATTCTGAGCATTCAAGCACATGGGTTTGAACTGCAGTAGAAACTTGTAAGAACTTCACTTAAGTGGGGCATGAAAAGACAAAGAAAGGTTTTTTGCAAAATACAACTCTAAATATATGGTTTAATAAATAAAGAAACCAGAAAAAAAGAACAAAAAGAAAAAGTAATGACAATTTTGTCTTTTGTTCCAATGCCAAAGACTCAGTCAGAAAGGAGAGGAGCAAAATTTGCAGACTGGAAAGGTGAATGTGGCCAGTGATCTTGGTGCATGTGGGGCTGAGAGTGTACCCCACCCTCTATGCCAACGGAATGCATGGCAGAACCTGAAGCCTGGTGGAGGCTGAGGCCAGGACCCAGGAACTGAGGACCCTGGGCCTGAGGAGGCAGAGCCTTGGCTGCACCCTGGCAGGGCTATAGCATGGATACAGTGGGGGAAAGGGGTGTAAGGCAGGCAGTGCTGGGCTCCTCTGCAGGCTGCTCACCCCCTGAGCTGCCTGGCAGCAGGAAGATTCAGGACTTCCTTGCTGGAAAAACAAACACTGAACCAAATCTCTTGCTGTCCTCTGGCAGTAGCAGGCACAGATGCACAAGGTGGCTTCTAGGGTGGCTTCTAGCACCACTGCACTGTGGAAGGACTCTGCATGACCTCATGTATTAGAGATAGTGATAAACAGAGTGTTACTTTTCTGAATATCAAGACTCCTTTACACACACACACACACACACACACACACACAAATATAGATAGATAGATATTCAAAGTATGTACTGTGCATTTCATTGTATATAATGTAATTAAATCATCCATTTTAACTTACCTATTCAAGAAATTAGCCACTATTTATTGTTAGCCAAACTGAATAGAAGTAATATTGAATAGAGCACTATAATTAATTCAATGGAATAAGAAAATGGACAAAAAAGAAATAGGCATTACCCCAGGGTAATGGTCTGCCATTCATGAAACCCTCTCTCCTGTCTCACCTTCTGCATGGGCCTCTGTGTCTTCACTGCTGGGTAGAGAGAGGGCCAGGCCATAAACTCTCTGTCATCTCAGGTAACACCAGGGACATGGCCTGAGACATGGCCTTCTTGCCACAATTTCAGTGACTGTAATTTTATAATTGTTGCAGTAGCTCTGCTGTGGTACATTCAGTGGTTTCTAACTATTCACAGCTAAGCTGAGTAAGATGAGAATATGGGTGTCATCAACCTCATTCTTCATAATGAAGCCTTAGATGTTGAATTTCCAGGTTAAATGTATAAAGGTTGAGTTTCATACTCAGATTTCACACCTGAAGTTTATGCATAGAGTGCAGCCTGGAAGAGGAAGCCCAAGCTGTGCAGATCTCTGTTGAGATCTGAAGGTGGGGAAGATGGACCAGGCAGAGATGCTGGACACCATGACACCTAGCAAGAACCATGGCAAGAAAGGCCCAGATTCAGGCCTGCTGATCCTTGAGTCAGCTTCTCAGCAAAGCAACACAGCTTGCAGGCTAGACAGGAGATGGCTGGAATGGCCCTGCTGCCAGAGCTCCTCCCTGCAGGCCTGTAGCCCCTATCTCACTCAGGGGACCTCTGTTCAAGAAGGTCATCCTGTTATAGAGCCCACTTTGACTGGATGTCTTCCACTCAGGTGCAGATCTCAACTGCCGCATGTGGACTCACCACAGCTGTAGAGCAGGACAGTTACTCACAGGGAGCAGTTCAGAAAGTGGGGACACTGCAGGCTGGTCAAGATATAGAGCCTGAAATAAGAGATGGGTTCAGGACTGCTACAGTTCCCTTCAGTAGAAGGAGCATGATGAGTATACTTTGCTTTAAAAACTAAGTAACTGAAAGTAGTTACTCACAAGAATATACACTGTAGGTTTAGTTTGAGGACACCAAAGAAAATGGCTGCATCCCTAAGTAAAATGAAATATGACCCTTAATGGATGTGTGGTTTCCTTTGGTATCACTGACCCACAGACATCAGGGACAGACACACTGATGAGCAGAGCAAAAAATAGAAACAAAAATCAATATCCAAAAACCAAAAGAAGCCCTTGGAAAGTAGGACTGCAGGGAAAATAATGTTTTACACTGGCCTGGCCTTCTAGAGGGCAGTGTGCCCCAAGTAGCTTTAACTTTCACACCTTTCTGGGGGTCTGAATTCAAACAATCATCAAATTCTGGGACGGGTTAAATAAAAAGAGAATGTGCTTCAAGGACACCAAGCCTCAGTCCTAGTGCAGACAGCAATTGGAGTGATGCTCTGAAGTGCAGGCTGACCACAGTTAAAAAGCAGAGAATCTAAAACAGTGTTAATGGGATTTTCAGTCTTACTCTCTGTGAAAGAAACTGCAGGCTAGGAAGGTAGCAGATAGCTTAAATAGATCGACTCTTTCTGCAAAATGTCTAAAGACCGAAGCTGAACATTTTATTCCATGAATACAAAACATTGCTATCAATTGCCAATGCAGGATAATGTAAACCTGTAATCCCAGCACTATGGAAGTGTGAGGAAAATGAGGAAAAATTTAAGCCTAGCCTGGGAAACATTAGTGAGACCATGTGTTAAAATTTGTAAATAATTTTACAATTGTATGAAAATATCAATCATTTAGAAATCCCAGTGCAAGGCACATTAACCACTATTAATCTATAATTATTTTTACAATTTTATAGACACAGAAAGAGTATCTTTACTTGATTCTAATTATTATTCCAAAAAAGATGTAATCCCTTGATCAAATTCTCATTCAAAATATAAATTTAGGGCAGAGAAAATAGGAATGATTAAATTCTCTTCATACTGAGCTACTCATATCCTAAGAGGGTATATTCAGTAGCATATCTGCAGTCATTTCAGTAAAAACTTTAAAAAATTAAATAAATGCAAATACCAGGCAGAAAATCAATGCCCGCATGATGGTAAATCTTATGCTAGTTGTGTTGACTAAAGTACATACTCAAGAAAACCTCACAAAGATTTGATTTCTCAATTGACAGGTGACTTGACTTTGCATTTTTATATTATTTTTGTCTTTCATTCATTCATTCATTCATTCATTCTTTTTTCATTCTATTTTTTGAAAGTGTTTCACTATGCAGTTCAGGCTGGTCTTCATCTTACTTTGTAGCCCAGACTGAGCTCAAACTCACTACAATTCCCCTGCCTCACCCTTCTGAGTACTGGAATGACAGGTGTGCACCAACATCCCTGACTGGGTTTTCCTTTTTAAATTTTCTCCAAAGCAAAATTAGTCAGATTATGTTATATTCTTATATTTTCTCAGGTTTATTATTCAAATTCAAATCAGAAAGCACTGAAAACCTGCTGAAGGAGTTTCAAAATCCTAACCAACACATAACATAGTGGAACATAACATAGCATTGCATAGTATAGCACAATAAAACAAAACAAAACAAAAACCAACCACTTAACTCTGCTTGAATCAACTGCTTCCAAAGATACTTTATGAATTTCAAAAGTAGCCATACAACAGAAATATGATGCAGTAATTTCACATTCAATCACTTTTCTTTGAAATAAAAGTGTATATACACAAGAATATGAATAAAAATGGCTGTGGCTCCCTGCTTTCAAGAATCAAGCCATAAACAGAACAAATTGCCCTCAGCGCATAGGTGACACATGCATGAGTAAGTGGCAGTTGGTGTGTTCAACCTATAACAGCAAGTGGTGACAGCACAGGGGGAGCCCAGCATGGAGACACTGCTTGAAGGAGACCAATCAAAGAGCATTGCCAATAAACAGGCTCAATGCCAAGAAAGGCAAACTACCCAGCAGGGACACAAAGCTCATGGTCTGTTTGGAATGGGAGGACAGGAAGTGATAGCAGCTGCTAGTAGACAAGTTCCCCAGGAGTGACACACATGTGTCCTTCAACCACACGGGGCAATGATGTTCATGGCCTTGCAAAGCCTTCCCTTGCTCTCACCACCTGCTGTTCCTCCCTCACAGGCTGTCAGAGTATGGAGCACTACAGTGTGTGGCTGAGGTAAACATCCAAGGACTCATAAGTAATCATTCATAGGCATGTGAGAGCAAGACTTGCTAGGAATCCTCCTCCCCTAGTCATGTGGGGTTTTAATATAAAACAGTCACATGCTTCAAGGAAAAATATTATGGGCAATCTGGGAACATTTCCATGCTTTCTAATGGAATTGAAATGAAACTAACACATGCCCAGGAAAGCAAGTCACCTGAAAATGTGACATATCTCTAAGTGAAAACACTGAACACCTCATCTTCAGAGACAAGGGAACCTTTGGATGGAATTGTGTGCTTGGCACCATGCCTGCCACATCTGAAGCATCTACATGTTTGCCGCATTTAAATTTTCAAAGTTCAGCAAAGTGTAAAACCACACTCAGTTTTCAAGTTTTTCACCTGCTGTTTCTAAGAAGAACAAATTTATACCACAATAAAAATAAATTGGGCATTAGAGGTGGCAGCCCAGCTACGGACTCTAGTGTATGACCTGATTTGCTTGGCAACATATCTAAACAGAACTCTGAAGTATCTTGTCACCAAGCACATTGGTGTGGTGACAGTTGGCCTTCACAGGCACTTGGCTAGAGAGAGTGATCAGTCAATATGTTATGCTGCATTCCCAGGCCTCAAAACTACAGCCTCAGGACCCGCCTTGGGAAAACTACCTGGGAACAAGTGAGAGGATGGTTCATTCAGCCAAGATACTTCAGGATGCTCACGGGGAACTGCCCAACCATCAAAGGCAGCACAGGACAGGATTCACCAGGCCCAGTCCCCAGGCACCCAGACAGAAGAGGGGGCCTAGGCCAGATGTCCCTAGGCTCTACCACCAGCCACTCAGAGACACAGACTCCAGGACAAGGCTATTTAGGCCTGGCTAAGACTGTAAGTCTGCATAAACAATTGCCTCCCTAGGTCATCAGTGTGAGGGGGTTAGAGGACAGGCACTGAGGGCAGATGCTCCTGGGAAGGGACAGGGAAACTGAGCCAGGGCCACTGTCACATTCGCATTCCCATCAAGGACAGGGCTGTCAGGAGGAGAAGGGCAGTGGCCATGTTTATCCACAGCCTCCAGAGTCATCTCCTGTCCTCCTGGGTAGAAGTCTGGGACAGAGCTTTTTTTCTTTGAGGAACATAAGTTTATGTTGTTTAACAAAGTGAATCCTGTGGTTTCTCAGAGCGTCAGGCTTTCTCAAGACTTTGGGGCTCTGGCCCAACAGAGCTGTACACAGGACATGGGCATGGGGTTGGCAACTGGGCCCTGTGTGACATGTCCCTGCTCCCAACATGGTACCCACAATAACAATAGATATCTGCTCTGATGCAGGGTGTGTCAGCAGAAGGGACTGTATTGAGTATAGGACTGTACAGCGGGCCATAGAGTACTGAGGGGAATTTAGGGTCAGATAAACCTTTTAAGCACATCCACCCAGGACTTGACAAACACTGTGCCTGTGATCCTGCTGTCAAGGAATCTAGACTCCAAGTGCTCAAATACCATATCCTCTCTACTCAGCGTCTACCTTGTCACAGGCAAGGTCATTGTACACACATTGGTGGGAGAAGGGTAAATGGGACACAAACACAAAGTCATTTCATTTCTTGGCATGATTGAATTCTGGCATTGCATCTCACTTTCAGCCCTAGGCCTGGTGTCCATGGACCATTAGCTGGCTGCATCTCCACCCTGTCCCCAGCTCTTACACATCATCAACTCACCACAGATCTGCTCACCTCAAATGTCAGTCAACTCTGTCCATTTCTCTGGCACTTGTCCTACAGGAATTTTTCAGGCACTGCATTTCTTTCATAGGAGCCTCAGGGCTAAATGAGTGCAGGAAAAGAGCAGTGAACACAGCTGCTCACCCTCCATGGCTATGGAAGGGTAACTTAATTCCTTCCTGGGGACATTCTATCAGGAAACTGGGGAACATTCTGTGGGGCCTCATTAATGGATCTGGATATCTAGAATGATCCTCCATTTTCTCATCTCTAAAATTGGAGGCTGTCTTAAGACTCATAGGTTTTGTTAATGCATAGACTTCTATTCTGCCTTTCCTCTATCAAGGTAATGTGAGGATGGTAGTATTCCTTAGTGAGCCCTGTACCACAAGCCTCTGTGGACCATTTGGAGTGTGGGCTTTGCTTCAGCTCCAACCCTTCTGAGAAGTCATGTGCATGACACCAATTGCATGTCTCCCCACTGTCTCATCACAGATCTGAAGTCAGCCAGCAGTGAGCCTGGCAGATGTCTTTACAGCAATCCAGGTACAGGCAGATGCACCTCACAGCCTGAAGGAGACTCCGGACTTAGCCCTCCTGGACAGCTGCCCCAGCTCCGGCCATTCTCTCTGGCTCCATGGCTGACATCTCAGCCCTGCAGGCACCAAAGCTGTGAAGGTGAGTTCTTAACTTAGCCCAGTGACACTTGGCCACCAGCAGATTCAGGTCCTGACCATGTGCAAGTTCATCACTCAATCTCAGTTTAAAATGCTGAATGATGAGTTGCTCATTGGATTGGGAACTCAGGGTCACTGAGTATGAAATTGGGGCTCCGTGAAAAGTGGTTAGCTGTGGCCTTGGCCCCATGAAGACCTACAGTAGAGCCTGTGCTGATTCCCAAGAATGATCTAACCCTTTACTTACCAACACTTGGGGAGAGCTTTCTATTCTTTGGAAAGGAGATTGGAGAGTCACTATATGGGCCTCAGGGTTTGTTCAACACAGGAAACCCTGAGTACAGCAAAGAATCCATGGCTGTCTGGTATCATGGAAGAGCAAATAGGTTTAATTATGCTACAAATGCACATGAAGACACACTGTGTGTAGACACATTTCAGGGTATTGGCCATGACCTTGTAAGCAGATCAGACGCAACTCCTGCCCTTTTGAGTTCCAACATTCTTTGGAGGCCACAGAGTCACCATTTGCAGCAGAACAGATATTGCTCACCTAAAAGTAATTTTTCTGGACCCCAGGCCTCCCTCAGTGTGGGTTTAGACCATGCATACATGGGTACAGCAATGGATCACTGCCTAAGCTAGATACTGCAGAGAGGCAAGACAGATACCAACTGACCTCTCAATTCTCAGATATCCATGGAGCAGCAGCCCTGATCCATTGAGTGAAATGACATGGCATATAGCAGTCACTGTCTTCACCAAGCTGACTGCACTGGGGAGGGGCAGGGAGACAGTGTGTCAGAAAGTACAAGTGTGATAAACTTTGCAAGTCTCCCTCTCACAGAGACTTCTTTAAGCCTCTAAGGGCTCCTTGGGCCCAAAGTGACCCACTGTGGGTTGGAGAGGCTGTGGCTGGATGCTGTACAGACTGGGCAGAAGGCCTACACCCCCCACCCACAGATGAGTTCCCCGGGTATATCAGGCCTCTCACTCAGCTGGCTCCCTTCTGCCCCAGGTCCACATCTTCTGTGCTTGAGTCTTCATTGGAACTGTACCTCCATGTAGATCTGCAGGCTAAGCTTCGTCAGGAATAGCTAGAGCATCCTGAACGAACCTCCCAGGCCTGAGCTCCAGAGTTCATGGGCTTGTGGGCAGGGAATATGCCTTGGAACTCAGCAAAGTGTGCAAGTGCTGCGTGACCCAGGAGCATGAGATCCTCAGCAGTCAGTGTGGGGATGCAGTCTGGGAGACTTTGCTGGGGTTTAGCTGGTACACACAGCTGCCTCTGACAGGCAGTGGGAAGGTTTTGCCCCAAGAAATCCATGGACTGTTGGTGATATTTTCTCTTCCTGAAATTACAGGGCCAGTTTCAGTCCATGCATAATTTGCACCTCCTGACCTTGTGCCAGCTCCACCTGCAGCTCCTTCACCAGCTCTAGCCCCACAGCAAGAGCCAGCACCTGGATTTCCTTGTCCATCAGCTGCATAGCTGGACGTCCTGGGTGCTCCACAGCAGGAGTCGTCTCTTGAGTTCTACCTGTGGGCAGCTCTTGACCCACCCCTGCCATTCCCCTCTCTTCCAGTTTTATTTATCATTTTATTCATCATTACTCTTATTTCTCAGAGATTTGTTAGTGACAGAACAAAATAAATAAAATTTAATATTTTAATGAAGCTTAAAGTAATCAGCTTGCTGGCATTTAGTGTATTCTCAATGTTGTTTGGATTTCCCCACTGTCCAATTCCAGAATGTTCTTCAAATTTTTACACAATGCTTTTTTTTTTATTTTCCCCTGCTGCTCCACCCCAGCCACCCGTGATCTTATGTCCTCATAATTAACTTATGTTACATTTCCCACATCAATGCCATCAAGTTTTCTTTGCCCAGAGAATGCTGCTAGTGACTTTTTAGGGTTAGTTAGATTTAGGGTTCTGGTTAGAGTTAGGGTTAGGGCTGGACTAAGCTTCCAAATATTGCATCATACCCACTGCAATGATCATAAAGAAAGAACAATCCAGACAAAGCAGTGCTTTGTGCTGGCAATGGCTTGACCCTGAGCTAGGTTCTCAATGCTGGCAACTTTGAGAACTGTCACGAGTTGATGGACTGCACCATTATGCACAAGGTAGGGCCTAACTTCCACTCTATGCATCACATGTGCCATGGACCTATCAAAAACAATCAGCACGCACTCTAAGTAAGTAGTAATAAAAATATGATAATTTATAAGCAAAACACACAGCAAGAAAATCCACTTCTAATATGTTGGAATAAAAGCACAACTGATGAAAAACCTCAAGCAGGAAAGACACACTCTACCTGGCCAGCACTGAGTCCTTCAGGCACATGCAAACCTGAAGATCAAAGCATAAGCTGCCCTCAAACTAAGACCTCACTAATGGAATTTGGGGGCCAACCTTACTATCATGGGAACTGCACTTTTATACTTTGCTCTGTGCAAAACCTAACAGAGACACATAGAGATCTCACTGTGTGCTGACTACCCAAGATCCCCAGAAGTAGCTCACTTGGGAAGACACATGAACCCACACTGCCAACACCTGGTGATGAGTAAGTCATGGAGCAGAAAGGGAAAACACAATTCAGGCAAATCTTCTGAAGGATCCATCAGTTGGCTCCCAAGTCCAGCCTTTGTAGCTCTGCTCAGACTCCTGAATTCTACCAAAGTGATCAAAATAGCTGTCTCCTCTCTGTCCTCAGGATACAGGCTCAGCAGTAGGTATAACACTTATACCTGGAGGTGCCCCTTGTCCTTCTATATTTTCTGTCTAGGCAGAGAAAGCCCCTTGTCTTCCTCTACTCTCCTCCCCTGCATGCCCAATGGAGGTTTGAAGGCTGAGCTGCTGCCAAGTGGGCTGGGTGGAGATGGCTAGCAGGACATTCAACATACATTTTATCAACATACTTTTATATGTGACATGATAAGAACAGGTGCCTTGCAGAGTACATGAGGAGAAGATTTCAGTAGGGGTTGTGATGGGCATGGGTTCTCCCTAACACACATTAATACTGTGCCTGGTTTTAACACACTATGAACCACAGGAAAAGTGAGTCCCCATGGGTTCAGGAATCAAGGGAGGCTAAGATATTCTGGTAAGTAGCTCCACTGTGTGACATTGGGGTCAACAGATAACACTGTCCTTGGCCTTCAGCCTGTGGATTGACTCACCTGAGTCCACTGTCTGACCAGTCTGCTTGAAGGCTGCACATCTGTTGCTTGGGGAGCTGTGTTCCAGGTCAAGGTCAGACCATTTTAGAACTTTATGCTCTGTGAATACAGAGGAGGGATGGAAGTGAGGCAGATGTTTGTCACAGAGCTTAGGAATTGATCTTCAAGGTGCAGGCTTGAAACATTATCTCTTCTAAAGCTGTACCCCAAAAGAGATTAGGGCTTTAGGATGTTATATGTGCCTTGGAACAGGGGACAGAGGCTATAGTTTTGTGGGGTATTAAAGTTCCCTGTGTCTGTGGTATGAGATTTTCTCAGAGATAGGGTGGTGAATGGATATATTAGTGGGTAAAAGGAGAAGAAACCACACAGAGCCAACATTAGCAACAGCAATAAACAAGCATCTTTACTATCGAGCCTGGATATATCATCCATCATTAGGCATTACATTCTTGCATACTATCACAAACCTTAGCACATCCATGGCAGTTTATACTAAGTTCTTCTTATTGACTTGTGTCCATGCTGAGCTTATGCTATTCAGTTGGGTCAGTTCCATATAGTCCTTAAAGCCTTTGGGGTTGAAACAATGTGAAGTGGTTTCCCACATTCCACCACCTCAAAGATCAGGGAAAATATGCTTATTGTAAGTGACCCATAGGGTGGACTCATGCACATAAAGACCACAATCACAAGAAATGTAAAGCATAATACCACTAATCCCACCACAGTGCAGCTTATGGCCACCCAGAGTGAAGTGGATCTCAAGGATTCCCTCCACTGCATGTGCAGGTCTTGCTGCAAGGCCTGGAGGGCAGAGAACTCCACATCCATTTCTTTTAAAAAAAATTTTTATTAATAGAAACAATAAAAATGGTAGCATACAGATACAGATCTCAAAAAAATTAACATCATAAAATTGCTAGTTGATACATTACATATTGTCATCTTAAAAATAATTGTTAAGTTACAAAAAAAGCATAAAAAGTGGCTAAACATTCAAACATTTACAGGGCACACCCTTCTTATCAATGATTAACAGAAATTTAGTAATATGGACATCTATCTTACACACTATACATATCATTATATCCTTCAGAGGAGTTTCCTTTCTCCTTTACAATATCTATTATACTTTTTGGATCATATTACTTTGTCATTTTTTAGTATTCTTTACACCATAGGCAAAATGTGATATTTACTACTGTGAGTGTTGTTTATTTCACTTATGAGTATATTCTCAAGTTGCCTCCATTTATTTATAAAGAACTCAAGACAATCCTTTTCTTTATCAGAGTAGTAGTAAAAATGTATAAAAATACATTTTTCATCCACTCTGCAGCTGAGGTCCATTTTGGTTGTTTTCAAGACTTAGCTATCACATATTGTGCTCCTATGAACATGGGTGCACATATATCACTGTGACATGACATTATCAGTTTTTCTGTGACAACACCCAGGAAAGGAATAACTGGATTGAATGGAACTTCCAATCCTAGTTTTTTGAGGAATCTCAATATTGATTTCCACAATGGTTGCACCAGTCTGCACTCCCACCAAATCATCAAGAAGATTATACACCATGACCAAGTGGGATTTACCCCAGGAACACGGGTAATGCTTGATGTTCCTTTTTCCAGGCAGGCTCACCAACATTTGTTATCAGTTGATTTCTTGATGGCAGCCATTCTTTCTGGAGTGAGAGGAAATCTCAATGCTGTCTTAATGTGCATTTCTCAAATGATCATTAACAGTGAACATTTTTTCATATATTTATTTGCCATTTGTATATCTTCATCTGAGAACTGTGTGTTTATATTTGATGCCCATTTGTGGAGATGGTCTTCAAATCTGGGGGGCTTGATGTTTTTCAGTTCTTTATATGTTCTGGATATAAGTTCTTGTCTGAGTGGCTGTTTGCTAAAATTCTTTCCCATTTTGTGAGTTTACTTTTCACTTAGTTGTTGATTTTTTTGAAGTGCAAAAATGTTTTAATAATATGAGATCCCAGTTGTTGAATCTTTGAAGTATTTCCTATGTGGTTTGCATTTTATTCACAAATTCTCTGCCAATCCCAGTGTCCCCAAGATTTCTACCTACCTTGTTCTCCAGTTGATTTAGTGTTTCTTTTTTAATATTTAGATCCTTGAACCATTTGGACTTTAGTTTAGTATATGGTGATAAACTTGAGAGTAATTTCAGTGTTCAGCATGTGGAAAGCCAATTTTTCCAACACCATTTATTATGGAGGCTATCTTTCTTCTAGGGAACATATTTAGCTCATTTGTCAAATGTAAGGTGGCTGAGTGTCTCTGTGGTAGTGTTTGCATCTTCTAATTTATTCCATTTATCCTCAGGTCTCTTTGCCAGTACTGTGGGGATTTTTATTACTGTGGCTCTGTAGTATAGTTTTAAGTCAGGAATTGAGATGCCTCCTGTCTTGCCTTTGTTAACTAAAATCACCTTTGCTATCCTAGGATTCTGCTGTTTCACAATGAATTGTAGGAATATTTTCTATAGATGTGCAAGGTATGTTAATGGTATTTTGATTGGGATTGGATTGAATCTGTGTAACAGTTTTGGGAGTATGGCTATTTTCACAATGTTGGTTGTTCCTAACCACAATCAAGGAATATCCTTCCATTTTCTAATATCCTCCTGCATCTCTTTTTTTAGAGTAGTATAATTTTCAGCACAAAACTCTTTTATATTCTTGGCTAGGTTGATTACTAAGTATTTCATTACTTTAGGTGCTATTATGAAAGGTGATATTTCCATAATTTCTCTCTCATGGCATTTGTGTAAAGGAATGCTATTGATTTTTGAGTGTTCATTTTGTACTATGCTGCTGAATTTATTACCTTTAGTAGTCTTTTAATGGAGTTTTTGGTGTCCTCTTTGTAGATTATCATGTCGTCTGCAAGTAATGATAATTTAACTTCTTTTCTTATTTTTATTCCTTTTATTTCACCCTCATCTCATTGCTCTGAATAATATTTGCAGAACTATATTGAATAGGAGTTGTGATAGTGGACATCTTTGTCTTCTTCCTGATTTTAGTGTGAAGGCTTTCAATTTTTGTCCATTTAGTATAACGTTGGCCATAGGTTAGTCATCAATGGTCTTTATGAGATTGAGGTAGATACCATCTATTCCAAGTTTCCATAGGCTTTTCATCATGCACAGGTTTTGGACTTTATAAACAGCTTTTTCTGCCTCTTTTGAGATGATCATGTGATTTTTAGTTTTGGCTCTGTTCATGTGGAGTATTTCATTTATTGACAAATTCCCACCTGGTCATGGTGTATAATCTTCTTGCTGATTTGCTGCATTCTATTTGATAATATTTTATTGAGAATCTCTGCATGAATGTTCATGAGTGAGATTGGCCTTTAGTTCTCCTTATTGGTTGGGTCTTTTTCTGATTTTGGTATCAGAGTGATACTTGCTTCCAAGAATGAATTTAGGGAGGACTGATTCTCTTTCAATTTCATTGCAAAGTTTAAGGAGTATTGAAGTTAGGTCTTCTCTAAACTTTGTATGGAATTCAGCCATTAATTCATCAGAACCCAGGCTTTTGTTTGTTGGTAAGTTTTTAAATTGTTTTTAATTTCAGTAGCTGATGCTGGGTTATTCAAAATTGTTTTATCTTCTTCATTGAGCTTTGATAGTTCATGTTGTTAGAAATCTGTCCATTTCCTCTGTGTTTTCCACCCTATGTGAATAGAGATTTTCAGAGTAAGTATTCATGATCTTTTGAATTTCCATGGAATCTGTAGTAATTTCCCTCTTTTCAGTCGTTATTGTGTGGCTTTCAGTATTTTCTTTCTTTTTCTTGATAAGGCTGGCCAGGGGGTTGTCAATTTTGTTTATTCTCTCAAAAAAACCAGCTGATTCCTTAATTCTTTGTAACATTTTTTAGTTTCAATTGCATTAATTTCTGCTCTAATCTTTACAATTTCCTCTCTTCTATCAGTGTTGGGTTTGACTTGCTGCTTTTCTAGAAACTTGAGATGTAGCATTAGTTTATTTATTTGTGTTCATTCCATTTTCTTCATGTGACTATTTATGGTTATACATTTCCCTCTGGGGACTGCTTTCATTGTGTTCCATATGTTACAGTATGTTGTATCTGCATTTTCATTGTATTGTAAGTATTGTATTGTTTGTCCTTTAATTTCATCTGTAACACACTGGTTATTCAGAGAGTTGTTATTTAATTTCCATGTATATCAAGGCTTTGCACTTTTTTGCCATTGATTTTCAATTTTATTGAAATATGGTCTGATATTATGCATGGGATAATTTTGTTCTTTTGCATTTAGTTAAGCATGTTGTATCGGTTAATATATGATCTATTTTGGAGAAGGTAACATGTACAGCTAAGAAGAATGTGTATTCTAATGTAAATTATGATGTGGTTGGGTGGAACACTCTGTAAACATCCATCAAGTCCATTTGCTCACAGGTGTTATTCAGTGCTGTTATTTCTTTGCTGACTTTTTGTATCATTGATCTATCTCTAACAGTGGGGTGTTAACGTCCCCTATTGCAATTATATACTTGTGTTTGGTTTTTCATGTCCATTAGTATTTGCCTTATATAGTTGGGCACTCCTGTATTTGGTGCATATATATTTGTAATTCTTCCTCTTCCAGTTTCTCACTTACACGTATCTAGTGGCCTTCTTTATCTCCTTTAAACATTTTAGGTTTAAAGTTCACATTTTCTACAAACAGAATAGCTACGCTGCTTTTTTCTGGGTTCCTGTTTCATGGAAAACTGTTTTCCATCCTTTATCTTATAATCTGTGAATTCTGAGTAAGATGTGTTTCTTGCATGCAGCATATTGTGGGGTCCTGTTTCTTGATCCATTCTGTCAACCTGTTTGTTTTTATAGGTGAGTTATGCCCATTTACCTTTATGGATATCACTGATATGTACTGGCTTGACTTTGCCATGTTGTATTCCTGTTGTTGATTTCCTGCTTTTCTCCCTTGTTCAATTTCTTGCCCAGCCTGGTCATTTCTTTCCGTTGTTCTGGAGATTGTGGTCATTTTTATCTCTATCTAGCATGTCTTTCAGTAATCCTTCTAGGGTTGGTTTGGTGGACATGAATTTCTTCAGTTGTTCTTTGTCATCAAAGTACCTTGTTTCTCCATTAAATTTGAAAGACACTTTTTCTAGGTTGAAAGCTGTTTTCTGTTAGGGCTTGAAATTGTTCACGCCAAGCTCATCTTAACCTGAAAGTTTGTGCTGAAAAGTTTGCCTTAATAGTAATCATAGTCTTTCCTGGACAGGAGAGTTGTGTCTTTTCTTTAACAGTGTTAGTATTCTGTTTTTAAGCTGTATGTCTGGGATCTTAATTATTATATGTTTGGCCATAGACTTATGTTTGTTGTGACTGTTTTGCACTTTGTGAGTCTCACTTTTTTGTATATCAGAATTTTCCTCATGTTTGGAAATTTTTCTGTTATTATTTATGTGAATAGCTTAGTTATGTCATTTGCATTGACTCCTGCATCTTCCCTGATGTCTATTAGTCTTACGTTGCTTCTCTTGGCATCATGTTGAAGTTGCTGGATTGTCATTTCATGATGCTTTGCTATTTTTATATGTTCTACACTTTCATGATCACTCCCTGCAATACTCTCCTCAAATTATGAAATTCTATCCTCAGCTTCATTTAAATGGTTTTGCCAGCTTTCAATATATATATATATATATATATATATATATATATATATATATATATTGTTGGTTGGATATGTCTTTGCATATGTTTCATAGATTCTGCTTGTTTTCTACATTGTTCATTCATAGTTTCAATTTACCATGCTCCGGTATTTTTTGCTTTATCTATTTCTTCTCTAGCTATGTTGAGAAACTTCTTTACTACAGTTGTTACTTCTGTTATTTCTTTACATGAGACATTATTTCTAATTTGCTTTTCTCTATAGCTTCATGGATTTGTTTCTTTACTTCATTTGCTATCTTTTGAAGTTTCTGATTTATGACTTTTAAAGTCCTCTATTTCAATGTCGGTTGGTCTTGCTCCTGATGGACTAGATGTTTGAGATTGCATTTTGCCTTTTCTTTTTTGTCATTTTCCCATAGGTATAACATCCATGGTGGGACTGTTTCACTCACATTTTGCTTTAAGTCTTACAGCTGCTCCCATATTCCAAAGCTGTCTAGATTGTACACATGTATTATGGGTAGAGAGGAACAGTCCCCCTCCTTGGGCTAGGGGCTCCTGCCCCTCCATCTTCTGTCAAGTCATAGGCCTGTCATGCAATACCAGGGAACTCTCACAAGAACTGTCCAAGTCATGGGGCCTTAACTTCAGGAGAAGTCAGTACTCCCTGGGTCATGCAGGGTGACTTCCACAGGAGCTAGCTATGATTCCAAGTCCTCCAGCGGACCCACAAGTCTATCATTTTTAAGGCCTTCAACATGGCCTTGATAGTCACATGACCCCTTTCCAGTTTCTATATGCCTCCTATCATTGTCAATTATCAGGTAAGCAACTATTCATCCCATAAGAGAAACCCTCTTGATGTTTTGAAGAGCACAAAGGAGACTTTCATTTTTGTTCAAAACACACTGGTTTTGGTGAGGAAGTGCACGAAGGAAATTTCTTCTGTCTTGCTTGTGGTACATTCACTTCAGATACCATTTTGGCAGTTAATTTCAGATTAACTCATCTGACTATCTTAGGATTCTGTGCGTATAATCCTCTACATCATGAAGATAATTTTATAAGATATTCACTTCAACTTTGTTTCCAACAACTGAAAACTGCAATGTGAATATCCAATAACATTTCAAAGAATAAACAAATCACAGCAAATCATGAAGTGAGAACCTACTAAAGAAAATCCATAGGAAAACACTGTACAGTAATCTCACTGTACATAATCTTTAATGACTATGATTGGTGAAAGAAGGCAGAGCGGTCAAATTCTGTCCAGTCATTACATACATTTTCAAAATATGACAAGACATGTGTGATAGAAGACAGGTCAGTTCATATAAGAGTTAAACTCTGTGCTGTGTATCAGGAATTCAGGAGGCTTTGCTGGGTCTGCTGCCATCATATCTCTATGAAGACAAGCTCAGGGGAGATGGCACTAGGGCAAAATTTGCTCTCAGGCTTTGCCTCTTGCTTACAGGCAAGACCCAAGGCAAAAGCCTGATTCCTTTTGGACTGTTTTCCCTTTTCTCACCCAAAGCTCATCAGCCTCTCCTCTTGCAAGCTTCAGAGACAGCAGTGGTTTCCCCACAGCCAGAGATTCAGAGAGGGAGAAAAATGAATACTAAAATATAAGAGAGAACATAAGAGGGAAAGAACAGAAGATGCATAACAGTTATTTAGATGCGTGAACCTTAGTATTCGCATCACATGATGTCTGCCATATTCAGTTATTTAAGAGTGAGTCAGGAGCTGGGGAGAGAGCTCAGCGTAGAGTACTTGTTTACCATGCATGAGGCCCTGGGCTCAATTTCAGCACTGTTAATGCAAAATAACAACACTAATAATAATAATAATAATAATAATAATAATAATAATTCACTAAGTGAGGCCCATAATGTAGGGAATGGGCTACTAAGCTTTTTGCATCAGAAGGTCAGCTGTCAGCTATTGAGTAGGAGTCTGGTCATGGGAGTGCTAATTCAAACAGGTGTGAATGTAGAAGCAATGCCAGAAGATTTGTGGGTGCAACTGCATCCATAGTGCTTGCATAGCCTGTGTGAGGTCCTAACTCGAGACCATAGCACCAGTACATAGCAGAGATTGTGATGCTTAGGGAACATAAAGATGATTGAATTGAAGAACTTATGCCCCCTCACAATGCCACCAGCAAATGTGTCAAGGAGGTCAGTGTCATTTCTACCACCAGGCAGCACTGTATTCCATGTTCATTGCACGCGTTCCTGGATTTAACGTCTAATTCTGTACACTATGTACACAAGACAGCAGCCAAAGACATTACAATTATCATCTCAGAATGGTAATAATGACCCTAGGAAGTAGATACCAGGATGATCTCTATAGTGCATGGGGACACTCTGTGAAAGACCTGAGGCATGGTGTCTTGTATGGGTTTATGTAGGAAGTCAGGAGGAGGATTTGGGTCTAAACCCAGATCTTTCTCCTCAGAGATGTGACCTGTCAGCACTGCTGGTTTTTCTTAGCCTTGGGGAAGCCTTGCCTCCTACTATGGATCTGTCACTTGGGTGAATCTGTTCTCTTCATTTTGAAGGACACCAGAGAGTCATTCCATGGGCTTCCAAGGTATCAACAGCAGTAATCTCTGGGGGATACCATAGGACACAGGTTCACACAGAGATCATAAAAGGAGCTGGTGAGTGCATTTAACCACCAATTTACTAGGCTGTGACCATGATGAAATGACCAGAACAAATTTAGCCACTGTTCTCTTGTAATTCCATGTTATACAGGACCCAAGTCCCTCTAGAGAACAGATCAGGTACTACCCACATTATTGTGAATGTGCCTAACTTCCTGGCCTCTGTATATGTGAACACATAATAGGGGAAGAGGTGTCCCCAGAAGGCACACAAAAAGGAATGATGCATCACTATATGAACTGAAGAGGAAGGAGTGGCAGGCAGAACACACTCCCTCTGACCACTCACTTCACAGATATTTACAGTGCACCAACTCTGTAGAGTAAACACAAGTAGAGTAACACTGCAGACACCATTCTCTTTCTCACAGAGACAACACCACGAGGGTGGGAAAGGAAGATGGATTTCATGCTTTCCCAAAGAATGGAGGACAGGTGGTCACAGCACTTTTAGGGACTACTATCAGCAGGGGAAGGCTTCTTGGACCAGCACTGTCCCATTCAAGGCAGAGAGAAGGCTGGGCTGGGCTCTCTGCAACTGAAGCAGGAGGCTGGTGTCCAGTTCTACAAGATGTCCCAGCTGAATTGGACCAACCTGAGCTCACTGAACCTGAGCCCTGCCTTCAGAAGATTTTGGCTTTGGCCTGTGGGCCTCTGGGGAGTGCATGGGACACTTGACAAGGAGAAAGACTGCCAGTCTTGGGACCTCCTGCAACCCTGAGGCATGCAGACATGAGTTGGTCAAAGCTGAATGAGAAACTTTGCTGGGGTGGATTTGTGCACAGAGTTGTCTGTGACAGGCACTTGGAAGTTCAGGGCCCTGCAAGGAGCAAGGCCAGTTGGTGATTGTTCTCCTTCTGCTGATGTAGGTCTGGTCCCTGACTAACCTCAAGTTCCAATTGTAGAGCTTTGTTCATCCCCACCTCCAGTGACTTCACCAGCTCTGGGATCTAAGTGAAAACTAGGGTCAGGCACCCTGTCTTAAGGAATTCCATAACTGGCACTTTTACTCACGCCATGACAGGTGTCTTGAACTCCACTTAGGCCACATCCTGAAAAGCACCTGCTTTTCCCTTCCCATCCTCTTGAAATCCCTCCCCTTGTATTTCTTTCAGTTTTGATTTTTACTCCAATGTCTATAATTATTCTCAACATCAAATTTTAAGGTAATTTTAATTAAAAATTAAGATATCATACATTTCAACATATTCAATTCAGTATCACGTCATCACATCACCAATTTGTACAATTTCCACATCCACTGAGTTCCAGCACTCTGCTCAGTTTTGGACCCTTCCATATCCTTGTACTCTCTTGCTACTCCCCACCCACTCTGACTTTTTCACCCTGTGATTTAGGACTCTGGGTCTTTAATATTCGTGCATCAGATTATGTTTGGCCAAATATTCCTAGAGGAGACTGGCTGCTATTGCTCTTCGATAGAAGAGAAAATCCCAGGTAGACCAAAGTGTACAGATAAAATGTGAAGACTATTGTTTATCTACTCATCTTTTCATGTTGAAAAAGTTTTCCCATGATTTCAGTGGTACAAGGGAGAGAGAAAGATCTGATTCTTTACAATTGAAAAACAGAAACAAGAACAATGTAGAATCCACAATAAGAAATCTTTGCTTACAAGCAGCAGACAAATAAATAATTTGTATTAGAAGTGACAAAGAGGTGTCATGAGTCCATTCTGTGAGAGATGAAAAATTCTTGTAATTCAAAAGAGAATCACCACATGTAAACCAATGTAGAAAATGCCGAGCTTCCCAAAGCTGATTCATGCAAGCACACATCCCTGACACGTGCTGTGCCCCATCTGATGGTGGGTTTTAAGGCAAGTGCTGAACAGCACTAGGGAAAACATTGTGTGCAGAGAAGAGCCCTGTCCAGTAGCTCCCATCACAGCTCTACACAGGTGTCCCTGGACCTTGCAGTGCTCAGAATAGAGATTTATCCCAGATAGAGATCCGCATAACTTTTCAAGCTTTCCATTTAAGACTGTGGTTCACAGCACTGTTTGAAGCAGGAGGACACTGGGAGCCTTGCTACACTCCACATAGAGTGTTAAAGGCATCAGAGTGGGCCATGAGAACCAGGGAAGCTGCGGGGATGCTGAGCTCAATCTCTCTGGGCCCACAAGGAAAGAGGAATAGGAATCTGATCACGAAGTAATACACTGATGAGAGTAGGATGTGTGCATGGAGGATCTTGTTTTTGAAAATGAAATGTCTCTGACATCAATGTGTGTTCACACACAGACATGTAAGAATCTATACCCAAGATTGGTGTCTCAGCAGTGTACTTACTTATGCAAACCCTGACTCAAAATAAAAAAGAAATTTAAAAACAGAATTTACTGTAGTTCAGTGCAAGGGCCTGCATTCAATTACCAGAATTGAGTTAAGGAACAATATTGGGAGCGAGATGAACTGCTGTAGAACACCATCACCTGGTCTTTTTGGAGAGCAGTGTGCCCCAAGCACCTTGAGCCTCCACATGTTTCTTGGACACTTTGATTTTAAAGAATGATCAGTTCCATGAGGGATAGGGAAAGGAGGATTTTCATCCAAGAATACAAAGTCTCATTAACAATGGAGAAGAAATTTTCAATGATTACTAAACTGCATGGTGACCACAATTAATAGGAAGGATAGCTTTCAAAATTGCTAAACAATTGGATTTGCAGTTGTAGTCACTGTGAAAGTATTTGTAGGTTAGTAAAGTGGTAGACACATTAACTGGATTGATTATTTCTACAAAGGAGACATAGATCAAAAGTACATTTTACCCCACAAACATTCATAATTATTGTGAATTACCAAAGGAAGATATCCTATGCCTGTACTCCTAGCACTCATGGAGAGTAAGGAAGGAGGACCACAAGTTTAAGCCCAACTTGGAGAGCTGAGTGTATTATTTAGAGATTGTCTCAAAAACTTAAAAAAAAACGATAAATTTTTAAAGTGCATGGGCGTATAGTTTATACAGAAATCCCTGGGATCAATGAACACAGAGTATTAACCACTATTTTGATATGAAAAAAATTTAATCTATTTATAAAAGTGTTTTCATACTTTATTAATATCTACTTGTGCTACATTAAAATAAAAAAGAAGAAAACATTGGTTGTTTGTTTTATTTTCCTTCAAGACAAGGTATTGCTATGTACTGCAGGCTGACTTTGACTCAACAAGTATTTCAGGCTAGCCTTGAACTTTCTGTGATCCTCGTGTCTAACCCTCCCATGTGCTGGGATTACAGGCATGCACCACCATGCCTTGCAAGAAAGTGTTTTTTTTTTTAATTGCCAAGAGGATAATACCAAATGAAATAAAACAGAATAGAGTCAATCAAAACAAAAGGATGATCATGGTACATCATTTAAAAATAAAATCCAACAGTAGGTTGTGTGGCCTCTCAGCTGGTATAGAAAATGACTCAACACCTTGTTGAACTCCAAATTTCTCCAGATAATTGGGAAAATACCTAAATTTTTCAAGGTGTCTATTGATAACATGTCTTGTCTAAGAAGCAATTCATATCAAGTACCAGGGAAAGAACACAGAACTTTGATTTACTATTTCCAATGTCTGGAATTTATCCCAAGAAAAAAAGATATATGCTCAATGCAGTTTTTCTAAGAGAAACTAGACTTGTACATGGTCAGTAACAGGATAACTAAGTAAAACTCTACCTATGCATATAATATAAATATTCAACACTATGTAAATACATAAATGATGTGAGCAGAACTGGGGAGTATGGTTAGACAGCGGAATACGGACAAGATGGGTTTTCTGCAGCAGGTTCAACAATGTGGGTGAATTTTTTTTGTGGTTTTAAATTTTTAAACTGCTGATCACACTTCCTCATCCCTCAAAGCCCCATGCCACATTCAGACTCCTCACAAAGCTTAAACACCCAAGAGGAGCCAATATTAAAACAAGCAGAAAGCCCTTATCAATGGAATGGACTGGAGCCAAACCATGTGCAGGTAGAACAATAACTGCTGTCTTAGTTTAACATCTAGGTCCTCTCTCAGTCTGCAGGGAGGATATGCAAGTGGAATAAAATCGTCCTATTGGGGTAAATGTCAGCGGTTCACTGACAGCAGAGGCCATGTGAGACCCTCAGCCGCCCTGCCACAGGTCCCACACCAGGGCTGGGCTCCCAACAGCACCTGGAGTTCGGGGCCAAGGATCCCGGGCCACTTGCCAGGCTGGCCATGTGACCCCGACAGAGAGGAGGGAGGAAAGGAGAGAGGGCCCTGAAGACCTGAGGCTAGGTCGCCCCAGTGCTGCTCCCGTCGCCTCCCCGAAACCCTGACCAAGGAAACCTGTGCCGCTAAAGTCGGGGCCACCGGGCCGCGCCGCCACTCAACACTGACTGCCGCCCGCCTACCTGGCCCAGACCCCAGTCCCAGCCCAGCCACAGCTTAGGCCAAGGAAGGAAGGAAGAGTGCTCAGGTCTCCAGAAGGGGTCGCTAGCGGCAAAATGGCCACTCCGTGCATCCCCTGTGAAGCGAGGCCGGGAGCGGGGCGGGACTGAGTGGGATGCCGAGGCCAGTGGCTAGGACCGTCCCTGGGTGCGGGCCGCCCAGGTTGGGCCGTGTGGAGTGTAATCTTCGCAGGCGGCCAGGGGGTGGGGCCAAGCGATGTGAGGGGCGGGGCCAGAAGCTGGGACCCAGGAGGTGCAGAGCCCTCCAGGAGGCAAGAATGAGGCGGTGGGCTTGGCAGTGGGGGTTAGGGTTTCTCTGACGCTGGGTGTGGCTGCAGGTTGAGCTTCTGGAAGACTGAGCCCCAGGCCTGCTGTGAGAGGAAGCAGAGGAGTGGACTGAGTCTGAGGCTTGGAATTTATAGATGTCTGGACTCAAATCTTCCGGGGCCTGACACCTTAGGCACACTGCTTCTCTTCTGGGAGCCTCAATTTCCAGTATTGTTATTCTCCTATTATTTTCCTTTGAAATATTGTGTGTTTTTTTTCTATTAAAAAACAAACTGTGATGAATGGCAATACTCATCTCTTGGCACTGTTGTGAAGATCCAATGAAAACCCTGCAGAGTCTTCCCATGGTTCCTACCATATAGCAAGTGCTCAGATGCCATTGTTATTTGTGTTGTTGCCCTTCTTTTATTAGAGAGAAATGAGTGCTTTTGGTAGCCGTCGTCTGATGTCTTCATAACTTAAATATATGTTTACATGTTAATATAACATACTAACAAGCATATGTAACCCTTACAGGTGTGAGGCCAGGGCCTCTCTGAGGTGTTTTACATACGTTAATTCTTACAAGAGTTGGAGTTAGGAATTATCTTCATTTTCATAGCTGTGTGAGACAAGATACCAACATTTAATACATTTTCCAATGACAAAGCAGTGGATAGAATTTTAACACAGTGGGCCTCATACCAACACCTCCATTAACTACCCCATACTTGGCACAGCACTGCTACAGTTCTGCTTTGGATTTTTCACTTGAGTGAGGCATGAAATTGTTCATGGGAGGTTGCACAGGTAGGTAGAGGCAGTTTGTGTCAGGGTTCACTAGAGGATCAGATTTAATTTGTGTGTGTGTGTGTGTGTGTGTGTGTGTGTGTGACACGTAATGGATTTATAAAGTAGGATTAGAATGGCCTTCTGCAGAGTCACTGGGAGAACACAAATGGGCCATGTTTTCCTTGAAGATGCAGAGGAATTGGCTGAAGGTAACATGGACTGTTCGTGGGCACTGTGTGAACATTTGTTGGCCTACTTTGGGAATTCAAGAAAGATTTTCTGGGGTGAGGTCCCAAGGTCAGAGAATGTACATGTTGAAGACATCAGCAACAGTGGTAGTCAGTGTGGAGCAGAGCAGAGAACCACTGTTTTTGTTGTATAATTCTTACTGTTTGCTATCTCATATTTACATTCTTATATAGTGCTCTAAGCAGTCCATGGTGGCCAGGAAGCAGAGTAGAGGGACAGCACCAGGAAGGAAGAAGCCAGAGACCAGATGGAGTACCTAGCATCATTACTCCATGACCCCTACAGATGAGCCCAGAAGTACACTCTACTAATCCCTTAGACAGCTCTCAAGCCTATCAAGTTGACAATGAAGTCAATCATCACATAGCAGAAGTTTTGTGATGTTAAAATTATAGGTTATTTACATATATGCATATATATATATATATATATATATATATATATATATATATATATACAATATTTTGGTTTTTTTCCACCTTTAAAATACTATCCAAAGTCAAAAAATACTGAATTTTATGTAATAGAAATAAACTTTTCTTAGGTAAATTTTATAAGATGAAGTGAAAAAGACTGAAAAATAAATGAACAAGAGTTTAAAAAAGAACAAGGTTTAAAAATACTCACAGAAAGAGCCAGAAATCTTTACTCTGCTTTGAAAAACTACTCGAAAGACAGTTAAACAATTTCTGAATTGAACATGCAAGACCTGAAGTATTCAACTTCACAGTGAGTATCTTCCCCTTGGAAATCAGTGCTATAGCTATACAAACACAAGAATGACTACAGCAACTTTATTTTTGAGCTCAAAACTGGAAACACCAAAAAGGTGTTTCCAAACACACACACACACACACACACACACACACACACACACACACACACCTCAGCTGATGGACACATGAGGATCTGTGGCTCATCCACACAGAGGAATGTGATGGCTCAGCCACTGACAAGGAGCAGCACTTGGGAAGCCTAACATGGTTATGAGGATTGAATAAACCCTACCAGCCCCCCCAAAACAAAAACAAAAATCTTCTGCATCCTGTGTGGTTAAAGACCTGTCACCTCTAGAAAATACAAAGTGTTTCCCAGAGACAAAAAGCAGACACATTGGTTAGGATGGAAGGAAGCAATTATAAGGAGCCATAAGGAATATGTGAAGGTGGCGTATACATCACCACTTTGGTGACTATTTTCAAGGGGCTCATGTATGACAAGATTCCTAGAGGATTTTTGTTGGTTTTTAGTTTTACTTTTGTTTATTTTTGGCACCAGGAACCAAATTCAAGACCCTGGGCTTGCCAGGGAGCACTTTACCACTGAGCTATATCCCTGGCCCATGTCAAGTTTTATCCAATTTTGTAGTTTAAACCTGTAAGTTCATTGTATGTCAATTATAATGAAATAAAATTGCTTTTTAAAACACTTCTCATCTGAGCTATCCACAAAAGTTTTATTTACTTATAGATTTACTAACAAGCAATTTTGTTTATTTATAGATTTATTTCTAAGCAGTTTTGTTTATTTATAGATTATTTTATACAAAGTTTTGTTTTAGTTTATAGACTTATTTATTTTTTGCTGTGCTGAAGACTGAATCCAGTGCCTTGGTCCTCTTATCATAATTTATTCCCAGACAGGGCCTTGCTAAGTTGCTAAGTTGTTTACATTGGGCTGGAATTTTATTACATTTATAAGCATTTTTGTATACTTAAGAATAACAAAGGTAACTAAATTGAGTAGTCTCAAGTAAATCAATAAACACAGCTTAACAATCAATAGCTGGGTGTGATGGTACATGCATGTAATCCTGGCACTTAGGAAGCTGAGGCAGGAGGATTGTTGCAAGTTCTAGGTCAGCCTAATTTACACAGTGAATTGAAGTCCAGCCTGAACTACACAGTGAGAGTCTTAAAAAAATAAATTAATAAAATAAAATAAGATAAACCCTGGACTAAGGCAAGGAATTATCTTCTAGTCCAAAGCATGGGCATTTTCAGAGGATTTACTTTTGAAGGTGTTATGGTTTGTATCTGGGTGTCCCCACTAAAGCCTCATGAAGTCACAGAGGCAGCTAAACCTAGCATGTGTGATTGGTTCAATGTTTAGTGCTGTGATTGGTGATGAAAGTGCTTCACCTTCCCGGGGTTTGAATTATCGGAGTTAATGAGGTCTCACCAGTACATGTGAGAGAAGTGAGAAAGTCTTGTAATTCAAAAGGAAATCACCACCTGTGGCCAACAGGTGCAGAAAACATTCAGCCTCCCAAAGTTGATTCATCCAGGCACAAATCACTGAGATGTGCTGTGTCCCAATCCAATGACACATTTTTAAGGCAGGAGCTGAACAGCACTGGAGAGAACATGGGGGACAGAGCAGAGTCGTGTCCCGTAGCTCCCATCACAGCTATATACAGAGCCGTCCTTAGACCTCAAAGGACTAAGAAGAGAGGTTTCTCCAACACAGAATGCAACACAAATTTTCAAGATTTCTTTCCAAAAGTTTGATTCACAGTACTGTTTGAAGCAGGAAGGAACTGGGACCCTCCCTAGCATTTACGTAGAGCACGCACAGGAAAGCTGTTTGGAGAATCCTGTGCATGATTGTTGGAGGGAACTCTGGCCAGGGCCATAGAGGTGCAGGTCTAGGGGTGAAAAACTCATAGCACAGCAAGGATTTTCATGGGCTAACCAGTGCGCTGGGACTCTACACTGCAAAGCAGTGCTTCCCAACACCAGGGACAACACCGAGCAAGGGCATTTGGATGCCAGAGTGGCCAGTCAGGTGAGGGGCAGCCCTCTCTGATACCCTGAGCAGAGTATCCCTCTGGAGCTGAACCCCCAGCAGGTCCACCTCACTTCCTTTTCAGGTCTGTCAGCAAGGACTTCACACAGGAGCATGGCAACACAATTGAAGTTTGCTCAAACTAAATCATTTAGCTTCCTTTTGAAGAAATGTTTGAAAATGCACAAGTCTGAGAAAAACAAGGCTGAGAACAGCATTCTGCATGTTGTGTAAATAAACTTACCCTTTACAAGTCATGGAAACAATGCCTGTGCATGAGTCTGCAATGGCAGAGGTTTGAAATCTCATGCATGAAGGTTTCAAAATTACAAAAGAATAACTCCAAATAAATGCTACATGGACATGATTTCCTTTTGGCACTGCACTACAGCAATGTAGATTTACTGAGCCACCTCAGTAAACCCAAGGCAAAACCCACCAGATGATTCCATCACCCAAATGTGAGGATTCAGCAGTTCTGCTCCCTGCTTGATGCTGCTGCTGGTTGACACTTTCAAGGTGTTCTATCTGCACAAGCCATCTCTGCCCCTCTCAGCTCATGATTGCCTGGGTGTGGATCAGACTATGTCTTTACATAAAACCCCACCATGATTTCAGGATGGGTAGCAGTCTCTTGTTTACTGGAAATAATTTTTGAAGTTTGGGTGTAAGAATCCTTAGACCATGTGCTTAGCAAGTTGAGGGGAAATGAGATTGTTTGAAGTAAATGTAGGAAACTCATTTGTCAGTGGCAGATTCAGTTGGTATTGAAGTCCATATGTTATGGGTAAACAGGCATGAGTCAGGGTTTGCTGTACAAAATGCTGAAAGGCACAGCCGTGTCCCCAATTTCAGTTTCTGCTTTGCTTCCCTCATTCTACTATCGTGAGAGTGGATTCTCAGCATTCAAGCACATAGGGTTTGAACTACAGTAGAAATATGTAAAAACTTCTGTTAACTGGGGAGTGAAAAGACAAAGAAATGTTTTTTGGCAAAATGCAGTTCTTAATACATGCTTAAATAAAAAAAGAAGGCAGAAAAAATAACAACAAAGAGAAATGCAATGACAATATTGCGTTTTGTTCCAATGCCACTGCCTCAGTCTTAAAGATGGGAGCAAAATTTGCACAGTATAAGGGTCACTGAAGACAGTGGTCTTTGTGGTCTTCATCCCCAGAGGTGCAGATGGGTGCCCTGCCCACTAAGCCAGATGAATTTAGGGATAGCACCTGAATCCTGGTGGAGGCTGAGACCAGGACCCAGGAACTGAGGCCCCTGGGGCTGAGGAAGCAGAGTTTTTGCTGCATCCTGGCTGCTCTGCCTTCCCTTGCCTGCAGGGCTACAGCATGGCTGAGGTGGGGGGAAAGGGTGTAAGGCAGGCAGTGCTAGGCTCCTGTGCAAGCTGCACATTCCCTGTGCTGCCTGAAAGCAGTAAGATTCAGGACTTCCTTGCTGGAAAAATAGACACTGAAGAAAAACTCTTGCTGTCCTATGGCAGCAGCAGGCACAGGTCAGCACAGTGGCTTTTATGGTAGGAAGACCAGGGACACCCACCACAGCAGGATCCTCATGGTTTTATGTGTTGGAATTTTTAGAAGTTAGTCATGAGCAATGTGTTGGCTTGCTGAATACCAAGCCTCCTTATTTCATATTTACAATGATATTTGAAGTGTCTGTATTGTGCATAACTTTTAGTATATACAATGAAATTAAATCATCCATTTTCACATACCTATTCAAGAAATTAGCCACAATTAAATATTAACTGATTTGAATAAAAGGAATATTGAATAGAACACTACAAATAATGCAATGGGATGGAAAAATGGAAAAAGCACCAAAAAGGCTTCCCCCCAGGTTCAGTGCTCTGCTCTCCAGGAGCTCCTCTCTTCTGTCCTCACCTGCTATTCAAGCCTGGTTCTCTTCATTGCTGTGTGGAGAGAGGGCCAGGCTATGAGGTCTTCTATCATCTCAGGTAGGATCCAGGACATGGCCTAACACATGGCCTTCTTTCAGCATTTTCTGTGACTACAATTGTATAATTGACTCAGCAGCTCCGCTGTGGTACATTCATGGTTTCTAACGATCCACACTCATAACTGAATAAGAAGAGATCACAGGTGTCTCTCAATCTCATTTTTTATAATGAGGCCATAAAAGTGGAATTTCCAGGTTAAATGTATATAAATTGAATTTCCTGATCATAAAATTCACACTAAAACTCGCCATAGAGTTAGAGCCTGGAAGGGGAAGCCCGGGGCTGCTCAGATCTCTGTGGAAATCTGAAGTAGGGGGAAGATGGACCATGCAGATGTGGAGGACACCACGGCACCTAGTAGTGTACCATGGGCAAGAAAGTCTCAGGTCCAGGACTCCTTATCCATCAGTCAGCTTCTCAGCAAACAGCATACACTGCATGCTGGATAAGAAGGGCTATTGTGGCCCTGCTGTCCAAGTTCCTCCCTGCAGTCCTGAGGCCCCATGTCTCGCTAAGGGGAACTCTGTACAAGAATATCAGCATGTTTCAGTGCCTACCTTGACTGAATGTCTTCCACCCAGGTAAGATCTCAACTGCCAAATGTGAATTCACCACAGCCTGCAGCTGTGGTGTTTACAGGCAGCAGGTCAGGAGGTGGGGACACTGCAGGCAGGTAAGGGTGCAAAGCCTGAAATAAGAGACCTGGCCCTAGCCTGCCCCAGTGTCCTCCAGGAGTAACTGCACCCTGCAACAATGTGCTTTAAAAGACTAAATAACTTAACAGATTTCTCACAAAAATATATACTCTAGGGGTAGTTTGAAGATACAAAGTGAATTGCTACGTCTCTAAGTAAAATGTGACATGATCCTTAATCGGTACATGATCTTCCCTGTTGTCTCTGACCCACACCCTCAGAAGAAAACACACCATTTGAAATAGCATTAACAAATACAGGCAATGAGTCAACAATCATAACTGCTTAATAACAACAACAAATGCCAGGATATGATAAATGCCCTGCTGACTTGTATGAAGTGTATAGTAAGAATAAATACTGGATCTGGCCATGTTGGGACTTAGGGAGTTGAACAAGAAAACAATTCTCCTGCATTCCTGTCAAGCACCCCTGATGCAAGCCAAGAGGAGAACCAGTCAGCATCTCTGGTGAGCATACTGGTGCATGGACTGAGAGCCATACATCTCACTTGCCCACCCTTGGTTAGCAAGGAGAGGCAGAATTCTGAGCATCTCTTGGGAAGATGACTGTGTGCAATATAGAAAATATGGGGGATTTCTTTCTATCTTGTGTTTGAAAACAAATGTTGTCTTTAATCTTTTGCTGTGTTTAATTGTTTTGCTCTATTCAATATTATCTTTTGACTGGTTAAAATGTTCTGTGTTTGTTTGGATTTCACTATAACTAATTGAATGGAAACCAATTGTAAAGATAATGAGATATACTATGGTGCTTTTTACTGTTATCATGGACCCTGCTGTGAAGTTCCGTACCAATTACACTGCATTGTCTCAATTTGCTTTGTTCTGTTTGCTCTGTTGTATTTTACTACCTTCAAAATGAAATTTTAAAAAAGAATAAATACTTATCATTTTTCACGTCTTTCAAGGGAAGGAAACCACCACCAATTCCTTTAGATGACAAAGTCACCTGACAATGAAGCCAGACCATAATGCATTAAAAAAATGGTAATGCTCTAATGGCCAATATTCTTAATGAACATACACAAAAGTATTCAACTAAATGCACATCAGCTAAATTCACCAGACCTTGAAAATTTTAAATACCACAATGAACCCTGGGTTCACCCTCAGTGGTGCTAGAATGGTTCCACTTGCACAAATCATTCAGTGTCACATGCCACATTCACAGCATGAGGCACAGCTGACCCCTCAAGAGATTTGGAAAAATCACTTGGAGAAATTCAAAAATTCACCATCTTTTCATGATAAGAACCATTCACACACCATGTGCAGGAGGAATGAATCTCAGCACAGCAAAGTACAGACATGACAAGCCCAACACTGACATCATGCTCAGAGATTGACAAGCTGCAAGATTTGCTTCTCAGGTCAGGAACAAGACCAAGCTTTGGACTCTTTTCAACACACAACTTCAAGTCCTAGTCCTAGAATTTAGTCAACAATAAGAACCCAAAAGTTTACCAAATCAGCAAGGAAGAATTAAGAGGTGTCTCTGTTTCCTGAGGACACAACATTTCATATAAGAAACTTAAAACTCCACTGAAAAACTTTTAGAACAAATGGACAAATAACTTCAGTTTCAAGGTACAATATCCACATGTCATAATCAATTCATATCTATGTGCTTCAAACAAACTGCAGACTCAAATAAAAGAAAGACAATTCATTTCATAATTCATCCAAAAGAATTAATACTCATGTAAAATTTGAAGCAAACTCACCTGTTCTTGGAAAATTGTAGAAATTGAAGCAATGAGTGAAGTGGCACTAAGAGAAGAAAAGACAGACTGTGATGGTGGATGAGAAGAATTCTTGTTGTTATAATGTACATGCTGCCCAGAGCAACCAGGTGTTTAAATGCCATTCCTGTCAAAATATCAGTGCCATTTTCTTAGAAATAGAAAAAAACAAAATGAAAGTGTACAGGGAAGGACAAAGAGTCATCCTATAGCCATGGAAAAAACATTAAAGTTAGAGGCAACAAAAAACATAAGTGACAACAGTCAAAAGGGTCCTATACTGCAAGAATTGGACCACAGATTAAAAAGGCCAGCCCAGTAGAGAAAAACTCATACAGTCACCAGGAATTGTTTTGTTTCTCCTTTTTCCTTCCCTTCCCTCCCCTTCCCCTCCCCCTCTGCTTTCCTTCATTTTCCTTTCCTTTAGTTTTCTTTCTTTTTCTTTTTCAGTTTTTGGTCAAGTTCTTCCTGTGTAGTTCTGGCCTAAGCTGAACTCACAGTGTGTTGCAGGCTTGTCTGGAACTCCCAGGAATCCTGCTGCCTCAGCCTCCTGAGTGCAGGCATTGCAGGCATTATCACCATTCCTTGCACAGCCAATGAGTTTTTAAAAACACGATGATGAAACCAGGTCTGGTGGTGTGGCTTGTAATGCCAGCAGTCTGGAGGGCTGAGGCAGCAACATCACAAATTTAAGGACAGCCTCAGCAATATAGTCACTTATCCAGAACCTGGAAGAAAATAAAAATAATGGAGCTAAGTGCAAATCTCAGTATTCAATCCGTAGAAACTGAATGGAAAACAAACAAAAAAAAATTTGGGAACTCCATCAGTGGAAAAAACAGTATTTTACATTGCCCTGGCTTTCTGGAGGGCAGTTAGCCCCAAGTGGCATTAGCTTTCACACTTTTCATGTGGTTTGACTTCAAAAAATCATCAAAATCCATGAGGGATAAAAAAAAATAAACAGAAATTGCTTCAAGGACATCTAGTTTCAGTCCCAGTGCTGAAGGCATTTGCAGTGATATTCTGAAGCACATGATGACAGCAGTTACTAAACAGAGAATTTACAGACAGTGTTAAAGGGATTTTCAATCTTACTTACTTTGAAAAAACTGCCATTTAGGAGGTTGATATATAGCTTAACTAGATCCACTCTTTCTGCAAAGTGTCTAAAGATCAAAGCCAATTATTTCATTCTATGAATGCACAAAATTACTGCTGATTACCAACTCAAGACAATGTACATTTGCAATCCTAGCACTCTGGGAGAGGGAGGGAGATTGAATAAGGAAAGGTTTAAGCCTCACCTGGGAAACTCACAATCTTAGTGAGATCATGCCTTAAAATTTGTAAAAAGATTAACAAATTTTACAAATGTATGAAAATATAGATTATTAAGAAATCATTGTGCACAATACAGGAGTCAATGTTATTCTCTCATTCTTCTGTATTTTATCCTTTTACACACTTAACAATACCATCTTTTATGTGGACATTACTAATATGTACTTTAGTTACATTAAAATAAGACAAGAAAGTCTTTCCAAAATACAGTAATTCTTTGCTCAAGTCCTACTTCCATATATAAAGTTACTACTAAAATAAAAAGAACCATCAAATTCTCTTTATACTATGCTCTCCAAATCCTAAGAGTGTATATTGAGTAGCATATCTACATTCATCTCAATTGAAAGGTCAAAAAAGTTGAAACAGTTCAATTTCTTGGCAGTAGATCAATGTCTACCTCATGCTAAACCTAATGCTCAGTGTGCTGACTAACGTACATAGGTAAGAAAAATTCATCAAGATTTGATTTGTCGATTCATAGGTGATTTTGTGTCTTTTTAAACCTTTTTTAATGTATTATTAATTTCAATTGATTTATTTATTTTTGAGACAGGATTTTTCTATGAAGTTTAGGCTTTCATTGAAATCACATTGTAGCACAGGCTGACGTCAACTCACAGCAATCTTTCTGCCTCAGCCTTGTAACTTCTGGCATTAGAGATGTTTACTACCAAGCCTGGTTCTCATTTATGTTTTAAATTTTTTCCAAATTTAAATTACCCAGTATTATGTGATATGTCATAGTTTATCAGGTGAGTTATACAAAATGAAATCAGAAAGCACTGAAAATGCACTGAAGGAGACTCAAAATCCTCACCAACACCAAACATAGTGTACCATAACATAATATAACATAACATAACATATTATAGCATAAAAAAAACACAACAAAACAAAGCAAAACAAAATAAGAAAACAGGGGTGGAGGTTTAGTTCAGTAGTATAAGTGCCCACTTGGCAAACCTGAAGTCATAAATTCAATCCTCAGTACCAAAAAGAAAACAACAATCAGAAAAGCATCTGATTTTAAAAGATGCTTGCAAGTGTACCTTAACAGTTTGTAAGCTAATCATACACAAGACATATAATCTGACAGTTTCACATCTAAGTACTTTTTCTTTGAAATAAAAGTCTATTTCCACTCAAGACCATGTATAAGAATGGCTGTGGCAGCTAGCTTTCCAGGGCCAACCGGGAAACAGAACAGATGGGATCAGTAGATGGGTGACAGATACATGAACAAGTTGCAATTGGCGGCTTCAGCACCATTAGAGTGTGTGGTGGCTCCACCACCAATAAGCAGCAGTATGTGGAGAGCCTAGCACAGACACGCTGCTTGAAGGAGACCAACCAAGAGCATCAAGACTGAACAGGCTCAGCATCATCACCTCTAGGAAAGGCAAACTACCCAGCAGGAACACAAAGCCCACAGTCTGTTTGGGATATGAGAACAGGAAATGAAAACAGTGACTAGCAGACAAATTCCCCAGGAGGGATGCCCAAGTGTCCTCATCAGCATGGGGTGATGATGTACATGGCCTTGCAAAGCCTCCCCTTGCCCTCACCACCTGCTGCCCCTCCTCAAAGGAGGTCAGAGTACGGAGCACTACAGTGTGTGGCTGAGGTAAACATGAGTAAAACTTGCTATGAATCCTTTCCTGGACACATGGGTGTTATAACTTGAAATATCTCATATCCTTCAAGTAAAATTATTAGGGGCATTATGGGAACATCTCAATGCTCCTTAGTGCCTCTCTCTAAGGTAATCTGTGTAGGTAGTGTTAGAAGAGAGGCCAGACCTCTCGATTTGCTACCTCCCTGTTTGCTCCAGTTCCGTATCTCCTGTCCTTGACTCCTCACTGGAGCTGAACTCCAAGTTGGCTTCCCAGGCCCAGCTTCTCATGGACCAGCTTGAGCCTCCTAAGTCCCTGGTGCCTAAGTCACAGGGTAAGGAGTCCTGGGATGTAGGTTGTGGCTTTGAGAGGAGGAATGTGCTAGGGAACTCAGCAATGTGCCCACATGATGGGAGACACAGGAACATGATCACCTCAGCAGCCAGTGTGGGGATGCAGTCTGGGAGGCTTTAATGGGGCTGTGTTCATGCACACAGCTGCCTCTGACAGGCAGTGGGGAGGTTTGGCCCTGAGAAGTCCCTGGAAAGTCAGTGATGTTTCCGTCTCCTGCAACTGCAGAGGCAATTCCAGTGCATGCTAAATTTGCATCCACAGAGCTCCTGCCAGCTCCACCTGCAGCTCCCTCACCAGATCTGGCCCCACAGTAAGAGCAGGCACATGTTTTCCTTTCTCCACCAGCTGCAGAGCTGGATCGCCTGGTGGCTCCCTAGCAGGAGTCATCTCTTGACCTCTACCTGCAGGCAGCTCTTGACCCACAACTGCCATTCCCCTCTCTTCCAGATTTAGTTATTATTCTATTTATTATTATTCTATTCTCTGATGTGAGTGATAGAATTATTGTAAATGAAATTTAGGGGTTTATTCTTTTTTCAGTTGATTACTTTGGTATGATTTAGTGCATTCTCCATATTGTGAAACCTTCACCAGTGTCCTCTTTCAGAACATTGTCACCAACTCCCTACACAAGTATATTTTCTTTTATTTTCCTTCCTACTATATCCTGGCCACCACTCATCCTATGTCCTTGTGATTTACCGTTCCTACCTTTTCCACATCACTTCAGTTATGTTTCTCCTCTGACTTACCCTGCTGTAAGTAACTGCTTAATCTCGCCTTGCCTGAGAAGGGAAAATCCAGACAGATTGCATTAATTTCTCATTCACATATTCATGGACTCTTGGCAGGGCATAGAAAAAGAATTCAGGAATTTTTTGAAATTCTTAGGATTCTTTGTTTTCTTAATTATGTTCCTGGCTTTATAAACATATACACATCAAAACTGCTCCACATTTAATTGCATGTAGGTCATTTCATGTCTATTTCATATGAAGGAGACTAACACACTTTCTTTTGTTACAGAGCAGCACCATGAGAGTGTCACACACAAGTATATACTTGAGATATTTCCAATGATAAATTATTAATTTTAATTTATGAGTGCTTAACAGGAAAAAAGTCACAAAAGTAAAGTATTGTAGTTGTAATACAACCATTATAATGTGAGGCACTGTGTGTTCTAAGTAAAGTCTACAGGCTAAAATAAAGTGCAGTGTTGCAGGCAGGGTGTCCATTGAATTCCCCTGTGGTTTATGTCCATACAATGTCATGAATATGGCTGCCTATGTCCGCTTCTCTGGACAGAGTAAATTTGCACAAAGTCTGGCTCAGCATGCTACCACCTATAAGTGACAGTTCTTCCCCAGTAGTTCAGTAAAAGAAGGAGACACATGAACACACGCTGATTAAGAATAATGAGGCCTTGTGTACATAATTAAAGAAACATAATGGTCAAGGAGGCAAATAAGTGGGAGAAATGAGCACGGGAAACAGCAGTGGCACCAGGTCCCAGGTAGTAAAAACCAGCCCAGAACTAGAATCTACTAGGCTCGTGCCCAGGCGGCAAAGATGGAGGGCACCCAAGAGCTCTCCATTTACTTCTCAGGGGCTCGGGGGGGAGGTCTTCAATCACAGATCTGCTGTGTCATGGTGTAAACCCCTGCAGCCTTCACAGAGGCCAACTGATTGGTTGCTCCATGTTATAAATACTCCAGGCTGAAGTTATTCCACCAAGTCTTGGCTGCACTGTGATGCCACTGGGGGCTGGGCAGCAGGAGAGGTTAGGTCACTGATTCAGCAGCCACTGGGTTTCCCACAAAGAAATAGCTGAGCACATGGGTGCCCCAGTGTGACCTAAGGAGTAGGTCTGAATTCGATGGATGATAGAAAGTTTTCCCATGGTCTTTGAACCAAGTGGGCCTATAAAGTGTCACAGGCCTGGGGCAAGGCATCAGTGAAGCGAGTGGTGAGTTCTAAGTCCAGGCCTTGCCCTGCCCAATGGACTGCATGTAACACTGCAATGTGAGGTAACCTGAGATGAGGACCTTAGTAGGGATGGTATCAAATTACAGGCAGGTGTGGATGGGGACATTGCTCAGGTGAAAAGAACCCCATGTGACCCTCTAGTGCCTCACCCCGAGCATGCTAGAATCTCCACAGTAAAGGACTATGTGTGTTATTCCACTCCAGATGGACATTTGAGAACCAGTGCCGAGAGAGGGACAATTCCAGGTCCTAGGCACAGGACATGGGCAGAGTGAAGAGGATAGGAGAGAAGTCCAAAGGAGAAAGACCTCCTAGCACAGGACCCAGCCAACTCCCAAAGGCATTAGAAAACCAGCCCTCAAGCTCCTGGGACCTGAGCCTAAACATGTGAGACTGATTTCAAGAAGCATCCCAAGGGATACACACACATGTGCACATACACACACACACATGAACACACAGTGATGCCATGGGCACACACTGGGTTGCTCAGAGGAAAACTGATCTGATCTATTCAATCTATGTGCCTTAAATTCTCACCTTATTCCTGGGCTGAAAGAGGCTGGCACCAACACAGAAAAGGACAATATGTCACTGGCCACCCAGAAGCTGGAAGGCTCGAGGAGAGGGACAATTCACAGCAGAATGTAGTGGAAGAAAAGACCCAGCACTAAATCCAAATAAAGCAATGGCACACAGAGACCAAGGTCACTACATGGGGGTATCTGAACAGCCTCAATGAGATGGAACTGATGCCTGAGCCTGAGACATGCAGGCCCTAATGCTGTACAGAGCAGAGTCTGTGTGGCAGAATACAGAGGAACAACAATTTAGAGATGCAAATTCAAATTTTTTTTAGTCAATAAAGAGATGAGAAGAGAGAATAGAGGGTCTGGTGAGAATAAGGGAGGAGAGGAGTGAGCAAGGGACAGGTGTGGGGGCAGAACCCCACAACTGATATAGCACATCAGTGACCACTGATGAATGCATGGCTGCAAACTTAGGTACAACAGATAAACTTCAGTTCTGTCAGGTTCTATGGGTTAGGAATTCAGGAGGTGCTGCTGGGGGATCCACAGTAGTTTCTCCTAATCAGGCTGCAGAGTCAGTGGAAGCACATCTGTGGCAGAATCTGTTCTCAGGCTCTCTCTCTTGCAAATAGTCAGGAACAAGGTTAGGATGGAGGTCTGATGTCTGCTCTGTCTCTTACCCTTTTTCTCTGCAAAGAGTCAGCCTCTCCTTGGGGAAGATGCAGAGATAGAGATACAGAGAGGAAGAAAAAACAAAAGAGAGAGAAAGGAAGGAAGAACAGAAGAGGGAGAGATCAGGAGGTTCATCACAGGCATTTTATGTGTGAATCTTGATAGTAACATCCCATCACATCTGCCATGTTCTGTTATTAAGAACAAGTAAGGAATTGGGGAGAGAGCTCAGGATAGAGCACTTGCCTACCATGTGTGAGGACCTGGCTAAATTTCAGCCTGGCTAATACAAAGCTGAACAAATTTCACTACCTGTGACCTATGGTCAAGGAATGGGCTACTCGGGAGGTGTCCATCAAAAGGTGAGCTGTCAGCAGTTGAGCACACTGGCCATGGGTGTAGTGACTCACACAGGTGTGAATGAGGCACAGTGCTGGTAGATTTGGGGGTGCACCTGCATCCATACTGCTTGCCTAGTCTTTGTGAGGTCCTGACTTGAGGCCACAGAACCAATACATAGAAGAAATTGAGATGCTTAGGGAACAAAATGATGGCTGACCTGATGAACTTCTGCCCCCTCATGATGACACCGGGCAAACATGTCCAGGAGTGAGTGTCATTTACACCACCATACAGAAGGATCTAGGCTTGTGTGCAATGTATTCACCTCCCTCCCAACCTTTCATCGATTTCACCTCTAATTCTGTACACTGTGTACACATGACATCAGCCCACAAATTTAAAAGTGTCATCTCTCACCTATGATGATGTCCCTAGGAAGCAGATGCCAATATGACCTCCATAGCTCAGGGGGACACACTGGAAAGGACCTGAGAGGCATGGTGTCCTTTCTAAGTTGACAAGGGAAGTAGGAAGGAGGTGTTGGGTCTAAAACTAGGTCTTCTCAGACCGGGGACCCTGGCTTCATTGCAGTTTTTCCTTTCCTATGGGGAAGCTTTGCCTCCTGCCAAGGATCCATCACTTGGGTGGAGCAGTTGTCTACACTCTGAAGGACACTGGGCAGTCATTCCATGTGCTTCCATGGTATCCAGAGCAAGAATCTCTGGGGGATGCCAGATGACCCAGTTCCACACAGACATCATGGAGGGAGCTGGTGGGTGCCTTAAATCATCAGTGTACCAGGTACTGACCATGTTGCAATGACCAGAGCAGATACAAACACTGGTGTCTTGTGCTTCCATGTTATGAAGGCCACACAGGCACCCTGGAGAGCAGACCATGTACCACCCACATTATGGTGAATGTGCCTAACTTCTTGGCCTCTGTACATATGGACATAAAATAGGGGAAAGCGAGACACACAAAGGCACACAAATTGGGGTGATGCATATGAACTGAAGGTGGAGGAAAGGCAGGCAGGATGCACTCCCACTGTCCACTCACTTCTCAGATAGTTATGAACACCACCCTGTGGGGCACCCATGATTAGAGTCACACTGCAGACTCCACTCTCATTCTTACAGAGGCAACAGGCCACAAGGGTGGAAAAGGGAGTTGCACTTCAGGCTTCTTGCAGAGTGGAGGACAGGTGGTCACAGCACTGTCTAGGGACCTCTGACAACAAGTGAGGGCTGATTATGGTTAGCACACAGGATACCCTGGGAGGGCCGTTTGGGAGGGAGGCCAGACCTGTAGTGCTGCTTACACCTGTCCTCCTCGGGATCAGAGTTTCCCTTCTTGGCTCCTGGCAGGTGCTGCTAAGCAAGGTGCGACAACCAGCCCAACCTAATCTGATTGAGTTGGGCCAAGCCTAGCTCACTGAAAATGAGAACTACAGTGAGAAGGAATTGTCCTGGGTCTGTTGTTTTCTGAGGAGGACACGGGGCACTTTACAGGGAGAAAGACTCTCAGACTTGGGGCCTCCTGAAACACAGAGGCATGCAGAAGTGAGAGGGGTGAGGGAGAATAGGAAGATTTCCTGGGGTGCATTTGTGCATAGAGCTGTCCCTGACAGGCCCTGGGAGGTTTGGGGGCCTGCAAGGAGCAAGGACAGTTGGTGATTTTTCTAAAGCAGGGCTGGTACTGGACTGAGCTCAAGGTCTACTTTCAGACCCTGTGCCAGCTCCACGTCCAATGACCTCAACAGCTCTGGGATCAACCTGAAAATAAAGGGCAGATAACTGGTCTGGTGGAATTCCAAGGCAGGTCTGTCGCTGGCTCCATGGCAGGTGTCCTGAGCTCCAGGACTTAGGGCTCAAGTCCTGCAAAGCACCTGCCCTTCACTTCCCCTTCCCTTTACCTCTTCTATTTCTCTCAGTTTTCTTTTCTACTCTTAAGTCTACAGTTCTTTGAAACATTAAATTCTAAGATAATTTTAAGTTAAGATTTCATTAGTTTCCACATGTTCAGTTGAGTCACACATATGCACATCGTCAATTGGTACAATCTTCACATCTGTGGAGTGCCAGCTTTCTGCTCAGTGTTGGACCCATCCATACCCCTGTTCTCTCCTGCTAGTTCCCACCCAGTGCTGACCTTTCTCTCACTGTGATTTACTACTCTGGGTTTTTCTTTTTCTTTTTTTTTAATTTTTATTTTGAAAGTATACAACAGAACAAGTCAGAATAAAGCCAACTAAGATTGTACAGTGAAATTGGTACAGAACTTCACAGCAGGTTACCTGAACAACAGTAATAGGTATCACAGTATATTTTGTTATCTTTATAATAGTTGTTCTTTCAATCCCATATATCAAAATGAGATGAAATATAGAACACTATAGAACTTATCAAAACAGAATATTGAATAGAGCAGTACCATTAATCAGAAAGGAGCAAAACAGTAATAAAAATATTTGCCTTCAGAGAAATGGTAGAAGGAAGTCCCCCTTATTTGCTATGGTCAACCTCCCAGGAGATGCTCAGATTTCTGGTTCCCACTTGCTAATGGGTGGGGAGGAGGAGGGGAAGGAGGATAGGGGAAGTGGGATATTTGACTCTAGGCCATGTAGCAGTAGGTTCACTATTGCTAAGCAAGGAGGCAGAATGGTCATTTGTTTTCACAGCATCCTCAGTTCCAACATAGCATGGATTTCAGGAGACACTGCTAGTTCTCCCCCTGGAAGGGCTGCAATCTGCCACCCTGCCTCCACTTACCAGGGAGAGGAGGTGCTGGCTTGGCTTCCCAGAGTCGTAAGTTCCAACATGGCATGGATCTCAGCAGACACTGCTAGTTCTCCCCCTGGAAGGGCTTCAGAGGGCCACACCACCACCGCTTACCAGGGAAGGGAGGTGCTGGCTTGGCTTCCCAGAGTCCTAAGTTCCAACATGGTGTGGATCTCAGGAGACACTGCTAGTTCTCCCCCTGGAAGGGCTGCAGTGGCCCACACTACCGCCACTTACCAGTGAGTACCCTGGGTCTTTCACATCAGTGCATCAGATTCTGCTTGGCCAAACATTTCTGGAGGAGACTGGCTCCTACTGCTCTTTGAAAGAAGAGAAAATCCTAGAGAAAAAAAGTCTACAGGGAAAAAGTAGAGACCATTGTGTATGTACTAATCTTTTCATTTTTGAAAATGTTTTCAATGATTTCAGTGATACAAAGGGAGCTATAAAGGGCTGATTCATTGCATTTGAAAAACAACAATAATGCAAAAAAAAAAAAAAAAAAAAAAAAAAAACAAAAAACAAAAAACAAAAAAAACCAGAAAAGCTTTCTTTACAACCAATAGTCAGATAGATGGTTTTATTACAAGTGTGAAAGAGGTTTCATGAGTCCATTTTGTGAAGGAAATGGCAAATTCTTCTAACTCAAAGGGAATCACCAGACATGGCCAACAAGCACACAAAACACTGAGCCTCCTAAACTGGTTTCATCCAGGCACACATCCCTGAAATGTGCTGTTCCCCCATCCACTGACACATTTTAAGGCAGGTGCAGAACAACAATGGGAAGGACAGAGCACAGCCATATCTCACAGCTCCCATCAGAGCTCTAAACAGCCTTCCCCAGAACTCCTAGGACTAAGAATAGAGTTTTCTCCCACACAGAATGCTGCACAACTTTTCAAGAGTGGGATTCACAGTACTCTTTAAAGCAGGAATGAGCTGGGACCCTTGCTAGCCTCAACATATTGTACACACAAGGAGAGCTGTCTGGATGATGCTGTTCACTGCAGCTGGGGGAACCTTGCCCTGGCCCCAGGGCCACAGAAGTGCAGGGCTAAGATGACAAACTCATATGCATGACAAGGTTTCCCCAGGGCCAGCCAGTACACTGGGCATCTCCACTGAAATCTAGCACCTCCCAAAGCCAGAGACAGCACTGGGCAAAACCAGGGTGGCCAGTTAGGTGATGGAGAGCCCTGCCTGACACAGCTGTGCAAAGTGTGTCCCTCTGGAGCTAAACCTCCAGCAGATCCCACTCATTGCTTTCCTCATGTCTGGCAGCGAGGACATCACACAGAAGCATAGCAACATACTTGAAGTTTACTCAAACTAAATCATTTAGCTTCCCTTCAAGAATGAATAATGACTTCCCTTCAAGAAATTCCCTTCAAGAAATGACTTCCCTTCAAGAAATGCACCCATCTGGAAAATCAAGGCTGAGAATACCACTCTGCATTTTCTATAAATAAACTGACCCTTTACAAGATATGGTGGTAATGCACATGTGTGGGTCTGCTATGGCAGAGATGTTGACTCTCATGCATACAGGTTTCATAAGTGCAATAGAAATTTTCAAATAAATGATGTGTGTTCATGACTTTCTGTTTGTATTGCACTTCAGGAAGGGGGATTCAGGCAGCAACCTAGATTTACTGAGCTGTCTCAGAAAACCTAGTTCAAAACCCACCACACAATTCAATCACCCAACAATGAAAGCTCAGCAACGTGCTTCCTGCTTATTGTGGCTGGTATTTGACAATCTTGAGGTGTTTCTATTTGTGCCAGCCATCTCTGACTCTCTTAGCTTCTGTCAGCCAGGGTGTGGATCAGACTATATGTTTACAAGAAAGTTCCATCATGATTTCAGGACCAGTGGCAGCCTTTCATGTACTGGAAATAATTTTTCAAGTTTGGCCATAAGAAACCTATACCATGTGCTTCACAAGTTGAGGGGGAGTGACATTGTTTGAAACTCATACAGGAAACTCATTTTGTCTGTGGCAGACCCACTTGCTGCTGAAGTCCATATTTTCGAGGTAAAAAACCATGAGTCAGGTGTGTTGTACGATATGCTAAATGCACAAAAACTTCCCCAAGTTCAGTTTCTGCTTTACTTCCCACATTCTACCAAGCCACAGAATGGATTCTGAGCATTCAAACACATAGGGTTAGAATTACAGTACAGATCTGTAAAAACTTCAGTTAACTGGAAAGTGAAAAGACAAAGAAAGGTTTTTGGCAAAATGCACCTCTAAATATATGCTTAAAGCAACAAAGAAACCAAGAAGAAGACAAAGAAGTCAAAGACAAAGAAGTCCAAGAGAAGGACAAAGACAAAGATGAAGAGATGAAAAAGAAGAAGAAGAAGGAGGAGGAGGAGGAGGAGGAGGAGGAGGAGGAGGAGGAGGAGGAGAAAGGGAAGAAGAAAAGAAGGGGAAAGAAAGAAAAACAAAAAGTAATGAGAATGTGTGGGGTTTTGTCTCCAATGCCTCAGCCTCATTTACAAAGGAAAGGATCAAAATGTGCGGAATGGAAGTGTCACTGTGTAAAATGGACTTAGCCCCAAGACACTGATGGTGTGTCTGGCCCACTATGTAAATCCAACCCAGGGCAGAGCCTGGAGCCTGGTAGAGGCTGAGGCCAGGACCAGGAGTTGAGGCCCCTGTGGCTGAGGTGGCAGAGTATTTGCTGCACCCTTGTGGCTCTGCCTTATTGGGCCTGCAGGGCTGCAGCATGGATGCAGTGGTGGAAATGGGTGCAAGGCAGGAGGTGCTGAGGTCCTCTGCATGCTGCACACTCCCTGCTTGGCCTGAGCACAGGAAGATTCAAGTCCTCCTTGCTGGAGAAAGAGACTCTGAAGAAGATTCTGGGTGTCCTCTACCAGACACAGATGAGCACAGTGACTTCTCAGGTAGGCAGGGCAGGACATTCACTGCATGCGGGATCCACATGGCTTTATGTGTTGGGGGTTTAAAAGTTAGTCATGAATGATGTGTTGCCTTTCTGAATAAAAAGACTCCTATTTTATATATCTATAAAGTGAAGCTTGAATGTTCTTCTATATGTATATCCTAAATTACAGATAAAAGAAAATTAAATCATCCATTTCCACTCACCTATTCAAGAAAATACCAACTATTTATTCTGAACTGAATTGAACAGAAGAGAAGCAATATTGAATGGAGCATTATAAATAATGCAATGGAAAATAAAATGGAAAACCATAAAGGCATCCCTCCCAGGATGAGAGGTCTGCCATCGACCAGCTCCTCTCTCCTGTCCTAACCTGCTGTGCAGGCCTGTGTGTCTTCACTGCTGGGTGGAGAGAGAGCCAGGACACAAGCTCTCTTCCATCTCAGGAAAGATCAGAGACATGGCCTAGACATGGCCTTCTTTCAGCATTTTCAGTGGCTGTAATTTATAATTAACTCAGCAGCTGTGCTGTGGAACATTTATGGTTTCTAACTGTCCACACCTTAACTGATTAAGAAGAGAATATGTTGTCTATCAATCTCATTTTTTATAATGACCCTTAGAAGTGGAATTTCCAGGTTAAATGTATGTAAGATGAATTTCAGGGTTGCAGATATTTCACCTGAATCCTCAGCATAGAGTTAGAGCCTGGTAGAAGATGACTGAGTCTGCTCACATCTCTGTGGAAATCTGAAGTCAGAGAGATGGTCCAGGCAGAGGTTCAGGACACCATGGCTCCTAGCAGGAACCATGGCAAAAAAAGGCCCAGTCCAGGCTGCCTCATCCATCAGTGAGTCTAAGGAAAGTGTCACACACTCCACACTGGACAGGAGAGAGCTGAAATGGTTCCAGAGCACCTTCCTACAAGCCTGAGGCCCACTGTCTCACTCAGGGGAGCTCTGTATGAGAAGGTCAGTCTGTTACAGAGCTCAAATTGACTGAATGTTTTCCACCCAGGTGCAGATCTGAACTGCCACATGTGGACTAACCATAGCTATGGAACAGGACAGGTGTTTACAGGGTGCAGGCAAGGAGATGGAGGCACTGCAGGCAGGTCAGGGTACAAAGCCTTAAATAAAAGACCAGGCCCTCACCAGCCCCAATTTCCTCCAGCAGTAACCAAACCCTACAAGAGTGTGCATTAAAAACTGCGTAACTGAAAGTAGTTACTCACAAAATTATATATTATGGAGATAGTTTGAAGATACAAAAGTAAATGGTAGCATCCATAAATAAAATGAGACGTGACCCTTAAAGTATATGTGGTGTCCATTGATGTCCCCAAACCACATGCATCAGAAGGGAACAGTCTGATAAACAGAGCAATAAGGAGCACAGGCAATGGGTAAACATCACAGCTGCTTAATAACAACAACAAAGCTGGGATACAATACGTGCACTGGTGAATTTTATCCAGTATGTGATAAAGTATGAATACTGATTGTTTTTCAATTCTTCCATCAAGTTGAAGAAAAAACCACCACCAACTTCTTTTAAGTGACAAGTTATCCTGAGAATGAAGCCAGACAATAATGTGTTAAAAATAAAATAAATGAAAACACTGTTGGCTAATATTCCTAACGAACATACAGAAAAGTATTCAGCTAAATGTTTGCCACATTAACTCACCAGCATGTTCAAAATTAACCAACACAATCAACACTGGGCTCAATCTCAGTGGTGCAAGAATGTTCTCTCTCGCACAATCTATTGTGTCACTTACCACATTCACAGCATAAGGCACGGCTAACCCCGGAAGAGATTTGGAAAAACAGCTTTGAGAACCTCAAAAGGTCACCATTTTTCATGATAAAAATCATTCATAGACTATAAGTAGGAGGAATCGAACTCAGCACAGCATGGCAAGCTCCATCCTTGACATGGTACTCAGATGCTGACAAGCTGCAAGCTTACCTTCTAGGGTCAGGAAGGAGACAAGGCTTGCAACTCTTTTCAACATACAGTACTCAAAGTCCTGGCCATAGAATTTAATCCAGAAAGAGAAAGCAAAGCCTTCCAATTCAGAAAGGAAGAATTAAGTGTTGTCTCAGTTCTCCTGAGGGTGCAGCATTCTATATAAGAAATTTAAACTCCATTGACAACCTTATAGAACAAATTCATAAATCACTTAAATTGCAGGATACATGAGCAACATGCCCTAATCAATTCATTACTACATACTACAAACAAATTGTAGCCTCAAATACAAAGAACACAATTCATTTCACAAATAATCAAAAATAACTATTGATTAGGGAAATTGAAGCAAACTCACATCTTCTTGGAATGCAATAATTGAAGAGCACTAACAGAAGAAAAGCCATACTGTGATGAGGGGTGGGAAGAATTCATGTTATAATGTACATGCTACCCAGAGCAACCAGGTGTTTCAGTGCCATTCCTGTCAAAATATCAGTGCCATTTTCTTAGAAACATAAAAAAAAACCATGAAAATTCACAAGGAATTACAAAGAGTCATCCTATAGCCATAGAAAGACCATTAAAAGTAGAGGCATCAAAATACTAGTTTCCAGGTATTATAAAGTAACAGTAGTCAAAAGGGTTTTACACTGGAAGAAAAGGACACAGACTAAAACAGCTTGCCCAGATGCACACCACGTGACAAAATCACTAGGAATTTTATTTTATTTCTTCTTTCCTTTCCTTTCCTTTCTTTTCCTTTCCTTCCCTATTTTTTCATTTTCTTTTTATAGGCAGGGTGTCCCTGTGTCATTGTAGCCTGAGCTGAACTCAGAATATGTTGCAGGCTTGTCTGGAGCTCCCAGGAACCCTGCTGCCTCAGCCACTTGAGTACAGGCATTGCAGGCATTTTCACCATTCCTTGCTCAGCCAATAAGTTTTTAACAACACTATGATGTGACCAGGTCTGGTGGTGTGGCTTGTAATCCTAGCAGTCTGGAAGGCTGAGTCAGGAGCATCACAAATTCAAGGTGAGCCTCAGCAATTTAGCCATTTATTAAGGAACTGGCTCAAAACAAGAAAAGTGTTAAAAGGTGAAGACAAAGAAGCCAATACAAAGCTCTGTATTCAAATCCTAGAAATTGAACAACAACAAAAAAAAAAACCTTGCAACTGACACCAGGAGGTTAAATAAATTTTTACACTAGCCTGGCCTTCTGAAGGGGAGTGTGCCCCCAGTAGTTTTAACCTTCCCACCTTTCTTGCAATTTGACTTCAAACAATCATCAAATTCCATGAGGGATCAAAGAAAAAGAGAATGTGCTTCAAAGACACAAAGTCTCAATTCTAGAGCAGAAGGCATTTGGAGTGATCTTCTGAAGTGCCTGCTGACCACAGCTAGAAAAGAAGAGAATCTACTAACAGTGTTAATGGGATTTTCAGTCCTACTCACTGTGAAAGAAGCTGCAGGCGAGGAAGGTGGCAGACAGCTTAACTAGAGTGACTCCTTCTACAAAGTGTCTGAAGACCAAAGCCAAACATTTTATTGCATGGATGCACAACATTGCTACCAATTGCCGACTCAGGATAATATACACCTGTAATCCCAGCACTCTGGGAGGGGGAGGAATGATGAGGAAAGTTTTAAGCCTAGCCTGGGACATTTAGAAAATTAGTGAGACCATGTCTTAAAATTTGTACCAAACCAAAGCTTTTACAAATGTATGAAAATAGTGATCTTTAAGAAATCTCAGAAGTCACTGAACAAGGAACATTAATCACTATTAATCTATACTAATTTTATCTTTTTATAGACTTAAAAAGTGTATCTTTATATGATTCTTATTATTATTTCAAAATAAAAATAGTAATCCCTTGCTCAAATTCTGGTACTAAATATAAATTTAGGACAGAAAAAAAAAAACAGAATGATCAAAATCACTTCATACTGAACTACCCAAATCCTAGGAGGATATATTCAGCAGCATACCTGCAGTCATCTAAGGAAAAAGCCTTTAAAAATTGAAAGAGTACAAACACCTGGAAGCACATCAATGTCTCCATGATGGTAAACCTTATGCTAGGTGTGCTGACTAAAGTACACATGCAAGAGAACCTCACAAAGATTTCTCACTAGAAAGTCTATTTTTGACTTTTCATTTTTATCATTTTTTGCTCTCTTTCTTTTCTTTTTTTCTTCAGACAGGGTTTTGCTATGCAGTTCAGTCTGGCCTTGATCTTCCCTTGTAGCCCAGGATGACCTAAAACTCACCACAAACTTTCTGCCTCAGCCTTCAGAGACCTGGAATGACATGTGTGCAACAACATCCCTGATTGTGTTTTCCTCTTTAAATTTTCTCCAAAACAAACTCGTCAAAATTTTTGATATTCTCAAAGTTCATCAGGTTGCTTATACAAAACCAAATCAGAAAGTACTGAAAACACTCTGAAGGACTTTCAAAATCCTCACCAACATATAACATAATATAACATAACAGAGCATAATATAGTATAGCATAATATCACAAAACAAGATAAAAAAGGAACCACATAACTCTGCTTTAAACATCTGCTTCCAAAGATACAGTAAGAATTTCTAAGTTATCCATATACCAGCTATATGATGCATTTTCTTTGAAATAAATGTCAGTATCCACTCAAATGCTTGTGTAAGAATGAGTGTGGCAGCTCCCATTTGAAGTCCGACCCAAAAACATAAAAAATGGCCATCACAAGATGGGTAACAGGTGCATGTGCTTGGTTCAGCCACGTAATAGTGGGTGGTGGCAGCACAGAGAGAGCCCAGAATGGAAACACTGCTTCAAGGAGACCAACCAAAGAGTATTACAACAGAAGAGGCTCAGCACCATCACCTCTCGGAAAGGGAAACTACCCATCAGGGACACAAAGCCCATGGTCTGATTGGGATGTGAGGAAAGGAAGTGACAGCAGCAGCTAGGAAACAAGTTCCCAAGGAGTGATGCACATTTGTCCTTCATCAGTACGGGGTGATGATGTCACCTCCCCTTGTACTCACCACCTGCTGTCCCCCCTCCCTGGAGGTCAGAGTTTGGAGCACTACAGTGTATGGCTGAGTTAAACATCTAAGGATGAATAAATAATCATTCCTAAGCACGTGAGAGTAAAACTGGCTATGAATCCTCCTCCCCTGGGGAGGAGGATATATGGGGTTTATAATATGAGACCTTCACATTGTTTGGTAAAATTATTAGGGGTATTCTGGTTCTGAATGGAACTGAAATTAAACTGATTTAAGCCCCAAAAAGGAAGTCATCCTAACATTTGACAAATCTTTAACAGAAGATAATGTGTCTTTCATCCTCTGAGACAATGGATCCTTTGAATGGACATTTGTGTTTGGCACCCAGCCTGACACATCTGAAGCATCTACATGTTTGCTGTATTAAAATCTTCAAAGTGCAACAAAGTCTAAAAGTATACTCAGTTTTCTAGCATTTTAACTTGTTGTTTCTAAGGAGGACATAGATTTGTTCCACAACAAAAAGAAAGGTGATATCACAGAGGAAGGCCAAACTGTGGACCCCAGTGCGTGACCTCACTTCCTTGGCGATAGGTCCAAACAGAACTCTGAAGGCTCAGGTCCCCAGGCACCTTGGTCTGGTAACAGTCGGTCTTTACAGACAGTTGGCTCAAGAGAGTGAGCAGGGAGCATGTTATGCTGCTTTCCCAGGACACAAGACCCCATCCTCAGGATCCCCCATAGGTAGACCATGTGGGAATGGCTGAAAAAATGGTTCACTCATCCCAGAGCCTTCAGGATGATTGCGGGCAAATGCCAAATGATAAGGGCATTAAAGGACAGGGCTCACTGTCCCCAGCCTTCTGGCACTCAGAGGCAGGAGAGAGACCAGGACAGGTGTCACTAGACTCAGCCACAAGCCACTCAAACTTACGGAGTCCAGCAGAGTAACATGAAGGCCTGACCACCACTGTGAATCACCCTACACAATTCCTGCCCTAAGTCAAGTGTGACTGGGTCTGACATGCCCTGAGGGCAGATACTCATGGGCAGGTGCAGGTCGGGGGGGATGCAAGCCTGGGCCACTGTCAGGTTCCCACCCAAGACCAGGCTTGCAGAGCAGAAGGGCAGCACCCCTGTCTAATCCACAGTCTCCAGATTCATCTTCTGTCTTCCTGAGTAGAAATATGGGACATAGCTGTCTGCCTTACAGAAATATAAGATTATCTGGGTTCACAAAGTAAAACCTATGTTGTCTCAGAGCCTCAGAGCCTCTGGCTTCCTGCCAGAAGCTGTGCTCTGCCTCAGCAGAGTGGCATATAGGACACCGGTCTAGAGGCGGTCACAAAGCTATGTGTGCCTTGGTCTTGCAGCAGACTCTGGGACCCACAACAGGTGCTGATTCAGGCACAAAGTGTGTGTACAGAAAAGACTATAGAGACTCAAGTGTGTGTACAGAAAGGACTATAGAGACTCTCAGATGACAGAGAGTATCTTCGGGTCAGTGCTACACTATACTTAACTGTCAGCATTTGCATGAAAATCTAGCCAGGATTATTGACCCTCTGATTATCCATGGAAATTTAAAAATCTGTTCTAAGGAAAGTAGAAAAAGAAACAGTTATGTACAGCTATGTTTCACTGCAGTACACTGACAGTTCTGAACCCAGCAGACAATGACATGAGGCTGGTGATATGCAAATCACCACCTCAATAAGGCCGAAGTTTCTACAAATGCTGGAGGTAAATATGGAAATATTTTAACAACATAAACAGTTGAAATAAAGTATCCTGAATATGCACTTAATATACCAAATATAAACTAGGCCTGGTGGCTCTTGTGTGGAGCCCAGTACTTGAGACACTAAGGAAGGAGAATTGATGGAGACCACTCTGGGTTACAATGTGACCTCAAAGCCAGCCTGAACTTCATAACAACATGCATCCTCAAAAACATAAATACATCAAATCTAATGAACATAATAGTGTACTAGTAATGGCCTTGTGACGTTAGCATCACTATCATATTTACACTGACCTGTAGTCTACTGGAAAACCTAAGTCACAGCCAACTTCACAATAAAATGTCACACCTTTTATCAAATGAAGTACACTAGTGAGTATTTGTTGTTCGTCATTGGTATTTGGTGGTGATGGAGCAGTGCTTGCTGATGCTCTCCACAGAAAAATGACTATTGCTGCAGTAACAAGAATCTGCATGCATCACTGCAATATGTCCTTAACTCTTTGAGGAAGAGAACCACTAAAGGAAGCACTGCACTAATGAGAATTACTAATTTTAGTCTTTTGAATACTTTAAAAACTGACTTTGATAATAGTTGAACTACTAACCTACATTTCCACCAACAAGGTTAAATAGTTTCTTTACTCCTGCAGTCTCATGTATGTTCCTTAGATCTTGTGGTGATTTATTTTCTCTGCAATGAGATGATGTCCCTATTTGGATTTCTCTATTGTGCAAAAATGCTCAATAGTTCTTCAGGTATTTCTTGGCAAGTTGTACATATGCTGAAAAATGTGTGTTCCTTTCACGTTCCTATTGGTTTTACATGTTAGCTATCAGGGAGGAACAGGTAAAATTTCTCTCATTCTGTAGTTTATTTCTTCATCCTTTTGGTTTGACTTTTTTGTGGCATCTATGCTTATGCGGGAGGATTAAAATCTTACAAAGTCCTTTTGGCTTGTGTTGTTACCCTATCTTATTTTCTACACAAAACTGCAGTGATAACATTAAGAAAAAATGTTTTTAATACCTCTACATTCAGAACATGAAATGTCTGGCTCTTTCATGTTTCACTATGTTTCACTCCAATAGAGGCATATTTGAGACTGCTGCACAAATTACCAAAAAAAGTACACTTCCAGAGTAAAAGAAAAATCACAATTTGCAGTAGTGATTCTTTTATCCTATCGTACATTTATATTCTTGACCTCAACGTATTTGTTTCCTTAAACTTCAAATGCAGGCATAAAAACAACTGTTTCACACTCTGCTAAACCATCTAGCAATTGCCTCCCAAAGTCAGCTTCAAAGCCATTATCATCCCATCTCATTCTCCCATGATGCTTGAACTAAAGAAATCATCTTTAGCCTAATCTTTACAGGTAACTCCTTACCAATGCAATCATTTAAATACAAAATGATCAAAAATTGCATACTTTTTGTTAGTTTTTATAAAATAACAAGGAATATAAAAGTGACAATTCTACTGTTTTCAATACAAGAATGAATGGGTTAAATTGACAACTGCTCAAATGATGCTCAGGATGGTGACTGCATAAACAAATGTGTTTCCCAAGTGATTCTCCAGGATAACTGCTACATGGCCAACCGATAAAAGGACAACTACTGATGTGCAATTGTGAGTATTAAAAAATGTGGATGCTGGGGAAGAAAGGGAGGAGATCTAAAGCATTAAGCTACATCTGCAGAACTTGAAGATATATTTTGAGACAAGGTCACTCTAATTGTGTAGGTTGGACTCAACTTCCTCTTCCACTAATTTAAGCTCGCTGAGGTGCTAGGCTTATAAGCATGCATCAACAGGACCAGCAAGATTTACTTTTATGGTAAAATGAAAAAGTGCATGTACTCAGGATATATTCTTATAGATTCAGTATTCTATTATTAGCTGTAATACAAATTCCAAATATTCCCATTGATGGTAAGCAGAAATATGCTGCAGAGAATCTGGCCACATGCTGTAGTGCATAGAGGCTGACAATGTACTTCACAGTGTCTTTTACTTTGTGAAGTATATCAGGTTCTTCAAGTACAAAATAGATATAGTTTTAGTGGTAATTACATAAGAGGTGAGTAATTTATTTTCCCAAAGATAATTGAGACTTAGGCAAACTATCTTCACTGGATTAGGGGATTTAATGCAATGTTCACTTGTGTTTTCATGACACCACAGTTTTTAACAACACAATTCCTAAGCAGATTTTGTATTCAACAACACTGCATTAAACACGTTACAAATTACATGAATGTTAAAATGGAAGTGAAAACCACAGGCCACAGGAAACCAACTGGGACTCCTGTTTAAAGATAATCAGTACACACCACAAATATCATGCATTGGTCCTTATGAATAAAGTGATATGCCATTGTATAAATTCACAATTCAGTAAAACAGAGCATAATCTGAATCTTAATTTAGCAAATTTACTTTTTACTGTGTTGACAGCTCAAAATTTAGCTTTCCCTTCATGCCATTACTTCAGTATTTTAGGAAAAAAAACAGTAATAATTACAAAATATAAAATGCATTCACAGCATCAAGGAATAAAATAAAGGCATTTGCATGATACATCCAATAACAACATTTTCCCCCAAAACAACTCCATATTTAAGAAAAATTGATTTCAAAGTATGGTTACTCATAAATCATGCCAAATTTTATAATTATTGGAGATATTGATATATATATTGTGATGTGCTATTGGAGACAAGTTATGATTCTGTCAGTATGGCACAATCAGAAATTCACAGTAGTATGGTTTACATTTGGTACATGTAGGGAAACCTTACTAGCAAATAAAAATGTAATATAAACATAAGAAGTAAAATTCTGATGGTTAGAAAAACAAAGATTTGAGGAGCAAAAGAGAGAGAATGCAGTGGAAGGAGAGATCAGTGCTGCTGTTGCTGAATTGGAAGAGGGAGGAAGTGACTGAGAGCCAAGGCATGCAAGTGGACCCTAGGTACTAGAAAAAGTGAGGAATTCCACTTTTTTCCAAATCTCCAGAGGGAGTACAGACTTGCAGACGGCTTCATTTGAGGACCATGACTTCCAGAACAGAATTCCACCCTACAGAATTGAAACATCGTAAATTTTTGTGGTTGTACGTCATGCAATGTAGTTCTTTGTTACAATTGTGGTAGGCGTTCTGGGAGAACATGGCAGATAGTTAACAGCAACTACCGGAGGCTATCTGAAAGGCTTGGCTCAGAAATCAGGAATGATGTGGACTAAGGAGACATGAGCCGGTAGAGATATGCTCTGCTGACTCAGAAACAAACTGGGCTGAGAGAAACCAACTTGGAATGCCATCCTGGCGCTAAAATAGGAACAGAAAAGTCTCGGTGTGGAGGCTGGACCCTGCGCCATTGGAAACCACGGTTTGGATTTCCTGCCGCTCGGCAGCTGACTGCCTCCACAGCGGCTCGGCAAGGAGAGACGCGAAGAAGCTCTGGGAACGGGAGTCTGCAAATGGAGTCGAAAACAGGACGGACAAGGAGGCGTACACTGACTGGTGGTGAGGTGAGTGAGAGAAACTGACACTCCACCACAGTTTGACTCCAGCGGAGGACTTTCTGGGCTCAGGCAGTCCTGTAAGAGCAGGGCGCGGTGGCGACTCCAGCCACACATTCCCCTCTTGGCCGGGATTGGTGAAAAGTGCCTGGCCTGTGTGATGCTGCAGGTGGACTCAGCAGGCTGGCCCAAGCCAGATCCAAGAGCCTGATGGTGGCCCGGAGGGGCGACTGATTCCCGCTTAGGCTGCCTAGTATGTAACTCCCTGGTACGCAGCGGTGGGCGGGAACACCTAGCCAGCACAATTTGATCAGGCTGTGGCTGACAGGCAGGGAAGCTGGGCCTCCTATATAAGCTTGCATATATATAAGGAACAGTGAATATGGGGAAGGGAAGCAACAAGAAAAGCTCCTCGACCCCCAATTCTGAGAAACAGGCAATAGCGGACACGGCACCAATAGACATTAAGCACCATATAGAGAGCCTCAGAGACCAATTCAGGAATGAAGTTATCAATGATCTGAAGCTAGAAGTATGCAGAATAGTTAGAGAAATACTAAGCACCATCCAGGAAAAAACAGATGGTGGAATGGAAGAACAGAAAAAGAGGGGAGAATTGTTTGATGGAGAAAACAGAGAAAGCATAGAGTACATGAAGCAGGTTCAAAGGGACTATCAAGAAATTAAGAAGTCTATCCAAGACTGGCATAACAGCTTGAAAGAAACTAAGGACAGACTATCTGAACTGGAGGGCAGACTTGTAATAGGGGAGAATGAAATGAAAAACTTCTTAAAAATAACAAAGAAATAAACAGCAATAATACAAAGACAAGAAGATGATAAGAGGAGCCATAACTTAAGGATTAAGAACATAAAAGAAGAAGTAGGGATACAAACAAGTGAACTACAAAAGCTACTCACAGAAATAATCCAGGAGAATTTTCCTAATTTAGCAAAAGGTAAAGATACTAAGATGTATGAGGCATACAGGACCCGAGCTACCTACAACCCTAACAGAGAAACACCCAGGCATATAATAATAAAAATTCCAGAAATTCAATACAAGAACAAAATATTAAAAGCTGTAAGAGACAAGAAACAGACCACTTACAAGGGAACATCCATCAGAATTACAGCACATTTCTCTGCACAAACCATCAAATCATGAAGAGCATGGGGGGAAATAATTCAAGCTTTGAAAGATAATAATCTCCAGCCAAGATTGAGATATCCTGCACAACTGTCCCTGGAAATTGATGGAAAAACAAGGTGCTTCCAGGATAAAGAGGAACTGGGGGAATTTGCAACTACCAATTCAACTCTACAGAGAGTATTGCAGGATATTCTAAAAAAAAGAAAAATACAAAGAACCCAGAAATAGTGGCGGGGAGGCCACAACGAATGGAGCAGAGAACAAAATGAAGAAGACAAACTGACAGCTACTGACAGAAAAAGAGCTCAACAGAAATGAGACAGAGAAGATTGGATGATAGGAACAGCTATTTTAGAGAAAATGACATCTTAATAGGTAATACTGATTTAGTATCATCTTATTTTGAAGTCTCATCTAGCTTTTGTTCTTCTGTCTCCAATGGTCTAAACAGGTTGTATCTTATTGGATTTTATTATGTACGATAGTATAAGCAAAAACCTTTTAAAGACAAGGAGATTATACAGAAACCATTGTTCATTTTCTGTTAATCGATTCTAAATACTCTGTAATGCTGTCATTCTCTTAAATGGTTTTACATTGTTTTGATATACTTAATGCTACAGTATATGAAGCTGTACTCAAGAACTTCAAGGAAAGAGTCAATATGGTAACTACTTTTAGATTGGAATTATCTGGTGGTGAAACACTATTCTGCTTAAATGGTTATGTTTTGATCTGCGCTGTTTTGCTGTTATGCCCTCTTTTTTCTCAATCTCCACTCCATTATTTACTTTTTTATTTTTATTCATTTAATTAAAGGGAAAAAATAGCAGGATACAATATAGTAACCCAATTTGACTTTCTATTATCTCAATTTGAAGCCCTGTATTACTCTCACTATCTTGTTTTTGACTGATGTTCCCCTATTCTGTTTTGATGGATAGTATCAGGTTCAAAAGTTTAGGCATCAGCTGAAAAGATAATGAGATTCATTATAATGCCCATTCTCGTTGACTTTTATCTACTTTTGAAGACCTACAATGTCTCCAATGTTTTGGTTTTGTCGGTTTTGTTCTTTACTATTTTGCTCAATTGTATTATAACTAATGATATAGGCAATTCTATTAGAGATAGCGGAGGCATTATGGTAACCATTGATGATCACCTTGTATTATGTTTTTATATTATCTACTATGTCCACCCTTTTGGCTTGACCGATTCTGTCCTGTTATGTCACATTTGGTTTTACTCTCTTCCAAAAAAGCAATAAGAACCGTAGGAGCAATGAAACCCAAAATGTGTAATAGTCATTGTACAAAAGAGAGGAAAAGAAAGTGCTCTAAACTATATAATTGCATGTATATTTAAGTGTATAAGATAGAAAATGATATCACAAAGTTTTATTGGAGCATTGAACAGAACTGTTTGCAGTATCATTGTTGGAATGTCCACTCTACAAGCTTTAATTTTGTGACTTGAACAATTATTTTTAAGATGGCAATATGTAATCCATTAACTAGTGATTTCCTACTGTTCATTTTTTTCTTCTGTAAATCTGTATAACTTGTACCCTTTCACTTTCTTTTTCTTTTCTCCTTAAATAAAAAAAAAGAAAAAAAGAAAAGAAAAACAAAGATTTACTTAAATGACAAATATTGGCTCCACTGAGAAACAAAATCAGGCAACATAATTTCCATGGTACAATATCCAGTGATGTTAAGAAATCAGCAGATGTCTTGTCACAACTTGGAAAACATATCATTCATTAATGTACAAGTTATGTGAAAAGAGCACAACTTTGTCAAAAACACATACTCCAAAGCCTCTACAAATGTATATCTTAATGCCAAATATTGCATCAACTTCAGAAATATCATTTATGAAAGAGAAAATGAAGCATGTGCATCAAAAGATTAAAACAATGCCATGTTAAAATTACAATTCCCCAAAAAATAAGAGACTAGACTAATATCACTCTGAACAGTGAATAATAGTATTGTTCAATTTTATATCATAATGCTACAGAATTATCATTGGGTTTCTTAGTGTCACTTCTTTTTCAGAGTATCTGTTCATTACATTATGCATTATAATTTTTGTTTAAATAAATAGGTTAGAAATTCTTCTGATGTGTGAATCTCTGTGTATATCTATCCTTTCTGTGTTATGGGGGAAAACAGATCAAAATAAGGCAACAAAACAAATTCCTAGAAAATCATGATATGAAAGAGATATATAAGACCACAATATTAGGTGATATACAATACTTACTATGCTTTCTCTTGTTATTTTCAATAGAATTGTCCATATCATCAGGGACTATACAAGTAAGCATAACATTATATAACTATTTTTATAAAAACACAACTTTGAAGATGTTGTAGGATGTGAAAGCAGTTAATAATCAAACCTGATGTAGAACCCGTGGTTTCCTGCCAAGACAAGCAAGTCAAGAGAATAATGATCAGAAGGGATTAAGAAGGTCACTACATACTGGCTAGGGGAAAACTCCAAGAGGAAGAGAAAACTATCTTAAATTTACATGCACCAAACTCCAGAGCACCCAATTATATAAAACAAGTACTAACAAAAATGAAAAATCAAATTAGTAGTAACACAATTCTAACAGAAGATCTTAACACACCACTGACACCAATGGACAGATCAACCAGACAGAAAATGAGCAAAGAAATAAAACAACTTAATCGCACCTGTGAATAAATCGACTTAATAGACATATACAGAGTATTCTACCCAACAACAACAGAATACTCATTCTTCTCAGTATTACATGGGTCATTCTCTAAAATAAACCATATGTTAATTCACAGAGCATATTTAAATAAATGCAAAAGGGTTGAAATTTTCCCTTGCATGCTACCAGACCATACCACTATGAAATTAGAAATTAATGATAAAAGATACTGCAAAAATCCCACAAACACATGGAAACAGAATAACACTCTTGAGTAATCAGTGAGTCACAGGGGAAATTAAAGAAGAAATTAAACAATACCTACAAACAAATGGAAACACAACTACAAAGTACCACAATCAGTGTGATGCAATGAAAACTGTCCTCTGAGGAAAATTTATTGCACGAGTTCCCACATTAGGAAAACAGAATGAATACAAATAAATAACCTGATGTTATACCTCAAACATCTAGAAAAAGAAGAGCAAGTCAAGCCCAAAGCCAAAAGAAAAGAAAAAATTATAAAAATCAGAGCAGAAATCAATGCAATAGAGACTAAAAAAAAAAAAAAAAAAAAAAAACAATCCAAGAAATCAATGAATCAAAGACCTCGTTCTTTGAAAGAATAAATAAAATTGAAAAGTCCCTAGCCAACCTTATTTAAAAAATGGAAGAAAAAGTTCAAATCCAAGTAATAAGGAATAAAAGAGGTGAAATTACTACAGACCATATTGAAATACAGAAGATCAACACCTATTTCGAAAACCTCTACTCTCAAAGGTTTTATAAACAGAAGAAATAGACAGATTCCTAAAGCATATGAAGTACCAAAGCTAGCTCATGAAGATGTAAAACTACTGAATAACCCAAATTCTATTAATGAAATTGAAAACATAATAAAATCGTTACCTACAAAGAAGAGCCCAGGCATAGACGGATTCACTGAAGAATTCTACAAGAAATATAAAGAAGACCTAATGCCAACACTCTGCAAACTCTTCAATGAAATGGAAAGGGAAGCAATCCTTCATAAATTGTTCCTAGAAGCAAATATTACTCTAGTATCAAAACCAGAGGAGGACCCAACTGAAAAAGAGAACTAAAGACCAGCCTCCCTAATGAAGAAGGATGCAAAAATCCTCAATAAAATTTTGGCAAATAGGATGCAGCAAATCAACAAGAAGATCATATATCATAATGAAGGGGGATTCATGCCAGGCATGCAGAGGTTGTTTAATATATGTAAATCAATAAATGTAATACACCATATCAATAGAGAGAAAAGTTATAATCACATGATCATTACTATAGATGCAGAAAAAACTTTTGATAAGGTCCAACATTCATTTATGATAAGAACCTTGCAGAAAATTGGAATAGATGGTCCTTACCGCAATATAATTAAGTCCGGCAATGACAAAACAATAGCCAGTGCCATACTAAATGGTCAAAAACTGAAGGCCTTTACTTTAAAATCAGGCACAAGACAAGGATGTCCCTTATCACAGCTCCTATTTAATATACTACTGGAAATACTGGGCAGAGCAATTAGACAAGAGAGAGAAATAAAAGGCTTAAAGATATGAAAAGAATAAGTTATCATTATTTGCAGATGACATGATACTTTATATAGAAGATCCCCAAAGCTCCATTGAAAGACTCCTAGATTTAATAAATTCAGTAATGTAGCTGGATAGAATCAATACTCAAAAATCAATAGCATTCCTATGCACTAACACAAAGTCACAGAGACAGAAATAAGAGAGGCCACACCCTTCACACTAGCAACCAAAAAAATGAAATATTTAGGAATTACTCTCATGAAAGAAGTGAAAGATCTATACAGCGAAAATTATAACACACTGAAAAATGAAATTGAAGATGATCTCAGAAAATGGAAAGACATCTCTTGCTCATGGATAGGAAGAATAAATATTGTGAAAATGGCCATTCTCCCAAAACTTTTATACAGATGCAATGCAATCCCAATAAAAATACCATCAACATACCTCATAGAACTTGAGAAATCACCCCTAAAATTCATTTGGAATGAGAATAAACCTAGAATAGCAAGGACAGTTAGAAGCAGCAAAAGCAAGGCAGGAGGTACCACAATCCCTGACTTGAAGTTATATTACAAAGCAACTGTAGTACAATCAACATGGTACTGGAATTGAAACAGAGCCGAAGATCAGTTGAATAGATGAGAAGATACAACCACCATTACAAACACACTCAACTACCTTATCTTTGATAAATGGGCCAAACATGTTCATTCGAAAAATGACATTCTGTTTAATAAATGGTGGTGAAAAACTGGCTCTCCATATGCCTAAAACTAAAACTAGATCCATGCCTATCACCATGTACTAAAATAAAATCTAAATGGATCAAAGATCTAAATATTAAAACAGAAACACTAAATCTATTGGAAGACAAATTGGGTATAAACCTTGAAGACATAGGAGTAGGTAGACAATTGATGAACAGGACTCAAACTGTAAGGGAAATGCTTCCCAGAATCAATAATTGGGATCACCTCTTATAAAAAAGTTTCTGCACATCAAAAGAAATCTCCAGTATAGTGAAAAGAAAACCCACAAACTGGGAAAAAGTCTTAGTGAACTGCCCCTCAGACAGAGAACTTCTGTCTATAACATATAAAGCATTTTAAAAAATGAGACCACTAAAATTCAAAGACCCAATCCAAAAATGAGCATCTGAGATGAATAAACAATTTTGAGATGAAGAAATACAAATGATAAATAAATACATGAAAAAATGTTCACCATCAATGGTCACTAGAGAAATGCAAATTAGAACCACACTGAGATTTCATCTCACTCCTGAAAGAATGGTCAAGATCAAGAAAACCACCAACAACAAATATTGGAGATGCTGTTGGGAAAAAGGAACGCTTCTGCACTGTTTGTGGGAGTGTAGACTGGTGCAATCATTGTGGAGATCAGTCTGGAGATTTCTCAGAAAGCTGGGACTGGAAGCACCTTTTGACCCAGCTATTCTACTTCTAGGCATATTCACAGAAGAACTGAAAGCATCATTCCACAGTGATATATGTGCACCCATTTTTATACCAGCACAGTTTGTAATAGCCAGATCTTGGAAACAACCTAAGTGTCCATCAACTGAGGAATGGATACAAAAGTTATGGTGTTTTTATACAATGGAGTATTACTCAGCTATAAAGAATGATCACATTGACATATAAATAAATAGATGCAGACTGAGACCATACTCATAAGTGAAATAAATCAAACTCACATGTATAAATACCGAATATATTCCCTAGTATAAGAAATGATAATACATACAAGTATGTGGTAATCATGATACCCAATCATATTGGTTTGAATCCATATAATGTTTTCACTCATTAAGTGCAATGGTTTTATCCTGGGTTTTTTGATTTTAGTATCGGTGATGGTATGAATAGCTATTCTGAAGAAAATAACACATCATAAAAGCAAGTGCTGGTTTAATATCATCTTCTTTGGAACTCCCATCAAGCTGTTGTACATGTTACCACTGGTTTTAACATGTTGTATCTTAATATATTTTACTGTATGTGATAGTATAAATAAAATTTTTCACAGGCAAAGAGATAATATAGAAATCGTTGTTCATTTTCTGTTAACTGGCTCTAAATACCCTGTAATTTTTTCATTCTCTTGAATGGCTTCACACTGTCTTGATATGATTGATTCTACAGTATACGAAGTTATATTCAATTCAAGGAAAGACGTACTATGGTGACTAATATTATGTTAGATTATGTGGTGGCAAAACAAAATGCTTTAATTGTGCAGTTCTGACCTGTGTTGTTCTATTACAATGTCCCTTTTATCTCAATCTCCACCGTTTAAAAATTATTCTATTTTTTCTTATTTTTTTTCAATTAGAAAACTAAATTAAAAAATAGCGGGATATATTATAGTAACATTTTGTTTTCCTATTAACCTGATTTTAACCCCAGTATTGCTCTCCCCATCTTGTTCTGCCTGATTTTACTATATTCTATTTTGTTTGATAGTATGAAGTTTGAGGTTGTAGGCAACCACTTTGTAGGCAATAAGATTTACTATGATGCCCATGATGGTTTGACTATTATCTTCTTTTGAAATCCTGTAAGGTCTCCAGTTAGATTTTACTGGTCTTGTTCTGTACTGTTTTGATCAATTCTATTATACCTGATGATATAGCAACACTTTTTAAAAATAGCAAGAGGCACAATGATAACCATTTTTGATCACCTGATATTCTATTTTCGCATCAAGTACTATGCCCATCCTTATGTTCAAACAAACTCTGTTTTGTTAACTCACCTGAGCTTTAATAATCTTCAAAAAGTGTAATAAGAACTATAGGAGTAAAAAAAAAGAACCCAAAAGTGTAATTGTTATTGTGAAGAAGAGAGGAAAGGAAGGTGGTCTAAGAGATATAAGTGCCTGTGAGTGTGTAGGAAGGAAAACCATATTACTGAGCTTTGTTTGTTCATTGAGTGCAACTGTCTGGAATCTCGTGTAGGAATGTTCACTTTATATGCTTTAATTTTATAATTTGGACAACTGTTTCTAATTAGACAATATATAACCTATTAACTAGTGATTTCCTATATTTTTTTCTTGAAATTCTGTATGATTTGTATCCTTTTACTGCTTTGTTTTTATGTTCTTTTTTCTCTATAAATAAAAAAAATTAAAACTGGAATTTATATCTTTTATTTATTTTTTGGTACTAGGGATCACACTGATTACCTAACACTTGCCAGGCAGGGGCTTAAGCCACTGAGCTAAATCCCCAGCCCCCCAATATATATCTTTCACATTTATCATCTTCAGAGTAGTTGCCTCTACTCTTGGACTTGATACCAGCAAGCATACCAAATGTGAATAAAATCAGTCAAGGCCAAATAACATTCAAACAAACCAGCTTCCAGTAAGATCAGTCATAGTAAGACAATGTAAGTAATACAGTGTTTCAGTTTTAGTTAATAGGAAATTAAGGACAGTTACCATTATGGCATAACCTGCTATTTTTGGGTTACCTCTCTGTGCCCTCAAATCTAATATGAGTAGACAGACCGGAACAAAATATAATCAAACTAAACAGAGCAACAAGACTACTGTAGCTTTTAAATCCTGATACACTTTTAACAATGTCCTTTGTCTTCTTTTTTACGCAATTCCTCACCTTTCTCCTTCTCAGGATACTATTATTCACTGTTCAAAGTGATATTAGTTTAGTCTCTTATGTTCAGTTTCAGCATACATAAAAATAAAGACATCTATTATGAAGAGAATGAGACACATTATGGTAATCATTATCATCTTCCCCAAAATCAGTCTTGAAGATCAAAAAAGCCTGCATCATCCTGTAATTATTTGATTAGTTCTATAATGTTCAATATATATTCAATGTTTTGAAGATGGGAACAACTATTTGGAAGAAAACTAGAGACAGTAAGATAGACAATGAACATCTCAGGGGACTTGCTTTGAAACCTGTGTTTCCTTAACTTGTTTCCTTATGAACTGTTTTGTTTTGTTTTGTCATGTTTAATCTTACCGTCTTTAAGATAAAAAACAAGTTTGTAGAACATATAAGCATGTTAACAAGTTTTTGTTGGATTACTGAGTTATTGTTCACAGTCTCATTATTTGAATATCACTTTGTATGCTTTAATTTTGTAACTTGAACAATTACCTCTAAGATGACAATATGTAATCATCTAGTGATTTCTTATTGTTTATTTTTCAGAAATTCTGTATTATTTCTACACTTTTTGGTTTTTTTCTTTAAACAAAAATAATTCACCAAAAATGTGAAAATTAAGTTTTAAAGACAAAATGTAAAATATATAGACACTATCCATACATGAAAGTGAAAAGCCCATTTCAGTTTACCATGTTTATTTACAAGATGCCATGTTGAAGCACAAAGACACATTAAAAAATCTAAAGAGGTATAAGTGATTAACTGAAAACCATACAAAATGGGTACTTGAGTAGAGCTCCACTTCAGATTTGTCATTTCTGGAAAATTTGTGAAGAAATATTGACATAAAACTTCTGTATTGATTATTTCTTCAGGTCTACTTGGAATTTTTAAAATAAACTTAGATCTAAACTGTCTGAAGAGTGCTGCTTTTTCTATGCATTTAACAACAAACATGGATTGCCGTATGTCTCACACTGTTAATACACATAGGATCCAGTGAGCTCTTTCAGATATGTAACAATGATCATGTGTGCTGAGAGAATTCCCATAACAAATAGGATTTATCTCTTGTGTGAGTTTCTTCATGTATTTCACTTACAATTTGGATGCTGAAAGTGTCTCCACTTGCTTACGTAGCCAGTGGTTTATCCCAGTGTGAATTGTTTCATGTGTTTTGCAATGCCTGTATGTGGTAAAAGCTTTGCCACATTGTTATATGCATAGGGTTTCTCCACCAGTGTGGAGGCATTGATGTATTTTACAAAATCCATGTGTGGTGAAAGCTTTTCCACATTCTTCACATAAACAGGGTTTCTCAACAGTGTAAATTTTTTCATGTATTGGACAATGAGCATTTCTGCTGAAACCTTTCTCACATTCCTTACATATATAAGTTTTCTGCCCAGTGTGAAGTTTTTCATGCATTATGCAATATGTAATTGTGGTCAAAAAATTCTCAAGATGCTTATATACACTGCTTTTATCTTGAATATGAACTTTCATGTTGCTTACAATGTCCAGGTCGGGTAAAAGCTTTCCCACAATGCTTACATACATATGGTTTCAATACAGTGTGAATTATTTCATGTGCCTTACAATGTGCATGTGTGGTAAAAGCTTTCCCACATTGCTTACATACATAGGGTTTCTCTCCAGTGTGAATTCTTTCATGTTGCTTACAATGTCCAGGTTGGGTAAAAGCTTTCCCACATTGCTTACATGCATATGGTTTCACTCCAGTGTGAATTATTTCATGTGCCTTACAATTTCCATGTGTGGTAAAAGCTTTCCCACATTGCTTACATACATAGGGTTTCTCTCCAGTGTGAATTCTTTCATGTTTCTTACAACCTCCCTGTGTGTTAAAAGCTTTCCCACATTGCTTACATACATATGGTTTCTCTCCAGTGTGAATTCTTTCATGTTGCTTACAAAGTCGATTTGTGGTAAAAGCTTTCCCACATTGCTTACATACATAGGGTTTCTCTCCAGTGTGAATTCTTTCATGTATTTTACAACTTGCCCATGTGTTAAAAGCTTTCCCACATCGCTTACATACATAGGGTTTCTCTCCAGTGTGAGTTCTTTCATGTTGCTTACAATGTCCATGTTGGGTAAAAGCTTTCCCACATTGCATACATACATATGGTTTCTCACCAGTGTGAATTCTTTCATGTTTCTTAAAATAATCCCGTGTGCTAAAAGCCTTCCCACATTTCTTACATACATAGGGTTTCTCTCCAGTGTGAATTCTTTCATGTTTCTTACAACCTCCCTGTGTGTTAAAAGCTTTCCCACATTGCTTACATACATATGGTTTCACTCCAGTGTGAATTATTTCATGTGCCTTACAATTTCTATGTGTGGTAAAAGCTTTCCCACATTGCTTACATACATATGGTTTCTTGCCAGTGTGAATTCTTTCATGTTGCTTACAAGATCCATGTTGGGTAAAACCTTTCCCACATTGCTTACATACATAGGGTTTCTCTCCAGTGTGAATTCTTTCATGTATTTTACAGTTTGTCCGTGTGTTAAAAGCTTTCCCACATTGCTTACATACATAGGGTTTCTGTCCAATGTGAATTATTTCAAGTTGCTTATAATGTCTAGATTTGGTGAACCCTTTTCCACATTGCTGACATACATAGGATTTCTCTCCACTGCAATATTTTTCATGGATCTGAACATTGTGGTGTGTTTCTGCTTCTTTCACATTCACATTACCTTCTGCAGTACAAGGGAATACTTCTTTACACTGATTCCAAGGTGTATGTCCATAGGACTTCCCTAGCTTGTCATTTCTGTAAAAAAAAAAAAATCACATATCGGATTGATAACCATATTACTAAGTTTTTACTGGACATTTGAACAAAACTGTTTGCAGTCTCGCTGTTTGAATCCCCACTTCATATGTTTCACTTTTGTATTTCATTAACTATTTCTATGAGCAGCATATGTAATCATTGTCTTTAGATTTCTTACTATTTAAACTTTAAAAGTGGTATCATTTCTACTTATTTTGTTTTTTTTAGTCTTTTCTTACATTAAATTAAAAAAAGAGAAACATTCACAGTGAAATGGGTGTCAGTTTAATGACTGCATTAATGTCAATTTCTATTTTTAATGCCTGCTAAGAAATTCTGACCGGGAAGTAACAGAATGGCCTTGTAAGACATGTTGAAAACAACCATTCCCAAAAGACTGGTACACATTTGGAAATCTTACAATTTGGTACCTTTTGAAATGCAGAATCTTTATCTCCACTTTGGGCATGGGTACATATGTGTATCACATACAGATCATTCTGATATGTTTACCCATCACAATCTCCCTTCTGTCCTTAACCTGTAGTTCCCTTTTCCATATGGTCAGTCTTACTTTTCTCTATTAACTCTTTCATTTCATTCCACAATCTATATTTTGGTTTCTCATCTAAAAGGTACCCTGTGACCTTTTAGGTTTTATAGCTGAGCTATTTCACCAAATTGATGGGAGAAAGAACCACCTGTTTCTTATGGCAAATGACATTATAGTCATTTATTTTTTGACATTATATAATACATTTTTTTCTTTTCCATGCTGGGATTGAACAACAGCTATTAGCATAAAATCTATAGCTTTTTAAATATGTTTTAAGAGATTTTTGCTGCTCATTAACCTGTGAAGTTTGAACTTGAATTTGCCTTTCTGCAAAATCTGATTCCTAGTGTGCTGGATTTACAAGAATGCACAATCACAGAGAGTCTATTAACATTTTTCTTCTCCACAAATCCAGTGATAGATAGCTAAGCTTCTTCAAGGCCTGATCTATTATAACATTATCTGCTTTGTAAATGAGTAAGCGTGTAACAGTATTTTATGTGCATCTTGAATTTTTAAAAATATGTCCAGGACAAGTGTGAGGGGATCAATTTCTAGAGACAACTGCACACTGATATTCAGAATGAGTGCACTTAACATTCCACCAGCCTTCTAAGAATTTTAGTCAGAATGGCTGATGCTTTAGAGCATGGCTTGGAAACACAAGAACTCTGTTTTATTTCAAATTCTATTGCAATCTTAGCAATTTTTAGATAATGACTGTGTTGTATTCACATGTAAATGTGGGTAGAAAAACTGAAGGGAGAATGTCATAACTCCTTATACGTCTTTGGAGAATATTACTGACAATAAATACAATGGTGCCTCATTTCTTTGGCGTTATTTTTCTGCTGACTCACTAATTACTCAGGAACATTCCTTCTCGTTATGAGTGCGAATTACCTTAAGTATCTCCAGTAAATTTTGCATTCTTTTCCAGGTTCCTCGATATCCCCAAGTCCTCCTGAATTGTAGACATAGAAATACCAGTGCTCATTAGAATAATACATACAAATTAATAGATTTTGTTTAGAGTTATGATATAATGTGTCCAGGTCTGAGTTATTTTTAAAAATATTTTCACATTGTGTTTAATGAAACAGCACTGATCAGTGACATACAACATTCTGACAGCATGAGTGACAAAAGTGTTTTGTCCTTACCTATTGCAGCCATGTTCCTAAAGGTTTCACCCATCACATCTCTGTAGAGGTTCTTTTGGGATGGACTCAGCAAAGTCCACTCCTCATTGCTGAAGTTTACGACCACATCCTCAAAGGTCACCACTTCCTAAAGGATCACACATATATTTCTCACACGAAGGTTGAGACACCAGGTTTGGGATATCTTAAATTCTCTCCTACAAATCTGAATCAAAAGCAAAGTATGGTGGTATATATCTATAATGCCAGCACTCAAAAGGCTGAGGCAGGATGGTTTCAGTGAGTTCAGGGCAATTTTAGGCTCCATAGGGTGTTCAAATCCAGCTGATATACATATAGAAAGCTTGTCTCAATAAAACAAAACTAAACTAAACAATAAAACCAAACAAAACAGCTGAATAAAGACTGATTTCTTCAAATTTAAATCCATGTCTTGGTCATTAATTTTATGTATATACACATTTTTGAAGACAGCAAATTTGATGATAGATTGCAGCTCACTGCTACTGTAACAGTGAAATAGGAGCACTGATTCTTGTGCTGAGTCACTGCAATATTCCCTGTGTACTGTCTGTAATGCAGAGCTCACAGTGAGAAGCCTCAGGACCATCATCCACAAAGCACAGAGGTAGATAAATATCCCATCAATCAACTGGGAAGCCAAGCAAGTACCTCCCTTCCCTGGTAAGTGGTGGCAATGTGGCAGACTGTGGCCCATCCAGGGGGCAAACCAGCAGCAGCTCCTGAGATTCATGCCATGCTGGAATTTAGGATATTTGGAAGGCAAGCAAGCACCACTTCTCCCAGGTAAGCTGTCGTGGTCTGGCAGAAGGTGGCCCTTCCAGGGGGAGAACCAGCACCAGCTCCTGAGATCTACACCATGTGGGAACTTAGGATGCTGTGAAATCAAACAACCAGCCTGTCTCCCTACTAAGCAATAGTGAACCTACTGATGCACGGCCTAGTATCAAACATCCCACTTCCCTACCCCTCTTCTCCTGTCACCCCCCGTTAGCAAATGGGGACCAGAAATTTGAGCGTCTCCTGGGAAGCAGACCATTACAAATAAGGGGGACATCTTTCTACTATCTCTTTGAAGGCAAATATTTTTATTACTGTTTTGCTCTATTCTGATTGTTGGTATTGCTCTATTCAATATTCTGTTTTGATAAGTACTATAATGTTCTGTATTTCATCTCATTCTGATGTATGTGTTTGAAAGAACAACTATTATAAAGATAATAAAATATAATGTGATACCCATTACTGTTATCGCAATAACCTGTTGTGAAGTTGTGTACCAATTTCACTGTATGATCTTATTTGGCCTTATTCTGCCTTGTTCTGTTTTATTTTACCATTTTCAAAATTTCAAAAAAGAAAAAAAAATCTCATCAATCACTTTGATAGGCTGCAGATAATGTCTCTTCAAATCTCATTTAGGCCAGTGAGTACTTTGTTCTTAATATACTTCAGCAGCATTTTGAAACATGAGTTTGGTTTCATAGAACAAAACATAAATAACCTCCAATATGGTACACAAATAATAACTCAAATGTTAGTGGAAAATGCTGTTTTTAAAAAATAATTATATAAAATGGAATAAGGCCCAAGCTGTAATTTATAGCTCACTCTCACCAAGTGATCACTTTCAATTCAGATATAAGGAATATATCTTGTGAGGCTGGTGAAGGACTTCTTCCTTGAATTTGGGGCTATCCTAATTTACAGAGCTGTCTAAAGTAGAGAAACCCTGACTGAGACACCCCACAGACAAAGTGAAACTTGAAAAGAGACTGCATATGACACCTTTGGTTTCTTTTTTAAAATTATAGCCATAAAATATGGAAAAATTCCAACAATATTCAACACTTTCTGGGAAACAATGTGGATATATTCCATACAACAAAGAAAACACTTTCATAATTGGGTATTTAGCTCTGGCATGAACACCTGCCTGGAAAGCATAGGTCATGAGTTCGATCCTTGGTACAAAAAAAATCCACATTTTACCTTCATGACACGGGGGCATAATTAGAGATAATCTAAATTAGATCTCAAGTATGGAACACAAAATTCATGGGTTGACAAGGATGTGAAATACTGATTTTTGCCAGAGCTGGTGTTGATCACCTCCAGGAAGCAATCAGAACCCAACTTTAACTTTACACTTACTCTAAGAACTACCTGAATTTCAGTGAAGACCCTCTCTGTTGTATGTCCTGCTATTGGCTTCCTGCATTCTGTCAGTCACTTGCACATTCTTTCCACACTTCTCTGATCCATTCTCAGCAGGAAAACCTTCATGCCTAACTATTGATATCACTACAAAATTTCTGTTTAGAGCTTCTGCTTTACACCACTTCGTAAATTCCATTGCAAAGCATTTCCATTTTTAAACTGTCTATGAACCACCAAGACACTAAATCACCTCTTAATTCAGAGATGACACCCCTATTCCTTTCCATTCAGAAGGATATCACGTGTATATTTGCATGCAAATGCCTGAATTTCAGCATTTTTCGATGAGAATTTAACAGGTAGCCCTTTCTGGAATTTGTCCTTCAAAAATTTTTACCCTGTCCTTGATAACACTTTCATATTTGCTTCATTTTTCTCAGACTTCAAAACTCTAGGGCTGTGCTCTAGTCAGTGAGCAAGTGTGCCACCTAAATAATTAAGTATGTTCAGAAATTATTTTTCACTGTTCTGTATAATACACAGGAATTCACTAGTGGTTTGGGAAGCCTTTTTCCACTAAGGCACACTACTACACATCTCTGAATTCTCAGGACCTTTGTGACTACCTGTCATGTGGATGGAAATATGAGAACATACTATAAATTGAGATCAAAAAGCTCAAGTTTAAGATGAGTCATTGTGGCTATGAGGCCCTGCATTACAGACATTAATAAAGTCTGGACATTCTAAATTTGCTACTCTGAGGAAAGAGAGTATAGACCTAGCTCATTACTGCTCTACAAGCTACAAATCATCATAGTCAGGGTCTTCCCAAGATTCTTCCAATGCCTAAGATGGTGCAGTTTCCAGGCCAGCAGTGAATTTCAAAGATGATACTTGAGTCTGCTGCTATAATAGTGAAGCCATGGTTCTGTAGACCCCAAACCAACCTTGCCAAGAGCAAGAAGCAAAAGGGACAGTGAAAGACCCATAGGCAATGCTGGAGCACCTCAGGAGCTGGAGCTAACTAAATACCTGAGGCTCCAGACACAGGAATTTCTTCTACATACTTGTAACTGGTTTCACCCAATCCACCATATTTCTGGGCTCCCATCCACAACCTCATCAATCCATGGCTCCAGGATCTCTCAGGTTCTTTGCTAATCAGGCCACAGGACATCAAAAGTACTAAATGAGATGCAGCAAGCGTTTTGCTACCAGTATCATACTCAGAAAAGGTAAATCATGCTGAGAAACCAGAAGAGACAAAAGTCACAGCCAGCAATGGCCTGAAAATTGGACAGTTCATATAGCCTGCCCCTTCATCACTGATTGACCCCTGCTCTACAGCTCTCTTTCTGAGTCAAGAATAAACAGGTAAAGGAACCCCTCCCTGCAAGAGAGGATCTCAAATGATAGACTGTAGTGCAGAGACTTCTGGAGCTGCCATTCTTCTACAGTGGTGATCTTGACCATAGGAGTGTTTGTACTGAAGCGCTTTACCTCAGGCTTTTAATTTTCAAATCTATTTTATTTCAGTGAAAAAAGAACACATCAACTAAAATTAAATTTCAAAACCTGTCAATCAGGGGGCAACACTGGTATATACACTGCACACTGTAATCCCAGATCATTCACCCAGAGCACAAGACATCTGTAATCAATTATCCAAACAGTACTGTTACAGGCACCTGAGTTATTTAAATAGTATTGGCATAAGTCAGGGCTAGGTCCTCCAAGTAGTCCATGCAGGAGACGAAATACCGTGCAACTACGGGGAAGACTGATACCTCATGCTATGGGCCAAGTCTCAAGACAAATGATAAGCAAATTCATCCATATCCTAAAGACTGATATTCTAAATAGTCCCATAGCACTCTGAGGAGGTGAGGAGTCACCATTCAAAGAAAAGTATGCTTATCCTAAGAACTGACATTTTAAATATTTCCTATCATCCTGATGAACTCATGAGTCACCCTCCCAAAACCCTAAGGGAAAGTCACTGCTGCCTAAGAATGCCTGCTTTCTATGTGACTCCCTTTCCCCTTTTTTCCCAATTTAATCAACTTTACCTGAACTTAATAATCCTATTGGGTACCATAGCTCTGTCCCAACTTATGCCCATCTGCATTGTGAGTTCCGATTTTTCCCCACCTTAAACTCATGTCACCACATGATTTTACTCTATAAAGGTCCCTAGAAGGACAGTGTTTGGCATCCCACTCAGGACCCCTTCTCTCTCTCAGGTAGCTTTCTTTCTCTCAATAAGTATATTGTGCTCTTAATTTCTGTTGTTCCTAAAATTCATTCTTTGACTTTAGAGAACACAAACTCATACCAAACCTATTAGACTGGGAGATTCATTACTCTATAGGAATATAATTATAAATTTTTCTCTTTCCTGAAGTCAGATAAATCAGTAGTAGTTTGTATTCTACAATGTTGATCTCACCTTTCCAGGGATGCTTGCACTGAAGGGCTTTATCCCTGACTTTAAGTGCTACTTTTGTTTTCTGAAAGTGAAATGATCTGTAATTTGGTTTGGGTATGGTAACAATGCTTTAAGGAAATCACTAACAGTACTTCGTATGAAATAAAGCAAGTAAAATGTTCTTAATGAAAATAGGGAAATATATCATTAAATTGAAAAAAATGATTATCACAGTTTTTCCACCTAGCACCAGCCAACATTTTCAACTTTCAAGTATGTGGGAAAACAAAAAATAAAAACAACTCAGAAAATAGCAATCCTATAAGGACAGTATATCATACACTGTAATTGCCATGTTATCTGCAGGTATTTCATAGACCACAAAAGAAACATTGAGCCTATTAAATACCAAGTATCCATTTCAATCAATGTGCTCACAGCACTGCATCGTTGACAACTGTGATTTTTTTTTCTGTATGAGGGATTGAATTCATGACCTTGTGCTCTCCAGGCAGCTCCTTGTATACCTCAGCTCAATCCCCAGACCCAACAACTTTAGATACTAAATATGACTATTAACAATGTTTAATTTGCCGTTGACATATTTAGTTATAAATTTTGTAAACCTACATTTTCACAAATGAAATTATTTTCTTTCCTTGCAGTTTAAATTACTTTTTTATTTTTTAGGTACCAGGAATCAAAGCTACAACCTAGCTTTTTCCAGGCAGGCATTTCTGCCTGCTGAGCTAAATCCCTGGCCTGTATTAATGAATATTTCAGTTTATTCATTCAAATAGAACTGTGATTTTAGCAAAGGATGTCAAGGTAGACAGAAATTGATATACAATCAGAGAGGAACTGGAACCTCAAATAGTCAATGCAAAATACTAAATACAACAATCACTGCTACAGGCACAGCTGAAGAAAGCCAGACCTGAAGGTGAAGATGCAGTGACCAGGTCTACATGCTCCTGAAGAGAAAAACAACAGCTTAAAATGTACTACAGTTACCACCACCCCCTCCAGGAAGTCCTGATAGGCATCAATTACCATACTCAATGACCAGAACAACTGGACTATTGTTCCCACAAAATGCCTTGGCTCTTTCCACATACCTTTTCTGGCTGACTTGTCCCTTGTTGAGTAACATTAGTTAAGCAGCTATAAGCTTATAGGTTGATTGTAGTCTGAGACCCACACTGTATCCACATTGTGACTTTCCTGTATAAATGACCCCTGACAATAGGTCTATGGCCAAAACACTTAAGACCATTCCTGATAATTCAGGGCTATTCTTCCCTCTTTTTTTCTAAGAAAATTTTTGAAATTCTTTTGGTTTATGACTTCATTTCTCAGTGTTGTGAGTCATTAAACTTGATGCATTTGATATCAAACAGGGCAGGATTATATTTCTCTTATCTCAATTTAAATATGAAATGTCTGCTAAAGGCATTGTTCCAAAGCCAGAATTTCAAGCTGCTTGTTTGACCTGAGTTTAAAATTTCAATGAGCTTTTAGAAATCCTTAGTCTAATGAACTGCAAAATGTACTGGAGGAAGGAGGTCACTGTTGTCCTGTAGCACAATAGGTGCCATTCCTAAGTATGTGTTTGTCACTGCCTCCTGGATGCCACTACATGGCCTTCTTTCCTCTGCAGCATCATTCAATAATTCCCATCTTACATAAGTCAAATTTCACTCAGCTCTATTGTTTGTTTTCAATAGTCTTTCTGTCTAATTGGTTCGTTTTTTTTTTTTTTTTTTCATTTTAGTTTTTTGATTTAAAGACATAGTCTCACTTTGGAGTTCTGGGCAGCCTTGCACTCACTATGTAGGTTAGGCTGTCTTTGAATACATGGCCATTCTCCTGTTTCAGCTTCTTCATTGCTGGGGAAAAGACCTGGGCATTATAGCACATGGCATTTGTCTTTTTCTCTTCTCCTTTTCACAAGTATTCTTTCACTTCAGGGGCACTGTCATTTAATCCTGAGGTTTGCTTGTGTCAGTAAGGTTTCTGCAGCTCGATGTGATTTTGTGAACAATAATATAGGAAGCCAAGCAACCCAATTGAGAAATGTGGAATTTCATTAGCTGGGCTCAGCACCACTTGTATACAGAAACCCTAACCCCATTTCAGGATCTGAACAAGAGCCTCTGAACTGGAAAGTTACAGATGTTTTAAAGATAGAATCACAAAAAGATCCTGTTGGAAATCATTTAGCTAGAATCTTATAATAATTTTTGAATGACAGCTGTATTCTGCTTCTTTTGTTGAGCAGGATAATTTTTTACTTTGGGTACAGCTCATTTTGCTTTTCTCTTGGGACTTATACCCTGAGTGATTTTCCATTTTTCTGAGTGAAATATAGGGCACTAGTTAAATGCAAAGCTCAAGATGGCATCTATTAAGCCAACCTACAACACAGCTAAGTTACAAGTCTCAATATTTTTAGGGTAAAAACACACATATCTATAATCCCATACTCAAGACGCTGAGATAGGAGTGCTGCTTTGAGGTTAGGGCAATTCTGTGCTCCATAAAGGGTTCAAATCTAGGTCATATACATAGAGAAAACTTGTCTCAATAAAACAAAACTAAACTAAACAAATAAAACCAAACGAAACAGCTGAATGGAGACTGATTTCTTCAAATCTTAATTCCACATCTTGGGGATTAATTTTTGTATATACACATTTTTTGAGACAGCAAATTTAATGCTATATTGCATCTCACAGCTAATATAAGAGCCAAAGAGGAGCACTGATTCTTATGCTGAGTCACTGCAAGAGTCCCTGTGCACTGTCTCTAAAGCAGAGCTCATAGTGAAAGCCTGCAGGACCAGCATCCATAAACACAGAGGCAGACAAATATCTCATCAATCACTTTGATGTACTAACAATGATATCTCTTCAAATATCATTTAGGCAACTGAGTCCTTTGTTCTTAATATACTTAAGCAGATTTTGATATTTAAATTTGGATTCATAGAACAAAACATAAATAACATCAATACGATACATAAATAATAACTCACATGTTCATGGAAAACTGCTGTATGTAAAAAATGTATAAACAATGAAACCAGGTACAAGTTTCAAATTATAGCTCAGTGTCACCAAGTGATCACCAAATGATCACTCTCCATTCAGATATAAGAAATATATCTTGGGAGGCTGATGCAGGAGACCTGCCTAGAGTTTGGGGCTAGCCTAAGTTACAGAGCTGTCTGAAATATAGAAACCCTGACTGAGACACTTCAAAGACAACGTGAAACTTGAAAAGTGACTGCATATGACACCTTTCGTTTGCTTTAAAAATTATATCCATACAATATAGAAAAATTCCATAATATTCAACATTTTCTGAGGAACAATGTTGATATCATACACAGTATACAGAAAACACTTTCAGAGCTGGGTATTTAACTCAGCAGCGTGAACACCTACCTAGCAAGCTTGAGATCATGAGTTCAATCCCTGTTAAAAAAAATTCAAATTTCACCTTCATGACCCTGGGTCATAATTAGAGATAATCAAAACTAGATCTCAAGTGAAGAACACCAAATTCATGGGTTGACAAGGATGTGGAATAGTGATTCTTACCAGAGCTGGTGTTATTCACCTCAAGGAAGAAATCATAAGTCAATTTTAACTTCATGTTTACCCTAAGAACTACCTGACTTTTAGGGAAGACACTCTCTGTTGTATGTCCTGCTATTGGCACACTGTGTCCTGCCAGTCACTTCCACATCCTTTCCAAGCTTGTCTGATCCACCCTAAGCAGAAAACCCTTCATGCCTTAACTACTGATATCCCTGCACAATTTCAATTTAGGGCATCTCTTTACATGAATTAGTAAAGTCCATTACAGAGCATTTCCATATTTAAACAATGTATATGATCAACCAAGCTATTAAATCACCTCTTAATTCAGATATGACACCCATATTCCTTTCCATTCAGAAGGATATCACGTGTATATATACATTTATGCAAATGACTAAATTTAGGCATTTTTCAAGGAGAATTTAACAGGCAGCCCTTTCTGGAATTTGTCCTTAGTAAACACATTTCCCTGCCCTTGATGACACATTTATATCTGCTTCATTTTTCTCAAAATTTAAACCTCTATGGATGTTCTCCCAAACATCATCTATGAGCACATGTGTCACATCAAGTATGTTCAGAAATTCTTTGCATTGTTCTGTATAATACACAGGAGTTCATCCGGTGTTTGAGGAGCCTTCCTCCACTGAGGCACATCACTACACATCTTTGAATTCTCAGAACCTTTGCCTCCACCTTTAATGAGCATGGAAATATGAGAACATAGTATAAATTTAGACGATCACAAAATACATAACTGCATAAGTTTAAGGAGAGCAGTTGTGGCTATGAGGTCCTGCATCACAGACATTTATAAACTTCTGGCTTTCAGATCTGTTGCTGACAGGAATGAGAGCAGAGACCTAGCTTATTACAGCTGCACCCAGCTTGAAACCCCTTCGGAATCAGGGTCTCCTCATGCCCTGTCCTGTGTCCAGACTGTTGGGGGAGCAAGGGCAGCAGGCGATTTCAAAAATGACATTATGGCCTGGTGGTATCACAGTGGCGACAGCTTTCTAGGGACCCAGAAATATCCTGACCCCAGTTAGAGGTAAAAGGGACACAGGATGACTCCCTGCTAGCACTAGAGCACCTCAGGGTCTGAGGCTAAGAACACAGGCTCTAGACAGCACAGCTGTTTCTCACCACTGTTTTTTGGTTTTTGTTTTTTTGGTTTTTGTTTTTTTTTTTTTTTTTTTTTTTTGGTCTTTTTCCTTTTTATCGGTACCGGGGATCAAACTCATGACTGCCTGCTTTCAAGGCAGGCGCTTATGTCGCTGAGCTAAACCCCCAATCCCTTCTCACCACTTCTAACTGGTCTCAACCGGATTCCACCCCATTTCACTGCTCCCATCCCATAACATCACCATTGCGTTGTTTGGAGGTCTCCCAGGTTATTTCTAAGCAGTCCACGGAGAACAGAAGCAAAAAACAGTTGTCGAGCAAACATCCAGCGCTCCCTTTTTTGCCCTGGCCTTGCAATTGACGCCATGACACCGGAAGAGACCACCTACCTTGGACTGCCTGATTGGACAAATCTTACAGCTGGCCTCTTCATCACTGATTGGCTCCTGCTCTCCTGTCTACCTTCACCACCAAGAATAAAAAAAAACCCACCCTGTAACTGTGGATCCCCAATGAAAGATGGAGGCTTCTGGAGCTGGCTGTCTTCTGGAATGTTGACCTCAGCTTGTCTGATGGGTATTTGCACTGAAAGGCTTTACCTCAGTGCTTGTTTTTTCTCCCAAACCCATTTTATTTGAAAGTTAAAAAGTAAAAAAAAAAGTGGTCTGCCAGGTGCTGTGGCCAGCGCGGGGAAGGAGTCAGGCGAGAAACTGAAGACACAGGGAGACCAGTTGCTCAGGAGGCAAAAGGCAATTTATTGAAGGACTACAGAGTTTTTATAATGTTTCAAAACAAAGAGCAGTACAAGTCACTTCAGGACACTTTCTTGTGCACACAGCAAAGGTAAACATGCTCCTGGGCCCGTGAGAAACTTCTATGTTGTGCAGCCCAGGAGGTAAACATGTTCCTGGGCCCATGAGAAACTTCTATTGTTTATGTTATGAAGCTTTTCCCAGGTTAATATCAGCGCGATGCTTTGTCTAGAAGGCTGAGGTTACTGCAGGATGAGGAACTGGTTGAGGTCCAGCTTCAGTGTGTGGTTTCCCACTCCCGTTCACTGCGGGACCCCTGGCTCCCGCTCCCAACATATCCCCCTTATTTCTTAGACAAAGCGTCGCATGGGAATTTCATTAGCAGTTGATTCTAACTTAAAACGTTTCAAGTCCAAACGCACGTTTCTCATTTGCCCAACAACAGTTCTCACAAAATATGGAAAAATTGTTATCATGACAATAAATGCTAGAGCTCCAATACTAGCTAGAATGATAAAATGCGAAATGCCCGTGAGGCTTGGAAAATGGCTGGTTAATGCGTTGAATATTTGCTGTTTCTTTTGCGATGTCATCTTTTATTGCTGGTGCATTGGTTATATCTTGGATAGTCTTATGCAGCTTAAGCAAATCTAGAGAAGTATTGGAATTATGCCATATTCCTAGCAAATGATTTTGCACCCTATCCCAAGGTACATCACTTCCATTATATCTATGTGAAGTAACACAAATATGTTCGTATAAGGCATGACATTTCAAAGATGATTGTACTTGCAGAGCACATAATTGATCTCCTAAGGTTATTACTGTATCTTGTAGAGCATTTAATTTTTGTTCAATCAGACAATCCCAACTTTCCTGTATTTTCAAAACCAAAGAAACATTATGGGATAACTCATTAACATAGGATGCAGTTTGCACACTTTCTGTAAGAGATATTGCGGACATTGCAGTGGAGGCTATCAAAGTAATAAGTGCAGCAATTCCAGTCATTAACATCCCAACAAATCATTTGGCTGGATCTAAAAGCTTAGTTAATTTTTGCAAAATAATCACAGAAGGATCTTGATACCACTCTGTGGTGATATTAACAGGTAAAAATACAAATGGAGGTTGTTTGACCAGTAATATGGATGAGTGGTTTCATGAAGCATTAACAAAATTGGATAAGATGCAATCTTTACAAGTAATTTCATAAGATTCATGGTTCTTATTTACAGTAAGTTCTCCACTTATAACACCATATGGTTCAGAAATACAAGCTATGATAGTTACATTTTTTACTGTGCCATTAACAGAAATGGCATCCTGTGTCCCTATATCTTGCCATACAACTTTTTCCTTTGCAACAGCAATGTAATCAAGTGCTGCAACCAACTTCCACAGCATGGTAAAAAAGGTGATGTTATTCCTTGTCCATATTCCATATAATAAATTTCGGGGCCTGTAGGTTGTTTCTCTGTAATCACTCCAATCACATAGATCTTTGTAACACATAGTATAATTATGATGGCACAAACGCCATGAGGGTCCATATACGCTTTTGCTTGGATATTTTTGTCTACATTCTGGAATATGCTCAGGGGGATTACCTTTTCCCACTCTGGTTTCACTACTGTTGTGAAATACATACATCATATCTATTCCCCAGTGCATTCCATTAGTAAAGTTTCCATCCCAATCAGAATATCTTTCTATTAATGTACAATTCTTATTTGTTTTAGAAAAACATAGGGGTAATAAAGCAGACATTTCAGTGTAATTATATACAATAGAGATAGGTTGTACGTGAGTGGAAGAAGGAAAACTTAAGACACGAGTATTATTTACATAAACAGTAACATCAGCGTTGTCGCCCCATGACATAGGGTGCAACAATGGAGGACTGGGTACAAATGCCCAATAATTATCCGCCCACACAGGCATATAAAATCTATGCAAAACCCAAATAATGCTTAACAGTTGAGCCAAAAGCAGAAGAGTTTCATCTCTTGTCACAGGGGGCCTTCTGGTCATTGTTCTCGTCCTCGAGGTCATGGTTAGTCGAAGCATCTTCCTGCGCAATTTTTCTATCTTGCCCAAGAGGGCATGTCATACACAGCATTCTGGGATCCACCTGGATGTATCAGCATCTGTGGGAAAAACACAAACATACCCTCTTCCCCATATCAATACTGGGTTAGGGCCATGTAATAGATTAGTTAATGGGTCTTTCCAATAAACCATTGGCTTGGAGGGCAAATCAGGAGACTAGTGTCTCTCAGCTGCAGATATATTGGAAGCATCAAAAGTTAAAAAATTAAGAACGTAAAGAGCATGGTTAAGAAGGGTTTTGGGAGAATACTTATACCATCTCCCCCTTTTTAATTTCTTTAATGTGTTTTTTAGTGAGAGATTAGCACGTTCAACAATTCCTTGTCCTTGAGGATTATAAGGCAGTCCAGTAACATGTTTAATATGGAAAGTCTGACAGAATTTGGCAAAGGGTTTACTAACATATGCTGGGCCATTATCAGTTTTAATGGATCGAGGAATGCCCAGGATAGAGAAACAATATAGTAGGTGTTGTATTACATGGGTGGCAGTTTCTCCAGTCATAGGTGAAACAAGCATGTAATGAGAAAAGGTGTCTATGGTAATGTGTAGGTATTTTAATGACCCAAAAAAAAGGATAATGAGTGATATCCATCTGCCAGATGTCATTTGGACGGAGTCCTCGAGGGTTGACTCCAAAATGCGGTACTGGAAGGAGAGGCTCACATGAGGGACAGGTTTTAACAATTTCTCGTGCCTGCTGCTGTTTTATACCATATTGATAACGTAAAACCTGTGCAGCTTGGTGATGAAGAGCATGTGACTGTTGTGCTCGCGAAACAGCAGACAGTCCAATGTGCGTGGGTCGATCTGCAATTGCATTTCCATGAGTCAAAGCGCCTGGAAGATTAGAGTGACTGCGAATATGTCCTACAAAACAAGGTGCAGATTGAGAATGTAAAGATGATTGAATAAGACCAAATAACTGTGCAACAAGGATATTAGCAGTGTTGATAACAGGGACGCATTCTAAAACAGACAAGGCTTGTACTACATATTGGCTGTCTGAAAACAAATTAAAGGGAACATCAAAGAAAAGAATAAAAGCCTGATGAACAGCATAAAGTTCAGTCTCCTGAGCTGAAGTACTCCTCAATTGCCATACAGAAGTTTGATTTGGGGATACTAAAGTAGCTTTTCCATTGGAGCTTCCATCTGAAAATAAAGTAATAGCATTAACAAGGGAGTTCATGCATATGATTTGAGGAAATGAAAAGGTAACTTTGGAGGCAAATTGAAGAATTTTATCCTTGGGATAATGATGTTGGATTTGACTGGTATAGGATGCTAGAGAAAGAGGAAAATAATCAGTCATATTAAGCAACCATTTGAGCTGTTCAGATGTATAAGGGATTATAATAGAGTGAGGGTCTCTTCCTAAATGCATTATAGACAATTTTCTTCCTTGTATAATCCTTTCTGCAACCAAAGAGGCGTAAGTGGGGAGAGCCCTTTTCGGGGAATGCGAACCATGAATCCATGAGAGAACTCCCTGCTGATATAACACACCTGTAGGGGAAAAAGACGTGGGTATGATGATAAGAGACCAGGGAGTGGAATAATCACAATAATGAAGCTGCACACTTTGAAGAGCCTTATTAACCAGTTCAAGAGCTTTGCGAGCTTCTGCCGTCATTTGCCGGGGTGAACTTGGGTCAGAATCTCCAGCTAATAAGGAAAACAATGGGTGGAGGTCTTGAGTAGTTAACTTTGGAGACGGCCGAATCCAATTAATTTCGCCTAAGAGTTTTTGAAAATCAAGTAATGTACGCAAGTGAGAAGTATTAACAGACAATCGTTGAGGAGAAAAATGCCATGGATATAAGTGAAAACCTAGATAAGAAAAAAAGGAGGTGAAGTTTGGACCTTCTCAGGTGCAATGACCAGCCCATTATTTGTTAAATCCTGATGAAGAGAGACATATACTTGCAAAAGCATCTCAGAATCTTGATGAGCTATTAAAATATCATCCATATAATGAATAATGGTGGCAGGGGCAAATTTAGATCTGGTATTGGCAATGGCTGCATGTACAAACTTTTGACACAAGGTGGGGCGATTAGCCATTTCTTGAGGTAACACGACCCACTCATATCTTTCCATAGGTGAGGACAAATTACAGGAAGGGATACTAAAACAAAACCTCTTACAATCTTCGGGGTGGAGAGGGATAGTATAAAAACAATCTTTCAAATAAAGAACAATACGATGATGTGCCAGAGGTATTGTCATACGTGATGGAAGCCCAGGCTGAAGAGCTCCCATAGGAAACATAGTATCATTAACTTTTCTAAGGTCTTGTAATAACCTCCATTTTCCTGATTTCTTTTTTATTACAAATATAGGCAAATTCCCGGTGGAGGAGGAAGGTCAGATATGACCACAGACTAACTGTTCTTGCATTAATTGCCTGGCGGCTTGGAGTTTAGCCTCAGGCATGCGCCACTGATCTACCCATACCGGTGTATCAGATTTCCAATTAATTTTATCAGCATGGATAGCAGGATGATCAGTGACCACTAGGAAAAACCCAAGCCCTGTTTATCAACCTTTTGTGGGATGGATAAAGGGTCTTTGATACCTTGATTATTTTTTCCATGCCTGCAAATGGCAATTGACCCATTTGCAACATCTGTTTGGTTACAGTGGGACTTGGACTCCACAAGTACACTCCCATTTGGCTTAGTATGTCTCATCCCCACAAATTTACAGGAAGATTAGGTAAAACATATGGTTGGAATTCTCCAGTATGTCCCTCTAAATCAGCCCAAGATAATATAGAAGAGTATTTAAAAGGAGCAGAGGCTTGACCAATTCCCTGGAGAATGGCAGGGGCAGGATCCAAGGGCCAGGATGAAGGCCAATCTTGTTGTCTTATAACAGAAACATCAGCCCCTGTATTCATTATTCCAAGAAAAGTTTTTCCCTGTATTTTTAGTAAGCATTCTGGCCTTTCATCTTGTACTTGTCGAATAAGAAAAGCATCAGAGGAGCCACCCCTTGGGTGCCTCGTTTTTTCCTAAGCATCTTTTGTTTTCCTTGAATAAGGGGCAACAATAATAATTGTGTTATACGAGTACCCAGAGGTATGTTAATGACAACTGTATCAGTTTTAGCCATAACTTTAATTTCTCCCTCATAATCTTGATCGATCACTCCAGGAAGTACTATAAGTCCTTTTAAAGTAAACCCATTTCTCCCTAGTAAAAGTCCCCAAGTGTTTGGAAGTAACAGGCCATAAATACCGGTAGGTATCAATTGGACTCCTAGTTCTGGGGTTAATATGATGTGGATGGTGGAACTGAGGTCCAATCCTGCGCTTTCTGGAGTTGCTCTGGAGAGGTCTGAAACGGATTGTTTTGGGGTTGAATTGCCCCGAAGATTTGTTGTCTGGCCTGGGGCTGGCCCCTCTTGGAGTTTCCCTGCTGGGGGGGCGGATAAATTGCCTTCCTTATCTCTTTTAGAATAACATTTATTAGCCCAGTGATCTCCTCTTTTCCAGCATGGACATAACCCTGGGGCTTTTGGCTTTTTATCAATTTTAACCTTATTATTTGTATTATTATCACCTTTTGGAGAATCAGAGCATTGTTTGGCAATATGCCCCATTTTTCCACAATTATAACAACTTTCTGGAGGGCCAGGGGCAAGTTTTTTACGTTTGCTATGTTGTATTGGCAAACATTTTTGCAGGGTTTGTCCCTTCAAAGCAGCTGCCATAGACAATCCTTGAATATATCCTGCTCCTATGTGTGCACAAAGTGTGATGTAATCATTTAAAGTGCCCTGTCCCTTCCAGGGTTGAAGAGCTGCTTGGCAGATTGCATTGGCATTTTCAAAAGCCAATTCTTTTACTAATATATTGTTGGCTTCTTGATAATTTATTAATCATCCTGCAGCCTGAAGGAGGCGAGAGACAAAGTCCTGGAACGCCTCATCAGGGCCTTGTTTAATCTTGCCTAACTCCATTCTTTGATCCTGATTGGGGCAATTTTTCCGTGCTGCTAAAGTGGCCCACTGAATCAAATCATAGGCATAGCCAGGGTAATTTAATTGAGCACCCAGGGCCGCAAAAGCCCCTTTCCCTTGAAGATGATCCATAGAAATTCCATTAGCAATAGCTTTTTATCTAATGCATATCCCATGGTATTCTCTTCATATTCTGATAGCCAAAGAAGATAATCTCCCCCATTCAATATAGCCTTAGCTAAAAGCTTCCAATCTTGAGGCGGCAAAGCCTGGCTCACTACTGATTCAAGAATAGACGTAGTAAAAGGAGCAGTAGCTCCGTATTGTGTAGCTGCCATTTATAATTCTTTAATTGTTTTAAAAGGAAGCCCCTCATGTTTATTATGATTGTCCTTGTCTCATAACTCTCCTAACTCCTGGGTAAACTTGAAATCCTTCTAAATTTTCGCCTTGTTTTCTAGCTTCTTGAAGTGCACGTTGTAAAGGGGATATCGCTGAAGGTGCAACAGGACAGTATTGGCACAGGTGGGGGCAATAAAGGCTTTGGTCTAAATCCTACTCGAGCAACAAGAGGTGTGGTAGAAGTTTCATATTGATCAAAGAAAGGCCTTGCCAATGAAGAAGTACTACAACTTTTATGTTGTTGATCCCTTAAATTAGCCTCAGATAACTTTTGAATCTGCTTAGCCATATCAGACAATTCTTTTTTAAAGGTTTTAATCACCTTTTCTAGGCCCTCCGTTGGTTCTTTACATTGTGGATTTGTCTGATCTTGAAGCATGAAAGCCTCATGTTGATGCTCATATTGAGAGGCTTCACGCTCTAACTCTTCTCATTCTTTCGGACCTAATTCATTTGAATCTGAATCAGTTTCTCCATCAGGGTTATTGACTTGTAAATCATCAGGCCTATTGTTTATTTTCTTAGCCATAGGGAGGTCGGGCTGCTCATAACAAGGCAGCTCAGAGAGCAGTGGAGGTGCAGAGGGCAGCTGGGGGGTTATAAGGAGGATGCCACATTCTCTGAGGATTTGGTATTTCTTATAAAACTTTCTTGAGTTCTTTTTTCTCATTTACTAGACTCAGAGTCCCCTTTTAAACAGTCCTTAATTAGAGTCCAAATTGGAAACACATCCACAGGAACCTTCTCAGGACCCTAAGCACAATAATAATCTTTAATCTTTTCTCCTACTGTTTTCCAGGTCTCAACATTAACCGTTCCTTGTTCGGGAAACTAGGGGCAAAACTGATGCACAAAATCAACAAACCGATGAATTTGAAGCTTAGCTACAGGAATGCCCCTACTCTATAACAAAGAGGAAATAACTTGTTCAAAAAGTTCCCATTCTGATGATGGGGAATTACCCATTCTCAATCCCTGTGTATATGCCACTCCCTGCTACTTTCACTTTTCACTTACCCGGGTCATTTGTAGCAGCGGTCTTCTCGCAACTCCCGATTCTCCTTCCACTGGAAAAATGCTCCGAATGTTTATATTCCAAGCCCCAAGTTCGGGCGCCAGGTGCCAGGTGCCGCAGCCAGCACGGGGAAGGAGGCAGGCGAGAGACTGAAGACACAGGGAGACTAGTTGCTCAGGAGGCAAAAGGCAATTTATTGAAGGACTACAGAGTTTTTATAATGTTTCAAAACAAAGAGCAGTACAAGTCACTTCAGGACACATTCTTGTGCACACAGCAAAGGTAAGCATGTTCTTGGGCCCATGAGAAACTTCTATTGTTTATGTTATGAAGCTATTCCCAGGTTAGTATCAGTACGATGCTTTGTCTAGAAGGCTGAGGTTACTACAGGATGAGGAACTGGTTGAGGTCCAGCTTCAGTGTGTGGTTTCCCACACCCGTTCACTGCCAGACCCCTGGCTCCTGCTCCTAACAGCTATTGATATAGCTGGGTTTCTCTCCAAGAGAAAAATGACATATAACATTAGGTAACTAAACAAATTTCTCCTGTCTCAAAAATGTCACATCTTATCTTTCCCATCTGTTATAGTCAGGGTAGGCGAGGAAAGAGACTTAACATGGAACTTATAATTGATAAGATAATTTAAAAATATTTATCCCAGAATGTCAGGTTTAGAGAGATGTAGAGCTTTTCAGATACTAGATACCAAAAAATCCAACTGAGTACTTGAATGCTATGACAATATCCAGCACAAGTACAGCTGAAGAATTCGAGCCCATGGAAAGGACAATCAAAAGTTTACCTGCAGACTTAGAGGCACTTACAATGTGTCATGAAAGTCTCTGTTAAGGTAGTACATAATGAAGGTTCAAAGTTCAGTGTTGGAATCGAGAAATTCTGTTCCTTTGGTCATAGAATCTATGCCACAAAGTTGAGTGATCATTACTGGAGCCAAGGCATGAAGCTCAAGATAAGAGCCAGAGATCCACAAAAGAGAACAGTAGCCATGCACAGCAATAATGAGGACCTGAGCTTCTTTGATGATGATGATGATGGCTGAGATCATATCTGGAAAACCAGTGCTATCAGCTTCTCCATGAGAATCAACACCCCAGCTCCTTTCCCTCTAGTTCTCATTTAATGCTGTTTTAAACAATCCATCAATGGATATTCTGTCCCAGAACCATGATGACTTCATTCACTGGGTAAACCAAGTTGATCATTACTAAGCAGGCCACAGCACCCGAGCAGTTCTTTAGATACTTAAAATCCAAACAGGCTTTATATCACTTCATATATTAAAGTGGTCATCTGCTCTGCTTCACATAAACAACAGTGAGAAAACCTGAGGCTCATTCTAATGGAAATAATCAGGAACACAAACCTTCACAAAATAGTCTTCACATCTGCTTTGACAAACCTCTCACTGGAACTATGTGATATGTTTCTATCTGTGTGTCCTACACACTACATAACTGTGGGCATTTGAATGAAACTACAGTCAGGGTAATTGACCCTCTGATTATCCTCGGAAATTTTAAAAATCTTTTCTAAGGAATGTATAAAAAGAAACAGTTATGTACACCTATGTTTCCCTGCAGTACCCTGACAGCACTGAACACAGGAGAGAATGTCACGAGGCTGGTGGTATGCACATCATCACCTCAACAAGGCCGAGGGATCTCCAGATGCTGGAGGTAAAATAGTGAAATACTTTAACAACAAAAACAGTTGAAATAAAATATACTGAATACCCTGAATATACCAAATCTAAACTAGGCCTGGTGGCTGATGCATGGAGCCCATTACTTGAGACACTGAGGAAGGAGACTTGTTGAGACCACTCTGGTTTATAGTGATCTCAAAGCCAGCCTGGACTTCATAGCAACATGCTTACTCAAAAAGATAAATATGTCAAATATAATGAACATAATAGTGTGCTAGTGATTGCCTTGTGACATTAGCATGACTATCATGTGTATACTGACCTATAGTCTACTAGGAAAACCTAACTTACAGTCATTTCACAATAAAATATCACACCATTTACCAAATGGAGTACACTGGTGAGTATTTATTGTTCATCACTGATATTTGGTGGTGATGGAGCAGTGCTTGCTGCTGCTCTCCACAGAAAAATGACTATTGCTGCAGTAACAAGAATCTGCATGCATCACTGCAATATGCCCTTAACTCTTTGAGGAAGAGACCCACTAGAGGAAGCACTGCACTAATGAGAATTACTAATTTTAGTCTTTTGAATACTTTAAAAACTGACTTTGATAATAGTTGAACTACTAACCTACATTTCCACCAACAAGGTTAAATAGTTTCTTTACTCCTGCAGTCTCATGTATGTTCCTTAGATCTTGTGGTGATTTGTTTTTTCTGCAATGAGATGATGTCCCTATTTGAATTTCTCTATTGTGCAAAAATGCTCAATAGTTCTTCAGGTATTTCTTGGCAAGTTGTACATATGCTGAAAAATGTGTGTTTCTTTCATGTTCCTATTGGTTTTACATGTTAGCTATCAGGGAAGAACAGGTAAAATTTCCCTCATTCTGTAGTTTATTTTGTCATTTTGTTTGACTTTTTTTGTGGCTTCTATGTTTATGCAGGAGGATTAAAATCTTACAAAGTCCTTTTTGCTTGTTTTGTCACCCTATCTTATTTTCCACACAAAACAGCAGCAGTAGCACTAAGAAAAAATGTTTTTAATACCTCTACATTCAGAACATGGAATGCCTGGCTCTTTCATGTTTCACTATGTTTTACTCTAATAGAGGCATATTTGAAAGTGCTGCACAAATTATGATAAAAAGTACATTTCCTGAGTAAAAGAAAAATCACAATTTGCAGTAGTGATTCTTTTGCTCTGTCATACATTTTTATTCTTGACCTCAACTTACTTGTTTCCTTAAACTTCAAATGCAGGGATAAAAACAACTGCTTCACACTCTGCTAAATCATCTAGCAGTGGCCACCCAAAGTCAGCTTCAAAGCCATGATCATCCCATCTCATTCTCTCCTGATGCTGGGACTAAAGAAATCACCATTAGCCAATCTTTATAGGTAACTCCTTATCAATGCAATTATGTAAACACAAAATGATCAAAAATTGCATAATTTTTCTTAGTTTTTATAAAATAACGAGTAATATAAAAGTGACACTTCTACTATACTCAATACAAGAATGAATGGGTTAAATTGACAACTGCCCCAATGATGCTCAGGATGGTCACTGCATAAACAAATGGGCTTCCCAAGTGATTCTTGGGGATAACTGCTAGGTGGCCAAGTGATTAAAGGACAACTATTGATGTGTATTTGTGAGTATTAAAAAATGTTGATGCTGGGGAGGAAAGGGAGGAGATCTAAAGCATTAAGCTACATTTGCAGAACTTGAATATATATTTTGAAACAGGGTCACACTAATTGTGTAGGTTAGACTCAAATTCCTCTTCCACTAATTTAAGCTCTGTTAGGTACTAGGATTAGAAGCATGCATCAACAAAACCAGCAACATTTACTTTCATGATGAAATGAGAAAATGCATGTACTCAGGATATATGTATTATAGTTTCAGTCTTCTATTATTAGCTGTAATACAAACTCCAAATTTTCCCATTGATGGTAAGCAGAAATGTGCTGTAGAGAATCTGGCCACATGCTGTAGTACATACAGGCTGACAATGTACTTTACAGGGTCTTTTACTTTATGAAGAATGTCAGGTACTTCAGGTACAAAATAGATATAGTTTTAGTGGTGATTACACAACAGGTGAGCAATGTATTCTTCCAAGGATAATTGAGACTTGGGCGAGCTGTCTTCACTGGATTAAGGGTATTTAATAAAATGCTCACTTGTGTTTTCATGAAGCCACATTTGTTAAAAACATAATTCCATTGGAACCTAATCAGATTTTGAATTCAACAACACTGCATTAAACATTTTACAAATTATATGAATGTTAAAATGGACGTGAAAACCACAGGCCACAGGAAAACAACTGGGACTCATGGCCCATTGTATGTGTTTAAAGATAATCGGCACACACCACAAACATCAGGCACTGGTCCTTATAAATAAAGAGATATGACATTGTATAAATTCACAATTCAGTAAAACAGAACACAATCTGAATCTTAATTTAGTAAATTTACTTTTTACTGTGTTGAAAGCTCAAAATTTAGGTTTCCCTTCATGCCATTACTTCAGTGTTTTAGGAAAAAGTTGTAATAGTTACAAAATATATAATGCATTCACAGCATCAAGGAATAAAATAAAAGCATTTTCATGATACATCCAATAGCAATGTTTTCCCCCAAAACAACTCCACATTTAAGAAAAATTGGTTTCAAAGTATGGTTACTCATAAATCATGCCAAATTTTATAATTTCTGGAGATATTAATATATTTTGTGATGTGCCATTGGAGACAAGTTATGGTTCTGTCAGTATGGAGCAATCAGAAATTCACAGTAGTATGGTTTACTTTGGTACATTTGGGGAAACATTACTAGCAAAGTAAAGATGCAATATAAACATAACAGGTAAAATTCTGATGGATAGAAAAAGAACAGTTTAGTTAAATGACAAATATTGGCACCACTGAGACAGAAAATCAGGCAACATAATGTACATGATATGATGTCCAGTGATGTTAGGGAATCAGCAGATATCTTGTCTCCTCACAACATGGAAAACATAACATTCATTAACGTGCAAGTTATATGAAAAGAACACAACTTTGTCAAAAACACATGCTCCGAGCCTTATAAGTGTATATCTTAATGCCAAATATTGCTTCCACTTCAGAAACATCATTTATGAAAGAGAAAATGAAGCATGTGCATGAAAAGATTAAAGCAAATGCACTGTTAAAATTACAATTCACCAAAAAATGTGACTAGACTAATTAATAGTATTGCTCAATTTTATATCACAATGCTACAGAATTTGCATTGGGTTTCTTAGTGTCTCTTCTTCAGAGTATCTGTTCATGACATCGTGTATTATATAATTTGTTTTCATAAATAGGTTAGAAATTCTTCCCAGGTATGAATCTCTATGTGTATATCAATCTTTTCTGTATTATTATTGGGAAAAACAGATCAATACAAGACAACAAAACAAATTTGTATAAAATCATGATAAGAAAAAGACATATAAGACCACAATATTAGGTGATGTACAGTATATACTATGCTTTCTCTTGTTATTATCAATAGAATTGTCCACACTATCAAGCATTATATAGTTAACCATAATATTGCATAGCTAGTTTTATAAAAACAATTTTGAAGACATTGTAGGATGTGAAGGCAGTTAGTAATCAAACCTGGAATGGATGTCTTTTATTTATTTATTTTTTGGTGCTGGGGATCAAACTCATGATCTCACACTTGCCAGGCAGGTGCTTAAGCCACTGATCTAAAGCCCCAGCCCCCCAATGCATGTCTTTTACATCTTGTCATCTTCAGATTAGTTGCCTCTACTCTTAGAATTGATACCAGCAAACATACCAAATGTGAATAAAATCAGTCAAGCCAAATAGCATTCAGACAAACCAGCTTCAAATAAGATCAGTCATAGTAAGAAAATGTAAGTAATATAGGGTTTCAGTTTATGTTAATAGGAAATTAAGTATAGTTACCATGGTATAACCTGATATTTTTGGGTTATATGTCTGTGCCCTCAAATCTAATATGAGTAGACAGACCAGAACAAAATATAATCACACTAAGCATACCAATAAGACTACTGAAGCTTTTAAATCCTGATACACTTTTAACAATGTCCTCTGCCTTCCTTTTTTTAGGCAATTCCTCACCTTTCTCCTTCTCAAGATACTATTATTCACAGTTCAGAGTGATAATAGTTGTCCTGGTTTCTGTCTGTGTCCCCCAGGCCTCATACATTTGGATTGTGCATTTGTTATTCGTTCAGTGTCCGGTGCTTTGATTGATGGTGTCAGTGCTCCACCCCCAAAGAGGTAGAGCCAGTATGTGATGTAATGGCAGGAAGGTGTCTCTTTCTCTTTTCTGGTTTGAGCTTGCTGTTGGCAGCTGCCATGAACTGCGGTCCAGCAATGCCCGCCTGTGTTGGACCCGAGAGTAGACTGAAACCTCAAAGAACAGTCCGAAATAAACCTTTCCTTTCCCAACTTTGGGCTTCAGGTATTTTGTCTCAGCGATGAGACAAAAGTAGTTGTCTTAGTAGTTGTCTTAGTTACAAAAGTAACCAAGACAGTAGTCTAGTCTCATATGTTGAATTTCAGCATACATAAAGATAAAGACAGCTACTACAAAGAGAGTGAAAGACTTCTTGTAATTATTATCAACTTCCCCAAAATCAGTTCTTGAAGACCAAAAAAGCCTGCATCATCCTGTAATTATTTGATTAGTTCTATAATGTTCCATATATATTCAATGCTTGTGAAGATGGAAACAACTATTTGGAAGAAAACTAGAGACAGTAAGATAGACAATGAACATCTCAGTGGACTTGCTTTGAAACCTGTGTTTCCTTAACTTGTTTCCTTATGAACTGTTCTGTTTTGTTTTGTCATGTTTCATCTTACCGTCTATAAAAAACAAGTTTGTAGAACATATAAGCATATTAATAAGTTTTTGTTGGATCTCTGAGGTAAACTGTTCGCTGTGTCATTATTTGAATATCACTTTGTATGCTTTAATTTTGTAACGTGAACAATTACTTCTAAGATGACAATATGTAATTAATCAACTAGTGATTTTTATTGTTTATTTTTCAGAAATTCTGTATTATTTCTACACTTTTTGGTTTTTTTTCTTTAAATAGAAATAATTCATCAAAAATATGAAAATTAAGTTTTAAAGACAAAATATTAAGTACATAGACACTATCCATACTTGAAAGTGAAAAGCCCATTTCAGTTTACCATGTTTAATTACAAGATGCCATTTTGAAGCACAAAGACACTTTAAAAAATCTAAAGAGGTATAAGTGAAAACCATACAAAATGTGTACTTGAGTAGAGCTCCACTTCAGATTTGTCATTTCTGGAAAATTTGTGAAGAAATATTGACATCAAACTTCTGTATTGATTATTTCTTCAGGTCTACTTGTAATTTTTAAAGTAAACTTAGATCTACACTGTCTGAAGAGTGCTGCTTTTTCTATGTATTTAACAACAAACATGGATTGCGTATTTCTCACATTGTTAATACACATAGGATCCAGTGAGCTCTTTCAGATATGTAACAATGATCATGTGTGCTGAGAGTATTCCCATAGCACATAGGATTTATCTCTTGTGTGAGTCTCTTCATGTATTTCACTTACAATCTGGCTGCTGAAAGTGTCTCCACTTGCTTACGTAGCCAGTGGTGCATCCCCGTGTGAATTCTTTCATGTGTTTTGCAATGACTGTATGTGGTAAAAGCTTTGCCACATTGTTATATGCATAGGGTTTCTCCACCAGTGTGGAGGCATTGATGTATTTTACAAAACCCATGTGTGATTAAAGCTTTCGCACATTCTTCACATAAACAGGGTTTCTCAACAGTGTAAATTTTTTCATGTATTGGACAATGAGCATTTCTGCTGAAACCATTCCCACATTCATTACATATATAAGTTTTCTGCACAGTGTGAAAATTTTCATGCATTATGCAATATGTACTTGTGCTCAAAAAATTCTCATGATGCTTATATACACTGCCCTTAGCTTGAGTGTGAAGTTTCATGTCGCTTACAATGTCCGTGTCGGGTAAAAGCTTTCCCACACTGTTTACATATATATGGTTTCTTGCCAGTGTGAATTTTTTCATGTTCCTTACACTGTCCATGTGTGTTAAAACCTTTCCCACATTGCTTACATACATAGGGTTTCTCTCCAGTGTGAATTCTTTCATGTCTCTTACAATCTCCCTGTGTGTTAAAAGCTTTGCCACATTGCTTACATACATAGGGTTTCACTCCAGTGTGAATTCTTTCATGTTTCTTACAATGTCCATGTGTGATAAAAGCTTTCCCACATTGCTTACATACATAGGGTTTCTCTCCAGTGTGAATTCTTTCATGTATTTTACAACTTGCCCGTGTGTTAAAAGCTTTCCCACATTGCTTACATATATATGGTTTCACTCCAGTGTGAATTATTTCATGTTGCTTACAATGTCCAGATTTGGTGAAACCTTTTCCACAATGCTGACATACATAGGATTTCTCTCCACTGCAATATCTTTCATGGATCTGAACATTGTGGTGTGTTTCTGTTTCTTTCACATTCACATTACCTTCTGCAGTACAAAGGAATACTTCTTTACACTGATTCCAAGATGTATGTCCATAGGATTTCCCTAGCTTGTTATTTCTGTAAAAAAAAAAAGTCATATTTCAGATTGATAACCGTATTACTAACTTTTTATTGGAGATCTGAACAAAATTGTTTGCAGTCTCGCTGTTTGAATCCCCACTTCTTTGTTTCATGTTTGTATTTCATTAACTATTTCTATGAGCAGCATATGTAATCATTGTCTTTAGATTTCTTACTGTTTATTTTCACTTTGAAAGTGGTATCATTTCTACTTCTTTTGTTTTTTTAGTCTTTTCTTACATTAAATAAAAAAAGAAACATTCACAGTGAAATGGGTCTCAGTTTAATGACTGCATTAATGTCAATTTCTATTTTTAATGCCTGCTAAGAAATTCTGACCATGAAGTAACAGAATGGCCTTGTAAAACATGTTGAAAACAACCATTCCCAAAGACTGGTACACATTTCAAAATCTTAATATTTGGTACCTTTTGAAATGCAGAATCTTTAGCTTCACTTTGGGCATGGGTACACATGTATATCACATACAGATCATTCTGATATGTTTCCCCATCACAATCTCCCTTCTGTCCTTAACCTGTAGTTCCCTTTTCCATATGGTCAGTCTTACTTTTCTCTATTAACTCTTTCATTTCATTCCACAATCTATATTTTGGTTTCTCATCTAAAAGGAACCCTGTGACCTTTTAGGTTTTATAGCTGAGCTATTTCACCGAATTGATGGGACAAAGAACCACATATTTCTTATGGCAAATGACAATATATTATTTATTTTTTGACATTATATAACACATTTTTTTCTTTTCAATGCTGGGAATGAACAACAGCTATTAGCATAAAATCTATAGCTTTTAAAATATGTTTTAAGAGATTTTCAGTGATCATTAAGCTGTGAAGTTTGAACTTGAATTTGCCATTCTGCAAAATCTGATTCCTAGTGTGCTGGATTTACAAGAATGCACAATCACAGAGAGTCTATTAACGTTTTCCTTCTCCACAAATCCAGTGATAGATAGCTCAGCTTGTTCAAGGCTTGATCTATTATAACTTGATCTGTTTTGTATATGAGTAAGCATGTTTCAGTATTTTATGTGCATTTTGAATTTTTAAAAATATATCCTGGACAAATATATCCAGGAAGGTATCAATTTTTAGAGACAACTGCACACTGATGTTCAGAATGAGTGCACTTAACATTCTACAAGCCTTCTAAGAATTTTAGTCAGAATGGCTGATTCTTTAGAGCATGGCTTGGAAACACAAGCACTTCCTTTTATTTCAAATTCTATTGCAATCTTAGCAATTTTTAGATGATGAATGTGTTGTATTCACATGTATATATGGGTAGAAAAACTGGAGGCAGAATGTCATAAATCAAAGTGTATGCCTTTTGTACACATCTATATGCAATGTCATACATTTTCTTGATTTAATCCACTCATTATACATACTCTAGCTTATGCATCTTCGGAGAATATTACTGACAATAAATACAATGGTGCCTCATTTCTTTGGGGGTATTTTTCTGCTGACTCATGAACTACTCAGGAACATTCCTTCTCCTTATGAGTGTGAATTACCTTAAGTATCTCCAGTAAATTTTGCATTCTTTTTCAGCTTCCTCGATATCCCCAAGTCTTCCTGAATTGTAGACATAGAAACACCAGCACTCGTTAGAATAATATATGCAAATTAATAGATTTTGTTTAGAGTTGTGATATAATGTGTCCAGGTCTGAGCTATTTTTAAAAATATTTTCACATTGCTTTTAATGAAACAGAACTGATGAGTGACATACAACATTCTGACAGCATGAGTGACAAAAGTATTTTGTCCTTACCTATTGCAGCCATGTTCCTAAAGGTTTCACCCATCACATCTCTGTAGAGGTTCTTTTGGGATGGACTCAGCAAAGTCAACTCCTCATTGCTGAAGTTCACGACCACATCCTCAAAGGTCACCACTTCCTAAAGGATCACACATATATTTCTCACACGAAGGTTGAGACACCAGGTTTGGGATATCTTAAATTCTCTCCTACAAATCTGAATCAAAAGCAAAGTATGGTGGTATATATCTATAATGCCAGCACTCAAAAGGCTGAGGCAGGATGGTTTCAGTGAGTTCAGGGCAATTTTAGGCTCCATAGGGTGTTCAAATCCAGCTGATATACATATAGAAAGCTTGTCTCAATAAAACAAAACTAAACTAAACAATAAAACCAAACAAAACAGCTGAATAAAGACTGATTTCTTCAAATTTAAATCCATGTCTTGGTCATTAATTTTATGTATATACACATTTTTGAAGACAGCAAATTTGATGATAGATTGCAGCTCACTGCTACTGTAACAGTGAAATAGGAGCACTGATTCTTGTGCTGAGTCACTGCAATATTTCCTGTGTACTGTCTGTAATGCAGAGCTCACAGTGAGAAGCCTCAGGACCATCATCCACAAAGCACAGAGGTAGATAAATATCTCATCAATCAACTGGGAAGCCAAGCAAGTACCTCCCTTCCCTGGTAAGTGGTGGTGGTGTGGCAGGCTGTGGCCCATCCAGGGGGCAAACCAGCAGCAGCTCCTGAGATCCATGCCAGGCTGGAATTTAGGACCCTTGGAAGGCAAGCAAGCATCACTTCTCCCTTGTAAGTGGTTGAGGTCTGGCAGAATGTGACCCTTCCAGGGGGAGAACCATCAGCAGCTCCTGAGATCCACGCGATGTGGGAACTTAGGATGCTGTGAAATCAAACGACCAGCCTGTCTCCCTACTAAGCAGTAGTGAAGCTACTGATGCACGGCCTACAATCAAAAATCCCACTTCCCTACCCTTCTTCTCCTGTTACCCCAAATTAGCAGATGGGAACCAGAAATCTTAGCATCTCCTGGGAAGCAGACGATAAAAAATAAGGGGGACTTCCTTCTCCTATCTCTTTGAAGACAAATATTTTTATTAGTGTTTTGCTCTATTCTGATTAATGGTATTGCTCTATTCAATATTCTGTTTTGATAAGTACTACAATGTTCTGTATTTCATCTCATTTTGATATACCTGTTTGAAAGAACAACTATTATAAAGTTAATAAATTATGCTGTGATACCTATTACTGTTATCACAGTAACCTGTTGTAAAGTTGTGTACCAATTTCACTGTTTGATCTTAGTTGGCCTTATTCTGCCTTGTTTTGTTGTATTTTAACACTTTCAAAATTTAAAAAAAGAAAAAAAAATCTCATCAATCACCTTGATAGGCTGCAGATAATGTCTCTTTAAATCTCATTTAGGCCAGTGAGTACTTTGTTCTTAATATACTTCAGCAGCATTTTTAAACATGAATTTTGTTTCATAGAACAAAACATAAATAACATCCAATATGGTACACAAATAATAACTCAAATGTTAGTGGAAAATGCTGTTTTTAAAAAAATAAGCATATAAAATGGATCCAGGCCCAAGCTGTAATTTATAGCTCACTGTCACCAAGCATTCACTTTCAATTCAGATATAAGGAATATATCTTGTGAGGCTGGTGAAGGACTTCTTCATCGAATTTGGGGCTATCCTATGTTAAAGAGCTGTCTAAAATAGCGAAATCCTGATTGTGACACCCTACAAACAAAGTGAAACTTGAAAAGAGATTGTATAAGACACCTTTGGTTTCTTTTTAAAAATTATATGCATACAATATGGAAAAATTCCAACAATATTCAACACTTTCTGAGAAACAATTTGGATCTCTTCCATACAACAAAGCAAACACTTTCATAGTTGGGTATTTAGCTCAGTGGCATGAATGCCTGCCTGGAAAGCATAGGTCATGAGTTCGATCCTTGGTACAAAAAAATCCACATTTTACCTTCATGACACTGGGGCATAATTAGAGATAATCAAAATTAGATCTCAAGTATGGAACACAAAATTCATGGGTTGACAAGGATGTGAAATACTGATTGTTGCCAGAGCTGGTGTTGATCACCTCAAGGAAGCAATCAGAACCCAACTTTAACTTCACACTTACTCTAAGAACTATCTGAATTTCAGTGAAGACCCTCTCTGTTGTATGTCCTGCTATTGGCTTCCTGCATTCTGTCAGTCACTTGCACATCCTTTCCACGCTACTCTGATCCACCCTCTGCAGGAAACCCTTCATGCCTAACTATTGATATCACTACAAAATTTCTGTTTAGAGCTTCTCCTTTACACAACTTAGTAAATTCCATTGTAGAGCATCTCCATATTTAAACTGTCTATGAAAAACCAAGTCACTAAATCAGCTCTTAATTCAGAGATGACACCCCTATTCCTTTCCATTCAGAAGGATATCACATGTATATATCCATGCAAATGCCTAAATTTCAGCATTTTTCGATGAGAATTTAACATGTAGCCCTTTCTGGAATTTGTCCTTCACAAATTTTTACCCCGTCCTTGATAACACTTTCATATTTGCCTCACTTTTATCAGACTTCAAAACTCCGTGGCTGTTCTCACAAACCTAGTCTGTGAGCAAGAGTGCCACGTAAATAATTAAGTATGTTCAGAAATTATTTTGCACTGATCTGTATAATACACAGGTGTTCACGAGTTGTTTGGGAAGCCTTTTTCCACTGAGGCACACTACTACACATCTCTGAATTCTCAGGACATTTGTGACTACCTGTCATGTGGATGGAAATATGAGAACATACTATAAATTGAGGAGATCAAAAAGCTCAAGTTTAAGATGAGTCATTGTGGCTATGAGGCCCTGCATTACAGACATTAATAAAATCTGGACATTCTAGATTTGCTACTCTGAGGAAAGAGAGTATAGACCTAGCTCATTACTGCTCTACAAGCTACAAATCATCATAGTCAGGGTCTTCCCAAGATTCTTCCAATGCCTAAGATGGTGCAGTTTCCAGGCCAGCAGTGAATTTTAAAGATGATACTTGAGTCTGCTGCTGTCATAGTAAAGCCAGTGTTCTGGGGACCCCAAATCACCCTTGCCAAGAGCAAGAAGCAAAAGGGACAGTGAAAGACCCATGGGCAATGCTGGAGGAACTCAGGAACTGAAGCTCACTAAATACCTGAGGCTCCAGACACCGGAACTACTCCTAAGTACTTGTAACTGGTTTCACCAAATCCACCCTACCTCTGGGCTACCATCCACAACCTCACCAATCCATGGCTCCAGGATCCCTCAGGTTATTTGCTAATCAGGCCACAGGACATCAAAAGTACTAAATGAGATGCAGCAAGGGTTTTGCTACCAGTATCATACTCAGAAATGGTAAATCATGCTGAGACACTGGAAGAGACAGAAGTCAGAGCCAGCAATGGCCTGAAAAGTGTACAGTTCATATAGCCTGCCCCTTCATCACTGATTGACCCCTGATCTACTGCTCTCCTTCTGAGTCAAGAATCAACAGGGAATGGAAACCCTCCCTGCAAGAGAGGATCTCAAATGATAGACTGTAGTGCAGAGACTTCTGGAGCTGCCATTCTTCTACAGTGGTGAACTCAGCTTGACCAGAGGAGTATTTGTTCTGAGGAGCTTAACTCAGGCTTTTAATTTTCAAATCCATTTTATTTCAGTGAAAAAAGAACACATCAACTAAAATTAAATTTCAAAACATGTCAATCAGGGGGCAACACTGGTGTATACATTGCACACTGTAATCGCCAGATCATTCACCCAAAGCACAAGACATCTGTAATCAATTATCCAAACAGTACTGTTACAGGCACCTGAGTTATTTAAATAGTATTGGCATGAGGCAGATCTAGGTCCTCCAAGGAGTCCAGGCAGGAGACCAGATACCTTGCAACTATGGGAAGACTAACACCTCCTGTTATGGACCAAGTCTCCAGACAAATGATAAGCAAATTCATACATATCCTAAAGACTGATATTCTAAATAGTCCCATAGCACTCTGAGGAGGTGAGGAGTCACCATTCAAAGAAAAGTATGCTTATCCTAAGGAATGATATTTTAAATATTTCCTATCTTCCTGATGAACTCAGGAGTCACCCTCCCAAAACCCTAAGGGAAAGTCACTGCTGCCTAAGAATGCCTGCTTTCTATGTGACTCCCTTCCTCCTTTGTTCCCAATTTAATCAACTTTACATGAACTTACAATCTTATTGGCTACCATAGCTCTGTCCCATCTTATGCCCATCTGCATTGTGAGTTCCGATTTTTCCCCACCTTAAACTCATCTCACCACATGATTTTACTCTATAAAGTTCCCTAGGAGGACAGTGTTTGGCATCGCGCTCAGGACCCCTTCTCTCTCTCTCTCAGGTAGCTTTCTTTCTCTCAATAAGTATATTGTGCTTTTAATTTCTGTTGTTCCTAAAATTCATTCTTTGACTTTAGAGAACACAAACTCATACCAAACATATTAGACCGGGAGATTCATTACTCTATAGCAATATCATTATAAATTTTTCTCTTTCCTGAAGTCAGATAAATCGGTAGTAGTTTGTATTCTACAAAGTTGGTCTCCCCTTTCCAGGGATGCTTGCACTGAAGGGCTTTATCCCTGACTTTAAGTGCTACTTTTGTTTTCTGAAAGTGAAATGATCTGTAATTTTGGTTATGGTATCTACAATGCATTAAGGAAATGACTAACAGTATTTCTAATGAATGGTTTACTACCAGCCATAGAGGAAGACAGGTGGCAAAAATTCGTTGTTTTGATTTGTTCCTTGAAACTGAAGGATGTCTTTGAAAGAGTTTTGCCTTAGAAACAATTACAGAACCTCATGGTGGTAGTTCAAGGTGGAAGAAGGCAAAATCACGGATACTTACTCATATGGCCACTTCCTATTTTTTCCTTGATTACAACTTCCTCTTTCTTTTCCAGGGCCCTAAAGAAAATCCCCATCAGCTCCTTGCATGACATCAATGTCCTCTCCAAGCACCACATCCACTCAAAAGTCACATATACCTCTGTTGTACTCTAGAAAAATAGCTTCATTATTTTTGTATCATAGCAATTATCATAACTTGGCCTTACTGTATATGTTTTTTTCCCTTCCCCTTCTGGATGACCTAATTAGTATGTTAATCAATGCTCTCCTCTGTAAAGAATTGTAAAATCTTACCTCATTGATATGTTAACCATTATTGCCCTCTATAAATAACAGACGTGATGCTAAGATAAGCTAACAGAGGTTGTTAATCACTGCTAGACCTCTAATCTCTGCTGAGGAATACAGGATTTCTTCTTATCTAAACTTGCTTCTTTACAGGAAAACTTGCTTGTTACCTGAATCTTGCTCTTCCCATGAAATGTAATGCACCATGTTTCTGTTTTGTAGTACGCCCCACCCCATCCCCCTCCTTGCATTTTATGACAAGCAGTTGTTTGTGGATATACAAGATAAAAGCCCTGACTTTTAGCTGTCAGGTGCCCAGTCTCCAAATTGGCTCCCAGAGACTCCTTGCCAGGTCTGGCCTAAAACAAAACCTTTGCCCCTAAATTTTAATTTCTTGCTTCCTTGGATTTTACTCTGGGGTCCATGTTATCACAACCACATAACCCCATAGTTAGTCCGGGGGGAGCGGAGCCAAACCCTTGGTGGCTGTTGGCTCCTCTCCACATTCTTTAAATAAAAGGACACTTTTGCATTTCTTATATTCTGCTTCTCTATTATGCTAATTTACCTCCTCAGTAACCTCAGTAATCTAACTTTAACCTTAACCTATCTCACTGTTGTAACATAGTTCTAACCAATGTGCCCCCTTCCTGTTCCATATGTGCCATTTCAATAGAGAATAAAATTCCATATCCAGTAAAGACTTAGTTTCAGTTTCTTGTAATTCCCTCCCCTTCAGCCTATCTGCAATAAAATGTACTGTCCCTAAGAAATGTTTAACTACAAGCAAGTTATCAAACTGGGTCAAAGTTCGCAACATTCCTGTGGTTTTCAGCTTTAAAACCCAACCTTTTTAGCTGTAAGGCACACAGTCTCCAAATTGGCTCCCTGAGATTGCATCACCAGGCCTGGCCTGAAATAAAGCCTTTGCTCCCAAATTTTAATTTCTTGCTTCCGTGGGTTTTATGCTGGGGTCTGAACTATCATACTCACCACATGATTTTATTTTATAAAATCAGAGTCCTTTGGCTACCGGCTCAGAATCCCTCCTGTTTCTGTAAGTCAGAAGCTTTCTGATAGGATTTTTGGTGCAGTAAAGAAGAGAATATAAAGTCAAAATGGCCTTTATTCTAAGACCATGGAGAGAACCCCATGACCACTGGGGGTCTGGGTTTTTTTTTCTGGAAATGTGTGGGTGGCACACATATAGTTTTTGACTTGGGTGGTGATTAAAGGTGGCATTGCTGATATGCAAGTAGCTGATTGAGATTCTTTTCTGGCCACAGCTAGGTTGAATAGGGGAGAGGAAAATGACTTCAAGGTAAAAGTCCCCTGGTTCCACCTCCCACTCCCAAAATATCCTATTTAGAGCAAAATACTTTCACTTTCTTTCTCTCAATAAATATATGCTGCTCTTCAACTCTGTTGTTCCTAAAATTCATTCTTGCATTCTTGCAAGCTCATACCAGACATAAAATGTCAGGAATTTCATTCCACTATATCATGGTATGGTTGCCTCTATTTCTAACTAACTCAGTTGACGGTAAATTTAAGAATTTGATAAACAATTTGACTTGGAGTAACTCTAGCAAATAAAATATTATTAATGAATATAGGGAAACATATCATTAAATTGAAAAAATGATTATCACAGTTTTTCTACCTAGCACCAGCCAACATTTTCAACATTCATGTATGTTGGAAAACAAAAAATAAAAACAAACTCAAAAAATAGCAATCCTATAGGGGACAGTATATCATTCACAGTAATTGCCATGTAATCTGCAGGTATTTCATAGACCACAAAAGAAACACTGAGCCTATTAAATACCAAGTATCAGTTTCAATAAATGTGCTCATAGCATCGTTGACAACTGTGATTTTTTTTCTGTATGAGGGATTGAACTCATGACCTTGTGCTCTCCAGGCAGCTCCTTGTATCACTGAGCTCATTTCCCAGCCCCAACTACTTTAGATACTAAATATGACTATTAACAATGTTTAATTTGCCATTGACAAATTTAGTTATAAATTTTGTAAACCTACATTTTCACAAATGAAATTATTTTCTTTCCTTGCAGTTTAAATTACTTCTTTTTTAGGTACCAGGGATCAAAGTTACAACCTAGCACTTTCCAGGCAGGTGTTTCTGCCTCCTGAGCTAAATCCCTGGCCTGTATTAATGAATATTTCACTTTATTCCTTCAAATAGTACTGTGATTTTAGCAAAGGATGTCAATGTAGACAGAAATTGATATACAATCAGAGAGGAACTGGAACCTCAAAGAGTCAATGCAAAAAACTAAATACAACAATCACTGCTACAGGAACAGCTGAACAAGCCAGACCTTGAAGGTGAAGATGCAGTGACTAGGTCTACATGCTCCTGCAGAGAAAAACAACAGCTTGAAATGTACTAAAGTTACAATCACCTCCTCCAGGAAGTTTAGATGGGCATGAATTACCATACTCAATGACCAGATCAACTGGACTATTGTTCCCACAAAATGTCTTGACTCATTCCACCTACCTTTTTTGGCTGACTTGTTCCCCTGATGAATAATATTAGTTAAGTAGCTTTAAGCTTATAGGTTGATTGTAGTTTGAAACCACACTTTGCCCACATTGTGACTATCCTGTATAAATGACCCCTGACAATATGACTGTGGCCAAAACAATGAAGACGACTCCTGAAAATTCAGTGATATTCTTCTCTCTGTTTTTCTAAAAAAAATTTTGAACTTATTTTGGTTTATGACTTCATTTCTCAATGTTGTGAGCCATTAAACTTGATGCATTTGATATCAAACAGGGCAGGATTATATTTCTCTTATCTCAATTTAAATGTGAAATGTCTGCTAAAGGCATTGTTCCAAAGCCTGAATTTCAAGCTGCTTGTGTGCCCTGAGTTTAACATTTCCATAAGCTTTTAGAAGTCCTGTCTAGTGAGCTGCAAATGTATTGGAGGAAGGAGGTCACTGTTGTCCTGTAGCACAATAGGTGCCATTCCTAAGTCTGTGTTTGTCACTGCCTCCTGGATGCGCCTACATGGCCTGCTTTCCTCTGCAGCATCATTCAGTAATTCCCATTTTTCATAACTCAAATTTCACTCATCTCTATTATTATTGTTTGTTTTCAATAGTCTTTCTGTCCACTTGGTTGCTTTTTTTTCATATTAGATTTTTGATTTAACGACATAGTCTCACTTTGGAGTTCTGGGCAGCCTTGCACTCACTATGTAGGTTAGGCTGTCTTTGAATACATGGCCATTCTCCTGTTTCAGCTTCTTCATTGCTCGGGAAAAGAGGTGGGCATTATAGCACATGGTGTTTGTCTTTTTTCTCCTCTCCTTTTCACTACTATTCTTTCATTTCAGTGGCACTGTCATTTAATCCTGAGGGTTGCTAGGGTCAGTAAGGTTTCTGCAGCTTGAGGTGAGTTTGTGAACAATAATATAGGAAGCCAAGTAACCTAATTGAGAAATGTGAAATTTCATTAGCTGTTCTCAGGACCACTTGTATACAGAACCCCCATCCCCATTTCAGGATCTAAACAAGAGGCTCTGAACTGGAAAGTTAGACATCTTTTCAAAGATAAAATCACAAAAAAGATCCTGTTGGAAATCATTGAGCTAGAATCTTATAATAATTTTTGGATGACAACTGTATTCTGCTTCTTTTGTTGAGCAGGTTAATTTTTTTCTTTGGGTACAGCTCATTTTGCTTTTCTCCTGGGACTTCTTCCCTGGGTGATTTTCCATTTTTCTGAGTGAAATACAGGGCACTAGTTAAATGCCAAGCTCAAGATGGCATCTATTATGCCAAGCTACAACACAGCTAAGTTACAAGCCTCAATATTTTTTTAGTGTTAAAACACACATATCTATAATCCCACACTCACGACGCTGAGACAGGAGTGTTGCTTTGAGATTAGGGCAACTCTGTGCTCCATAAAGGGTTCAAATCTAGCTGATATACATAGAGAAAATTTGTCTCAATAAAACAAAACTAAACTAAACAGACAAAACCAAACAAAACAGCTGAATGGAGACTGATTTCTTCAAATCTTAATTCCACATCTTGGGGATTAATTTTTGGTATATACACATTTTTTAAGACAGCAAATTTAATGCTATATTGTAACTCACAACTAATGTAACAGCCAAATAGGAGCTCTGATTCTTATGCTGAGTCATGGCAAGAGTCCCTGTGGGCTGTCTCTAAAGCAGAGCTCATAGTGAGAGCCTGCAGGACCAGCATCCATAAAGCACAGAGGCAGATAAATATCTCATCAATCACTTTGATGTACTAACAATGATATCTCTTCAAATATCATTTAGACCACTGAGTCCTTTGTCCTTAATATACTTAAGCAGCATTTTGATATTTGAATTTGGTTTCATAGAACAAAACATAAATAACATCAAATATGATACAAAAATAATAACTCAAATGTTCATGGAAAACTGCTGTATGTAAACAATGTATAAACAATGAAACCAGGTACAAGTTTCAAATTATAGCTCAGTGTTACCAACTGATCACTCTCCATTCAGATATAAGAAATATATCCTGGGAGGCTGATGCAGGAGAGCTGCCTTGAGTTTGGTGCTAGCCTAAGTTACAGAGCTGTCTGAAATATAGAAACCCTGACTGAGACACCCCACAGACAATGTGAAACTTGAAAAGTGAGCATACGACACCTTTTGTTTGCTTTAAAAATTATATCCATACAATATAGGAAAATTCCACAATATTCAACATTTTCTGAGGAACAATCTTGATATCATACATAGTATACAGAAAACACTTTCAGAGCTGGGTATTTAGCTCAACAGCATGAACACCTGCCTAGCAAGCTTGAGATCATGAGTTCGATCCCTGTTACCAAAAAAATTCAAATTTCACCTTCATGACACTGGGTCATAATTAGAGATAATCAAAATTAGATCTCAAGTGAAAAACACCGAATTCATGGGTTGACAAGGATGTGGAATACTGATTCTTACCAGAGCTGGTGTTTTTCATCTCAAGGAAGAAATCATAAGCCAGCTTTAACTTCATGCTTACCCTAAGAACTACCTGACTTTCAGGGAAGACACTCTCTGTTGTATGTCCTGCTATTGGCACACTGCCTCCTGCCAGTCACTTCCACATCCTTTACATGCTCATCTGATCCACCCTAAGCAGAAAACCCTTCATGACTAAACTATTGATATCCCTGCACAATTTCAATTTATGGCATCTCCTTTACACTAGTTAGTAAAGTCCATTGCAGACCCTTCCCATATTTCAACAATGTATATGATCAACCAAGCTATTAAATCACCTCTTAATTCAGACATGACACCCATATTCCTTTCCATCAAGAAGGATATTATGTGTGTATGCTCATGCAAATGATTAAATTTAGGCATTTTTCAATGAGAATTTAACAGGCAGCCCTTTCAAGTATTTGTCCTTAGCAAACACACTTTACCCTGCCCTTGATGACACATTTATATCTGCTTCATTTTTCTCAAAATTTAAAGCTCTATGTCTGTTGTCCCAAACATCGTCTATGAGCACATGTGTCACATAAAGTATGTTCAGAAGTTCTTTGCATTGTTCTTATAATACCCAGCAGTTCATCCGGTGTTTGGGAAGCCTTCCTCCACTGAGGCACCTCACTACACATCTTTGAATTCTCAGAACCTTTGCCTCCACCTTTCATGAGCATGAAAATACAAGAAGATAGTATAAATTTAGGCGATCCCAAAATACATAACTGCATAAGTTTAAGGAGAGCAGTTGTGGCTATGAGGTCCTGCATCACAGACATTTATAAACTTCTGGCTTTCAGATTTGTTGCTGACAGGAATGAGGGCAAAGACCTTGCTTATTACAGCTGCACCCAGCTTGAAACCACATCGGAATCAGGGTCTCCTCATGCCCCTTCCTGGGCCCAGACTGTTGGAGGAGCAAGGGCAGCAGGCGATTTCAAAAATGGCATTGTGGCTTGGTGGTATCACAGTAGCAACAGCAATCTAGGGACCCAGAACAGTCCTGGCCCCAGCGAGAGGTAAAAGTGACAGATGATGACTCACTGCTAGCACTAGAGGACCTCAGGGTCTGAGGCTAAGCACACAGGCTCTAGACAGCACAGCTGCTTCTCACCACTTGATTTTTTTTTTTTTTTTTGGTCTTTTTCCTTTTCATCGGTACCGGGGATCGAACTCATGACTGCCTGCTTTCAAGGCGGGCGCTTATGCCGCTGAGCTAATCCTCCAGCTCCTTCTCACTGGTCTCAACCAAATTCCACGCAATTTCACTGCTCCCATCCCATAACATCACCATTGTGTAGTTTGGTGGTCTCCTAGGTTCTTTCTAAGCAGTCCACAGTGAATAGAGGCAAAAAATACTGGTCTAGCAAACATCTAGTGCTCCCTTTTTTGCCCTGGCCTTGCAATTGATGCCATGACACCGGAAGAGACCGCCTACCTTGGCCCCCCTGATTGGACAGTTCTTACAGCCGGCCTCTTCAGCACTGATTTGCTCCTGCTCTCCTGCCTGCTTTCCCACCAAGAATAATTACAGAAAAAAACCCACCCTGTAACTGTGGAACCCCAGTGAAAGATGGTGGAGGTTTCTGGAGATGGCTGTCTTCTGGAATGTTGACCTCAGCTCGTCTGATGGGTATTCGCACTGAAAGTCTTTACCTCAGTCCTTGTTTTTTCTCCCAAACCCATTTTATTTGAAAGTTAAAAGGAAAAAAAGTGGTCCAGTGATTTAGGTTAAGAGCCTGCCTGGCAAGCTAAAGGTCGTGCATTCCATCCAAGATCTGGCTACCACAAACTGTGCTGCTATAAACGTGGGTGCACATATATCACTGTGGTATGATGATTTTTATTCTTTTGGGTAGATACCCAGAAGAAGAATAGCTGAGTTGAGTGGGACCTGTAGACCTAGTTTGTGTGGAATCTCCACACTGATTTTCACAGTGGTTGCTTTACCACCAACAATGGAGAAGGATTCCTTTTCCCCCCACAACCCCTCCAGCATTCATTATTGCTTGATTTCTTGACAGTAGGAATTTTTTCTTGGGCAAGGTGACATATCAGTGTTATTTAATTTGCAATTGTTAAATGATGAGTGATGCAGAACATTTTATCACATATTTATTTGCTGTTTTTATTTCTTCATCTGAGAACTGTGTATTTCACCTCAGATGCACATTTTTGGATTGGGTCTTTAAATCTGGGAAGACTAACATTTTTTAATTTTCTGTGCTCTCAATAGTAATACTATGTCTGAGGAACAGTTGGCAAACATTTTCTCCCATGTTGTGCGTTGTCTTTTCACTCTGTTAGTGATTTCTCTTGATGTTAAAAAGTTTTTCAGTAGGGTGAGATTCTCTCTTAATTGTTTTTGATTTTTGCTGTTCAATCCAAGTTTTCTTCATAAAGTCTTTGCTTACATCAATGTCTTTAAGAGTTTTACTTACTCTATCTTGCAGCAGATTTAATGTTTCTGTTTTAATATAAGATCTTTGATCTATTCTGATCTTAGCTTAATACACGTTGAAAGATAATATTCAGAATGTATAGAGTCAGTTTTTCCAGCACCATTTAGTAAAGAGGCTGCTTTTCTTCCAATGACTCTGTTTGCCACCTTTGTCAAAGATAAGATGGTTTAGTGGTCTGGGGTTGTTTCTCCATCTTCTAATTTGTTCCTTTGATCTTTGGGTCTGGTTTTGTTTCTTTTGTTTATTATCAGTACCACATCTTTTTTTTAAATCACTATACCTTTATAGTATAATTTCAAGTCAGGGATTTGATGAACCCTATCTTGCCTTTGTTGCCCAGGATCACCTTTGCTACTCTAGGTCTCTTCTGGTTCCAGATGAATTTTCGGATTTATTTTATGTAATTCTTTGAGATATGCTACAGGGTTTTGATTGGAATGGCACTGAATCTGTACAATAGCTTTGGAAGATGGTCATTTTCACTATACTGAATTTCCCTACCCAAGAATATGGGATAGCTCTTTACTTTAGAATATCTTCTTCAATCTCCTTGTTGAGAGGACTGTAGTTTACAGTGAAGAGGTCATTTACATCCTTTGTTAGATTGATTCCTAAGTATTTCATTTTGTGGGATGCTATTGTAAAAGTTATTGTTTCCTTGATTTCCCTTTCCATGAGTTTTTAATTCTTGTTTATGAAGTCTATTGATTGTTGAGTGTTGCCTTTGTAACCAGCTATATTACTGAATTTGCTTCTTAAACTAGAAGTCTTTTGGTGGAATTTTTAGGGTCTTCTAAGTAGAGTATCATGTCTTCTGCAAATAATGGTAGTTTAAGATTTTCCTTTCCTATCTTTATTCCTTTTATTTCTTTCTCTTGTGTAATTGTTCCAGCTAGTTTCCAGGACTATATTGAATAAGAGTGGAGACAGTAGACATCCTTGTTTTGTCCCTGATTTTAGAGTGAAAGATTTCAGTGTTTGTCTACTTAGTATGAGGTTGACTGTTGGTTTGTAATAAAAGGCTTTTATCAGATTGAGATAAAGATCATCTCTCCCAACTTTTGTAGGTTTTTTATTATGAATAGGTGATGGACTTTGTGAAAATCTTTTTCTGCATCTATTGAAATGATCAAATGATTTTTGATTTTGGATTTGTCAATACGGTGTATTATATGTATGGATTTATGTATGTTGAACCACCCCTGCATCCCAAGGAATAATTCCACTTGATCGTGGTGTAAAATCTTCTTGATGATATTCTGCAGTCTGTTTGCCAGTATCTTATTGATGATTTTTGCTTCAATGTTCACAAGGCAGAATGGTCTGTAATTCTCTTTCTTATTCAGATTGTTCTCTGGTTTTGGTATCAGGGTAATGCTTGCTTCCAGGAATGAATTGGGAAGTACCATTTCCCATTCGATTTCATTAAATTTTGAGAAGCGCTGGGGTTAGGTCTTCTCTAAATTTCTTATTTATCCCTGCCATTTCATGGCTACCCCTGCTTTCTTTCAAGGATCAGTGGACTCTTTCCATAATGGGCTGCAAATGTTTTCAGGATTCAGGTTGAATCCTCCAGGAATAAAAATCCACTGATGTCAGAAAATATTCTGAGAACAGTCCAGGGCAGGACACAAAAGAACAGAGAGTTGGAAGTCTGTGTTCGAGGCAGCAGACTTCATTTTCATGATTTTCACTCATTTCTATTAATTTTCCACCAAGAAACCTAGTATGTGAACACAAAAGGAGCACAGTTACCGTGTAAAGTGAAGACATTACATTTAAATGATAGTAATGGTCTGCAACAGAGTAAGGATGAAATAAAAGCAAGCATCAATTCTCCAAGACAAGCTTGCTACTCATGCAGACTCATAAAAATGCTGAATTCTGAAAGGGATCATATTGCCAAGCATGGGGGTCACAATTATTGCTGAAATGGAACCAAATACCTAATCCAATTAAACATTTCCTTCTGAGGAGGCAGGGATAACCGAGGACTTCACACTCTAAATTCCCCTTGCAGTATAGTTCCCTTGTCACTAATCAGCACTCAGCTCTTCAGGATTTTAACATTCCTAGAAGTCATATATTTCCTAAAGCCTGGTGATCCATTTTTAAACACCTTTTTGGCTTCAGAAATGTGTAGGATATTACTATGACAGCTTCTATATGTATACACTGCAGCCATGTGTGTTGGAACCCATGAACCAAATCTGGTCCCTGGATCCTTCTTCTCAGGTTCTGAAACTGTTCTCTGGCTCCTTGACCTCATAAAAATGTTGCCTTTTCCTTTTCACTTTTTTCCAAGATATATATGCTTTGGAAACAGTCAAAACAAAACTTCCCTCATGGAAACAATGAGATAAATAATATATTTATATTAAATTCTGTAAGTCAGGTATTTTGTACCTGTATAAAAGTAAAGAAATAAATATCTAATTAATTCAGCTAGCTGTATCTTCTGAATAAACTTCAAATGTATCAACTCATTCTTCAACTAATTATGTAAATGAGTTTTTAATCTATGAAAACCCTAACAGTTTTTTAGCTTTTACCTGTTTCAGTTTGACTCCAGCAATTCTTTGGAGATCAAAACCACATAATTTCCTGTACAATCCATTTTCTGCCAAGCAGGCATAATTGGCATCTGGTGAGGAATTCATGGTTAAAACAAATGAAGTGCTAGAAACACCGAGACTCCTGTTACATAGTACTTAGCACGTTGATGGAGGCCTCCTTTATTATCTACCAATTTCACTTATAAGTACTGACTTAGAAAAGTTATGCAGAATACTAACAATGATGTAACGAGATGTATAATCATGGTTTCTGAGAAATCACTATAATACCCCTCAATATGTTAATAAGGTAGCCTATGTTGATAAGTTAGCAATATATTTGTTGATAATAACACTTCCATCTACACATAAATAAAATTTACATGCAACAAAATTTTTAGGAAACTTACAGTTATCCTATCTGGAAGTTAATTTTCTGGGCCTATGCCTAAATATCTAGCCCCCAAAAAAGTGCACAGCCAAGGACCAAAAGATTCAGAAAAGTGGCATTGTCTTGAGGGCAACAGGAAGAGTGAAATATTCTTTAGAACTCATAACTCTGCTAACCAGCCAGCCACCTGTCACTAGGCAGCCCATATTTAATCAGAACAAGCAAGGAAGTGAGTGGACAATGGTAAAAACCTGAGCAGGTCCCTGGGAGAAGTTCAAGGAACCCACAGAGCAACAGATGATTCTAATTAAGAAAAACTATCCAGGAAGTCTCCAGTTGGCTACAGCTGTGGCCTATCTTGTTCCTTATGGTGTTTCCTCATTCTCAACTCAATCATGCCCAGGCCACACCACAGCCCTGCACATATATTCATCTTCAACACTTTCCAACATCTCTCTCTTTTTTTGTTTTGTTGACTCCCAGGATGGGTAGGCAGCTTAAGGTGGGAAATCATTGAGGATAACTCCAATTTAAACTCCTCATAGTCCATCAGTTCATAACAGTAGTCATTTACCAGTATAGCCAGCAATTGTCAGAGGATGTTAGTGATCCTAGCTTCCCCCACAGCCAAGCTTTTACATTTTCAGAGGCTAGGCTTTTCTGAAGGACATCCAAGGCCAAGCTAACATGAGACCTGCATTAACTACTGTCTTAGTTATTTTTTACTTGTTTCTGAGACAAAATACCTGAAGCCCAAGTTGAGAAAGGAAAGGTTTATTTCTTTGGTTTTTGGAGGTTTCAGTCCACATTCCGCTGACTCCAAGTCAGGTGTGCATGGCTGGGCCGCAGTACATGGCAGTTGCAAACAGCAAGCAGGAACCAGCAAAAAGCAAGACACACTTTCTTCCTGCCATTATATTACATCATGGCTCCACCCCTATGTGGGTGTAGCACTAACATCATCAATCCACATACTACACAAATAACCATCACAAATGCACAATGCAAACTCATGAAGCCTGGGGGACACAGGCATAAACGATGACATTCCACCCCTGGCCCCCAGGACGCATGTATATCCATTATACAAAAGGCATTTAGTCCACTTCCAAGAGTTGCCAACGTCCTGTGTTTCAGCATTGCTGAACAGTCCAATTCCCAAGTCTCCTCCAAGATCTAAGGCAACCTCTTAACTATAACCCCTGTACAAATGAAACAGGGTTAAACATTTCTCAAATGCAAAGGCACAAGGTAAACATTACCATTCCAAAAGTTACAAGAAGGGGAATATAAAGCATTGGAAACAAAAGAAGTCCAGCAGGGTGAACATTAAGTCCTAGAATTCCATGTTCAGCATCAGAAGCAATCTGGTTGCAAACTCCAAAAGGCTTGGGTATTTCCTCCCCCATGGAACTCCAGCGATTTTAACTCCATCAGCTTTTCTCTTAAATCTTCTCTGCTCTCTTTTTGCAGCTTCCCTTGAATCATCCACATCCCTGCCTTTTCCAAACTTCTGCAGTCTCCACCACACTTTTGGCTTCACCCTTACGTCTTCACAAATTGCCCTCTCAGAGGCACACTTTTTGGCCTCCCATGCACTTTGCAATTGAGGTGGATGCCATCTTGCCTCAGAATTTGTGCATTTTCCTTGCACCTAAAATCAGCACCTTGTGGATGCCACCAAGGTTTGCTGCTGACTGGAGCAGGACCTAGGCTTTTCTTTCTTTTGGTTATAGGGGTCAGTTGCCTGGATTACAGGGCTCTGTTTACCTGATTGTGAGGAAAAGCTTCTCTAAGTTGGCACCATTCTGGAACATTAAGTGGCCTCTGTCACCTTTCTGGAACATGGCACTCTGCAGCTTTTCCCTCTGAGCAAATTCTTTCACTTTTGCAGTGAGGCTGCACAGTTTGTGGGCCCCCTTCCTATGATGCCCCGGGGCCATCTTTCTTATCTCATTTCTCCTCAGGAATCAAAATCTCAACTCTGTCTTTGCAATCCATAGTCTTCCTGGAATTTTCCTTCTGGCCAAACTCAGAGAATTGTACACTATCCTGCTGATCTCTTTGCTTTTGATATGCAACATAAATCTGGCTAAAAGTCCCCAACAATAGCCATGTCACAGCCTCAAGGTTTGATTGCTTTTAAATTTCTTTTTCAAGATTAAATCTGTCTGTTGCCCTTTGTCTCCATCTCAGCAAAGTCCCTGGGCAGGAGCAAAGCTTGAGGTTTGCAGACAAACCTTCTGCCAAGCCATAACAAACATCATGTGGAGTCCAACAACCAGTGCAGTCCTTCTTCCCAACAAAAACCTCCCAAGCCTGGTCTTTACCATCAGGCCCTCTATCAGACTTCTGGTCTCCTGAGCTCTTACCAGAATCCCCTCTAAGGAACAGCCTAAGCTGCTCCAGCTCTATGCAGCCAGGCGACATGTCCAAACCTTTCCAAACTCTGCCTACAAGCCAATTCCAAAGCGTCTCAAAAAACATGGTCAAGTATAGTCACAGCAAATGACTCCACTCCTAGGTACCAAATTGTCTTAATTCCTTTTTACTTGTTGCTGAGACAAAATACCTGAAGCCCAATTTGAGAAGGGAAAGGTTTATTTCTTACAGTTTTTGCAGGTTTCAGTTCACACTCAGTTGGCTCCAAGGCAGGCAGTTATTGCTGGGCCACAGTTCATGGAGGCTGCAAAGAGCAAGCAGGAACCAGCAAACAGCAAGCCACATCTTCTTCCTGCCAGTGAATTACATCCTGGGTCCACCCCAATGTGCGTTTAGCACTGACACCATCAATCCAAGTACTAGACAATGAACCATCACAAATGCACAATGCAAACGTATGAGGCCTGTGGGACACAAGCATAAACCATGACAGCTGCAGTCAGTTACTTACTTCCTATCAAGGTCACTTAGGTCTTCTCAGGAGTTATCTTAGAAACATGCATAACACCTCATGGCTCTTCCTTCAGTGTCAGCCAATTAGAAGTGTCACAATCATTGCTTGACCACATTGCTCTCTGTGAAAGCTTGCAAGATTTTTTTCCTGGTGACTCTTAGGCACGACTTGCATTGAAGGTGACTTTCCTCTGTGATATCATCATCTTCTTGATGAGACAACCAGGGACTCACTGAATATCTTAGGATCATGCAATCAGAGGTTATTTTATATCCTGGGTGTCCACCACCTTTGAAGGCCTGGGGCCAAAATATTGGCTATCCATTTAGCCCATCTCTTTGTCTAAGTTTTGCCTTCCAAACCTTAGCTGTCAAACATCCAAAAGAAGTTTTTGGTAACAATAGAGTATATTAGAGGCAGTAAGTGTAACATTACTATTTTATCTAAACATGAAACAACTTAGAACATTAAATGAATCCTATTTTTTTCTATCCATGGACATTTTAGCATTGGAATACCTACAGTATTAACAGTTGCATATTTTATATAATAGATCAGGAATCAGAACCATACATAGTATTGCATCATGACAATGATGAGATTCTTGTAATAATCTAAATTCCTGTTTTGACATAAAATATCCCTTTTAGTCAATCACCGTTATCTAATACAGAAGAAGTTTTTTTGTGTATTATTGAACAACTTATTGATCTTTAGTTGAATGTGAATCTCACAAGTCTTTGTTATCAGCAAAAGTGTGCACATGAGACAAAAATCTGTTACCATAAGTAATTCCCACTTTACAATCATGGAGTCTTATGCATCCAGAATTATGAATATATGCAATACATCATATAGTTGATTACAATCAACTGTCATAACCATGTGAAACCTTTATACAGGCCTCATCAAACCAAAAATATGTATTACTTCATTTGATAATGACCAATGTGAACATTTAGGAATACATTTCATAAATTTATTTGAGGTGTCTCCTATAATGCTCTGGGTCATTGAGGTCTCTAATCAATGGACAAAAACTGGTTAAAAATGTTACTGGACAGCTGCTTTCTTATTTATCAATCAGAGCTTGGTCATACAGTCTCACTGCTAAGGGACTTTGTTTATTTATTTATCTTTTTAAATTTATTTTTATTTAAAGAAATACAAAACAAAACAGAAAGCAGGCATAAAATGTACATACATTCAAGGAAAGAATAAACAGCAATAAATCACTAGTTTGGGTTTACATAGTGTCCTCTTACAAATAATTGTTCAAGATACAAAAGTGTAACATATAAATGGGAATTCAAACAGGGAGACTGCAAATAGTTCTGTTCAACTATCTAATAAAAACTAAGTAATATGGCAATCAATTCTATACACTTAAACATGTATGTATTTATACATATCTTCATTTATGTTGAGTTTAAGCAAACCAAAGCAGATTAAAATCTCTCTAATTGAAGATTAATAGTATTGCTTGATTTCACATCATGACACTATGGAATCAGCACTGAATACTGTAGTCCCTTTTTTTCTCCTTCAAAGTATTTGTTCATTTCATCATGTGTCATAAGTTCTTGTAAATTGTTGATAGGTTTTATGGAAGCATGCAACTTAACATGTGTTACCATCCTTTCTATATTAGAGGGAGAAACAGAACAAAGCAGGACAGAGCAAAACATAATCTTAGAGATACATAAAACTAAAAAGATATTTAAAAGTGCTGTACAAGGAGTTCTACCTTGGATACTGTGTTGTCTCTTGTTATCAATAAAAATGGCTATATCATCAGATAAAGTACAATTGAGTATATCAGTGCATAACAGTTTAACAGAAATAGAACTTTGTAGATAGTGTAGAGCTACAAAAACAGATATTAATCAAGTCAGAATGGGTATTATACTGAATAATTGCTATTTTCAGTATAGTTGTCTACACTGTGACAATACTATCAACCTAACGGTTTTGAATACAATAGGCAATAACAAGAAGCAATCAAACATATTAGATTTAACTAAAATCAGTAATGATATAACAGTATAAATTATAGAGGGATCCGGTTTAAGTTAAAAGGAAGTTAAAGATGATTACTATGCTATATCCTGATATTTTTGGGATAGCTGTCTGTGCCCTCAGATCTAGTGCGTGTACAAAAACTGGGATTTAATAAGTTCTATTTAAGCAGAGTGGTACAAGTAATATGGGTTTTAATTCCTGATACACTTATAGCAATCTCTTCTTCTGTCTTTTTAAAGACTATTCTTCCCCTTTCACTCCCCTAGGGTGTTCTGTGTATTTTTGGGTCTCCCCAACACCCTTGGTTTTATATTGTGGGGGTAACCTGTTATTTATCTAAGTGTTTCTGAACATTTTCACTCCTGGCCTTGATCTCTAGTTGTATTTCTTTACTTATTAAAGCCTGTCTTTCCAACCTACCCATAAATACTGGTCCAGTTGCCCCTATTACTCTCTCATTCCCTATCACATCAAGTTCTATTTTCTCATATTCAATTTTAGTCCAAATACACTTCTTCAGGTCAAATATAGTTCCTATAAAGAACATCTCAGTTGGCCCTATTTCTTGATCGACTCTGTCTGTGATCCCACAGTGCAAACCTGTCCTCTAGTTTGGATAATCTATCCTTAATTTCTTGCAATCAATTTTACCAGCTTTCAAAGGAGTTTTAAAATTCATGGTTGTCTCTTTGAACCAGCTTCCTTTCTGCTATCTTTTCTCTATTTTCCTCATGAAACAATTCTCCCTTTTTTGTTTTCTTCCCTTTTTCCATGTTTTTTCTTGAGAGGTGCTTAACATTTCTTAAATTATTCTATTTATATCTTGCTCTACTTGGTTAAATACTTCACCTTTCAAATTATCTATGCATTCCTGAAGATACTGCTCTATGTCTACTGGGGCCATGTCTGATATTGCATGTTTGCTGTCCTCATTCTCCTTTGCATTTACCTTTCCTGGATCCATGTTCTCATGATTGGGGAATGGGAACCCTTTCTTGTTCCTTCCTCTTATTATTTTTTGTTCCTTCCATAGATGTGTATATGTGAGGTCCAGGTTCTTTCTTTGTTGGTTACAGTTTGTCTGAAGTGCTGATTGTATGTTCCCACACAGTGCAGTGTACTATGTAGATACAGACCAGGAAAGCCTATGCTGGGCCTGCCCCTCTGGATTATTCAGACTGCTGAAGGCTTCACTGCATTAGGGTGAACTTACAGGCATTGGGACTGGTATGGGCTAGCCTATTGTTCTCAGCCTTAGGCATGACATAGGTCAGGTGCTCCCCAGCAATCCCACTTGAGAAGGGAGAAGCTGACTGGAGTCACTTCAGGCCCTTGTTCTGGCCAATTTTCCCCATCCCAGAATGTCATCTCTTGGAGCTCTATGGAAAGGGTTTATTCCTGTCACTCACCACAGGTCGATGCAGGGTTCCCTGCCACCTCATCTGTCAGTTAAGATCACCAACTCCCATCTGCAGTGTGAATGCATCTCCAGTAAGATGAAACTGATGAGCTTTTGTGTAGTTCCATAAATCTTGGCTGCATGAGATCAAGTGTAGGAGTGGCAGCAAGTTCAAGTGGCAGCACCAAGACTGTAGCTGTTTCAGTAGAAGCACTTGGACTGTATTTTTAAATGGTTTCTCTCAGCTTAATTTGTTCCAGGCTTGGGAGGGTCTATCTCCCTCTGCCTGGATCTCACTATGCTGTATAATTTTTGGAATCTAAGTTGACATCACAGAGAGTCTCTGTAGCCTGCTGTTACCTATACACCATCTTTTCTTCTCCAGGACTTTGTTTATTCATCCTAATAATATAATTTCTAAATAATGAGACTATAAATCAGTGATGAATAACAACATATTTCATTCATATACCCAGTCTTTGTGACATTTTGAGCAGCTGGCTTCATAAATTCACAACCCAAACATATCTTTGATCAAACAATGCAAACTTGGAAAAAGAGAAAAGTTACTGAGCTTAAAATGAAAGGAACAGCTGTTCACAGAGTGGACAAATGGACAAACAGACAGATGATCAGTGTGGATTCAAACAAACACAGAAATCAGCACACAACTTGTTGGGGTCTGTGAGAATATTTAAGTTCCCCAAAGGCCATTTATGCACTTGTACCATGCCTCTTTGTTAAACTATCTGCCCTCTTAAACCCCATGCTCCCAGTGCTGGAACACCTGTTCACTTCAAGCATTCCATGCCCTCAGTGTGTTTCCCAGATGTTCTGTGCCACTTGAGCACGCCTGTATGGGTATTTTTGCTTTCTGCCTTACAGATATTAACTATCACTAGCTCAGCAACTCCCAGCAACTGCTTAAACATCGACTGGACAAACAGGCAACAGATATATGAACAGATTGCTAAATATCTTACAAAATCAGAGTGCACTCAAGCATATCCTTAATCAAGCCAAAATACAAAACCTTCTTACAAATTTCAAATCTACAACCATGAATCAACCAGGTGGGTTTGCTTTAGACAAACTAGCAGAGATCTTATAAAAAGGATCAAAGGCCTGATTCAGGGAGAGTTGAAATGGTGGAATTGCATTTTGTAGCCGTGATGCCAACTCATTCCATACAGGGCAAACACAATTAGCAGAAATCCACACAAGACCTTAGCAAAAACACAGAGGATGCCCCTTTCCCAGATCAACAGAGGCATCAGCCTTAGACCACATGGATCTTGGGTAGTTTTGTATGATACAAAAGGGTTTGTCAGAGGTATATACTGGCAAGAATGTATTTGAATCAGGGAAGAAAACAGCCTCATTGGGACAGACAACTGACCTAAAGTAAATAGCACCATGAAGAGAATAGTAAAACCTGTGCAGGAAGTGCATTATTCTTTTTCAATTGTTTAAAGAGAAGAGATATTCTTTTCTTATTTTTTATTTAAAATAGACTAAACAAAACAGAAAACAGGTAGAAAAGATATATGCTTTCAAAGACAACTAAACTATAAGAAATCGCTGGTTGATGTTAACATATTGTCCTCTTACAAATAAGTGTTCAAGATACAAAAGTGGATTATATAAAGTGGGGATTCACATGATTCCCCATTATGTGGCCTTGAAGCCTTACAAAGTTTTCACTTATTAATTGGAATGGCTTTATTCTGGGATGCTTGATATGGAAATATTTGAAGCTATAGTATATGAAATTGTATTCAAATATTTCAAGGAAAAAGACAGATACTATGGTAACTACTATTAAGTAAGGTTATTTGTGCTGCAGCACTAGGTTGCTGAAACTGTCATGCTTTGACCTGTATTGTTATGTTGTTATGTCCTCTTTTATCTCAATCTCTCCCTTACTCATTAAAAAATTATTTACTTATTTTTATGATTTTTTAATTAAGAGGAAAAATTAAAAGAAATTAGCAGTATATATTATAGTAACTTTTTGATTTCCTATAAATTTGATTTGAAGTCCCATAATACTCCCACTATCTTGTTTTGACTGATTAGACTCTGTTCCGTTCTGTATGATAGTATGAAGTTTGAGGGTATAGGCAACTACTTAGAAGGCAATAAGATTCACTAAGATGCCTATTCGGATTTGACTATTATTTCCCTTGGAAGTCCTGTAATGTTTACAATGTTTAGGTTTTATTGGTCTTATTCTCTACTGTTTAGTTGAACTTTATTTATTTATTTATTTTTATCGATACGAGGGATCGAACTCACCACTACCTGCTTGCAAGGCCGGCACTTATGCCGCTGAGCTAAATCCCCAGCCCCTTAGTTCAACTTTATAATACCTAATGAGATAGACAATTCTTTTTAAGGAAGCAAGAGGCATTATGGTAATAATTATTGATAACCTTGTACTCTGTTTTTACATCATGTGCTATGTCTATCCTTGGTTTTGACTGACATCATTGTTTTGCCATATTTGACTCCATTCTCTTCCAAAAAAAGGTAATAAGAACTAAGGAGTAATAAAACCCAAAATGTGTAAATTGTGTTGTAAAAATGAGAGGGAAAAAAGTGTTCTAAAGGATACAACTGCAAGTGTGTTTAGGGGTTTTAAATAGATGACCATATTAATGTTTTTGGTTGGATCATTGGAGACAACTGTTTACAGTCTCACTGTTTGAATGTCTACTTTGTATGCTTTGATATGGTGAGTTGAGCAACTATCTCTAAGATGATAATGTGCAATCTATTAACTGGTGATTTCTTACTGTTTTGTTTTGTAGTCTGTGTTACTTGTACCCTTAAACCACATTGTTTTGTTTTGTTTTTTCTCTTTTTTCTTTTAAATAAAGTTTTTCTTTAAAAAAGGGGATTCAAAGAGCAATGGATCAAAATCATGACTGTGCACTTGCAAAGCAGGCATTCATGTCACAGAGCTAATTCTACAGCCCTGTGTTTGCAGAGGGAACAGCAGAGGACAGCAAAAAGGAGAAGTAAGCCTTGGTAAGTAGCAAGATAGTAGTGATTAAATCAATTCTAAGGACCATAGGGGTTCCAGTAGATCTCAAGAGATGAGAGGGAATAGTATTGACCATGGAAATAAAATATCACCAAGTTAGTGAAGTAAAAGAGAAACATCAGCTCCAGTAGCAAACATGAAAAGGAAAGGTTGTCAATAGTTAAAGAGAGGATTCAGCATGCATCTCCTATGGGAATAGCACCAGACACCAAATTGCAGTCAAATCCTTGATTTCCACAAATAACATGACAAGCTTTAGAGGAGACATAAGAAAAGACAGATAGTTGAGCTACAGATTCAGAAACATTTAGTTGAATGGTTAAGAGAGATCACAATTGAATCAACAATATGCCTGTGTAAGCACTATCAATGACATCAGGAATCACAAAAGTGCCTATTTTTGATGCATGTGAACAGGAAAGAACCAGGCCAGCTGTCCCAGGAAGTAGGGGATCATGACAAGTAGTAGGGACCTTATAAAACTTATGGGATTTCCAAAGTAGTGTCAGGTTTCATAGAAAAATCTTTCAAAGCATTTTTGTAGTCTGGGTTAGCATTTTTGTATGTTAATTGCTTTAACAAGATAGATGCTGCTGCTGTGTTGTCCACATGGCATTCACTAGCTTAATTTATCATTCTATAAAGGTAAGGCAAGGTTCAGTGGCCTCCTGTTTAATAGTTCTAAAGGAACCTTGTGTGTGCACTGCTTCAGGGTTTCTTTTTCAAGCTTTTAAAGCAATTTAAGCCATTTGAGGGTAATAGTTTGAGGGTGGCAATGAATTTGTTGGCAAATTTCTGGAAAAGATATCTCTCCACATAATTCAGTAACTCCTATAGCAATATTGCAATCTAAATTATTTGTAGCTTGCTTGTACACAATATCAGTATATTCTTAGAGCCACACCTGAGATTGGGTTTGAGTGACAATAGTATGCACTAAGATTGCCACTCCAAAGGGGTCATTTCATAACCGTGACTAATAACCCTCAATAATGCCAATTACAAAAGTACTTTTAAGTCCATATTCCTTGACAGACTTTTAAAAGCTCTTTATCTTTTTTTTATTTTTCTCTTTTGGAAGAGGGGATTCAATTTATAATCTTGAAGTTGCCAGGCATGTGCTTATGCCACTGAGCTTAATCCCCAGCCCCATTTAAATCTTTAAACAGTTACTGAAAACCTTCAAAATGTGGCTCTTGTCACTGATGCAAAATAGGACAAGCAGTTAATTCCCCATGTTGTTTGGCTTCTTGAGCCACCTTTTGCATGGGAGTTAGAAAGGTAAGGTGTTTCCCAGAGATTTTTCAGGGTTTGCATCTTGTGGAGGCAGTGGCAAATGTCACCTCAGCAAAGATACCAGGTGTGCAAGACACAGATTGGAGCTCGAGGGTCCTCAATGGAGCAGTTTACCTGTTTTTTCCCAATCTCTCACACTGACCACACCCACCTCAAAGTCAATGATCATGAATTTCCCACAAGAGCTGCACCAAAATATCCTTGGAAGTAACAGGGCTCACCTTCCTAAAGAAAAGCAGATCTGTGTTATTTTTCTGTTGCATTTCAGATATAGGATTCATCATGACTTCACAGGTGAAGAGATTTTTTTTTTCAGAAAATGAGATGGTTTTCCAAATAAAATGAAATAGACATGCTTTTGGGGCCGTTTTCTACCCCATGAGCACAGCAATGATAAGTCACCATCCACAGCAGCCATCTTCACTTCAGAGTCCCTGTTTAGGTAGCAAGCTGCTGGTATCCATGCCTAGATCCCCAACCCTCAAACAGATGCATGGTGAAGCCCCAAAAGAATGAAACAAGTGACACAATCTTTAGGGATGCCAGAGGATTAAATCCTTGGTAGAGCTCATAACTCTTCTAGCTGGCTGGCTGACTGATGCTGAGCAGCCCATATTTAATCAAAACAAGCAAAGAGTTGAGTGGACAATGGAGGAAACCTGAGCAGGGTCTTGGAATGGTTTTAAAGAACCTTCAGAGCAACAAATGATGCTAATTAAGGAAAATGATCCAGAAAGTCTCCAGGTGGGTTCAGCTGTGACCTGTCATGCCCACTGAGTGTCTGCTCATTCTCAGATCAATCGTGCTCAGGCTATGCCAGAGCCCTGCACGTGTACTCAGCTTCAATGGCTCCAACAAGTTTCCAAAGAACTGCATGAATCACAAGTGCACATAACTCAGGTCTCATTCAAACACTGTCACCTTCTCTCACACCCAGACATAGCCTTTCTATTTTACTGAATACTGATAGACATTTGCCCTATCTCATCCCATTTATGCTTAGTCACCATGCTCACCAGAAGAGAATATGGCAGTCTGAGCCATGAGATGCTGAGGACAGAGTAACACTTTTCTTTTGGTTGATACTCTTTCTCAGCATGCACAATATTTTCATACCAAATGAGTATGAAACTCACCGTTGTGAAAATAATGGAAAATTAAAAGTAAAAGATGTTGTAAGCAAATGAGAAAAGGAAATGTGAAACTCATTACCTAAATTGAAGAAATGGCATTTTACCTACAGTTGTTTGAATAACACAAGGAGGTTACCCCTACAATGTTAAAATAGTATTGATGGAAGAAGCAGTAGACATGAGCAAAGACATGAGGCTCTGCTGCGCACAAAGACAGGGCATTGTTACGCACTGTCCAAATGTGAACCCAAAAGGATTGAAACTCTGAGAAACATATCTCTCTTGTGCTTGTAGAAGTCTAGTAAAATGTTGCAGAACCACTTAGGTTCAAGGCAAATACTTGATGGAATAAGGGAGCCTATAGATGAATTTTCATGAGTTTGGATAAGTCTATACTGCTATCATAATTATTTTTGGCAACTCAGGTTGTGCATCCTACATTTTTCTTCACATCAGAACATCAGTAAAAGACCTGAGAGACTTGCAAATTATTTGCCAATATAAAATGACTGCCTCTGTGAGTGCATCATTTAGTGACAATTTAGGTACACAGAGGCCAGATAGCATAGGCTGCAAAGGCTCATGTTAAGGTGACTGGAAGCACCATGCAGGTTCCTAACACACCTACTTCTTGCCCATGCAGCACACAATGTAATGGCTTGATAGTGCTGGAGAAGCTATCAACAGTCCTGAAAATCAAGCTATTGATATAGCTGGTTTTACCTCCAAGAGAAAAATGACATATAACATTAGGTAACTAAAGAAATTTCTCCTGTCTCAAAAATGTCACATCTTATCCTTTCCCATCTGTTGTAGTCAGGGTAGGCGAGGAAAGAGACTTAACATGGAACTTATAATTGATAAGATAATTTAAAACTATTTACCCCAGAATGTCATATTTAGAGAGATGTAGAGTTTTTCAGATACTATAGACCAAAAAAAAAAATCCAACTGAGTACTTGAATGCTATGACAATATCCAACACAAGTACAGATGAAGAATTTTAGCCCATGGTAAGGACAATCAAAAGTGTACCTGGAGACTTAGAGGCACTTACAATGTGTCATGAAAGTCTCTGTTAAGTTTGTACACAAGGAAGGCTCAAATTCAGTGTTGGAAGCTACAAACACTGTGCCTTTGGTCATAGAATCTATGCAACAAAGTTGAGTGATCATTACTAGAGCCAAGGCATGAAGCTCAAGATAAGAGCCAAAGATCTGCAAAAGAGAACAGTAGCCATGCACAGCAATAATGAGGACCTGAGCTTCTTTGATGATGATGATGATGATGGCTGAGATCATATCTGGAAAACCAGTGCTACCAGCTTCTCCATGAGAATCAACATCCAAGCTCCTTTCCCTCTAGTTCTCTGATGCTGTTTTAAACAATCCATCAATGGATGTTCTGTCCCAAAACCATGATGACTTCATTCGCTGGATAATCCAATTTGACCATTACTAAGCAGGCCACAGCACCAGAGCAGTTCTTTAGATACTTAATATCCAAACAGGCTTTATATCACTTCATATATTAAAGTAGTCATCTGGTCTGCTTCACATAAACAACAGTGAGAAAACCTGAGGCTCGTTCTAATGAAATAATCAGGAACACAAACCTTCACAAAGTAGTCTTCACATTGGCTTTGACAAACATCTCACTGGAAGTATGTGCTATGTTTCTATCTGTGTGTCCTACACACTACATAACTGTGGGCATTTGAATGAAACTATAGTCAGGGTTATTGACCCTCTGATTATCCATGGAAATTTTAAAAATCATTTTAAGGAATGTATAAAAAGAAACAGTTATGTACACCTATGTTTCACTGCAGTACACTGACAGCACTGGACCCAGGAGAGAAAGTCACGAGGCTGGTGGTATGCACATCACTACCTCAACAAGGCCGAGGTTTCTCCAGATGCTGGAGGTAAAAATGTGGAAATACTTTAAAAACAAAAACAGTTGAAGTAAAATATACTGAATACACTGAATATACCAAATCTAAACTAGGCCTGGTGGCTGGTGCATGGAGCCCATTACTTGAGACACTGAGGAAGGAGACTTGTTGAGACCACTCTGGTTTTTAAAGTGATCTCAAAGCCAGCCTGGACTTCATAGCAACATGCTTACTCAAAAAGATAAATATATCAAATCTAATGAGCATAATAGTGTACTAGTGATTGCCTTGTGACATTAGCATGACTCTCATGTTTATACTGACCTATAGTCTACTAGGAAAACCTAACTTACAGCCCATTTCACAATAAAATATCATACCATTTATCAAATGGAGTACACTGGTGAGTATTTATGGTTCATCATTGATATTTGGTGGTGATGGAGCAGTGCTTGCTGCTGTTCTCCACAGAGAAATGACTATTGCTGCAGTAACAGGAATCTGCATGTATCACTGCAATATGTTCTTAATTCTTTGAGGAAGAGATCCACTAAAGGAAGCAATGCACTAATGAGAATTACTTATATTAGTCTTTTGAATACTTTAAAAACTGACTTCAGTAGTAGTTGAACTACTTACCTACATTTCCACCAACAAAGTGAAATAGTTTCTTTACTCCTGCAATCTCATGTACGTTCCTTAGATCTTGTGGTGATTTGTTTTCTCTGCAATGGGATGATGTCCCTATTTGAATTTCTCTATTGTGCAAAAATACTCAATAGTTCTTCAGGTATTTCTTGGCAAGTTGTATGTATGCTGAAAAATGTGTGTTCCTTTCACGTTCCTATTGGTTTTACATGTTAGGCATTTTTAAGTTTCTTCCTTTATTTAATCTGTCACCCATTAGTTGTCTAGAAGAGTGTTAATTTAATTTCCATATAGTTAGGCAGTTTTTGCAACTTCTTTTACCATTATTTCCCAATTTAAATACATGCTTAAGAATACTAGCCTTAGGCTGCAAACCCAATCAAGTAACACAAGGATTAAGTTTTTTTATACCTCCATTGCTATCAACCCAGCATGTGCTCTAAGCCAGTCAGACTGTTGGTGGTGGGAGGAAGTGACTGTGGTGCTCATCTCCCAGCCAATGCAATGGCTAGCTCACAGGAAGTGTAAGTTACTTTCTTGTTTTTCTTCAGAGAACCAGAATAGCTTCCACAGAATCACAACATGGGCACATTGGCTAGTTTCCCCTATCATTCCCCATATGACATCCACCAGCTCAGAGCAAGGGCATATTGGTTTCTATTTCTCCTCTCAGGCCTGGGATGGCTCTGGATTGTTAATTTTTTCTTCAGGAATACTTAGTGGAGACATATCATAAAACCTGAATATCTGTGTGTGTGTCCTACAGAAAATAATTATATGTAGGTCATTGATTGGAGTGGAAATAATTGTCTTGAGGAAAGTTGTGTCATGCAACAGGATTTGGCATTGGTGAACCAAAAAATACAGTGGAATATAGCAGCTTTTGTATATGTGAATTATCTTAAACAGGTTTGATACTTGTTCCTGTCATCATCCAACAATACCAGATTTCAGTGCTGAGTCTTTAAAACAGATACATTTTATGTTTCATGTTGGGTCTTTTCCTAGAAACCAAGATGCCAAATAGGTGTACTAAAATGGCTCTAAGAAATGAGAAACACAGCATGGTCTTCAGGGCTGCAGGAGGAGAGAGATGCTTGGTAGAGCTCATCACTCTGTTAGCCAGCTGGCCAACCTCATGCAGGCAGGAATTGCGTGAACAATGGAGGAAACCTGAACAGGATCTTGGGAGAGGCTCAAGACCCACTCCAAGCAACAGAAGATGGTAACTGCACCGAACTATCCCACAGAAAGTGTCTAGGTGGCCTCAGCTGTGGCCTATCTTGCCACTTGAGGCATCTCTTGATTCTCAGTTCAATCATGCCTGTGCCACATCACAGCCCTGCATGAGTATTCAGCTTCAATGACTTCAAGATATTCCTCCTTTTTGTTTGGTTGATACACAGATGGATGACCAGCTGAAGATGTAGAAGGTGTGTTAGGGCTCCCACCACTCACAGTCCATCCATCCATAATGGTAGTCAGCTACCAGCATAGATAGCAAGTGTCAGATGATGTTGGTGATAGGAGATTCACCCACCGACAATATTTTAGAATTGCATAGTACCTCCTGAGTCCAGAATTTTCTGCAGAAGGTTCAAGATCAAGCTAACATAAGGAATACACTAAGGACAATTGGTTCATTACTTCCTATCAAGGCCAGTTCTTATAACCATGCTTAGCTCCCCATATCTGTTCTGTCAGTGTCTGCCACCTGGAAGAGTCATGGCCATTGCTTGACCATGTTGATTTCTGTGAAAGCTTAGGAGATTTTTCTGGTGACTTGTGACTCTCCTTAGGCATACCTTGCATCAAAGGTCACTTTCCTCTGTGGTCTCATCATCTTCCTGATCAGAATACTAGGTACTTACTGGTTATCTTCTGATGATGAAAGAAGGATTTCTTTTACATCCTGAGTCTCCTCCAAGCTTGAAGTGCTGTGGACAAAATATTGGGTATCCATTTAGCCCATCTGTGTCTCTCATTTTTGGTCCTAAACCTTAGCTGTTGGACATCCAGAAGAAAAGAGTGATCACAATACAATACATTAGAGGCAGTAAGCTTAACATTACTATTTTATCTAAACATGAAACATCTTAAAACATTAAGTGAAATGTATTTTTTACTATCCATGGATATTTTAACATTTGAATACCTACAGTGTTAACAGTGACATATTTTACATAGTAAATCAGAAATCAGAACCATACATATTATTGTATTATGACATCCTTGCAATAATCTGAATTTCTCTTTTGACATAAAATATTAATTTTAGTCAAGCACCCTTATCATAATACCCAAGAAGTCTCTTATGTATCATTGACCAATTTATTGACCTTTAGTGGAATATGAATCTAACAAGTCTTTGGTATTAGGAGAGGTATGGACATGGAAAAAAAGTCTGCTACCATAAGCAATCCCCATTTTACAATCTTGAAGGCCTATGCCTCCAGAAATATGAATATATCAAATACATCATCAATTTGACAATAAACTGTCATAACCATGTGAAACCTTTATGCAGGCACCTTCAATGCAAAAAATGTATTAATTCTTTTGATAGTGACCAATGTGAACATTTTGGAGTAAATTTCATAACTTTAGTTAAGGTGTCTCCTATAAGACTATGGAGATCATTGAGGTCTTTGATCAATAAACAAGCACTGGTTAAAATTGTTACCCGGCAGCTAGTTTATGATTTATCAATCAGAGCCTTGTCCAGCAATCTCAGTTCTAAGGGACTTTGTTTATTCATCCTAATAACATCATATCTAAATAATGAGACTATCAAGCCAATGATAAATAACAACACATTTCATTCATATACCCAGTCTTTGTGACATTCGGAACAGCTAGCAACCACGATAAAAGCATAATTTATAAATTCACTGCCAAAAGAAATCTTTGATTATGTGATCCAGATATGGAAAAAGAGAAAGATTACTGAGCTCAAAATGAAAGGAACAACTGTTCACACAGTGGACAAGTGGATAAACATAGATAGACAATCTGTGCGGATTCAAATAAACACAGAAATAAACACAGAGCTTGTGGTGGTCTGTGAGAACACTTTAAGTTCCTCAGAGGCCATTTGTGTATTTGTACCATACCCCTTTGTTAAATTAGCTCATCTCTTACACCCCATGCTCCCTGTGCTGGAAAACCTGTACACCTCCAACACTCAGGGTGCTCCCAGATGTTCTGGGACACTTAAGCACTCCTGTATGGGCATAATTGATTTCTGCTTTACAGGTTTGAACAATCACTAGCTCAGCAACTCCCAGAAACTGATTCCAAATTGATTGAACAAACAGACAACTGATATATGGACAGACTGACAAACATCTTATAATATCAGAGTGAACTTGAGCATATCCTGAAGCCAAATTACAATACCTTCTTAAAAGTTAGAGTCTACAACTTGAATTTAACTGACTGATGTATTAATGACCAATTTCTTGACCAGTCAGTTGAATTTTTTATAGTCCAACTACTTGAGATCCTGTATAAAAGGAATTGAGGCTTGAATCAGGGAGAGCTGAAATGGTGGAATTATAACGTGGAGCCTGTAGTGCCAATGCATTCATGCAGGGCACACACAATAAGCAGAAATGCACACAACACCTTGGCAATAACACAGAAACATCCCTTTTTCCCCAGATCAGCAGGGGCAAGAGCCTCTGCCCACACGGGTTTGGGGGTGTTTTGTATAATACAAAAGGCTTTGTCAGAGATACATTCTGGTAAAAACATATTTGAACTAGGGAAGATGAACACTTTGTTGGGAAAGAGAAGTGACTTAAAGTAAATAGCACCATCGAAAGAATAGTAAGAACCTGTGTAGAAATTGCACTATTCTTTTTAATTGTTTCAAGAGCAGAGATTTGAGGGTATAATGAGCTTGTTCAATGATTGCTTGGCCAGTGGTATTATAGGGGATACAATTTACATGAGAAATATTCCATGTGGAACAAAAGGAAGCAAAAATCTGTGAGGTATAGGCTGGACCATTGTCAGTTTTAAGGAAGGAAGATACACCCATCAGTGCAAATGCAGCCAAGAGATGTTGAATTACATGTCGGGCAGATTCAGCATGCAGTGGTGAAGCACAAATAAAACTAGAAAATGTATCAACAGAAACATGAAGAAATGAAAAAGAAATCAAGGAACAGTGTGTGGCATGTTTACCAAGGTTCATTGGAGCAGAGGCCATGAGAGTTGACAGCATCACAGGGAAAAGGGTGAGGCATGGCAGTGCAATGGAAATCAGTGTAAATGAAAGCTCTAGCTGCAGAAGTTGGAATGTGAAACAATTTGTGCAAGGAACACACTGATTGTTGAAAGAAGGTGGAGCTTTCTTTAGTGTTATCAAATGAGGGTAGACTACAAATTAATCTCAAGAGGAGCCTGAACTGCATATAGAAATACTGTGTTGAAAAGACCTTGCCCAAAAAAAGAGGGAACAGAATATTCAGTGCTTGATCAGTAATTATCATATCAAACAACAGGTAGGGCTTAATGACTACCTGTATGTAAAAGAAAAAGAGGGGCATGGTGAAGTCAAAGAGGAGCCTGTAGATGCAAAACAGGGACGTTAAGTGTGAGCCTATTGCTAAAGGAGAGATAACAAGAGAAGATAAGTGTGGGATAGCATTATGTACAGTTACAGAGGCAGTAACTAAGTTAAGGACTTGGGATGAAAAAACTTTGCAAAGCAAGGATAACACAGAGACCTCACTGCATTGACAAGAGGTTTGTGGTGGTGAATACAGGTGTTTCCAAGTATTATAAAAACATATGTTACAGCTTCATGAAGGGGGTTCCATCACTGAAGAAAATGAGGGCACTATTTAAAGAGCTACTAACCAAATAAGTGTGAAGAGAAAAGGGAAGTAGGGTAAATAGAGACAAATAATGATCATGGAACATATCAAAAGAAACGGAACTAACATAGACAGCCAAAGCCATTTGCAGAGGCCTTGATTTTTTTTTTTTTTTTTTTTTTTTGGTCCCAGGGATCAAACTCATAACTGTGCACTTGTAAGGCAGGCGCTCATACCACTGAGCTAAATTCCCAGACCTGAGTCTTGCAGAGGGAACACCAGAGGACAGCAAAAAGGAAAAGTCAGCCTTGGTAAGTGGTAAGACAGTATTGATTAAATCAATTCCAAGGACTATAGATGTTCCAGTACATCCTCAAGTGAAGAGAGGGAATAGCACTGACAATGGGAAATAAAGTATTTCCAGGTGAGTGGAGTAAAACAAAATGGTCATCTCCAGTGTGCAGCAAACCTGAAAAAGAAAGGCTGGCAATAGTTACAGAGAGGCTTCAGCATTCATCTCCCAGGGGAATAGCAGGAGCCACCACAGTAGAGCCAAATGCTTGATTTCCATGAATAACATCACAAGTTTTAGAGGAGACAAGGCAAGACAATTAGTTGGGCTACAGATTAAAAAAAAATTAGTTGAATGGGTAAGAGAGATCACAATTGAAGCAACAATATGCCCATATAACCCGCATCAATGATGTCAAGGATAACAAAAGTGCCTCTTTTTTGATGCAGGTGAACAGGAAAGAATTGGCCAAGTTTCCCAGGAGGTAAAGGATCATGAAAAGTAGTAGAAACCTTCTACAACATACCAGGGAATTCCAAGCTAGTGTCAGAGTTCATAGAAACATCATTTAATGCATTTTTTGTAGCCTTGGTTTGCATTTTTGTGTGTTAATTGCTGTAACAAGATAGAGCCTCCTGCCTTGTTGTCCACCTGGCATTCAATAGCTTTATTTAATCTTCTATAAAAGCAAGGCAAGATTCAGTGTCCTCCTGTTTAATAGTACTAAAAAATCTTGGGTGTCTACTGCTTCAGGGATTCTTTTTCAAGCTTTTAAAGCAATTTGAGGATAATAGCCTGAGGGTGGCAATAAACATGTTGACAAATATCTGAAAAATCTCTCGCTCCTCATAATTCAGCAGCTCCTATAGGAATATAGCAATCAACATTATTTATAGCTTGCATGTCCTCAGCACCAGAAGGCACACCTGATGTTGGGCTGGAGTGATAATAGTACTCACTGAGACTTTCCAGTACAAAAGGATCATATCACAATCATGAAGGATACCGTCAATAATGCCAATTACAAAAGTACTTTTAAATCCATATTCCTTGACAGCCATTTTAAACTCTTTATCTTTCTTGTTTCTGTTGTTTGGAACATGGGATTGAACTCACAACGTTGTGGGTGTCAGGCAGCCACTTAGGCCACTGAGATTACCCCCTGCCCCTTTTAACTCTTTAGAGTACTGCAAACTTTCAAAGTGGGGCTCTTTTCCGGTTGATACAAAACAGGTCAAGCAATTAATTTGCCATGTTGTTTACCTTCTTGCACCATCTTTTGCCTGGGAAGTCCAAGAGGTGAAGAGTTGCCAGGAGGTTTTACAGGGTTTGCATATTTTGGATGCAGCACCAAGAGGAGGTGAGAAGCAGCACAAGTGAGGCATCCAGGAAAACTGGGAAGCCAATCGTTTGTTGTTCCATGTGCCTGCCTGCCAAACGTCACAGCATCCCCGCCAAGATACCAAGTGTACAAGACAGAAATCAGAGCTCAACACTCCTCAATCCAGTAGTTTACATATGTTTTTCCCAATCTGCCACAATGACCACACCAACCTAAGAATAACAAGGAGAATGATCATGAATTTCCCACACGAGGTGTACCAAACTATCCTTGAAAGTAACATGGCCCACCTTCCTAAGGAAAAGCACTTTGCATTATATTTCTGTTGCACTTCAGATGCAGAATTCTCCATGATTTAATGGGTCAAGAGATTTTTTTCAAAGAAAATGAAAGGATTTTCCAAAAAAAGTGAAATAGACATGCTTTGGGGGCTGTATTCCACCCCAGGAACTCAACAAATGTAAGTTACACTCTACATCAGACATCTCCACTCTAGAGTCCCTGTTCAGGCAACAAGATTTTGGGTTCCATTCCTGGATCCCCAACCCCTCAAACAGGTGCATGGGAAAGGCCCAAAACAATGAAACAAGTGACACAATCTTTAGGACTGCAGGAGAAGTAAAAGTCTTGGCAGAGCTCATAAGTCTGCTAGCCACCTGGCTGAATGATGCTGGTTAGCAAGTATTTAATCAGAACCAGAAAGGAGTTTACTGGACAATGGAGGAAACCTGAGCAGGATCTTGGGAGCGGTTCAAGGATCCCTCAGAGCAACAAATGATGCTAATTTAGGAAAACTATATTGCCCTTACTTTCCCCCTGTGATGTCTCCTCATTTTCAGTTCACTGATGCCCAGGCCATGCCACAGGCTTACATGGGTATTCAGCTTCAATGGCTCCAACATTTTTGCATATAATTACATCAATCACAAATGCACATCACTCAGGTCTCATTCATCACTGACACTTTCTCTCACTCCCAGACATGGCCTTTCAATTTCACTGAATACTGATAGACATTTGCCCTATCTCATCACATTTATGCTTAATCACCATGCTCAGCAGAAGAGAATTTGTCATTCTGAGCCATGAGATGCTGAGGACAGAGTAACACTTTTTTTTCATCAATACTGTTTCTCAGCATGCATAATATTTTTAGACCAAGTGAGTATGAAACTCATAGTGGTGATAATAAGGAAAAATTAAAAGTGCAAAATGCTATAAGAAAATGAGAAAAGGGAGTGTGAAACTCATTAGCTCAATTGAAGATTAAAATTGCATTTTACCTAGAGTTGTTTGAATAACACAAATGGGATAGTGAGACAATGTTAATATAGTATTGATGGCAGAAACAGTAGTTTAAAGCAAAGACATGAGGGTCTGCTGACCATAGAGACATGGCATTGTTACACACTGTGTAAATGTAAACCAAAAATGAGAAGGGAGGCTCTGAGAAACTTATCCCTCTTGTGCTTCTAGAAGTCTAGTAACATGTTGCAGAACCACTTAGGTTCAAGGCCAATTCTTGATGGAATATGGGGAGTCTATAGTTGAATTTCCATGAGTTCAGATAGGTCTAGAGAGTTGTAATAATTGACTATTGGGAACTCAGATTGTGCATCCTTCATTTTTTTCTCATCAGCAAAATCAGTAAAAGATTTGGGAGACTTGCAAATTAAATTTTTTCAGAGCAGAACAATTTTAAGCAACACAGTATTTTACCACAAGACAACCCCATATATCAGTAGCTACCATAATTTCTCTTTCCTTGAAATAGTCGAGTATACTTTCATATACAATAGTATCAAACAATGAAATAGTATAAAACCATTAAAGAGAATGAAATAGTTACAGGACATTCAAAACCAAATAACAGAAAATGGAAAATTGTTATCATATTATCTCATTATTCATAAAAGATTTGTTTATACTATCACACATAATAAAATCCAATAAGATAAAACATGATGTCACCAATGGAAACAGAAGAACAAAAGCATGGCAGCACTTCAAAGCAAGATGATATTAAATTAGCAGTGGCTATTATAATGTCTTATTTTCTTAAAAATAGCTGTTCATACCATCACAGATAATAAAATCAAACAACCCGGGATAAAACCATTCCAACTAATGAATGGGAATATTATAAGTCTCCAAAGCAATGTAATGGGGAATCATGATTACCATAAACTCTTATGTACTCTTAACTGGCTCTTACACTAGGGAGAGTATACAGTATTTATACATGTGAGTTTGATTTATTTCATGTATGAGTGAGGTTTCATGTTGCATCCATTTATTTATAAATATATCAATGTGATCATTTTTATAGCTGAGTAGTACTCTATTGAATTAAAATACCACATATTTTTATCCATTCCTCAGTTCACGGACACTTAGGCTGTTTCCAAGATCCAGCTATGAAAAATTGTGCTGCTATAAAAGTGGGTGTACATATATCACTGAGGTATGATGCTTTCATTTCTTCTGGGAATATACCTAGAAGTGGAATAGATGGATCAAGTGGGACTTCCTACCCATCTGTTTAGAAATCTCCATACTGACCTCCATAATGGTTTCACCAGTCTAAACTCCCAAGAACAGTGCAGGTGAGTTCCATTTTCCCCACACCCTCCCCAGCATTTGTTGTTGGTAGTTTTCTGGATCCTGGCCATTCTTCCTGGAGTGAGATGGAATCTCAGTGTGGTTTTAATTTGAATTTCTCTAATGAGTAATGATGAGGAATTTTTTTTCATGTATTTATTTGCCATTTGTATTTCTTCATCTGAGAATTATGCATTCATCTCAAATGCTATTTTTGGATTAGATCTTTGAATATTGGGGGTCTGATTTTTTAAAAAAAATTTTATATGTTATAGACAGAAATCCTTTGTCTTAGGGATGGTTCACTAAGATTTTTTCCCAGTTTCTGTTTTTTTTTTATTATGCTGGAGATTTCTTTTGACATGCACAAACATTTTAGTAAGATGTGATCCCAGTTATTGATTCTGGGAAGTATTTCCTGTGGGGTTTGATTCCTGTTCATGAATTCTCTACCTACTCCTATGTCTTCAAGAATTGTACCCTATTTATCTTCCAACAAATTTAGTGTTTCTGTTATAATATTCATATCTTTAATCCAGTTATTTTTTAGTTTAGTACATTTTGATAGGAATCGGTCTAGATTGAATTTTAGGCCTATAGTCAGCCAGTTTTTCAAGCACAATTCATTTAAGAGACTGTGGTTCTTCCAGTGAACATGTTTGGCCCCTTTATCAAAGATAAGATAGTTGAGTTTGTTTGTAGTTGTGGTTGTATCTTCTAATTTATTCCACTGATCTTTAGATCTGTTTTTATTTCAATTCCATGTTGATTTTATTATAATTGCTTAGTAGTATAAGTTCAACTCAAGGATTGTGATGCCTCTTGCCTTTCCTTTGCTGCTTAGAATTGTCTTTGCTATTCTAGGTCTCTTCTGGTTCCAGATTAATTTTAGGAGTGATTTCTCTAGATCAATGAGGTATGTTGATGCTATATTCATTGGGATTGTAGTGATCTTGTATAACACTTTTGAGAGAAAAGGCATTTTCACAATATTTAGTCTTTCTATGCATGAAAAAGTGATGTCTTTAAATTTTCTGAGATTCTCTTCAATTTCTTTTTCAGGATATTATAATTTTCCTTATATAGATAATTTTACTTCTTTTGTGAGATTAATTACAAAGTATTTCATTTTTTTGGTTGTTAGTGTGAAAAGTGTGGCTTCTCCTATTTCTCTCTCAATGATTTTGTTGTTAGTGTATTGGAATGCTATTGATTTTTGAGTACTTTGTATCCAGCTACTCCGCTGAATTTATAGTATCTAGGAGACTTCCAATGGAATTTTGAGGGTCTTCTATGTAGAGTATCATGTCATCTGCAAATAATAATAATTTAACTTCCTCCTTTCCTACCTTTACCCCTTTAATTTCTGTCTATTATCTCATTGCTCTGGCTAGTATTTCCAGTAATACTATGAATAGGAACAGTGAGGAGGGACATCCCTGTCCTTTCCCTTATTTTAAGGTAAAAGCCTTAATCTTTTTGCCATTTAATATGATACTGGCTATTGGTTTGTCATAGATGACCTTTATCATATTTAGGTAAAGATCATCTATTTCAATTTTCTGTAAGATTCTTTTCATGAATGGAAGATGCACCTTATGGAAAGCTTCTTCTACATCAATAGAAATGCTCACGTGATTCTTACCTTTGGTTTTATTGATATGGTGGCTTTCATTGATTGATTTACATATGGTGAAACATCCCTGCATGCCTGGGATGAATGGCACTTGGTTGTGGTGTATCATTCTGATGATTTGCTGCTTCCTGTTTGCCAATATTTTATTGAGGATTTTGTATCTGTGTTCTTTAGGGAGATTGGCCTGTAGTTCTCTTTTTTAGTTGGGTCTTTCTCAGGTATTGCAACTAGAAAATTATTACTTCTAGGAATGATTAAGGAAGATTTGATTTTCTTTTGATTTCAATGAAGTGTTTGAGGAGTGCTGGCATTAAATTTCTTTGTATATCTTGAAGAATTCTACAGTGCATCTATCTGAGCCTGGGCTCTTCTTTGTATGTAAGGAGAATTATTATGTTTTCAATTTCTTTAATAGAGACTGATTTATTCAATAATTTTACATCATCTTCATCGAGCTTTGGTAATTCATATATTTCTAGGCATCTGTATATTTCTTCTATATTATTAAACCAATGAAAGTAGCTTATTTTCAAATAGGTGTTGATAATCTTCTGAATTTCCCAATAGTTTGTCGTGATTTTGTCATTTGCATTCCTTATTTCATGAATTTTAGCATTTTCATCCTTTTTTAAAGTAGGGTAGATTAGGTACTTATCAATTTTATTTATTCTTTCACAGAACCAACTCATTCATTGATTCTTTGGATTGTGATCTTAGTCTCTATTGCATTAATTTCTGCTCTGATTTTTATAATTTCCTCCCTTCTTTTGACTTTGGGCTTCACTTTCTCTTGTCTTTCTAGATATTTGAGGTGTAGCATCAGGTTCTTTCTTTGTATTCATTCTGTTTTCCTGATGTAGGAAGTCAGTGCAATGAATTGTCCTCTGAGGTCTGCTTTATTGCATCCTACACATTCCACTAAGTTGTATGTGTATTTTTGTTTGCTTTTAGGTATCATTTAATTTGTTCCTTAATTTCCCCTGTGACCCTCAGATTGCTCAAGAGTGTGTTATTTAATTTCCATGTGTTTGTGTGATTTTTGCAGTTTCTTTTATTATTAGTTACAAGATTCATGGATCCATGTTCCTATAAAATGCATGAGATAATTTAAATCCTTTTGCATTTATTTAAAAATGTTCTGTGGCCTAGCATATGGGCTATTTTAGAGAATATTCCATGTAATGCTGAGAAGAATATGTATCCTGATTTTGTTGTGTGGAACACTCTGTGTATGTCCATCAGGTCCATTAGTTTACAGATGTGATTCAGTTCTGTTATTTCTTTGTTGATTTTTGTCTGGTTTTTCTGTCTCTTGGTGTCCATGGTGTGTTAAGTCCTCCTGTTAGAATTGTGTTATTGCTTATTTGATTTTTCATTTCTATATATAATTGCTTTGGATAACTTTGTGTTCTGGAATTTGGTGCATATATATTTAAGATAGTTATCTCTTCCTCTTGAAGTTTTCCCCTAACCAGTATGTAGTGACCTTCTTTATATCTTAGAATCATTCCTGGTTTGAAGTTCACATTGTCTGCAAACAAAATTGCTACCCTTTTTTTTTCACTTACTGTTGCATGATGTATTGTTTTCCATCCTTTGACTTTCAGTCTGTGAGTTTCATTTTGGGTTAGGTGGGTTTCTTGTAGACAGCATGTGATTGGCCATGGTTTCTTGATCCATTCTACCAGTCTGTTTCTTTTAATTGGTTAATTGAGCCCATTCACATGTTTTATTCTATGAATATCAAAACTGTCTTTCAGTATTCTTTGCAGGGTTGGCTTGGTAGTCATAAATTTCTTAGATGTTCTTTGTCATGAAAGTTAAAGATACAACAGCAAGAAATAACATGCCAATGCTTGCAAATTATTTGTCAATATAAAATGACTGCATCTGTGACTGCATCTTTTGGCAATTCAAGTACACAGAGGCAATTCAAGTACACTGCATCTTTTGGCAATTCAAGTACACAGAGGCCAGACAGTATAGGCTACAAGGCTAGGTTCAGGTGACAGGAAGCACCATGGAGGTTCCTACCCCATGTGCTTCTTGATCATGCAACACAGAATGTAATGCCTTAATATCTGTAGAGAATCTATCAACAGCTTCAAAGTCAAGCTATTGATAAAACTGGGCTTCTCCACATGAGAAAAGTGGCATGGAACATTAGCTAACTAAAGAACTTTGTCATGTCTGAAAAATGTCACCTCTTACCCTTTCCCATCTATTGTAGTCAGGGTTTGCAAGGAAAGGGATTTAATATGGAACTTATAATTGATAAGATTATAGTAAAATATTCACTCCCAAAAAGTCAGATTTAGAGAGGTGTAGATCTGTCCACATACTAGATACCTAAAGAATCCAGCTGACAATCTGATTCCTATGACAATATACTTCTTAAATCCTGATGCTGAACACATAGAGCCAATGGCAAGGACCAACACAAGTTTACCTGCAGACTTAGAGGCACCCCCAATGTGTCATGCAAGTTTCTATCAAAGTTGTGTACTAGGAAGTGTCAAAGTTCATTGTTGAAACCTACAAAGTCTGTGCACTTGGGCACATCATGTGTGCCATCAGACTGAGTGATCAATACTGGAGCAAGGACAAAAAACTCAGGATGAGGGCCATAGATCTGTAAAAGAAAACAGTAGCAATATATAGTACTAATTAATTACTGTGCTCCTCCTCCTCTGATGGTGATGATGTCTGTGTTCATATCTGGAAAACTGTGATACCAGCTTCTCCATGAGAATCAACAGCCCAGCACCTTCCCCTCCATTTCTCATTTGATGATGGTTGCAACAATTCTTCAATGGATACTCTATGCCCAAAACAATGGTGCCTCAGTTCACTGGGTGATCCAAGTTGACATTACTAAGTGGGCCACACCACCAATGCAGTTCTTCAGATACTTAAATTCCAAAACAGACTTCGTAAGTGCTGAGGATTGATCTCAGTGGCATAAGCATCTGCTTAGCAAGCTCAAAGTCATGAGTTTGATCCTCTGTACAAAAAAAAGACACTTTATAACTCCATATCTTAAAGTAGTCATCTGGTACACCTCCCACAAACAACAGTGAGAAAACCTGAGGTGAATTCAAATGTAATAATTAGGAACACATACCTCCATGGGGTTGTCTTCTCCTGGGTCTTGACAAACCTCTCACGGGAACTATGTGGTCTCTTTCCTGTGTGTGTGTGGGCTGCACTCTACTTAACTGTGGGATTATGCATCAAACTGTAGACAAGGTTATTGATTATATAAGGCAATTTTAAAATATTTTTGAAGGAAAGTACAAAAACAAACAGTATATACATTTGTACACATAAGTCTCACTGCAGTACACTGATAGCACTGGACCCATGAGAGAATGTCATGAGGATGGTAGTATGTACATCACCACCTCAATGAGGTCACAGTGGTTATAGATCCTGGAGGTAAAATTTGGAAATACTTTAACAACCAAAACAGTTGAAATTAAAAAAAAAAAAACTGAATATGAACTTAACATACCAAATCTAAACTGGGCCTGATGGCAAGGGTGTGTAACCAAGCACTTCAGAGGCTGAGGCAGGAGAATTGTTTGAGACCACTCTGGGTTATAAAGTGATCTAAAATCTAACCTGAACTTTATAGCAAGATGTTGACACCAAAAGAAAAACAGTTCAAATCTAATTAATACAAGAGTGTAATAGTGATGGCCTTGTTACACTAGCATGACTACCATGCTTATATCATGCTATCATACTATAAAAACCTTACTTAGATCCTATTTCATAATAAAATACCATATCATTTACTAAACAGAGTACACTGATGAGTAATTGTTGTTCATCATTGGCATTTGGTGGTGATGGAGCAGTGCTTGCTGCTGCTCTCCACAGAAAAGTGACTATTGCTGCAGTAAACAGGAATATGTATGAATCACTGCAATGGGTCCTTAGATCTTTGAGTATGACACCCATTAAAGGAAGCACTGCACTTAGTGGACTTACTATGTTTAATCATTTGAATACTTTGAACACTGACTTCAGTAGTGGTTGAAGTACTTGCCTACATTTCCACCAACAAAGTTAAATAGTTTCTTTTCCCCTGCCATCTCATGAGTGTTCTTTTTATCTTGCAGTGATTTGTCTCTGAAATGAGATGGTGTACTGATCTGCATTACTCTATTGTGCATAAATGCTCAGTAGTTCTTCAGGTATTTCTTAGCAACTTATACCTGTTCTGAAAAGTGTGTATTCATTTCACATTTGTATTGGATTTACATGTTAGCTGTCAGGGAGTAACATGCAATCTTCTACTATCCTGTAGATTGTTTCTTCATCCATTTTATTTGACATTTTTTTGGTTTGTTTCTTTTTTGGCTTCTTCATTTGTGCATGAGTATTAAATTATTATATAATCATTTTTCATGTTTTGTTGCCCTATCTTATTTTGTATAAACAGCACCAGCAGTAGCATTGAGTAAAAAAGTTTTGATAATGCCTCTACTTTCAGAACCTAGAATGCCTGGCTCATTCATGTTGCACTATGTTTTACTCTAATACAGGCATATTTAAGACTGCTGCACAAATTACCATGAAACGCACATTTCCTGAGCCAAAAAAAAAAAATTCATGATTTTCATGATTCAGCTCTCCTATCCTACATTTATATTCTTGACCTAAACTTACCTGTTTCCTTAAACTTCAAATGCAGGTATAAAAACAACTACCACACATTCTGATAAATCATCTAGCAAAATTGCCTCCCAAAGTCAGCTTCAAAGCCATGATTGTTCCATCTCATCCTCTGCTAATGCTGGGACTATAGGAATCACACTTAGTCTAAGGCTTTATACATAAGTCCTTACCAGTGAAATTATGTAAATAAAAGATAATTAAAAGTTGCATACATTTGTTAGTTTTTCTAAAATAACAACAAATATAAAAGTGACTATTTTAATGTGTTCAATACAAGAATCAACTGGTTAAAATAACAACTGCCCCAATGATGCTCAGCATAGCCAGTGCATAAACAAATGTGCTTCCCAAGTGATGTTAGGGGATAACTGCTGAGTGGCCAAGTGATAAAAGTATGATCCAAAAAATTCATACATATATTTCTCAAAGGAAAATTGAGACTCACGGCCTGGGATATCTTAAATTCTCTCATAAAAATCTGAATCAAAAGCAGAGTTGGTGCATATTTATAATCCCAAGACTCAAGAGGCTGAGAGAGGAGGGCTGTTGTGAAGTCAAGGAAATTGTAGGCACCATACAGGTTTCAAATCCAGTGATATACATAGTGAAATCCTGTCTCAATAAAACAAAACTGAACTAAACAAAGTAGAACCAAACATCACAGCTAAATGGAGACTGAATTCTTCAAAGCTTAATTCCATGTCTTGGTGATTAATTTTATGTATAGACACATTTTTTGAAAAAGCAATTTGGATGCTAGGTTGCAACTCACAGCCAAATGGGAGCACTGATTTTTGTGCTGAGTCACTGCAATGGTCCCTGTGTCCCCACTGTCTCTAAAGCAGAGCTCACAGTGGGGTCCTGCTGGACCAGCATCCACAAAGCAAAGGGGTAGGCAAATATCTCGTGAATCACTTTGATAGACTATAGGTGATATCTCTTCAAATCTCATTTAGGTCACTGAGTTCTTTGTTCCTAAAATACTTAAGCAGCATTTTGAAATTTCAATTTAGTTTCATACAACAAAACATAAATAACATCAAATATGGTACATAAATAATAACTCAAATGATAATGTAAAACTGTGTAGGTAAACAATGTATAAACAATGAAACAAGGCGCAAGTTGCAAATTATAGCTCAGTGTCACGAAGTGATCAACTTTCACTCAGAAATAAGAAATATATCTTGGGAGGCTGATGCAAGAGAATTGCCTTGAGTTTGAGGTCAGCCTCAGTTACAGAGCTGTCTGAAATAGAGATAAAAACCTTGACTGAAAAACCCCACAAAAAATGAAACTTTAAAATTGATTGCATAAAACACTATTGGTTTGTTTTAAAAATTATATCCATACAATATAGTAACATTCAAAGAACTTTCAAGACATCCTGAGGAAGAATGTTGATAATTTCCATAATATACTAAAAACACATTCATGTTTACGTATTTGTCTCAGTGGCATAAACACCTGTCTGGCAAACATGAGCTAATGAGTTCAATCCTTGGTACAAAAAAAAAAAAAAAAAAAAAAAAAAAAAAAAAAAAAAAAAACATTCAAATTCCTGCATCATGACAATGCCACATAATTAGAGAAAATCAAAATTAGATCTCAAGTTTGGAACCCATAATTCATGGGTTAACAGGTATGTGGAATACTGAATATTGACAGAATTGGTGGTATTCATCTCAAGTAAGAAATCAGAAGCCAAATTTAACTCCATGCTTACCCTAAGAACTACTAGATTTTCAGTGAAGATCTTCTCACTTGTAAATCCTGCTATTGGCACCTTGTATCATGCCAGTCACTTGCACAATCTTTCCATTCTCCTCTGATCCACACTACACAGAAAACCCTTCATGCCTAACTATGGATATCCCTACAGCACAACTTCTATTTAGGGATTCTATTTTACACCACTTAGTAAAGTCAATTGCAGAGAATTTCTATAGATAAACAATGTATATTATCAGCCAAGTTGTTAAATCAGCTGTTAATTCAGAGATACACGCCTATTCCTTTCCATTCAGAAGGATATCATGTGTATGGGTCCATGCAAATGCATAAACTTTGGCATTTTTCAATGAGGGTTTAACAGGCAGGTGATTCTGGACTTTGTCTTTAGCAAGCGCACTTTACCCTACCCTTGATAACACTTTCATATATGCTTCATTTTTCTGAGCATTCAAAAATCCATGGCTGTTCTCACAAACAGTCTGTGAGCAGAGGTGTCACCTAAATAAATATGTTCAAAATTCTTTTGTATTGTCCTGTATGATATACAGTATTTCACCAGGTGTTTGAGAAGCCTTCCTCAACTGAGTCACATCACTACACATCTTCAAATACTCAGTGCCTTTGTCAGCACCTGTCATGAGGATGGAAACACAAGAACATACTATAAATTTAGGAGATCACTCTAAATACAAAAAAAAAAAAAAAAAAACAAAAACAAAAACAAAAACAAAAACAAAAAAACCCCACAAGTTTAAGGAGAGCAGTTGTGGCTATGAGACTCTGTATCACACATTTATAAACATCAGACCCTCCAGGTCTGCTTCTCACAGCAATGAGAGCAGAGACATTCCTCAGTACTTTTGCAGCAGCTACAAAATGCATCAGAGTCAGGGTCTCCCTAAGCTCCTTTCCTCGCTGAGCTTGTGGAGGTGCCAAGGCAGCAGAGAATTTCAAAGATGACACTGGAATCTGCTCCTGTCAAAGAGAAGATAGAGTCACTCTTGCCAACAGAAGGAGGCAAAATGCACAATGGATGACCCACAGCCAATGCTAGAGGACCTCAGGAGCTAAAACTAACTAAATACCTGAGGATTGAGACACCGGAACTGCTTCTAACCACTTGTAACTGGTTTAGCCCATTTGCACACTATTACTGGGCTCCCATCCACAACCTCAGCATTATGTGGCTTGAAGATCTCCCAGGTTCTTTCCTAACCAGGCCACATAACATTGAAACCACTAAATGAGATCCAGCAAACATTCTGCTCCAGTACTGTGCTCACAACAGGTCAATAATGCCCAGATAGGAAGACCTAAGAGACCGCCTGATCTGGCCCATCTGATTGGACAGTTCATATAGCCCACCTCTTCATCAGTGATTCAGTCTTGCTCTACTGCTCTCTTTCCGAGTCAAGAATAAACAGGGAAAGGAACCCCTCCCTGCAAGAGTGGATCCCAAATGACAGACTGTAGTGTAGACTTCTGGAGCTGACTGTGTTCTACAGTGCTGATATCCACAGAGGAGTGCTTGTACCAAAGAGATTTACCTCAGGCTTTTTATTTCCAATTCCATTTGATTTCAAGGATAAAAATAAACTAAAACTAAATTTCAAAAAATGTTAATCAGGGGACAACAATGGTAAATACTTTGCACACTGTCATCCCCAGATTATTAACCCAGAGCACAAGACATTTGTATTCAATTTTCCAAACAATACTGTAATGGGCAGCTGAGTTAGTCAAATAATTTTGGCAGTGAGATTTCCAATCACAACTTTTTGAGAAATCTCCAGACAGACCTCCACAAAGGCTGTACCAGTCTACACTCCCACCAACAGTGCAGGAGAGTTCCTTTTTCCCCACAGCCTCTCCAGCATTTGTCGTTGTTGGTTTTCTTGATCCTGGCCATTCTTTCAGGAGTGAGATGGTATCTCAGTGTGGTTTTAATTTGCATTTCTCTAATGACCAGTGATGATGAGCATTTTTTCATGTATTTATTTTCCATTGATAGACAATTCTTTTTAAGGAAACAAGAGACAATGTTGATAACCATTGTTAATAACTTTGTACTCTGTTCTACATCATGTGCTATGTCTATCCTTGGTTTTGACTGACAGCTTTGTTTTGCCATATTTGACTTTATTCTCCCCCCCCCAAAAAGTAATAAGAACTATGGAGTAATAAAATCCAAAATGTGTAAATTTTGTTGTAAAAAAGAGAGGGAGGAAAAAAAAAGAGCTCTCACGGATATAACAGCAAGTGTGTTTAGGGGTGTTAAATAGCTGACTATATTAATGTTTATGGATCATTGAACACAGCTGTTTGCAGTCTCTCTGTTTGAATGTCTACTTTGTATTCTTTGATACTGTGATTTGAGCAACTATTTCCAAGATGATAATATGTAATCTATTAACAGGTGATTTCTTACTGTTATGTTTTTTTTTGTAGTTCTGTATTATGTGTAACCTTACACTGCTTTGTTTTGTTTTGTGTTTTTCTCTTTTTCCTCTTAAGTAAAAAAAAATTTGGCAGTGAGACAGGGCTAGGTTCTCCAAGGATCCCATGCAGAAGCCTAGATACCATCAACTATAGGGAAGGCTTACACTTCCTGCTAAGCATCAGACTTCAGGACAAAAGATTAAGCAAATGTATTCATATTTTAAGGACTGATATTTGAAATGGTTCTCCAGCACTCTGAGGAAGTCAGCAGTTACCATTCCACTAAAGCCTGATATTCCAAATAATTTCTATCATCCTGGTGAAGTCATGAGTCACCTTCTGAACCCCTTAATTGAAGAGTCACTACTGCATAAAAATGCCTACTTTCTGTCTGACAGGCTTCCCCATTTGATCCCAATTTAATCACTTTTACCTGAACTATTAATTTTAATGGCTCCATATTTCTGTCCCATCTTATACATATCTGCCTTGTGAGCTCCCAGTATTCGTACCTTAAATCCATCTCACAAAATGATTTTACTTTATAGAATCCCTAGAAAAGGCAGTCTTTGGCAAACCACTCAGGACCCCTTCTCTCTCTCAGACAGCTTTCTTTCTCCCAATATATATATTCTACTCTTAAATTCTGTTGTTCCTAAAATTTGTGCTTTAATTTTAGAGAGCACAAACTCACACTGGACATAGTAGATCAGGTGTTTCTTTCCACTGTAGCAACAGCATTATAAATTTTTCTCGTTAGTGAACTCAAATAAATAGTTTTTGTTCTATAAAGCTGATCTCACCTCTTCAGGGACACTCTCATTGAAGGCCTTTATGCCTGCATTTAAGTGCTGCTTCGGTTTTCTGAAAGTGAACTGATCTGTAATTTTGGTTATGGTATCTACAATTTATTAAGGATATGACTCAAAATATTTCTTGTGAATGGTTACCACCAGCATTGGAAGAAGACACATAGCAAAACTTCTTTATTTTCATTTCATCATTCAAACTGAAGGATGTACTTGAAAGCGTTTTGCCCTAGAATGAGTTACAGGACCTCCTGGTTGTAGTTGAACATGGTGGGAGGCCCAATCAGGGATGCTAACCATATGGCGGCTTTCTCTTCTTCCCTGATTACAACCTCCTCATTCCTTTCCCAAGGGCCTGCAGAAAATTCCAATCAGCTCCTAACATGACAGGAATGTCTGCTCCAATCTCCACATCCAGGCAAAAGTCACATATACCCCTAACCCCATAGTAAAAAAAAAAAAAAAAAAAAAAAAAAAAAAAAAAAAAAACTTGATTGTTTTTGGGTTCCTCCTCACATTCCTTAAATAGAAAGGCCACTTTTACTTTTTCTTATATTCTGCTTCTCTATTGCACCAGAAAATGCTAACAGTACTGATTCTTGTCTATGTATGTATCTAATTTACCTCCTCAGTAATTCATATGATCAATGCCATGAATATATAATTGAAATTAATGTAGTGGACTGTTGCTTCACTCCATCAGTGTCAATGCAGTGAGTTTAAGCCTAAGATAAAAATAAATCTTCATATAAACTTCAATGCAGAAAAAGCATCAAAATATAAACAGGGTCCTACAGATGTACAGACTTCTTTCAATAACATAATAGAAGCCTTCTACAAAAAGGAAAAAATACATAGTTCATGTATCTTAAAATTGTTGAAGCAGCCAGTAATGTAGAAATTGTTCGGAACTATTTTATTTGAACATTCACTTTTATATGAGATAACCTACTGCGATTGCAATATCTAGTTTTTGCTAAATTATACACTCAAACCAATTATTTTACATTTATAAGACTGATGTATACAACTTTATACATTGCCAGGAATACAACCACTGTGAGTTGTATTGATCACTTAAAACTGCATGAAAAGGGAAAAGCATTCAGACAAATCATAAAGATATTTATGTTAATTTGGCTCATGGTAATGATAGAGGAGAATGAAACTCCTGACCTACTATATGTCTGGTATGAGTTTGTGTTCTCTAAAACAGAAGAATAATGTTTAGAATGATGGAGTTTAAGAATGGAATATTTATTGAGAGAAATTAAGCTTCTGTCTGAGAGACAGAAGGGGTCCTGAGTGGGTTGTCAAAGACTCTGTATTTATAGAGTAAAAACAGGAGGTTAGATGGGTCAAAAGTGGGGAAAATGGGAATTTGCAAGGTGAGCATAAGGCGGGATAGAACTGTGTTCAACCAATAGGGTCAATTCCTCAGGTAAAATTGATTCAATTAGGAACAAATGGGGGAGCATGTCACATAATAAGTGGGGTTCCTTAACAACAGGCCTCTTCCTGTAGGGGATTGGGATGGTAAGTCTTGACTTCTTCAGGGTGATACAGAACTATTTGGACTATTGGTTCTTAGCACTTGATTGTATTTCTGATGGCATTTGTCTTGAGATTTGGCCGAAAGCAGGAGGTGATTGTTTCTTTCAAGGCTATAAGCAATCTGAAATTATCCTCTTGCTCCTTTGAAGTCCCAGCCCTGTTGTTACAGGCAGCTGACTTAGTTAGAAATATATAGGCAGTGAGATAGGACTACGTGCTAGAAATTGCCTATGCAAAAGCCCAGATACCTTGCAACCATGGGGGAGACGGATACATCGTGTTGTGGATCAGGCCACAAGACAAAACATCAAGTAAATGCATCCCTATCCTAAGGGCTGAGCCAGTGCTGACAGACAGGCTTGGACTGGCTCTGACCTGGCTGCTGCCCCAGTCTCAGCCCCACTCCTGATCTCATTGTTCTGTTGCCCCCTGCATCATAGAACCTTTTTTTTTTCTAGAAAATATCTGGTAGATCATAGCACAAGGAATCCAAAGGGAATTTATAATTATCTCTTAACTGTAGCTGTTAAACATCCAGAAGATTAATATGCTATAGTACAGAACAAGCAGAAAACTTAATATAGAACATTAAATGGAAGTGCTATTTTCTATTAACCATGGGTGTTTTAACATTTGAGCACTGAAAAAATCTGTGACATATTTTGGACTGCTCACTATTACATTACATAAATTTTTGTTAAAAATTATTATTTGACTGGTGACCTTGTATTGGCCTGATCTAAATCACCAGGCTGGAACACAAGAAAAAGGCCTAAGACATCTAGATATGAAAGAAAACATTTGTCATCATAAACAATCGCAATTTTATATTTGAAGGCATGAATATACCATCAGATCATCAACAATGAATTCTCTTAGTAATATGAACTTTACTTGAACTTTTTCCCATGAGGCTAAAGAGTTTATTTGGACCTCCCATCAGTGAACCTGACCTGGTTAAAGTACCTGGTTGGTCATGAGGAAATACCATATAGTCTCTCTAGTGTGAGAAATGGTAAGAGTACATAAGAGTTTGTGGTAATCCTGCTTCCCCATTACACTGCTTTGGAGTATTATAATATTCCCATTCATTACTCAGAATAGTTTTATCCTGAGTTGTTTGATTTGATTATCTATGATTATTTGAACAGCTATTTTGAAGAAAATAAGACATTATAATAGCTAATGCTGATTTAATATCATCTTGTTTTAAAATGCTAACATGCTTGTAGTCTTCTGTTTCCTTGGTTCTATCTTGTTGTATCTTATTGGATTCTATTATGTGTGATAGTATAAACAAATATTTTATGGACAAGGAGATAATATAGTAACCATTGTTCATTTTGTGTTATTTGGTTCTGAATTATCTGTAATAACTTCATGCTCTTTAATGATTTTATAATATTTTGTTATGTTTGATACCATTGTGTATGAAGATATACTCAACTACTTCAAGGAAAGAGACACTAAGGTAGCTACTGATATGTCAGTTTGTATTGTGTTGAAATAATGCGTTGCTGAAATTGTTGTGTTTCAATCTCATTTGTTAAGTCCTCTTTTATTTTAATCTTTTTGAAATTGAAATAAAATTTGAAATAGTTCCCAGGTGGCCACTTTCTTGTTTATCAATTGGAGTGCTGTCTAATGTTGCCTCATCCCTAGGGATTTTGTTTAACCAATTTTAGCATCATTTTGACCAGCTGGCAACTTAGGTGGAAGCATGTCTTTTAAATCTGTTACCCAAATAAACCTTTATTACATGATCTGAAAATATAAATGTTGAGGAAAACATTGTTGAACTCAAGTAAAAAGAAAAAGCTGCTAACAGAGCAGATAATTGGACAAATGGACAACAGATGTATAAACTGACAATCATCTTATAAAATTAGAATGCACTCAAATATATTTGGCCAACTTGAACTATGATAAATAGAGTAGAGTGAACCTTCTTATAGATCAATTAATAGAGATCTCTTGAAATAAGAATACCAGAAAAGAAACCTAATTGATGGTTAACGTGAGGTAGCTCAGAAAGTTAAAAAGAAGGAACACAAATATTAGTTAATCTTTTAGGTCCAGCCTGTTCCCAAAGCAGCAGTAGAGGTGAGCCCAGCAGGTGAATGTGTGTAATCAACATGGCTGCTGGCAACCATGTGGCCTGCCAAAAGACTGCAATGCCTGAGACCCAGTATGGCGGGCTGGCAGACAAAATGCTGATGCAGGGGAAGGAGAAAAAGAATCCTCAGACAGGCCAGATGACTAGAGCAAGGGGATTGAGGAGTCAGAGCCTTGTGAGAAATACTAAGGGAAGGATTAGATAACCTAGGGGAAACATTGTAGACCCTAAAGGGAAGATTGGAGACCCTAGGGAGTGAAGGAGGAGGAGGGGATGATGCAGGGGTTATAGAAACTTTTGGCTGAGAAAGCAGCGGGATTTGGTAGGAGAGATATGGGGAGAAGCTGTAAAGACAGGAGCCGCATCATAAGTGAGGGGAAGGGAGAGATCCTGGTGGATCAGAGTGAGCCAGGAGTACTTGGGCCATCACAGAAGACAGAGTGAGAGAAAACCATGTCCTTAGAGTGAAGAAGGCCTAAAGATGAAGGGTTTTGGCCAACTTGTCACCATTGTGACAAAAGCATTAATAAAAGATCAGCTTTTTGGTTGTTGTAGTCTTTTAGAGGCCGAAAGCACCAAGGTTATGAACCAGGCACCAAGAAGTGTGTTTTCTTAAGGGCAGGAAGTGGTCCCCATGACCAAATTATAAGGGAGCTGAGAGAACAATTTCACCTCAGGAACTAAGAGCTGTAGCTCCCTCAAGGAACATGGAAGCTGTGCTTGGTCACACACAACAGAAGAGATCATAATCTATTTTGAAAGTGTGACAGGCAAAGTCCCAACACCCATTCTTCTTGGCAGGTAACCAAAGAGAGAAGAGCGGGGTCCCAGCACATAAAAATCTCCATGTTACCTCAAGCTGTGTGGCCTAAGGAGTATGGAAACTAGTAACCCTGTTTGGGGATGGCAGGATGTGTTTTCTGTCACAAGCTTGCTAAAGAACAGAAACAAACAAACAAACAAGCAAAAAAAAAAAAAAAAACCCAGAAGGTATCTCACCCATGTTCAGTGAGTAAGGCTGCTGTTGCATGCATATTAGCAGTGGCAAGTAAACCATCCAGGAGGAAGAAACTGGTGGTTTTTAAAGCAAAGGGACTCAAAATGGGAGGGATTCCCATGAGACACTCAATCTGCCTTACCGGTCAGGGAACCAAATGATAGGATTTTTGGCATGGTAAAAGAGGGAATACACAGTAAAAATGTCATGTAGGGGCATACATACAGTTTTCCATTGGGGTGGTGCTTAAAGGTGGCATTGCTGATGTGCAAGTAGCTGATTGGGACTCTTTTCATGTCACAGGTAAGTTGCATAGGAGAGGGGAAAGTGACCTCAAGGTAAATGTCCCCTGGTCTCACCTCCCAGCACTGAAATGTCACATCTAGAGCAAAATCCTTTCAGTTTATTTCTCTCAAAAAATATATTCTGCTCTTACCTCCATTGTTCCTAATTATTCATTCTTCCCTTTTAGAGAACCTAAACTCACACCCCACATAGTAGGTCAGGAGTTGCATTCCCCTATATCACTGTCTGACTGCTTATATTTCTAACTAACTCAGCTGCCCATAACATTAAGAATCGTTTATCAACTTCTCTTAGCATAATTGCAGCAAATAAAATGTACTTAATGTATATAGTGAAATATATGATTAAAATGAAAAAATAATTATCACAGTTTCTCTATCTCGCATCACCAAATATTTTCAGGTTTCAAGTAAGGAAAAAAAAAAAAAACAACTAAAAACAACTCTCAGCAAATACCCATGGTATAGGGGACAGTATCTCATTCACAGTATTTACCATGTTATCTGTAGATATTTTGTAGAACACAAAAGAAAAATTGAGCTACTGAATGAACATCTGTCAATTTCAATAATTGTGCTCATAGCATTTCATGGTTGACAACTCTAGAAATTTTATTTTTCATACCAGGGATTTAACTCATGACCTTGTGCTTGCCTGGCTGGTCCTGGTACCACTCAGCTCAATTCCTAGCCTGAACAACCTTTGATTCTAAACAGGACTATTACCACTCTTTAATTTGTCATTGACAGATTTAATTGAAAATTTTATTCATCTACATCTTCACAAATGAAATTATTTTCTTTCCTTGCATTTTAAATCACATTTTTTTTATGTACTGAGGGTCAAAATCACAACCTGGCTCTTGCCAGGCAGGTACTTCTGTCTGCTGAGGTAAAACCCAGGGCCCTATTAAATAATATTGTGTTAAATGTATAAATATCACTTTATCCATTCAAATAGTATTGTGATTTTACTACAGGAGACTAAGGTAGACAGAAAATGATATACAGTAAAAGAGGAAATGGAACCTCAAAGGAATCAATGTAAAAAACTAAATACAACAATCCCTGCTAGAGACACAGCTGAAGAAAGCCAGACCTGAAGGTGAAGATGCAATGACCAGGTCTACATGCCTCTTAAAGAGAAAAACAATAGCTTGAAATGTACTACAGTTACCACCACCTTCCCCAGGAAGTCCAGGTAGGCATCTATTACCATACTCAAAGAACAGAACACCTGGGCTATTGTTCCCACAAAATTCCTTGGCTCTTTGTACATACTTTTTCTGGGTGACTTGCTGCCCTTCTGAATAATAATAGTTAAGCAGCTATATACTTGTAGGTACATTGTAGTTTGAGACCCACACTGTACTCACATTCTGACTTTGCTGTATAAATGACCCCTGACAATAGATCTGTGTGCTAAACCCTGAGACCCCTCCTGCAAAGGCAGGGCTATTCTGTCTTTTTTTCTAAGAAAACTATTTGAACTTCTTTTGATTTGTGACTTCATTCTTCAATGCTGTGAGCCAACCAACTTCCTGAATTTGCCATCAAACCAGGTAGGATTATATTTCTCCTATTTCAACTTGAATATGAAACATCTGCTAAAGCCCATGATTCAAAGCCTTGATTTCAAGCTGCTTATTTGCTCTGAGTTTGACATTTCCATGAACTTTTGGAACTCCTGTCTAGTAGACTGCAGATGTATTGAAGGAAGGAGGTCACTATTGTGATGGCACAATAGGTCCCATTCATAACTGTATTTTTCACTGCCTCCTGGGTGCCACTTCATGACCAGCTTTCCTCTGCAACATCATTCCATAATTCCCATTTTAGGTAAGTCAGCTTTCATTCTGCTCTAATATTTTTGTTTTCCTTTAATAGTCTTTCTCTGTTCCTCAGTTTTTATAATTTTTCATTTTTGTTTTTTGTTTTTAAAGACATAGTCCCACTTTGTAGTTCTGGCTGACCTTGCACTCACTATGTAGGGTAGTCTGTCCTTGAATACATGGCCATTCTCCTGTTTCAGCCTCTTTAATGCCGGGTAAAGAGGTGGGTATCATAACTCATGGTGTTTGTCTTTTTTCTTCCCTCCTTTTCACTATGATTCTTTCCTTAAGGTGACACTGTATTTAATCTAGGTTCTTGCTTGTGTCAGTAAACCTTTCTGGAGCTTGAGGTCAGTTTGTGAACAACAATATAGCAATCCACACAGACAAAGGATAAATTTGGAATTTAAATAGCTGTGCTCAGAACCACTTCTCCCATTTCAAAACCTCCCCCATTTCAAAATCTCAACAAGTAATCCTGGACTGGAAAGTTAAGAGTTTTTAAAAGAGAGAATCACAAAGAACATCCTATTGGAAACAATGTAGCTAGAATCTTATGTTAATTTTTGGTTGACACCTGTATCCTGTTTTTTTTGTTTTGTTTTGTTTTGTTTTCTTTTTGGTTGAGCAGGTTAAATTTTTTTCTTTGGGTACAGCTCATTTTGCTTTTCTCAATGTACTTATATGCTGAATCATTTTCCATTTTCCTGGCTCAAATACAAGGCACTAGTGAAATGTAGGGCTCAAGATTGTATGATTTATGCCAAGCTACAACACAGCTAGGATACAATGCCAAGCCTTAATATTTTCTAGGTAAAAACACACATAATATTTGACAATTTCAATATTTGTGATGTTCAGCATTATAATAAAGCCTGATCTAGAGTCATGAAAGGCTAAAGTCACCAGGTCTGTCATTATTTTCCACTGGTCTTTTCACTCATCTTCCATAAATACTCTCTTAATTCATAATACTGGTGCTCAGATTTGACATATTCCTAGCTGTGATGTCTCCCATTTTTGCAGTAGTGTAGTCTGTTATCCTCAGACCATAAGAAATAGAAACATGTCTTCTGATTCCATACACTCCAATGGTATTATGTGTTAATTTGGACACTTTTCCTTTAAGGAAATGACAGTTAATGAATACATGTGTATCTCACGACTGTTTCCTCATCTTTCAATTAACACCAGGAATTCTTTCAGGTGTCAGTTGCAAACCTGTAATCCCAGGAGTGGGAACGCTGAGGTAGGATTACCAGTGTGAATTTACTGGACTAAGATGTGAGCCCACAGTCAGCCTGAACTGCATAGAGAAACCCTGTCTCAAACAAATAGGAAAAAAATATCTATTATTGCTGATATCCCTGAGAAGAAGAACTCAATAGTTTGAAACTGTTAGGATCATACCTTTAAGGATACATCAAGTGAGTATAAAAACCAATAAGACTATGTTTAAGGATATGGAAAACTCAAGAAATATCATATTGCAGACTCTTATACAGATTTAATGCAATGCCCATCCAAATACTATTAATATAACTCACAAATATAGAGAAAAATTTTCTAAAATTCATTTGGAAACAGAAAAGATCTAGAATACCAAACACATTCCTGGGCAACAGAGGCAAGTCAGGAGGCATCACAATTCTTCACTTGCTATAATACTAGAAAGCTACTCTCACAAAATCACTGGAGTCCTGGCAGAAAAACACACCCAGTAATCTATCAAACAGACTGGAGTTGGAGACACAACTACAAACACACTCTGCTACCTTGTCTTTGATAAAGGAGCCAAATATGTTCACTGGAAGAGAGATAGCCTCTTTAATAATGCTGAAGAAAATGACTTTCCCCATACTCAAGACTTAAACTGGGTCTATGCCTATCACCATGAAATAGACTAAAGCCAAACTAGCTTGGAGATCTAAATATTACAACAGAAACACTAATGAGGATTCATGAACAAAACACAAAATTTGAAGAATCAACTTCAAAGAATCAAGCATAAGACTCCATCTTATTAAAAAATATTTGTACATCAAAAGAAATCACTAACAGTGAAAAGACAATGCAGTTTGGGCAAGGGATATCTTTCCATTTTCTGATAATCTCTTCAGTATCCTTTTACAAAATACTGTAATTTTCAATATGTAAGTCCTTGATTTTCTTTGTTAGGTTCATTCCAAGTATTTCATTTTCTTAGAAGGTATTGTTAAGGGTGTGATTTCTGTAACTTTTCTCTTAGTGAGTTTATTGTATACCGGAATGCTCTTGATTTTTGATTGTCAACTTTGTCTCCAACTACATTATTTAATTTGGTTATGTCAAGAAGTTTTTTTTGTGGAGTAATTGACATCTTCTACATAGAATATTATGTCATCTGTGAATAATGATAGTTTACCTACTTTCTGTTATATGATTATTCTTATTTGTGTCTTATCTCTAATTGTTCTGCCTAATGTTTCCAGAGCTATATTGAATAAGAGTGGTGATAGTAATCATCCTTTTCTCTTTCTTAATTATAGTGTGAAAGTTTTTAGTTTTCCAACATTTAATATGATGCTGGGTGTATTTTTGTCTTTGCTTGTTTTATCAGATTGAGGTAAAGGCTCTCTATTGTTATATACTGCAGGATTTTATTACAAATCAGTGCTTGATTTTATCAAAAGCTTATCATGCATTTATTGAGATGATCACCATGTGACTTTTGTTTTTGCCTGAGTTGATATAACATTTAAATTTGTTGATTTGCATGTACTGAAACATCCCTGCCTTCCTGGGATGAATCCAAGTTGTCAGGTTTTAAAATCTTCTTGATGATTTGCTACATTCACTTTGCTAGTATCTTATTAAGGATTTTTGCAACTATGTTTAGGAAAACTTCCCTGTAGTTCTCTTTTTCTGGTTGTGTCTTTCTCTGGTATTAGTATCAGTGTAATGCTGGCCTCCAGGAAAATGATAGGGAGAACTGCTTCTCTTTCAATTTCATTAAAGAGTAGGGGCCTTCAATTTTCTATACATTTCTTATAAAATTCAGCAGTAAATCCCTGAAGACTTGCACTTCTCTACGTTGGTCAGTTGTCTTTTTGTTGTCATTGTTTGCTTTATTTTAATGTATTTTGCAGAGGGTCTTATTATGCACTGGAGTGGCCTTGAGCTCACATTGTAGCCCTGGTTAGTTTCAAACTCAACAATCCTTCTACATCAGCCTCCCAAGTTCTGGGGTTACAGGCATCCACCACCTGGCCAGTACCAAATAAAATTTAATTTGATCTTCAGTCTCACTGACAGATACTGCATTATCTAGAATTTTTATATCTTCTTGAGTCAGCTTTGGCAATTCATATGAATCTAGGAATTGATTCATTTCTATGTTATGCAACCTAGGGAAGCATGAGCTTTTGAAGTAGATACTAATGATCTTAATTTTCACACAATCTAGTTATTTTACTGTTTTCATTCCTCAGTGAATGGTTTTGAGTGGTTCTTTTCTCCTTTTGATGTGGTTGGCTAAAGGTTTATCAACTTTATTTATTCTTTCAATGAACAAACACTTTGATTCATTAAATCTTTTTATTGTTTTTATGTTCTGCACTGCATTACTTTCTGCTCTGATCACTATAGTTTCCTCACTTTTATTGGCTTTGGGGTTTTCATGTCATTTTTTTTCTGGAAGTGTGAGGTGCAACAGTATATCTTTATTTATGCTCTTTCTATCCCCTAAAGTGAAATTTGAGTACTATTAATTTCCCAATTTGAAGTGCTTTCATTGAATCCCATGAGAACCAAGGTTTGCATCTATATTTTTGTTGTGTTGTAGATACTTTCAGGTTTCTTCCTTTATTTCATCTGTAACCTATTGATTGTTTGGCAGAGTGTTACTTAATTTCCATATATTTATGAAGTTTTTGTACCTTCTTTTACAATTATTACCCAATTGTATTGCACTATGGTCAGGTAAAATGCACGGGGTAACTTCAGTTTCTTTGCATTTACTTCAGCATGTTCTGTGGACTAGTTTATATGGCCTGTTTTAGAGGACCTCCCATGCACAGCTGAGAAGAATGTTTATTCTGGATATGTTGGGTCACATACTTGGTAAACATCTATTCAGTTCATTTGTTAACAGATTCAATTCTACTTTCTTGTTTGCTGATTATTAGTCTCAATCACGTATTTGTGATAGTGCGATATTAAAGTCTCTTGGGTCAATTGTGTTATTTTTTGTTTGCATTTTTTTCATGTCTTTTAACAATTGGCCTTATCTTGTTTGCTGCTCTTGTATTAGATGCACACATATTTACGATTGCTATCTTATCCTTTTAAAAACTTTCAATTAACATGTATGCAGTGAGGCTGTTTATCTTTTTGGTCATTCTTGGTTTGAAGTTCATATTGTCTGCAAAGAGAATAGCTACTCCTGCTTTTTTCTGGGCCTCTGTTGCATGGAAGATTGTTTTCTGTCCTTTGCCTTTCAGTCTCTGAATTTCATTTTGAATTAAACATTTTTTCTGTATACAGCATATTTTTGTATCTTGTTTCTTGATCCATTTCAGTCATCTATTTCTTTTGGTTGATGAGGTGTGACCATTAACAATGATATGTATTGGTTTTTCTTTGTTGTAATATTGTTCTGCTGTTGATTCTCTGCTTTTCTCCTCTGTTTAATTACTTGTCCTGCCTGGGTGTTTCTGTGTTTTTCTTGGAATTGTGGCCATTTTTACCTCTTTCTAGTATAACTTTCATTACTTTTTCTACAGTCAGTTTTGCAGTCATATATTTCTTCAGTTTTTCTTTGTCATGGAAGTATTTTATGTTTCCATTAATTTTGAAAGTTTTGCAGGATACATCAATCTGGATTGGATGTTCTTTCCTTTCAGGACTTGTACTTCTGTCCAATTTCAGGACTTGTTCTTCTGTTTCAACTACAGCTTTCTTCTTTACTTGGATATTTGTGGTGAGAAGACTGAGGTAGGTTCATGAAAAAAAATTAAGGAATCAAAGCATACAAATTGATAAATTTGTAATTTGATTAATAGAGTTCAGGAACACTCATATAGATTACCTGCCAAATTCAGAGTCCAAACAAGTGGCTGAACTGGAGACTTACAAAGCTTTTAAACAGAGAATCACGAAGTGACATCTTATTGGAAACAATTGAGCTAGAATCTTACATTAATTTTTAGTTGACACCTGTATCGTGTTTCTTTTGTTGAGCAGGGTAATTTTTCTCGAGGTGATGCAGCTCATTCTGCTTTTCTCACAGGACTTGTACTCTAAGTCATTTTCCATTCTCTTGGGTTAAATATAGGCCACCAGTTAAAAGCAGGGCTCAAGATGATGTTAGTTATGCCAAGCTACAACAAAGATTGCTAAGAATTTGATGTGCTTTCAATTCTAAGTGATCTGTGACTTTTCCTTAACAGCATTTTATACTGTGATCTTGTGCTGTATTTCTGGAATCTTGAATATAATATATCTTGGTGTAGTTTTATTTTCGTTATGTCTGTTTGGAGTTCTATATGCTTCACTTATTTGTATGGCAACTTCTTTAGTAATTTTTGGGAAGTTTTATTCCATTATTTTGTGAAGTTTTTTTTTTTATGGTATTTGTGTTGTCTCTGGCTTTCTCATTGACCCCAATTAATCTCATGCAATTCTTCTTTGATGCATTTTGTACCTGTTGGATTGGTCTCTCATAGTCCCTTGCTACTTTTAAGATAGCATTGTTTTCATGACAACTAGCTACAATTTTGTCTTCAAGATCTGAAATTCTAAACCTCTCTTTTGTTCAGTCTGTGCATATAATTTTAATCTCATAGGTTTTATATATCTCTTATGTAGCATCGAACTTGTTGAACTCTTGTTTAAATCTCTTTCATGTTTTCCATTTCTTCGCTATGTTGGGCAACCTTTGTTTTTCATTGTTTTCCTATGTTCATCTATTCTTTTATTAGTGTATTCTCTAATATATTTGACTTAAAGTATGTTTTTGTATCTGAAAGATTTTCCCAGTAAAATTTTCCACTTTTTTTCAATTCTGGGTGATCAATGCAAACAATTTTGAGAACAGGCTCTAGTTTATGGGTTGCACTGTCATGCACCACATAGGATCTAATATGCATTCTGCATAATAAATAAACCATGTGCCTATCTTCAGTGTAATCAATATACACTGCAAAGAAGTGTATATTGCATCAGGCAAGGGGTCCTTCAGGCAAATGCAGGCTCAAGAACAAAGCATCAACTGTCCTCAAGTTAAGACCTCCGTAATGGAGTTTCTGGGACCAATCTTTCTATCATAGGAACATGCACATTTATACTTTGCTGTATGTACAACCTAACAGAGACACGTGGAGATCTCACTGTGTGCTGACTGCCCCAAATCCCCAGAAGCAGCCCACTCTTTTGGAGACAAGTGAATCCACACCGACAATATCTGGTGATGACTGAGTCATGGAACAGAAAGTGAAAACAAAAAGCAGGCAAATCTTCTGGAGGAGCTCTCAGTCTGGCTCCAATGTTCTGCCTTTGTAGCTCTGTTCAGATCACTGATTCTAGCAAACTGTTCAAAACTGCTGTCTCCTCTCTGACCACAGGCTACAGGCTCAGAAGTGGATGTAACAGTGACAGCTGAAGGTGCCCCCTGCCCCTCTGTAGATGCTGTCTTGGAGGACAAAGCCACTTGTCCTCCTCCACCTCCTTCCCTGCCTCTCCCACCCAGCTTTGAAGGCTGAGCTGCTTCCAGACAGTCTGGATGGAGATGCTTAGCAGGGCCTTGAACATATATTTATGTCACACACAGCTTCTGAGTAACTTATCACAGGAAGGAAATTTATAGTAAAAAGTGACATCTGCGTGGCAGGGATCTTGCTCTGTACATCATGATTCCACCATCAATGTGGTGGCAATCAAAACACATAGGGTTCTTGCCACAATCCACAGCTTTTCACAACACAGAAGCCCTATCACTGGTGGCACAGGGGCTTGCCTCACACCAGCACACTGGCCTACAACCTCACTGTGCTGCTGGACTTGGGAAATCAATTCTGCTGTGATTCAGGTGAGAACACAATGGAAGCCTGGCAACTAGGTGACCAAAACAAAATAAGAATTGATGGTAGCCATACCCTCAGGCTGGTCACTGAGACAAAGTCACATTGTACACAAGTGAGCCTTCTGCCTGTCTCCTGTCCAGGTGCTGTCCAGCTCCTGAGGGGCCCAGAGCCATGCAATTAGAAGGCTGACCACACTGCCACACCTTATAATACCTTCCATTGCTCTTAGAACAGGAACGAAATGCATGAGCCCAGGGGGCAAGAATTTGCATGCAGACACATTTGGGTTGGGGAACACTTATTTGCCTTTATTCCAAAGTGTAACACATATCTGAGGGTCCTGCTTCATGGTCTGGTGCACCCAGCCTTTGTTCCCTGAGCAGATACAATTTTGCCCATATCTTATGAGCCATTTCAAAGATACTGTATCTACCTGGATTCTGCCAGACAGGAGCACCTGCATTTGTCTCCCCACATATCCAGGAACACATGCATCACACACAGACCCAAACCTTAGGTCAGGTCCTGGGTTGCTCCACAATCAGATTGATCTTGATCCCCCAGTTCTGACCAGCATGTCCTGAGGAGAACTCTAGAGCTTAGAGCCAAGAATAGAATTCCTGGTAGCCTCAGTCCCATGTTGTGAATCAAGGACAACACATTTTGGTTCTAGTTTGCTGTGGGTGACAACAAATCAGCCATACCTATGGGTACTAGATTCTCTCTTCTGGGGGAGTGCAGAGCAGCTCCCAGTCCAGCCAGGGCTAGCACAAGCCCAGATGTGTGCTCTTCAGAGGAGAAGGGTGTATAAGAGGAGGATGGAGGGATACCTGGGGAAAGAGAGAATGGAAGCTGGAAGAAGAAGGCTAAGAAATCCCTGAGCTGCACAATGGTTGGCACTTGATTTTGTCACCCATCATACCTTTTGGCTGATAGCACCAAACTGCACCAGCTATATTTTGGGCAGCTACACATGCAGTGTCTCCTCTTGTGGCTCCACCGAAAGGTTCAGAGAAGACTGGGGTGGACAAGGAAGGACCTGGGTAGACAATGTCAAGCAGTCACACAATCTGTGTTGTCCAAATTCACTGCCAGACAGAGCCAATGTCCACTGCCACACTGACCCAGAAATAGCAGGCCAGGAACTCCCTTGTTCAATGCAAGACGCCCATCCTGATGCCCTCACAGGCACTGGGGTCCACACATCAGAGAAGGGCTGCCCACCTCTGTGGTTTCCATAGAACCTGCTCCTGCCCTTGTTTTGTGCTCTCCCTTATGGTGCTCAGCTCCCACATGGTGCCACAAAGAGGGGCCTGGATTTTTACGTGCTGCCTGGCACTGATCCTGTGCTTCAGCTTGCTGTGCACAATACCAGTTCAAGTGACTCCCCTCAGGCTCAGGGAGTAAGGGAGGCCACACTCCCAGTTATATTGCTGACACATGTTAAAGGGGGGCCAAGAGATGCTATTGTCCTGGACTTTCAGCCCGGGAATGATGCCAATCAGAAGGTGGTCACAGCAGCAAGCAGGGGAACGGCACATCTGCTGCTTGGAGAACCATGATCCAGTGTCGATGTCCGCTCCCGGCCGGCAGGAAGGACACACGACAAAGTCTGGTAGTGGACAACCTTTTCTTTTTATTTTCCTTCTCCGTACAGCCTGCCCTGGGTTCTCCCAGCTGAAGCCTCCTCTGGTCCGCTCCCCGCGGCTCCTTTTGTGCTTCAGTCTGCCCCAAAGCCTCTACCGGTCCGCTCTCCGCGGCTCCTTTTGGGCTTTTACTTCTGGGCTTCTACCTGGCTTCTTCTTCCGCCCAGGGGTGGCACCGGTATATATACGGGTACAGTGTCCAATCATGTTAAAGTAAGCAAGGCAAGCTGATTGGCTAACATCATCAGTTGCCAGGCAGACTATATTGTTGAGCGGGTTGTTTACGCGGTAAGCAGGAAACTAACATATTCGATGGGAGGGGTAATCTACCTCAGGCCTCACTCTTTACTACAGGCCTCACGTCCGCCAAGTGAGGCGACCGGGCTCGGGGCTGCGGCTCCCAACATCTCCCCCTTTTTTATTTTTTATGAATGTGCGCATCGTAGCCCTTCCTGGACTGGGTGCAGAGGCTTATGCCCTATGCGTAGGCCCACCGTAGGTCCTTGGCTTAGACCCTGGTCGGCCATGCCATGGTCTGCCAAGGCCCTGAGGCCCTCGTCCTTTTTCTAGGGCCAGGCACAAACTGGACGGAACCTGGATGCACACAAGCTTGCACTCATTTCCTCTCCGTAAAGAAATCCCCTCGGAGAGAAATTTAGACCTGGGCAGCATCTAACAGTCCAGCGGCTTACGTGCAGGATGGGGTAGGGCCTGGCTTAGGTCGAGTCATGCTGGGGAGGCACGCTCTTACCCGTCATTGACTCACCTACCCTGCTGTGTATTGTCACCTTATGGAGGAGAATGAGGGATGCCCGCCATATCTAGACTCAGTCGTGGGCCAATTGTGCAAGCCATGCATATGCCTGAGGATCTTCTTGTCCATTTCGGGCTACCGCTATTTCTATTCATCTTATTGGTTGGTCTGTGATGGATCTCCAGTAGGGCAGGTCTGATCTTCAGTCGAGGGCTTTGTTGCCCGTGTCAGTCTCTCCGGTATCCACAGTGGTTCTCGTCCCGGTTCCTGTGGGAAAACACAAACCGCGCCTCGGTTCCAGCTGACCACTGGATCCGGGCCCATCCATTGTCCTGTCATAGATAACCGCGCCTTTGGAGGCAGGCCTTGGCTTACTCCCCCTTTTTGTTTTTTATTTTTTATTTTTTATTTTTATCTTTTTCGTTTTTTTTTTTTTTTTTTTTTTTTATTGGTACCAGGGATCGAACTGGCGATTGCCTGCTTACAAGGCAGGCGCGTATGCCGCTAAGCTAAACCTCCAGCCCCCATTTCCTCGACCGGCGTTTTTCTCAGCCTGCTCGGCAGAGAACTCTGTGTACCAGGCTCGCCAATCCAGGTAACTACCCGAGGGCAGACACGCCTTTGCCAGCTGAATCCAGTCCGCGGGGGTGAGGGGCCCAGAAGACAGATTCTCCAGCATGGCAATGGTGTAAGGCGCAGTTGGCCCAAAGGTTGTAACTGCATTTTTAAGTTCTCTAATCTGCTTTATCTCAAAAGGCTCCCATGCATTGCGTCCCTGGCCCATAGCTACTTGTACAGGAAATATCCCGTAGGGGCCACTATCTATCCCAGGTGGATGTACCTCATGAGACAAGCGTCCCCCCTGCCAAAGCCGCCTGTAAAAATACCGACCCGCCGGCGGTGGAGCATAAGACAGCGGCCGTGATTGGGCGGAAAATGGGGGCCCGTGCATCACTTCCTGTTCTGGCGAAAGGGGAGAGAGCTCCCAGGCGGCCGCCTCGTGGCGAGGGATCGCCTCCCTCTCGCGCCGGGGAGCGCTCAGGAGCTCTCTACTCCTCCGCAGACCAGGTTGAGCAGAGCGCAATTCGCGGGGCAACGCTGGAAAAGAACCCTGCGACTCCTTATTGAGCGATTTAGGCTCCTGACAGCTGGTCTCTTTGGCCTCCTTGCCATTCAACTTTCCCTCGTCCTCGGAGTCAGACGACTCCGAGGCTAGAGCCCCGTCCTCCTCCTTAGCATCCTTGTTCCCCTTGACAGACACCTCTCGGGAGCTCCCTGACTGGGCCTGCTCAGATACCCTGCGTACTTTTGTAAGCTCTTGAGAGCTTTCTCCACAACCACCCTCGCTCTTAGTGTTGCTACCTAACATGTTTCCCATCTTTTAATATGTTACTCACCGCGTGAGGCCCAAGGAATCCGCCACTTACGCGTGAGCCTGAGGGGAGTCTAAAAGCCCTGTAGGTGCGCGCCACCCAGAGCCCAGGCTTATCCCCAACTCACCTGTCTCGCAGCTCTGTACTGGAGCGTTGTCCACTTCCACGTCGCGGGGGTGATCAGTCCCCGTACGGGCCACCAAATGTCGATGTCCGCTCCCGGCCGGCAGGAAGGACACACGACAAAGTCTGGTAGTGGACAACCTTTTCTTTTTATTTTCCTTCTCCGTACAGCCTGCCCTGGGTTCTCCCAGCTGAAGCCTCCTCTGGTCCGCTCCCCGCGGCTCCTTTTGTGCTTCAGTCTGCCCCAAAGCCTCTACCGGTCCGCTCTCCGCGGCTCCTTTTGGGCTTTTACTTCTGGGCTTCTACCTGGCTTCTTCTTCCGCCCAGGGGTGGCACCGGTATATATACGGGTACAGTGTCCAATCATGTTAAAGTAAGCAAGGCAAGCTGATTGGCTAACATCATCAGTTGCCAGGCAGACTATATTGTTGAGCGGGTTGTTTACGCGGTAAGCAGGAAACTAACATATTCGATGGGAGGGGTAATCTACCTCAGGCCTCACTCTTTACTACAGGCCTCACGTCCGCCAAGTGAGGCGACCGGGCTCAGGGCTGCGGCTCCCAACAATCCAGTCCAGGTTAGGACAGCTGAGACCCTCAGTAACCTGTGCAGCACAGGGGCAGGATGGAAGTGAGGCAAATGTCATCACAGGGCTTAGGAAATGATGCCAGGGAAGAAGAATGAAACAGTCTCCTCTCAAAAGATGTAATCACCAGGGATTTGGGCTTTAGTTAGTCATCAATGCCATGGATCAGGGCACAAGGCGTTTGGGTTTGTTCACAGTGTCTGAGGTATGACAGTCCTAGCAGGCACTTGGTAACAATGACCAAAGAGGATGAAGTTGCCTCAATGGACAATTCAGCCAAAAACAACCTCCAACCCTCCCAGTTTACTGGTGGCCCAGAAGGAGACATACCCAAATCACTTAGCTGCTATCCAGGAGGGGGTAGGGTTAAGCATTCATTCTTTGGGAAGGTGAGGGTTAAGGAAAATACTACTAGTAACTGCAAACACCCCTTTAAATTGTTTACTTATTTCAGATGACATCCTCAAGGTAATGAGAACCACAGAAGTCACTGCTTTAGGCTGAGGACTTCACTCAGCAGCTTCAGCACCTGCTTAGAAAATGCAAGGTTGCGAGTTTGATCCATGCTACTGAAAAAACCAAAAAATAAGAAATTACTTTAAATCAACCAAAAGAGCACACACACACACACACACACACACACACACACACACTCTCTCTCTCTCTCTCTCTTGTAAGTCATCTAGAGTAAACAGTTTTTGTTACAATCACCCTATGAAACTTGCACAGTTGTGCACAGCAACAATTCCCATACTGTAGGAATCTGAGACAGGAATATCAGAAGTTCAAGCCTAGGCTGAAGAATAAGAAAAGTCAAAAAAAATGGAGAGACAGTGAGACAGAGACAGAGACAGAGTTAGAAAGAGCAAGGAAGAAGCAAGACTCATAAGGCCATGAGTTCATAAGGCCAGTGAATGAGAGAGAGAGAGAGAAAGAGAGAGAGAGAGAAAGAGAGAGAGAAAGAGAGAGAGAGAGAAAGAGAGAGAGAGAGAGAGAGAAGTTAAACAGAAAAAAGCTATGCACACATTATAATACCCAAATCTCTACTCAGAAGTGTTCTAATCCACCGTTTGTTTAGTTTAGGTTTGTCTTTTTGAAACAAGGTCTCACTTTGCAGTTCAGGCTAGACTTGAGCTCACTGTGTAACCTAGGTTGGTCTCAAACTTTCAAGAATCCTGACTCAGCCTCTTGAGTGCTGGGATTACAGGTCTGCACCACCATGCCCTGCTTCCACTATTTTTTTTAAAACCCAGGCTTCAGAAAGTTTTGCTAGAGGGAGACACACAATGCACTCAAGCGTGGAATGTGGGTGCTCAAGAGATGAGGCACCTAATCCACCAGTTTTGATGCACAGTGCACAACGCAGCATGATCTATAATGTGATTCCAGGAGAACAGGAAAGTGTCTCCCTCTAGAGGTGAGGACCAGTCCTCCCCATATGGGTATGATAGGTCTCTCCAGTACAATCCAGCTGCCCTTGAGTTGGGGAGGCAGTTTTGACAGTTACCCTAGCACCTCTCTTCAATTGCCAATAGTCATGAATCTGTCTTCACTTTGCTATTCTCTGACAATGTATGCTTTTGGCATTGAACACTGCAGGGTGCACCCCCAACGCTGTTCCTTTAGTAGTTATGAAACAGTGTCAGCAAAACAAAGGGCCAGAGATATGGACTACTGAACATTTATCATGATTGTCAAGACTCTTTTGAGAGATGAGCCTTCCATAATCCTGCCTCATGGTCTAGGAACAATGAACCTACCAGGTTGATGGCCAGGTGCAAGGAAAGCAATTGGCAGCCTGAATTTCTGAAGATGCAGGCAGATGCCAACCAATGATGATTCTGCTCTCAGTCAAATATTTACCAGTCAGGAGGTCATTTAGCCACTAGTCCATGAAATTAGTGCCCTCTGGAAGAGCATGGGGTGGGATGCAGCTGCCTCCCTTGTCTGTGGCCTGAGGCTCAGAACAGAAAGTGAGGTTCCCTGACATCTGCCAGGTCTCTCTGCCTGTCCATGGGAGCCTGGCAGGAAGTGAAAGGGTGCAGAGTAACCTCCCTGGGCACACACTCTACCTCCCTCCCAAACCTTGACCACATACTGGAATCCACAGTGTCTTGTGCCTGGGACCCACCACACCCTGCCTGACATGGGGTTCATGCTCCAGGTGACAGAATATGGTCCCCTAGGGTATGGTTCCCAATGAGCCCAGCTTCCATAGATGCCTCTGTCTTTTGGGGCCCAGGTTCAACCCTCCCCTGTTGGAACCTTCATTAAGTGCTGCTCTGTTATTCTGAGACTGTGAGGCAGCTGCAACACAGACAGTCATGACCTTGGCCATGACCAAGTGCTAGGTCACAGGTTTGAGCAGCCATAGAGAGCACATTTTGAGAGGATCACATGCAGTGTCTGGGTCACTGACCCCAACATTATATTCTGTGCACCCAGGAGGAGGGGGCTTCCTTCCTGTGTAGACAGAGCCTTGTGGTGGGGAAGAAGCCACTGCCCAGCTCCTGGCTGCAGACCACATCATAGTGTTCTTTTTTGCTCTGCATAGCTCCCATGGAGCATGAAGCTCACTCTCTGAATGGAATTTTCCCACTAATAATCAACCCCAAACACATGAGGAGTCTGACTTTGACAGAAGCTTACTTTTTGGAGCTGAGCAGCCCTGAGCCTGGATTCTTTGGTGTGGGATTTCATCAGTCCAGGTTCACCATGATCTCACAGGTCAAAGGCCCCATCTCAGACAGCACAAGGCTTGAAAGGTGGCCTGTGAGACACAAGGTCAAGAGCAGGTCTCTATTTACACTGGGCCAGCACTGCTCCTTTGGGTATCAGATGCATAGTCTATAAGGGAAATGGGTTACACTCAGCTGAATTCAGCAATGTGAGCAAGAATTCCTGAGGATGAGAGCATGGGAACATATAGCAGGCTAGGTCTCTTGTGTGCTGTCTTAGTTACTTTTCTCTTGCTGGTGAGGCAAAATACCAGGCACCCAAATTTAAAAAGGGGAGGGTGTTTTAGTTCACAGTTTGGAGAGGTTTCAGTCCATTACCTGCTGGCTTCAAGGCAGGGTGGGACATGACAGAGGGCAACAGTCCATGGCAGTGGAAAACAGTAAAAACAGGTGAGGAGGGGAGACGAAGTCTCCTTCCATCCCTTACAATTTAAGCAGGTACCAACCCTAGGGCAGGTGTTCCACAAACACCCTTAATCTCAGCATTAGACCATGAATACATCACAAGCTTAGTTTCAGCAACTTTTGAAAAAACCATTCTCCTGTGACTACATGAGGCTTTGGGGGTACAACCAGATGCAAAATGTAATGTGTGCAATATGTACTACCAGTGAGAGACGGTACAGCCTTCTGACCTGGCTCTAATGCAGAAACTTGAATCCAGAAGCTAGGGACTCACTGCTTAATTTCTAAAGAACCTTCCTGTGTACATAAGAAGCTCTGTTACCCAAGTGCTCACTCAAGTGGCCATGAGTCCCCAGCAGGAAACAGGAATAGAGATGGGTTTTTTCAGGCCTCAGATGCAAAGCAGAGGCCAGGCAACCCAGGTAGAGGGAGATTCACTAGGGCTCTGGAGGCTACATGGGGGCTGATAAGTGAGCTTGAGCTGGTCTAGGGTTTCGGTAACCACAGGGTGAGAATAAATTCTAGATGGGGAGGGGAAGGTGCGCGAGATCAGCTGAAGGACCTAGCCTGGCTTCCCCACCAGGCCAGCAAGCCCCAGGTGCTGTCTGAAAGGCTGCCATGGGGAACTGTACTAAAGGACTTGGTTCATCACATGGCTGGTGGCTTCTGTGCTGTCACTAGAAAGGTGAATCCTTTCCCACTTAGGCAATCCCAAAACAGACAAAGTGAGACCTCCTGGTTTCTGTCCTGGCTGGCTGGTGGCTTTGAGGGCTTCCTGGATCATAAATGCTGGTGAACACACCTTAGTGACTATCTGCTCTGTGGGCCTGGGTGTCCCTTTCATCCCTACCATGGGGGAGCAGGGTTATGAAACAGGGCATGGCCCCTCCCAGCTCACTGTGCAGGGCAGACCCTGTAGCTCTATGTGCAGCCTGTGCTTCCAGAAGCTGCCATGTCTCTGTACGCTATACTCAGAACTCTGGGAGGCTGTAGGTGAGTCCTAATGGCCCCATTCTCTGCTTGTCTGAGATCTCAGAAGCTTCTTGCACACTACTAGTCACTGCACCAACAGTGCTGCCCCAGACATCAGCCTGGAGCAGGTCCCTGCAGGGCTGCAATCCACATACCTGTACCACAGTGGGGCCTTGCAATAACAACAGATGCCAGCAGGGGGAGAGAGTGAGCTAAGGGGATTCTGTAATGAGGCCCAAAGAGGACAGGGGATATTCAGGGTCAGATTACATTTTCAGCACTTCCCTCAAGGGCGTGTAAACAGCAGGCCTGTGGTCATGTCCCCAAAGGAAACTGGGGTCTAATTCTTCTACTATCACCTCCTCTCTGCTCAGCCAACTCGGCCAGGTGCCAGGTCACTGTCCACACATTAGTGGGAGCCTCAGAATAGGGACGTGGACACTAAGTCACTTCACCTGCTGTCATGATTTACTTCTGCTGTTTTAGTTAACTGTAACGCCTGGGCCCATTTACCCCTTTGGCACTGGTGTGACTGAGCTTCTACCCTGTCCCCAGCTCTGACACATCATCACATCAGCAGGGGTGCACTCACCCAAAACCTAGGCCCTTGCTACTTTGTCCATGTCTCAGGGAAAATATCCAGGCCCTCAGGTCAGAGGTTGAGGCCCCACTAGGCTAAATGACATTGTACCAGGAGAGAGTGAACACAGCCACTCAGCCTTTCATGGCTAAGGAAACTGGACCCAATTTCTTCAGAAGCACCACAGGGAAGTACCCTGTGTGTCATCATACACAGTTCCCCACTCCCACACCCAGGACAAGCCTGTTTTCTCATCTCCAGAATATGTGGTTGTCATAGGCCACGTGAGATGATACTCTTCATGTAAGGAGCTAATGACTTATTTGCTCAGAACTGATCTGAAAATGCTATTATTTCTAACTGCTCCTTATGAAATTTAACCTTTGAGTATCACTACAGCTTCCAACACTCACGGTGGGGCATGGCTGGGCCAGTAACTTCAGGCTTCCCACTGTCTCATCACAGACTGGAAATCAGTCAGTGGAGAACCTGGCAGTGGTCTGCACAGTGAGGGTGACACAGGCAAAAGGGCTGAACAGCCTGATGGAACCCCTGGAGCAGGCCTTTCTGTACAGCTGCCGTATCCAAAGCTGTTCCTTTCCAGGTTGCTCAAGGGCCAAAATTTCCACCCCATAGGCCCTGATGATGGGAAGGAGAGTTTGCTCTCAGGTGCACAATGTGACTCAGCCACCTAGAGCTGAGTCTTTGAAATGTGTTTATCTTTCAGCCTCAGTTCACTGAGAATTGAGAATTGCACCCAGTAGCAGTACAATTCTCAGAACAGTGAATTGCACCTAAGGCCAATCTTACAGGGTCCCTATGGAACAAAATGCGGTTTCCAGGCAATTGCTGACCCCAGCCAAGGCTCTGTGGAAGCCCTGTTGAGTAGCCATGTTTATTCTCCATTGAGCTGCTCTCGCCATGGTAAAGGTTTGTTTCTCCTTCACTGATCCCTACACTGAATAAACATTCTCTCTTCATTGTAGAGGAGATTGGAGAGTTGCTCTATGGGCTTTGGGATGTATTATTCAGAGACAGATTCTCTGGGGACTGGCAGAGGCATCAGCCCCTTTTAGACATCAGGGCAGGAACCACTTGGTACCATGAGTACATGAATATACATGGAGCTACACCATGCACAGACACTTTTCCAGGCACTGACCATGATCCAATGACCAGGAAATATGTATCTACTCCCCTCTTGACCCTCCACACTAGTGGGGGCTACCCTGAATGCAGATCATGTATCACTGACATTATGGTACATGAGACCCCCTCTTGGCTTCCCTAGACAAGGATGCACAACAGTGGAAGAGGAGCCCAGAGGAAGCACAGAGTACTTGGTGGCAAGTCACTGCACAATCTAACAAATGAGGAAAGGTGTAACAGGACACATCCCTCTGTCCCCTCACTTCTCACATGTTTATGGAAGACAACCCCTGTTCCAGAGCAGACATTTTCCATCCCCCCATGAAGGCAACATGCCACTGGGGAGCTCTAGACAGATGTGTGTACAGCTTCCCTGAAAAAGGGAGAGATGGTCACCCCAGTGTCCACAGACTCTCCCATGGAGTCATCTGTCAGTCTCTCAGGGATGTCTAGGCCAGCCCTGCTTCACTGGTGGTGGAGATAGAGTGAACTGGGCTCTCCACTGCTGGAGCAGCAGGCAGGTGTTGAACTCAGCAGGTTGCCTTGGGTGAGCAGTTTGGGAGGGAGGACCAGACCTCACACTCAGCTCCCCACACCTGTCTCCTCCAGAACCACAGCCCTGCTTCTTAGCTCTAAGCAGCAGCTGCAAACCCACATGGACCCTCCAATGCAACTCCACTTCTCTGAGCTGGAGAACTGTGAACACAATGAGGCAGAAACAAGGGTGAGAAGGACTGGGTATAGGCTTGAGGGTATGTGAGGAGGACAAGGCTAAGGGACCACCCTGCAACTCTGAGACACAGCAGTCAGTGGGTGGATGCAGTGTGGGAAACTTCCTGATAGTGGATTTTTGCACAGAGCTGTCTCTAACAGGCACTGGGAAGTTTGTTTGCTCTGTAAGGAACATGGGAAATTGATGATCTTTCCTCCTTTTGCTGTTGAAGGGTCGGCTGGACACCAAGCTCAAGGAACAGCTGAAGAGTTTGTACCTGATTCAGCTCCAGTGCCTTCATCAGCTCTGGGACCACGGGAAGAGGCTGCACCAGGAAGCCCATCTCTGTCAGCTCAGATGTATGATTAACAGTGGCTTCACAGCCGGTGTCAGCTCCTCCACTGAGGCCAGCTCCTGCTGAAAACCTGACTTTCCCATCTCCTCCACTATTTTTTTCCATTTTCTTGCACTTACCTCTATACTCTTTTTAAATATTATGGCTTGAATTAATTTTAAACAAATTATAGGATTTCATTCATTTTAATTAAAATCCTCAGGGAAGTGGCACTATCACATTCTCAATGTGTACAGCCTTCATTTCTGCCCAGTTCCAGAATGTTTCCCCCAACTTCATTCCCATTTGGACACCATTCCCTCTCTTCCCTGCCATCCCAGCCACCACTAATCTTTCTGCCTCTGTGATTTATTACCCCAGGTTTTCACATCAGTGCATCACAGCTCTGTTTGGCCTATCCATACTGGAAGAGATTAACTGATATTTGTCTTTGATAAAGGGGACTATCCTAGATAGACTATAGGATATAAGTAAAAATTCAATACATTCATCTTTGAGGTTGGAATTACCTTTCCATTTGTTTTGTGAGATACGAGATGAACTCTTACAATTCAAAAGGGGATCTGCTCATATGGCCCACAAGTGTATAATATACACAGTATCCCACTGCAGATACATTCAGGGACACAGCACTGAGATGTGCTGTGTCCCCATTTGACTTCAGGTTTTAAGGCAGGTGGGGAAGAGAAGTGGGGAGAAAATGGAGGGGCAGAGCAGAGCCCTTTCCCTCAGCTCCCATCAGACCTCTACACAGGTCCCTGGACATTGTTTAGATAAGCATAGAGGTTTCTTCCACACAGAGAGCTACACAACAACAACACAAAAAATAAAGAAAATGCTGCATAACTTCTTAACTTTCCTTTCAGGATTGTTGTTCACAGCACTGCTAGAAGCAGAAAGGAACTGGGACCCTCCCTACCCTGCAGGTAGATGGTGAGGGGGCCAGTGTGGGCCATGGGAACCAGGGGAAGCTGCAGGGATGCTGAGCTCAGTCTCTCTGTGCCAACAGGGAAAGAGACCAAGGAATCTGGTCATGAAATAACCATGGATGCAAGATGGATGTGTGTGAGAAAGGTCTCAGTTTTTACAATGAAATGTGTCTGACATCAATGTGCATACACAGGATACACTGCACGCTGGACCAAAGAGGGCTGGTGTGGCTCTGCTCCCAGAACTCCTTCCTGAAGGCCCTAGGCCCCTTGGGTGACTCAGGGAAACACTGTATGAGAAGGTCAGCCTGTTACAGAGCCCACCTTGACAGAATGTCTTCCACCCAGGTACAGATTTCAACTGCCACATGTGGACTCACCACAGTTATGGAGCAGGACAGATGTTTACAGGGAGCAAATCAGGAGATGGGGACACTGCAGGCAGGCCAGAGTATGAAGCCAGAAATAAGATACGGGCACCTGACCAGCTCCAGTTTCCTGCAGCAGTAAACTCCCGACAAGAACAGTGTGCATTAAAGACTAAGTAAGTGAAAGGAGTTACTGGCAAAAATATATAAAATACAAAAATAAATGGCTGCATCCCCAAGTAAAATGAGACGTGACCCTTAGTGGGAATGTGGTCTCCTTTGGTGTCACTGACCCACACCCATAAGGAACAAACACACTGATAAACAGAGCAAAAATTAATATAGGCAATGGGTCAATAATCAAAACTCATCAATAACAACAACAAAACCAGGATAAGGCAAATGACCCAGTGAATTTTTTCAAGTGTATAATAAAAAATAAATAATAATCATTTTTGGATTCTTCCAGGAATTTGAAAGGAAAAATCCAACACCAACTTCTTTTAGATGACAAAGTCACCCTGACAATGAAGCCAGAAAATAATGTATTGAAAAATAAAATAAAACAAAATAAATGAAAGCACCCTACTGACCAATATTCCTAATGAACATAAGCAAGATTATTCAGCTAAATTTGCCAGCACATGCAACAGTTAAGCACCATGATCAACACTCGGCTCAATCTCAGTGATGCAAGAACTGTCCCACTGTAAATCCATTCAGTGTCACTTGTCACTCTCACAGAATGAGACAGAAGTAACCTCTCAATAGATTTGGAAAAATAGCTTTGAAAAATACTGAGTTACAACATTTTCTCATTGTAAGAACTACCCACACACCATGCATTGGGATAATGGACCTCAGCACATCAAAGATCATGCATGAGAAGCCCATCCCTGATGTTGTGCTCACAGGCAGATAAGCAGCAAAATTTTCTTCTCAGATCAGGAACCAGACAAGGCTTGCAATGCCTTTCAACACAGTATTCCAAGTCCTATCCCTAGAGTTTACTCAAGAATAAGAAATCAATGGCTTCCATACCAGAAAGGAAGAATTAAGCATGGTCTCTGTTTCCTGAGGACACAGCCTTTCATATAAGAAACTTACATCTCACTGAAAACCTTTTAGAACAAATTCACAAATCATATAGCGTGCAGGTTACAAGATCCACATGTCTTAAACAATTCATATCTATGTGCTTCAAACAAACTGCAGCCTCAAATACAAAGAACACAATTCACTTCATAATTCATCAAATAGAATTAACACTTAGGATAAATTTAATGAAATCACCTGTTGTTTAAAATGTGTAGAAATTGATGCAATCAGTGAAATAGCACTAACAGAAGAAAACACATAGCATGATGGTGGATAGGAAGAATTCATGTTGTTACAATATATGTGCATCCCAGAGCAACCAGCCATTCAAAGCATTCCTGTCAAAAATACCACTGATATTTTCCTAGAAATCAAAAAATCAATATAAAAATTCACAAAGAAGTACAACATCCTCTAGCCATGTAAAGAACATTAAACTTAGAAGTACCAAAATCCCTGCTGTCAAGGTATATTTTAAAGAGATAGCAGTCCAAAAGGTCTTATACTGCAATAGGACCGCAGATTAAAATGATTAGTCCAGATAAAAAAGTACTCATAGAATCACCAGGAATTTGGTATTGTATCTTGCTTCCATTCCTGTCCTTTCCTACATTTTCTTTTTCTTTTTCTGGTCAGGGACTCCCCCTGTCTCTCTGGCCTGAGCTGAAATCAGAGTGTGTTGCAGGCTTGTCTGGAACTCCCAGGAATCCTGCTGCCTCAGTGGCCTGAATGCTGACATGACAGGCATTTTCACCGATCCCTGCACAGCCAATGAGTTTTTAAGAACACCATGATGAAACCACATCTGGTGGTGTGGCTTGTAAGCTTACCACTCTGGAAAACTAAAACAGGAACATCATAAATTCAAGGAGAGACTCACCAACTTAGCAACTTATTAAGAAACTCCTCAAAAATGAAAGACTTTTAAAAGTGGAAGGTAATGGAACTAAATACAAAACCTCTGTATTCAATTCTGGAAACTAAGTGTAAAACCAAAATCATAATCAAAACAAAAATTTTGGAAAGTAGAAGGGAAAGGCAAAAATGTTTTACCCTGGCCTGACCTTCTGGAGGGCAGTGGGCCCCAAGTAGCTTTAATGTTCACATCTTTCTTGGGAGTTGACTTCAGTCATCAATTGCCATGAGCGATCAGTGAAAAAGAGACTGTGCTTCAAAGATACCAAGCCTCAGTCCCACAGCAGAAGGCATTTGGAGTGATCTCCTGAATCCCAGGCTGACCACTGTTACAGTTAAAAGCAGTGACTCTACTAATATTGTTAATGGGATTTTGAGTCTTACTCACTATGAAAGAAACTGTGTATTAGGAATGTAGGAGATAGCTTAACTAGATAAATTCTTTCTACAAAGAGTCTAAAGATCAAAGCCAAGTATTTTATTCCACGAATACACAAAATTACTGCCAATTGTCAACTCAAGATAATGTTCACCTGTAATTCCAGCCCTCTGGGAGTGAGAGGAAGGATGAGGAAGGGTTTAACTCTAGCCTGGGAAACTCAGAGAACTGGTGAGACCATGTCTTAAAATCTTTTTTAAAAACTTACAAAAGTATGAAATTATTGATCATTAAGAAATCCTGGAAATCACTGTGCAAGGTACTTTAACCACTGTTATTCTACAATTATTTTTATCTTTCCATAGACTTAAAAAGAGTATCTTTTATATGGTCCTTAGTTTTATTTTAAAAAATAGCAATTGCTTGATCAACTTCTGATTCTATATATAAATTTAGGAAATGAAAAAAAGCAATGATCACATTCTCTTCATACTGAACTACACAAATCTTAAGAAGATATATCCAGTAGCATATCTACAGTCATCTCAGTAAAACATTCAAAAAAATTTAAACAATGCAAACTTGGTAACACATCAATGTCTACATGATGGGAAACTTTGTGCTACATGTGCTGACTAAAGTACACTTGTTAGAAAAACTCACATATGTTTTTATTCTGAATTCACAGTCAATATTTGACTTTGTATTTTTGTTATTTTCCCTCTTCTTTCTTCCTCTCTTTCTTTCTTTCATTCTTTGTTTGAGACAGGGTTCTGCTATGCAGTTGAGGCTGGCCTTGATCTTCCCTTGTAGCCCAGGATGACCTCAAACTTACAACAATCCCCTGCCTCAACCTTTGAGTACTGGAATGACATGTGTGTACCAACATTGCTGACTGTGTTTTACTTTTTAAATTTTCTCCAAAAAATACTTACTCAGAGTTTTGTGATATTCTTATATTTTCTCAGGTTGATTATACAAAATCAAATCAGAAGCCACAGAAAATACAGTTTCAAAATCCTCACCAACATCTAACATAATGTAAAATAACATAGCATAGCACAGTATACCATAATAAAACAAATCAAAATAAAATGAAAAGCAACCACCTAACTCTGCTAAACAACTGTTTCCAATGATATTTTAAGAATTTGTAAGTTAGCCATAAACCAGCAATATGATCCAGTAAATTCACATTTAAGTAGTTTTTCTTTAAAAGTCTGCATTGACTCAAGCCCATGTATAGGAATGGCTATGGCAGCTCATTTTCATGGGTTGACACAGAAACAGAAGAAATAGCCATCAGCAGATGGGTGAGGGGTGCATGAACAAGTCACAGCTGGTTTTTTTCAGCCCCCCAATGGCATGTGGTGGCAGCACACTGGGAGCCCAGCATGGAGACACTGCTTGAAGGAGACCAACCAAAGAGCATTGCGCCTGATCAGCCTCAGGGCCATCACCTCTAGGAAATGTAAACTACCTAGCAGGGACACAAAGCCCATGGTCTATTTGGGATGGGAGGACAGGAAGTCATACCAGTTGCTATGAGGCAAGTTCCCCAGGAGGCATGTGCATGTGTCTTTCCTCAGCATGGGGTGATGATGTCCATGGCCTTGGAAAGCCAGCCCTTTCAATCACCACCTGCTGACCCCTCCACAGGATGTCAGAGTGCGGAACACTACTGTGTGTGGTCGAGTTAAACATCTAAGAATAAGTAATCATTCATATGCATATGAGAGTAAAACTTGCTAGGAATCCTCACCTAGACATGTGGGGGTTATAACATGAAACGTTCACATCCTTTGGGAAAATTATTATGGGTATTCTGGGAAGTTCTCCATACAGTCTAATGGAATTGAAATGAAACTAACATGAAGCGAGGAAAGAATCTCATCTTAAATTTGACAGATCTCTAAGTGAAACCTAATTCTCAATGAAAAGAACTTTTGGATGGAAATGTACACTTGGCACCCAACCTGCCACATCTGAGGCATCTACATGTTGGTTGTATTAAAAATTTCAAAGTGAAGAAAAGTGTAAAACCACACTCAATTTTCTAGTTTTTCACTTGCCGTTTCTAAGGAACACAATAAAAAGAAAGGGTGCATCAGTGGGGGCAGGGCAGCTATGGACCCCAGCACATGACACAACTTCCTTGGCAACAGGTCTAAACAGAACTCTGAAGGCTCTGGTCACCAGGCACCTTGTTCTGGCAACAGTTAACCTATACAGGCACTTGGTTCAACAGAGTGAAAAGTGAATATACTGTGCTGCTTTCCAAGGCCTTGAAGCCCCAGCCTCAAGATCCCACATGGGAAAACCTCATGGGAATGAAGGAAAGGATGGTTCACTGGGCCAAGATGCTACAGGATGCTTACCAGGAACTGCCCAAATGTCAAGGGCAGCATAGGCTTCCCAAGAGACCAGAGACAAGAGAGATCCCAGGACAGGTGTCCCTAGGCTCGGCCACCTGCCACTCAGAGACACCAAGTACAGGACAGGTACATTAAGGCCTGACCACCTCTGTGAGTTCTCCTAAACATTTCCAATTCTAAATCATCAGTGAAAGGGCTCTGAGGACCAAGGGCAGATGCTCTGCAGAAGGGGCAGGTGCTGGGACACATGAGCCTGTGCTCCTGTCATGTTCCCACCCAGGACAAGGCAGCCTCGAGGAGAAGGGCAGACCTCATGTTTATCCACAGCCTCCAGAGTCATCTCTTGTCCTCCTGGGTAGACATCTCGTACACATCTGTCTGTCTTTAAGGAACATAAGATTATCTGGGTTCACAAAGTGAAACCTGTGGTGTCTGATTCTCAGGCTTCCTGTTGGTAGCTGGGCACTGCCCCATTTGAGCTGCATACAGAATATCAGCATGGAGATGGACCCTGGAACCTGTGTGCCACATCCCTGATTCAGACATGGTACCCACAGTAACAACATGTATCGGCTCTGGTGCAGGGTGTGTGAGCAGAAGTGACTGTATGGAGACCCCCAGATGACTGAGAGGAACTTTGTGTCAGATCAATCCTTCCAGCACCTCCCTCCAGGGCTTTTCAAACACTGGGCCCATGGTCCTGCTCCAAAGGAATCTTGACTCCAAGTGCTCAACTACCATATACTCTCAACTCTGTCTCTACCTTGTCACAGGCAAGGTCACTGTACACATATCAGTGGGAGCAGGAGAAAGGGGACAGATGAAGGTCATTTCATTTCTTGTCATGATTGAATTCTGCCATTGCACCTTATTGTCAGTCCTGGGCCTGGTGTCCAAGGACAATTAGTGAGCTGTCTTTCCCCTGCTGTCTCCAGCTCTTACACAGCATCATCTTGCTAGAGATGTGCTCACCTCAAATGTCATCCACTCTGTCCATTTCTCTGGCACTTGTCTCATGGGAATTTTCAGGCTCTGCAATTATTATTGCAGGAGCATCTGGGCAAAATGAGTACAAGAAGAGATCAGTGAACACAGCTGCTCAGCCTCCCATGGCAATGGAAGAGGAACTTAATTCCTTCCTGGGAACTTTTCATCAGAAAACTGAGAATATTCTGTGGTGTCTCATTAATGGACCTGGGCATCCAGAATGAGCCTCCTTTTCTCATCTCTAAAATGGGGGGCTGTCTTAGGGCTCATAGCTTTTTTCATGTATAAACTTCTTTTCAACCTCTCTATCAAGGTGATCTGAGCATACTAGTATTCCTAAGTGTGCCTATTGAAATGTAACTTTTAATATGAGAATTCCTTTTCTGCAAGGACCATCCTGTGAGCCCATTACCACGAGCCTCTGTGGACCAATTGGAGTGTGGGCTTTGCTTCATCCCCAAACCCTCCTGAGAAGCCACATGCAGGACACAAATTTCATATCCAGCCACAGTCTCACCACATTCTCAGAAGTCAGGCAGCAGAGAGCCTGGCAGAGGTCTCTACAGGAAGCAAGGTGCAGGCAGATGGGCCTCACAGCCTGAAGGAGCCTATGGAGCTGGCCTTCTGGATAGATCCTCCAGATCTCTCCAGATCCCTGGACTCCTCCAAGGATCACATCTCTACCCCACAAGCACCAAGGCTGAGAAGGGGAGTTCTCACCTTAGCAGCCCAGTGGGACTTGGCCACCTTTGGATTCAGGTCCTGGCCATATGCAAGGGCCTCAAACAACCCTAGTTTACAATGCTGAATGGGTGGGGTCTGAGTGGATTCCAACATTTGGGTAACTAAGGATGAAATGGGGGCTCGATGCCAAGTGTGGCCTTGGCCCCATGAAGACCTACTGTGGAGGCTGTGATGATTCTGAAGGATGATCTTCCATCTGATTCACTGACTAATACTTGGTGGTTGCAGTTCTGTTCATTGGAAAGAAGATTGGAGAGTAACTTTGTGGACTTCAGCATTTGTTCAACACAGGAAATCTTAAGAACGGCAAATTTTCCATGGCTGTCAGATGTCATGGAAGAGCAGATAGATGTCATCAACCCACAAATGTACAAGAAGACACACTGTGTACAGACACTTTTCTGGGCATCCACCATGATCCTATAAGTAGAGCCAGTGCAACCACTGCCCTTTTGAGTTTTGATGTTCTTTGGAGGCCACAGAGTCACCCTTGGCAGCAGAACAGATATTGCTCACCTCAAGGCCATTGTTCTGGTCCCCAGGCCTCCCTAGATGTGGGGACAGACCATAAACAAGGAGTTATACAGAGGCTAAGAGAACTGGGCAATGCATCACTGCCTGATCTAGAGACTGCAGCGATACAGGACAGACACTGATTGATCCCTCCCTTCTCAGATATTCATGGAGCGTCATCCCTGAGCCCTTGAGTGCAAAGACAGGGAAGATTCCACTCTCTGTGTTCACCACACTGAATTGCACTGGGGACGGGCAGGGAGAAACTGTGTCAGGATTCCCTGTACAAAGCAGAGGTATGATTCAATTGAGCAAGAACTCCCACCCACTGAGACTTCTGTCAGCCTCTAAGAGCTCCGTGGGCTGTAACTGCCCAATTATGGGTGGGTGAGGATGGGGATGGGTGTTGTACAGACTGGACAGGAAGCCCATGCACCATTCTCTACAAGTGAGCTGTGCAGACATTGTGGCAGGAAAGGCCAGGCCTCTCACTCTGCTAGCTCCCTGTCTCCCCAGGTCTTCTGTGCTTGATGCCCACTTGGAAATATATGCCCATGTGGATCCCCAGGCTGAGCTTCTACTGGAATAGCTGGAGTCTCCTGAACCACCAGAGACTGAGCCCTAACATAAGTTTCCCTGGAGTGTGGGATGTGGGCTTTTGGGAGGTGATGGCCTTGGAACTCAACAAAGTGTCCATATGCTTGGTGACCCAGGAGCATGACACACTCAGCGGTCAATGTGTGAATACAGTCAAGGAGGCTTTGTTGGGTCTGTATTGGTGCACATGGCTGCCTGGACAGGCAGTGGAAATGTTTTGCTCAGGAAGCCCATGGACAGTTGGCGATCTTTTCACTTCCTGCATCTACAGGACCAGGTTCAGCCCATGCAGAAGTTGCACCTGCAGACCTTGTGCCAGCTTCACCTGCAACTCCCTCACCAGCTGTGATCCCAGAGCAAGAGCCAGCACCTGGATTCCTTTGTCCATCAGCTGGAGATCTAAGCCTCCTGGTGCCTCCACTCAGGAGTCATCTCTTGAGGTCTACCTGTGTTCAGCTCTTGACCCACACCTTCCATTCCCCTCTTTTCCAGATTTACTTATTACTGTATTCACTGCTACGCTTATTTACCAGAGATATATTAGTGATAGAACAAACGTAAATAAAATTTAAAATTTTAATGTTGTTTAAAATAATCAGCTTGCTGGCATTCAGTGCATTCTCAATTTGAAGCTAATTTCCCTAAGGTCCACTTCCAGAATACATTCTTCAAATGTTTACACAACGGTGTTTTCTTTTCTTTCCCCTCTTGCACCATCCCAGCCACCACAGATTGTATATTCTCATAATTAACCTATGTTACATTTCCCACATCAGTGCCATAAAGTTCAATTTGGCCAGAGAATGCTGGTAATGACTTTCTAGGGTTAGAGTAAGCTTTAGGGTTTGGCTAGACTTTTAAGGTTAGGTTTGGGCTAAGCTCCCAAGTATCGTATCATTACCCACTGTATTGGTCATAAAGAAAGGACAATCAAGACAAAGCAGCACCTTGTGTTGCCAATGTCTTAGTCCTGAAATGTGTGCTCCATGCACAAAACTTTGAGAACAGTCACTGGTTGTTGGATTGTACCACTGTGCACAAGATGGGGCCTAATTTCCATTCTATGCATCACATATGCAATGGACCTATCACCAATGTAATCAGCATACATGGTATATAGGTACTAATAAAAATATACAATAATCTGTAAACAAAACACAAAGCAAGAAAATCTATTCAGACATGTGGGAAAAAAAGAGCAACTGATGAAAAACCTTACACAGGGAGGACACGCTCTAACTGGCCAGCAGTGGGTCCTTCATGCGGATGCAAACCTGTAGAGCAAAGCATCAGCTGTTCTCAATCTACATCCTTGCTAATGGAATTTCTGGGTCTAACCTTCCTATCGTAGGAATATGCACTTTTATACTTTTGTCTATGCACTACCTAACAGAGACACATAGAGAACTAACTGTGCTGAGTACCAGAGATCTACAGAAGCAGCTCAATCTTGGGGAGACAAGTGAACCCACACTGCCAATAGCTGGTGCTGACTGAGTCATGGAACAGAAAGTGAAAACCAAACACAGGAATGTCTTCTGGAGGAGCCCTCAGTCTGGCTCCCAAGTCCTGCCTTTGTAACTCTGTTCAGACCCCTGATTTCTAGCAAAGTGGTCAAAACTGCTGTCTCCTTTCTAGCCTCAGAATAAAGGCTCAAAAGGGGGTCTAAGAGTGACAGCTGGAGGTGACCCTTGCCGCTCTGTAACTGCTTTCTTTGTAGGAGAAAGCCCCTTGTCTTCCTCCTCCTTCCTCCCCTGTCACTCCCACTAACTTTTGAAGGCTGAGCTGCTGCCCAGCAGTCTGGGCAGAGATGCTCAGCAGGGCCTTCAATACACTTTTATCAACATACTTTTATATGTGACATACTGTGTCACATACAGACAGCTTTCCAGTAAATTATCATGAGATGGAAAGATGTAGTAAAAATTGACAGTTAGTTGGAAGGAACCCTGCTTTATACACCAAGATACCCACATCAATGTGGTGGTGAAGGAAATGTATGGGATTCTTGCCCCACTCCGTGGCCACTCAAAACTTGGCTGCCCCATTGCTGATCACACCCCACCACACTTGACTAAATTCTCATGGATACCAGGACTCGAACACTAGGTATGTCCCTCATGATCCAATGAGCAGGAAAGTGAGAATGCAGCAGTGCCTGGCAACTAGCTGGCCAGACAGAAAAAGAGATGACAATGGCCATGACCACCATACCTGAGGGTCAGTCACTGAGAGGTACATTATGCACAGGTGAGCCTTGGGCCATCTCCTTTCCAGGTGCTGTCCACTCCTGAGGGGCCCAGAGATATACCAATAACAGGGTGGTGACAATTCCAGGCCTTATAACATGGTCATTTGGTCTTGGGACAGAACAGAGATGTACTGTAACAGTTGGGAAGAATTTGTCCCCAGACACAGTTGGGCTTGGGCACCCTTATTTCCCTTCCTTCCAATGTGCGGTCCAGATCTCAGGGTCCTGCTTCAAGGTCTGGTGCACACAGCTTTTGTTCCCTGGCCAGATACAATTCTGCTCATCCTACAGGAGCTATTTCAGAGTTACTGTTTCTACTTGGATTGTGCCAGACAGGAGCATCTGCATTTGTCTCCCCACATATCCAGATACACATGCATCACATGGCAACTCACAGTTTAGATCAGCTCCTTAGATGCTCCACAGATTAGAGTTTCCAGACTGATTTTGAGACCTCTATTCTAAGCACCATGTCTTGAGAACTTCTAGAACTGGGAGCCAAAATTAAGGGCTCCTAGTAACCTCAATCCTAGGCCTTGGGCCAAATGCAACACAGGTTGGATTAAGCTTGTTCTAGGTGATAACCAATGCCTGTGGAAACAGGATTCTCTTTTGGACAAAAAAGGATGGGAGGAGCATAGAGCACCTCCTAGGCCAGCCAGGGCTAGCACAAGCCCAGCTGTGTGCTCTTAGAAGGAGAACAGAATATAGGAGGAGGAGGGAGGGATGCGTGAGCAATGAGGGAATGGAAGAAGGAAGAAGATTAGCAAAAGGCCCCAAATTACTCAGTGATGGACACCTGATTTTGTTAGTGAGAAATGAGGGAATGGAAGAAGGAAGAAGATTAGCAAAAGGCCCCAAATTACTCAATGATGAACATCTGACTTTGTTACCCACCAATAAATTTTGGGTGACAGCAGACATCACTGACACTGGATTTTGGGCAGCTACACATGCATGGCCTCCTCCTGTGACTCCATTCAAACATACAGTGAAGACTGGAGTGGACAAGGAGGGCCCTGTGTATACAGAGTCTCGTAGGTGAATGAAAAAAGAATGACCTTGTGGGAGGATGTCCTGGGCATGTGGCAGTGGTACACACTCTGTGTTGCCCAATGTGGCTGCCAGACATTGCCAGTGTCCACTGCCACCCTGACCCAACACCCCCAGGCAGGGATATCCCTAGCTATTCAAGAGGGCCATCCCTATATCCTGACAGACACTGGGTTCCACACATATCTGAGAAGGGCTTCCCAACTCTATGAGTTCCATAGCACCCGATCCTGCCCTTGTTTTGTGCTCTCCCTCATAGCACTCAGCTACAATGTGGTGCCACATATTAAGAACAGATGGCTTGCAGAGTACATGGGGAGCTGCCTTCAGGAGGGTTTGTGCTGGACATGGGTTCCCCCTACTATGCATTAATGCTGTGCCTGGTTTTAACACACTATGACACAGGAAAAATGAGTCCCCATGTGTTCAGAGATCAAGGGAGGCTAAGATATGCTGGCAAGTAGCTCCACTTCCATGAGAGTGGGGCCAACAGACACTATTGTCCTGGCCTCCAGCCTGGGACTGACTCATCTCAGACCATGGTCCAACCAAGCTACTGGAGAACTGCACGTCTGCTGCTAGGGGAGCTGCATTCCACTTCCAGGTCAGAACATTTGGTAACATTAATGCCCTGTGGGGTACAGAGGAGGTATAGAAGTGGGGCAAATGTCAATCACAGGGTTTAGGAAGTGATCACCAAGACACAGGCATAAAACTCAGTCTACATTCTTAAGCTGTATCCCAACAGAGAATTGGGCTTTAGGATGCAATGCATGGCTTGGAAAAGGGCACAGGGAGTTTAGTTTTGTGGGGTAGTAAAGTGCCCTGAGTCTGTGGTATGATATTTTCTCAGAGTTAGGGAGATGAGTGGTTATTTTAGTGGGTAAAATCCCCAGGGAGAAGAAACCACACAGAGCCAACATTAGCAATGGTAGTAAGCAAGCATCTTTATTACCCAGCCTGTATGTATCAGCCATCCTCAGGCATTATTTCTTGCATACTGTCATAAACTTGAGCACATTCATGGCTGTCTATGTTAACTCATGCTTATATAACTGTGTCCATGGTGTGCACATGCCAGTCAGTTGAGTGAGGTCGATACAGGTCCTCATACCTTTGGTACTGAAACAATGTGCAGTGGTTTTTCTCATTCCACCAACTAAAAAGTCAGGGAAAATGTGCTTATTGTAAGTGACCCATAGGGTGGACTCATGCACACAACGAACACATCAAGAGTAAATGTACAGCATAATACCACTAATCCCACCGCAGCGCAGCCTATGGCCATGCAAAGCTAGGTGGATCCCAAGGATTCCCACCACTGCATGAGCAGGTCCTGCTTCAAGGAATCAAAGGCACAAAACTTCAGGTCCATTTCTTTTATTTTGTTTTTTAAATTTTTTTTATTTAAAGAAAGAAAACAAAATTAAAAGAAACAAAATACAAAGAGCAAAAAGGTATAGAGTATAGAATTAAAAAAAATTAACATCATAAAATCACTAGTTGATACATTACATATTGTTGTCTTTAAAATAGTTGGTAAAGTTACAAAAACAAAGCATTAAAAGTCGCTGAACACTGAAACATTGACAGTGCAAATGTTCCTGTTCAATGATCTAACAGAAATTTAGTAATATGGTCATCTATCTTACATACTATACATACCGTTATATCCTTTAGAGTACTTTTCTTACTTTCTTTTTAATAATATCTATTAAACTTTCTTGGGTCCCATTACTTTGTCAGTTTTTATTATTTTTTACACTAGAGAGACAATGTGACATTTTCTAATGTGAGTCTTTTTTTTTTTCCAGTACCGGGGATCGAACTCATGACTGCCTGCTTGCAAGACAGGTACTTATGCCCCTGAGCTAAATCCCATGCCCCCTAATGTGAGTCATACTTATTTTACTAATGAGGATATTCTCAAGTTACCTTCATTTACCTATAAAAGCCTCAAGATCATTCTTTTCTATAGCTGAGTAGCATTCCATTGTGTAAAAATATAATTTTTTCATCCACTTGCAGTTGATGGGCAGTTTGGCTGTTTCCAAAATTTAGCTATCACAACTGTGCTGCACACATGGGTGTGCATACATCACTGTGACATGATATTTTCAGTTTTTCTGGGAAAATACCCAGGAGTGGAATAGCTGGATTAAATGAAACTTCCATCCTAGTTTTTTGAGGAATTTCCACATTGATTTTGATAGTGCTTTCACCAGTCTGCATTCCCACTAACAGTGGAGAAGTTCCTTTTTCTCTTCATGCTCGGCAACATTTGTTTCAGTTTATTTTTTGATGGCAGCTATTCTCCCCGGAGTCAGATGAAACCTCAGTGATGTTTTAATTTGCATTTATCAAATGAACAGTTATGGTGAACATTTCTTCATATATTTGTTTGCCATTTGTATATCTTCATCTTAGAACTGTGTGCTCATCTTTGATGCTCATTTTTGGAAAGGGTCTTTGATGTTTTTCAATTCTTTATATGTTCTGCATTTACGTCCTGTGTCTTATATCCAGATGCTTTCTCAGTCTGTGAGTTTTTTTTTTTTCACTTGTCTGATTTCTTTTGAAATATAAAAACTTTTGGTATTATGAGGCCCCAGTTGTTGATTCTTTGAAATATTTTCCATGCACTTTGCATTTTATCCATGAATTCTCTGTCTACTCCTATGTCTCCAAGATTTCTATCTACCTTGTCCTCCAGTAGATTTTTGTATCTTTGTTAATATTTAGATCCTTGATCCACTTGGACTTAAGTTTAGTGTATGGAGATAGTTATGGGTGTAGTTTCAGTCTTTGGTGTGTAAACTCAATGTTTCAAACATCATTCATTAAATTGGCTATCTTTTTCCAGTGAACATGTTTAGCAAATAGTTTGCTATTTAGTTTGACAAATATAAGGTGGGTCTGTGTCTTTGTAGTAGTGTTTGCATCTTCTAATCTGTTCCATTGATCCTCGGCTCTATTTCTCTGCCAGTACCATGCTGATTTTATTACTGTGGCTTTGTAATATAGTTTCAAGTCAGGAATTGAGGTGCCTTCGGTCTTGCTCTTGTTGCCCAGAATCGTCTTTGTTATTCTAGATTTCTGTTATCAGATGAATTTTTAGAAATATTTTCTCTAGATCTGTAAAGTATATTAATGATATTTTGATGGGATTACATTGAATCTGTGTAACAGTTTTGGAAGTATGTCCATTTTCTCAATGTTGGTTCTTCCTAACCAAGAGGAATATCCTTCCATTATCCAAAATTCTCTTGAATCTCCATTTTCAGAGTAGTATAATTTTCACCATATAGGTCTTTTACATTCTTAGTTAAGTTGATTCCTAAGTATTTCATTTTTTTAGATGCTACTATGAAAGGCTATATTTCCATAATTTTTCTCTCATGAAGTTTTTTTCTTTTTGTGTAGGAATGCTATTGATTTTTGAGTGTTGACTTTGTATCCAACTATGCTGCTGAATTTGTTTATTATCTCTAGTAGTCTTTCAATGGAGTTTTTGGTGTCTTCTATGCAGAGTATCATATTGTCTTCAAATAATAATAATTTAACTTCTTCTTTTCCTACTTTTATTCATTTTATTTCTCACTTGTGTCTGATTGCTCTGGCTAGTATTTCCAGAAGTATATTGAATGGCATTTGTGATAGTGGACATCCTTGTCTTGTTCCTAATTTTAGTGTGAAGCCTTTCAGTTTTGTCCATTTAGTATAAAATTTGCTATAGGTTTTTCATACATGGTCTTTATGAAATTGAGGTACATAGCATATATTCTAAGTTATTGTAGGGCATTATCATGAACAGGTTTTGTATATATTTATTTTCCGTTTGTATATCTTCATCTGAGAACTGTGTGGTCACCTCTGATGCTCATTTTTGGAAAGGGTCTTTGAATTTGGGGGCTTTTCAGTTCTTTATAAGTTCTGCATTTAAGTCCTGTGTCTTATATCCAGATTCTTTCTGACTCTGTGGGGTTTTTTCACTTTGCTTGATATATACTTAAGCACAAAAACTTTTTAATAAAATGAGATCCCTGTTGTTGATTCTTTGAAGTATTTCTCATGTGGTTGTGTTTTATTCATGAATTCTCTGCCTACTCCTGTCTCCAATATTTCTACCTACCTTGTCCTCCAGTAGATTTTTGTTTCTTTTTTTAATATTAAGATCCTTGATCCACTTTGACTTTAGTTTAGTGTATGGTCATAGGTATGGTTCTAGTTTCAGTCATTGGTATGTAATGTCAATTTTTCTAACACCACTTATTAAAGAGGCTATATTTTTCCAGTGAACATGGTTAGCCCCTTTGACAAATGTAAGGTTGCTCTGTGTCTTTGTAGTAGTGTTTGCATCTTCTAATCTGTTCCATTGATCCTCGGCTCTATTTCTCTGCCAGAACCATGCTGATTTTATTACTGTGGCTTTGTAGTATAGTTTCAAGTCAGGAATTGAGATGCCTCCTGTCTTTCGATTATTGCCCAGAAATGCTTTTGTTATTCTCAATTTTTTCTATTACCAGATGAATTTCAGAAATATTTTCTCTAGATATGAAGATATGTTAATGATGTTTTGATTGGGATTGCATTGAATCTATATAACAGTTTTGGGAGTATGGCCATTTTCACAATATTGGCACTTTCTAATCAAGAGCAAGAAATATCCTTCTATTTTCCAATATCTTCTTGAATCTCCATTATCAGAGTAGTATAATTTTCAGCATACAGGACTTTCACATCCTTAGGTTGATTTCTAATTATTTCATTTATTTTAGATGCTATTGTGAAAGGCTACATTTCTGTAATTTCTCTCTCAAGGAGTTTTTGTGTACAGGGATGTTATTGATTTGTGAATGTTGACTCTGTATCCAGCTATTCTGCTACATTTGTTGAATTTGTTTGTTACCTCTAGTAGTCTTTCAATTGAGTTTTTGGTGTCTTCTACATAGAGTATCATGTCATCTGCAAATAATGATAATTTAACTTCTTCTTTCCCTATTTTTATTCCTTTTATTTCTCCCTCTTGTCTGATTGCTCTGGCTAATATTTCCAGAATTATATTGACTAGCAGTGGTGATAGTGGACATCATTGTCTTTTTCCTGATTTTAGTGTGAAGCCTTTCAGTTTTTGTCCATTTAGTATAACACTGACTGTAGGTTTGCAATAAATGGTCTTTATGACATTGTGGAACATAGCGTCTATTCTGAGTACTGTAGGGTTTTTATCATGAACAGGTGTTGTATGTTATCAGAAGCTTTTTCTGCATGCATTACGATGATTACACAAATTTTATTTTTGGCTCTGTTGACGTGGTGTATTACATTCATTGACGTGTATGTGGAACCATCCCCGCATTCCTGGAATAAATCCTTCTTGGTTATGTTGTATAGCCTTCTTGATGATTTGCTACATTCTATTTGCCTATATTTTATTGAGAATCTTTGCATCAATGTTTATTAGTGGGATTAGTCTATAATTCTGCTATTGAGTTGGATCACTCTCTGGTTTTGATATTAGAGTGACACTTGCTTCCAACAATGAGTTAGGGAGGACTGCTTCTTTTTCAATTTCATTGAAGAATTTAAGGAGTATTGGAGTCAGATCTTCTCTCAATTTCTTATGGAATTCATCCCTGAATCCAGCAGGATCTGGGCTTTGCATTGTTGGTAAATTTTTAATCATGTTTTTGATTAAACCAGCTGATATTGGGTTATTCAAAATTGGCATATATTCTTGATTGAGCATTGATAGATCACATGTTTCTAGAACTCTATTTCTTCTGTTTTCCACCCTAAGTGAGTAGAGATGTTCAAAGTAGGTGTTCATGATGTTTTAAATTTCCATGGAACGTATAGCAATTTCTCTTTTTAGTCCTTATTGTGTGTGTTTTTTCTTGATGAGCTTGGCTAGAGTTTTATCAATTTTATTCTCTCAAAAAACCAGTTCATTGATACATTTATTCTTTATACTGTTCTTTTGGTTTCAATTTCATTAATTTCTTCTCTAATCTTTAGAAATTCCACTCTTCTATGAAAGTTGGCTTTGATTTTCTCTTCCTTTTCTAGAAGCTTGAGATGTAGCATTAGGTTATTTATTTGTGTTCATTCCATTTTCTTGATGTGACTACTGATTACTATATATTTCCCACTTAGGACTGCTTTGTGTCCCATAGGTTGTGGTATGTTATTCTGCATTTTTATTGTATTATAAGTATTGTTATTTCTTCTTTAATTTCATCTGTAACACACTGGTTGTTGAGAACGTTGTTATTTAATTTCCATGTATTTATCCAGGTTTTGCAGACTTTTTGCCGCTGATTTCCCATTTTAGTGCACTATGGTCCCATAATACGCATGGGATAATTTCTCTCCATTTGCATTTACTTAAAAGTATTTTATAGGATAATATATAGTCTGTTTTGAAGACTATCCCATGTAGAGCTGAGAAGAATGTATGTTTTGATGTGGTTGACTGCAATACTATGTAAAAATCCACTAAGTCCATTCACTCACCGGTATGATTCAGTTCTGTTATTTCTTTGCTGACTTTTTGTCTAGTTGATCTATCTATTTGTGACAGTCGGGGGTTAAGGTCTCCTATTGCAAATGTGTTCTTGTTTGTTTAGTTTTTCTTGTCCATTAGGATTTGTCTTATATATTTGGATGCTCCTCTATTTGTGCATTTATACTTATAATTGTTAGTTCTTCCTGCTGTATTTTTCCATATACAAGTTTGCAATGGCTTTCATTAACTCTTTTAATCATTTTAGGTATGAACTTCACTTTGTCTGCAAACATAATAGCTACCTCTGCTCTTTTCTAGTTTCCTGTTGCATGGAAACTATTTTCCATGCTTTGATTTTTAATCTGAGTTTCTTTTTGAGTCAGATGTGTTTCCTTTATGCAGCATACTGTGGGATTCTATTTCTTGATCCATTCTGTCCATATGTTTCTTTTGATGGGTGAGTTGAGCCCATTTACATTTATGGATATCACTGAGATGTACTGACTTGACTTTGCGATATTGTGTTCCTGTTTTTGGCTTCCTGCTTTCCTACATTGTTTAGTTTTCTGTCCAGCCTGGTAGTTTCTTTCTGTTGTTCTGGAGATTGTGGTCATTTTTATCTCTATCTAGCATGTCTTTCAGTATTCTTTCTAGGATTGGTTTGGTGGACATGAATTTCTTCAGTTGTTCTTTATCATGGAACTATCTTGTTTCTCCATTAAATTTAAATAAAAGTTTTGCTGAATACGTCAGTCTGGGCTGAAAGTTGTTTTCTTGTAGGGCATGAAATACTTCACACCAAGCTGATCCTTACCCTGAAGATTTGTGCTGAATATTCTGCTGTGATTCTAATAGGCTTTCCTTGATAGGTGAGTTGTGTCTTTTTCCCCAACAGCTTTCAGTATTCTGTTTCTATGCTCTATGTCTCAGATCTTAATTATTATATATCTGGGTGTAGATTTATGTTGGTTGTGACTGTTTGACAGTCTGTATGCATCACATTCTTGTATATTAGACTTTTGCCGCATTTGGGAAATTTACTACTATTACTTCTCTGAATAGTTTAGTTATGTCAGCATCAACTCCTGTGCCTTCACTGATGTCTATTACTGTTATGTTTATCTTCACATCATCTTGAAGCTACTGAATTATTTCATGTTGCTCTGTTTTTAGAAGTTCTACCCTATCATGATCACTATGTATGACACTGTCCTCAAGCTATCCTCAGCTTCTTTTAAATAGCTTTACCAGCTTTCAATAGTTTTTTGTCTTGGATATCTCTTTGCACTTGTTTCATGGATTCTGCTTATTTTCTACACTTTTCATTCAAAGTTTCAATCAATTTCCTATGCTCTTCTGTTTTTTTAAATCTATTTCTTCTCTAGCTATGTTGTGTAACTAGTTTAATAAGGTTAGGATTTCTGTCTTAACATGGGACATTCTTTCTCATTTGATTTCTGCTATAGCCTCATGGATTTCTCTCTTTACTTCAGTTGCTATCTTTCCACAGATTTCTGGTATATGACTTTTAAGATGCTCTATTTCAGTGTTACCTGTACTTGTTCCTGATTGGCTAGATGTTTGAGATTGCATTTTTCCAATTCACCTTGTCATTTTCATCCTTTGGGTACATATTTGGTCTTCCAATCCCAACACAGTGTGAATTTTAGGGTCCTACTGTGTGGTTGATGGTTGTGCAATTGCTGGGTATCAAATGAAGAAGAGCCAGTCACCTGAATTCCTCATGCAGGGCCTGTTTTTGAGTCCTACATTCTTCCTGGACTAACTAGCCTAAAAGAATAGATCTAGGAAAACTCTTAGTTCCTGCTATTGCTATGTCTTCAGGTTGTTGCAGGTCACCAGATCTCCCTGTCTATAGTGTTTGTGTCACCTGAGGTCCTATTGTTTCACTGGGTGTTTTATAAGCTCTTTTAATTTTCTCCAAGCTACGGGAGGCCTTGTTGGTACACTCCTCAACTTGTCTGATGTTCTCTGTGTGGAGTGTTACTCACTGTCTTGCCAGGTTTGCCAATGGCTTGTAGTTGGAGGGAGCTTTGTTTCTGCTCCTATTTACCCACAGCAAACCTCTATTTTAGGGGTACAGTCACGACACTGACTGGAGCCTGCTGACAGCTTCTGTTGGTGTGAGGGTTTCCTGAGTCTCTCATCAAGCCAGCATGGTAATCCACTATAGTGCAAGTTTTTAGGAGAAAGGGTCAGAGCCAAAGGTCAACTGTAATACTAGGTCCAGGAGGTGGGGTAGTTTCTGACTTTGTTAGCCTGAGTGGCAGTCCAGCATGTCCTTGGTTGCTGGGTTGTGGGGCAGACCCGTGGTGGCAGTCCGGAAGCCTCAGGTGAACATCCATTTATTCTAAGGCCTCTTGTTCCTATCTTTATTGGTCAGAGATATAAATGTCATATTCTAATGAAAGATGGCACAAGTACCTTGTTGGCTTGTGGTTCCCAAATCAAGGCTCATGTGGTTTTGCAAAACTACCTTTCACATTTGAGAAGTTTCATCCATGGGCAACACCAAGCCTAGCAAGTAAAGTTAATGGCATGGGCCCTGCATTAACAAGGATTTATGTCCATGATTTTTGTCCTTGGTAACAACACAGCCACTAGAGCAAACCACTAGGCCATCTGTACAATATGGTGGCACCTATAGAACAGATTCACAATATTGCAGTGTGTCCATAATAATGGGTTTGATGGTGTCCTGGATACATGGGAATACCCAGGTGGTGTCCTGGTCAGTGTAGGATAGTTATGGTCAGCCCTAGCTGACACAGACTTAAGAGGCTTCCACAGTAAGCCAATCAGTGGGCACCACCCTAATGAGCTTGTTGCCACCCCAAATGTCTGCATCATGTTTCAGTGATACACAGTTACACAGGTAAAGTCATATCCACACCACAATTGGGTGCCCCAATGCCGCATTTACCTGTTGAATAAAAGTGGGGCTGCATCCAGTTATGCTCCTTAGTTCCCTGTTATCCAACCCCAGACACTGTAGATAACAGGCCCCAGTCCCTGTGGTGCAGTCATGCTCTCCATATCAGCACTTGCAGGTCTGGCATCTCTGATCCCAGTTCCTGCTGTCAACAAGTAATTAAAGTATGCTTATCTGCTTACAGGTTGTCCATTTCACATTCTGTAGAACTTGTCACATAGAGGCAGAGCTGGCTGGAATAAATTTGGCACATCTTCTGTGGGCTCATCTTTGTGTTATCAGCCCCATTTTCCCATAGCTATAACACCCATGTTGAGACAGTTTCACTCACATTTTAACTCAACTATCTTGCCAGCTCCCATACTCCAGGGCTATACAAATTGTATATGTATATCATGGGTAGAGAGGAGCAGTCCCTCAAGTCCCCCTCCTTGGGCTAGGGGCTCCTCCACATCCACCTTCTGTCAAGTAGCAGGTCTGAGGGAACGCACAGAGACTTTCCTGGTCATGGGGCCTTAACCTCAGAAGTAGGCAGAGCTCCCTGGGTCATGCAGTGTGACTTCAGCAGGAGCCTGCAGTGATTTGAAGGCCTCTGTGGGATCCACATGTCTATCACTTCTGAAGGCCTTCAACATGCCCTTGTGAGTCATATGGACCCTTCCCAGTCTGTACATGTCTCTTAACATTATCAGTAATCAGGTAAGTGAATATTCATCTCACCAGGATAAACCCTGCTCATGTATTGAAGAGCACTAAGAGCTGACTTTTTTTTAGGTCAAAGTACACTGGTACTGGTGAGGAAGGAGACTCCTTTTGCATTGCTAGTGGTATATTCATTTTAGAAATCATTTTGGTAGTTAATTTAAGAGTAACACATATGACTACCTTAATATTCTGTGCATCCTCTCTATGTCATGAAGAGAATTTCACAAGATATTCACATCAGGTTTGTTTTCAGTAACTGAAAACTACAATGTGAATATCCAATAACATCTAAATGAATAAAGAAACCAGAGCAAGCCATGAATTAAAATTCTAATAAAAAATATAAAAACATTGTACAGGAAGCTCAGAATGATTGATTGGTGAAAGAAGGCAGAGAGGACAAATTTTGTCCTGTCATTACATACATTTGCAAAATATTAAAAGATACAAGGCAGGTCAGTCTGTGCCTATCTGATACATGAGATAATACTCTGTTCTATGAAGAGTTGCTGTGGATCAGGAATCCAGGAGGCTTTTCTGTGGCTGCTACCATAGTAGCTTGGTGCACAGAGCTACGTACTCAGTGAACATGCCACTAGGGCAGAATTTGCTCTCAGGCTTTGTCCTTTGTCAACAGGAAGGACTCAGGACAAAAGCCTAATGTCTCCTCTGTCTGTTTTCCCTTTTCTCACTCAAGGTTCATCAGCCTCTCCTCAGGGAAGCTACAGAGATAGCAGTGACTTCTTTGAAGGCAGAGATCCAGAGAGGGACCAAAAAAAAAATACTGGGGAGAACAAAGGAAAATATCAAGAGATGGGTCACAGTTATTTTGTGTGAACCTTAGTAGTACCATCAAATAACCTCTGCCATATTCAGTTATTTAAGAGTGAGTCAGGAACTGGGGAGAGAGCTCATGATACAATACTTGCTTACCATGCATGAGGCCCTGGGCTCAATTTCAGCACTGCTAATGCAAAATTAAAATAATAATATTAATAATAAGCCACAAAGTTAGGACCATAATATAGGGAACAGGCTATAGCCATCACAAGGTGAATTTTCAGCTACTGAGTAGGAGCACAGGCCACAGGCTTGGTGGCTCACACAGGTGTGAATATAGGAGCTATGGACTTAGATATGGGGATGTAGCTACACCCAAAGTGCTTTCTCAGCCTGTGTGAGGTCCTGATTAGAAGCCACAGCACCAATACATAGAAGAAATTGAGATGCTTAGGGAAAATAAGGATGGCTGAATCAATGCATTTCCACACCCTCATGAAGCCACCAGGGAATCATGTCCAGGAGGTGTCTTATTTCTACCACCACACAGCAGGAGCTAACATTTTGTGCACTGTGTTCCACCTCCATCCTAACCTTTCCTGGATTTCACTTTTAAATCTCTGCTCTAGGTATATGTGACACCAGCACACAGACCTTACAAATGTCATCTCACACCACTGATCATGTTCCCAGGTGGCAGATGCTAGAATGAGCTCCATAGAGCACACTAACACATTGGGAAGGTCCTGAGAGACATGGTGTCTTGTCTAGAATGACATAGGAAACCCAAAAAACAGGTTCTATCCAAATCCCTGACTTTTGCCTCAGAGGTGAGACACTTCCTGCACTGCTGTTTTTTCTTAGCCTTGGGAAAGTGTTGCCTCAGGCCAAGGATCCATCACTTGAGTGAAAAAGCTGTTGTTTATTGTGAAGGACAATAGAGAGTCATTCTATGGGATTCCCTATTATCTAGAGCAGGAATTTCTGGGAGATATCTTGGTCCACACAGAAATCATGCAGGAAGCTGGTGGGTGCATTTAATTATCAATTTACTAGGCTCTGACAGATGTAATGATCAGATTAAACATAAACACTGTTGTCTTGTGCTTTAATGTTGTGCAGGCCACACAGTCACCCTGGAGAGAACACCATGTAATACCCACATTACTGTGAATGTGCCTAACTTCCTGGCCTCTGTACATGTGAACACATAATAGGGTAAGGGGATTTCCTCTAAGGCACACCGAATGCAGTGATGCATCATTATATAAATAGAAGATGGAGGAAAGGCAGGCAGAACCCACATTATCTGTCCACTCACTTTGCAGATATATATAGTACAGTACCCCTGTTGAGTGACCATGAGTAGAGTAACACTGCAAACACCACTCTTGCTCAGAGACAATAGACCACAAGGGTTGGAAAGGGAGGTTTATGTTAGGCTTACATGAAGAAGGGAGGACAGGTGGTCACAGCAGTATTAGGGACTTCTATCAGCATGTGAGGACCACCTGGGCCAGCACTACCCCATTCAAGGCAAAGAAAAGGCTGGGGCAGGGCTCTGCAACTGCAGCAGTAGGTTGTTGTCCAAATCTATAAGATGCCCAGTTGAGTTGGACCAACCTGAGCTCACTGAAAATGAGAACTGAAGTCAGAAGGGTTTGGCCTGGGTCTGTGGGCCTCTGGGGAGTGCATGGGACACTTTAGACAGACAAAGACTCCAAGATTTGGGGCCTCCTGCAACACTGAGACATGCAGAAGTGAGTGGGTCAAAGAAGAATGGGAAGCTTTCCTGGGGTGAATTTCTGCGCAGAACTGTCTGTGACAGGCACTGGGAAGTTCTAGGGCCTGCAAAGGAACAAGGATAGTTTTTAATTTTTCTCCTTCTGCTGTCACAGCGTAGTAGCTAAGTGAGCTCAAGCCCCACATGCAGAGTTTATGCTAGATCCATCTCCTGTGACCTCACCAGCTTTGGTATCAAAGTGAAAACTAAGGCCAGGCAGCCTGTGTTGAGGAATTCTAGAGCTGAGGCTTTTACTGGCTCCACAGCAAGCATCCTGAGCTCCAGTTAGGGCCAATCCTGCAAAGCACCTGCCTTTCCTTACCCCTCTCCTTGTACACCTTGTATTATTTTCAGTTTACATTTCTACTCCTAAGTCTCTAATTCTTCTAGACATTAAGTTCTAGTACAATTTACCTTAAAATTTAAGATACCATTAGTTTCACTATGTTCAATTGAGTAGCATATAAGTACAACATCTATTTGTACAATTTCCACATCTGTTGATTTCCAGCTCTCTGCTCAGTACTGGAATTACCCATACCCATGTCCTCACCTGCTATACCCCACCCACCTCTGACCTTTTTCTCAATGTGATTTAGTACTCTAGGTCTTTAATAATCATTTATCAGACTCTGTTCAGTCAAATTTTACTGAAAGACAGTGGCTGATGTTGCTCTTTGATAGAAGACAAAATCCCAGGTAGACAATTCTGTCAGGAAAATATAGAGAGCATTTTGTAACTACTCATCTTTTCATGTTGGAAAAGTGTTCCCATGACTTCAATGATAGAAGGGAGCTAGAGAGGTCTGATTCATTGCATTTGAAAAACAGAAAAAAGAATAATGTAGGAACTACAACAAGAAACCTTTCCTTACAAGCCATAGTCAGACAGATAGTTTGTGATACAGGTGTAAAGAGGTGTCATGAGTCCATTCTGTGAGAGATGAAAAATTATTATAAATCAAAAGAGAATCACCACAGGTGGCCAACAAGGGCAGAAAACAATGAGCCTCCAAAGCTGATTCATGCAGGCACACATACCTGATATGTGTGATGTCTCCATCTGATGGCAGGTTTAAATGCAGGTGCTGAACATCACTGGGGAGAACAAGGGGGGCAGAGCAGAGCCCCTTCTGGCAGCTCCCATCAGAGCACTACACAAGTGTCCCTGGACCTTGGAGGGTTAAAAATAGAGGTTTATGACTTACAGACAGTTGCACAACTTTGCAAGATTTCTTTTCAGGAGTTTGATTCACAGCTGTTTGAAGCAGGAAAGAACTGGGACCATCCCTATCTTCCACATAAAGGGTGTGGGGCATCAGTGTGGGCCACAGGAAACAGGGAAAGCTGGGGGGATGCTGAGGTTGTTCTCTCTGGGGCCACAGGAAAAGAATCCATGGAATCTGATCGTGAAATAATACATGAATGTGAGAACAAGGATCTTGGTTTTCAAAGTGAAATGTCTCTGACATTATGGGGTTCTGTCCTGCAACTTGGATCTCCGAAACTAGTTTATGGTGGAGGTTACATAAAAAGTGAGAAATTACATGATTTGTAGGGCTCCACTGTGAGGGTAATGACAAAGGATTCTCTGTGTCAGTCCACTTATATTAGGACCAAGGACAAAGGGCAGAGAAACTGAGGAAAATACAAGCAATGAGCAGGACCTTGGGAGTCACTTCAAGGATGTCTCCAAGTAATGAATCAAGTCAATTCAGTAGCACTGTCTTATCATGAAGACATGGTAGAAGTGATCTGTAGGAGAAATCTTTGCAGCTGCAGTCTCTACCTAGTTAATTGGGGTTGGAGCCAGACTGTCCACAGCTGTAGCCTTATCTTACCTTTTGAGGTATCTCTGGCCTCACAAGCCACTACAGGCCTCAGTCAGGACCTGTGATTCATAGAGGTTCACTTACTATGAATCAGCTCCCGTCTCCAGGCAAGGGGCCTGGGCCTACGACAGATTCACAGCTAAACATAGAAAGAAAATTAGTAAAACTTAAATCCTGCTCAGGGCCGCTTCACCTCCTAGTAGATTCCAATATGACATCAAGGTGCATCCACACATAGACATGTAAGAATCTATGTCCAAGAATGGTGTCTCAGCACTGTAGTTCCTTGTGGTGACCCTGGCTCAAAATAAAAAAGAATTTTAAAAACAGAAGTTAGTCTAGTTCAGTGCAAGGCCCTTGTCACAATTTATGTCTGTGGCCCCCCAGGCCTCATGCATTTATATTATGCATTTGTGACTGGTTCATTGTTTATCTCTTGGACTGGGGGTGTGAGTGCTACACAGACCTAGGGTGGAGCCAGGATGTGATGTAATGGCAGAAAGAAGGCCTGTCTTGCTCTTTTGCCTGTTTCCTCCTTGCTGTTTGCAGCAGCCATAAACTGTGACCCCATCATGCCAGCCTGCCTTGGAGCCAACTGAGTATGAACTGATACCTCCAAAAACTGTAAGAAATAAACCTTTCGTTTGCCAACATTTGGCATCAGATATGTTGTCTCTGCAACCAGGAAAAAGTAACTAAGACAGCCCTACATTCAATTCCCAGAACTGAGTTAAAGACAAAACAAAACAAAAAAATAAAAACTGGGATCAAGATGAGGTGCTACAGGGTACCACTGCCTGGTCGTTCTGAAGAGCAGTGTGCCCCAAGTACCTTCACACCTTTCTTGGGCACTCTGATTCTTAATGTCATCAATTCCATGATGGATGGGGAAAGGAAGATGTTCACCAAAGAATACAAAATCTCGGGCACGGTGGAGAACAAATTTCCAACTCTCTACTAAACTGCATGGTGACCACAGTTAATAAGAAGGATAACTTTCAAAACTGCTAAACAGTGAGATTTGCAGTCACTGTAAAAGAATTTGTAGGTTGGGAAGGTGGTAGACACATTAACTAGATTGATTCTTACTACAAAGGAGCCATAGATCAAAGGCACATTTTATCCCATAAACATATACAATGATTGCTAATTTCTAAGTAAGGATATCCTGTGGATTCCCAGCAATCTGGGAGGCTAAGGACGGAGGACCACAAATTTAAATCCAACCTGGGAAATTGAGTGAATTATTTAGACTCTGTCTCAAAACTTAAAAAAAATTTTTTTTAAATTGCACAGCCGTATAGCTCATGCAGAAATCCCCAGGATAATGGAACATAGTATATAAGCTGCATAGTATGAAAACTGCATAGTATGAAACTACTATGCTGTTTCACAATATATAGTTATATAAAGTATATTATAGTTTCATAGTATATAAACTGCATGGTATGAAAACTTTAATCTATTTATAAAAGTGTTTTCATATTTTCTTTATTAGTATCTACTTATGCTACATTAAAATAAGAAAAGATGAAAAAGGGGTTGTTTTGTTCTGAGACAAGGTCTTTCTATGTACTGCAGCTTGATCTTGAACTCATCAAGTATTTCAGGCTAGCCTGGCATTCCCTGTGATGCCCCTCTCTAACTCGCCAGAGTGCTACAATTACAGGCATGAACCACCATGCCCAGCAAGAAAATGTTTTTTTTTAATTTTTAATTTTAAAGAGAATAAAACCAAATGAAACACAACAGAATAGTCAATCAAAACAAAAACATGAACATGTTACATGACTTAAAAACAAAATCCTACAGTAGGTTGTGTGGCCTGCCTCTCAGCCTGCACAGAAAATGACTCAACATGTCGCTGAACTCCAAATTTTCCAAGATAATTGGACAAGTACCTAGATTTTGAAAGATGTAAACATGGCTTGTTTAGGCACCAGTTCATGTCAAGTGTCAGGGAAAGAACAGAGAACTCTGAATTAGTATTTTCAAATTCTGGAATTCATCCCAAGAAAAAATGATATATGCTCAATGCAATTTTTCTAAGAGGAACTAGACTTTTGTACATGGTCAGTAACAGGATAACTAAATAAACTTCTACCTATGCGTATAATATAAATATTCAACACTATGCAAATATATAAATCATACGAGCAGAACTGGGTAGTAGTGGTTAGAGACAGCCGAATATGGGCAAGTTGGATATTTTGTAGCAGGGTTCAACAATGTGTGTGAATTATTTTTATTTGTGGATTTAAATTTTTAAACCCTACTGATCACACTTTGCCTTGTTGTCAAAGCCCCTTGCTGCATTCAGTCTCCTTATGTTTACAAAACCTAAACACCCAAGTGGCACCAATATTAAAAGAAGCAGAAACCCCTTATCAACGGAAGGGAATTTAGCTAAAGCATGTGCAAGTAGCATAATAACTGCTATCTTACTGTAACATCTTGGTCCTCTCTCAGTCTCTGCAGGGAGGAGGTCGGAATGGAATGAAATCGTCGTTTTGGGGGTAAATGTCCCCGGCTCAGCACAGCCAGGCTCAGTGACAGCAGAGGGCATGTGAGACCTGAGCCACCTCCCGCAGGTCCTACTCCAGGGATGGGCTCCCAGCAGCGCCTGGTGGGGGCCAGGGACTCCTGGCTGCACGCCAGTCCTGGCTGTGCGGACCCCTGAAGGAGAGGAGGGAGGAAGGGAGAGAGGAGCCTTGCGGGCTGAGGCCGGGTCGCCCCCAGAGCCACGCCCCCGCCCTGGGCCCGCGACCCCCCCCCGTAGGACTCCTTGCCGAGGCACCTGCGCCCGCTAACCTCTGGGCCATCTGGCCGAGCCGCCGCTCACAGCCCGCTACCTGGCCCAGACCCAGGCCCCGCCCCGCCGCAGGCTAGGCCGCTGAAGAAAGAGCGTTCAGGTCTCCTGAGGGCTTCTCCAGCTGCAAAATGGCGACTCCGTGCACAAGACCGGCATCCACTGTGAGGGCGAGGCCAGGGCTGGCTCGGGACTGACTGGGATGTGCAGGCTCAAGGCGAGGGACAGTCTGTGGGCGCGGCATGTGCAGGTTGGGCCAGGTGGAGTGTAATCTTCGCTTGAGGCCAGTGGTGGGAGTCAGCCTCTTGGGAGGCGAGGCAAGGGGCGTGGCCAGAAAGTTGGGGCCCAATAGGTATGTAGTCCTCCTGTGGGGGAGAATGAGGAAGGGGGCGTGGCATTGGGGGTTGGGTCAGGCTGAAGCGAGGTGTAGTTGCAGGTCTCTGAGGAGGCTTGTGGGAGACTCTGAGACCCAGGCCTGCTATGACAGGAAGCAGAGGAGTGGACTAAGTCTGAGGCTTGGAATTTATGGATGTCTGGACTTAAATCTTCCCAGGCCTGACACCTTAGGCACACTGCTTCACTTCTGGGAGCCTCAGTTTCCACTATTGTTATTCTCCTATTATTTCATTTTGAAATATTGTGGGTTTTTTTCCATTTAAAAAACAAAGTGTTACGAAAGGCAATACTCATCTCTTGGCACTACTGTGAAGAGATCTTCCCATGGTTCCTAGCATATAGCAAGTGCTCAGATACAATTGTTATTTGTGTTGTTGTCCTTTTATTACAGAGAAATGAGTGCTTTCGATATCCATCGTCTGATTTCTTTATATCTTAAAAGTATCTTTACATGGGGGCTGGGGATTTAGCTCAGTGGCATAAACACCTGCCTTGCAAGTAGGTGGTAGTGAGTTCGATCCTGGTATCAATTTAAAAAAAGTATCTTTACATGTTAATGTAACATATTAATAAGCATATGTAGCACTTATAGGTGTCAGGCCAGGGCCCCTTTGAGACGCTTTACATATGTTAATTCTTACAAGAGTGTGAGTTAGGAATTATCTTCATTTTCATAGCTGTGTGAGCCTACACACCAACATTAAATACCTTTTGAAATAACAAAGCAGTGGACAGAATTTTAACCCAATGGGGCCAACACCAACATCTCTGTTAACTAACCCATAATTAGCACAGCACCGCTGCAGTTGTGCTTTGGGTGTTTCACATGAGTGAGGCATGAAATTGTTCATGGGAGGTTGCACAGGTAGCTAGAGGCATTTTGTGTCAGGGTGCACTAGAGGATCAGATTTAATTTGTGTGTGTGTGTGTGTGTGTGTGTGTGTGTGTGTGTGTGTGTGACAGATAAGGATTTACAAAGGAGGCTTAGGAAGGCCATCTGCAGAGCCTGGTGGAGAAGAACGTAAAAGTGCCTGGTGCTGATTTGTGATGCAAAAGATCAACACATAAGTCTAAGACCTGGAGCTCACAGCAGAGTCCGGGGAGAGTCTGTGGCAGAAAGCAGAAGAATCTGTGCTAGGATCCTGGAAATGACACCTAAGTTGATGGCAAGGACTCAACCTCTTCTGAAGAGGCAGAAGCCAGACTTTCTCCTTTCCCTTTTTACTGCCTCCTGGATGCACTATTGGTTGCCCACCACACACAGGGAAGGTCTTCCATCTTCAATGAGTTAGTAATCTACACACAAACACAAAACTGTGATAAAACAATCACCTAGGTGTTCTTTGCTTGTTGGCTGTTTATTGAGACAGCATTTTCGTTGGAGTTCATGCTGGCCTTGTACTCACTGTGTTGCTCAAGCTAGTCTCAAGCTCAGATTTTCTTGCCTCAGCCTCCCAAGTGCTGAGTTTACAGGTGTGCACCACCACACCCAGTTCCTCCTTCATTTGAATGCACTTATTCTAGCATTCTTGCCATTTTTTTCTGAATCAATTCTGGAAGTCCTCTTATAAGGATCTTTAGCTTTGCTGTTGTGCTTGCCTCAAAGTTTGAAGCAGTTCAAACTATTTACCTTTCATGATCATTTTGATTTTGGAGAAGAATCAGAAGTCACAAGGATTCAAATCTGGTGAATCACATGGATACGGGCACACCATAGTGTGTATATGAGCCGTTCTTCCCATTGGATGGCACTCAGCAGCTGTACTCACCATATTTTTATCTCAATTTGTAAAGACACTCACAAAAGAGGACTTCCAAATTGCTCCAAAAATTGCAAGAACAAACGGAGAAGTGTGTTTGAAGCAAGGTGTATTTTATTTAATTTATTTTCAGAATGTGTTTTTTAAGGAGGATTAATGAGTATGTATCTCTTATTGTAATAAATTTAAAGAATTTGAATCTTAGCTGTATATTTTGATCAGCTCTTGTACTTCTTCCTTGAGGTTATTAATTAAATATCTGCATTATTCAGTGTCATTTAAGCAAAATGTTTGGGACAAGAAGTGTTTTGAATTTCTGATTTTTTTTATTTATTGGAGAACTTGCATAGACATAATAAGATGTCTTTAGGTTGGGACCCGAGTCTAAAAATGAAAATTATTTATAGTTCATATATATTTCATCCTCAGAGCATGAAGATAATTTTATACAATATTTGTATTAATTCTGTGGTTAACATGTGTATTGTGTTGTTTCTCTGGTGTGGGAAACTGAAAATGTAGATAAGGACTAAAATAAAATAGATATTTGAACATTTTCTAATGAGAAGGGGAATTATGGATGGAGGAGGGAGAAAGAAAGAAGGGAAATAAAAAAAAATGATGAGAAAAGAAGGAAACAAGCCTTCCATAAATAAGGAGGGGAAGGGAGTTGAAGGAAAGGTAGGGGAATGGAGAAAAAAGATTCATATCATGTATGGTTCAAATTTCCCACGATTAACATGATCATTATGTTCATCTAAAATGTACCAATAATCTTAATTAAATAACATTTTGTGTTTGAAACAAAATTTCTTTTCGTGGAATTTCTCAATTTGGCACTACATCAGTACTCAAAAGTTTTGGATTTTGAAGCATTTCAGACTTCAGATTTCAGATTAGGAATTTTCAGCCCATACTTGGATAGTGATTTGATAAATATCCCCCTCCCTCAGTAGACCATAAGCTTCATGTTGAGAGTATGAGAGCAGTCTCTTTGCCTCACTGGTGTCATAGTTTATGTCAGTGCCCCTCCCAAGCATCATACAATAATGAATGTGGCCAAATCCAGTATTTCTGATTGGTTCATTGTCTAGCACTCAGATTGGTGGTATGAGTGCTACACCTGCCCAGGAGTGGAGCCAGCATACAGTGTACTTGAGGGAAGAAGGCATGTCTCTCTCTTTTGCTGTTCATGCTTGCTGTTTGCAGCCACGATTAACTGTTTCCCTCAACCATGTCACTTTGCCTTGGAGCCAACTAAGTATGGACTGAAACCTCTGACCTGTAAGAAATAAACCTTTCCTTCTTGCATGTTGGGTGTCGCGTATTTTGTCTCAACAACCAATGAAAGGTAACTCTCACAACTGGTAATCAGTGTTTCTCAACACCCAACCCAATGCCTAACACAAAAATGGTGCGCTCTTGTTGACAGAAAGAAAACCAGCAGTAGCACACAATTATAGATTTGTATCACACAGAATTTCACTACTTCTAAGGCTCTGCAGTGAAATGAGGTCTCATCAGTTTTCCTCTCTGTAGGCACTAAGCTTGTCATTTCATTTGCTTTATTATAGCAAATAATGCTCCTCTATCCATGTTCCATTCTCCCTGTGGTCTTAAAAATCAATTGTAAGCTGTTATACAATCTCATGCTGGGCATGGAAGTCAGGACCTCCTGCATGCTAGGCAAGTGCTCTACCCTCAAGATACGTTCCAGTCCTCCCTTGCTTATTGCTGGACTTTAGGCCATGGGAATGTACTGCAGTGTTAGCCCCAAGCTGACTGAACTTATTTGACAGGACACTGTAACTACCCAACTGAGCCTAGTAAAACCAGAAAATTGAGTGCCAATTATAAAATTTTGCAACAAGGCACTGAGTTTGGGAACACTTTGTTATACAACAATGGCTAATGAGCAAGATAGGAGCAAGAGAGGCACTATTCACAATAACCAAGACAAGCAATAAGTCTAGGTATGTGTTAGCAAGAGAATGGGCAAAGCAAACGTGGCATGCACATGTGCACACATGCAGGCACAGACACACACACACACACACACACACACACACACACACCCTATTCAACCATAAAAAAATTATGAAATCCATTCATATGCAGAAAAATTCAGGGAAGTGGAGGATATCATGTTAAACAAAATAATTCAGACAGACAAATATTGCCTGTTTTCTCTCATATGTGAAAACTAAAAAATAAAGGAGAAGAGGGGCTATAAAGGCCTGGGAGCAGAGTTAGAAGAGAGTGAGAAGATAGGAGAGGGCTTGACAAACTTGACCAACACACAGTATATACATATATGAAAATATCATAATGAATCCCCTTACTCTATACAACTAGTATGCATCAATAATTATAATGTGTAAAAAGGAAAAGAGATGGAACAAATTTTAAAGCATGTGGGCAGGTACACACTAATGCATACATTGCTTAACCCCTTGCTAATCCCATGCACCTGGGGGATTTGCAGGTAATAGGAGTGCAGTGATTGCTGGGAAAACATCATTGGCCGTATTCAAGGCTCAGACACTTGCATGTGGAACATGAATTAAGAGGCCCAAGGCTAAGAAGCTCGCTATCATTTGATAGAAGGTCCCCTCCACCCAAGTCATGTACTATAGCAAAAAGATCCCCTTCCTTCATAGGGCAGGGAGGTAGCTTCCAGACACCAGGAACAGGGTCTGCATACTGACTCTCCTATTGTGGAAATGACCTTGAACAGATCTGGTCACTTTTCCACACTTAGTTTTCTCACTTACAAATGATCACTTATGTTAGCAGCAGTATAGAGAATGGAGGTAAGAAACAGCTTTTCTATGGTGTTCATGAATTACAGATGGCCAGCAGAAACTGTTTTGCAGCATCTTCTTCAGCCTTGCATCTCTGGCCATCAAGGATGAAGAACAAGGCTCTTGTTTCCCTAAGGAAAACAAGAGGACAATGGGTGGTCTGCAGTAGGAGTCAGCAGAGCCTGAAATCAGGTCACCATGCTGGGGAGCTTTGAAGTTTCATCATTGAATCCTCTAATTTTTCTTTTTCTGTTTGTCTCTCAATGATTGTTTTGGTAATTATGGTAATATTTAAATATTTCAAGAAGTACAATAAACAAGGAAAAAATTTAGAAATATTTGCTCTTATTCTATGTAGAGAGGTTAACTATCTTTAGTACATTTTTTAGCCTCCCTTTTCCTGTAAATGATTTATTGTAGATGTGGTTCCAGGGTGATTAATTTAGTTTTACATCACTGTAACAGGAATCAGTGAAATAGGATTTAGGATTCTACCAGGCATTAAGGGCAGCAGCCCCAAAATGGAGTCAGGAAGTCCAAAATGGAGCCTGCTGAGTTGTGACCTTCCAGGGACCATACACAAACATCTGCTTACTGTCCTGCAGTTTTTTGGGACCTGTCCAGAGCATGATCATGCAGGACATGGGCTGAAAGGTACATGGGCTGTGCATGGGCACTGTGTGAACACTTGTTGGCCTGTTTTTTGGGCTCAACAAAAAATTTGTTGGGTGAGGTCACAAAATTAGGGAATGTACATGTTGAAGACATCAGCAACAGGGGTAGGCAGAGTGGAACAGAGGAGAAAACCACTGTTCTTGATGTATAATTCTAACACAGGTTGTTATCTCATGTTTACATTCTTGTGTAGTGCTCTAACCTGTTCATGGGAGTTCATCTGTGCTAAGTCATGGTTACATAACTGTACCTCACTGTGTGCCTGTGCAGACAAGCAGGGTCATGTCCTCAGTTGTCTTTAGATGTCCCTGTACTGTGAATCAGTCTGAGTGGTTCCCCACAACACTACATAGATTGAACCCTGAAAAGTAGGTAGTCTTCCATAGAGTAGCTCTTTTCTAAATCCATTGACAACTTCTAGATAAAGACTCCCTCATGGGTATCCTACTCAGAACCCCCTCCTTGCTGGTGGGAACTTTACTCCCTTGCCTTTATGTCTATTGGAGAGGAGGAGGCTAAGGGGTAAATATCTTGTGAGGTCCCCAAAGACAGCAGGGAGGCAGTCCTCAGCACATCAGCAGCAGCAGGCATCAGGCAGGGAGAGTTGTGTCTTTATTGTCCAGCCTCTGTATATGTTGTTATGTTTACATTCTTGCATCCTGGCCTCCCAGTGGTGCCACAGGCTGATTACCAAACCTCTACAACAATGATTGCTGAGGGAAAATTACAATCCAAATCCTCACACACACAAACAAGAAGCGTTTCTCATGTGTGCATCACTCTCAGGGGCCAACAGTGGTGTCCAACTCATGTTGCCTGCACTTCCTTCCCCTCAGTGGGACACTGCACTTCTTACAGCAGAGGAAAAAGAATTTTTACTAATTATTCAATATCAACTACAAAAAATAGATGTCTAAAGAAATGGTACATGTGAAACCATGTTGAAATTCAGGTGCACCCCTCAAGGCAGCCCCATAAAACAAATGCAGTGAAGTTTGTTGTAGAGGATTTCCATAGTTATTTTCAGAGACAGCTCCATGATTACACAGACTCCTGAGTCACATGTGCATCTTACTGTTAGTTAACAAGGATGTTCTGGCGTGAGAGGTGTTAGAGGAGTGAAGATATTCATTTGTTCTCTAAGACTAGGGAACATCCTTCAGTTTCACCTTCAATGGGTTTGCATACTGTTTTTTAGCCATTTCCTGACTTACCTCAGAAAGTCTTAGCTTTCCTGATTTTGTTTTATTGTCTTTCATAGCCCTGACTCTTAAGGCTTCTAGTGGGTAGTGACATGTGTCACTTGCATTCGTGTCTCACAACTATTCTCTCCTTGCCCAAACCCTAGTCAGGATCATCTGGTCACCTGACAGTGTTTGAGAAGTCTCCACAAAGAGGAGATGGGGACCTCCACTCATACTGGGCCTGGTGCAGAGGTTCCAGTCTTGTCATGGAGGAGAATTGCTATGTATCCCTATGAGAGGCTCAGGTAAATTTAGTAAGCAGATTCAAAGATGCAGGCAGTCAGAACAGAGTGCAGGTGCTCAGAGAATGAGGCCTATTGTGGGCTAGGGCTGGGCAGCTTCTGTGTTATGGGGGACGGAAATCTGTGGAATTTGTGAATCTATAGAAGGCAGGGGTTCAAGTTACAGGCAACAGGCAATGGCCCATTTTCTAGGTAAAAGGCAAAAGAAGGCCCAGTTTAAGGCCTTATTTTATCTTTAAGACTGTGGATTTTTTCAGTGAGTTTCTTGGAAGGAAAAAAAAAGACATTGTAACTGTATACATTTGTATCCTGAAGCTGGGATTTCCCAGGAACCATCTCTGGCTAAACCTGGCCTTCACATTTACCAGTCCTCTGGACACATCTTCACAAACCAAATTGTGTTGTCCCAGCAGCATTCCACTGAGACTCTGGGTTCTGCATTCTTTACCTTAAACACAATGCATTTGTAAAACTTCCTCCAGAAAAAACACTCATATCGTCTAGTATAGCACAAAGTCGCTAGGGTGACCAGAAGTTAATCTAGTTTAAGTTAATCTGTTATCCATATCTGGGTCAAATGGGACCAGCAATCCTAGTATTTTGAGGAATCTCCACACTGATTTCCACAGTGGATGCACCAGTCTATGCCCCCACCAGCAGTGGAGAAGCTTCCTTTTTGCCCACAACATCTCTAGCATTTCGTATTGGTTGATTTCTTGATGTAGACATTCTTTTCAGGGTGAGGTGGAATGTCAGTGTTATTTTAATTTTTCACCTATATTTATTCCATCTTCCTCACTCTGAGTTCATTTTTGGCCTCTGTGTTCATATCTGCATTGTCCAGTTTTAGCAAGTGTCCTGCTAAGGCAGTTGGCCACAAGCCTCCATCCCTGATATCTGATCACCCTTAACATCTGATTGGTTCCTAATCCTCCACTATCCCGCATCTCACACCTGTCCAGCCTGGCTTGCCCTCTGCAAGCATTCCATTAGGCTGTCAGGAAACAGCTCCCTTCCATCTGCTGCTCACTCTTAGTGTTGTCAGCTCCCTGACCTGACCCTGGCCTGCAGCTGTACATCCCTAATTTTGCTAGGTGCATGTAGAGTTCTCTGTCCTCCACTGGTGAACCCCTCACAGTGGCACCTGCCTCTTTCAGGAAGGTCCCTATATTGTGAGAAACTTCTTGAGAACACAAATGGGGCCCAAAGTGGTGGCACAGAAGACTGTGGCAACTTCCTGAATGAACTAAGTCAAGAAAAGACCTGGGAGCAGCTGCCTACTGCTTCCATGGTTGGTTGTTCTGTCCCCACGCCAAGACATTTTTTGTTGAAATCAGGAGAATCTCAGGTACAGAGTTTAGAATGCATATGTTTAGAGCATACAAAAATAACAAGTTCTCTCTGTAACACAGTGTACATCTAAAGGTTAAATAGTTGTAAAACATATTCCAACATCTCTTTATAGTTGGTCATGGTACCAAACGTTTGATCGACATCTGGAATTTATTAAATAAGTATTTTGTTATTGCATAAATAAGATATAATTACATTGGTTAATAAGTGTATATATATATATATATATATATATATATATATGGTCGTTAATGCTCTATCCTAAATTTATTAGATTTCTACAGATGTCTGTTAAAAAATCTAAATTTTGCCTAAAGTGTAAAATCTAAGTAAATGTACACAAAGTTTTTACATGGCATTGAAATTAATTATTGCTATCCTCATGGTATATCAAATACATTTCTTTTATCAAGGATGTAGGGTTTCATATGACATAGCATGTGAGAAAAACATCTTATCGTACTGATGACTCTAAACTACAGTCGTATGTGAGATCTGAGGTACGTAGGAGAGATTGCGACCAGAGGAAAGTGATTAGGTTCATGACTTTGTCCCACTCCATTTGTGTGCACATGCGTGTTTGGGTCAGAGAGATGCTGTTTGCACAAGGTCCCTAAAGTGATGTTTGCACAGTGACAGGACTTGGTTGGTTGGCTGGCTTTGTCTTCTGCAAAAAGTATTACCCAGCATCCCTCTCACTCAGCCCAACTGCACCAGGAGCCCTCTCTAGTCCAGCATTGTAGTTTACAGAATGCCCAGGAGGTGGCGGCGAAGCAGAGAGTCAACTTTGACAAGTTTTGTAGGAAGGCAGCAAGGAAAGTGAAGCTTTGGTAACAAGGAATAATAAAGGAAAATGTTGAATTAAATGAGTTTTCATAAATGAAATGAACATTCACCTTTTATGCTCTTTTATGGCTGCTTCTCCTCTCCTCCTCCAAGATAAATCCTATCCAGAGATTAATTTGTCCTGTTTTTATCAATTATACATATGCATGCTTGTTTATATCCATATATGTACTCTTACAGTTTGTGTTTTTTGAGGGTCTGACTTTTTTATTTATCTTTATGTCTGCGAGATTTACACACTGACTCATTCACAAAGCCATTACATTTATGACCTGCTTCGTGTAGTTGTAGATGTCTTTCTTCTCATGGCTCTGTGTTTCTCACCTTCATTTGTTCCTTATCTTGGCTGGTCTCTTCTCCTCACAGGTTGATTGCCATCTTGAACTGTATAGTGAGACTCTGTCTCAAAAAGACAAAAAAACCATTAAGTCAATGAAAACACTGGGGATTGCATTTGTTACTGTGGATCATCTTATGCTTGTGGGCCACGGTTTTCAGCTTTGAATTATATTAAATCTGATACATGAAACAGACCAACAGATGACTTGAGTATTGCATGTGTTGCTCTGAAATGAATGAAGTATGAGCCAACCTTTGACCAAATATCAGTGTGCATGCAACAGCCAAGATAACATTAATTGGGGGAAAACATACCAAATGCAAACCTTCACTTTTCAATAAAAGTTTGTATCATTGAAAGCTTTGTGATTGTGTTTTTCTCTCAAGACAAAATATGTCAATGGATGAGCGGTGTTTTCTAAACTAAAACTTCATTTCAGTATTCAGATCTAGTTGCAGTGTAGGCAGTGCAATAAATAAGTGGGTTTTGGCTTGCAGTTTGGGCCCTTGTTCTCTAAAAGGTTTCCCCTAACTGATCCAGGAGACCTGAGGGGTGAGGATTCCATGCCCAGGTCTCCTGTCTGGCCTCTGATGCTCACTGGGGTGCCAGGCATGGACAGGGCATTCAAACAGGGTCTGATTCCTCAGCTTATGCAAGGCAGATCCCAGCCTGAACATCAGTTCACTGGAAACTGTGAGAGTCAGCAACTAAGTTTGGGACACAGACAATCAGAGTTCTGCTGAACTTGTAGTAGCAACAGCTGATTCATCTAGCTCTTTCCCCTAAAATACAGAAAGTGGAGCATCCACACACTCATCCTGCAAAGGCCAGCTTTGTGGGGCATCTGGGCATCACTGGGGAGTGGGGAGCTGCAAGGTGTGGGTCAGCAGGCTACTGGTTTCCATGGTGTAGAAGGGGACAGTCTCTAAAGAGTTCACATCACTGCAGAACTGATCCTAAATTGGGTGTGGCTTGGATCAAGTCCCTCTTTGTTCCTACTGCCTCATGTACCACACAAACCAATCAGGTGGAGTGTACTCTGAGGCTCCTCAGACCAAGGATCACGGACAGCAGCTTGATTAGATTCTGTGACTGCTCGCTGGTCTTGAGGATCTCAGTGAGAAACCCAAAACACATGTCCTGTTGATGGGGTTGTAAAATGGACTGACTGCTTTAGGGAACAACATAGCCATCCTCTCCAAATTCTATAGAATCATTCTACAATTCAGCAATTCTAAATATGTTTATACAGCTTAACAGAAATCAGGAGCTCAAGCAGATATATGCATTCCCATGTTCACAATAGGATTATTCCTAAGAGCCAAAACATGGGGAGAAAAATCCCAAATGGTGGATGAACAAAAGATGCTATGTATATATCCTGCAATATTATGTTAAGTGAAATAAAACAGAGATAAAAGGAAATGTTATATGATTCCAAATATGTGATGGCCCAGAAGAGTCCATTTCATGGAGACAGACAGTATAGTGGTATTTCTAGGAGTTGAAGGTAGCGAAATGATGCTATTGTTGGGAAGGCTCACAGTTTCTGTTCAGAAACAGAGTTTTGGAGCAGGACGGTGCTGATAATTGCACAAGGTAAATGTTCTTAACTCACTGACAAAACTAGTGGACTTTGTGTTGTGCATATTTTAACATATTTTCAATAGTAGATAGGAGATGATAAATTTGACAGAAGAGATGAGTGAATTCAGGCACAATTTTTTGATACCCTGTTCACATTTTGAGGAGTAATACTCTCCCGGGTCCTGATCATACCACACATCCCATATATCACTCAAAAGACAGAACTTACAGTTAAAACTTCCCATCTCCTGACTGTGCACATCAGATTCTTCACCTACACTCAGTAACGTGTCTCTGATGGCTTCATTCTAAGCAGAGGGAGGAAAAGAAGCATTTGTGAAAGATCTCTATGGCCAGTGATGTCCTCAGGAGGCTCCCACTCTACAGGTCTGTAGTGGGATTAGGGCCACTCCTCATCTGCTCTTCTTTCTTTATTAAGCCAAAATTCAATCTAAAATTCAGCATCTGTCCTGGAGCAAACAGCTCAGAGGCAATTCATGCACTCAGAGCTGTGAGACCCTCACCATGCCTGGTAAAGAATACCTTCACCATCCCAGGTGGTAACCTAGATTCATTAAACTGTCATTCTCCATTCTGCACGCTCAGCCATGAACCACTATTGTGCTTCCTAAGGATTTGCCTGTTCTGGATATTTATACAAATGGAAGTATAAAAATAAGTAAATATTTACATTTGACAAAAATTTAATTTTATTAGTCACAAGAGTTCTAAATCATGAAGAACACATTTAACAGTATGTTTGTATACAGCTCATTATTTAAATGCATTAAAAAATTGAAAACAATTTCCATATCTGACCTGAAAGTAAGTGTGAAATTATGGTAAATTCTATAAAAGCTGTGTAGGTTGAAGTACCTATGTAAACATAAAAACAATTGCCTTCTCAAGGTTTCCCATTAGTAGAACACAGAATCCAAGACCCACAACTTGGAAGAGGAGATGTTTAATCTAGCTTATGGTTTCAGCGAAGTCAGTCCTGACTGGTTTTAACATATTTTAGACACTAGATAAGATATGATGAAGAGGACAGAAGAGATGAGTGGATTCAGGGACATTTCTGTGACTCTCTGTTCACTTTTTGATGAGTAGTGTGCTCTTGGGTCCTGATCGTAACAAACATCCCATGTATCACTCAAAGGACAAAATTTTCAGTTGAAGCCTCCAGTGTCCTGACTGTGCACACTTGTTTTTTCACCTACATTCAGTAACACATCTCTGATCCTTTCATTCTGGGCAGAGGAGGGAGAAGAAGAAGCACTTGGGAAATGTTTCCATGACCAGTTCTGTCCTCAGGGGGCTCCCACTCTACAGGTCTATAGTCAGGGGTAGGGAGACTCCTCATCTGTGGTTCTTTCTTTATTAAGGTAAATGTCAACCTAAAATTCAGCATCTGTCCTGGAGCACACAGCTCAGTGGCATTTCATGCACTCAGGGCTATGAGACCCTCACCATGCCTGTTAAAGAACACTTCCACCATCCCCAGTGGTAACCTAGGATTGTTAAACTGTCATTCTCCACTGCCCACACTCAGCCACAGACCACTACCATGCTTTCTAAGGTTTTGCCTGTTCTGGGTATTTATATAAATGGAAATATAAAAATAAGTAAATATTTACATTTTAGAATAATACAATTCCATTAGTCACTCTAGATCAGGAAAGAATACATTTAACAGCATATTTGTGAATATCTCATTTAAAAGGGTAAACAAATTGAAAACAATTCCAACATCTGACCAGAGAGTAAGGGTGAAATTATGGTAAATTCTTAAAAAGCTGTGTAGGTTGAAGCACATAAAAACATAAAAACAATTGTCTTGGTCAAGCTTTCCCATTAGTATGACACAGAATCCAAGACCCACAGCTGAGAAGAGGAGAAGTTTAATCTGGCTTATGGTTTCAGGGGAGTCAGTCCTGCCTGGTTCCAAGGCAGGGACACCACAGCAGGAGGTGTGTTTGAACAAAGCTTCACAGTTCATGGTGGCCAGGAAGCACAGTGGAGGCACAGTGCCAGGGAGGAAGGGGCCAAAGACCAGATGGAGTACCTAGCATCATTCCTCTAAGACCCATACAGATGAGCCCAGAAGTACACTTTACTAACCCCTTGGACAGCTCTCAAGCCCATCAAGTTGACCATGAATATTAATCATCACATAGTAGAAATTTTGTGATATTAAAATTATACATGATTTACATATGTGCATATATACAGTATTTTGAGGTTATTTCCACCTTTAAAATTCTAACCAGTGTCAAAAAATGGTGAATTTTGTGTAATAGAAATAACCTTTCCTTAGGTAAATTTTATAAAATCAACCCCAAAAGACTGAAAAACATAAGAGCAGGGTTTAAAAATACTCACAGGAAGAGCCAGAAATCTTAATTCTGTTTTGAAGAACTACTCTGAAAGACAGTTAAACATTCAAGGCACGAAATATTCAATTTCACACTAAGTATCTTCCCCAGGGAAATGAGTGCTACAGCTATACAAACACAAGAATGACTGCAGCAAACTTATTTTTAAGACTAAAACTGGAAACAATACACAAGGCCTCAGCTGATAGATGCATGAGGATTTGTGGTTCATTCACACAGTGGGATGTGATGGCTTGGCCACTGACAGGGAACAGCACATGGGAAACCTCACATGATTATGAGTATTGAAAAAAAAATTTATTAGCTCCCACCAAAACAAAAACAAAAACACTCTGTATAGTGGGTGGTTTCAGACCTGTCACCTCTAGAAAATACAAAGTGATTCCCAGAGACAAAAAGCAGGTGCCTTGCTTAGGTTAGAAGGAAGCAATTGTGAGGAGCCATAAGGAAATTTTGACATGACTTATGCATCACCACTGGGTGATGGTTTTCAAGGGGTTCATGTAGGGAAAGATTCCTAGGGGATGTTTTGTTTGTTTTTCAGTTTTAGTTTTGTTTTGTTTTTGGTATTTAGGAACAAAATTCAGGAACCTGTGGTTGCAAGGGAGCACTTTGGCGCTGAGCTATATCCCTGGCCCATGTCAAGATTCTTCTAATTTTGTGCTTTAAACCTGAAAGTTCATTGTATGTCAAATATAATGAAATAAAATTGCTTTTAAAACACTTCTCATCTGAGCTACCTACCATAGATTTTGTTTACTGATAGATTTACTTACAAGCAATTTTGTTTATTTATAAATTTATTTCTAAGAAGTTATGTTTATTTATAGATTTGTTTATAAGAATATTTGTTTATTTTTAGATTTATTTATTTTTGGCTGTGCTGAGGTTTGAATCTAATACCTTGATCCTTTTATCATAATTTATTTCCAGACAGGGCCTTACTAGGTTGCTAAGTTGTTTAAGTTGGTCTTGAGTTTCATCACATTTATTAGCATTTTTGTATACTGAAATATAACAAGGATAATTAAATTGTGTAGTCTCAAGTAAATCAATAAATACAACTTAACAAACAATAGCTGGATGTTACAGTACATGCCTGTAATACCAGCACTTAGGAGGCTGAAACAGGGGGATTGTTGCAAGTTCTAGGCGAACCTAGTTTACATAGTGAATTGAAGGCCAGTCTGAACTACACGATGAGAGTCTCAAAAAATAAATTAATAAAAAAGTAAATAAGATAAGACATAAACTAAGGCAAGTTATTATCTTCTAGTCCAGAGCATTGGCAACTTCAGAGGATTTACTTTAGAAGGTGTTATGGTGGGGCTGGGGAATTAGCTCAGTGGCATAAGCGCCTGCCTTGCAAGCAGTTGTGAGTTCGATCCCCAGTACCAATAAAAATGAAAAAAACAAAAAAAGTATAAATAAATAAAAAGAAGGTGTTATGGTTTGCATATGCGTGTCCCCCCAAAGGCCTCATGAAGTCACAGAGGCAGGTAAACCTAGCACCACTAACTGGTTCATTGTTTGGTGCTGGGATTGATGATGAAAGTGCTTCACCATCCTGGGGTTTGAATTACTGGAGTAAAAGAGGTCTTATGAGCCTATTTTGTGAGAGAAGTGAGAAAGCCTTGTAATTCAAAAGGAAATCACCACCTGTGAACAACAGGTGCAGAAAACACTCAGCCTCCTAAAGATTCATGCAGGTACAAATCAATGAGATGTGCTGTGTCCCCATTCAATGGCACGTTTTAAGGCAGGAGCTGAACAGCACTGAATAGAACATGGGGGGGCAGAGCAAAGTCCTGTCCTGCAGCTCCCATCACAGCTATATGTAGACCTGTCCCTAGACCTCATAGGACTAAGAAGAGAGATTTCTCCAACACAGAGTGCTGCAAAAGTTTTCAAGATTTCTTCTCAAGTGTTTGATTCACAGTACTGTTTGAAGCAGGAATGAGCTGGGACCCTCCCTAGCCTCCACCTAGATCATGTACAGGAGAGCTGTTTGGAGGATGCTGCCCATGGCTGTTGGACAGAACTGTGCCCTAGGCCATAGAGGTGCAGGTCTAGGTATGAAAAACTCATGGCACAGGAAGGTTTTCCAAGGGTCAGCCAGTGCCCTGGTAGTCTACACTGCAAACCAGTGCTTCCCAAACCCAGGGCCAGCACTGGGCAAGGGCATTTGGATGCCAGGGTGGCCAGTCAGGTGAGGGTTAGCCCTGCCTGACACAGCTGAGCAAAGTGTATCACTCTGGAGCTGAACCTCCAGCAGGTCCCCCTCACTTTCTGCTTCAGGTCTGTCACCAAGGATTTCACAAAGAAGCAAAGCAACACAACTGAACTTTGCTCAGACTAAATCATTTAGCTTTCTTTGAAGAAATGATTGAAAATGCACAAGTCTGAGAAAAACAAGGCTGAGAATAGCATTCTGCATGTTGTATAAATAAACTGACCCTTTACAAGTCATGAAAATAATGCCCATGGTTGGGTCTGCTATGGCAGACGTGTGAAATCACATGCATGCAGGTTTTACAATTGCAAAAGAAAAACTACAAATAAATGCTACATGTACATAATTTCCCTTTGGCACTGCACTACAGGAAGGAAAATCCCAGCAGCAATTTAGATTTTCCAAGGCACCTCAGTAAACCCAGGGGAAAACCCACCAGATGATTCCATCACACAACTGTGAAGGCTCAATAGCTCTGCTCCCTGCTTGATGCTGCTGCTGGTTGAGAATTTGGAGGTGTTTCTATCTGCATAAGCCATCGCTGCCTCTCTCAGCTCATGGATGCCAGGATGTGGATCAGACTTTGTTTACATAAAATCCCATCATGATTTCAGGATGGGTGACAGCGTCTTGTTTACTGGAAATTATTTTTCAAGTTTAGGCATAATAAACCTTACACAATGTGCTTAGCCAGTTGAAGGGAAGTCAGAATGTTTGAAATAAATGTAGGAAACTTATTTTTCAGTGGGAGATTCAGTTGCTACTGAAGCACATATTTTGTGGGTAACATGTATGAGTCAGGGTTTGCTGTACAAAATGCTGGAAGGCACAGCAATGTCCCCAAGTTCAGTTTCTGCTTTGATTCCCTCATCCTACCAAGCTGGAGAGTGGATTCTCACTATTCAAGCACATAGAGTTTGAACTACAGTAGAAATCTGTAAAAACTTCTGTCAACTGAGGCGTGAAAAGACAAGGAAATGTTTTTTAGGCAAAATGCAGTTCTAAATATATGCTTAAATAAACAGAGAAACCAGAAGAAAAAAGAAGAAGAACAAGAAGTGTAATGACAGTACTGTGGTTTGTTCCAGTGCCATTGTCTCAGCCAGAAAGAGAGACTCAAAATTTGCAGATTGGAAGGGTCACTGTTTCAGTAGTCTTCCTCTCCTGAAGACTAGAGAGTGTTCCCAGCCCACTAAGTGAGATTAATGCAGGGCAGTCCTTGAATCTTGGTTGAGGCTGAGACCAGGACCCCGTAACTGAAGCCCCTGGGGCTGAGGGGGCAGAGTATTTGCTGCATCCTGGCTGCTATGCCTTCCAGTGCCTGCAGGGCTACAGTATGGATGTGGTGGGGGAAAGTGGTGTAAGGTAGGTGGTGCTGGGCTCCTCTGCATGCTGCTGGCTCCCTGCACTACCTGAAAGCAAGAAGGTTCAGGATTTCCTTGCAGGAAAAATAGACTCTGAAAAAAACTCTTGCTGTCGTCTGGCAGTTGCAGGCACAAGTGAGCACGATGGCTTCTAAGGTAGGGAGGGCAGCAACACCCACCACAGTGGGATCCTCATGGCTTTATGTGTTGGAATTTTTAAACGTTAGTCATGAACGATGTGTTGGCCTGCTGAATATCAAATCTCCTTACTTTGTATATATATATATATATATATATATATAGTTGTATTCGAAGTGTCTATATTGTGCATAACTTTCATTATGTATAATGAAATTAAATCATCCATTTTCACATACCCATTCAAGAAATTAGCCACTATTAAATATTAACTGAATTGAATAAAAGAAATATTGAATAGAACAATATAAATAATTCAATGGAATGAAAAATAGAAAAAAAACTCCACCAAGGCCCAAGATAAATGGGCTGCCCTCCAGGAGGTCCTCTCTTTTGTCCTTGCCTGCAATTTGGGTCTGTGTCTGTTCACTGCTGGGTGGAGAGAGGCCACCCTGTGAGCTCTTCTATCATCTCAGGTAGGACTGGGGACATAGCCAAGGAATTGGATTTCTTTCCACATTTTCAGCGGCCTAGGACAAGGCCTTGTTTCAGCATTTTCTGTGACTGCAATTTTATAATTGACTCAGCAGCTCTGCTGTGACACATTCATGGTTTCTAACTATCCACACTCATAACTGAGGAAGAAGAGATTACAGGTGTCTGTCAATTGCATTTTATTATACTGAGGCATGAGAAGTGGAATTTCCAGGTTAAATGTATGAAATTGAATTTCCTGGTCTTGGAATTCACACTAGAACTAAGCACAGAGTTGGAGCCTGGAAGGGGAAGCACGAGGATGCTCAGGTTTCTGTGGAGATCTGAAGTCCAAGGAAGAAGGACCAGGCAGAGTTGGAGGACACCCAGGTACCTAGTAGGTAATCATGGGCAAGAAATGCCCAGGTCCAGGTCTTCTGATCCATCAGTCAGCTTCTCAGCAGGACAACACACACAGCACGGTGAATAAGAGAGGGCTGGAATGGCCCTGCTGCCAGAGTTACTCCCTGCAGGCCTGAGTCCCCCTGTCTCACTCGGGGGAGCTCTGTATGAGAAGGTCACCCTGCTACAGAGCCCACCTTGACTGCACAACTTCCACTCAGTTGAGATCTCAACTGCCAATGTGGACTCACCACAGCTGTGGAGCAGGACAGGTGTTTACACGGAGCAAATGAGGAGGTGGGGACACTCCTCAGGCAGGTAAGTGTAAAAAGCCTGAAATAAGAGACCTGGTCCTAGCCTGCCCCACTGTCCTCATGGAGTAACTGCACCCTGCAACAATGTGCATTAAAAGACTAATTAACTTAACAGATTACTGACAAAAATATATACTGTAGGGGAAGTTTGAAGATACAAAATAAATGGCTATGTCCCTAAGTAAAATGAGACATGACCCTTAAGGGGTACATGATCTCCTTTGTTGTCCCTGACCCACATCCTCAGGAGAAAGCACACCATTTCACAGAGCTGTAACAAACATAGGCAATTGGCCAACAGTCATAACAGCTTGATAACAACAATAAATGCCAGGATACAATAAATCCCTGCTGACATTTATGAAGTGTATACTAAAGACTAAATACTGGATCTGGCCATGTTGGGACTCAGGCAGCTGAACAAGAAACAAATTCTCAGGCCTTACTGGCAAGTACCCCTGGTGGGATCCAGGAAGAGAACCAGTCATTATCTCCAGTGATCCTACCAGTGCATGGACTGAGAACCATACATCCTACTTGTTCACCCCCTGGTGAGCAACAGGAGGCTGCGTTCTGAGCACCTTTTGGAAATATGACTGTGTGCAATATAGAAAATATGGGGGATTTCCTTCTATCTTCTGTTTGAAAACAAATGTCGTCTTTAATCTTTTGCTTTGTTATGATTAATTGTTTTGTTCTATTCAATATTCTCTTTTGACTGGTTTTTAAATGTTCTTTTTTGGTTTGATTATGCTACAACATATTGAGTGGAAAATTACCGTGAAGATAATGAGATAAACTATGGTACCTCTTACTTGTTATCATGGTACCCTGTTGTGAAGCTCTGTACCAATTTCACTGCATTGTCTCTATTTGGTTTTTTTGGGCTTTTTTTTTTTTTGGTCATTTTTGTTTTTATCAGTACTGGGGATCAAACTCACGACTGCCTGCTTGCAAGGCAGGCACTTATGCCACTGAGCTAAATCCCCAGCCCCTTGTCTCCATTTGTTTGTTCCGTCTTGCTCTGTTGTACTTTACTACCTTCAAAATAAAATTTTCAAAAAGAATAAGTACTAATCATCTTTCATGTCCTTCAAGGGAAGGGAACCACCCCCAGCTCCTTGTAGATGATGAAGTCACCCTCATAACAAAGCCAGACCATTATGCATTAAAAAAATGATAATACTCTAATGGCCAATATTCTTAATGAACATACACAAAAATATTCAACTAAATGCTCATCAGCTAAATTCACCAGCACATGCAAAAGTCAAACACCACAATAAACACTGGGTTAAGTCTCAGTGGTGCTAGAATGGTTCCACTTGCACAAATCATTCAGTGTCACTTGCCACATTCACAGCATGAGGCACAATGAACCTCTCAAGAGATTTGTCAAAATTATTTTGAGAAATTCAAAAGTTCACCATCCTTTCATGATAGGAAGCATTCATACACCATGCGTAGGAGGAATGAATCTCAGCACAGAAAAGAACAAAATGACAAGCCCATCCCTGACATCCTGCTCAGAGGCTGACAAGCTGCAAGCTTTGCTTCTTGGGTCCTCTCCTCTCCTCTCCTCTCCTCCCCTCCCCTCCCCTCCCCTCCCCTCCTCTCCTCCTCTCCTCCTCTCCTTCTCTCCTCTCCTCTCCTCTCCTCTCCTCACCTCCTTTCCCTTTCTTCCTCCCCTCCGCTTTAGTTTGCTTCCATTTTCTCTAGTTTTCTTTCCTTTTCTTTTTCTTTTTTTGGTCAATAACTTCCTGTGTATCTCTGACTTGAGCTGAACTCAGAGTGTGTTGGAGGCTTGTCTGGAACTCCCAGGAATCCTGCTGCCTCAGCCTCCTGAGTGCAGACATTGCAGGCATTTTCAACATTCCTTTCTCAGCCAATGAATTTTTAACAACCCTATGATGAAACAAGGTCTGGTGGTGTGCTTGTAATGTCAGCAATCTGGAAGCCTGAGGCAGCAACACCACAAATTTAAAGACAGCCTCAGCAATATAGCCACTCATCAAGAACCAGGATGAAAATAAAAATAATTTTAAATGCAAAAAGTCATGGAGCTAAGTGCAAACTTCAGGATTCAATCTGTAGAAATTGAATGCAAAACAAAAAACTTGGAACGCCCGATGATAGAGAAAATAATATTTTACACTGTCCTGGCCTTCTGGAGGGCAGTGTTACCCAAGTAGCTTTAACTTTCACACCTTTCTTGGGGTTTGACTTCAAACAATCATCAAAATCCATGAGGGATAAAAAAAATACAGAATGTGATTCAAGGACACCAAGCCTCAGTCCCAGTGCAGAAGGCATTTGCAGTGATATTCTGAAGTAGATGATGACCACAGTTACAAAGCAGAGAATCTACCAACAGTGTTAATGGGATTTTCAATCCTACTCACTGTGAAAGAAACTGCCAGCCAGGAATGTGGTAGATAGCTTACCTAGATCCACTCTTTCTGCAAAGTGTCTAAAGATCAAAGCCAATTATTGCATTCTATGAAAGCACAAAATTACTGCTGATTACCAACTCACGATAATGTACACTTGCAATCCTAGCACTCTGGGAGGGGAGGGAGACTGAATAAGGAAAGGTTTAACCCTGACCTTGGAAACTCACAATCATAGTGAGATCATGCTTTGAAGTTTGTAAAAACATTAACAAATCTATTAACAGGTGATTTCTTACTGCTATTTTTTTTTGTAGTTATGTATTATGTGTACCCTTATACCGCTTTGTTTTGTTTTGTGTTTTTCTCTTTTTCCTCTTAAATAAAATTTAAAAAAATTTTACAAATGTATGACAATATAGATCATTTAAAAATCCAAGAAATCATGTGCACAATACATTAGCTAGTATTATTCTCTCATTATTTTTATGTATAATTTTTTATCCTTTTATGGACTCAAAAATAGCATATTTTATGTGGTCCTTACTTATATGTACATGAATTACATTAAAATAAGACAAGGAAGTTTAAAAAAAAACAGTGTGTAACCCTTTGCTCAAATCCTACTTCTATATATAAATTTAGTTCAAAAATGAAAAGAACCATCAAATTTTCTTCATACTAAGCTCTCTAAATCCTGAGAGGGTACATTTAGTAGCATATCTATACTCATCTCAGTTAAAAGGTCAAACAAATTGAAACAGTTCAACTTCTTGGCAGTAGATCTATATCTACCAGATGGTAAACCTAAAGTTCAGTGTGCTGATTAAAGTACATATGTAAGAAAAAGTCACAAAGATTTGATTTGTCTATTGATAGATCATTTTTGTCTCTTTTTTACCATTTTTAAATGTATTTTCATTTTGATTTATTTTTGTATTTTTGAGACATCATTTTGCTATGACGTTCAGACTGCCTTGAACTCACATTGTAGCCCAGGCTGACCTCAACTCACAGCAATCTTGTGGTCTCAGCCTTATAACTTCTGGCATTACACGTGTTTACTACCAAACCTGGCTCTCGTTTCCTTTTTAAATTATCTCCAAAATAAAATTACTCAGGATAATATGATATTCTCATAGTTTATCAGGTGAGTTATGAATGAAATCAGAAAGGACTGAAAATACACTGAAGGAAGTTCAAAATCCCCACCAACAGAAAACATGGTGTAACATAACATAACATAACATAACATAACATAACATAACACAATATAGGATAAAAAACACAACCAAATAAAGCAAAACAAAATAAGAAAACAGGGATAGAGGTTTAATTCAGCAGTGTAGGTGCCCACTTGGTCATAAGTTCAATCCCCAGTACCAAACTGAAAGCAACCACCTAACTTTGATTTTAAAAAATGCTTCCAAGGGTATCTTAACAATTTTTAAGTTAACCATACACAGGATATATAATCTGGCAATTTCACATCTACGTATTTTTCTTTGAAATAAAAGTCTGTGTCCACTCAAGACTGCATAAGAAAGGCTGTGGCAGCTGGCTTTCCAGGTCCAACCCAGAAACAGAACAAATGGTATCAGCAGATGGGTGACAGATGCATGAACAAGCCACACTTGGTTGGTTCAGCCCCACAAGAGGGTGTGGTGGATCCACCACCAATAAGAAGCAGCACAGGGGGAGCCCAGTACAGAGATGCTGCTTGAAGGAGACCAACCAAGAGCATCGAGACTGAACAGGCTCAGAGCCACCAATGCTAGGAAAGGCAAACTACCCAGCAGGGACACAAAACCCATGGTATTTTGGGGATGGGAGGACAGGAAGTGAAAGCAGTGGCTAGGAGACAAGTTCCCCAATAGTGAGACTCATATGTTCTTCATCAGCCCGGGGTGATGATGTCCACAGCCTCGCAAAGCCTCTCCTTGCACTCACCACCTGCTGTCCCTCCTCACACAATGTCAGAGTACAGAGCACTATAGTGTGTGGCTGAGGGAAACATCTAAGGATGAATAAGTGATCACTCATAGGCATGTGAGTGTAAAACTTGCTATGAATCCTCATCCCCTGGACACATGGGTGTTATAACATGAAACATTTCATATCCTTCAAGGAAAATTATAGTGAGAATTCTGGGAACATTTCCATGTTCCTTAATGAAATTGACATAAAAATAAATAAGCTCAGAAAACACAGTCAAAATAAAATTTGTGAAATTTCTACATGAAGACACTGTGCACCTCATCCTCAAGAGAAAGGATCTTTTGGATGGAAAAGTATGTTTGGCACCCTGCCTGCCACATCTGAAACATCCACATGTTTGTTGCATTAAAATCTTCAAAGTGCAGAAAAGTCTAAAAACACACATATTTTTCTAGTCTTTTAACTTGCTGTTTCTAAGGAGGACAAAGATGAGCTCACAATAAAAACAAAGCAGGTATCAGAGGGAGAGGATCAACTGTGGACCCTAGCACATTACCTCACTTTTTTGGAGACAGGTCCAAACAGAACTCAGAAGGCTCTGGTCACCAGGCACCTTATTCTGGTGACAGTTGGCCATCACAGACCGTTGGTTTGAGAGTGTGAATAGGGAACATGCTGTGCTGCTTTCCCAGGCCTCACAGCTCCAGCAACAGGACCCTGTGTCACTGAACCACATGGGAACGTATGAGGGGATGGTTCACATGGCCCAGATGCTTTAGGAAGCTCACCTGGAAACATCCAACCATCATGGGCAGCTCAGGCCAGGACTCACCAGCCCCAGGCCAGAGGCTCCCAGAGATAAGAGGGAGCCCAGGACAGTTATCCCTAGGCTCAACCACCAGCCACTCACAGACACTGAATCCAGGAAAAGTTCAGATACTGGGAAGGTAAGTTCTTACCTGAGCAGCCCTTTGGAACTCAGCCACCTGTGCATTCAAGTCATGGCCATGAGCAAGCAGCTGAGCCTCAGTTTACAACACTGAAAGAGGAATGCTGAGTGGATGCAGAGTGCAGGGTAACTGAGAAGGAAATGGGGGCTCTATGGCAAGGGGACAGTTGTGGCCTTAGCCCCATGAAGACCAGAGGCTATGCTGATTCCCAGGGATGACCTTCCACCCCCTCCCCACTGACCCACACTTGCAGATAGCTGTTCTGTTCATTGGAAAGGAGATTGGAGAGTCACTCGAGGGGGTTCGGGATGTGCTCAGGACAGGAATTCTTGGGGATGGCAAAGTGTCCATGACCCACAGGTATCATTGGAAAGTGGGTGAATGACATCAAGCCACAAATACACATGAATACACCCAGTGTAAACACAGTTTTCCGGGTATTGTCCATGGTCCTGTAAGTAGAACAGGTACAAACACTGCCCTTTTGAGTTTTGATGTTCTTTGGAGGTCACAATGTCAGCATTTGCAGTAGAACAGACATTGTTCACCTCAAAGCAGTTTTTCTGGGTCCCAGGCCTCCCTAGATGTGGGTACAGACCGTGCAGGAGGAGTTGTACAGAGGCAAAGAGAACTAGGCAAGAGATGTTTGCCTGACCTAGACACTGCAGAAAAGCAATACAGATACTGATGACGCCTCACTTCTCAGATATTCATGGAGCACCAGCCCTGAGCCCTTGAGTGCAAAAACATGACAGATATCAGTCTTTGCCTTTGCTGAGTTGACATGCAGTGGGGAAGGCCAGGGAAACACTGTGTCACGCTTCCCTGAGGAAGGGAGTGGTGTCATACCACTAAGCAAGGACTGCCCCCTATGGAGCATTCTGTCAGCCTCTCAGCGCTCCCAAGGCCCACAGTGCCACACTGTAGTTGGGAGACAGTGGGAGCGGATCCCGCCCTTGTTGGGCTAGAGGTCCAGGTGCCCTCCCTAAGGTTACCTCTGTAGGTAGTGTGTGAAGAGATGCAAGACCTCTCACTCTGCTGCTTCCCTGTCTGCCCCAGGTCCATATCTCCTGTCCTTGACTCCTCACTGGAGCTGAACTCCAAGGTGGTTCCCCAGGCCAAGCTTCTCATGGACCACCTGGAGCCTCCTAAGACCCTGGAGCCTAAGTCACAGGGTAAGGAGCCCTGGTATGTGGGTTGTGGCCCTGAGGGCAAGGAATGTGCTAGGGAACTCAGAAGTGTGTTCAGATGATGGGAGACTCAGGAACATGAGCCCCTCAGCAGTCATTTTGAGGATGCAGTCTGAGAGGCTTTATTGGGGCTGTGTTCATGCACACAGCTGCCTCTGAGAGGCAGTGTCAAGGTTTGTTCCTGAGAGGTCCCTGGAAGGTCAGTGATGTTTTCTCTTCCTACAACTGCAGAAGCAATTACAGTGCATGCTGAATTTGCACCCGCAGAACTGGTGCAAGCTCCACCTGCAGCTCCCTCACCAGCTCTGGCCCCACAGCAAGAGCCAGCACCTGGATTCAGTTCTCCACCAGCTGCAGAGCTGGACCTCGTGGTGGCTCCCCAGCAGGAGTCATCTCTTGAGTTCTACCTGCAGGGAACACTTGACCCACACCTGTCATCCCCCTCTCTTACAGATTTACTTATCAGTGTATTCATCGCTACCCTTATTTCCCAGAGGTATGGCCGTGATGGAACTAATATAAATAAAGTTTAAGGTTTCAGTCATGTTTAAAATAACCAGCCTGGTAGCATTCTGTGTATTCTCAAAGTTTTGCAAATTTCATCACTGTGCACTTCCAGAACATTTTCCTCCTCAATTTTGTACAGAAAGGTGTTTTCTTTTTTTCACCATCATGCTCCATCCCAGCCACCACTCATCTTATGTCCTCATCATTTACCTCTGCTACATTTTCCACATCAAAACCATCAAGTTTCTCTTCAGCCAGAGGGTGCTGGATGTGACTTTTTAATGTTGCTTTTTTGTGACAAGGCAGAATCTTAAGCTAATGTCCTTGGTTAGTCAATCACAGATTCAGTAAATTATCCAGTATTCTTTTCTGGAGCAAGAAATACATATTATGGGTAAATACACAATGCAATATGAGTGAATAATATAGGACATAGTGGCTGTTGTTCCACCCAGGAAAAGTGGCCTCCCTTCTAGGTGCTACTCTTTCGGGCTCATTTTAGGGTCAGCCTGAGTGTTTTAACTGTTGGGTGGGAGTGTGTCTCAGGGAACACTCCTCATGGATTGCATCTAGGATGTGGAGATAGAGTCCTGTCTGGCTCTATCCCATACGAAGCAATCACCTTTGTAAATCTCATTTTGTGTGTTAGATTCTTAGCAGTGGAATTTTTCAGTCATGGTCATAGAACCTTTGGTAGGACCAGTTACTGTCCATGGGTCTGCATATACAGTGTCCAGGCACAGAGCTTCATGGTGACCTTTGGCAAATGCAGCTCAACAAGCTGTGGTGTTCCCATAGGGACACTACATCCCCATGACATCTCAGCAGACAGCACAACAGCATGACATGGGCTCACCTCTGCTTCTTGAAGATGGATGAACATTGCCTACAACTTGACTCACTTTCTCTTACAAATTACTGAATCTCAGACCATTTTGGACAATTGGGGCTTAAGATTCCTAGGAGAATTTCCTTTCATATTGCCCCAAGGAAGTTGTAGAATCCTCTTGATTCAGGTTCTTCACAAGGTGATATGTTTTGTATTTATATAGGAGGGTTGAACTGAGGGCTTCCCCACAGAGTGACATTCCCAGCCCCTTTTAGTTTTTGAAATTTAAATTTGACACCAAGTTTCACTGTGCAGCTACGTTGTTTAGTCTGGGTTCAAATATGTGACCCTCTTGCCCTAGTCTGGTAGAGCATGGGGATTACAGAGACTCAATCCTCAACTGATTTCACTAGGCATATTTTAAAAACCAACTCCAAATCTACTGCTATAGTCTGGCTGGCCACCTTTAGAACATGGTTGATTGCTATCTCTCTCCAGGCTGTACCCAGGGGTCATTCTATAAGATGTCAATAACTTTCTGCACTTGAGGCTAAAATACCAATACATAGAAGCAATTGCACTGCTTAGGGAACATAAGGATGGCCAAACTGATGAACTTCTGTCTCCTCACAATGCCACCAGGGAAACATTTCCAGAGGTGAGTGTCATTTCCATGACCAGGCAGGAGGAACAAGCCCAGCGTGCACCGTATTCACCTCCATCCCAACCCTTCCCAGATATCTCCTCTATTTCTATACATTATGTACCTGGGATACCAGCTGCCAATTTTCACAAATGTCATCTCACACCTCTGATGATGTCCCTAGCAAGCAGATGACAGTATGACCTCTATAGTGCATGATGTTTTATCTAGGTTTACATAGGAAGTCAGAAGGAGCAGTTGGGTCTAAACGCAGGTCTTGTTCCTCAGAAATGGCACCCTGGCTACACTGCTATTTTTTCTTTCCTATGCAGAAACTTTGCCTCCTACCAAGGAGCCCTTGCCTTGGTGAAGCTGTTCTCTTCACTGTGAAGGACAACAGAGAGTCATTTCATGGGCTTCTATGGTACGCAGAGCAGTAATCTCTGGGGGATACCAGAGGACTCAGGTCCATACAGACATCATAGAATGAGCTAGGGGGTTCTTTAAATCATGAGTGTACCAGGCATTGACCATGAATAATGCCAAGAGCAGATGCAACCATTGCTCTCCTGTGCTTTCATTTTGTCCAGGCACACAATCAACTTGGACCAAATACTACCAATATTATAGACTATGTTCCTGGCCTCTGTACATGGGGACACAAAATAGAGGAGGATGTCATGGGAAGCAACACAGAATGGAGTGATGCATCACTATATGAACTGAAGATGAATGAAAGGCTGGCAGGACACACTCCATCTGCACTTCTCAGATAGTTAGAGAGCAGCACCCTGTAGAGTACCCATGAGTAGAGTAACCCTGAATACACCACTCTCTTTCTCACAGAGGCAACATGCCATGAGGTCGGGAAAGGGAGATGCATTTCAGGGTTCCTGAAGAATGGAGGACAGGTGGTCACAGCACTGTCCAGGGACTTCCATTAGCATGTGAGGGCTGCCTGGGTTAGCGTTGCCCCATTCAGGGCACAGTGATGGCTGGGGCTTGGCTTTCTGTAGCTGGAGCAAGAGGCTGGTGTCAAACTCCCCAGGATTCCTTGGGAGGGCAGTTTGGGAGGGAGGCCGGACCTGTACTGCTGCTTACAATTGTCCTCCCTAGGACCAGTGCTTCCTTTACTGACTCCTGGAAGGTGCTGCTTACCAAGTTGGGACACCCAATCCAAACTAAACTGAGTGTTTTGGAACAACCTGAACTCACCGAAGATGAGAACTACAGTGAGCAAGGTTTGGCCTATTTTTATTATTCTCTGTTAGGGCATGTCTCACTTTACATGGAGAAAGACTCAAACGTGGGGCCTTCTGCAACAATGAGGCATGCACAAGTGAGTGGGGTGAGGCAGAACAGGAAGCTTTGCTGGGGTGGATTTGTGCACAGAGTTGTCTTTGAGAGGCCTTGGGAGGCTTTGGGGCCTGCAAGGATCAAGGACAGTTGGTGATTTTTCTCCCACCTCTGAGGCAGGGCTGGTACCTGACTGAGCTCAAGTCCTACTTGCTGAGCTTTTGTGAGCTCCACCTCCAGTGACCTCACCAGCTCTGGGAGCAATGTGAAAGCCATGCCCAGTTCAGTACCAGGACTTCATGAATTTCAGAGCTGGGGCTGTTGCTGGCACCATGGTAGACATCCTGAGCTCTGCATAGGGCCAAGTCTTCCAAAGTATTGCCTTTCCCTTCCCTCCCCTTGTACCCCTTGTATTTCTTTCAGTTTTCATTTCTACTCTTATGTCTGTAATCTTCTAAACATTACATTCTAAGTTAATTTAAATTAACAGTTAAGATTTCATTAGTTTCAACATGTTCAACTCAGTAGCCCATAAGCACATCACCACTTTGTACAATATTCACATCTGTGGAGTTTCAGCTTTATGCTCAGTTTTGGACCCATCCATAGCCCTGTTCTCTCCTGCTAGTTCCCATGTGCTTCTAACATTTCTCTCAATGTGATTTGCTACTCTGAATCTTTCATATCGGTGCATCAGATTTTGTTTGGCCAAACGTTACTGGAAGAGACTGGCTGCTATTGCCCTTTCATATAAGAGAAAACTCCAGACAGACAAAGTCTACAGGTAAATATAGAGACCATTGTGTATATACTTGACTTTTCATGTGGGAAAAGCTTTCCCATGATTTCAGTGACAGAAGGGAGGTTGAAAGTTCTGATCCATCTCATTTGAAAAACTAAAACAGTACTAATGTAGAGACCACAGCAGGAAATCTTTCCGTACAACCAATAGTCAGATAGATGATTGTTGTTACAGGTGTGAAAGATGTCTCAAGAGTCCACTTTGTGAGAGAAGTGACAATTCTTGTAACTCAAATGCAATCACCACACATAGCCCACAAGTACAGAAAATGTTGAGCCTCCCAAAGCTGAAGCACACAGGGGACAGATCCCTGAGATGTGCTCTGTCCCCATTCAATGACAGGTTCTAAGGCAGATGCTGAACAGCATACATGAAATTATGGGGTGCAGAACAGAACCTTGACACGCAGCTCCCATCAGAGCTATACACTGGTGTCCCTGGAGCATGCAGGGCTAAGAACAGAGATTTCTCCCAGAGAGAAACTTGCACAACTTTTCAAGATTTCTGTTCAAGAATTTGATTCACAGTACTGTTTGAAGCAGAAAGGAACTGGGGTCCCTCCCTTTGGAAGGATCATCCCTGCAACAACCTGGATTTACCAAGCCACATCAGTAAACCCAGGGCAAAACCTACCACACCATTCCATCACCCAGCAGTGAAGGCTCAGCAGCTCTGCTCCCTGCTTGTTGCAGCTGCTGGTTGACTATTTCTAGGTGTTTCTATCTGCACAAGCCATCTGCCCCTCTCTCAGCTCATGACTGCCAGGATGTGGGCTGGACTATATGTTTACATAAAATCCCATCATGATTTCAGGATGGGTAGCAGCCTCTTGTCTACTGGAACATATTTTTCAAGTTTGGGCATAAGAAATCTTAGACAATGTGCTTATCCAGTTGGGGGGAAGTGAGATTGCTTGAAATAAATGCAGGAAACTCATTTTGTCAGTGGCAGATTCAGTTGGTACTGAAGCCTATATTTTGGAGGTAAAAACACATGAGTGAAGGTTTTCTTTTCAAGGTGCTAGAAGGCAAAGAAATATCCCCAAATTCAGTTTCTTCTTTGTTTCCACCATGCTATGAAGCTGAAGATTGGATTCTGAGCATTCAAGCATATGGGTTTGAACCGCAGTAGAAATTTGTAAGACCTTCAGTTAACTGGGGCATGAAAAGACAAAGGTTTTTTGCAAAATGCAATTCTAAATATATGTTTAAATAAAGAAATAAACCACTAAAAAAAAGAACAAAATAAAAGATAATGACAATTTTGTGTATTGTTCCAATGCCAAAGCCTCAGTCAAAATTTGCAGACAGGAAGGGTCAGTGTGGTCAGTGATCTTTGTGCATGTGGGGATAAGAGTGTGCACCACCTACTATGCCAGCTGAACACATGGCAGCACCTGAAGCCTGGTGGAGGCTGAGGCCAGACCCAGGAACTGAGGACCCTGGGGCTGAGGAGGCAGAGTCTTGGCTGCCCCCTGGCAGGGCTGTAGCATGGATACAGTGGGGTAAAGGGGTGTAAGGCAGGCAGTGCTGGGCTCCTCTGCATGCTGCTCACTCCCTGAGCTGCCTGGCAGCAGGAAGATTCAGGACTTCCTTGCTGGAAAAACAAACACTGAACCAAATCTCTTGCTGTCCTCTGGCAGTAGCAGGCACAGATGCGCACGGTGGCTTCTAGGGTGGCTTCTAGCACCACTGCACCATGGAAGGACTCTGCATGACCTCATGCATTAGAGATAGTGATAAACAGAGTATTGCCTTTCTGAATATCAAGACTCCTTTACACACACACACACACACACACACACACACACACACACACACATATATGGATAGATATTCAAAGTATGTACTGTGAATTTCATTATACATAATGTAATTAAATCATCCATTTTCACTTACCTATTCAAGAAATTAGCCACTATTTGTTCTTAACTAAACTGAATAGAAGTAATATTGAAAAGAACACTATAATTAATTCAATGGTATAAGAAAATGGACAAAAAAAATAGGCATACCCCCAGGATCATGGCCTGCCATCAATGAGCCCCTCTCTCTTGTCCTTACCTGCTGCGTGGGCCCCTGTGTCTTCACTACTGGGTAGAGAGAGGACCAGGCCATAAACTCTCTGTCATCTCAGGGTCATGGCTGGGGTCTTGGCCTGAGACATGGCCTTCTTGCCGCATTTTCAGTGGCTGTAATTTTATAATTGATGCAGCAGCTCTGCTGTGGTACATTCAGTGGTTTCTAACTATTCACAGCTAAGCTGAGTAAGAAGAGAATATGGGTGTTGTCAGCCTCATTCTTTATAATGAAGCCTTAGATGATGAATTTCCCGGTTAAATGTATACAGTTTGAGTTTCATAGTCACAGATTTCACACGTGAAGTTTGTACATAGAGCGGCAGCCTGGAAGAGGAAGCCCAAAGCTGTGCAGATCTCTGTTGAGACCTGAAGGTGGGGAAGATGGACCAGGCAGAGGTGCTGGACACCATGACACCTAGCCAGAACCATGGCAAGAAAGGCCCAGATTCAATCCTGCTGATCCATGAGTGAGCTTCTCAGCAAAGCAGCACAGCTTGCAGGCTGGACAGGAGATGGCTGGAATGGTCCTGCTGCCAGAGCTCCTCCCTGTAGGTCTGTGGTCCCTTATCTCCCTCAGGGGACCTTTCTTCAAGAAGGCCATCCTGTTACAGAGCCCACCTTGACTGAATGTCTTCCACTCAGGTGCAGATCTCAACTGCTGCATGTGGACTCACCACAGCTGTGGAGCAGTTCAGAAAATGGGGACACTGCAGGCTGGTCAAGGTATGGAGCCTGAGATAAGAGATGGGCTCATGACTGCTAGAGTTTCCTTCAGTAGAAGCAGCATGAGGAGAATATTTTGCTTAAAAGACTAAATAACTGAAAGTAGTTACTCACAAGAATATACACTGTAGGGTTAGTTTGAGGATACCAAAGAAAATGGCCGCATTCCTAAGTAAAATGAAATATGACTCTTAATGGATGTGTGGTTTCCTTTGATGTCACTGACCCACAGACATCAGGGACAGACACTCTGATGAAGAGAGCAAAAGTTAGAAACAAAAATCAATATCCAAAAACCAAAACAAACCCTTGGAAACTAGGACAGCAGGGAAAAGAATGTTTTACACTGGCCTGGCGTTCTGGAGGGCAGTGTGCCGCAAGTAGCTTTAACTTTCACACCTTTCTGGGGGTCTGAATTCAAAAAATGATCACATTCCAGGAGGGATCAAATGAAAAGAGAATGTGCTTCAAGGACACCAAACCTCACTCCCAGTGGAGAAGGCAACTAGAGTGATGCTCTGAAGCACATGCTGACCACAGTTAAAAAGCAGAGAATCTAAAACAGTGTTAATGGGATTTTCAGTCTTACTCTCTGTGAAAGAAACTTCAGGCTAGGAAGGTAGCAGATAGCTTAAGTAGATCGACTCTTTCTGCAAAATGTCTAAAAACCAAAGCTGAACATTTTATTCCATGAATACAAAACATTGCTATCAATTGCCAATGCAGGATAATGTACACCTGTAATCCCAGCACTCTGGGAGGGTGAGGAAGGATGAGGAAAGATTTAAGCCAAGCCTGGGAAACTTAGAAAATTAGTGAGACCAAGTGTTAAAATTTGCAAATAATTTTACAAATGTATGAAAATATCCATCATTTAGAAATTCCAGAAATCCCAGTGCAAGGTACGTTAACCACTATTAATCTATAATCACTTACCATTTTATACACTCAAAAAGAGTATCTTTATATGATTCTTATTATTATTTCAAAAAAGATAGTAATCCCTTATCAAAATCTTGTTCAAAATATAAATTTAGGACAGAAAAAATAAGAATGATAAAATTCTCTTCATACTGAGCTACTCATATCCTAAGAGGGTATATTCAGTAGCATGTCTGCACTCATTTCAGTAAAAACTTTAAAAAATTAAAACAGTGGAAACACCAGGCAGAACATCAATGCCCACATGATAGTAAATCTTATGCTAGTTGCGTTGACTAAAACACATATTCAAGAAAACCTCACAAAGATTTGATTTCTTAATTGACAGGTGACTTTTGACTTTTCATTTTTATATTATTTCATCTTTCTTTCTTTCTTCTTCCTTTCATTTTGTTTTTAGAAAGGGTTTTGCTATGCAGTTCAGGCTGGTCTTCTTCTTATCTTGTAGCCCAGGATGACCTCAAACTCACTACAATCCCCCTGCCTCAACCTTCTGAGTACTGGAATGACAGGTGAGCACCAACATCCCTGACTGGGTTTTCCTTTTTAAATTTTCTCCAAAGCAAAATTAGTCAGATTATGTTATATTCTTATATTTTCTTAGGTTGATTATTCAAAGTCAAATCAGAAAGCACTGAAAACATGCTGAAGGAGTTTCAAATGCTAAGCAAGACATAACATAGTGGAACATAACATAGCATGGCATAGTATAGCATAATAAAACAAAACAAAACAAAAACCAACCACTTAACTCTGCTTGAATCAACTGCTTCCAAAGATACTTCATGAATTTCTAAGGTAGCCATACAACAGATATATGATCCAGTAATTTCATATTCAAGCACTTTTCTTTGAAATAAAGCCTATATGCACACAAGAACACTAATAAAAATGGCTGTGGTACCCTGCTTTCAAGAATCAAGCCATAAAGAGAACAAATCCCCATCAGCACATAGACGACACATGCATGAACAAGTCGCAGTTGTTTGGTTCAGCCCCATAATAGCAGGTGGTGACAGCACAGGAGGAGCTGAGCACAGAGACACTGCTTGAAGTATACCAAGCAAAGAGCATTGCCACTAAACAGGCTCAGCACCATCACCTACAGGAAAGGCAAACTACCTAGGAGGGACACAAAGCTCATGGTCTGTTTGGGATGGGAGGACAGGAAGTGATAGCAGCTTCTAGGAGACAAGTTCCCGAGGAGTGACACGCATGTGTCCTTCATCCACATGGGGCAATGTTGTTCATGGCCTTGCAAAGCCTTCCCTTGCTCTCACCACCTGCTGTCCCCACTCACAAGCTGTCAGAGTACGGAGCACTACAGTGTGTGGCTGAGGTAAACATCCAAGGACTCATAAGTAATCATTCATAGCCATGTGAAAGCAAGACTTGCTAGGAATCCTCCTCCACTGGACTGTGGAAGTTTTAACATGAAACATTCTCATCCTTCAAGGAAAAATATTATGGGCAATCTGGGAACATCTCCATGTTCCCTAATGGAATTGAAAAGAAACTAACATATGCCCAGGAAACCAAGTCACCTGAAAATGTGACATATCTCTAAGTGAAGACACTGAACACCTCATCTTCAGAAACAAGGGAACCTTTGGATGGAATTGTGTGCTTGGCATTATGCCTGCCACATCTGAAGCATCTACATGATTGCTGCATTTAAATTTTCAAAGTGTAGCAAAGTGTAAAACCACAATCAGTTTTCCAGTTTTTCATCTGCTGTTTCTAAGGAGAACAGATTTATTCCACAATAAAAATAAATTGGGCATTAGAGGTGGCAGCCCAGCTATGGACCTAAGCGTATGACCTCATTTCCTTGGCAACAGATCTAAACAGAATTCTGAAGGATCTGGTCACCAAGCATCTTGGTCTGGTGATAGTTGGCCTTCACAGGCACTTGGCTAGAGAGAGTGATCAGTCAATATGTTATGCTGCATTCCCAGGCCTCAAAACACCAGCCTCAGGACCCACCATGGGAAAACTAACTGGGAACAAGTGAGAGGATGGTTCATTCAGCCAAGATACTTCAGGATGCTCACCAGGAACTGCCCAACCATCAAAGGCAGCACAGGACAGGATTCACCAGGCCCAGTCCCCAGGCACCCAGACAGAAGAGGGAGCCTAGGCCATATGTCCCTAGGCTCTACCACCAGCCACTCAGAGACACAGACTCCAGGACAAGGATATTTAGGCCAGGCCACCACTGTAGGTCTGCATAAACAATTCCCTCCCTAGGTCATCAGTGTGAGGGGGTCTGAGGACAGGCACTGAGGGCAGATGCTCCTGGGCAGGGACAGGGAAACTGAGCCTGGGCCACTGTCACGTTCCCATTCCCATCTAAGACAGGGTTGCCAGGAGAAGAAGGGCAGTGGCCATGTTTATCCACAGCCTCCAGAGTCATCTCCTGTCCTCCTGGGTAGAAGTCTGGGACAGTACTTTTTGTCTTTGAGGAACATAAGTTTATGTTGTTTAACAAAGTGAATCCTGGGATTTTTCAGAGCCTCGGACTTTTTCCAGGCTTCTGGGCTCTGCTCCAACAGAGCTGTACACAGGACATGGGCATGGAGCTGGCCCCTGGGCCCTTTTTGTCATGTCCCTGCTCCAGACATGGTACCCACAATAACAATAGGTATCTGCTCTGGTGCAGGGTGTGTCAGCACAAGGGACTGTATAGTGGCCCATAGAGTACTAAGTTGAATTTAGAGTCAGATTAACCGTTTAAGCACATCCATCCAGGACTTGTCAAACACTGCACCTGTGGTCCTTCTCTCAAGGAATCTAGACTGTCCAAGTGCTCAAATACCATATGCTCTCTACTCAGCTTCTACCTTGTCACAGGCAAGGTCATTGTACACACATTGGTGGGAGAAGGGGAAATGGGACACTAACACAAAGTCACTTCATTTCTTGGCATGATTGAATTCTGCCATTGTATCTCATATTCAGACCTAGGCCTGGTGTCCATGCACCATTAGCTGGCTGCCTCTCCACCCTGTCCCCAGCTCTTACACATCATCAACTCACCACAGATCTGCTCACCTCAAATGTCAGTCCACTCTGTCCATTTCTCTGGCACTTGTCTTACAGGAATTTTTCAGGCACCGCAGTTCCTATCATAGGAGCCTCAGGGTTAAATGAGCACAAGAAAAGAGCAGTGAACACAGCTGCTCACCTTCCATGGCCATGGAAGGGTAACTTAATTCCTTCCTGGGGACATTCTGTCAGGAAACTGGGGAACATTATGTGGGGCCTCATTAATGGATCTGGACATCCAGAATGATCCTCTGTTTTCTCATTTCTAAAATTGGAGGCTGTCTCAAGACTCATAGGTTTTGTTAATGCATAGACTTCTATTCTGCCTCTCCTCTATAGAGGTGATGTGAGCCTGGTAGTATTCCTTACTGAGCCCTGTAGCACATGCCTCTGTTGACCATTTGGAGTGTTGTCTTTGCTTCAGCTCCAACCCTTCTGAGAAGTCATGTGCAAAACACCAATTCCATGTCACCTCACTGTCTCATCACAGATCAGAAGTTAGCCATCAGAGAGCCTGGCAGAAGTCTGTACAGCAAGCCAGGTGCAGGCAGATGGACCTCACAGCCTGAATCAGACTCTGGACTTTTCCTGGGCAGCTGCCCCATCTCCAGCCATTCCTCTTTGGCTTCCTCCATGGCTGACATCTCAGCCCCATAGGCACCAAAGCTGAGAAGGTGAGTTCTTACCTTAGCAGCCCAGCAAGACTTGGCCACCTTCAGATTCAGGTCCTGCCCATGTGCAAGTTGATCACTCAACCTCAGTTTACAATGCTGAACGATGAGGTGCTGAGTGGATTGAGAACTCAGGGTCACTGAGAATGAAATGGGGGCTCCATGCAAAGAGGTTAGCTGTGGCCTTGACCCCATGAAGACCTACAGTAGAGCCTCGGCTGATTCCCATGAATGATCTTCCATCCCCTTTACTGACCAACACTTGGGAGAAGTTGTTCTATTCTTTGGAAAAGAGATTGGAGAGTCACTATATGGGCCTCAGGGTTTGTTCAATACAGGAAACCCTGAGTACAGCAAAGAATCCATGACTGTCAGATATCATGGAAGAGCAAATAGGTGTAATCATGCTACAAATACACACAAAGACGCACTGTGTGCAGACACATTTCAGGGTATTGGCCATGACCTTGTAAGCAGAGCAGATGCAACTCCTGCCCTTTTGAGTTACAATGTTCTTTGGAGGCCACAGAGTCACCATTTGCAGCAGAACAGATATTGCTCACCTAAAAGCCATTTTTTTGGACCCCAGGTCTCCCTCAACATGGATACAGACCATGCATAAGTGGGTACAGTAATGGATCACTGCCTAAGCTAGAGACTGCAGAGAGGTAAGACAGATACCGACTGAGCCCTCACTTCTCAGATATTCATGGAGCTGCAGCCCTGATGCATTGAGTGCCATGACATGGCATATAGCAGTCACTGCCTTCACCAAGGTGACTGCACTGGGGAGGGGCAAGGACACAATGTCAGAAAGTACAAGTGTGATACAACTATGCAAGGTCTCCCTCTCACAGAGACTTCTTTCAGCCACTAAGGGCTCCTTGGGCCCAAAGTGCCCCACTCTGGGTGGGAGAGGCTGTGGCTGGATGCTCTACAGACTGGGCAGAAGGCCTACACACCCCTCCCTAAAGATGAGTTGCCCAGGTATATCAGGCCTCTCACTCAGCTGGCTCCCTTCTGCCTCAGGTCTACATCTTCTGTTCTTGACTCTTCATTGGAACTGTCCTTCCATGTAGATCCCCAGGCTAAGCTTCTTCAGGAACAACTAGAGCATCCTGAACCTCGCAGGCCTGAACTCCAGAGTTTATGGGCTTGTGGGCAGGGGATATGCCTTGGAACTCAAAAAAGTGCCCAAATGCTGTGTGACCAAGGAGCGTGAGATCCTCAGCCATCAGTGTGGGGATGTAGTCTGGGAGGCTTTGCTGGGGCTGAGCTGGTGCACACAGTTGCCTCTGACAGGCAGTGGGAAGGGTTTGCCCCAAGAAATCCATGGACAGTTGGTGATATTTTCTCTTCCTGAAATTACAGGGCCAGTTTCAGCCCATGCATAACTTGCACCTCCTGACCTTGTGCCAGTTCCACCTGCAGCTCCCTCACCAGCTCTGGCCCCACAGCAAGAGCCAGCACCTGGATTCCCTTGTCCATCAGCTGCAGAGCTGGACCTCCTGGGTGCTTCACAGCAGGAGTCACCTCTTGAGTTCTACCTGTGGGCAGCTCTTCACCCACACCTGCCATTCCCCTCTCTTTCAGTTTTATTTATCGTTGTATTCATTGCTACCCTTAGATGTTTACCTCAGCCACACACTGTAGTCCTCCGTACTCTGACCTCCTTTGAGGAGGGACAGCAGGTGGTGAGGGCAAGGAGAGGCTTTGCAAGGTCATGGACATCTTCACCCCGTGCTGATGAAGGACACATGGGCATCCCTCCTGGGAAATTTGTCTCCTATTCACTGTTTCCACTTCCTGTTCTCCCATCCCATACACACCATGGGCTTTGTGTCCCTGATGGGTAGTTTGCCTTTCCTAGAGGTGATGGCACTGAGCCTGTTCAGTCTTGATGGCCTTAGTTGGTCTCCTTCAAACAGTGTCTTTGTGCTGGTCTCTCCACATACCGCTGCTTATTGTTGTTGGAGCCACCACACACTCTCATGGGGCTGAACCCACCAACTGCAACTTTTTCATGCATCTGTCTCCCATCTACTGATGCCATTTGTTTTGTTTCTGGGTTGGCCCTGGAAAGCCAGCTGACACGTCCAATCTTATACATCGTCTTGAATGGACATAGACATTTATTTCAATGAAAAAGTTCTTAGATGTGAAATTGCCAGATTATATGTCTTGTGTATGATTAGCTTACAGTTAAGGTACACTTGGAAGCATTTTTTAAAATCAGAGTTAGGTTTTCTTTTTGGTACTGAGGATTTAACTTATGACCTCAGGTTTGCCAAGTGGGCACTTATACTGCTGAACTAAACATCCAACCCTGTTTTCTTATTTTGTTTTGCTTTGTTTCATTGTGTTTTTATGCCATAATATGTTATGTTATGTTATGTTATGTTATGTTACACTATGTTTAGTGTTGGTGAGGATTTTGAGTCTCCTTCAGTGCATTTTCAGTGCTTTCTGACTATATTTTATATAACTCACCTGATAAACGATGACTTATCACATAATCCTGGGTAATTTAATTTTGGAAAAAATTTAAAAAGAAAATGAGAGCCAGGTTTGGTAATAACCATTTCTAATGCCCGAAGTTACAAGGCTGAGGCAGCAAGATTGCTGTGAGTTGAGGTCAGCCTGGGATAAAATGTGAGTTCAATGAAAGCCTAAACTTCATAGAAAAAATCCTCTCTCAAAAATAAATAAATAAATTGAAATAAAAAATACATTTAAAAAGGTTTAAAAAGACACAAAAATCATCTATAAATCAACAAATCAAATCTGGGTGAATTTTTCTTACAAATGTACTTTAGTCAGCACACTGAGCATTAGGTTTTTCATGAGGTAGATGTTGATCTACTGCCAAGAAGAGGAACTATTTCAATTTTTTTGACATTTTAACTGAGATGAATGTAGATATGCTACTGAATATACAATCTTAGGATTTGAAAAGCATAGTATAAAGTGAATTTGATGGTTCTTTTATTTTAGTACTAATTTTATATATGGAAGTAGGATTTGAGCAAATTATTACTGTTTTGTGGAAAGACTTTCTGGTCTTATTTTAATATAACTCAAGTACATATTAATAAGGTCCACATAAAAGATGCTATTGTTAAGTCTGAAAAAGGATAAAATAAAGAAGAATAATGAGAGAATAACATTGGGTACTATATTGTGCACAATGATTTCTTAATGATCTATATTTTCATACATTTGTAAAATTTGTTAATCTTTTTACAAATTTTAAGGCATGATCTCACTAAGATTGTGAGTTTCCCAGGCCAGGCTTAAACCTTTCCTTATTCAATCTCCCTCCCTCTCCCAGAGTGCTAGGAATGCAGATGTATATTATCTTGAGTTGGTTATCAGCAGTAATTTTGTGCACTCATAGAATGAAATATTTGGCTTTGATCTTTAGACACTTTGCAGAAAGAGTGGATCTAGTTAAGCTATATACCAACTTCCTAACTGGCAGTTTTTTCAAAGTAAGTAGGATTGAAAATCCCATTAGCACTGTTTGTTGATTCTCTGTTTTGTGACTGTGGTCATCATGCACTTCAGAATATCACTGCAAATGCCTTCTGCACTGGGACTGAGCCTTGGTGTCCTCAAGCACATTCTTATTTTTTGTTTGTTTGTTTGTTTTTTGTTTTATCTCTCATGGATTTTGATGATTGTTTGAATTCAAACCACACAAAAAGTATGAAAGCTAATGCCACTTGGGGCACACTGCCCTCCAGAAGGCCAAGACAGTTTAAAATATTGTTTTTGCTACTGTTGGACTTTCCAAGTTTTTTGTTTTGCATTCAGTTTCTATGGATTGAATACTGAGATTTGCACTTAGCTCCATGGCCTTCCACATTTAAAATTCTTTTCATTTTCATCCAGGTTCTAGATAAGTGGTTGCATTGCTGAGGCTGTCCTGAAATTTTTGGTGTTGCTGCCTCAGCCTTCCAGCCTGCTGGCATTACAAGACACTCCACCAGACCTGGTTCCATCATAGTGTTGTTAAAAACTCATTGGCTGAGCATGGAATGTTGAAAATGCCTGCAATGCCTGCACTCAGGAGGCTGAGACAGCAGGACTCCTGGGAGTTCCAGACAAGCCTGCAACACACTCTGAGTTCAGCTTAGGCCAGAGCTACACAGGAAGAACTTGACCAAAAATGGAAAAAGAAAAAGAAAGAAAACTAAAGGAAAGGGAAATGAAGGAAAGCAGAGGGGGAGGGGGAGGAGAGGGAAGGGAAGGAAAAAGGAGAAACAAAACAAAGTTCCTGGTGACTGTATGAGTTTTTCTCTACTGGGCTGGCCTTTTTAGTCTGAGGTCCAGTTCTTGCAGTATAGGACCCTTTTGACTGCTGTCACTTTATTATATACCAGAAAACTATGTATTTTGTTAACTCTAACTTTAATGTTTTTTCCATGACTATAGGATGACTCTTTGTCTTTCCCTGTGCATTCTCATTTTGTTTTTTTCTATTTCTAGGAAAATGGCACTGATAGTTTGACAGGAATGGCATTTAAAAACCTGGTTGCTCTGGGTAGCATGTACATTATAACAACATGAATTCTTCCCATCCACCATCACAGTCTGTCTTTTCTTCTCTTAGTGCCACTTCACTCATTGCTTCAATTTCTACAATTTTCCAAGGACAGGTGAGTTTGGTTTAAATTTTACATAAGCATTAATTCTTTTGGATGAATTATGAAATGAATTGTGCTCCTTGTAATTGGGGCTGCAGTTTGTTTGAAGCACATAGATATGAATTGATTATGACATGTGGATTATGTACCTTGAAACAGAAGTTATTTGTCAATTTGTTCTAAAAGTTTTTCAGTGGAGTTTTAAGTTTCTTATGTGAAATGTTGTGTCCTCAGGAAACAGAGACACCTCTTAAGTCTTCCTTTCTTATTTGGTAAACTTTTGGGTTCTCATTGTTGACTAAATTCTAGGACTAGGACTTCAAGTAGTGTGTCGAAAAGAGTCCAAAGCCTGGTCTTGTTCCTGAAATGAGAAGCAAATCTTGCAGCTTGTCAGCCTCTGTGCATGATGTCAGTGAAGGGCTTGTCATATCTGTTCTTTGCTGTGCTGAGATTCGTTTCTCCTACACATGGTGTGTGAGTGGTACTTATCATGAAAGGATGGTTAACGTTTCAATTTCTCAAAGCAATTTTTCCAAATCTCTTGAAGAGTTAGCTGTGCCTCATGCTGTGAATGTGGCAAGTGACAATGAAGATTTGTGTAAGTGGAACCATTCTAGCACCACTGAGAGTGGACCCAGTGTTTTTTGTAGTGTTTAAATTTTGCATGTGCTGGTGAATTTAGCTGATGAGCATTTAGTTGAATATTTTTGTGTATGTTCATTAAGAATATTGGCCATTAGAGTATTACCATTTTTTAATGCGTTATGGTCTGGCTTTGTCATCAGGGTGATTTCATCATCTAAAAGGAATTTTTGGTGGTTCCCTTACTTTGAAAGATGTGAAAAATGATTAGTATTTATTATTTTTCAAAATTTTATTTCGAAGGTAGTAAAATACAGCAGAGCTAACAGAACAAAGCAAATGGAGACAAAGCACTGAAATTGTTACAGAAGTTCACAGCAAGGTCCATGATAACAGTAATAGGTACCATAGTATTTCTTGTTATCTTCAAAATTGGTTTCCATTCAATTAGTTATAGTGAAATCCAAACAAACACAGAACATTTTAAAACCAGTCAAATGATAATATTGAATAAAGCAAAACAATTAATCAGAACACAGAAAAAGATTAAAGACAACATTTGTTTTCAAACACAAGTTAGAAAGAAATCCCCCATGTTTTCTATATTGCACACAGTCATCTTCCCAAGAGATGCTCAGAATTCTGCCTCTCCTTGCTAACCAAGGGTGGGCAAGCGGGATGTACGGTTCTCACTCCATGCACCAGTAGGCTCACAGGAGATGCTGACTGGTTCTCCTCCTGGCTTGTACCAGGGGTGCTTGCCAGGGAGGCAGGAGAATTGTTTTTTTTTTTTTTTTGTTCAGCTCCCTAAGTCCCAACATGGCCAGATCCAGTATTTATTCTTTAGTATACACTTCATACAAGTCAGCAGGGCATTTATCATATCCTGGCATTTGTTGTTGTTATTAAGCAGTTATGATTGTTGACTCATTGCCTGTGTTTGTTAATGCTATGTCAAATGGTGTGTTTTTTTCTGAGGGTGTGGATCAGGGACACCATAGAAGATCATGTACCGATTAAGGGTCACATCACATTTTACTTAGGGATGTAGCAATTTACTTTTGTATCTTCAAACTACCCCTAAAGTATATCTGTAGTCTTTGGCCACACTGATGCAGGCACTAATTTTGTTGAATATCTGGCTTTTAAAGGTGCCAGCACCATCTGCAGGACTGCTATCAGACCTCATAAAAATAGAACAGGCTTGACAGGAAATATACACCTTTGCTGTGGCTGCTACCTTGCAGGGGTTTGCAGTTGAACAGTTCTTATCTCAAAAGCATGAACAGGACTGTTTTGCCTGTGAAGAGACTGGTCATTTTACAAAAAGACTCCAGAGATAGAGATTCCAATGTCAATTACATTGACTCATTTAACTGATTGGAGTGATATTGGTCTAGTCTCTTAAGTTTAATTTCAGCATATGTAAGGATGGGGACAGCTGTAAAAGGAGAATGAGAGACACTATGGTAGTTATTGTTTTCCCCAATGTCAGATCTTAAAAACCTGAGGAACCTTCATCATCCTGTGGTTATTTGATTAGTTCTATAATATGCAGTGTGTATTTAATGTGCATGAAGATGGGTACGACTGTTTGGAGGAAACTAGAGACAATTAAATAAACTGTAAAAGTCTCCGGTGGACTTGCTTTGAAATCTGTATTTCTTTAAATCTTTTTTAAAACTGTTTTGTTCTGTTTTGATATGTTTGGTCTTGCCCTCTTTGAGATGGAAGGCAGGTGTGTGGGACTGATAAACATGTTATTGGGTTTTTGTTGGATCATTGAACAGAACTGTTGGCAGTGTCACTGTTTGAATGTCACTTTACATGCTTTGATTTTGTAACCTGGACAGCTATTTCTAAGATGACAATATGTAACTTATTGACTGTTGATTTCTTACCATTTATTTTTCTGTAATTCTGTATTAAGATCACTAAAAAACAAGCCAGACAGATAGTAAAATATTGCCTTTCTTGTGCCATACACCTCCCAGTTCCACACTTTGGGGTTAATCCTAGAGGACTTATCCTCAATACATTATGGCAAATGGATGTCACCCACATTTCTGAGCTTGGAAATCTTAAAAATGTTCATTTAACTATAGATATCTTTAGTGGTTTCATTTATACCTCTCCCAGACTGGCAAAGCTACCAAACATTATTAGCCATATGTTAACTTCCTTATCAGTTCTGAGATGCCCACAACAATTAAAGACTGATAATGGTCCAGGCTATGCTAGTTCTGCCTTTGCTCGTTTCTGTCAACATCTTAATATTGATCATATAAAAGGCATACATTATAACCCTCAAGGTCAAGGCATAGTTAAAAGGGCACATCTCTCCCTAAAACTCACTGTTGATAAAATAAAAAAGGGGGAAATGGTACTCCACAAGGGAGACACCTAAAAATATTCTATCTCATGCCTTATTCATAGTTATTTTTTTAAAAATTTGGATGCTTCTGGACAATCAGCAGTCATGCATTTTTGGCATACTGAAACACGCAAGCAATTTGCTTCTGTACTATGGCAAGACCCCCTGACTAATTCATAGCATGGCCCTGACCCCGTTCTCATATGGAGATGTGGTTCAGTGTGTGTTTACTCTCAACAAGATAGAGAGGGTAGATGGCTACCTGAGTGCCTCATAAAACAAGTAGAAAATTCTTCAAAGACCCCATGCAATGCCCAGGAATAATGTCATTTCCTGAGGCACAATCCCCTGTGTTCTCTTACAGGTGACACAACTCCCCAGAGCCCTATGCTCCCTACTCAGTCTTCTCCTTGAGCCGTACCACACCAATGGTGGATTTAGACCCCAGCCAAACAGACTACAACTGCTGACAGCCATGCACAGATCCCCCTGTGACTGTGGAGGAGGCTCTTCTCGATCTGGAGGAACATAAACTAGCCAAATAGACTGCATCTGGTGTTATGCGAGACAAGCTCCAAGAAATAGAAGAACGACTTCAACAATGACAACAACAAATGGCTGGCAACCACTTCTCGATGTGTGTGTGTGTGAGGGGGAGCTTTTCCCTTGCCTAGCGCCCCTTTTGGGTCCTCTAACTGCCCTATTGCTTCTCCTTTCTGTAAGTACTTGTATTTTTCAGAGGATTATGATGCTCATTAATAACTGGATAGACGCTTTTATGACAAAGCCCATTCAGGTACACTATCATCAGCTGGAGATGGCAGATCAACAAATCTACTGGGAAGGAATTCCCATGAGTGGCCCATATGACACTGCAGCCTAACTGCCCTGGGCAATGGACAGGCAGTCAGAGACGGGCAACTAGGACATGCATGTTAATTCCATTGGCCACCTAAGACAGCACAGGACCTACTGCTGTCCTGCAAGCCCATGACAGGTAAGGCCCAGTTGGGTTCGTGTAATGAGGTCCTTGACCTAAGACAGATGTTGTCCAGCAGGGCCTGCCATACTTATGATTAAATAATATAGAAAGGGAGGAGATGTAGGGAGCTGCACGATAGTCCCATTGCTGCCTCCCTGCCTCTCTCTCTCCTATGGGCACTGTGTCTGCCTAAATTAACCATAATCCTCTCCTGCTTATGTCACATACCCTGACATGACAATGACCCTGTTGTATTCACCCCCATAGCCTCTTCCTGTCCCATCTCCCACCCTTGGCCTATAAAAGATGTAATCACTTCCAGACTAGAACGAGACTTGATTGGAACCTCTCAACTGGTCTCCATCTCTCTTTCCTCTTGTCCGGCCCCCCATCCCCATCCTCTATCCAGGTGAGGCCCACAGATTTATCCACAGGCCAGATCACATGGGTTCTCCCTACCACACATTAATGCTATGCCTGGTTTTACCACACTGTGAACCACAGGAAAAGTGAGTCCCTATGGCTTCAGGAATCAAGGTAGGCTCAGATATTCTGGTAGGTACTTCCACTGTGTGACGGGGGGGGGAGGTCAATAGATAACACTGTCCTTGGCCTTCAGCCTGGGGACTGACTCATCTGAGCCCATTGACTGACCAGTCTGCTTGAAGACTGCACATCTGTTGTTGGGGAGCTGTGTTCCAGGTCAAGTTCAGAACATTTTAAAACTTTAATGCTCCATGCGTGCAGAGGAAGGGATGGAAGTGAGGCAGATGTTCATCACGGGGCTTAGGAAGTGATCTTCAAGGTGCAGGCATGAAACTCAGTCTCTTTTCAAAAGCCATAAGCCAACAGAGATTTGGGCATTAGGATGTTATGTGTGCCTTGTAACAGGGGATAGAGGCTTTAGTTTTGTGGGGTATTAAAGTTCCCTGTGTCTGTGGTATGAGATTTTCTCAAAGATAGGGTGGTGAATGGATATTTTCATGGGTAAAAGGAAAAGAAACCACCCAGAGCCAACATTAGAAACAACAGTAAACAAGAATCTTTATTACCCAGCCTGTAAATATCATCTGCCATTAGGCATTACATTCTTGCACACTGTCACAATCCTTAACACCTCCATGGCTGTCTATGCTAAGTCATGCTTATAGACTTGTGTCCATGATGTGCATATGCAATTTAGTTGGGTCAGGTCCATACAGGTCCTCAAAGCCTTTGGGGTTGAAACAATGTGAAGTGGTTTCCCACATTCCACCACCTCAAAGATAAGGGAAAATATGCTTATTGTAAGTGACCCATGTGGTGGACTCTTGCACACAAAGACCACAACCAAAATAAATGTAAAGCATAATACCATGAATCCCACTGCAGCGCAGCTTGTGGCCACCCAGAGTGAAGTGGATCCCAAGGATTCTCTCCACTGCATGTGCAGGTCTTGCTGCAAGGCCTGGAGGGCAGAGAACTCCACATCCATTTCTTTAAAATTTTTTTTTATTTAAAGAAAGAAAATAAAATTAAAAGAAACAATAAAAAAGTAGCATACAGATCTCAAAACAATTAACATCATAAAATCGCTAGTTGATACATTACATATTGTCATCTTAAAAATAATTGTTAAAGTTACAAAACCAAAGCATAAAAAGTGGCTAAAAACTCAAACATTTACAGAGCAAACCCTTCTTATCAATGATTAACAGAAATTTAGTAATATGGTCATCTATCTTACACACTATACCTACTGTTGTATCCTTTAGAGCACTTTCCTTTCTCCTTTACAATATTTATTATACTTTCGGGATCATATTACTTTGTCATTTTTTAGTATGTTTTACACCATAGACACAATGTGAAATTTACTACTTTGAGTGCTGTTTATTTCACTGATGAAGATATTCTCAAGTTGCCTCCATTTACATATAAAGAACTCAAGACCATCCTTTTCTATATCTGAGTAGTATTCCATTCTGTAAAAATACATTTTTCATCCACTCTGCAGCTGATGACCATTTTGGTTGTTTTCAAGATTTAGCTATCACCTATTGTGCTGCTATGAACGTGGGTGCACATATATCACTGTGACATGACATTTTCAGTTTTTCTGTGAAATACCCAGGAAAGAAATAACCGGATTGAATGGAACTTCCAATCCTGATTTTTTGAGGAATCTCAATACTGATTTCCACAGTGGTTGCAACAGTCTGCACTCCCACCAAATCATCAAGAAGATTATACACCATGACCAAGTGGGATTTACCCCAGGAACACAGGGGTAATTCTTGATGTTCCTTTTTTCCCACAGCCTCACCAACATTTGTTATCAGTTGATTTCTTGATGGCAGCCATTCTTTCTTGACTGAGAGGAAATCTCAATGCTGTCTTAATGTGCATTTCTCAAATGATCATTAATGGTGAACATTTTTTCATATATTTATTTGCCATTTGTATATCTTTGTCTGAGAATTGTGTGTTTATTTTTGATGCCCATTTGGAGAGACGGTCTTCAAATCTGGGGGGCTTGATGTTTTTCAGTTCTTTATATGTTCTGGATATAACTCCTTTGTCTGAGTGGCCGTTTGTTAAAATTCTTTCCCATTTTGTGAGTTTTCTTTTCACTTTGTTGTTGATTTCTTTTGAAGTGCAAAAATGTGTTAATAATATGAGATCCCAGTTGTTGATTCTTTGAAGTATTTCCTATGTGGTTTGCATTTTATTCACAAATTCTCTGCTAATCCCAGTGTCCCCAAGATTTCTACCTACCTTGTTCTCCAGTTGATTTAGTGTTTCTTTTTTAATATTTAGATCCTTGAACCATTTGGACTTTAGTTTAGTATATGGTGATAAACTTGAGAGTAATTTCAGTGTTCGGCATGTGGAAAGCCAATTTTTCCAACACCATTTATTATGGAGGCTATCTTTCTTCTAGGGAACATATTTAGCTCATTTGTCAAATGTAAGGTGGCTGAGTGTCTCTGTGGTAGTGTTTGCATCTTCTAATTTATTCCATTTATCCTCAGGTCTCTTTGCCAGTACTATGGAGATTTTATTACTGTGGCTCTGTAGTATAGTTTTAAGTCAGGAATTGAGATGCCTCCTGTCTTGCCTTTGTTAACTAAAATCACCTTTGCTATCCTAGGATTCTGCTGTTTCACAATGAATTGTAGGAATATTTTCTATAGATTTGCAAGGTATGTTAACGGTATTTTGATTGGGATTGGATTGAATCTGTGTAACAGTTTTGGGAGTATGGCTATTTTCACAATGTTGGTTGTTCCTAACCACAATCAAGGAATATCCTTCCATTTTCTAATATCCTCCTGCATCTCTTTTTTTAGAGTAGTATAATTTTCAGCACAAAACTCTTTTATATTCTTGGCTAGGTTGATTACTAAGTATTTCATTACTTTAGGTGCTATTATGAAAGGTGATATTTCCATAATTTCTCTCTCATGGCATTTGTGTAAAGGAATGCTATTGATTTTTGAGTGTTCATTTTGTACTATGCTGCTGAATTTATTACCTTTAGTAGTCTTTTAATGGAGTTTTTGGTGTCCTCTTTGTAGATTATCATGTCGTCTGCAAGTAATGATAATTTAACTTCTTTTCTTATTTTTATTCCTTTTATTTCACCCTCATCTCATTGCTCTGAATAATATTTGCAGAACTATATTGAATAGGAGTTGTGATAGTGGACATCTTTGTCTTCTTCCTGATTTTAGTGTGAATGCTTTCAATTTTTGTCCATTTAGTATAACATTGGCGATAGGTTTGTCATCAATGGTCTTTATGAGATTGAGGTAGATACCATCTATTCCAAGTTTTTATAGGCTTTTCATCATGCACAGGTTTTGGACTTTATCAACTGCTTTTTCTGCCTCTTTTGAGATGATCATGTGATTTTTATTTTTGGCTCTGTTCATGTGAAGTATTTCATTTATTGATTTGCATATTTTGAACCATTCTTGTATTCCCACTTGGTCATGGTGTAAAATCGTCTTGGTGATTTGCTGCATTCTATTTGCCAATATTTTATTGAGAATCTCTGCATGAGTGTTCAATATTGAGACTGGGCTATAGTTCTCCTTATTGGTTGGGTCTTTTTCTGGTTTGGGTATCAGAGTGATACTTGTGTCTAAAATGAGGTTAGGGTGGACAGCTTCTCTTTCATTTTCATTGAAGAGTTTGAGTATTGGAGTTAGGTCTTCTCTAAACTTTGTATGTAATTCAGCCATGAATCCATCATAACCTGGGCTTTTTTTGTTGGTAAGTTTTTAAATTGTTTTCAACTTCAGTAGCTGATGCTGGGTTATTCAAAATTGATTTATCTTCTTCATTGAGCTTTGGTAGTTCATGTTGGTAGAAATCTGTCCAATTCCTCTATAATTTCCACCCTATGTGAATAGAGATTTTCAGAGTAGGTGTTCATGATCTTTTGAATTTCCATGGAATCTGTAGTAATTTCCCTCTTTTCAGTCATTATTGGGTGGATTTCAGTTTTTTCTTTCTTTTTCTTGATAAGGTTGGCCAGGGGGTTGTCAATTTTGTTTATTCTCTCAAAAAACACCACCACCTCATTCCTTAATTCTTTGTAATGCTTTTTAGTTTCAATTGCATTAATTTCTGCTCTAATCTTTACAATTTCCTCTCTTCTATCAGTGTTGGTTTTGACTTGCTCCTTTTCTAGAAACTTGAGATGTAGCATTCAGTTATTTTTTTGTGTCCATTCCATTTTCTTCATGTGACTATTTATTGCTATATATTTCCCTCTGAGGACTGCTTTCATTGCATTCCATAGGTTGCGGTAGGTTGTATCAGAGTTTTCATTGTATTGTAAGTATTGTTTTGTTTGCCCTTTAATTTCATCTGTAACCCACTGGTTATTCAGAGAGTTGTTATTTAATTTCCATGTATATGATGGCTTTGCACTTTTTTGCCACTGATTTTCAATTTTATTGAAATATAGTCTGATATTATGCATGGGATAATTTTGTTCCTTTTGCATTTAGTTAAGCATGCTGTATAGGTTAATATATGATCTATTTTGGAGAAGGTCCCATGTGCAGCTGAGAAGAATATATATTCTAATATAAATTATGATGTGCTTGGGTGGAACACTCTGTAAACATCCATCAAGTCCATTTGCTCACAGGTATTATTCAGTGCAGTTATTTTTTTGCTGACTTTTTGTCTTGTTGATCTATCTCTAACAGTTGGTGTTAAGGTCTCCTATTGCAAATATATGCTTGTGTTTGGTTTTTCATGTCCATTAGCATTTGTCTTATATAGTTGGGTGCTCCTGTATTTGGTGCATATATATTTTTAATTCTTGCTCTTGCAGTTTCTCACTTGCATGTATTTAGTGGCCTTCTTTATCTCCTTTAAACATTTTAGGTTTAAAGGTCACATATTCTGCAAACAGAATAGATACCCTGCATTTCTCTGGGTTCCTGTTTCATGGAAAACTGTCTTCCATCCTTTGTCTTTTAATCTATGAAGGTTTTTTTTTTTTTTTTTTTTGGAGTAAGAGGTGTTTCTCATATACAGCATATTGTGGGGTCCTGTTTCTTGATCCATCCTGTCAACCTATTTCTTTTTATAGGTCAGTTGTTCCCTTTTACCTTTATGGATATCACTGATATGTACTGGTTTGACTTTTCCATGTTGTATTTCTGTTGTTGATTTCCTGCTTTTCTCCCTTGTTCAATTTCTTGCCCAGCCTGGCCATTTCTTTCTGTTGTTCTGGAGATTGTTTTCAGTTTTATCTCTATCTAGCATGTCTTTCAGTAATCCCTCTAGGGTTGGTTTGGTGGACATGAATTTCTTCAGTTGTTCTGTGTCATTGAAATATCTTCTTTCTCCATAAAATTTGAAAGACATTTTTTCTGGGTACATTAGTCTAGGTTGAAAGTTGTTTTCTGTTAGGGCTTGAAATTGTTCACTCCAAGCTTGGCTTTACCTGAAGGTTTGTGCTGAAAAGTTTGCCTTAATAGTAATCATAGTATTTCCTGGTCAGGTGAGTTGTGTGTTTTCTCTAACAGTTTAGTATTCTGTTTTTATTCTGTATGTCTAGGATCTTAATTATTATATGTTTGAGCATAGACTTGTGTTTGTTGTTTGGCCCTTTGTGTGTCTCACTTATTTGTATATCAGAATTTTCCTCATTTTGGAAATTTTTCTGTTATTATTTATGCAAATAGCTTAGTTATGTCATTTGCATTGACTCCTGCATCTTCACTGATGTCTATTATTCTTACATTGCTTCTCTTGGCATCATGTTGAAGCTGCTGGATTGTCATTTCATGATGCTTTGTTATTTTTATATGTTCTACACATTCGTGATCATTCCTTTCAATACTGTCCTCAAATTATGAAATTTTATCCTCATCTTCATTTAAAAGGTTTTTCCAGCTTTCAATATATTTTTTTGTTTCTTGGATATCTCTTAGCATATGTTTCATAGATTCTGCTTGTTTTCTACATTGTTCATTCATAGTTTCAATTTACCATGCTCCTGTATTTTTTGTTTTATTTATTTCTTCTCTAGCTATGTTGAGCCACTTGTTTACCCCATTTGTTATTTCTGTTATTTCTTTACTTGGGACATTATTTCTAATTTCACTTCCTCTATAGCATCATGGACTTGTTTCTTTACTTCATTTGCTATTTTTTGAGGTTTCTGATTTATGACTTTTAAAGTCCTCTATTTCAATGTCGGTTGGTCTAGATGGACTAGATGTTTGAGATTGCATTTTGCCTTTTCTTTTTGTCATTTTCCCATAAGTATAACACCCATGATGGGACTGTTTCACTCACATTTTGCTTTAACCCTTTTGGTCACTCCCGTATTCCAAAGCTGTCTAGATTGTACACATGTATTATGGGTAGAGAGGAGCAGTCCCCCAAGTCCCTCTTCTTGGCTAGGGGCTCCTCCACCTACATCTTCTGTCAAGTAGTAGGCCTGTCATGCAATACCAGGGAATGCTCACAGGGACTGTCCTAGTCATGGGGCTTTAACTTCAGGAGAAGTCAGTACTCCCTGGGTCATGCAGTGTGACTTCCACAGGAACCAGCTGTGATTCAAAGTCCTCCATGGGATTCACAAGTCTATCACTTCTAAGGCCTTCAACATGCCCTTGGCAGTCACATGAACCCTTTCCAGTTTCTACATGCCTCCTATCATTGTCAATTATCAGGTAAGCAAATATTCATCCTCCAAGAGAAACCCTGTTTATGTTTTGAGGAGCAAAAAAGCAGACTTTCTTTTTTTGTTCAAAACACACTGGTATTGGTGAGGAAGTGCTCAAAGGAAATTTCTTCTGTCTTGCTTGTGGTACATTCACTTCAGATACCATTTTGGCAGTTAATTTCAGGTTAACTCTTCTGACTATCTTAGGATTCTGTGCATACAATCCTTTCTATATCATGAAGAGAAATTTATAAGATATTCACATCAACTTTGTTTCCAACAACTGAAAACTGCAATGTTAATATCCAAAAATATTTGAATGAATAAACAAACCACAGCAAACCATGAAGTGAGAAACTACTAAAGAAAATCCATAGGAAAACACTGTACAGTAATCTCACTGTACATAATCTTTAATGATTATGATTGGTGAAAGAAGGCAGAGAGGTCAAATTCTGTCCAGTCATTACAGACATTTTCAAAATATGACAAGACATGTGTGCTAGAAGACAGGTCAGTTCATATAAGACATAAACTCTGTTCTCTCAGAGTTTCTATGTATCAGGAATCCAGGAGGCTTTTCTGCATCTGTGACCATCATATCTCTTTGAAGACAGGCTCAGGGGTGATGGCACTAGGGCAGAATTTGCTCCCAGGCTCTGTCCCTTGCTTACAGGCAGGACCCAAGGCAAAAGCCTGATGTCTTTTGGACTGTTTTCCCTTTTATCACTCAAAGCTCATCAGCCTCTCCTCTTGCAAGTTTCAGAGATAGCAGTGGCCTCCCCATAGCCAGAGATCCAGAAAGGGAAAAAATATATACTAAAATGTAAGAGAGAACATAAGAGGGAAAGAACAGAAGATGGGTCACAGTTATTTTAATGCAATGTTAGTACTCGCATCACGTGATGTCTGCCACATTCAGTTATTTAAGAGTGAGTCAGGAGTTGGGGAGAGAGCTCAGCATAGAATACTTGCTTACCATGAATGAGGCCCTGGGCTCAATTTCAGCACTGCTAATGCAAAATAACACTAATAATAATAATAATAATAATTCACTAAGTGAGGCCCATAATGTAGGGAATGGGCTACTCAGCTTTTTAATCTTCTAGTCCAAAGCATGGGCATCTTCAGAGGATTTATTTTTGAAGGTATTATGGTTTGTATCTGGGTGTCCCACCAAAGCCTCATGAAGTCACAGAGGCAGCTAAACCTAGCATCTGTGATTGGTTCAATGTTTAGTGCTGTGATTGATGATGAAAGTTCTTCACCTTCCTGGGGTTTGAATTATCAGAGTAAAAGAGGTCTCTCCAGTCCATGTGAGAGAAGTGAGAAAGTCTTGTAATTTAAAGGAAATCACCACCTGTGGCCAACAGGTGCAGAAAACATTCACCTCCTAAAATTATTTCACCCAGGCTCAAACCACTGAGATGTGCTGTGTCCCCATCCAATGAAACATTTTTAAGGCAGGAGCTGAACAGCACTGGAGAGAACATGGGGGAGCAGAGTCCTGTCCTGTAGCTCTCACCACAGCTATATACAGAGCCATCCTTAGACCTCAAAGGACTAAGAAGAGATGTTTCTCCAACACAGAATGCTACATAAATTTTCAAGGTTTCTTTCCAAGAGTTTGATTCACAGTACTGCTTGAAGCAGGAAGGAACTGGGACCCTCCCTAGCATTCACGTAGACCATGCACAAGAGAGCTGTTTGGAGGATGTCATGCATGATTGTTGGAGGGAACTCTGGCCAGGGCTATAGAGCTGCAGGTCTAGGGGTGAAAAACTCATAGCACAGCAAGGTTTTTCATGGGCTAACCAGTGCACTGGTTGTCTACACTGCAAACCAGTTCTTCCCAACACCAGGGACAATGCCAAGCAAGGGCATTTGGATGCCAGAGTGGACAGCCAGGTGAGAGGCAGCCCTCACTGACACCATGAGCAGAGTATCCCTCTGGAGCTGAACCCCCAGCAGGTCCACCTCACTTCCTTTTCAGGTCTGTCAACAAGGACATCACACAGAATCACGGCAACACAATTGAAGTTTGCTCAAACTAAATCATTTAGCTTCCTTTTGAAGAAATGTTTGAAAATGCACAAGTGTGAGAAAAACAAGGCTGAGAACAGCATTCTGCATGTTGTGTAAATAAACTGACCCTTTACAAATCATGGAAATAATGCCTGTGGGTGAGTCTGCAATGGCAGAGGTGTGAAATCACATGCATGCAGGTTTCACATTTGCAGAAGAGTAACTCCAAATAAATGCTACATGGACATGACTTCCCTTTGGCACTGCACTACAGCAATCTAGATTTACTGAGCCACCTCAGTAAACCCAAGGCAAAACCCACCAGATTATTATATCACCCAAATGTGAGGGTTCACCAGCTCTGCTCCCTGCTTGATGCTACTGCTGGTTGACAATTTCAAGGTGTTTCTATCTGCACAAGCCATTTCCGCCTCTCTCAGCTCATGATTGCCTGGGTGTGGATCAGACTATATCTTTACATAAAATACCATCATGATTTCAGGATGATTAACATTCTCTTGTTTACTGGAAATTATTTTTGAAGTTTGGGTGTAAGAAACCTTAGACCATGTGCTTAGCAAGTTGAGGGGAAATGAGATTGTTTGAAGTAAATGTAGGAAACTCATTTATCAATGGCAGATTCAGTTGGTACCGAAGCCCATATGTTATGGGTAAACTGGCATGAGCCAGGCTTTGCTGTACAAAATGCTGGAAGGCACAGCAGTGTCCCCAAGTTCAGTTTCTGCTTTGCTTCCCTCATTCTACCAAGCTGGAGAGTGGATTCTCAGAATTCAAGCACATAGGGTTTGAACTACAGTAGAAATCTGTAAAAACTTCTGTTAACTGGGGAGTGAAAAGACAAGGAAATGTTTTTTGACTAAATGCAGTTCTAAATATCTGCTTAAATAAACAAAGAAGCCAGAAAAAAATAACAACAAAAAGAAATGTAATGACAATATTGTGTTTTGTTCCAATGCCACAGCCTCAGTCTTAAAGATAGGAGCAAAATTTGCAGAGTAGAAGGGTGACTGAAGACAGTGGTCTTCGTGGTCTTGATCCCCAGAGATGCAGATTGGGTGCCCTGCCCACTAAGCCAGATGAGTTCAGGATAGCACCTGAATCCAGGTGGAGGCTGAGACCAGGACCCAGGAACTGAGGCCCCTGGGGCTGAGGAATCGGAGTTTTTGCTGCATCCTGGCTGCTCTCCCTTCCCTTGCCTGCAGGGCTGCAGCACGGATGAGGTGGGGGAAAAGGGTGCAAGGCATGCAGTGCTAGGCTCCTGGCAAGCTGCACACTCCCTGTGCTGCCTGAAAGCAGGACGATTCAGGACTTCCTTGCTGGAAAAATAGACACTGAATAAAAACTCTTGCTGTTTATGGCAGTAGCAGGCACAGGTCAGCATGGTGGCTTTTATGGTAGGAAGAGCAGGGACACCGTCCACAGCAGGATCCCCATGGCTTTATGTGTTGGAATTTTTAGAAGTTAGTCATGAGCAATGTGTTGGCTTGCTGAATACCAAGCCTCTTTATTTTATATTTACAGTGATATTTGAAGTGTCTCTGTTGTGCATAACTTTCAGTATATATAATGAAATAAAATCATCCATTTTCACATACCTATTCAAAAATTAGCCACAATTAAATATTAACTGATTTGAATAAAAGGAATATTGAATATAACACTCTAAATAATGCAATGGAATGGAAAAATGGAAAAAACACCAAAAAGTCTTCCCCCCAGGATCAGTGATCTGCTCTCCAGGAGCTCCTCTCTTCTGTCCTCACCTGCTATTCAGGCCTGGGTCTTTTCATTGCTGGGTGGAGAGAGGGCCAGGCTATGAGCTCTTCTATCATCTCAGGTAGGATCCAGGACATGGCCTAGGACATGGCCTTCTTTCAGCATTTTCTGTGACTATAATTTTAGAATTGGCTCAGCAGCTCTGCTGTGGTACATGCACGGTTTCTAACTATCCACACTCATAACTGAATAAGAAGAGATCACGGGTCTCTCAATCTCAGTTTTTATAATGAAGCCATAGAAGTGGAATTTCTAGGTTAAATGTATATAAATTGAATTTCCTGATGATAAAATTCACACTAAACCTTACCACAGAGTTGGAGCCTGGAAGGGGAAGCCTGGGGCTGCTCAGATTTCTGTGGAGATCTAAAGTCAGGGGAAGATAGACCATGCAGATGTGGAGGACACCGCGGCACCTAGTAGTGTACCATGGGCAAGAAAGTCTGAGGTCCAGGACTCCTGATCCATCAGTCAGCTTCTCAGCAAACAGCATACACAGCATGCTGGATAAGAGAGAGCTGTTGTGGCCCTGCTGCCAGAGCTCTGCCCTGCAGTCCTGAAGCCCCATGTCTCATACAGGGGAACACTGTACAAGAAGATCAGCATGTTTCAGAGCTTACCTTGACTGAATGTGTTCCACCCAGGTGAGATCTCAACTGCCACATGTGGATTCCCCACAGCTGTGGAGCAGGACAGGTGTTTACAGGAAGCAGGTCAGGAGGTGGAGACACTGCAGGCAGGCAAGGGTACAAAGCCTGAAATAAGAGACCTGGCCCTAACCTGCCCCAGTGTCCTCCAGGAGTAACTGCCCCCTGCAACAATGTGTTTTAAAAGACTAAATAACTTAACAGATTATTCACAAAAATACATACTTTAGGGGTACTTTGAAGATACAAAAGTAAATTGCTATGTCCCTGAGTAAAATGTGATGTGACCCTTAATCGGTATGTGATCTCCTATGGTATCCCTGACCCTCACCCTCAGAAGAAAACACACCATTTGACATAGCATTAACAAACACAGGCAATGAGTCAGCAATCACAACTGCTTTAAAACAACAACAAATGCCAGGATATGATAAATGCCCTGCTGACTTGTATGAAGTTTATAGTAAAGAATAAATTCTGGATCTGGCCATGTTGGGACTTAGGCATCTGAAAAAGAAAAATAATCTGTCTTCCTGGCAAGCAGCCCTGGTGCAAGTCAGGAGGAGAACCAGTCAGCAACTCCCGTGAGCCTACTGGGGCATAGACTAAGAACCATACATCCCACTTGCCCACCCTTGGTTATCAAGGACAGGTAGAATTCTGAGCATCTCTTGGGAAGATGACTGTGTACAATATAGAAAATATGGGGATTTCTTTCTATCTTGTATTTGAAAACAAATGTCTTTAATCTTTTGCTGTGTTCTGATTAATTATTTTGTTCTATTCAATATTATATTTTGACTGGTTTTAAAATGTTCTGTGTTTGTTTGGATTTCACTCTAACTAATTGAATGGAAACCAATTGTGAAGATAATGAGATATACTATGGTACCTATTACTGTTATCATGGACCCTGCTGTGAACTTCTGTACTAATTTCAGTGCATTTTCTCAATTTGCTTTGTTCTGTTTGCTCTGTTGTATTTTACTACCTTCAAAATAAAATTTTGAAAAAGAATAAATACTAATAACTTTTCATGATTTTCAAGGCAAGAGAACCACCACCAATTCCTTTTAGATGAGGAAGTCACCCTGATGACAAAGCCAGACTATAATGCATTCAAAAAATGGTTATACTCTAATGGCAAATATTCTTAATGAGTATGCACAAAAATATTCAAGTAAATGCTCATCAACTAAATTCACCAGCACATGCAAAATTTAACACCACAATAAACACTGGGTTCACCCTCAGTGGTGCTAAAATAGTTCCACTTGCCCAAATCATTCAGTGTCACTTGCCACATTCACAGCATGAGGCACAGCTAACCCCTTAAGAGATTTGGAAAAATAAATTTGAGAAATTCAAAAGTTCACCATCTTTTCATGATAAGAACCATTCACACATTATGTGTAGGTGGAATGAATCTCAGCAGAGCAAAGAACAGACATGACAAGCCCATCACTGACATCATGCTCAGAGGCTGACAAGCTGCAAGATTTGCTTCTCAGGTCAGGAACAAGACCAGGATTTGGGCTCTTTTGAACACACAACTTCAAGTCCTAGTCCTAGAATTTAGTCAACAATAAGAACACAAATTTTACCAAATCAGAAAGGAAGAATTAAGAGGTGCCTCTGTTTCTTGAGGATACATTTCATATAAGACACTTAAAACTCCACTGAACAACTTTTAGAACAAATTGACAAATTACTTCAGTTTCAAGGTACATAATCCACATGTCATAATCAATTCATATCTATGTGCTTCAAACAAACTGCAGGCCAAATACAAGGAACAAAATTCATTTCATAATTCATTCAAAAGAATTAATACTCATGTAAAATTTAAACCAAACTCACCTGTTCTTGGAAAATTGTAGAAATTGAGGCAATGAGTGAAGTGGCACTAAGAGAAGAAAAGACAGATTGTGGTGGTGTATGAGAAGAATTCATGTTGTTATAATGTACATGCTACCCAGAGCAACCAGGTTTTTAAATGCCATTCCTGTCAAAATATCAGTGCCATTTTCTTAGAAATAGAAAAAACAAAATGAAAATTCACAGGGAAGGAAAAAGAGGCATCCTATAGTCATGGAAAAAACATTAAAGTTACAGGCAACAAAATACATAGTTTTCTGGTATATAATAAAGTGACAACAGTCAAAAGGGTCCTATACTGCAAGAACTGGACCTCAGACTAAAAAGGCCAGCCCAGTAGAGAAAAACTCATACAGTCACCAGGAACTTTGTTTTGTTTCTCCTTTTTCCTTCCCTTCCCTCTCCTCCCCCTCCCCCTCTGCTTTCCTTCATTTCCCTTTCCTTTAGTTTTCTTTCTTTTTCTTTTTCAGTTTTTGGTCAAGTTCTTCCTGTGTAGCTCTGGCCTAAGGTGAACTGAGTGTGTTGGAGCCTTGTCTGGAACTCCCAGGAATCCTGCTGCCTCAGCCTCCTGAGTGCAGGCATTGCAGGCATTTTCAACATTCCATGCTCAGCCAATGAGTTTTTAACAACACTATTATGAAACCAGGTCTGGTGGAGTGTCTTGTAATGCCAGCAGGCTGGAAGGCTGAGGCAGCAACACCAAAAATTTCAGGACAGCCTCAGCAACGCAGCCACTTATCCAGAACCTGGATGAAAATGAAAAGAATTTTAAATGTGGAAGGCCATGGAGCTAAGTGCAAATCTCAGTATTCAATCCATAGAAACTGAATGCAAAACAAAAAAACTTGGAAAGTCCAATGGTAGAAAAAATATTTTACACTGTCCTGGCCTTCTGGAGGGCAGTGTGCCCCAAGTGGCATTAGCTTTCACATTTTTCTTGTGGTTTGACTTCAAACAATCATAAAAATCCATGAGGAATAAAAAAAAAACAAAAAAACAAAAAAAACTAGAATGTGCTTCAAGGAAACCAAGTCTTAGTCCCAGTGCAGAAAGCATTTGCAGTGATATTCTGGAGGGCATGATGAGCACAGTTACAAAGCAGACAAACTACCAACAGTGTTAATGGGATTTTCAATCCTACTCATTGTGAAAAAACTGCCAGTTAGGAAGTTGGTAGATGGCTTAACTAGATCCACTCTTTCTGCAAAGTGTCTAAAGATCAAAGCCAAATATTTCATTCTATGAATGCACAAAATTACTGCTGATTACCAACTCAAGATAATACCTGCAATCCTAGCACTCTGGGAGAGGGAGGGAGATTGAATAAGGAAAGCTTTAAGCCTGGCCTGGGAAACTCACAATCTTAAGATCATGCTTTAAAATTTGTAAAAAACATTAACAAATTTTACAAATGTATGTAAATATAGACCATTAAGAAATCATTGTGCACAATGCAGTAGCCAATGTTATTCTGTCATTTTTCTTCTGTATTTTATCCTGGTAAAGACTTAACAATAGCACCTTTTATGTGGTCCTTATTGATATGTACTTGAGTTACATTGAAATAAGGCAAGAAAGTCTTTCCAAAAAACAGTAATCCTTTTCTCAAATCCTACTTCCATATATAAAGTTAGTACAAAAATAAAAAGAACCATCAAATTCTCTTTATACTATGCTATCCAAATCCTAAGATTGTGTATTCAGTAGATTATATTCATTCATCTCAGTAAAAGGGTCAAAAAAATTGAAACAGTTCAACTTCTTGGCAGTAGAACAATGTTTACCTCATTGTAAACTTAATGCTCAGTGTGCTGACTAAAGTACATATGTAAGAAAAATTCATGAAGACTTGATTTTTTATTTATAGATGATTTTTGTGTCTTTTTAAACCTTTTTTAATGTACTTTTATTTTGATTTATTTATTTATTTTTGAGAAAGGCTTTTGCTATGAAGTTTAGGCTTTCATTGAACTCACATTGTATCCCAGGCTGACCTCAAATCACAGCAATCTTGTGGCGTCAGCCTTGTAACTTCTGGCATTAGAGATGTTTACTACCAAACCTGGCTCTCATTTACTTTTTAAATTTTTTCCAAAATTAAATTACCCAGGATTATGTGATAGGTCATCGTTTATCAGGTGAGTTACACAAAATGAATTCAGAAAGCACTGAAAATGCACTGATGGAGACTCAAAATCCTCATCAACACTAAACATAGTATAACATAACATAACAAAACATAACATATTACAGCATAAAAAACATAACAAAACAAAGAAAAACAAAATAAGAAAACAGGATGGGAAGTTTAGTTCAACAGTATAAGTCCCACTTGGCAAACCTGAGGTCATAAGTTCAATCCTCAGTACCAAAATGAAAACAACCACCTAACTCTGATTTTAAAAAATTCTTGCAAGTGTACCTTAACAGTTTGTAAGCTAATCATACACAAGACATATAATCTGGCAATTTCACATCTAAGTACTTTTTCTTTGGAATAAATGTCTATGTCTACTCAAGATCATGTATAAGAATGGCTGTGGCAGCTGGCTTTCCAGGGCCAACCTGGAAACAGAACAAATGGGATCAGTAGATGGGTGATAGATGCATGAACAAGTTGCAGTTGGTGGGTTCAGCACCATGAGAGTGTTTGGTGGCTCTAATACCAATAAGCAACAGTATGTGGAGAGCCCAGTACAGAGATGCTGCTTGAAGGAGACCAACCAAGAGCATTGAGAGTGAACAGGCTCAGTGCCATCACCTCTAGGAAAGGCAAACTACCCAGCAGGGACACAAAGCCCATGATCTGTATGGATTGGGAGAAAAGGAAGTGAAAACAGTGACTAGGAGACAAATTCCCCAGGAGGGATGCCCATGTGTCCTCATCACCACGGGGTCATGATGTCCATGGCCTTGCAAAGCCTACACTTGCCCTCACCATCTGCTGTCCCTCCTCAAAGGAGGTCAGAGTACGGAGCACTACAGTGTGTGGCTGAGGTTAACATGAGTAAAACAAGCTATGAATCCTCCTTTCCTGGACACATGGGCGTTATAACATGAAACATTTCATATCCTTCAAGGAAAATTATTTTGGGCATTATGGGAACATCTCCATGCTCCTTAATAATAATGAAATGAAACTAACATAAGTCCAGAAAAGAGAGTCAAAATAAAATTTGAGAAATCTCTAAATGAAGAAACTGCATCTCATCCTCAAGGGAAAGGATTTTTGGATGGAAAAGTCTAAAAACACACACATTTTGCTAGATTTTTAACTTGCTGTTTCCAAGGAGGACACAGATTAGCTCACAATAAAAACAAAGGAGGCATCGGAGGGGGAGCCTCAACTGTGGACCCCAGCACATAACCTCACATCCTTGGTGACAAGTCCAAACAGAACTCTGAAAACTCTGGTCACCAGGCACTGTGGTCTGGTAATAGTTGGCCTTCATAGATGGCTGGCTCAAGAGAGTGAACAAGGAACATGCTAAGCTGCTTTCCCAGGGCTAGTGGCCCCAGCATCAGGACCCTGTGTCAGGGAACCAAGTGGGAACATATTTAGAGGATGGTTCACTTGGTCCAGATGCTTCAGGAAGATCAACTGGAAACACCCAGCTGTCAGCAGCTCAGGCCAGGACTCAATGGCACACTGAGGTGCCCAGAGGCTCCCAGAGACCAGAGGAAGCCCAGAACACATATCCCTAGGCTCAAACACCAGCCACTCAGAGACACTGAGTCCAGGACTAGTTCAGATACAAGGAAGTTAAGTTCTCACCTGAGCAGCCCCCTGAGACTTGGCCCCCTGTGTATTCAAGTCCTGGCCATGTGCAAGCACATCAGTCTTTGTTTACAACACTGAACTCTGGGGTGCTGAGTGGATCCAGAGTGCAGGGTCACTGAGGATGAAATGGGGACTCCATGGCAAGGGATTAGCTGTGGCCTTGGCCCCAGGAAGATCTGCTAAGGAGGCTGTCCTGATTCCCAGGGATGACCTTCCCCCACCTCACTGACACACACACACATGGGGAAAACTGTTCTGTTCTTTGGAAAGGAGATTGGAGAGTCACTCTAGGAGTTTCCAGTTATGCTCAGGGCAGGAATTCGTAGGAATGGCAAAGTGTCCATGGCCCACAGGTATCACTGGAAAGTGGGTGGGTGTCATCAAGCCAAAATACACATGAAGTCACCCTGTGTGAAGACACTTTTCTGAGTATTGTCCTTGATCTTTTAAGCAGAACAGGTGCAACCACTGCCCTTTTGAGTTTTGATGTTCTTTGAAAGCCACAGAGTCAGCATTGGCAGCAGAACAGATATTGTTCACCTCAAGGAAGTCTTTCTGTGCCCAAGGCCAAACTCAGAAGTGGTTACAGACCATGTGGGAGGAGTTCTACAGAGACCAAGAGAACTGGGCAGCAGATCTTTGCCTGACCTAGACACTGCAGAAAGGCAGGATAGACATCGATGACTCCTCACTTCTCGGATATTCATGGAGCACCAGCCATGACACCTTGAGTGCAAAGACATGGCAGATATCAGTCTTTGCCTTTGTTGAGCTGACCTGAAGTGGGGAAGGGCAGGGAAAAACTGTGTCATGCTTCTCTAAATAAGGGAGTGGTGTCATACCACTAAGCAAGGACTGCCTCCAATGGAGCATTCTGTCAGCCTCTCAGGGATCCCAAGGCCTGCACTGCCACACTGTAGTTGGGAGAGGGTGGGAGTAGACACTGAACTTGCTAGGCTAGAGACCCATGTGCCTCTCCCTAAGGTAACCTGTGTAGGTAGTGTTAGAAGAGAGGCCAGACCTCTCACTTTGCTACCTCCCTGTTTGCTCTAGGTTTGCATCTCCTGTCCTTGACTCCTCACTGGAGCTGAACTCCAAGGTGGCTACCCAGGCCACGCTTCTCATGGACCAGCTGGAGCCTCCTAAGTCCCTGTTGCCTAAGTCACAGGGTAAGGAGCTCTGGGATGTGGGTTGTGGCTTTGAGAGGAGGAATGTGCTAGGAAACTCAGCAATGTGCCTAGATGATGGGAGACACAGGAACATGATCACCTCAGCAGCCAGTGTGGGGATGCAGTCTGTGAGGCTTTACTGGGTCTGTGTTCATGCACACAGCTGCCTCTGACAGCCAGTGGGAAGGTTTGGCCCTGAGAAGTCCCTGGAAAGTCAATGATGTTTTCTTCTCCTGTAACTGCAGAGGCAATTCCAGTGCATGCTGAATTTGCACACACAGAGCTCTTGCCAGCTCCACCTGAAGCTCCCTCACCAGCAAGAGCAGGCACATGTTTTCCTTTCTCCACCAGCTGCAGAGCTGGATCTCCTGGTGGCTCCCCAGCAGGAGTCATCTCTTGATCTCTACCTGCAGGCAGCTCTTGACCCAGTCCTGTCATTCCCCTCTCTTCCAGATTTATTATTCTATTTATTATTATTCTATTCTGGGCTTCCAGTGATAGAATCATTGTAAATGAAATTTAAGGGGTTGTTTTTGTTTCAGTCGATGAGTTTGGTACGATTTAGTGCATTCTCCATATTGTGAACCCTTAACTAGTGTCCTCTTCCAGAATATTTTCATCAACTCACTACACAAATATATTTTCTTTTATTTTCCTTCCTACTATATCCTGGCCACCACTCATCCTATGTCCTTGTAATTTACCTGTCCTACCTTTTCCACATTACTGCAGTTATGTTTCTCCTCTGCCTTACCCTGCTGTAAGTAACTGTTTAATCTTGCCTTGTCTGAGAAGGGAAAATCCAGACAGATTGCATTAATTTGTCATGCATGTATTCATGGACTCTTGGCGGGGCATAGAAAAAGAATTCAGGAATTTTTTTGTAATTCTTAGGATTCTTTGTTTTGTTAATTATGTTCCTGGCTTTATAGCCATATACACATCAAAACTGCTACATGTTTAATTACATGTAGGTCATTTCATATACATTTCCTATGAAAGAGATTAACACACTTTCTTTTGTTACAGAGCAGCACCATGGGAGTGTCACACCCATGTTTATTCTTTAGATATTTCCAATGATAAATTATTAATTTTAATTTATGAGTGCTTAACATGAAAAAATCACAAAAGTAAAGTATTGTAGTTGTAATGCAACCATTAAAGTGTGAGGCACTGTGTGTTCCAAGGAAACTCTATAACCCAGTATAGAAAGTGCAGTGTCACAGCCAGCATGTCCATTGAATTCCCCTGTGGTTTATCTCCATTCAATGTCATGAATATGGCTGCCTATGTCCTCTTCTCTGGACAGAGTAAATTTGCATAAATTCTGGCTCAGCATGTCACCACCTATAAGTTTTAGTTCTTACCCAGTAGTTCAGTCAAAGCACAAGACACATGAACTCAGCCCAATTAAGAATGGGTTGCGTTCATAAGAAAAGAAACATAATGGTCAAGGAGGCAAACAAGCTGGAGAAATGAGCATTGGGAAACAGCAGAGGCATCAATCCCAGGTAGTAAAAACCAGCCCAGAACTCAAATCCACCAGGCTCCTGACCAGGCTGAGGTAGATGGTGCAGACCCAAGAGCTCTCTGTGACTCCTCAGAGGCTGGGGTGTGGTCTTCAATCACAGATCTGCTATGTCATGCAGCCTTCACAGAGGCCAGCTGATTGTTTGCTCCAAGCCATAAATGCTCCAGGCTGAAGTTATTCTCCAAAGTCCTGGCTGCACTGTGCTGCCACTGGGGGCTGGGCAGCAGGAGAGGTTAGATCACTGATTCAGCAGCCACTAGGTTTCCCACAAAGAAATAACTGAGCACGTGGGTGCCCCAGTATGAGCTAAGGTGAAGGTCCTGACTTCGATGGATAATAGAAAGTTTTCCCATGGTCTTTGAACCAAGTAGGCCTATAATGTGTCACAGGCTTGGGGCAAGGCATCAGTGACAGTGAGTGATGAGTTCTATGTTCAAGCCTTGCCCTGCCCAATGGACTGCACGTGACAATGGCAATGTGAGGTAACCCGAAGATGATGGCCTTAGTAGGGATGGTATCAAATTACAGGCAGGTGTGTATGGGGACAGTTCCCAGGTGAAGACAACCCCATGTGACCCTCTAGTGCCTCACTCCTGAGCATGCTAGAATCTCCACAGTAAAGGACTATGTGTGTTATTCCATTCCAAATGGACATTTCAGAACCAGTGCCCAGAGAGGGACAATGCCAGGCCCAATGCACAGGACATGGGCAGAGTGAAGAAGATGGGGGAGAAGTCCAAAAGAGAAAAACCTCCTAGCACAGGACCCATCCCACTCCCAAAGGCATTAGAAAAGCAGCCCCCAAGCTCCTGGGACATGAGGCTAAACATATGAGACTGATTTCAAGCAGCATCCCAGGGGATAAACACACACGTGCACACACACACACACACAAACGAACACACAGTGATGCTATGGGCACCCACTGGGTAGCTCAGAGCAAAAATGATCTGATTCATTCAATCTACATGCCTCAAATTCTCCCCTTATTCCTGGGCTGAACTAGGCTGGCACCAACACAGAACAGGACAATATGTCACTGGCCACCCAGAAGCTGGAAGGCTGGAGGAGAGGGACAAATCACTGCAGAATGTAATGGAAGAGAAGACCCAAGGCTATATCCCAGTAAAGCAAGGGCACACAGAGGTCAAGGTCACTACATGGGGACATCTGAACAGCCTCACTGAGATGGAACTGATGCCTGAACCTGAGACATGCAGACCCTAATGGTGTACAGAGTTGAGTCTGTGTGGCAAAAGATAGAGGACCAACCATTTAGAGATTCAAAGTCAATTTTTTTTTTAGTCAAGAGAGAGATGAGAAGCAAGAACAGAAGGCCTGGCGAGAATAAGGGAGGGGAGGAGTGGGTGAGGGTGGGGGCAGAACCTCACATCTGCTATAGCGCATCAGTGACCACTGATGATTACATGGCTGCAAACTTAGGTACAACATGTAAACTTCAGTTCTCTCAGGTTCTATTGGTCAGGAATTCAGAAGGCACTGCTGCAGGATCCACCATAGTTTCTCCTGACCAGGCTGCAGGCTTAGTGGAAACACTGCTGTGGCAGAATCTGTTCTCAGGCTCTCTCACTTGCTAACAGGCAGGAACACAGTTAGGATGGAGGTCTGATGTCTCCTCTGTCTGTTACCCTTTTTCTCTGCAAAGAGTCAGCCTCTGCTCAGGGAAAATGCAGAGATAGTCACAGATTTAGAGAGGAAGACAGAATGAAACAGAGAGGAAGGAAGGAAGAACAGAGGAGGGAGAGAGCAGGAGGTTGGTCACAGTCATTTTATGTGTAAACCTGATAGTCACATCCCATTACATCGGCCATGTTCTGTTATTAAGAACAAGTAAGGAATTGGGGAGAGAGCTCAAGAGAGAGCACTTGCCTACCATGTGTGAGGACCTGGGCTCAATTTCAGCCTGGCTAATACAAACCAGAACAAAATTCACTACGTGGGACCCACGATCAAGGAATGGGCTACTCAGGATGCGGCCATCAAAAGGTGAGCTGTCAGCAGTTGAGCACCCTTGCCATGGGTGTGTTGACTCACACAGGTGTGAATGTAGGCACAGTGCTGGTAGATTTGGGGGTGCATCTGCATCCATAGTGCTTGCTTAGCCTGTGTGAAGTCCTGACTTGAGGGCACAACACCAATACATAGAAGAAATTGAGATGCTTAGGGAACATAATGATGGCTGATCTGATGAACTTCTGCCCCCTCATGATGCCACCAGGGAAACATGTCCCGGAGGTGAGTGTAATTTCCACCACCATACAGTAGGAACCAGGCCTGTGTGCACTGTGTTCACCTCCCTTCCACCCCTTCATGGAAGTGACCTCTAATTATGTATACTGTGTACACATGACACCAACCCACAAGGTTTAAAAGTGTCATCTCTAACCTCTGATGACGTCCCTAAGAAGCAGATGCCATAGTTCTGGGGGACACACTGGAAAGGAACTGAGAGGCATGGTGTCTTGTCTAAGTCGACAAGGGAAGTAGGAAGGAGGAGTTGGGTCTAAAACTAAGTCTGCTCAGACTGGGGACCTTGCCTTCATTGTGGTTTTTCCTTTCCCATGGGAAAGCTTTGCCTCTTGCCAAGGATCCATCACTTGGGTGGAGCTGTTGTCTTCACTCTGAAGGACAGTGGGCGGTCATTCCATGTGCTTCCATGGTATCCAGAGCAAGAATCTCTGGGTGATGCCAGATGACCGAATTCCACACAGACATCATGGAGAGAGCTGGTAGGTGCCTTAAATTATCAATGTACCTGGCACTGACCATGATGCAATGACCAGAGCAGATGCAAACACTGGTCTCTTGTGCTTATGAAGGCCACACAGTCACCCTGGAGAGCTGACCAGGTACTACCCACATTACTGTGAGTGTCCCTAATTCTTGGCCTCTTTACACATGGACATAAAATAGGGGTAGGGGAGACCCATGAAGGCACACAAAATGGGGTGATGCATCTGTATATGAACTGAAGGTGGAGGAAAGGCAGACAGGAAGCACTCCCACTATCCACTCAGTTTTCAGATAGTTATAGAGCAGCACCCTGTTGAGCCCCCATGATTAAAGTAACACTGCAGACTCCACTCCATTTTTCACAGAGGCAATATGCCACAAGGGTGGTAAAGGAAGTTGCATTTCAGGCTTCCTGAAGAGTGGAGGACAGGTGGTCACAGCACTGTCCAGGGAACTCTGTGAGCAAGTGAGGGCTGATTATGGTTAGCACACAGGATACCCTGGGAGGGCAGTTTGGGAGGGAGGCCAGACCTGTAGTGCTGCTTACACCTGTCCTCCTCAGTATCAGAGTCTCCCTTCTTGGCTCCTGGCAGGTGCTGCTGAGGAAGGTGGGACAACCAGCCCAACCAAATCTGATTGAGTTGGGCCAAGCCTAGCTCACTGAAAATGAGAACTACAGTGAGAAGGAATTGGCCTGGGTCTGTTGGTTTCTGAGGAGGACATGGGACACTATAGAGGGACAAAGACTCTCAGACTTGGGGCCTCCTTCAACACAGAGGCATGCAGATGTGAGTGGGATGAGGCAGAATGGGAAGGTTTCCTGGGGTGCATTTGTGCACAGAGCTGTCCCTGACATGCCCTGGGAGGTTTTGGGGCCTGCAAGAATCAAGGACAGTTGGGGATTTTTCTAAGGCAGGGCTAGTACCGGACTGAGCTCAAGGTCTACTTACAGATCTTGTGCCAGCCTCACCTCCAATGACCTCACCAGCTCTGGGATCAACCTGAAAATCAAGGTCAGATACGCAGTCTGGTGGAATTCCAAGGCAGGTCTGTCACTGGTTCCATGGCAGGTGTCCTCAGCTCCACTTAGGGCTCAAGTCTTGCAAAGCATCAGCCCTTCGTTTTCCCTTCACTTTACCTCCTCTATTTCTCTCAGTTTTCATTTCTACTCTTAAATATATAGTTCTTTAAAACATTAAATTCTAAGATAATTTAATTTTAAGTTAAAATTTCATTAGTTTCCACATGTTTAGTTGAGTCACATGTAAGCACATCATCAATTGTTACAGTCTTCACATCTGTTGAGTTCCAGCTTTCTGCTCAGTGTTGGACCCATCCATACCCCTGGTCTCTCCTGCTATTCCAACCCACCGCTGACCCTTCTCTCACTGTGATTTACTAACCTGGGTTTTTCATATCAGTGCATCAGATTCTGTTTGGCCAAACATTCCTGGAGGAGACTGGATGCTATTGCTGTCTGACAGAAGAGAAAACCACAGATAGACAAAGTCTATAGGGAAAATGTAGAGACCATTGTGTATGTACTCATCTTTTCATGTCGGAAAATGATTTCCATGATTTCAGTAATACAAAGGGAGCTACAAATGACTGATTCATTGCATTTAAAAACAGCAATAATGCAAAAATCACAACAGGAAACCTTTCTTTACAACCAATAGTCAGATAGATGTTTTTTATTACAAGTATGAAAGAGGTCTCATGAGTCCATTTTGTGAGGGAAAGGACAAATTCTTCTAACTGAAATGGAAACACCAGGGCCAACAAGCACACAAAACACTGAGCCTCCTAAACCTGATACATGCAGGCATACATCCCTGACATGTGCTATTTCCCCATCCACTGACATATTTTAAGGCAGGTGCTGAACAACAATGGGAAGGACATGGGGGGCAGAGCACAGCCCTATCTCGCAGCTCCCATCAGAGCTCTAAACAGCCTTCCCTAGCATTCCTAGGACTAAGAATAGAGCTTTCTCCCACACAGAATGCTGCACAAATATTCAAGAGTTTGATTCACAGTGCTCTTTGAAGCAGGAAGGAACTGAGACCCTCCTTAGCCTCCAAGTAGAGTATGCACAGGAGAGTTGTCTGGATGATGCTTTTCACTCTACCTGGGGGGAACCTTGCCCTGGCCCCAGAGCCACAGAACTTGAGGGTTAAGGATGACAAACTCATGGCATGACAAGGTTTTCCCTGGGCCAACCAGTGCACTGGGCATCTCCACTGCAATCCAGTGCCTCCCAAAGCCAGAGACAGCACTGGGAAAGGGCAATTAGATGCCTGGGTGTCCAGTCAGGTGAGGGGCAGCTCTGCCTGACACAGCTGTGCAAAGTGTGTCCCTCTGGATCTAAACCTCCAGAAGATCCTACTCATTGCCCTCATCAGGTCTGGCAGCAAGGATGTCACACAGAAGCACAGCAACACACTTGAAGTTTACTCAAACTAAATCGTTTAGCTTCCCTTCAAGAAATGACTGAAAATGCACAAGTCTGGAAAATCAAGTCTGAGAACACTGCTCTGCATTTTGTATAAATAAACTGATCCTTTACAAGACATGGTGGTAATGCCCATTGGTGGGTCTGCTATGGCAGAGATGTAGACTCTCATGAATACAGGTTTTGTAACTGCAATAGAAAAATTGCAAATAAATGATGCATGTGCATGACTTTCTGTTTGTATTGCACTGAAGGAATGGATCGAGACAGCAACCTAGATTTACTGAGCTGCCTCAGTAAACCCAGGGCACAATCCACCACATGATTCCATCACCCAATTGTGAAAGCTCAGCAACTGGGTTCCTGCTTGTTGCTGCTGTTGCTTGACAATTTTGAGGTGTTTGTATCTGTGCCGGCCATCTCTGCCTCTCTTAGCTTCTGTCCCCAGACTATGTGTAGATCAGACTATGTGTTTACAAAAAGTTCCATCATGATTTCAGGATCAGTGGCAGCCTCTCATGTACTGGAAATAATTCTTCAAGTTTGGCCATAAAAAACCTGATACAATGTGCTTGCGAGGAAATGAGATTGTCTGATATAAATGCAGGGAACTCATTTTGTCTGTGGCAGACTCAGCTGTTACTGAAGCCCATATTTTTGAGGTAAAAAGATATGAGTCAGGGTGTTGGTAGGCACAGTAATGTCCCCAAGTTCAGTTTCTGCTTTGCTTCACTCATTCTACTAAGCTGCAGAATGGATTCTGAGTGTTCAAACACATAGGGTGTGAACTGCAGCAGAAATCTGTAAAAACTTCAGTTAACTGGGGTGTGAAAAGACAAGGAAAGTTTTTGGCAAAATACACTTCTAAATATATATTTAAAGCATCAAAGAAACCATGAAGAAGACAAAGAGGAAGAGAAAGAAGAAGGAGGAGGAGGAGGAGGAAAAAGAAGAAAGAAAAACAAAAAGTAATGACAATGTGTGGGGTTTTGTTTCCAATGCCTCAGCCTCATTTAGAAAGGAAAGGATCAAAATTTGAAGAATGGAATTGTCACTGTGGAAAATGGACTTTGCCCCAAGGCACTAATCGTGTACCTGGCCTGCTATGAATGTCCAATGGAAGGCAGTGCCTGGAGCCTGGTGGAGGCTGAGGCCCGGACACAGGAGTTGAGGCCCCTGGGGCTGAGGTGGCAGAGTCTTTGCTGCACCCTCCTGGCTCTGCCTTATTGGGCCTGCAGGGCTGCAGCATGGATGCAGTCATGGAAATGGGTGCAAGGCAGGAGGTGCTGGCTCCTCTGCATGCTGCACACTCCCTGCTTGGCCTGAGGACAGGAAGACTCAAGACCTCCTTGCTGGAAAAGGAGACTCTGAAGAAGATTCTGGGTGTCCTCTACCAGACACAGATGAGCACAGTGACTTCTCAGGTAGGGAGGGCAGGACACCCACCAGAGCGGGATCTGCATGGCTTCATGTGTTGGGGGTTTAAAAGTTAGTTGTGAATGATGTGTTGCCTTTCTGAATAAAAAGACTCCTTATTTTATATATCTATAAAGTGAAGCTTGAATGTTCTTCTATATGTGTATCCTACATTACATATAGAAGAGTATTAAGTCATCCATTTCTACTCACCTATTCAAGAAAATACCAAATATTTATTCTTAAGTGAATTGAACAGAAGAGAAGTAATACTGAATGGAACACTATAAATAATGCAGTGGAAAATAAAATGGAAAAACCACAAGGGCATCTTTCCCAGGATGAGAGGTCTGCCATTGACAAGCTTCTCTCTCCTGTCCTCAACTGCTGTGCAGGTCTGTGTCTCTTCACTGCTGGGTGGAGAGAGTGTCAGTACACAAGCTCTCTTGAATCTCAGGAAAGATCAGGGACATGGCCTAGGACATGGCCTTCTTTCAGCATTTTTCAGTGGCTATAATTTATAATTAACTCAGCAACTGTGCTATGGAACATTCATGGTTTCTAACTGTCCACACCTTAACTGATTAAGAAGATAATATGGTGTCTATCAATCTCATTTTTTATAATGACCCTTAGAAGTGGAATTTCCAGGTTAAATGTATATAAGATGAATTTCAGGGTCACAGATATTTCACTTGAATCCTCAGCATAGAGTTAGAGCCTGGTAGAGGAAGACTGAGTCTGCTCAAATCTCTGTGGAGATCTGAAGTCAGAGAGATGGTCCAGGCAGAGGAGCAGGACACCTTAGAAGCTAGCAGGAATCATGGCTAAAAGAGGCCCAGTCCAGGTTGCCTCATCCATCAGTGTGTTCTAAGGAAAGCGTCACACACTCCACAATGGACAGGAGAGAGCTGGAATGGTTTCAGAGCTCTTCCCTACATGCCTGAGGCCCCCTGTCTCACTCAGGGGAGCTCTGTATGAGGTCAGTCTGTTACAGAGCGCAACTTGACTGAATGTTTTCCACCCAGGTGCAGATCTGAACTGCCACATATGGACTCACCATAGCTATGGAGCAGGACAGGTGTTTACAGGGAGCAGGTCAGGAGATGGGGACACTGCAGGCAGGTCAGGGTATGAAGCCTTAAATAAGAGACCAGGCCCTCACCAGGCCCAGTTTCCTCCAGCAGTAACCACACCATGCAAGAATGTGCATTAAATCTGAGTAATTGAAAGGGGTCACTCACAAAATTATATATTATAGAGATGGTTTGAAGATACAAAAGTAAATGGTAGCATCCGTAAGTAAAATGAGATGTGACCTTTAATGGATATGTGGTGTCCATTGATGTCCCAGAACCACATGCATCAGAAGGAAATAGTCTGATGAACAGAGCAATAAGGAGCACAGGCAATGGGTAAAAATCACAGCTGCTTAATAACAACAAAAAAGCTAGGATACAATAAGTGCACTGGTGAATTTTATACAGTATATAATAAAGAATAAATACTGATTGTTTTTTAATTCTTCGATCAAGTTGAAGGGAAAACCACCACCAACTTCTTTTAAGTGACAAAGTTAAAGTTATCCTGAGAATGAAGCCAGACAATAATGTGTTAAAAATAATATAAATGAAAACACTCTGTTGGCTAATATTCCTACCAAACATACACAAAAGTGTTCAGCTAAATGTTTGCAAGGTTAACTCACCAGCATATTCAAAATTAACCAACATGATCAACACTGGGCTCAATCTCAGTGGTGCAAGAATGGTCCCTCTCTAACAAACTATCTGTTTCCACTGCTTTTAACATGTTGTATCTTACTATGTTTTACTATATGCGATATTATTAAGAAAAAGTTTTATAGGCAAGGAGATAATATAGAAACCATTGTTCATTTTCTGTTAACTGGTTCTAACTATCCTGTAATTCTTTCATTCTGTTGAATGGCTTCACACTGTCTTGATATGCTTGATGCTATCATATATGAAGTTATACTCAAATAATTCAAGGAATGAGGCAATATGGTGACTACTATTATGTTAGATTATCTGGGAGTCAAACATAATTATGCTTAAATTGTTCCATTCTGACCAGTGTTGTTCTATTACAATGTCCTCTTTTATCTCAATCTCCACCCTTTTTTTAAAATTAAACTACTTTTTATTTTTTTCAATTAAAGGAAAACTAAATTAAAAAATAGCGGGATATATTATAGTAACTATTTGTTTTCCTATTAACCTGATTTGAATGCCAGTATTGCTCTCCACATCTTGTTCTGTCTGATTTTACTATATTCTATTTTGTATGATAGTATCAAGATTGAGGGTATAGGCAACCACTTTGAAGGCAAGATTTATTATGATGCCCACTATAGTTTGACTATTATCTTCTTTTGAAATCTTGCAAGGTCTCCAGTGTAGGTTTTATTGGTCTTGTTATGTACTGTTTTGATCAATTCTATTATACATGATGATATAGCAACTCTTTTTAAAAATAGCAATAGGCACAATGGTAACCATTTTTCATCATCTGATATTCTATTTTTGCATCATGTACTATGTCCATCCTTCTGTTCTAACTGACTCTGTTTTATTTAGTCATGTTAAGATTCATTCTCTTCTAAAAAATTTAATAAGAACTGTGGGAGTAAAAAAACTCAAAATGTGTAATTGTTATTGTAAAAAAGAGAGGAAAGGAAGGTTGTCTAAGGGATATAACTGCATGCTTGAGTGTGTAGGATGGAAAACCATATTACTGAGCTTTTGTTGGATCACTGAACAGAACTTTCTGCAATCTCACTGTAAGAATGTCCACTTTATATGCTTTAATTTTATAATGTCGACAACTGTTTCTAAGATGACAATATGTAACCTATTAACTGTGATTTCTTACTGTATTTTTTCTTGAAATACTGTATTACTTATACCCTTTTACTGTTTTTTAATATTTCCTTTCTTTTTTCTCTTTAATTAAAAAATAATCAAACCTGGAATGGATATCTTTTATTTATTTATTTTTTGGCTCTGGAGACCAAACTCATGACCTCATACCTACCAGGCAGGTGCTTAAGCCACTGAGCTAAATCCCCAGCCCATTAATGGGTATCTTTTACATCTTGTCATCTTCACAGTAGTTGCCTCTTCTCTTGAACTTGATACCAGCAAGCACACCAAATGTGAATAAAATCAGTCAAGGCCAAATAACATTCAAACAATCCAGCTTCAAAGAACATCAGTCATAGAAGACAATGTAAGTAATATAGGGTTTCAGTTTTAGTTAATAGGAAATTAAGGATAATTACCATGGTATAACCTGCTCATTTTGGGTTATCTCTCTGTGCCCTCAAATCTAATATGAGTAGACAGACCAGAACAAAATATAACCAAACTAAACAGAGCAACAAGACTACTGTAGCTTTTAAATCCTAATACACTTTTAACAATGTCCTCTGCCTTCTTTTTTTAGGTAATTCCTCACCTTTCTCCTTCTGAGGATACTATTATTCACTGTTCAGAGTGATATTAGTCTAGTCTCTTATGTTCCATTTCAGCATACATAAAGATAAAGACAGCTACTACAAAGAGAATGAGAGACATTATGGTAGTCATTATCGACTTCCCCAAAATCAGTCTTGAAGATCAAAAAATCCTGCATCATCCTGTAATTATTTGATTAGTTCTATAATATTCAGTATATATTCAATGTGTGTGAAGATGGGAACAACTATTTGGAAGAAAACTAGAGACAGTAAGATAGACAGTGAACATCTCCAGTGCACTTCTTTGAAATCTGTGTTTCCTTAACTTGTTTCCTTATGAACTGTTCTGCTCTGTTTCACCATGTTTAATCTTACCCTCTTTAAGAAAAAAAAAGTGTTTAGGACAGATAGGCATAATATTAACTTTTTGATGGATCATTGAGGTGAACTGTTGACAGTGTCATTATTTGAATATCACTTTGTATGCTTTAAATTTGTAACTTAAACAACTACTTCTAAGATGACAATATGATACTAATCAACTAGTGATTTCTTATTGTTTATTTTTCTGAAATTCTGTATTATTTCTACACTTTTTTCTCTTTAAATAAACAACATTACAATTCACCAAAAAATATAAAATTTAAGTTTTAAAGACAAAATATTACATACATAGACACTATCCATACTTAAAAGTGAAAAGCCCATTTCAGTTTAGCATGTTTAATTACAAGATGCCATGTTGAAGCACAAAAACACTTTAAAAATCTAGAGAGGTACAAGTGATTAACTGAAAATCATAAAACATATGCAATTGAGTAGAGCTCCACCTCAGATTTGTCATTTCTGGAATATTTGTGAAGAAATATTGACATCAAACTTCTGTATTGATTATTTCTTCAGTTCTCCTTGGGATTTTTAAAGTAAACTTAGATTTAAACTGTCTGAACAGTGATGCTTTTCTATGGATTTAACAAGAAACATGGATTGCTATATTTCTCACATTGTCAATCCACATAGCATCTCTGCCCAGTGAGCTCTTTCAGATATGTAACAATGATCAAGTATGCTGAGAATATTCCCATAGCCCATAGGAATTATCTCTTGTGTGAGTTTATTCATGTATTTCACTTACAATCTGGCTGCTGAAAGTGTCTCCACTTGCTTACATAGCCAGTGGTTCTTCCCAGTGTGCATTCTTTCATGTATTTTGCAATGACTATATGCAGTAAAAGCTTTGCCACATTGTTATATACATAGGCTTTCTCACCAATATGAAGTCATTGATGTATTTTACAAAATCCATGTGTGGTAAAAGCTTTCCCACATTCTTCACATACACACAGTTTCTCAACAGTGTAAATTTTATAATGTATTGGACAATGAGCATTTCTGCTGAAACCTTTCCCACATTCCTTACATATGTAAGTTTTCTGCCCAGTGTGAAGATTTTCATGCATTATGCAATATGTACGTGTGCTGAAACCATTCTCATGATGCCTATATACACTGGTTTTATATTGAATGTGAACTTTCATGTTTCTTACAATCTCCATGTGTTTTAAAAGCTTTCCCACATTGCTTACATACATATGGTTTCTCTCCAGTGTGAATTCTTTCATGTTGCTTACAACGTCCAGGTCTGGTAAAAGCTTTCCCACATTCCTTACATACATAGGGTTTCTCTCCAGTGTGAATTCTTCCATGAACCTTATAACTTGCACGTGTATTAAAAGCTTTCCCACATTGCTTACATACATATGGTTTCTCTCCAATGTGAGTTCTTTCATGTACCTTACAATATCCAGGTTCGGTAAAAGCTTTCCCACATTCCTTACATACATAGGGTTTCTCTCCAGTGTGAATTCTTTCATGAACCTTATAACTTGCACGTGTGTTAAAAGCTTTCCCACATTGCTTACATACATATGGTTTCTCTCCAGTGTGAATTCTTTCATGTTGCTTACAACATCCAGGTCTGGTAAAAGCTTTCCCACATTGCTTACATACATAGGGTTTCTCTCCAGTGTGAATTCTTTCATGTATTTGACAATGAATTTTACTGCTAAAAGCTTTCCCACATTTCTTACATATATGCGATTTCTGCTCAGTGTGAAGTTTTTCATGGATTATACAATAACTACGTGTGCTGAAAGCTTTCTCACAGTGCTTACATTTATAATGTTTTTCTCCAGATTGAAGACTTTCATGTACTTGACAAAAGGTACATGTTGTAAAGGCTTTCCCACACTCCTTACATATGTAGGGTCTCTCTCCTCTGGGAATTCTTTCATGTTTCTTACAAATTCCATGTGTGGTAAAACCTTTCCCGCATTGCTTGCATACATAGGGTTTCCCTCCACTGCAATATTTTTTATAAATCTGAACATTGTGGTGTGTTTCTGTTTCTTTCACATTCACATTACCTTGTGCAGTACAAAGGAATACTTCTTTACACTGATTCCAAGATGTATGTCCATAAGATTTCCCTAGCTTGTCATTTCTGTAAAGAAAAAAATCACATATAGGATTTATAAGCATATTACTAAGCTTTTCTTGGAGACTTGAACAAAACTGTTTGCAGTCTCGCTGTTTGAATCCCCACTTCATATGTTTCACTTTTGTATTTCATTCACTATTTCTACGAGCAGCATATGTAATTATCATCTTGCTATGTCTTACTGTTTATTTTCACTTTGAAAGCAATATTATTTCTACTTATTTTTGTCTAATTTAATCTTTCCTTATATTAAATTTAAAAAAAGAAAAATTCACAGTGAAATGGGTCTCTGTGTAATGACTGCATTAATATCAAGTTCTGTTTTTAATGCCTGCTAAGAAATTCTGACCATGAAGCAACAGAATAGCCTAGTAAGATATGTTGAAAACAACCATTTCCAAAAGACTGGTACACATTTGGAAATCTTAAAAATTGGTACTTTGAAATGCAGAATCTTTAGCTTCACTTTGGGCATGGGTACATATGTGTAACACATGCAGATTATTCTCATATGTTTCCCCATCACAATCTCCCTTCTGTCCTTAACCTGTAGTTCCCTTTTCCATATGGTCAGTCGTACGTTTCTCTAACAACTCTGTTTAATTTCATCCCACATTTTGTATTTTGGTTTCTCATCTAAAAGAAACCCTGTGATCTTTTAAGTTTTATAGCTTAGCTATTTCACTGAATTGATGGGTGAAAGACCCATCTAATTCTTATAGCAAATGATATTATATTATTTATTTTTTGACATTATATATCACATTTTTCTCTTTTCTTGGCTGGGAATGAACAACAGGTATTAGCATAAATCTGTAGCTTTTTAAAAATCTATTTTAAGAGATTTTCACTGAACATTAAGCTGTGAAGTTTGAACTTGAATTTGCCATTCTGCAAAATCTGATTTCTAGTGTGCTGGGTTTACAAGAATGCACAATCACAGAGAGTCTAATAACATTTTCCTTCTCCACAAATCCAGTGATAGATAGCTAAGATTCTTCAAGGCTTGATCTGTTATAATTTGATCTGCTTTATATATGAGTAAGCATGTATCAGTATTTTATGCGGATTTTGAGATTTGAAAAATATCCAGGACAAGTATGAGGGGATCAATGTCTAGAGACAACTGCATACTGATATTCAAAATGAGTGCACTAACAGTCCACCAGCCTACTAAGAATATTAATCAGAATCGCTGATTGTCTAGAGGATGGCTTATAAACATGAGCACTCAGTTTTATTTCAAATTCTATTGCAATCTTACCAATTGTTAGATAATGAATGTGTTGTGTTCACATGTAAAAATGGGTAGAAAAACTGAAGGCAGAATGTCATAACTCAAAGTGTATGCCTTTCGTCCACATCTATATTCAATGTCATACATTTTCATGATTTAATTCCTTCATATATACACTAGCTTATACATCTTTTGAGAATATTACTGACATTAAATTGAATAGTGCTTCATTTCTTTGGTGGTCATTTCTCTGCTGACTCACTAATTACTCAGGAACATTCCTCTCCTTGTGAGGGGGAATTACCTTAAGTATCTCCAGTAAATTTTGCCTTCTTTTTCAGCTTCCAGGATATCCCCAAGTCCTCCTGAATTGGAGACATAGAAATACCAGGACTCAGTTGAGTAATACATACCAATTAATAGATTTTTGTTTAGATTTATGATACAATGTGTCCAGGTCTGAACTATTTTTAAAACTATTTTCATATTCTTTTTAACGAAACAGCACTAATGAGCAACAAACAATATTCTCACAGCATGAGTGCTAAAAAGATTTCGTCCTTACCAATTGCAGCCATGTTCCTAAAGATTTCACCCATCACATCTCTGTAGAGGTTCTTTTGGGATGGACTCAGCAAACTCCACTCCTCATTGCTGAAGTTCACAACCACATCCTCAAAGGTCACCGCCTCCTAAAGGATCATACATATATTTCTCAAAGGAAGATTGATACCCCAGGTTTGGGATATCTTAAATTCTCTCCTACAAATCTGAATCAAAAGCAAAGTGTGGTGGTGCATATCTATAATCCCAGCACTCAAAAGGCAGAGACAGGAAAGCATCAGGGAGGTCAGGGCAATTCTAGGCTCCATTGGGTGTTCAAATCCACCTGATATACATACAGAAAGCTTGTCTCAATAAAACAAAACTAAACAAATAAAGGCAAACAAAACAGCTGAATGAAAACTGATTTGTTCAAATTTAAATCCATGTCTTGGTTGTTAATTTTTTGTCTATACACATTTTTGAAGACAGCAAATTTGATGCTAGATTGCAACTCACTGCTAATGTAACAGCCAAATAGGAGCACTGATTCTTGTGCTGAGTCATGGCAAGATTCCCTGTGCACTTTCTCTAAAGCAGAGCTCACAGTGAGAAGCCTGCAGGACCAGCAACCACAAAGCACAGAGGCAGATAAATATCTCATCAATTGACTGGGAAGCTAAGTAAGCACCTCCACTCCCTGGTCAGTGGTGGTGGTTTGGCAGACTGCAGCCCTTCTAGGGGGAAAACCAACAGCCACTCCTGAGATCCATGCCATGCTGGAATTTAGGACACTATGAAGCCAAGCAAGCACTACTTCTCCCTGGTAAGCAGTGGCAGTCTGGCAGACTGCGGCCCTTTCATGGGGAGAACCAGCAGCAATTTCTGAGATCCATGCTATGTTGGAACTTAGGACACTGGGAAGCCAAGCAAGCACCTCCCCTCCCTGGTGAGCAGTGGCGGTCTGGAAAACTGCAACCCTTCCAGGGGGAGAACCAGCAGCAGCTCCTGAGATCCATGCTATGTTGGAACTTAGGACGCTGTGAAACCAAACAACCAGCCTGTCTCCCTAATAAGCAATAGTGAACCTACTGATGCACCACCTAGAATCAAACATCCCATTTCCTTATCCCTCTTCTCCTGAACCTACTGATGCACCACCTAGAATCAAACATCCCACTTTCCTACCCCTCTTTTCCTACAAAATTTCTGTTCAGGGCTTCTCATTTACACCACTTAGATATGTTCATTGTAGAGAATTTCCATATTTAAACTGTCTATTAACACCCAAGCTACTAAACCAGCTCTTAATTCAGAGATGACACCTCTATTCCTTTCCATTCAGAAGGATATCACGTGTATATGTCCATGCAAATGCCTAAATATTGGCATTTTTCAATGAGAATTTAACAGGTAGCCCTTTCTGGAATTTGTCCTTCACAAATTTTTACCCTGTCCTTGATAACACTTTCATATTTGCTTCATTTTTCTCAGACTTCAAAACTCTATGGCTGTTTTCACAAACTAAGTATGTTCAGAAATTATCTTGCAATGTTCAAGAATACACAGGAGTTCACCAGTTTTTTAGGAAGCCTTTCTCCACTGAGGCACACTACTACACATCTCTGAATTCTCAGGACCTTTGCCACTACCTGTCATGAGGATGGAAATATGAGAACATACTATAAATTTAGGAGATCACTATAAATACAAAAAAGCCCAAGTTCAAGTTGAGCCATTGTGGTTATGAGGTCCTGCATTACAGACATTAATAAACTTTGGACATTCCAGATCTGCTCCTCTGAGGAAAGAGAGCATAGACCTACCTCATTACTGCTCTACAAGCTACAAAAGCATCATAGTCAGGGTCTTCCCAAGCTCCTCCCAATGCCTAAGATGGTGGACTTACCAGGCTAGCAGTGAATTTCAAAGATGATACTTGAGTCTGCTGCTGTCATAGTGAAGCCAGGGTTCTGGCGACCCCAAATTACCCTTGCTAATGGCAAGAGGCAAAAGGGATAGTGAATGACCCATGGCCAAAGCTGGAGGACCTCAGGAGCTGAAGCTAACTAAATACCTGAGGCTTCTGACAGTGAAACTACTCCTAAAACCTTGGAACTGGTTTCCCCCAATCCATCCTATTTCTGGGCTCCTATCCACAACCTCACTATTCCATGGATCCAGGATCTCTCAGGTTCTTTGCTAATCAGGCCACAGGACATCAAAAGTATTAAATCAAAAATATTAAATGAGATCCAGCAAGCATTTTGCTACCACTGTTATACTCAGAACAGGTAAATCATGCTGAGACACCAGAGCAGACAGAAGTCACAGCCAGCAATGGCCCATCTCATTGGACAGTTCATATAGCCTGCCCCTTCATCACTGATTGACTCCTGCTCTATTGCCCTCCTTCTGAGTCAAGAATAAACAGGGAAAGGAACCCCTCCCTGCAAGAGAGGATCCAAAAAGATAGACTGTAGTGCAGAGACTTCTGGAGCTGCCATTCTTCTACAGTGGTGAACTCAGCTTGACAGAGGTGTGTTTGTATTAAAGAGCTTTACCTCAGACTTTTAATTTTTAAATCCATTTTATTTCAAGGACAAAAGAACACATCAACTAAAATTAAATTTCAAAACATGTCAATCAGGGGGCAACAATGGTATATACATTGCACATTGTCATCCCCAGATCATTCACCCAGAGCACAAGACATTTGTACTCAATTTTCCAAACAGTACTGTTACAGGGTCCTGAGTTATTTAAATACTATTGGCATGAGACATGGCTAGGTCCCCCAAGGAGCCCATGCAGGAGACCAGATACCTTGCAACTATGGGGAAGACTGACACCTCATGCTATGGGCCAAGGCTCAAGACAAATGATAAGCAAATTCATCCATATCCTAAGGATTGATATTCTAAATAGTTCCCTAGCACTCTGAGGAAGTCAGGAGTCACCATTCAAAGAAATGTATCCTTATCCTAAAGACTGACATTCTAAATAGTTCCTATCATCCTGCAGAACTCAGGAGTCACCCTCCCAAACCCCTAAGGGAAGTCACAGCTGCCTAAGAATGCCTGCTTTCTATGTGACTCCCTTCCCACTTTGTTCCCAATTAAATCAAATTTACCTGAACTTATAATCTTATTGGCTACCATAACTCTGTCCCATCTTATGCCCATCTGCATTGTGAGTTCTTAGTTTTCCCCACCTTAAACTCACTTCACCACATGATTTTACTCTATAAAGGTCCCTAGAATGGACAGGGTTTGGCAACCTGCTCAGGATACCTTCTCTCTCTCAGACAGCTTTTTTTCTCTCAATAAGTATATTCTTCTCTTAATCTCTGTTGTTCCTAAAATTCATTCTTGGACTTTACAGGACAAAAACCTAATATCAGACATAGTAGACAGGGAGATTCATTCCAGTATATCAATATCAGTATAAACTTTTCTCTTACTTGATGTCAGAGAAATCCAGTAGTTTGTATCACACATTGTTGATCTCACCATTCCATGGATATTTGCATTGAAGGCTTTTATCCCTGCCTTTAAGTGCTGCTTCATTTTCTGAAACTGAACTGATCTGTAATTTTGGTTATGGTATTGACAATGCATTAAGGAATTGACTCAAAATATTTCTTATGAATGGTTTACCAACAGCCATGGAAGAAGACAAATAGCAAAAATTCTTTGTTTTGATTTCTTCATTCAAACCAAAGGATGTACTTGAAAGAGCTTTGCCCTTCAAACAATTACAGGACCTCATGGTTGTAGTTCAAGGTGGAAGAATGTGAAATCAAGGATGCTTAGTCATAAGGCCACTTCCTCTTTTCTCCTTGAATACAACTTCCTCTTTCTTTCCAGGGGCCGAAAGAAAATTCCCATCAGCTCCTTGCATGACATCAATGTGCCCTCCAAGCACCACATCCAGTCGAAAGTCACATATACCCCATAACCCCATAGTCAGTCGGGGAGGGGGGGGAGCCCAACCCTTGGTGGCTGTGGGCTCCTCTCCACATTCTTTAAATAAAAGGCCACTTTTACATTTCTTATATTCTGCTTCTCTATTGTGCTAATTTACCTCCTCAGTAATCTCAGTAATCTAACCCACTTTAAACCTATCTCATCACATGATTTTATTCTGTAAGGTCTCTAGAAAAGACAGAGTCTTTTGCTACAGGCTCAGAATCCCTCCTGTTTTTCTCAGATAGAAGCTTTCCAATAGGATTTTTGGTGTAGTAAAGAAGAGAATACAAAGTCAAAATGGCCTTTATTCTAAGAATATGGGGAGAACCCCATGACCACTGGGGGTCTTGCCTTTTCTTCTGGAAGTATGTGGGTGGCATACATATAGTTTTTGACTTGGGTGGTGCTTAATTAAAGATGGCATTGCTGATATGCAAGTAACTGATTGAGATTCTTTTCTGGCCACAGGTAGGTTGAATAGGGGAGAGTAAAGTGACTTCAAGGTAAAAGTCCCCTGGTTTCAGCTCCCAATTCCAAAATATCCTATTTAGAGCAAAATATTTTCACTTTCTATCTCTCAATGAATATATTCTGCTCTTCAACTCTGTTGTTTCTAAAATTCATTCTTGCACTTTAGAGCACACAAACTCATACCAGACATAGAAGTTCAGGAATTTCATTCCACTTTATTACGGTATGGTTGCCTGTATTTCTAACTAACTCAGCTGCCTGTAACTTTAAGAATTGTTTATCAATTTGACTTGGGGTAATTGTAGCAAATAAAATGTTCTTAATGGATATAGGGAAATGTATCATTAAATTGAAAAAAAATGATTATCACAGTTTTTCTAGCTAGCAACAGCCAACATTTTCAACTTTCAAGTATGTGGGAAAACAAAAAATAAAAACAACTCAGAAAATACCAATCCTATAGGGGACAGTACATCATTCACTGTAATTGCCATGTTATGTGCAGGTATTTCATATACCACAAAGGAAACATTAAGCCTATTAATTAACAAGTATCAGTTTCAATAAATGTGCTCATAGCACTGCATCACTGACAACTGTGAGATTGTTTGTTTGTTTTTTTGTTTTTTTGGTTTTTTTTTTGTAAGAGAGATTGAACTCATGTCCTTGTGCACTCCAGGCAGCTTCTTGTATCACTGAATTCAATCCCCAGAATCAACAACTTTAGGTACTAACTATGACTATTAACAATGTTTAATTTGCCATTGACATATTTAGTTATAAATCTTGTAAACCTACATTTTCACAAATGAAATGATTTGCTTTCCTTGCAGTTTAAATTACTTTTGTTTATAGGTACCAGCGATCAAAGTTACAACCTAGCACTTTCCAGGCAGACGTTTCTGCCTGCTGAGCTTAAATCCCTGGCCTGTATTAATGAATATTTTTAAATGTATAAACATCACTTTATTCATTCAAATACTATTGTGATTTTAAAGGATGTCAATGTAGACAGAAATTGATATACAATCAGAGAAGAACTGGAACCTGAAAGAGTCAATGCAAAAAACTAAACACAACAATCACTGCTACAGGCACAGCTGAAGAAAGCCAGAACTGAAGGTGAAGATGCAGTGACAATGTCTACATGGGAATGAAGAGAAAAACAATAGTTTGAAATGTACTGCAGTTTCCACCACCTGCTCCAGGAAGTCCTGATAGGCATCAATTACCATACTCAATGACCAGAACAACTGGACTATTGTTCCCACAAAATGTCTTGGCTCTTTCTACATACCTTTTCTGGCTGAATTGTTCCCCTGATGAATAATATTAGTTAAGCAGCTATAAGCTTATAGGTTGATTGTAGTCTGAGACCCACACTGTACCCACATTGGGACTTTCCTGTATAACTGTCCCCTGACAATAAGTCTGTGGCCAAAACACTGAAGACAACTCCAGAAAATTGAGGGCTATTCTTCTCTCTTTTTTTCTAAGAAAATTTTTGAACTTCTTTTGGTTTGTGGCTTCATTTCTCAATGTTGTGAGCTATTAAACTTGGTGCATTTGACATCAAACAGGGCAGGATTATATTTTTTTATTTCAATTTAAATATGAAACTCTGCTAAAGGCCATGTTCCAAAGGCTGGATTTCAAGCTGCTTGTTTCCATAAGTTTAACATTTCCATGAACTTTTAGAAGCTCTCAGTCTAGTGAATTGCAAATGTATTGGAGGAAGGATGTCACTGTTGTGCTGTAGCACTATAGGTGTCATTTATAAATCTGTGTTTGTCACTGCCTCCTGGATGCAACTACATGGCCTTCCTTCTTCTGCAGCATCATTCAATAATTCCCATTTTGCCTAAGTCAACTTTCACTCAGCTCCATAATTATTTTTTTTAAATAGTCATTCTGTCACCTTGGTTGTTTATTTTTTTTTTCATTTTAGTTTTTTGATTTAAAGACATAGGCTCACTTTGGAGTTCTGGCCAGCCTTGCACTCACTATGTAGGTTAGGCTGTCTTTGAATACATGGCCATTCTCCTGTTTCAGCCTCTTCATCGCTAGGGAAAAGAGGTGCGCATTATAACACATGGCATTTGTCTTTTTTCTCCTTTCCTTTTCAATATTGTTCTTTCATTTCAGTGCCACTGTCATTTAATCCTGGTGTTTGCTTGTGTCAGTAAAGGTTTCTGCAGCTTGAGTTGAGTTTGTGAACAACAATATAGGAAGACAAGCAAACCAATTGAGAAATGTGAAATTTCATTAGCTGGTCTCAGGACCACTTGTATACAGAACCCCCATCCCCATTTCAGGATCTAAAGAAGAGGCTTTGAACTGGAAAGTTATAGATGTTTTAAAAGATAGAATCACAAAAAGATCCTGTTGGAAATCATTGAGCTAGAATCTTATAATAATTTTTGGATGACAACTTTATTCTGCTTCTTTTGTTGAGCAGGTCAATTTTTTTCTTTGGGTACAGCTCATTTTGCTTTTCTCCTGGGACTTCTACCCTGAGTGATTTTCCATTTTTCTGGGTGAAATACAGGGCACTAGTTAAATGCAAAGCTCAAGATGCCATCTACTATGCCAAGTTACAACACAGCTAAGTTACAAGCCTCAATATTTTCTAGGGTAAAAACACACATATCTATAATCCCAACACTCAAGACACTGAGGCAGGAGTGCTGCTTTGAGGTTAGGGCAATTCTGCACTCCATGAGGGGTTCAAATCTAGCTGATATACATAGAGAAAACCTGCCTCAATAAAACAAAGCTAAACTAAACAAATAAAACCAAACAAAACAGCTGAATGGAGACTGGTTTCTTCAAATCTTAATTCCATATCTTGGGGATTAATTTTTGTATATACACATTTTTTGAGACAGCGATTTCATGCTATGTTGCAACTCGCCGCTATACATGTAACAGCCAAATAGGAGCACTGATTCTGATGCTGAGTCACTGCAAGAGTTGCTGTGCATTGTCTCTAATGCAGAGCACATAGTGAGAGCCTGCAGGACCAGCATCCATAAAGCACAGAGGTAGACAAATATCTCATCAATCACTTTGATGTACTACCAATGATATCTCTTCAAATCTCAATTAGGCCACTGATTCTTTTGTTCTTGATATACTTAAGCAGCATTTTGATATTTGAATTTGGTTTCACAGAGCAAAACATAAATAACATCAAATATGGTACATAAATAATAACTCAAATGTTCATGGAAAACTGCTGTATGTAAAAATGCATAAACAATGAAACCAGGTGCAAGCTTCAAATTATAGCTCAGTGTCAACAAGTGATCACTTTCCATTCAGATATAAGAAATATATCTTGGGAGGCTGATGCAGGAGAACTGCCTTGAGTTTGGGTCTAGCCTAAGTTACAGAGCTGCCTGAAATAGAGAAACCCTGATGGAGACACCCCACAGACAATGTGAAACTTGAAAAGTGACTGCATAAGACACCGTTGGTTTGCTTTAAAAAGTTATAGCCATACAATAAAGAAAAATTCCACAATATTCAACATTTTCTGAGGAACAAGGTTGATATTATCCATAATATACAGAAAACACTTTCAGAGCTGGGTATTTAGCTAGCAGCTTGGAAACCTAACTTGCAAGCTTGAGAACATGAGTTTGATACTTGGTACAAAAAAAATTCAAATTTCACCTTCATGAAACTGAGTCATAATTCGAGATAATCAAAACTAGATTTGAAGTGAATAACACAGAATTCATGGGTTGACAGAGATGTGGAATACTGATTGTTAGCAGAGCTGGTGTTATTCACCTCAAGGAAGATATCATAATTCAATTTTAACTGCACGCTTACCGTAAGAACTACCTGACTTTCAGTGAAGACCCTCTCTGTTTTATGTCCTGCTGTTTGCACACTGTGTCCTGCTGGTCACTTCCACATCCTTTCCATGCTCGTCTGATCCACCCTAAGCAGAAAACCCTTTGTTATAACGTGGGCCCCGGTATAAAGTCCACGGAAACAAGAGTCCAAAACTTAAGTGGCAAAGGCTTTATTGAGCCAGTCCTGGCGGCACAGTCTCTCCTAGATCAAACCAAAGACTGCGCGCCCAAGACTGGGGAAAGGGGTTTTTAAAAGTAAGGGAAAGTGGGGAGGAAACCTGTAAGGCCATTAAACCTGTTGACCCGCATCTGGAAACTGTATTGCTGTCCACTTAGCTCTGACAGTCCCGGGAGTTCCTGGTGTTGCTCAAATTACTCCCATCCTGCAGACTGACATTATCTCAGAGTGGCACATCTGCAGCAATATTTGGGGAAGAAAGTGGAGAGTTAATTATCCTAGGACAGCTTGTCTTCGCCAGTGAGTGCGAAGGGGTCACGAGTTATGAGATGCTGGAACTTAAGTTTTACAAAGATCTGATATCTAACCCATTGGTACATACAGAACAAAAGGAAAGCACCGATCGGGGTTTGGGCCACAGTATTTCCCGGTAATTTCTTTGAAGCTAAACAGTTCTTAAAATTGGGGCAGGCTCATTTTATGACAGATCATCACCAGGTCGGGGAGAGGTCACCAGAAACCCAAATTCTTTATGGCCCAGATAGGTGGGTGGGGGGAGGCAATAAGGCGCGCTACAGAACAGGAAAACGGCGAGTATCTATCTTGTGGGAAGAGTAACTAAGGTTAGGTAAAAAGGTTAAACTCATGGGCAAATCTCCCTGCATATAAACACACTACTTCAAACAATGTGTAAATTAGTGGGCCTTCTTGTCTTCTTTAGTTCTTTAGCGAAGACTAGAGGCGCCTACCCGTGATTAACAGCCCTTGTTAGCTTGTTTTAGCACCACTCTTCTTGTTTGTAGAGGGCCGCTCCGTGATTAACATTTCAATTAAGTGAAATTCTTGCAATTCTTTACAGGGGAGAGTATTGCTCAACATATCAATTGGGTCACTTAACATATCAGTTAAGAAAAGAAAACATTTAGTAAGCCGCGGTACAGGTTTGCTATAATACACAAAATGATGAAGCTACTTTCTTAGAGTACAACATTCCCCTCTGATGTTGTGACTTCTGGGCCAAATCCTTGGCCGTACTTAAGGTCTGCTGGGGACAAGCTCATACGCTTGTTGCCTGACCATCATTAATTTTATACTTTGTACCTGACGCTTGACATATGCAGTCAGCCTATTTACTATGCAGGGGCCCAAAGTGGCTAGCACTAGAATCACAATGATAGGACTGGCTACGGTCGCTATTATGTTGGTTATCCACGGTGGGAAGGAGAACATTTGCTCCGCCCACCCTAGAGCTCCTTGTCTTAGTCTCTCTCTTTCTTGTATGCCTCTTTGGAGTTCCGCTAAGTTTTGTCTAACTACCCCAGACTTATTGGCGTACAAGCAGCATTGCTCTCCCAGGGCCAAGCACAGTCCTCCTTTTTCAGCAAGCAAGAGGTCTAGTCCTCTGCGATTTTGGAGAGCTACTTCAGCTAATGAGTCCATTGAACTCTCTAAGGCCTCAATAGCATTTTGGACTCTTTTTATTTCTTCATCTACCTGTTGAGATAGCATATTGTATTGGTGTATGCTAACTCCCATGGACGCAGCACTCATCCCGAGGGCTGAGAATACACTGATCCCAGCCATAATAGGGAGGGCTGGACTTCTCTTATTGATCTGGTGACTGGCTGAGATGAGAGCCCGGTTCCCTTCTTCCTCGGAGTGCCAGTAGATTCTAGGCAGAACCTGGGTTAGTACACACACCTCATCCTGGTCAACAACGAACTTTTTTGAAATCATACAAGGGAACCATCCTGAAGTACAAGCCCACCAATGGCTGGCCGGGGCTATTAGGGGAGTAGCGTCACCAGCTCCTGTGATGCGATAAGAGTGAGAAAGGTCGCAATACTCAGGGGCTGTGTGGCTAAAATGATATATGCAGGTACCAGTTATCCCCTCTAAACTGGTGCCTTTCCATAGCGATTGGGGAAGGAGCATTTTGCATCTAGAGGGATCGGAGGCTAGTTTATCAGTGACCGTGATGTAGCCCTCATAGAAGGGGGGCTCTGGGGACATGCACAGCCAGCATGGGATTTTTAAATCGCTATCAAGGGAACTGTTAAGTAGCTCAGCTGCTACTTCCAAAGGTTGGAATATTTCCGCTATCATTGAAGGTGGGGCGGAGGCTTTGGGCTCAGTCTGTGCCCGTCTAGACCTTCTCAAACCAGTTTTTGTAGCCCTCGTTGAAGGTTGCATCGAGGTTGGATCGAGGCTAGGCACTCTAATCTCTATCCAGTATGGGATGCCCCCTTCCCCCCTCCATTTACACAGCTTTATCTGGGGCTGGTCTGTGTGGTAAATGCTCCCATTGTATGTGGCCTCAGTCACTTTAGTCGTCGGAGTGTGCCTCCGGGGTCGACTGAGTGGGAAATTAATGGGTGCCTTCTGAGTGGGGGCTGTCACTGGGCGGCGTCCTCTCCTGTAAATGACTACAGGAGGCTTTCTAGGTGGCTTGTATAAGATATTGATACTAATTCCAGGATCATGTCCAGATTTATAAATTTTAACAGCATAAGTAAGTCCCTGCCCCAGCCACCTAAAATCCGTTGGATTTAGAAAGGTCAGCTGGACTGGGTTACAAGTATAAACACCATAACAGTTTTTGTTTCCTATGTACTTGACAGCGAGATACTTTTCAGAGTTATAGTATCCATCTAGGCCTCCTGTGACACATGACCACGAATAACAATATTGATGTTTTGGATCGGAGGCACAGTACACATTATAATTGGGGTCAGGCTGGTTTTTAGGACATACATACAGGGATGCCTGCTTGAGTTGGAACATAACTTGCAGAGCTTTAGGCCCACGGCCCGAGCAGAGGTTACGGTGGACCGACCCACCTACCCTGCCAGTTGGGCTGTCATCATTAATTATTATCCCATTGAAAAGTATACATAGGTCAATGGTGACTTGATTTATCGTGCCTTTAGCTCTCCCTAGTTCCCTTTTAGTTTTCTCGTCTGAAACAATCCAGTCCCCATTCCCGGGGTTTACAATTATAATCGAGCACCAAGCCAAATACCATAGTACAGACATAATTTTATGGCTGAGAGTCCTTTACAAACTTTAACTTTAATGGGTTACCAGTCCGTTGTACTGTCCATCGGGGACCCTTTTCGTCGTCTGTAGCTTCCAGTGGTTTGACTTGTGTGTGGTGGATCCACGCAGTCTTTCCTGCTACCTTGACGGAGGTGGGAGTGCTGAGCACCACGGTGAACGGTCCCTCCCAGCGCGGCTCAAGCGAATCCCGGTGGTGTCGTCGCACCAGGACCGACGTTCCTGGCTCAATTGACGCTTGGGGCAGCGTTCCCAAGGGGGGGTTCGGATGTTTTTGTCTGAACAGCCGGTGAATTGAGGTCAGTACAGGCTGGAGACTCTGTAAGGACTTAATGAGATCTTGGTTAGTTACTTCGGCTAATTTGTCTTCTGACAACTTAGGAACTATAGGTGGGGGTCTCCCGAACATAGCCTCAAAGGGGGAGATCCCAGAAATATATGGGGTGCATCTGGCCCTCAGCAATGCAAAGGGAAGAAGGCTCACCCAATTGTCACCAGTTTCTAAAGACAGCTTAGTCAAAGCGTCCTTAAAAGGCTGGTCGGTTAGATCAGCTCGCAAGTTCTGCTGTAACTCGAGAATGTCAGCACACTCATGGAGAGGCATCTGTTGGTTTTCTGGGTTATCGTCGGGCATGAGAGTGGCTGGGTTTAGAGCTGAGGAGGTCTTGAAAACTACTGATTCTGGGTCTAGAAGCAAGGCCTGATAGTGTAGAATTCTGGCATTTGAAAGCCATTTTTCTGGGGGGGTTTTAATAAGAGTCTCTAGGCTGTGGGAGGTTACCACAGAAATCTTTTGTCCAAAAGTGAGCTTCTTAGCCTCTTTGAGTAGCATTGCCACAGCGGCCAAAATTCTCAGGCACGGAGGCCACCCTCCTGCCACTGGGTCGAGTCTTTTAGAAAGATAGGCTATAGGTCTCTTCCAAGGGCCAATATCTTGAGTCAGAACCCCTTTTGCTATGCCTCTGAGTTCATCTACGAACAAGGTGAAGGGTTTAGTAACATCAGGGAGCCCCAGGGCTGGAGCCTCAGTCAGAGCTCGCTTGAGCTGTTGGAAAGCCTGCTCGCACTCATCTGTCCAGTCGAGCGACTTTTGAGTCTCTCCCTTTAAAGAGTCATACAATGGGCGAGCGATTTCAGTAAAGTTTAGAATCCATAGTCTGCAGTATCCGACAGCTCCCAGAAACTCCCGCACCTGTTTCTTAGTTTCTGGGGATGGGATTTGTAATATGGCCTGGATTCTTTCTTTTGATAAAGTCCTCTTTCCTTCTTGTAATTTATAGCCCAGGTAAGTCACGGCCTGGCGACACAGTTGAGCCTTTTTAGCCGAGACTTTATAGCCTAATCGTCCCAAAGTCTTTAACAACTCCTCAGTTGCCTCTTGACATGTTTCTAGGGACGTTGAGGCTATCAACAAATCATCTACATATTGAAGGAGCACTATCTCGGGGTGTTCCTCTCTAAATCCTAAGAGATCTCTTGCTAACGCCTCGTCAAAAAGGGTGGGAGAGTTCTTGTAGCCCTGAGGTAAACGTGTCCAGGTCAGCTGTTCCTTTACCCCTGTATCTGGGTCAGTCCACTCGAAGGCAAATAGGGGTTGACTCACCGGAGCAAGAGGCAGGGTGAAGAAGGCATCCTTCAAGTCCAGGACAGAGTACCAGGTGTTCTCCGGATTAAGGAGGCTGAGCAGGGTGTAAGGATTTGGCACTGTTGGGTGTAGAGTCAGCACTCGTCTATTAACCTCTCGGAGATCCTGTACAGGGCGATAGTCATTCGTCCCCGGTTTCTGAACTGGGAGCAAGGGCGAGTTCCAGGGAGAGACACAAGGAATGAGAATATTATTGTCTCTTAGTCTCTGTATGTGGACTTTAATTCCTCTCCGGGCTTGCAGGCTTATTGGGTATTGCCTTAAGCAGATGGGGCGTGCCTGAGGCAAGAGTTCTACCACATGGGGGACTTGGTTGACTGCTAGCCCTGGAGGGTTGTTTTCTGCCCAGACTTCTGGAATCTCCTGTTTCCATTTGTTCAGCAGTTCTAATTCTAAGTCAGTCCGTGACAACTCGGGTGCACCAGACAAACTTCCCAGCAGGCGGTAACTTTCTCCTTCTGGGACAAGAGCCAACACTCTAATACCCTCTGATTTTGAGGGGGTATCAGTCCCTAGCTTCAGTCTAGGTTCATTCGTAACAAAGTCAATTTGCACCTGTAATTTATGTAGAAGGTCCCGCCCTAAAAGGGGATCCGGGCACTCAGGGACCCAGAGAAAATCATGTTGGACCAGTCTATGTCCAGGTCGAGCCAGACTAGCTGTCACCTTTGGGTACGATTTTCGGCCCCCTGTAGCTCCTATCACATTGACAGATTGCTTGGTCAGTTTTCCTAATGGTTGAGTCAGCACAGAATAGGTAGCTCCTGTATCGACTAGGAAGTCCACCGGTTGCCCCCCCACTTGGAGAGTTATCCGGGGCTCGGGGGGTGGCGGCGAGCCCTGACCTCCTCATTTCTGAGACAACAGGGCCTTAGTCTCTCGTTCTGTCTTAGGCTTTAACTTTGGACAATCCTTACGCCAATGTCCCATCTCCTTACAGTACGCACATTGCTCTTTGTCTAGAGGAGGTCGCTTACCTCGAGCTTCCTTTTTCCTAGGGTTAGCTGACCTCTTGGCTTCTTTTTCGCAAAGTAATTCCAGTACTTTAGTCATCCTTTTGGTTGTTGTTTCTTGCAAGGTTTCCCTATTGTTGAAAACCTTTTGTGCGACCTCGACCAACTGGCTGAGAGGCATTCCCTCGAATCCCTCAAGCTTTTGTAACTTTCTCCTAATATCAGGGGCCGACTGGGACACGAAAGCAATATTAATTGCTCGTGCGTTCTCGGGTGCCATCGGATTGATTGGAGTATATAATCTATAGGTCTCTAAAAGGCGCTCTAAGAACACCGCTGGAGACTCATCGGCTAACTGCTGCACTGCACTCACTCGGGAAAGGTTGGTGGGCTTCTTAGCAGCCGCACGAAGTGCATCTAAGAGCCTCAGGCGATACTCATCGAGAGCCTTCTTACCTGCATCCGTGTTAGGGTCCCACTCGGGTCGGGAGGAGGGGAACAAGTGCTCAATTCGTTGCCGATCAGTGGATGGAGATCCATCCGGTTCTCGGACTCCCTTTTGCCCCAAAGCGCAGATTCGCATCCTTTCCTCAGCCGTGAAAAGGATGCGTAAGATCTGCTGGCAGTCATCCCAAGTGGGAAGGTGGGTGGAGAAAACAGACTCTATAAGGCTAATCAGAGATTCTGGGTCCTTCGAGAAAGGGGGGTTCTGACTTTTCCAGTTATAGAGGTCAGAGAAAGAAAAGGGGGTGTACACAAACATGGAGCCCCCACTCGGGGCTGGGACCTCCCGCAGAGGACACAGTGGCGCTGCCTCGTGGCCCTGTTCCAGAGGTCCCTCTGGTCGAGCGTGGCGGCGGGTTCGAATGGGCCGAGGCGGGGAGGGCGAGGTGGAGTCAGGTTGTGGCTCAGGGGCAGGATACGGGGGAGGGGGTAAGGGAAGGATGTCTAGCGGGTCGGAGAAGTCTTCGCTCGGAGGTAAGACTGGAGGTGCGTTGGGCTTGGAGGTCTCCTCTTCAGCCTTGGATTTCGGTTTGAGGGCTGCTAGGACTCCATTCGGAAGTGGCTCAATCCAAGGGGGAGCATCATAGATTGTATCTATCCAAGCCTGGATATAGACAATCTGATCGGGGTGAGCGGGGGGCCCAAATACATACTGGCGGACCGCTCGAGCTGTCTCCATATCAAAGGACCCAAAAGGGGGCCAGACTCCTTGGGTCCCCAGGGGCCACTCCTGTGTGACAAAGGTTGTTAGTCTGGCTTTGCGAACCCTTTCCCCATATCTCCCACCTCGCCTCTGGAATTCTTTAAAGTGGTCAATGACAAGGCTAAGGGGAGTGCTGGGAACAGATTCGTTCCGACCCATAATGGACTCGTTCTGACCCATAGCTGGTGGTGTCGCTGGTTTTGCTGGAAAAAAAACTTAAAAGGCAAAGTTAGGGTTAAACAGAAAAACTACAGAGACTAGGCAAACGGTCGGAATCACCTTTGCCCACTCCGAATTCCAGGAAGGAGCTCCTAAGAAAGAAGGCTCTGTTAGAGTTAGGTGACCAAAAAGGGGAGCAATTAGAACAAATGAACACACAGACCGACACACAAGACGAGACAGGACAAGACAAGCTGCAGCAGAATGGCCTTTGCTCAAAAATTAGTCAAATTTTGGGATCTGGAGGAATTAACAAATTTAACTAATGAAGTGGTTCCCCACCCAGGCGGAGTCACAAATGGCAAAAACCAATTGACTTCATCCTCGGGGGCTTCACTTCCCAAATTAAGGGCGTCCCCTTCCGAACGGAGTGGTTCCTCACCCGGGGCAGATTCACAGATGGACAGAATTTGTCCGACAAACCAACTGACTCTGTCCTCGGGTGGTTCCCACTCCCAAATTGAGGGCGTCCCCTCAAAATTACAAATTGACCGCGGCCCAAACAAAACCTCCAGAGCACTTACTTTCAGATGTTCGGAAATGAGTCTGGAGTCTTGCTTCCATCCAGGGCGAGCCCCCAAATGTTATAACGTGGGCCCCGGTATAAAGTCCACGGAAACAAGAGTCCAAAACTTAAGTGGCAAAGGCTTTATTGAGCCAGTCCTGGCGGCACAGTCTCTCCTAGATCAAACCAAAGACTGCGCGCCCAAGACTGGGGAAAGGGGTTTTTAAAAGTAAGGGAAAGTGGGGAGGAAACCTGTAAGGCCATTAAACCTGTTGACCCGCATCTGGAAACTGTATTGCTGTCCACTTAGCTCTGACAGTCCCGGGAGTTCCTGGTGTTGCTCAAATTACTCCCATCCTGCAGACTGACATTATCTCAGAGTGGCACATCTGCAGCAATATTTGGGGAAGAAAGTGGAGAGTTAATTATCCTAGGACAGCTTGTCTTCGCCAGTGAGTGCGAAGGGGTCACGAGTTATGAGATGCTGGAACTTAAGTTTTACAAAGATCTGATATCTAACCCATTGGTACATACAGAACAAAAGGAAAGCACCGATCGGGGTTTGGGCCACAGTATTTCCCGGTAATTTCTTTGAAGCTAAACAGTTCTTAAAATTGGGGCAGGCTCATTTTATGACAGATCATCACCAGGTCGGGGAGAGGTCACCAGAAACCCAAATTCTTTATGGCCCAGATAGGTGGGTGGGGGGAGGCAATAAGGCGCGCTACAGAACAGGAAAACGGCGAGTATCTATCTTGTGGGAAGAGTAACTAAGGTTAGGTAAAAAGGTTAAACTCATGGGCAAATCTCCCTGCATATAAACACACTACTTCAAACAATGTGTAAATTAGTGGGCCTTCTTGTCTTCTTTAGTTCTTTAGCGAAGACTAGAGGCGCCTACCCGTGATTAACAGCCCTTGTTAGCTTGTTTTAGCACCACTCTTCTTGTTTGTAGAGGGCCGCTCCGTGATTAACATTTCAATTAAGTGAAATTCTTGCAATTCTTTACAGGGGAGAGTATTGCTCAACATATCAATTGGGTCACTTAACATATCAGTTAAGAAAAGAAAACATTTAGTAAGCCGCGGTACAGGTTTGCTATAATACACAAAATGATGAAGCTACTTTCTTAGAGTACAACACCTTCATGCCTTAACTATTGATATCCCTGCACAATTTCAATTTAGGGAATCTCTTTACACGAATTAGTAAAGTCCATTACAGAGCATTTCCATATTTAAACAATGTATATGATCAACCAAGCACATAAATCAACTCTTAATTCAGAGATGTCACCCATATTCTTTTCCATTTAGAAGGATATCATGTGTATATGTTCATGCAAATGACTACATTTAAGCATTTTTCAGTGAGAATTTAACAGGCAGCCCTTTCAGAAATTTGTCCTTAGCAAGCACACTTTACGCTGCCCTTGGTGACACTTTTATATTTGCTTCCTTTTTCTCAAAATTCAAACCTCTATCACTGTTCCCCCAAACATACTCTATGAGCACGTGTCACATAAAGTATGTTCAGAAATTCTTTGGACTGTTATTTATCGTACACAGTAGTTCAACAAGTGTTTGAAAAGCCTTCCTCCAGTGAAGCACATCACTACACATCTCTGAATTTTCATAATCTTTGCCAACACCTGTCATGGGGTTGGAAATGCGAGAACATATGATAAATTTAGGCAATCCCTATAAATACAAAAAGTACAAGGTTAAGAAGTGCCATTGTGGATATGAGGCCCTGCATAACAAACATTTATAAACTTTAGAACATCAAGATTGCTGATCCCTGGAATGAGAGCAGAGACCAAGCTCAGTACTGCTGCTCCAGCTACAAAATGTATCAGAGCCAGGGGCTTCCCAAGCTCCTTCCTCTGCTCCCTATGGTGGAGGTGCCAGGGCAGTAGAAAATTTCAAAGATGATACTCCAGTCTGTTGCTATCATAGTTAATTCAGGGTTCTGGGGACACAGAATCACCCTTGCTCCCAGCAGAAGAAAAAAGGGAAAGTGGATGACCCAAGGTCTATGCTAGAATACATCAGGAGCTGAAGCTATTTAAATACCTGAGTCTACACACACCAGAACTGCTTCTCACCACTTGCAACTGGCTTATCCCAATTCCATCATATTTCTGGGCTCCCATCCAAAACCTCACCATTCTGTGGCTTAGAGGGTCTCCCAGGTTCTTTGCTAATCAGGCCACAGGAAATCAAAACCAGTAAATGAGATCCAGCAAGCATTCTGCTCCCAGTTTTGTATTCCAAACAGGTACACAATTTCTACACACTGGAAGAGACCCAAGAGACCTCCTCCCACAGCTCACCTGATTGGACATTTCATATAGCCCACCTCTTCATCACTGATTGACTGCTGCTCTAATGCCCTCCTTCTAAGTCAAAAATAAACAGGGAATGGAACTCCTTCCTGCAAGAGAGGATCCCAAATGATAGACAGTAGTCAGAGACTTCTAAAGCTGGTTTTCTTCAACAGTGTTGATCTCAGCTACACAGAGGAATATGTGTACCAAAGTGCCTTACCTCAGGCTTTTCATCTCCAAATCCATTTCATTTCAAGGATAAAAAGAAAAAATAAACTAAAACTAAATTTCAAGACATGTGAATCAGGGGGCAACACTGGTATATACATTGCACACTGTCATCCCCAGATCACTCACCCAGAGCACAAGACATCTGTATTCAATTTTCTTAAAAATACTAACATGTGGAGCTGAGTTAGTTAATTATAATTAGCAATGAGACAGGGCTAGGTCCTCCTAGCAGCCCATCCAGAAACCCAGATACCTTGCAACTATGGAGAAGATGAGCAAATCCTGCTATGGGCTAAGCCTCAAGACAGAAGATCAACTAATTCATCCATATCCTAAGGATTGATATTCTAAATAGTTCCCTAGCCCTCTGAGGAAGTCAGGAGTCACCATTCAAAGAAATGTATCCTTATCCTAAAGACTGACATTCTAAATAGTTCCTATCATCCTGATGAACTAAGGAGTCACCCTCCCAAACCCCTAAGGGAAGAGTCACAGCTGCCTAAGAATGCCTGCTTTCTATGTGACTCCCTTCCCCCTTTGTTCCCAATTTAATCAACTTTACCTGAACTATTTATCTTATTGGCTACCATAGCTCTGTACCATCTTATGCCCATCTGCATTGTGAGTTCCCAGTTTTCCACTTTCAACCAATCTCACCACATGATTTTACTCTAAAAGTCCTTGGAAAAAGACAGTCTTTGCCAACCCAGTTAGGATGCATTTGCTCTCTCTCACACAGCTTTTGTTCTCCCAATAATTATATTATCTTGACTTCTGTTTTTTCTAAAATTCATTTTTTGAATTCAGAGAACACAAACTCATCCCAGACATAGTAGACCTGGAGTTTCATTACCCTATAGCAATAACAGTGTAAAATTTTCTTTTTCTTGAAGTCAGAGAATTCAGTAGATCATTGTATTCTTAAATGTTGATCTCACCTCTTACGGGACATTTGCATTGAAGGGCTTTATCCCTGCCTTTTAGTGCTGCTTCTGTTTTCTGAAAGTGAACTGATCTGTAGTTTTGTTTATGCTGTATACAATGCATTAAGGAAATGTTTAGAAACTTTCCTTGTGAATTATTTACCACTAACCATGGAAGAAGACACATAGCAAAAATTCTTTATTTTCATTTCTTAATTTAAACTGAAGGATGTATTTTAAAGAGTTTTGCCCTAGAATAAATTACAGGGCATCATGGTGGTAGTTCATCAGGGTGAAAGGTCAAATCAGGGATGCTTACCCATATGGCTACTTCCTCTTTTTTCCCTGAATACAACTTCCTCATTCCTTTCCCAGGGGCCAAAAGAAAATTCCAATCAGCTCCTTACATGATGTCAATGTCAGTGCCAGCACCACCAAATTTCACATATACCCTATAATCCCATAATCCGTCAGAAAAAAAAAGGCAAAACCTCGGTGGCTGTAGGCTCCTCTCCACATTCTTTAAATAGAAAGGACACTGCTATTTTTTCTTATATTCTGTGAAAGGGTTTTGGCCCAGACAGCTCTCTGTAGCCAGGAAAGCCTCAACCAAAAGCAAGAAGCCCCTATCTCCCCCGCCCCTAGGAATTTACCTGTGATGCCATCTTTCAGCCCCTGGAAATTTACCTATGGCGCCAAACCTAAGACCAATGGGCTACCTTTCCATCCCTAAAGTCCTCCTTAGGTTCCACCCCAAACCGAGGCTACTTACATACCCCCACACCACGTGTCTGCCAGAGAGATGACTGGGGGTGCCAGTCATCTCTATCCATGTTCTCAGAATAAAGGCTTCTTTTTGTTTTATACTTCTCATCTTTTGGAAATGTTTTTCATCTTTTGGAAATAATCCTATCATTCTGCTTCTCTATTGGGCCATGAAATCCTAACAATACTGATTCTTGTCTATATATGAAGCTAATTTACCTCCTCAGTAATTCACATGCTCTATGCCACGAGTATCCAATGGAAATTAATGCAGTGGCTTTTGCTTCACTCTATCAGTGTCAATGCAGTGAGTTTACTCCTAAGATAAAAATAAACCTTCATACAAGTTTCAAAACAGAATTATGCATCAAATTATAGCCAAGGTCCTAGAGGCCTACAGACAGCTTTCAACAATATAATATAAGCCTTCTAGAAACTGAAAATACAGTTTATCTAATTAAAAATTGTTCAAGCAGCTAATAATGTAGAAATATTTCTGAACAATTATGGATGAAACTTCTCTTTTATAAGATAAAACCTAGTACCATGGCAAAGTGTAGGTCTTGCTAAATAATACAATCAAAACAATTATTTTGCATTTGTAATGACTGTTGTATACAATTTAAGATATTGCCAGGATTATAATCATTGTGAGTTATATTAATCACTTGAAACTGCAGGAAAAGGAACAAATTTCAAACATTATAAAAGTATAGTCATGTTAATTTGGCTCAAGTTAATGGTATAGGGGAATGAAACTCCTTACCTACTATATATCCGGTATGAGTTTGTGTTGTCTAAAATTGAAGAATGAATTTTAGGAATGATGTGGTTTAAGAGTGGAATATATTTATTGGGAGAAGGAAAGCTTCTGTCTGAGAGACAGGAAGGGTCTCAGTGTATTGCCAAAGACTCTGTCTTTTTGAGGAACTTGTATAGAGTGAAATCATGAGGTTAGATTGGTCCAGAGGAGGGGAAAAATGGGAATCTGAAAGTTAAGCATAAGGCAGAGTAGAAATGTGGTCAACCAATAAGGTTAATTTGTCCGGTAAAATTGATTAAATTGGGAGCAAATGGGAGAGCAAGTCATAGTAAGTGGGCAGATTTAAGAGCAGAGAATCTTCTTGTAGAGGGTTGGGAAGGTGACTCTTGTGTTCCTCAGGGTGATCAGAGAACTATTTGGACTGTTGGTCCTTAGCACTTGGTTGTATTTAATTTACCTTTTGTTTTGAGATTTGGCCCACAGCAGGAGGTAATTGTCTCTTCCAATCCTGCAAGCAATCTGAACTTATTTTCTGGCTCTTTTGAGGGGCAAGCCTTGTTGTTACAGGCAGCTGAGTTAGTTAGAAATATATAGCCAGGGAGACAGGATCAGGTCCTAGATGTAGGCAGCTCAGAAGCCCACACTCCTTGCAGCTATGTGAAGACAGATACCTCCTGTTATGGGACAGGCCTCAAGAGAAAATACAAAGCAAATGCATCCATGTTCTAAGAATTGATTTTCTAAATTGTTCCCTGTCACCCTGCTGAAGTCAGGAGTCATCCTCCCAATCCCATAGAGGAGAGTTACTGCTCTGTAAAATGCCTGATTTCTATGACTTCACTTCCCCATTTGTCTGCAGTGTAAATGATTTTGCCTGAACTATTAATTATACTGGCTAAACATAGCTCTGTCCAAATTATGCCCATCTGCCTTGTGAGTTCCCAATTTCCCCTACCTTAAACCCATCTCACCCCATGATTTTATTCTATAAAGACCCTAGAAGATACAGAGTCCTTGACAACCCAGTTATGACCCTTCCTGCTCTCTCAGACAGAAGCTTTCTGATAGGGTTTTCACTGTGGTAAAGGAGAGAATATAAAGTAAAAATGGCCTTTATTCTAAGAAGGTGGATCACATGACCACTAGAGGTCTGCCTTTTTCTGCTGGATACATGGTGAGGGGGCTTATATATACTTTTTGACTGTGGTGATGCTTAAAGCTGTCATTGCTGATGTGCCAGTAGCTGATTGGGACTCTTTTCCTGCCACAGGTAAGTTGCCTAAGGGAGAGGTAAGTGCCCTCAGGGTAAATGGCCCCTGGCCTGCTTCCCACTGTGGTAATATCCTATCTAGAGCAAAAAACCTTTCACTTTTTTCTCTCAGTAGTATATTCTGCTCTTTACCTCCTTTGTTCCTAAAATTCATTCTTCTATTTTATAGAACACAAACACCTACCAGACATAGTAGCTCAGGAGTTTCATTCCATTATATAACTATCTGACTGCCTATATTTCTGACTAACACAGCGGCCTGTAACATTAAGAATTATTTATTTATTTCACTTAGCATAATTGTAGCAAATAAAATGTACTTAGTGGTTGTAGTGAAATATCCGATAAAATTGAAAAATTATTATCACAGTTTCTCTATCATCACCAGTCATTTTCATCTTTCAACTATGTGGGGAAAATAAGAGCAGCTCTTAGCAAATAGCAATGGTGTAGTGCACAATGTATTATTCACTGTAGTTACCATGTTATTTGTAGGTACTTCATAGACAACAAAAGAAACATTGAGCTTTTTAATGAACAACTATCAATTTCAATAGTTGTGCTTATAGCATTACAGGGTTGACAACTGTATATTTTTCTTTGGTACAAGGGACTGAACTCCTGACCTTGTGCTTGCCAGGCAGGTGCTTTGACCACTTAGCTCAATACCCAGCCCAACATCTTTAGATTCTAAATATGACTATTAACATTGTTGAATTTGCCATTGACATATTTAATTAAAAATCTTGTTAATCTACATGTTCACAAATAAAATTATTTTCTTTCATTGCAGTTTAAACACATTTTTTTTTTTTTAGGTACCGGGGATAAAACTCACAACCTAGCACTTCCCAGGCAGGTGATTCTGCCTGCTGAGCTAAATCCCAGGCACCCATTAAATAATATTTCATTAAACGTATAAACATTACTTTATCCATTGAAATAGTACTGTTATTTTACTAGAGGAGGCCAAAGTACAGAGGAATTGATATACAATCAGAGAGGAAATGGAACCTCAAAGGAGTCAGTGTAAAAACCTAAACACAACAATCCCTGCTAGAGGCATAACTCAAGAAAGCCAGAAAGTGAAGATGTAGTGACCATGTCTACATGCCTCCTGAAGAGAAAAACAATAGCTTGAAATGTACTACAGTTACCACCACCTCCTCCAGGAAGTCCAGAGAGGCATCAGTTACCATACTCAATGACCAGAACAACTGGACTATTGTTCCCACAAAATCCCTTGGCTCTTTTAACATGCTTTTTCTGGGTGACTTCTTCCAAGTTTGAATAATATTATTTAAGCCACTACAAGCTTATAGGTTGATTGTAGTTTGAAACCCACACTGTACTCACATTGTGACTTTCCTGTATAAATGACCCCTGACAATAGGTCTGGGATTTAAACACTGAAGAACATTCCTGAAATTCCAGGACTATTCTTCTCTCTTTTTTCCCAGAAAAAATTTTGAACATCTTTTGTTTTGTGCCTTCATTCCTCAATGTTGTGAGCCAACCAACTTGGTGCATTTCACCCCAAACAGGGCAGGATTATATTTGTCCTATTTCAATTTGAATATGAAATATCTGATAAAGGCCATGTTCCAAGGCCTTTGTGTGAATCTACTTCTTCCATTTGAGTTTAAGATTTCCATTTGCTTTTGGACCTCTTCATTCTAGCAAATTGCAGATTTACTGGTGGAAGGAGGTCACTGTTGTGCTGTAGCACTGTAGGCACCATTTCTAACTCTGTATTTGTCACTGCTGCCCAGATGCCACTACATGGCCAGCTTTCCTCTGCAACATCATTCCATAATTGCCAATTTAGGTCAGCTTTCACTCAGCTCTATTGTTTTTGTTTTCCTTTAATAGTCTTTCTCTCTCCCTTGGTTTTCTACATTTTTCATTATTATTTTTTGTTTTTAAAGATGTAGTCTTACTTTGTGGTTCTGGCTAGCCTTTCACTCTCACTGTGTAGGTTAGATTGTCCTTGAATACATGGCCATTCTCCTGTTCAGCCTCTTTAATGCTGTGGAAAAGAGGTGGGCATCATAACACATGGTGTTTGTCATTTTCTTCCCTTCTTTTCACTATTATTCTTTCATTTCAGGGGCACTGACATTTAATCCAGATGTTTGCTTGTGTCAATAAATCTTTCTGCATCTTGAGGTGAGTTTGTGAACAACAGTATAGGAATTCAAGCATCCAAAGGATAAATTTGGAATTTAAATAGCTGAGATCAGAATCACTTGTATAAAGACCCCTTTCTTATTTCAGAATCAAAACAAGTGGCCCTGAACTGGAATGTTAAGCATTTTTAAAAGAGAGAATCAGAAAAAGACATCCTATTTGGAAACAATTTAGCTAGAATCTTAAATGAATTTTTGTTTGACACCTGTATCCTGTTTCTTTTTTTAGCAGGGTACTTATTTTTCTTTGAGAACAGCTCCTTTTGTTTTGCTCATGGGACTTATACCCTGAGTGCTTTTTAATTTTCCTGGGTCAAATACAGGGCACTAGATAAATGCAGGGTGCAAGACAGTATCTGTTATGCCAAGCTACAATACAGCTGAGCTACAGTGCCAAGGCTTAATATTTTCTAGAGTAAAAAGCACATAATGTTTGAATATTTCATAATTTGTGATGTTCATCCTTATAATAAAGTGTGATCTATAGTCAGGACAAGCTAAGCTCACCAGGTCTCTCATTGCTTTCCACTGCTCTTTTCCTCATCATCCTTAAATACAAGAGTCTCTCAGTTCTTAATCCTAATGCTCACATTTGATTCATATTCCTACCTGTGACATCTCCTGTTTCTGCAGTAGTCTAGACTGGCATCCCCAGCCCATAAGAGATAGAAACTCATCTTGTGATTCCCTACACTCCAATGAGGTTATGTGTTAAATTAGACATTTTTCCTTTAAGAGAATGGCAGTTAAGGAATACATGTGTATCTCATGACTGTTTCTTCATGTTTCAAATAACAGCATTAATTCTTTCAAGCATTAGGTGCACACCTGTAATCCCAGGACTTAAGAGGCTGAAGTAGGACAATCAGTTTGAATTTACAGGACAAAGAAGTGAGTCCACAGTCAGCCTGAACTGCATAGGGAAATCCTGTCTCAAACAAACAGAAAAAAATATCATATTATTGTGGATATCTTTAGGAAGAAGAACTCAACTGTTTGAAACTCTGAGGATCATACACTTTAGGTTTCATCTGGTGAGTATAAGATACCAGTAAAACTACCTTCAAGGATATGGAGAAAACTCAAAAAATCTTATTGCAAACTGTCATATACATGTAATGCATTGCCAAACAAAGTACCATTAGGATAGCTCACAAATGTAGAGAAAACATTTCTAAAATTCATTTGGAAACAGAAATGCTCTAGATCACCAAAGATATTGCTGGGCAACAAAGGTAATTCAAGAAGCATCACAATTCCTGACTTGCTATAATACTAGAAAGCTACTATCAGAAAATCAGCATTGTCCTGGCAGAAAAACAGACCTGAGAATCATCCAAAATGTCTAGAAAATGCAAATAGAACTACAAAGAGAACCTACTACCTTGTCTTTGACAAAGGAGCCAAATATATTCAGTGGAAGAGAAATGGCCTCTTCAATAAATGGTGCTGAAGAAAATGACTTTCCTCATACAGAAGACTTAAACTGGAGAAATGTCTATTACTATGAAATAAATATGTCAAACTAGATTAAAGATCTAAATATTAAAACAGAAACACTAGTGAGGCTTTGTGAACAAAACACACATTTTAAAGAATCAACCATTGGGACCCCATCTTATTAAAAAACATTTGTACATCAAAAGAAATCACTTTCAACAGAGTGAAAAGACAATGCTCCGAATGGGCAGGGGGTATTTTTCTATTTTCTGATAATCTCTTCAATATCATTTCCAAAGTATTATAATTTTCAACATGTAAATCCTGGACTTTCTTTGTTAGGATTTTTCCAAGTATTTCATTTACCTGGAGGCTGTTTAAAATGGTGTGGTTTCTGTAACTTCTCTCTTGGTGAGTTTGTTGATTGTGTACAGGAATGCTATTGATTTTTGATTGTCAACTTTGTCTCCAGCTACATTATTGAATTTGGATATTAATTCTAGGACTGTTTTGCTGGAGTTTTCAACATCTTCTATTTAGAATATCATATCATTTGGGAATAATGATAGTTTAACTATTTTTTATTATATACTAACTTTTATTTCTCTCTTTTGTCTAATTGTTCTGTCTAGTGTTTCTAGAGCTATATTGAACAAGAGTGGTCATAGTAGTCATCCGGGTCCTTTTAATAACTGTAGAATGAAAGTTTTTAGTTATTTTCCATTTAGTATGATGGGGGAGGGTTAGGTATTGAGCTAGTACCTCAGGTTTAGTGTTCAGGATTATGCTGGAATGGCTGCAGACCTCCTTGAAATAGCGATTGCAGACAAGTGAACCCCGAGGAAGCTGGATAGTTGAAGCAGGCTTTCCAAATATGCATGCACTGCAAGGATTCACTTTCATTTTGGGACTCATCTTCTGGTTGCTGGCTTTTAGTGCTAACTGATACTACCATGGTGGCAGTAATCCAGCAGAGACTGCATGTATGGTTTGCAGGTTTGCTTCCCAAGCCACCAGAAACTTGGCAGAACCCAAATCATTGTGGCATTGTCTTTCCTCCCCTGAAACATTTGGCTTTCTAAGTATGAAAGTTGAATAGACAGGGCTAGTTAAGCATAGACCCCATGTACCACCAACAGAGCTAAAGACAGAGCCAATTACTTCCCTCCACTTGTCAAAATATGTCAAATTTGCTTGATCACCACAACTTGAAAGAAAATTCTGAGGCAAATTAGAGAGGTTAATCAAATACTGCATGATTGGAATGGCTGTGGCTGTATGAGATGGAAAGCTGCAGAGTTGGGCTGAAACTGTTCACAGAAATCCACAGGCTTGTGGTTGCTAGGCAACCACACTGGGATGAGATTGGCTGAACATCACTGTGAGGTGGATTTTAGGCTCTAGGTTTGAAAATTTAAAAGACTGGTATAGTCAAGTTTGGAACCCATCGACCACAGACAGACCAAAAGGTCTTTCAATTACTTCCCTCCACTTCTCAAAATATGTCAAATTTTCTTGATCACTACAACGGTAAAAAAAATTCTGAGGCAACATAGAAAGGCTAATCAAATACTGCATGATTGGAATGGCTGTGGCTGTATGAGGTGGAAAGCTGCAGAGTTGGGCTGAAACAGTTCACAGAAATCCACAAGCTTGTGGTTGCCAGGCAACCACACTGGGCTGTGATTGGCTGAGCACCATTGTGAGCTGGACTTTAGGTTCTAGGATACAAGTGTGCAGTAGGAAACCTGAGTCACAATGCTGGGCGTTGCCATGGAGACCTCAGTGGCACAGAGGACCTTGTAGGGCAAGATTTAAATACGATGAATATTCTTGGCCTGGTATGCCACAATATTCTCTCTGAAGGATTCACTGCTCAGAATTTGTGGATGGAAATGCTTGCCAATCTACACATGGATGTACTTTCAATGGGATATGAAATATGCCAGGGCCTGGCAGATGATCTCTGCCATGTCCTATCCTTGAGCATACGCTTTTCCCTTGTCATGTCTGTCATTTGGCTGAGTCCTGTTCCCTAAGCTATTCAGTCAAGACTTGCTGGCATCATTCACCTGCAGTATAAGAGCTTTCTGTGAAATTTCTCAGCAGAAATCCTCTGCAAGCACATAGCTTTGGATATGAGAGACAGTGGTGGAAGTTGAATTTCAAGGGCAGATATTTGAAAACAATGAAACAAGCCCCGAATAAGATCTTTACATGTTTCCCAGATGAATATGTTTGGAAATATGGGGGAAGATGGAGACCAAGGCTGAGAAGAGTGCACACCCATTTCAAGGTACAAAAACCAGGGAAAAACCTGGGAAAGCAAGAGAGCTGGTTAATCTGATGTAAAAATCTTTGATCATGAAAGGAAAATTATATTCTCATGATGATATATTCAGGCTGCAGAAGTGAACTTCTCATGTTGGTTGTCCTATGTGTGGCCTTCTGCATTGGGCAGTGGATGCAGGACAGGAGATCTTCAAATAAATCTGGTGGAACACAAAATAGTGAAAAAAATATCAGCCTAAATCCTGTGTATTCCTTCCCTTTGAGAACATATATGGATAGTGTATGAAGTTTCAAAAGAGAAAATATCTTTTGGGTCATGGTTTCAACAATGAAATGGTCACTTCACATAACATTTTGAATTTTGCTTTCACAGTTGCTCATGGACCGGGCCTGAGTAAAGCAGAATGCAGAGTAAGCCTCTTCAATAGTTGTGCATTCCATAAGGGGTTTTAAAACCAGTGAAACCCTTTGGACTTAGTGTTTGTATTTAATTGGTTGATTGGTTTTTCAAATTTTTTGTTTTACTATTTTAACTTTGTGAGTCAGGCAAGCCCTCACTCATAGTGATTTAGACCTCTCCAAAAGCTCTGAAGTTATTCATGTAACAGCTATTACATGTTATAAGTTTCTCCTATTAAAACTTGAAAGACAAAGAGACTCTGCTACTTTTCATCTAAATTCAGTGTTGGGCTAAATTCAGTGTTGGACTTTTTACAAGTCCTTTGAAATGTGTCCTACTCTAGTCACTGGTCGTGCTGGAATTTACATTCTTGTGAAGACAGGATTTGAGCAAATTGACACAAGTACAGTTTGCCACTACTCTGGACACCTGGTTAATTATCGAGTTCCCTAAATGGTGTGTGTTTTACTTTGATCTCTGCTCACACTTTGCTCATCCAGTTAGAACCACAGGGCTCCAGGCCATAGCGTTCCAGGCCCAAACAAGAAAATTTCCATTCCGTTTTGGGAGTTCATTCATCTCTCATAATTACTTTTTCCATAAATGTGTGCTTCAGGAGAGGCCCTGTCCAAATGTGGAGAGGCCCATTTTTATTCACTCACTTTCAGACTTTCTAAGATTTTCAGTTACTAGAGGTTTGCCCAGACTTGCCATTGTCAAGGGACAGTGCACTTCACTTGAAGTTGTGCAGTATTACTTCATGTGTCTCCGTGGAAATTCCACCAATGGGAAACTCTTGCTGTAGTCATCTCCAAGTGTTTCTGCGTAAGAAAATATAACTAACAAAGGATGTGGTTTCAAGCAGAATGAGGAAAGGAAGGATTATCTTTATTTCAGTGGAGGTTGACCTTTCAAAGAAACAGTAAATCCTATCAAATATGAGATAAAATGTTTTGTAAAGAGACATGGACATGACACGCTCAAGTTTATGTCACTTTTTTTAAAACGCCAAGGGCATTTGAGAAATTCTTGGCTGCTGAATTGTCCCTTTTTTCAAATTTCTCTTAGGTAAGACACTCCAGCTTCTTCAAACCATGGTACTGTTCCTTCCATGTAAAAAACCAAAGCAAAAAACACAATAAATTAAAACAAAACCCTTAAAATTACATTTGAGAGCACACAATTGCTCAGCAGGCCCACTATTCAAGAAGCTAGAGGTACAGAAGCCTCAGCCTTCAGCCCATGGCCTGAAGTTTTGTCTCTATCATGGCCCCTCAATTCCCTGGCATGTCCACATTAACTCATGAATTTTTACTCATTTCCTCTTCAAATGCACAGGATTCAATATATTTGAACCCTGTTCACCTGGGCTGTAATCATCCAAGGACACACCAGAGCAAGGGCAGCCACCCCCTTGCCTGGGGCCTTGGAGCTTATCACAATAGAAATGGACACCTGAACAAGGGGAGCCAAAACAAAGAGAGGCATATTCCGAAAGCCTGAAGCACAGAAGCTACCTATAGACCAGTAGTGGGATTTCACAAATTATGTAAGAATCTCTGTGCACATGCTTGGCATGGTCGCTCATGCCTATAATCCCAGCAGTGTGGGGGCTGAGGTGGATGGATCCTTAGGGAGTTCCAGTCCATCTTGGGCTACGAATTTATCTCAAGGCCTCTTTCAACAATGAAATAAGATGCTGTTTCCAGAAAGAGGACAACAGAAAACTAGACAAACTTGGTCCAGGTCCCTGGGTTCACTACATGAGTTGTGGAGTCTAAATATTCCATGCCATGAGAAAATACCTCGGATTTTTAGGGAAAGGGGCATTTGCATCCCTTTTCTAAGGGTTTCCCTTTCACCATGTTACATTTGAATTCTGGGAAAACCTGCTGGTGATAAGCTATCTAGCATTATGTTGGTTTAGGTATTGAGCTGGTACCTCATGATTAGTGTTCAGGGTTATGCTGGAATGGCTGCAGACCTCCTTGAAATAGCGATTGCAGACAAGTGAACCCCAAGGAAGCTGGATAGTTGAAGCAGGCACTCCAAATATTCATGCACTGCAAGGATTCACTTTCATTTTGGGACTCATCTTCTGGTTGCTGGCTTTTAGTGCTAACTGATACTACCATGGTGGCAGTAATCCAGCAGAGACTGCATGTATGGTTTGCAGGTTTGCTTCCCAAGCCACCAGAAACTTGGCAGAACCCAAATCATTGTGGCATTTTCTTTCCTCCCCTGAAACATTTGGCTTTTTAAGTTTGAAAATGGAATGGACTGGACTAGTCAAGTTGGACCACATGTACCACAAACAGAGCTAAAGACAGAGCCAATTACTTCCCTCCACTTGTCAAAATATGTCAAATATGCTTGATCACCACAACTTCAAAGAAAATTCTGAGGCAACTTAGAAAGGTGAATCAAAAACTGCATGATTGGAATGTCTGTGGTTGTATGATGTGGAAAGCTGCAAAGTTGGGCTGAAACTGTTCACAGAAATCCACAGGCTTGTGGTTTTCAGGCAACCACACTGGGCTGAGATTGGCTAAAGTCACTGTGAGGTGGATTTTAGGCTCTAGGTTTGAAAATTTAAGACTGGGATAGTCAAGTTTGGAACCCATCGACCACATACAGACCAAAAGGTCTTTCAATTACTTCCCTCCACTTCTCAAAATATGTCAAATTTTCTTGATCACTACAACTGTAACAAAAATTCTGAGGCAACATAGAGAGGTTAATCAAATACTGCATGATTGGAAAGGCTGTGGTTGTATGAGGTGGAAAGCTGCAGAGTTGGGCTGAAACAGTTCACAGAAATCCACAAGCTTGTGGTTGCCAGGCAACCACACTGGGCTGTGATTGGCTGAGCACCATTGTGAGCTGGACTTTAGGCTCTAGGATACAAGTGTGCAGTAGGAGACCTGAGTCACAATGCTGGGTGTTGCCATGGAGACCTCAGTGACACAGAGGACCTTGTAGGGCAAGATTTAAATACGATGAATATTCTTGGCCTGGTATGCCACAATATTCTCTCTGAAGGATTCACTGCTCAGAATTTGTGGATGGAAATGCTTGCCAATCTACACATGGATGTACTTTCAATGGGATATGAAATATGCCAGGGCCTGGCAGATGATCTCTGCCATGTCCTATCCTTGAGCATACGCTTTTCCCTTGTCATGTCTGTCATTTGGCTGAGTCCTGTTCCCTAAGCTATTCAGTCAAGACTTGCTGGCATCATTCACCAGCAGCATAAGAGCTTTCTGTGAAATTTCTCAGCAGAAATCCTCTGTAAGCACATAGCTTTGGATATGAGAGACAGTGGTGGAAGTTGAATTTCAAGGGCAGATATTTGAAAACAATGAAACAAGCCCCGAATAAGATCTTTACATGTTTCCCAGATGAATATGTTTGGAAATACGGGGGAAGATGGAGATCAAGGCTGAGAAGAGTGCACACCCATTTCAAGGTACAAAAACCAGGGAAAAACCTGGGAAAGCAAGAGAACTGGTTAATCTGATGTAAAAATCTTTGATCATGAAAGGAAAATTATATTCTCATGATGATATATTCAGGCTGCAGAAGTGAACTTCTCATGTTGGTTGTCCTATGTGTGGCCTTCTGCATTGGGCAGTGGATGCAGGACAGGAGATCTTCAAATAAATCTGGTGGAACACAAAATAGTGAAAAAAATATCAGCCTAAATCCTGTGTATTCCTTCCCTTTGAGAACATATATGGATAGTGTATGAAGTTTCAAAAGAGAAAATATCTTTTGGGTCATGGTTTCAACAATGAAATGGTCACTTCACATAACATTTTGAATTTTGCTTTCACAGTTGCTCATGGACCGGGCCTGAGTAAAGCAGAATGCAGAGTAAGCCTCTTCAATAGTTGTGCATTCCATAAGGGGTTTTAAAACCAGTGAAACCCTTTGGACTTAGTGTTTGTATTTAATTGGTTGATTGGTTTTTCAAATTTTTTGTTTTACTATTTTAACTTTGTGAGTCAGGCAAGCCCTCACTCATAGTGATTTAGACCTCTCCAAAAGCTCTGAAGTTATTCATGTAACAGCTATTACATGTTATAAGTTTCTCCTATTAAAACTTGAAAGACAAAGAGACTCTGCTACTTTTCATCTAAATTCAGTGTTGGGCTAAATTCAGTGTTGGACTTTTTACAAGTCCTTTGAAATGTGTCCTACTCTAGTCACTGGTCGTGCTGGAATTTACATTCTTGTGAAGACAGGATTTGAGCAAATTGACACAAGTACAGTTTGCCACTACTCTGGACACCTGGTTAATTATCGAGTTCCCTAAATGGTGTGTGTTTTACTTTGATCTCTGCTCACACTTTGCTCATCCAGTTAGAACCACAGGGCTCCAGGCCATAGCGTTCCAGGCCCAAACAAGAAAATTTCCATTCCGTTTTGGGAGTTCATTCATCTCTCATAATTACTTTTTCCATAAATGTGTGCTTCAGGAGAGGCCCTGTCCAAATGTGGAGAGGCCCATTTTTATTCACTCACTTTCAGACTTTCTAAGATTTTCAGTTACTAGAGGTTTGCCCAGACTTGCCATTGTCAAGGGACAGTGCACTTCACTTGAAGTTGTGCAGTATTACTTCATGTGTCTCCGTGGAAATTCCACCAATGGGAAACTCTTGCTGTAGTCATCTCCAAGTGTTTCTGCGTAAGAAAATATAACTAACAAAGGATGTGGTTTCAAGCAGAATGAGGAAAGGAAGGATTATCTTTATTTCAGTGGAGGTTGACCTTTCAAAGAAACAGTAAATCCTTTCAAATATGAGATAAAATGTTTTGTAAAGAGACATGGACATGACACGCTCAAGTTTATGTCACTTTTTTTAAAACGCCAAGGGCATTTGAGAAATTCTTGGCTGCTGAATTGTCCCTTTTTTCAAATTTCTCTTAGGTAAGACACTCCAGCTTCTTCAAACCATGGTACTGTTCCTTCCATGTAAAAAACCAAAGCAAAAAACACAATAAATTAAAACAAAACCCTTAAAATTACATTTGAGAGCACACAATTGCTCAGCAGGCCCACTATTCAAGAAGCTAGAGGTACAGAAGCCTCAGCCTTCAGCCCATGGCCTGAAGTTTTGTCTCTATCATGGCCCCTCAATTCCCTGGCATGTCCACATTAACTCATGAATTTTTACTCATTTCCTCTTCAAATGCACAGGATTCAATATATTTGAACCCTGTTCACCTGGGCTGTAATCATCCAAGGACACACCAGAGCAAGGGCAGCCACCCCCTTGCCTGGGGCCTTGGAGCTTATCACAATAGAAATGGACACCTGAACAAGGGGAGCCAAAACAAAGAGAGGCATATTCCGAAAGCCTGAAGCACAGAAGCTACCTATAGACCAGTAGTGGGATTTCACAAATTATGTAAGAATCTCTGTGCACATGCTTGGCATGGTCGCTCATGCCTATAATCCCAGCAGTGTGGGGGCTGAGGTGGATGGATCCTTAGGGAGTTCCAGTCCATCTTGGGCTACGAATTTATCTCAAGGCCTCTTTCAACAATGAAATAAGATGCTGTTTCCAGAAAGAGGACAACAGAAAACTAGACAAACTTGGTCCAGGTCCCTGGGTTCACTACATGAGTTGTGGAGTCTAAATATTCCATGCCATGAGAAAATACCTCGGATTTTTAGGGAAAGGGGCATTTGCATCCCTTTTCTAAGGGTTTCCCTTTCACCATGTTACATTTGAATTCTGGGAAAACCTGCTGGTGATAAGCTATCTAGCATTATGTTGGTTTAGGTATTGAGCTGGTACCTCATGATTAGTGTTCAGGGTTATGCTGGAATGGCTGCAGACCTCCTTGAAATAGCGATTGCAGACAAGTGAACCCCAAGGAAGCTGGATAGTTGAAGCAGGCACTCCAAATATTCATGCACTGCAAGGATTCACTTTCATTTTGGGACTCATCTTCTGGTTGCTGGCTTTTAGTGCTAACTGATACTACCATGGTGGCAGTAATCCAGCAGAGACTGCATGTATGGTTTGCAGGTTTGCTTCCCAAGCCACCAGAAACTTGGCAGAACCCAAATCATTGTGGCATTTTCTTTCCTCCCCTGAAACATTTGGCTTTTTAAGTTTGAAAATGGAATAGACTGGACTAGTCAAGTTGGACCACATGTACCACAAACAGAGCTAAAGACAGAGCCAATTACTTCCCTCCACTTGTCAAAATATGTCAAATATGCTTGATCACCACAACTTCAAAGAAAATTCTGAGGCAACTTAGAAAGGTGAATCAAAAACTGCATGATTGGAATGTCTGTGGTTGTATGATGTGGAAAGCTGCAAAGTTGGGCTGAAACTGTTCACAGAAATCCACAGGCTTGTGGTTTTCAGGCAACCACACTGGGCTGAGATTGGCTAAAGTCACTGTGAGGTGGATTTTAGGCTCTAGGTTTGAAAATTTAAGACTGGGATAGTCAAGTTTGGAACCCATCGACCACATACAGACCAAAAGGTCTTTCAATTACTTCCCTCCACTTCTCAAAATATGTCAAATTTTCTTGATCACTACAACTGTAACAAAAATTCTGAGGCAACATAGAGAGGTTAATCAAATACTGCATGATTGGAAAGGCTGTGGTTGTATGAGGTGGAAAGCTGCAGAGTTGGGCTGAAACAGTTCACAGAAATCCACAAGCTTGTGGTTGCCAGGAAACCACACTGGGCTGTGATTGGCTGAGCACCATTGTGAGCTGGACTTTAGGCTCTAGGATACAAGTGTGCAGTAGGAGACCTGAGTCACAATGCTGGGTGTTGCCATGGAGACCTCAGTGGCACAGAGGACCTTGTAGGGCAAGATTTAAATACGATGAATATTCTTGGCCTGGTATGCCACAATATTCTCTCTGAAGGATTCACTGCTCAGAATTTGTGGATGGAAATGCTTGCCAATCTACACATGGATGTACTTTCAATGGGATATGAAATATGCCAGGGCCTGGCAGATGATCTCTGCCATGTCCTATCCTTGAGCATACGCTTTTCCCTTGTCATGTCTGTCATTTGGCTGAGTCCTGTTCCCTAAGCTATTCAGTCAAGACTTGCTGGCATCATTCACCAGCAGCATAAGAGCTTTCTGTGAAATTTCTCAGCAGAAATCCTCTGTAAGCACATAGCTTTGGATATGAGAGACAGTGGTGGAAGTTGAATTTCAAGGGCAGATATTTGAAAACAATGAAACAAGTCCCGAATAAGATCTTTACATGTTTCCCAGATGAATATGTTTGGAAATACGGGGGAAGATGGAGATCAAGGCTGAGAAGAGTGCACACCCATTTCAAGGTACAAAAACCAGGGAAAAACCTGGGAAAGCAAGAGAACTGGTTAATCTGATGTAAAAATCTTTGATCATGAAAGGAAAATTATATTCTCATGATGATATATTCAGGCTGTAGAAGTGAACTTCTCATGTTGGTTTTCCTATGCGTTGCCTTCTGCATTGGGCAGTGGATGCAGGACAGGAGATCTTCAAATAAATCTGGTGGAACACAAAATACTGAAAAAAAAATCAGCCTAAATCCTGTGTATTCCTTCCCTTTGAGAACATATATGGATAATGTACAAAGTCTCAAAAGAGAAAATGTCTTTTGGGTCATGGTTTCACAATGAAATGGTCACTTCACATAACATTTTGAATTTTGCTTTCACACTTGCTCATGTACCGGGCCTGAGTAAAGCAGAATGCAGAGTAAGCCTCATCAATAGTTGTGCATTCCATAAGTGGTTTTAAAACCTGTGAAACCCTTTCGACTTAGTGTTTGTATTTAATTGGTTGATTGTCTTTTCAAATTTTTTGTTTTACTATTTTTAACTTTGTGAGACAGGGAAGCCCTCACTCATAGTGATTTAGACCTCTTCAAAATCTCTGAAGTTATTCATGTAACAGCTAGTACATGTTATAAGTTTCTCCTATTAAAACTTGAAAGACAAACAGACTCTGCTACTTTTCATCTAAATTCAGTGTTGGGCTAAATTCAGTGTTGGACTTTTTACAAGTCCTTTGAAATGTGTCCTACTCTAGTCACTGGTCATGCTGGAATTTACTTTCTTGTGAAGACAGGATTTGAGCAAATTGACACAAGTACAGTTTGCCACTACTCTGGACACCTGGTTAATTATGGAGTTCCCTAAATGGTGTGTGTTTTACTTTGATCTCTGCTCACACTTTGCTCTTCCAGTTAGAACCACAGTGCTCCAGGCCATAGCGTTCCAGGCCCAAACAAGAAAATTTCCATTCCATTTTGGGAGTTCATACGTCTCTCATAATTACTTTTTCCACAAATGTGTGCTTCAGGAGAGGCCCTGTCCAAATGTGGAGAGGCCCATTTTCATTCACTCACTTTCAGACTTTCTAAGATTTTCAGTTACTAGAGGTTTGCCCAGACTTGCCATTGTCAGGGGACAGTGCACTTCACTTGAAGTTGTGCAGTATTACTTCATGTGTCTCCGTGGAAATTCCACCAATGGGAAACTCTTCTTGTAGTCATCTCCAAGTGTTTCTGCGTAAGAAAATATAACTAACAAAGGATGTGGTTTCAAGCAGAATGAGGAAAGGAGGGATTATCTTTATTTCAGTGCAGTTTGAACTTTCAAAGAAACAGTAATTCCTATGAAATAGGAGGTAAAATCTTTTGTAAAGAGACATGGACATGACACGCTCAAGTTTATGTCACTTTTTTTAAAACGCCAAGGGTATTTGAGAAATTCTTGGCTGCTGAATTGTCCCTTTTTTCAAATTTCTCTTAGGTAAGACACTCCAGCTTCTTCAAACCATAGTACTGTTCCTTCCATGTAAAGAACCAAAGCAAAAAAACAAAATAAATTAAAACAAAACCCATCAAATTACATTTGAGAGCAAACAATTGCTCAGCAGGCCCACTATTCAAGAAGCTAGAGGTACAGAAGCCTCAGCCTTCAGCCCATGGCCTCAAGTTTTGTCTCTATCATTGCCCCTCAATTCCCTGGCATGTCCACATTAACTCATGAATCTTTACTCATTTCCTCTTCAAATGCACAGGATCCAATATATTTGAACCCTGTTCACCTGGGCTGTAATCATCCAAGGACACACCAGAGGAAGGGCACCCACCCCCTTGCCTGGGGCCTTGGAGCTTCTCACAATACAAATGGACGCCTGAAGAAGGGGAGCCAAAACAAAGAGAGGCATATTCCTAAAGCCTGAAGCACAGAAGCTACCTATAGACCAGTAGTGGGATTTCACAAATTATGTAAGAATCTCTGTGCACATGCTTGGCATGATCGCTATGCCTCTATCCCAGCAATTGGGGGCTGAGGTGGATGGATCCTTGGGAGTTCTAGTCCATCTTAGGCTACGAATTTATCTCAAGGCCTCTTTCAACAACTACATAAGATGCTGTTTCCAAAAAGAGGACAACAGAAAACTAGACACACTTGGTCCAGGTCCCTGGGTTCACTACATGGGTTGTGGAGTCTAAATATTCCATGCCATGAGAAAATACCTGGGATTTTTAGTGAAAGGGGCATTTGCATCCCTTTTCTAAGGGTTTCCCTTTCACCATGTTACATTTGAATTCTGGGAAAACTGCTGGTGATAAGCTATCTAGAATTATGTTGCTTTAGGTATTGAGCTAGTACCTCATGTTTAGTGTTCAGGGTTATGCTGGAATGGCTGCAGACCTCCTTGAAATAGGGATTGCAGACAAGTGAACCCCGAAGAAGCTTGACAGTTGAAGCAGGCAGTCCAAATATTCATGCACTGCAAGGATTCACTTTCACTTTGGGACTCATCTTCTGGTTGCTGGCTTTTAGTGCTAACTGATACTACCATGGTGGCAGTAATCCAGCAGAGACTGCATGTATGGTTTGCAGGTTTGCTTCCCAAGCCACCAGAAACTTGGCAGAACCCAAATCATTGTGGCATTTTCTTTCCTCCCCTGAAAGATTTGGCTTTCTAAGTTTGAAAATTGAATAGACTGGGCTAGTCAAGTTTGGACCCCATGTACCACCAACAGAGCTAAAGACAGAGCCAATTACTTCCCTCCACTTGTCAAAATATGTCAAATTTGCTTGATCACCACAACTTCAAAGAAAATTCTGAGGCCACTTAGAAAGGTTAATCAAATACTGCATGATTGGAATGGCTGTGGTTGTATGAGGTGGAAAGCTGCAGAGTTGGGCTGAAACTGTTCACAGAAATCCATAGGCTTGTGGTTGCCAGGCAACCACATTGGGCTGTGATTGGCTGAGCACCATTGTGAGCTGGACTTTAGGCTCCAGGATACAAGTGTGCAGTAGGAGACCTGTGTCACAATGCTGGGCGTTGCCATGGAGACCACAGTGGCACAGAGGACCTTGTAGGGCAAGATTTAAAAAGGATGAATATTCTTGGCCTGGCATGCCACAATATTCTCTCTGAAGGCTTCACTGCTCAGAATTTGTGGATGGAAATGCTTGCCAAACTACACATGGATGTACTTTCAATGGGATATGAAATATGCCAGGGCCTGGCAGATGATCTCTGCCATGTCCTATCCTTGAGCATACGCTTTTCCCTTGTCATGTCTGTCATTTGGCTGAGTTCTGTTCCCTAATCTATTCAGTCAAGACTTGCTGGCATCATTCACCTGCAGTATAAGAGCTTTCTGTGAAATTTCTCAGCAGAAATCCTCTGTAAGCACATAGGATATGAGAGACAGTGGTGGAAGTTGAATTTCAAGGGCAGATATTTGAAAACAATGAAACAAGCCCCGAATAAGATCTTTACATGTTTCCCAGATGAATATGTTTGGAAATACGGGGGAAGATGGAGACCAAGGCTGAGAAGAGTGCACACCCATTTCAAGGTACAAAAACCAGGGAAAAACATGGGAAAGCAAGAGAGCTGGTTAATCTGATGTAAAAATCTTTGATGATGAAAGGAAAAGTATATTCTGATGATGATTTAATCTGGCTGTAGAAGTGAACTTCTCATGTTGGTTGTCCTATGTGTGGCCTTCTGCATTGGGCAGTGGATGCAGGACAGGAGATCTTCAAATAAATCTGGTGGAACACAAAATACTGAAAAAAAAAATCAGCCTAAATCCTGTGTATTCCTTCCCTTTGAGAACATATATGGATAATGTACGAAGTTTCAAAAGAGAAAATGTCTTTTGGGTCATGGTTTCACCAATGAAATGGTCACTTCACATAACATTTTGAATTTTGCTTTCACACTTGCTCATGTACCTGGCCTGCGTAAAGCAGAATGCAGAGTAAGCCTCTTCAATAGTTGTGCATTCCATAAGTGGTTTTAAAACCAGTGAAACCCTTTGGAGTTAGTGTTTGTATTTAATTGGTTGATTGGCTTTTCAAATTGTTTGTTTTACTATTTTTAACTTTGTGAGACAGGGAAGCCCTCACTCATAGTGATTTAGACCTCTCCAAAAGCTCTGAAGTTATTCATGTAACAGCTATTACATGTTATAAGTTTCTCCTATTAAAACTTGAAAGACAAAGAGACTCAACTACTTTTCATCTAAATGCAGTGTTGGGCTAAATTCACTGTTGGACTTTTTACAAGTCCTTTGAAATGTGTCCTCCTCTAGTCACTGGTCCTGCTGGAATTTACTTTCTTGTGAAGACAGGATTTGTGCAAATTGACACAAGTACAGTTTGCCACTACTCTGGACACCTGGTTAAATATCGAGTTCCCTAAATGGTGTGTGTTTTACTTTGATCTCTGCTCACACTTTGCTCATCCAGTTAGAACCACAGGGCTCCAGGCCATAGCGTTCCAGGCCCAAACAAGAAAATTTCCATTCCGTTTTGGGAGTTCATTCATCTCTCATAATTACTTTTTCCAAAAATGTGTTCTTCAGGAGAGGCCCTGTCCAAATGTGGAGAGACCTGTTGTACTCTAAGAAAATAGCTTCGTTATATGTGTATTATAGCAAACCTGTATAGGGGCTTACTAAATGTGTTTCTTTTATCCTTTTTTCCTAACTGATATGTTAAGTGACCTAACTGATATGTTGAGCAACACTCTCCCCTGTAAAGAATTGCAAGAATCTCACCTAATTGATATGTTAACCATTGTTGCCCTCTACAAACTACAGAAGCTGTGCTAAAACATGCTAACAAGGGTTGTTAATCACTGCTAGGTGCCTCTATTCTCTGCTAAAGAGCTAAGAAAAACTAGAATGGCAGTTAATTTACATTTGTTTAAAGTAACCTGCTTGTGTGCAGAGAGATTTGCGTGTGAGTTTAACCCTTTACCCTGACCTTGACACATTACCACCGTATTCTGTTCTGTATGGCGCCTTATTGCCTCCCTCTCCCCTCACCTATCTATCTAGGCCATAAAGAATTTGGGTTTCTGGTGACCTCCCCCCGACCCGGTGATGATCTGTCGTAAATTGAGCCTGCCCCAATTTTAAGAACTGCTTAGCTTAAAGAAATTACCGGGTAATACTATGGCCCAAACCCCAATCGGTGCTTTCCTTTTGTTCTGTATGTATCAAATGAGTTAGATATCAGGTCTTTATAAAACTTAAGTTCCAGCATCTCATAACTCGTGTCCCCTTCACACTCACTAGCGAAGACAAGCTGTCCTGAGATAATTAACTCTCCACTTTCTTCTCCAAATGTTGCTGCAGACGTGCCACTCTGAGATAATGTCAGTCTGCAGGATGGGAGTAATTTAAAAAAACACCAGGAACTCCCTAGATTGTCAGAGCTAAGTAGACAGCAATACAGTTTCCAGACTCCGGTCAACAAGTTTGATGGCTCTGCAGGTTTCTTTGTTTCTCTCCCCCCCCCCCGCCTTTTCCTCCAGCCCCTTTTTAAAGTCCTCCCTTCAGCTTCTGGGGGACAGTCTCCAAATTGGCACCCGGAGACTGGTCGCCAGGCCTGGAAATAAAGCCTTTGCCACTAAATTTTCGGTCTCTTGCCTCCTTGGATTTTATACCGGGGCCCAAGTTACAACAAGGCCCATTTTCATTCACTCACTTTCAGACTTTCTAAGATTTTCAGTTACTAGAGGTTTGCCCAGACTTGCCATTGTCAAGGGACAGTGCACTTCACTTGAAGTTGTGCAGTATGACTTCATGTATCTCCGTGGAAATTCCACCAATGGGAAACTCTTGCTGTAGTCATCTCCAAGTGTTTCTGTGTAAGAAAATAAAACTAACAAAGGATGTGGTTTCAAGCAGAATGAGGAAAGGAGGGATTATCTTTATTTCAGTGCAGGTTGACCTTTCAAAGAAGCAGTAATTCCTATGAAATAGGAGGTAAAATCTTTTGTAAAGAGACATGGACATGACACGCTCAAGTTTATGTCACTTTTTTTAAAACGCCAAGGGCATTTGAGAAATTCTTGGCTGCTGAATTGTCCCTTTTATCAAATTTCTCTTAGGTAAGACACTCCAGCTTCTTTAAACCATGGTACTGTTCCTTCCATGTAAAAAACCAAAGCAAAAAACACAATAAATTAAAACAAAACCCTTCAAATTACATTTGAGAGCACACAATTGCTCAGCAGGCCCACTATTCAAGAAGCTAGAGGTACAGAAGCCTCAGCCTTCAGCCCATGGCCTGAAGTTTTGTCTCTATCATGGCCCCTCAATTCCCTGGCATGTCCACATTAACTCATGAATCTTTACTCATTTCCTCTTCCAATGCACAGGATTCAATATATTTGAACCCTGTTCACCTGGGCTGTAATCATCCAAGGACACACCAGAGCAAGGGCAGCCACCCCCTTGCCTGGGGCCTTGGAGCTTATCACAATAGAAATGGACACCTGAACAAGGGGAGCCAAAACAAAGAGAGGCATATTCCTAAAGCCTGAAGCACAGAAGCTACCTATAGACCAGTAGTGGGATTTCACAAATTATGTAAGAATCTCTGTGCACATGCTTGGCATGGTCGCTCATGCCTATAATCCCAGCAGTGTGGGGGCTGAGGTGGATGGATCCTTGGGAGTTCCAGTCCATCTTGGGCTACAAATTTATCTCAAGGCCTCTTTCAACAATGAAATAAGATGCTGTTTCCAGAAAGAGGACAACAGAAAACTAGACAAACTTGGTCCAGGTCCCTGGGTTCACTACATGAGTTGTGGAGTCTAAATATTCCATGCCATGAGAAAATACTTGGGATTTTTAGTGAAAGGGGCATTTGCATCCCTTTTCTAAGGGTTTCCCTTTCACCAGGTTACATTTGAATTCTGGGAAAACCTGCTGGTGATAAGCTATCTAGCATTATGTTGGTTTAGGTATTGAACTGGTACCTCATGATTAGTGTTCAGGGTTATGCTGGAATGGCTGCAGACCTCCTTGAAATAGCGATTGCAGACAAGTGAACCCCAAGGAAGCTGGATAGTTGAAGCAGGCACTCCAAATATTCATGCACTGCAAGGATTCACTTTCATTTTGGGACTCATCTTCTGGTTGCTGGCTTTTAGTGCTAACTGATACTACCATGGTGGCAGTAATCCAGCAGAGACTGCATGTATGGTTTGCAGGTTTGCTTCCCAAGCCACCAGAAATTCGGCAGAACCCAAATCATTGTGGCATTTTCTTTTCTCCCCTGAAACATTTGGCTTTCTAAGTTTGAAAATGGAATAGACTGGACTAGTCAAGTATGGACCCCATGTATCACCAACAGAGCTAAAGTCAGAGCCAATTACTTCCCTCCACTTGTCAAAATATGTCAAATTTCCTTGATCACCACAACTTCAAAGGAAATTCTGAGGCAACTTAGAGAGGTTAATCAAATACTGCATGATTGGAATGGCTGTGGTTGTATGAGGTGGAAAGCGGCAGAGTTGGGCTGAAACTGTTCACAGAAATCCACAGGCTTGTGGTTTCCAGGCAACCACACTGGGCTGAGATTGGCTGAACATCACTGTGAGGTGGATTTTAGGCTCTAGGTTTGAAAATTTAAAAGCCTGGGGTAGTCAAGTTTGGAACCCATCGACCACAGACAGACCAAAAGGTCTTTCAATTACTTCCCTCCACTTCTCAAAATATGTCAAATTTTCTTGATCACTACAACTGTAAAAAAAAATTCTGAGGCAACATAGAGAGGCTAATCAAATACTGCATGATTGGAATGGCTGTGGTTGTATGAGGTGGAAAGCTGCAGAGTTGGGCTGAAACAGTTCACAGAAATCCACAAGCTTGTGGTTGCCAGACAACCACAATGGGCTGTGATTGGCTGAGTACCATTGTGAGCTGGACTTTAGGCTCTAGGATACAAGGGTGCAGTAGTAGACCTGAGTCACAATGCTGGGCGTTGCCATGGAGACCTCAGTGGCACAGAGGACCTTGTAGGGCAAGATTTAAATAGGATGAATATTCTTGGCCTGGTATGCCACAATATTCTCTCTGAAGGCTTCACTGCTCAGAATTTGTGGATGGAAATGCTTGCCAATCTACACATGGATGTACTTTCAATGGGATATGAAATATGCCAGGGCCTGGCAGATGATCTCTGCCATGTCCTATCCTTGAGCATACGCTTTTCCCTTGTCATGTCTGTCATTTGGCTGAGTCCTGTTCCCTAATCTATTCAGTCAAGACTTGCTGGCATCATTCACCTGCAGTATAAGAGCTTTCTGTGAAATTTCTCAGCAGAAATCCTCTGTAAGCACATAGCTTTGGATATGAGAGACAGTGGTGGAAGTTGAATTTCAAGGGCAGATATTTGAAAACAATGAAACAAGCCCCGAATAAGATCTTTACATGTTTCCCAGATGAATATGTTTGGAAATACGAGGGAAGATGGAGATCAAGGCTGAGAAGAGTGCACACCCATTTCAAGGTACAAAAACCAGGGAAAAACATGGGAAAGCCAGAGAGCTGGTTAATCTGATGTAAAAATCTTTGATCATGAAAGGAAAATTATATTCTCATGATGATATATTCAGGTTGTAGAAGTGAACTTCTCATGTTGGTTGTCCTATGTGTGGCCTTCTGCATTGGGCAGTGGATGCAGAACAGGAGATCTTCAAATAAATCTGGTGGAACACAAAATACTGAAAAAAAAAATCAGCCTAAATCCTGTGTATTCCTTCCCTTTGAGAACATATATGGATAATGTACGAAGTTTCAAAAGAGAAAATGTCTTTTGGGTCATGGTTTCAACAATGAAATGGTCACTTCACATAACATTTTGAATTTTGCTTTCACACTTGCTCATGTACCCGGCCTGAGTAAAGCAGAATGCAGAGTAAGCCTCTTCAATAGTTGTGCATTCCATAAGTGGTTTTAAAACCAGTGAAACCCTTTGGACTTAGTGTTTGTATTTAATTGCTTGATTGGCTTTTCAAATTGTTTGTTTTACTATTTTTAACTTTGTGAGACAGGGAAGCCCTCACTCATAGTGGTTTAGACCTCTCCAAAAGCTCTGAAGTTATTCATGTAACAGCTATTACATGTTATAAGTTTCTCCTATTAAAACTTGAAAGACAAAGAGACTCTGTTACTTTTCATCTAAATTCAGTGTTGGGCTAAATTCAGTGTTGGACTTTTTACAAGTCCTTTGAAATGTGTCCTACTCTAGTCACTGGTCATGCTGGAATTTACTTTCTTGTGAAGACAGGATTTGAGCAAATTGACACAAGTACAGTTTGCCACTATTCTGGATACCTGGTTAATTATCGAGTTCCCTAAATGGTGTGTGTTTTACTTTGATCTCTGCTCACACTTTGCTCATCCAGTTAGAACCACAGGGCTCCAGGCCATAGCGTTCCAGGCCCAAACAAGACAATTTCCATTCCGTTTTGGGAGTTCATTCGTCTCTCATAATTACTTTTTCCACAAATGTGTGCTTCAGGAGAGGCCCTGTCCAAATGTGGAGAGGCCCATTTTCATTCACTCACTTTCAGACTTTCTAAGATTTTCAGTTACTAGAGGTTTGCCCAGACTTGCCATTGTCAAGGGACAGTGCACTTCACTTGAAGTTGTGCAGTATTACTTCATGTGTCTCCGTGGAAATTCCACCAATGGGAAACTCTTCCTGTAGTCATCTCCAAGTGTTTCTGCGTAAGAAAATATAACTAACAAAGGATGTGGTTTCAAGCAGAATGAGGAAAGGATGGAGTATCTTTATTTCAGTGCAGGTTGACCTTTCAAAGAAGCAGTAATTCCTATGAAATAGGAGGTAAAATCTTTTGTAAAGAGACATGGACATGACACGCTCAAGTTTATGTCACCTTTTTTAAAACGCCAAGGGCATTTGAGAAATTCTTGGCTGCTGAATTGTCCCTTTTTTCAGATTTCTCTTAGGTAAGACACTCCAGCTTCTTCAAACCATGGTACTGTTCCTTCCATGTAAAAAACCAAAGCAAAAAACAAAATAAATTAAAACAAAACCCATCAAATTACATTTGAGAGCCCACAATTGCTCCGCAGGCCCACTATTCAAGAAGCTAGAGGTACAGAAGCCTCAGCCTTCACCCCATGGCCTGAAATTTTGCCTCTATCATGGCCCCTCAATTCCCTGGCATGTCCACATTAACTCATGAATCTTTACTCATTTCCTCTTCAAATGCACAGGATCCAATATATTTGAAAACTGTTCACCTGGGCTGTAATCATCCAAGGACACACCAGAGGAAGGGCAGCCACCCCCTTGCCTGGGGCCTTGGAGCTTATCACAATAGAAATGGACACCTGAACAAGGGGAGCCAAAACAAAGAGAGGCATATTCCTAAAGCCTGAAGCACAGAAGCTACCTATAGACCAGTAGTGGGATTTCACAAATTATGAAAGAATCTCTGTGCACATGCTTGGCATGGTCGCTCATGCCTCTAATCCCAGCAATCTGGGGGCTGAGGTGGATGGATCCTTGGGAGTTCTAGTCCATCTTGGGCTACAAATTTATCTCAAGGCCTCTTGCAACAACTACATAAGATGCTGTTTCCAAAAAGAGGACAACAGAAAACTAGACACACTTGGTCCAGGTCCCTGGGTTCACTACATGAGTTGTGGAGTCTAAATATTCCATGCCATGAGAAAATACCTGGGATTTTTAGTGAAAGAGGCATTTGCATGCCTTTTCTAAGGGTTTCCCTTTCACCATGTTACATTTGAATTCTGGGAAGACCTGCTGGTGATAAGCTATCTAGCATTATGTTGGTTTAGGTATTGAGCTGGTACCTCATGATTAGTGTTCAGGGTTATGCTGGAATGGCTGCAGACCTCCTTGAAATAGGGATTGCAGACAAGTGAACCCCAAGGAAGCTGGATAGTTGAAGCAGGCACTCCAAATATTCATGCACTGCAAGGATTCACTTTCATTTTGGGACTCATCTTCTGGTTGCTGGCTTTTAGTGCTAACTGATACTACCATGGTGGCAGTAATCCAGCAGAGACTGCATGTATGGTTTGCAAGTTTGCTTCCCAAGCCACCAGAATCTTGGCAGAACCCAAATCATTGTGGCATTTTCTTTCCTCCCCTGAAACATTTGGCTTTCTAAGTTTGAAAATGGAATAGACTGGACTAGTCAAGTTTGGACCCCTTGTACCACCAACAGAGCTAAAGACAGAGCCAATTACTTCCCTCCACTTGTCAAAACATGTCAAATTTGCTTGATCACCACAACTTCAAAGAAAATTCTGAGGCAACTTAGAGAGGTGAATCAAAAACTGCATGATTGGAATGTCTGTGGTTGTATGATGTGGAAAGCTGCAAAGTTGGGCTGAAACTGTTCACAGAAATCCATAGGCTTGTGGTTTCCAGGCAACCACACTGGGCTGAGATTGGCTAAAGTCACTGTGAGGTGGACTTTAGGCTCTAGGTTTGAAAATTTAAGACTGGGACAGTCAAGTTTGGAACCCATCGACCACATACAGACCAAAAGGTCTTTCAATTACTTCCCTCCACTTGTCAAAATATGTCAAATTTTCTTGATCACTACAACTGTAACAAAAATTCTGAGGCAACATAGAGAGGTTAATCAAATACTGCATGATTGGAAAGGCTGTGGTTGTATGAGGTGGAAAGCTGCAGAGTTGGGCTGAAACAGTTCACAGAAATCCACAAGCTTGTGGTTGCCAGGAAACCACACTGGGCTGTGATTGGCTGAGCACCATTGTGAGCTGGACTTTAGGCTCTAGGATACAAGTGTGCAGTAGGAGACCTGAGTCACAATGCTGGGAGTTGCCATGGAGACCTCAGTGGCACAGAGGACCTTTTAGGGCAAGATTTAAATAGGATGAATATTCTTGGCCTTGTATGCCACAATATTCTCTCTGAAGGCTTCACTGCTCAGAATTTGTGGATGGAAATGCTTGCCAATCTACACATGGATGTACTTTCAATGGGATATGAAATATGCCAGGGCCTGGCAGATGATCTCTGCCATGTCCTATCCTTGAGCATACGCTTTTCCCTTGTCATGTCTGTCATTTGGCTGAGTCCTGTTCCCTAATCTATTCAGTCAAGACTTGCTGGCATCATTCACCTGCAGTATAAGAGCTTTCTGTGAAATTTCTCAGCAGAAATCCTCTGTAAGCACATAGCTTTGGATATGAGAGACAGTGGTGGAAGTTGAATTTCAAGGGCAGATATTTGAAAACAATGAAACAAGCCCCGAATAAGATCTTTACATGTTTCCCAGATGAATATGTTTGGAAATACGAGTGAAGATGGAGATCAAGGCTGAGAAGAGTGCACACCCATTTCAAGGTACAAAAACCAGGGAAAAACATGGGAAAGCCAGAGAGCTGGTTAATCTGATGTAAAAATCTTTGATCATGAAAGGAAAATTATATTCTCATGATGATATATTCAGGCTGTAGAAGTGAACTTCTCATGTTGGTTGTCCTATGTGTGGCCTTCTGCATTGGGCAGTGGATGCAGGACAGGAGATCTTCAAATAAATCTGGTGGAACACAAAATACTGAAAAAAAAAAATCAGCCTAAATCCTGTGTATTCCTTCCCTTTGAGAACATATATGGATAGTGTACGAAGTTTCAAAAGAGAAAATGTCTTTTGGGTCATGGTTTCAACAATGAAATGGTCACTTCACATAACATTTTGAATTTTGCTTTCACACTTGCTCATGTACCCAGCCTGAGTAAAGCAGAATGCAGAGTAAGCCTCTTCAATAGTTGTGCATTCCATAAGTGGTTTTAAAACCAGTGAAACCCTTTGGACTTAGTGTTTGTATTTAATTGCTTGATTGGCTTTTCAAATTGTTTGTTTTACTATTTTTAACTTTGTGAGACAGGGAAGCCCTCACTCATAGTGGTTTAGACCTCTCCAAAAGCTCTGAAGTTATTCATGTAACAGCTATTACATGTTATAAGTTTCTCCTATTAAAACTTGAAAGACAAAGAGACTCTGTTACTTTTCATCTAAATTCAGTGTTGGGCTAAATTCAGTGTTGGACTTTTTACAAGTCCTTTGAAATGTGTCCTACTCTAGTCACTGGTCATGCTGGAATTTACTTTCTTGTGAAGACAGGATTTGAGCAAATTGACACAAGTACAGTTTGCCACTATTCTGAATACCTGGTTAATTATCAAGTTCCCTAAATGGTGTGTGTTTTACTTTGATCTCTGCTCACACTTTGCTCATCCAGTTAGAACCACAGGGCTCCAGGCCATAGCGTTCCAGGCCCAAACAAGACAATTTCCATTCCGTTTTGGGAGTTCATTCGTCTCTCATAATTACTTTTTCCACAAATGTGTGCTTCAGGAGAGGCCCTGTCCAAATGTGGAGAGGCCCATTTTCATTCACTCACTTTCAGACTTTCTAAGATTTTCAGTTACTAGAGGTTTGCCCAGACTTGCCATTGTCAAGGGACAGTGCACTTCACTTGAAGTTGTGCAGTATTACTTCATGTGTCTCCGTGGAAATTCCACCAATGGGAAACTCTTCCTGTAGTCATCTCCAAGTGTTTCTGCGTAAGAAAATATAACTAACAAAGGATGTGGTTTCAAGCAGAATGAGGAAAGGATGGATTATCTTTATTTCAGTGCAGGTTGACCTTTCAAAGAAACAGTAATTCCTATGAAATAGGAGGTAAAATCTTTTGTAAAGAGACATGGACATGACACGCTCAAGTTTATGTCACTTTTTTTAAAACGCCAAGGGCATTTGAGAAATTCTTGGCTGCTGAATTGTCCCTTTTTTCAGATTTCTCTTAGGTAAGACACTCCAGCTTCTTCAAACCATGGTACTGTTCCTTCCATGTAAAAAACCAAAGCAAAAAACAAAATAAATTAAAACAAAACCCATCAAATTACGTTTGAGAGCACTCAACTGCTCAGCAGGCCCACTATTCAAGAAGCTAGAGGTACAGAAGACTCAGCTTCACCCCATGGCCTGAAGTTTTGCCTCTATCATGGCCCCTCAATTCCCTGGCATGTCCACATTAACTCATGAATCTTTACTCATTTCCTCTTCAAATGCACAGGATCCAATATATTTGAAAACTGTTCACCTGGGCTGTAATCATCCAAGGACACACCAGAGGAAGGGCAGCCACCCCCTTGCCTGGGGCCTTGGAGCTTATCACAATAGAAATGGACACCTGAACAAGGGGAGCCAAAACAAAGAGAGGCATATTCCTAAAGCCTGAAGCACAGAAGCTACCTATAGACCAGTAGTGGGATTTCACAAATTATGAAAGAATCTCTGTGCACATGCTTGGCATGGTCGCTCATGCCTCTAATCCCAGCAATCTGGGGGCTGAGGTGGATGGATCCTTGGGAGTTCCAGTCCATCTTGGCTACGAATTTATCTCAAGGCCTCTTTCAACAATGAAATAAGATGCTGTTTCCAAAAAGGGGACAACAGAAAACTAGACACACTTGGTCCAGGTCCCTGGGTTCACTACATGGGTTGTGGAGTCTAAATATTCCATGCCACGAGAAAATACCTGAGATTTTAGTGAAAGGGGCATTTACATCCCTTTTCTAAGGGTTTCCCTTTCACCATGTTACATTTGAATTCTGGGAAACCTGCTGGTGATAAGCTATCTAGCATTATGTTGGTTTAGGTATTGAGCTAGTACCTCATGTTTAGTGTTCAGGGTTATGCTGGAATGGCTGCAGACCTCCTTGAAATAGCGATTACCGAGAAGTGAACCCCAGGAAGCTGGATAGTTGAAGCAGGCACTCCAAATATTCATGCACTGCAAGGATTCACTTTCATTTTGGGACTCATCTTCTGGTTGCTGGCTTTTAGTGCTAACTGATACTACCATGGTGGCAGTAATCCAGCAGAGACTGCATGTATGGTTTGCAGGTTTGCTTCCCAAGCCACCAGAAACTTGGCAGAACCCAAATCATTGTGGCATTTTCTTTCCTCCCCTGAAACATTTGGCTTTCGAAGTTTGAAAATGGAATAGACTGGGCTAGTCAAGTATGGACCCCATGTACCACCAACAGAGCTAAAGACAGAGCCAATTACTTCCCTCCACTTGTCAAAATATGTCAAATTTGCTTGATCACCACAACTTGAAAGAAAATTCTGAGGCAACTTAGAGAGGTTAATCAAATACTGCATGATTGGAATGGCTGTGGTTGTATGAGGTGGAAAGCTGCAAAGTTGGGCTGAAAATGTTCACAGAAATCCACAGGCTTGTTGTTGCCAGGCAACCACACTGGGCTGAGACTGGCTGAACATCACTGTGAGGTGGATTTTATGCTCTAGGTTTGAAAATTTAAAAGACTGGTGTAGTCAAGTTTGGAACCCATCGACCACAGACAGTCCAAAAGTTCTTTCAATTACTTCCCTCCACTTCTCAAAATATGTCAAATTTTCTTGATCACTACAACTGTAAAAAAAATTCTGAGGCAAAATAGAGAGGCTAATCAAATACTGCATGATTGAAATGGCTGTGGTTGTATGAGGTGGAAAGCTGCAGAGTTGGGCTGGAACAGTTCACAGAAATCAACAAGCTTGTGGTTGCCAGGCAACCACACTGGGCTGTGATTGGCTGAGCACCATTGTGAGCTGGACTTTAGGCTCTAGGATACAAGTGTGCAGTAGGAGACCTGAGTCACAATGCTGGGCGTTGCCATGGAGACCTCAGTGGCACAGAGGACCTTGTAGGGCAAGATTTAAATAGGATGAATATTCCTGTCCTGGTATGCCACAATATTCTCTCTGAAGGCTTCACTGCTCAGAATTTGTGGATGGAAATGCTTGCCAATCTACACATAGATGTACTTTCTTTTTTTTTTTTTATTTAAGAGGAAAAAGAGAAAAACACAAAACAAACCAAAGCGGCGTAAGGGTACACGCAATACAGAACTACAAAACAAAACAAAACAAAACAAAACAAAACAAAACAAAACAAAACAACATAACAGTAAGAAATCACCTGCTAGTAGATTACACACTATCTTCTTGAAAATAGTTCCTCAAATCACAGTATCAAAGAATACAAGGTGGACATTCAAACAGGGAGACTGCAAACAGCTGTGTTCAATGTTCCAAAAACATTGATAAAGTGAGCTATTTAACACCCCCAAACACACTTGCTGTTATATCCGTTAGAGCTCTTTTTCTTTTTTTTTCCCTCTCTTGTTTACAACAAAATTTACACATCTTGGATTTTATTACTCCTTAGTGCTTATTACTTTCTTTGGGGGGGGAAGAATACAGTCAAATATGGCAAAACAAAGCTGTCAGTCAATACCAAGGATAGACATAGCACATGGTGTAGAACAGAGTACAAGTTTATCAACAATGGTTATCAACGTTGTCCCTTGTTTCCTTAAAAAGAATTGTCTATCTTATTAGATATTATAAAGTTGGACAAAACAGTAGAGAACAAGACTAATAAAACTTAGGCATTGTAAACATTACAGGACTTCCAATGAAGACAATAGTCAAACCAGACTGGGTATCTTAGAGAATCTTATTGTCTTCAAAGTAGTTGCCTATGTCTTCAAACTTGATACTGTCATATAGAATGGAACAGAGTCTAATCAGTCAAAACAAGATCGTGGGAATACTACAGGACTTCAAAACAAGTTAATAAGAAATCGAAAAGAGTTACTATTTATATATCCTAATTTTTTTGAATTTTTTCTTTAATTAAGACAAACATGAGAAATGACTAAATAAGTTTTTTTGAAACAATAAGGGGGAGATTGAGATAAAACAGGACATAACAATATAACAATAGAGGTCACAGCATGACTGTTTCAACAACCTAGTAGTTCACCACCTTATAACCTGACTTAATAGTAGTTACCATAGTGTCTTTTTCCTTGAAATATTTGGATAAAACTTCATATACTCTAGCTTCAAATATTTTCATATGAAGAAGCCCAGAATAAAGCCTTTCTAATTAATGAGTGAAAACTTTATAAGGCTTCAAGGCCACCTAATGGGGAATCATGATCACCACATATTTTTATATATTTGAATCATTATTTACATGAGGGAAAACATGGATGTACTTTCAATGGGATATGAAATATGCCAGGGCCTGGCAGATGATCTCTGCCATGTCCTCTGCTTGAGCATACGCTTTTCCCTTGTCATGTCTATCATTTGGCTGAGTCCTGTTCCCTAATCTATTCAGTCAAGTCTTGCTGGCATCATTCACCTGCAGTATAAGAGCTTTCTGTGAAATTTCTCAGCAGAAATCCTCTGCAAGCACATAGCTTTGGATATGAGAGACAGTGGTGGAAGTTGAATTTCAAGGGCAAATATTTGAAAACAATGAAACAAGCCCCGAATAAGATCTTTACATGTTTTCCAGATGAATATGTTTGGAAATACGGGGGAAGATGGAGATCAAGGCTGAGAAGAGTGCACACCCATTTCAAGGTACAAAAACCAGGGAAAAACATGGGAAAGCAAGAGAGCTGGTTAATCTGATGTAAAAATCTTTGATGATGAAAGGAAAATTATATTCTCATGATGATATAATCAGGCTGTAGAAGTGAACTTCTCATGTTGGTTGTCCTATGTGTGGCCTTCTGCATTGGGAAGTGGATGCAGGACAGGAGATCTTCAAATAAATCTGGTGGAACACAAAATACTGAAAAAAAATCAGCCTAAATCCTGTGTATTCCTTCCCTTTGAGAACATATATGGATAATATATGAAGTTTCAAAAGAGAAAATGTCTTTTGGGTCATGGTTTCACAATGAAATGGTCACTTCACATAACATTTTGAATTTTGCTTTCACAGTTGCTCATGTACCGGGCCTGAGTAAAGCAGAATGCAGAGTAAGCCTCTTCAATAGTTGTGCATTCCATAAGTGATTTTAAAACCAGTGAAACCCTTTGGACTTAGTGTTTGTATTCAACTGGTTGATTGGTTTTTCAAATTGTTTGTTTTACTATTTTTAACTTTGTGAGTCAGGGAAGCCCTCACTCATAGTGATTTCGACCTCTCCAAAAGCTCTGAAGTTATTCATGTAACAGCTATTACATGTTATAAGTTTCTCCTATTAAAACTTGAAAGACAAAGAGACTCAGCTACTTTTCATCTAAATGCAGTGTTGGGCTAAATTCAGTGTTGGACTTTTTACAAGTCCTTTGAAATGTGTCCTACTCTAGTCACTGGTCATGCTGGAATTTACTTTCTTGTGAAGACAGGATTTGAGCAAATTGACACAAGTACAGTTTGCCACTACTCTGGACACCTGGTTAAATATTGAGTTCCCTATATGGTGTGCGTTTTACTTTGATCTCTGCTCACACTTTGCTCATCCAGTTAGAACCACAGGGCTCCAGGCCACAGAGTTCCAGGCCCAAACAAGAAAATTTCCATTCCGTTTTGGGAGTTTATTCGTCTCTCATAATTACTTTTTCCACAAATGTGTGCTTCAGGAGAGGCCCTGTCCAAATGTGGAGAGGCCCATTTTCATTCACTCACTTTCAGACTTTCTAAGATTTTCAGTTACTAGAGGTTTGCCCAGACTTGCCATTGTCAAGGGACAGTGCACTTCACTTGAAGTTGTGCAGTATTACTTCATGTATCTCCGTAGAAATTCCACCAATGGGAAACTCTTGCTGTAGTCATCTCCAAGTGTTGTTGCATAAGAAAATATAACTAACAAAGGATGTGGTATCAAGCAGAATGAGGAGAGGAGGGATTATCTTTGTTTCAGTGCAGGTTGACCTTTCAAAGAAACAGTAATTCCTATGAAATAGGAGGTAAAATCTTTTGTAAAGAGACATGGACATGACACGCTCAAGTTTATGTCACTTTTTTTAAAACGCCAAGGGCATTTGAGAAATTCTTGGCTGCTGAATTGTCCCTTTTTTCAAATTTCTCTTAGGTAAGACACTCCAGCTTCTTCAAACCATGGTACTGTTACTTCCATGTAAAAAACCAAAGCAAAAAACAAAATAAATTAAAACAAAACCCATCAAATTACATTTGAGAGCACACAACTGCTCAGCAGGCCCACTATTCAAGAAGCTAGAGGTACAGAAGCCTCAGCCTTCATCACATGGCCTGACGTTTTGTCTCTATCATGGCCCCTCAATACCCTGGCATGTCCACATTAACGCATGAATCTTTACTCATTTCCTCTTCAAATGCACAGGATCCAATATATTTCAACCCTGTTCACCTGGGCTGTAATCATCCAAGGACACACCAGAGGAAGGGCTGCCACCCCCTTGCCTGGAACCTTGGAGCTTATCACAATAGAAATGGACACCTGAACAAGGGGAGCAAAAACAAAGAGAGGCATATTCCTAAAGCCTGAAGCACAGAAGCTACCTATAGACCAGTAGTGGGATTTCACAAATTATGTAAGAATCTCTGTGCACATGCTTGGCATGGTCGCTCATGCCTCTAATCCCAGCAATCTGGGGGCTGAGGTGGATGGATCCTTGGGAGTTCTAGTCCATCTTGGGCTATGAATTTATCTCAAGGCCTCTTTCAACAACTACATAAGATGCTGTTTCCAAAAAGAGGACAACAGAAAACTAGAAACACTTGGTCCAGGTCCCTGGGTTCACTACATGAGTTGTGGAGTCTAAATATTCCATGCCATGAGAAAATACATGGGATTTTTAGTGAAAGAGGCATTTGCATGCGTTTTCTAAGGGTTTCCCTTTTACCATGTTACGTTTGAATTCTGCGAAAACCTGCTGGTGATAAGCTATCTAGCATTATGTTGGTTTAGGTATTGAGCTGGTACCTCATGATTAGTGTTCAGGGTTAAGCTGGAATGGCTGCAGACCTCTCTGAAATAGCGATTGCAGACAAGTGTACCCCAAGGAAGCTGGATAGTTGAAGCAGGCACTCCAAATATTCATGCACTGCAAGGATTCACTTTCATTTTGGGACACATCTGCTGGTTGCTGGCTTTTAGTGCTAACTGATACTACCATGGTGGCAGTAGTCCAGCAGAGACTGCATGTATGGTTTGCAGGTTTGCTTCCCAAGCCACCAGAAACTTGGCAGAACCCAAATCATTGTGGCATTTTCTTTCCTCCCCTGAAACATTTGGCTTTTTAAGTTTGAAAATGGAATAGACTGGACTAGTAAAGTTTGGACCACATGTACCACAAACAGAGCTAAAGACAGAGCCAATTACTTCCCTCCACTTGTCAAAATATGTCAAATATGCTTGATCACCACAACTTCAAAGAAAATTCTGAGGCAACTTAGAGAGGTGAATCAAATACTGCATGATTGGAATGGCTGTGGTTGCATGAGGTGGAAAGCTGCAAAGTTGGGCTGAAACTGTTCACAGAAATCCACAGGCTTGTGGTTGCCAGGCAACCACACTTGGCTGAGATTGGCTGAACATCACTGTGAGGTGGATTTTAGGCTCTAGGTTTGAAAATTTAAAAGACTGGTGTAGTCAAGTTTGGAACCCTTCGACCACAGACAGACCAAAAGGTCTTTCAATTACTTCCCTCCACTCCTCAAAATATGTCAAATTTTCTTGATCACTACAACTGTAAAAAAAATTCTGAGGCAACATAGAGAGGCTAATCACATACTGCATGATTGGAATGGCTGTGGTTGTATGAGGTGGAAAGCTGCAGAGTTGGGCTGAAACAGTTCACAGAAATCCACAAGTTTGTGGTTGCCAGGCAACCACACTGGGCTGTGATTGGCTGAGCACCATTGTGAGCTGGACTTTAGGCTCTAGGATACAAGTGTGCAGTAGGAGACCTGAGTCACAATGCTGGGTGTTGCCATGGAGACCTCAGTGGCACAGAGGACCTTGTAGGGCAAGATTTAAGTAGGATGAATATTCTTGGCCTGGTATGCTACAATATTCTCTCTGAAGGCTTCACTGCTCAGAATTTGTGGATGGAAATGCTTGCCAATCTACAAATGGATGTACTTTCAATGGGATATGAAATATGCCAGGGCCTGGCAGATGATCTCTGCCATGTCCTATCCTTGAGCATACCCTTTTCCCTTGTCATGTCTGTCATTTGGCTGAGTACTTTTCCCTAATCTATTCAGTCAAGACTTGCTGGCATCATTCACCAGCAGTATAAGAGCTTTATGTGAAATTTCCCAGCAGAAATCCTCTGTAAGCACATAGGATATAAGAGACAGTGGTGGAAGTTGAATTATAAGGGCAGATATTTGAAAACAATGAAACAAGCCCCTAATAAGATCTTTACATGTTTCCCAGATGAACATGTTTGGAAATACAGGGGAAGATGGAGATCAAGGCTGAGAGGAGTGCACACCCATTTCAAGGTACAAAAACCAGGGAAATACATGGGAAAGCAAGAGAGCTGGTTAATCTGATGTAAAAATATTTGATGATGAAAGGAAAATTATATTCTCATTATGATATATTCAGGCTGTGGATGTGAACTTCTCATGTTGGTTGTCCTATGTGTGGCCTTCTGCATTGGGCAGTGGATGCAGGACAGGAGATCTTCAAATAAATCTGGTGGAACACAAAATACTGAAAAAAAATCAGCCTAAATCCTGTGTATTCCTTCCCTTTGAGAACATCTATGGAAAATGTATGAAGTTTCAAAAGAGAAAATGTCTATTGGGTCATGTTTTCAACAATGAAATGGTCACTTCACATAACATTTTGAATTTTGCTTTCACACTTGCTCATGTACCGGGCCAGAGTAAAGCAGAATGCAGAGTAAGCCTCTTCAATAGTTGTGCATTCCATAAGTGGTTTTAAAACCAGTGAAACCCTTTGGACTTAGTGTTTGTATTTAATTGGTTGATTGGCTTTTCCAATTGTTTGTTTAACTATTTTTAACTTTGTGAGACAGGGAAGCCCTCACTCATAGTGGTTTAGACCTCTCCAAAAGCTCTGAAGTTATTCATGTAACAGCTATTACATGTTATAAGTTTCACCTATTAAAACTTGAAAGACAGACACAGCTACTTTTCATCTTTATGCAGTGTTGGGCTAAATACACTGTTGGACTTTTTACAAGTCCTTTGAAATGTGTCCTCCTCTAGTCACTGGTCGTGCTGGAATTTACTTTCTTGTGAAGACAGGATTTGAGCAAATTGACACAAGTACAGTTTGCCACTACTCTGTACAGCTGGTCAAATATCGAGTTCCCTAAATGGTGTGTGTTTTACTTTGATCTCTGCTCACACTTTGCTCATCCAGTTAGAACCACAGGGCTCCAGGCCATAGTGTTCCAGGCCCAAAAAAGAAAATTTCCATTCCGTTTTGGGAGTTCATTCGTCTCGCATAATTACTTTTTCCACAAATGTGTGCTTCAGGAGAGGCCCTGTCCAAATGTGGAGAGGCCCATTTTCATTCACTCACTTTCAGACTTTCTAAGATTTTCAGTTACTAGAGGTTAACCCAGACTTGCCACTGTCAAGGGACAGTGCACTTCACTTGAAGTTGTGCAGTATTACTTCATGTGTCTCCGTGGAAATTCCACCAATGGGAAACACTTGCTGTAGTCATCTCCAAGTGTTTCTGCGTAAGAAAATATAACTAACAAAGGATGTGGTTTCAAGCGGAATGAGGAAAGGAGGGATTATCTTTATTTCAGTGCAGGTTGACCTTTCAAAGAAACAGTAATTCCTATGAAATAGGAGGTAAAATCTTTTGTAAAGAGACATGGACATGACACGCTCATGTTTATGTCACTTTTTTTAAAACGCCAGGGCATTTGAGAAATTCTTGGCTGCTGAATTGTCCCTTTTTTCAAATTTCTCTTAGGTAAGACACTCCACCTTCTTCAAACCATGGTACTGTTACTTCCATGTAAAAAACCAAAGCAAAAAACAAAGTAAAATAAAACAAAACCCATCAATTTACATTTGAGAGCACACAATTGCTCAGCAGGCCCACTATTCAAGAAGCTAGATGTACAGAAGCCTCAGCCTTCAGCCCATGGCCTGAAGTTTTGTCTCTATCATGGCCCCTCAATTCCCTGGCATGTCCACATTAACTCATGAATCTTTACTCATTTCCTCTTCAAATGCACAGGATCCAATATATTTGAACCCTGTTCACATGGGCTGTATTCATCCAAGGACACACCAGAGGAAAGGCAGCCCCCCCTCCCTGCCTGGGGCCTTGGTGCTTATCACAATAGAAATGGACACCTGAACAAGGGGAGCCAAAACAAAGAGAGGCATATTCCTAAAGCCTGAAGCACAGAAGCTACCTATAGACCAGTAGTGGGATTTCACCAATTATGTAAGAATCTCTGTGCACATGCTTGGCATGGTCGCTCATGCCTATAATCCCAGCAATGTGGGGGCTGAGGTTGATGGATCCTTGGGAGTTCCAGTCCATCTTGGGCTACAAATTTATCTCAAGGCCTCTTTCAACAACTACGTAAGATGCTGTTTCCAAAAAGAGGACGACAGACAACTAGACACACTTGGTCTAGGTCCCTGGGTTCACTACATGAGTTGGGGAGTCTAAATATTCCATGTCATGAGAAAATACCTGGGATTTTTAGTGAAAGGGGCATTTGCATCCCTTTTCTAAGGGTTTCCCTTTCACCATGTTACATTTCAATTCTGCGAAAACCTGCTGGTGATAAGCTATCTATCATTATGTTGGTTTAGGTATTGAGCTGGTACCTCATGTTTAGTGTTCAGGGTTATGCTGGAATGGCTGCAGACCTCCTTGAAATAGCGATTACCGAGAAGTGAACCCCAGGAAGCTGGATAGTTGAAGCAGGTACTCCAAATATTCATGCACTGCAAGGATTCACTTTCATTTTGGGACTCATCTTCTGGTTGCTGGCTTTTAGTGCTAACTGATACTACCATGGTGGCAGTAATCCCACAGAGACTGCATGTATGGTTTGCAGCTTTGCTTCCCAACCCACCAGAAACTTGGCAGAACCCAAATCATTGTGGCATTTTTTTCCTCCCATGAAACTTTTGGCTTTCTAAGTTTGAAAATTGAATAGACTGGACTAGTCAAGTTTGGACCTCATATACCACAAACAGAGCTAAAGACAGAGCCAATTACTTCCCTCCACTTGTCAAAATATGTCAGATGTGCTGGATCACGACAACTTCAAAGAAAATTCTGGGGCAACTTAGAGAGGTGAATCAAATACTGCATGATTGGAATGGCTGTGGCTGTACGAGGTTGAAAGCTGCAGAGTTGGGCTGATACTCTTCACAGAAATCCACAGGCTTGTGGTTGCCAGGCAACCACACTGGGCTGAGATTGGCTGAACTTCACTGTGAGGTGGATTTTAGGCTCTAGGTTTGAAAATTTAAAACTGTGATAGTCAACTTTGGAACCCATCGACCACATACAGACAAAAAGGTCTTTCAATTACTTCCCTCCACTTCTCAAAATATGTCAAATTTTCTTGATCACTACAAGTGTAACAAAAATTCTGAGGCAACATAGAGAGGCTAATCAAATACTGCATGATTGGAAAGGCATGGTTGTATGAGGTGGAAAGCTGCAGAATTGGGCTGAAACAGTTCACAGAAATCCACAAGCTTGTGGTTGCCAGGCAACCACACTGGGCTGTGATTGGCTGAGCACCATTGTGAGCTGGACTTTAGGCTCTAGGATACAAGTGTGCAGTAGGAGACCTGAGTCACAATGCTGGGCGTTGCCATGGAGATCTCAGTGGCACAGAGGACCTTGTAGGGCAAGATTTAAATAGGATGAATATTCTTGGCCTGGTATGTCACAGTATTCTCTCTGAAGGCTTCACTGCTCAGAATTTGTGGCTGGAAATGCTTGCCAATCTACACATGGATGTACTTTCAATGGGATATGAAATATGCCAGGGCCTGGCAGATGATCTCTGCCATGTCCTATCCTTGAGCATACCCTTTTCCCTTGTCATGTCTGTCATTTGGCTGAGTCCTGTTCCCTAAGCTATTCAGTCAAGACTTGCTGGCATCATTCACCTGCAGTATAAGAGCTTTCTGTGATATTTCTCAGCAGAAATCCTCTGCAAGCACATAGCTTTGGATATGAGAGACAGTGGTGGAAGTTGAATTTCAAGGGCAGATATTTGAAAACAATGAAACAAGCCCCGAATAAGATCTTTACATGTTTCCCAGATGAATATGTTTGGAAATATGGGGAAGATGGAGATCAAGGCTGAGAAGGGTGCACACCCATTTCAAGGTACAAAAACCAGGGAAAAACATGGGAAAGCAAGAGAGCTGGTTAATCTGATGTAAAAATCTTTGATGATGAAAGGAAAAGTATATTCTCATGATGATTTACTCAGGCTGTAGAAGTGAAGTTCTCATGTTGGTTGTCCTATGTGTGGCCTTCTGCATTGGGCAGTGGATGCAGGACAGGAGATCTTCAAATAAATCTGGTGGAACACAAAATACTGAAAAAATATCAGCCTAACTCCTGTGTATTCCTTCACTTTGAGAACATATATGGATAATGTATGAAGTTTCAAAAGAGAAAATGTCTATTGGGTCATGATTTCACCAATGATATGGTCACTTCACATAACAGTTTGAATTTTGCTTTCACAGTTGCTCATGTACCGGGCCTGAGTAAAGCAGAATGCAGAGTAAGCCTCATCAATAGTTGTGCATTCCATAAGGGGTTTTAAAACCAGTGAAACCCTTTGGACTTACTGTTTGTATTTAATTGGTTGATTGGTTTTTCAAATAGTTTTCTTTACTATTTTTAACTTTGTGAGTCAGGGAAGCCCTCACTCATAGTGATTTAGACCTCTCCAAAAGCTCTGAAGGTATTCATGTAACAACTATTACATGTTATAAATTTCTCCTATTGAAACTTGAAAGACTAACAGACTCTTCCACTTTTAAACTAAATTCCGTGTTGGGCTAAATTCAGTGTTGGACTTTTTACAAGTCCTTTGAAATGTGTCCTCCTCTAGTCACTGGTTGTGCTGGAATTTACTTTCTTGTGAAGACAGGATTTGAGCAAATTGACACAAGTACAGTTTGCCACTACTCTGGACACCTGGTTAAGTATTGAGTTTGCTAAATGGTGTGTGTTTTACTTTGATCTCTGCTCACACTTTGCTCATCCAGTTAGAACCACAGGGCTCCAGGCCATAGTGTTCCAGGCCTAAACAAGAAAATTTCCATTCTGTTTTGGGAGTTCATTCGTCTCGCATAATTACTTTTTCCACAAATGTGTGCTTCAGGAGAGGCCCTGTCCAAATGTGGAGAGGACCATTTTCATTCACTCATTTTCAGACTTTCTAAGATTTTCAGTTACTAGAGGTTTCCCCAGACTTGCCATTGTCAAGGGACAGTGCACTTCACTTGAAGTTGTGCAGTATTACTTCATGAGTCTCCATGGAAATTCCACCAATGGGAAACTCTTGCTGTAGTCATCTCCAAGTGTTGCTGCGTAAGAAAATATAACTAACAAAGGATGTGGTTTCAAGCAGAATGAGGAAAGGTGGGATTATCTTTATTTCAGTGCAGGTTGACCTTTCAAAGAAACAGTAATTCCTATGAAATAGGAGGTAAAATCTTTTGTAAAGAGACATGGACATGACACGCTCAACTTTATGTCACTTTTTATAGAACGCCAAGGGCATTTGAGAAATTCTTGGCTACTGAATTGTCCCTTTTTTCAAATTTCTCTTAGATAAGACACTCCAGCTTCTTCAAACCATGGTACTGTTCCTTCCATGTAAAAAACCAAAGGAAAACACAAAATAAATTAAAACAAACCCCATTAAATAACATTTGAGAGCACACAATTGCTCAGCAGGCCCATGTAAACACTATTCAAAAAGCTAGAGGTACAGAAGCCTCAGCCTTGAGCCCATGGCCTGAAGTTTTGTCTGTATCATGGCCCCTCAATTCCCTGGCATGTCCACATTAACTCATGAATCTTTACTCATTTCCTCTTCAAATGCACACGATCCAATATATTTGAACCCTGTTCACCTGGGAAGTAATCATCCAAGGACACACCAGAGGAAGGGCAGCCACCCCCTTGCCTGGGGCCTTGGAGCTTATCACAATTGAAATTGACACCTGAACAAGAGGAGCCAAAACAAAGAGAGACATATTCCTAAAGCCTGAAGCATAGAAGCTACCTATAGACCAGTAGTGGGGTTTCAGAAATTATGTAAGAATCTCTGTGACCATGCTTGGCATGGTCGCTCATGCCTATAATCCCAGCCATCTGTGGGCTGAAGGTGGATGGATCCTTGGGAGTTCCACTCCATCTTGGGCTACAAATTTATCTCAAGGCCTCTTTCAACAACTACATAAGATGCTGTTTCCAAAAAGAGGACAACAGAAAACTAGACACACTTGGTCCAGGTCCCTGGGTTCACTACATGAGTTGTGGAGTCTAAATATTCCATGCCATGAGAAAATACCTGGGATTTTTAGGGAAAGGGGCATTTGCATCCCGTTTCTAAGGGTTTCCCTTTCACCATGTTACATTTGAATTCTGTGAAGTCCTGCTGGTGATAAGCTATCTAGTATTATGTTGGTTTAGGTATTGAGCTAGTACCTCATGTTTAGTGTTCAGGGTTATGCTGGAATGGATGCAGACCTCCTTGAAATAGCGATTGCAGGCATGCGAACCCCGAGGAAGCTGGATAGTTGAAGTAGGCACTCCAAATATTCATGCACTGCAAGGATTCAGTTTCATTTGGGACTCATCTTCTGGTTGCTGGCTTTTAGTGCTAAATGATACTAACATGGTGGCAGTAATCCAGCAGAGATTTCATGTATGGTTTGCAGGTTTGCTTCCCAAGCCACCAGAAACTTGGCAGAACCTAAATCATTGTGGCATTTTCTTTCCTACCCTGAACATTTGGCTTTCTAAGTTTGAAAATTGAATACACTTGGGTAGTCAAGTTTGGACCCCATGTACCACAAACTGAGCTAAAGACAGAGCCAATTACGTCCCTCCACTTGTCAAAATAAGTCAAATTTGCTTTATCACCACAACTTCAAAGAAAATTCGGGGGCAACTTAGAGAGGTGAATCAAATACTGCATGATTGGAATGGCTGTGGTTTTATCAGGTGGAGAGCTGCCGAGTTGGGCTGAAACTGTTCACAGAAATCCACAGGCTTGTGGTTGCCAGGCAGCCACACTGGGCTGAGATTGGCTGAACATTACTGTGAGGTGGATTTTAGGCTCTAGGTGTGAAAATTTATAAGACTGGGTTAGTCAAGTTTGGAAGACATAGACCTCCGACATACCAAAACGTTTTCCAATTACTTCCCTCCACTTCTCAAAATATGTCCAATTTTCTTGATCACTACAACTGTAAAAAAAATCTGAGGAAACATAGAGAGGCTAATCAAATACTGCACGATTGGAATGGCTGTGGTTGTTTGAGGTGGAAAGCTGCAGAGTTGGGCTGAAACAGTTCACAGAAATCCACAAACTTGTGGTTGCCAGGCAACCACACTGAGCTGTGATTGGCTGAGCACCATTGTGAGCTGGATTTTAGGCTCTAGGATACAAGTGTGCAGTAGGAGACCTGAGTCACAATGCTGGGCGTTGCCATGGAGACCTCAGTGGCACAGAGGACCTTGTAGGGCAAGATTTAAATAGGATGAATATTCTTGGCCTGGTATGCCACAATATTCACTATGAAGGCTTCACTGCTCAGAATTTGTGGATGGAAATGCTTGCCAATCTACACATGGATGTACTTTCAATGGGATATGAAATATGCCAGGGCCTGGCAGATGATCTCTGCCATGTCCTATCCTTGAGCATACCCTTTTCCCTTGTCATGTCTGTCATTTGGCTGAGTCCTGTTCCCTAAGCTATTCAGTCAAGACTTGCTGGCATCATTCACGTGCAGTACAAGAGCTTTCTGTGAAACTTATCAGCAGAAATCCTCTGCAAGCACATAGCTTTGGATATGAGAGACAGTGGTGGAAGTTGAATTTCAAGGGCAGATATTTGAAAACAATGAAACAAGCCCCGAATAAGATCTTTACATGTATCCCAGATGAATATGTTTGGAAATACGGGGGAAGATGGAGATCAAGGCTGAGAAGAGTGCACACCCATTTCAAGGTACAAAAACCAGGGAAAAACATGGGAAAGCAAGAGAGCTGGTTAAACTGATGTAAAAATCTTTGATGATGAAAGGAAAAGTATATTCTCATGATGATTTAATCAGGCTGTAGAAGTGAAGTTCTCACGTTGGTTGTCCTAGGTGTGGCCTTCTGCATAAGGCAGTGGATGCAGGACAGGAGATCTTCAAATAAATCTGGTGGAACACAAAATACTGAAAAAAAATCAGCCTAAATCCTGTGTATTCCTTCCCTTTGAGAACATATATGGATAATGTATGAAGTTTCAAAAGAGAAAATGTCTATTGGGTCATGGTTTCACCAATGAAATGGTCACTTCACATAACATTTTGAATTTTGCTTTCACACTTGCTCATGTACCGGGCCTGAGTAAAGCAGAATGCAGAGTAAGCCTCTTCAATAGTTGTGCATTCCATAAGTGGTTTTAAAACCAGTGAAATCCTTTGGACTTAGTGTTTGTATTTAATTGGTTCGTTTGGTTTTCAAATTGTTTGTTTCACTATTTTTAACTTTGTGAGTCAGGGAAGCCCTCACTCATAGTGATTTAAACCTCTCCAAAAGCTCTGAAGTTATTCATGTGACAGCTATTACATGTTATAAGTTTCTCTTATTAAAACTTGAAAGACTAACAGACTCTGCTACTTTTCATCTAAACTCACTGTTGGGCTAAATTCAGTGTTGGACTTTTTACAAGTCCTTTGAAATGTGTCCTCCTCTAGTCACTGGTCGTGCTGGAGTTTACTTTCTTGTGAAGACAGGATTTGAGCAAATTGACACAAGTACAGTTTGCCACTACTCTGGACGCCTGGTTAAATATCGAGTTCCCTAAATGGTGTGTGTTTTACTTTGATCTCTGCTCACACTTTGCTCATCCAATAAGAACCACAGGCCTCCAGGCCATAGCGTTCCAGGCCCAAACAAGAAAATTTCCATTCCATTTTGGGAGTTCATTCCTCGCTCATAATTAGTATTTCCACAAATATGTGCTTCAGGAGAGGCCCTGTGAAATGTGGAGAGGCCCATTTTCATTCACTCACTTTCAGACTTTCTAAGATTTTCAGTTACTAGAAGTTTGCCCAGACTTGCCATTGTCAAGGGACAGTGCAATTCACTTGACGTTGTGCAGTATTTCTTCATGTGTCTCTGTGGGAATTCCACCATTGGGAAACTCTTGCTGTAGTCATCTCCAAGTGTTTCTGCGTAAGAAAATATAACTAACAAAGGATGTGGTTTCAAGCAGAATGAGGAAAGGAGGGATTATCTTTATTCCAGTGCAGGTTGATCTTTCAAAGAAACAGTAATTCCTATGAAATAGGAGGTAAAATCTTTTGTAAAGATACCTGGACATGACACGCTCAATTTTATGTCACTTTTTTTAAAACGCCAAGGGCATTTGAGAAATTCTTGGCTGCTGAATTGTCCCTTTTTTCAAATTTCTCTTAGGTAAGACACTCCAACTTCTTCAAACCATGGTACTGTTCCTTCCATGTAAAAAACCAAAGGAAAAAACAAAATAAATTAAAACAAATCCCATTAAATAACATTTGAGAGCACACAATTGATCAGCAGGCTCTTGTGAACACTATTCAAGAAGCTAGAGGTACAGAAGCCTCAGCCTTCAGCCCATGGCCTGAAGTTTTGTCTGTATCATGGCCCCTCAATTCCCTGGTATGTCCACATTAACTCATGAATCTTTACTCATTTCCTTTTCAAATGCACAGGATACAATATATTTGAACCCTGTTCACCTGGGCGGTAATCATCCAATGACACACCAGAGAAAGGGCAGCCACCCCCTTTCCTGGGGCCTTGGAGCTTATCAAAATAGAAATGGACACCTGAACAAGGGGAGCCAAAACAAAGAGAGTCATATTCCTAAAGCCTGAAGCACAGAAGCTACATATAAACCAGTAGTGGGATTTCACAAATTATGTAAGAATCTCTGTGCACACGCTTGACATGGTCGCTCATGCCTATAATCCCAGCCATCTGGGGGCTGAGGTGGATGGATCCTTGGGAGTTCCAGTCCATCGTGGGCTACAAATTTATCTCAAGGCTGCTTTCAACAACTACATAAGATTCTGTTTCCAAAAAGAGGACAACAAAAGCTAGACACACTTGGTCCAGGTCCCTGGGTTCACTACGTGTGTTGTGGAGTCTAAATATTCCATCCCGTGAGAAAGTACCTGGGATTTTTAGGGAAAGTGGCATTTGCATCCCATTTCTAAGGGTTTCCCTTTCACCATGTTACATTTGATTTCTGGGAAAACCTGCTGGTGATAAGCTATCTAGTATTATGTTGGTTTAGGTATTGAGCTAGTACCTCATGTTTAGTGTTCAGGGTTTTGCTGGAATGGCTGCAGACCTCCTTGAAATAGTGATTGCAGACATGTGAACCACGAGGAAGCTGGATAGTTGAAGCAGGCATTCCAAATATTCACGCACTGCAAGGATTCACTTTCATTTTGGGACTCATCTTCTGGTTGCTGGCTTTTAGTGCTAACTGATGCTACCATGGTGGCAGTAATCGAGCAGAGACTGCATGTATGGTTTGCAGGTTTGTTTCCCAAGCCAACATAAACGTGGCAGAACCCAAATCATTGTGGCATTTTCTTTCCTTCCCTGAAACATTTGGCTTTCTGAGTTTCATAATTGAAAAGACTGGGCTAGTCACATTTGGACCCCATGTACCACAAACAGAGCTAAAGACAGAGCCAATTACTTCCCTCCACTTGTCAAAATATGTCAAATTTGCTTGATCACCACAACTTCAAAGAAAATTCTGAGGCAACCTAGAGAGGTGAATCAAATACTGCATGATTGGAATGGCTATGGTTGTATGAGGTGGAAAGCTGCAGAGTTGGGCTGAAACTGTTCACAGAAATCCACAGGCTTGTGGTTGCCAGGCAACCACACTTGGCTGAGATTGGCTGAACATCACTGTGAGGGGGATTTTAGGCTCTAGGTTTGAAAATTTAAAAGACTGGGAGAGTCAAGTTTGGAACCCATCGACCACAGAGAGACCAAAAGTGTTTTCAATTACTTCCCTCCACTTCTCAAAAATCTCAAATTTTGTTGATCACTACAACTGTAAAAAAAATTCTGAGGCAACATAGAGAGGCTAATCAAATACTGCATGATTGGAATGGCTGTGGTTGTATGAGGTGGAAAGCTGCAGAGTTGGGCTGAAACAGTTCACAGAAATCCACAAGCTTGTGGTTGCCAGGCAACCACACTGGGCTGTGATTGGCTGAGCACCATTGTGAGCTGGACTTAGGCTCTAGGATACAAGTTTACAGTAGGAGACCTGAGTCACAATGCTGGGCGTTGCCATGGAGACCTCAGTGGCACAGAGGACCTTGTAGGGCAAGATTTAAATAGAATGTATATTCTTGGCCTAGTATGCCACAATATTCTCTCTGAAGGCTTCACTGCTCAGAATTTGTGGATGGAAATGCTTACCAATCTACACATGGATGTACTTTCAATGGGATATGAAATATGCCAGGGCCTGGCAGATGATCTCTGCCATGTCCTATCCTTGAGCATATGCATTTCCCTTGTCATGTCTGTCATTTGACTGAGTCCTATTCCCTAAGCTATTCAGTCAAGACTTTCTGGCATCATTCACCTGCAGTATAAGAGCTTTCTGTGAAATTTCTCAGCAGAAATCCTCTGCAAGCACATAGCTTTGGATATGAGAGACAGTGGTGGAAGTTGAATTTCAAGGGTAGATATTTGAAAACAATGAAACAAGCCCCGAGTAAGATCTTTACATGTTTCCCAGATGAATATGTTTGGAAATACGGGGGAAGATGGAGGTCAAGGCTGAGAAGAGTGCACACCCATTTCAAGGTACAAAAACCAGGGAAAAACCTTGGAAAGCAAGAGAGCTGGTTAATCTGATGTGAAAATCTTTGATGATGAAAGGAAAATTATATTCTCATGATGATATAATCAGGCTGTAGAAGTGAACTTCTCATGTTGGTTGTCCTATGTGTGGCCTTCTGCATTGGGCAGCGGATGTAGGACAGGAGATCTTCAAATAAATCTGGTGGATCACAAAATACTGAAAAAAAAATAGGCCTAAATCCTGTGTATTCCTTCACTTTGAGAACATATATGGGTAATGTAGGAAGTTTCAAAAGAGAAAATGTCTATTTGGTCATGGTTTCACCAATGAAATGGTCACTTCACATAACATTTTGAATTTTGCTTTCACACTTGCTCATGTACCGGGCCTGAGTAAAGCAGAATGCAAAGTAAGCCTCATCAATAGTTGTGCATTCCATAAGAGGTTTTAAAACCAGTGAAACCCTTTGGACTTAGTGTTTGTATTTAATTGGTTGACTGGTTTTTCAAATTGTTTGATTTACTATTTTTAACTTTGTGAGTCAGGGAAGCCCTCACTCATAGTGATTTAGACCTCTCCAAAAGCTCTGAAGTTATTCATGTAACAGCTATTACATGTTATATGTTTTTCCTATTAAAACTTGAAAGACTAACAGACTCTGCTACTTTTCATCTAAATTCAGTGTTGGGCTAAATTCAGTGTTGGACTTTTTACAAGTCCTTTGAAATGTGTCCTCCTCTAGTCACTGGTTGTGCTGGAATATACTTTCTTGTGAAGACAGGATTTGAGCAAATTGACACAAGTACAGTTTTCCACTACTCTGGACACCTGGTGAAATATCGAGTTCCCTAAATGGTGTGTGTTTTACTTTGATCTCTGCTGACACTTTGCTCATCCACTTAGAACCACAGGGATCCAGGGCATAGCGTTCCAGGCTTAAAGAAGAAAATTTCCATTCCGTTTTGGAAGTTCATTAGTCTCTCATAATTAGTTTTTCCACAAATGTGTGCTTCAGGAGAGGCCCTTTCCAAATGTGGAGAGGCCCATTTTCATTCACTCACTTTCAGACTTTCTAAGATTTTCAGTTACTAGAGGTTTGCCCAGACTTGCCATTGTCAAGGGGTAGTGCACTTCACTTGAAGTTGTGCAGTATTACTTCATGTGTCTCCGTGGAAATTCCACCAATTGGAAAGTCTTGCTGTAGACATCTCCAAGTGTATTTGCGTAAGAAAATATAACTAACAAAGGATGTGGTTTCAAGCAGAATGAGGAAAGGAGGGATTATTTTTATTTCAGTGCAGGTTGATTTTTCAAAGAAACAGTAATTCCTATGAAATAGGAGGTAAAATCTTTTGTAAAGATACATGGACATGACATGCTCAATTTATTTCACTTTTTTTTTAAAACGCCAAGGGCATTTGAGAAATTCTTGGCTGCTGAATTGTCCCTTTTTTCAAATTTCTCTTAGGTAAGACAGTCCAGCTTCTTCAATCCATGGTACTGTTCCTTCCATGTAAAAAACCAAAGGAAAAAACAAAATAAATTAAAACAAAACCCATTAAATAACATTTGAGAGCACACAATTGCTCAGCAGGCCCATGTAAACACTATTCAAGAAGCAAGAGGTACAGAAGACTCAGCTTCACCCCATGGCCTGAAGTATTGTCTCTATCATGGCCCCTCAATTCCCTTGCATGTCCACATTAACTCATGAATCTTTACTCATTTCCTTTTCAAATGCACAGGATACAATATATTTGAACCCTGTTCACCTGATCAGTAATCATCCAAGGACACACCAGAGGAAGGCCAGCCACTCCCTTGCCTGGGGCCTTGGAGCTTATCACAATAGAAATGGACACCTGAACAAGGGGAGCCAAAACAAAGAGAGGCATATTCCTAAAGCCTGAAGCACAGAAGCTACCTATAGACCAGTAGTGGGATTTCACAAATTATGTAAGAATCTCTGTGCACATGCTTGGCATGGTCGCTCATGCCTATAATCCCAGCAATCTGGGGGCTGATGTGGATGGATCCTTGGGAGTTCCATTGCATCTTGGGCTATGAATTTATCTCAAGGTCTCTTTCAACAACTACATAAGATGCTGTTTCCAAAAGAGGACAACAGAAAACTAGACACACTTGGTCTAGGTCCCTGGGTTCACTACATGAGTTGTGGAGTCTAAATATCCCATGCCATGAGAAAATACCTCGGATTTTTAGGGAAAGGGGCATTTGCATCCCTTTTCGAAGGGTTTCCCTTTCACCATGTTACATTTGAATTCTGGGAAAACCTGCTGGTGATAAGCTATCTAGCATTATGTTGGTTTAGGTATTGAGCTAGTACCTCATGTTTAGTGTTCAGGGTTATGCTGGAATGACTGCAGACCTCGTTGAAATAGCGATTGCAGACAAGTGAACCCCAAGGAAGCTGGATAGTTGAAGCAGGCACTCCAAATATTCATGCACTGCAAGGATTCACTTTCATTTTGGGTCTCATCTTCTGGTTGCTGGCTTTTAGTGCTAACTGATACTACCATGGTGGCAGTAATCCAGCAGAGACTGCATGTATGGTTTGCAGGTTTGCTTCCCAAGCCACCAGAAACTTGGCCGAACCCAAATCATTGTGGCATTTTCTTTCGTCCCCTGAAAGATTTGGCTTTCTAAGTTTGATAATTGAATAGACTGGGCTAGTCACGTTTGGACCCCATATACCACAAAAAGAGCTAAACACAGAGCCAATTACTTCACTCCACTTGTCAAAGTACGTCAAATGTGCTTGATCACCACAACTTCAAAGAAAATTTTGAGGCAACTTAGAGAGGTGAATCAAATACTGCATGATTGGAATGGCTGTGGTTGTATGAGGTGGAAAGCTGCCGAGTTGGGCTGAAACTGTTCACAGAAATCCACAGGCTTGTGGTTGCCAGGCAACCACACTGGGCTGAGATTGGCTGAACATCACTGTGAGGGGGATTTTAGGCTCTAGGTTTGAAAATTTAAAAGACTGGGGTAGTCAAGTTTGGAACCCATCGACCACAGACAGACCAAAAGGTTTTTCAATTACTTCCCTCCACTTCTCAAAATATGTCAAATTTTCTTGATTACTACAACTGTAACAAAAACTCTGAGGCAACATAGAGAGGCTAATGAACTACTGCATGATTGGAATGGCTGTGGTTGTATGAGGTGGAAAGCTGCAGAGTTGGGCTGAAACAGTTCACAGAAATCCACAAGCTTGTGGTTGCCAGGCAACCACACTGGGCTGTGATTGGCTGAGCACCATTGTGAGCTGGACTTTAGGCTCTAGGTTACAAGTGTGCAGTAGGAGACCTGAGTCACAATGCTGGGCGTTGCCGTGGAGACCTCAGTGGCACAGAGGACCTTTTAGGGCAAGATTTAAATAGGATGAATATTCTTGGCCTTGTATGCCACAATATTCTCTCTGAAGGCTTCACTGCTCAGAATTTGTGGATGGAAATGCTTGCCAATCTAGACATGGATGTACTTTCAATGGGATATGAAATATGCCAGGGGCTGGCAGATGATCTCTGCCATGTCCTATCCTTGAGCATACGCTTTTCCCTTGTCATGTCTGTCATTTGGCTGAGTCCTGTTCCCTAAGCTATTCAGTCAAGACTTGCTGGCATCATTCACCTGCAGTATAAGAGCTTTCTGTGATATTTCTCAGCAGAAATCCTCTGCAAGCACATAGCTTTGGATATGAGAGACAGTGGTGGAAGTTGAATTTCAAGGGCAGATATTTGAAAACAATGAAACAAGCCACGAATAAGATCTTCACATGTTTCCCAGATGAATATGTTTGGAAATATGGGGGAAGATGGAGATCAAGGCTGAGAAGAGTGCACACCCATTTCAAGGTACAAAAACCAGGGAAAAAGATGGGAAAGCAAGAGAGCTGGTTAATCTGATGTAAAAATATTTGATGATAAACGAAAACTATATTCTCATGATGATTTAACCAGGCTGTAGAAGTGTAGTTCTCATGTTGGTTGTCCTATGCGTGGCCTTCTGCATTGGGCAGTGGATGCAGGACAGGAGATCTTCAAATAAATCTCGTGGAACACAAAATACTGAAAAAAATCAGCCTAAATCCTGTGTATTCCTTCTATTTGAGAACATATATGGATAATGTACGAAGTTTCAAAAGAGAAAATGTCTATTGGGTCATGGTTTCACCAATGAAATGGTCACTTCACATAACATTTTGAATTTTGCTTTCACACTTGCTCATGTACCGGGCCTGAGTAAAGCAGAATGCAGAGTAAGCCTCTTCAATAGTTGTGCATTCCATAAGTGGTTTTAAAACCAGTGAAACCCTTTGGACTTAGTGTTTGTATTTAATTGGTTCGTTTGTTTTTCAAATTGTTTGTTTCACTATTTTTAACTTTGTGAGTCAGGGAAGCCCTCACTCATAGTGATTTAAACCTCTCCAAAAGCTCTGAAGTTATTCATGTGACAGCTATTACATGTTATAAGTTTCTCTTATTAAAACTTGAAAGACTAACAGACTCTGCTACTTTTCATCTAAACTCACTGTTGGGCTAAATTCAGTGTTGGACTTTTTACAAGTCCTTTGAAATGTGTCCTCCTCTAGTCACTGGTCGTGCTGGAGTTTACTTTCTTGTGAAGACAGGATTTGAGCAAATTGACACAAGTACAGTTTGCCACTACTCTGGACACCTGGTTAAATATCGAGTTCCCTAAATGGTGTGTGTTTTACTTTGATCTCTGCTCACACTTTGCTCATCCAATAAGAACCACAGGCCTCCAGGCCATAGCGTTTCAGGCCCAAACAAGAAAATTTCCATTCCATTTTGGGAGTTCATTCCTCGCTCATAATTAGTATTTCCACAAATGTGTGCTTCAGGAGAGGCCCTGTGAAATGTGGAGAGGCCCATTTTCATTCACTCACTTTCAGACTTTCTAAGATTTTCAGTTACTAGAAGTTTGCCCAGACTTGCCATTGTCAAGGGACAGTGCAATTCACTTGACGTTGTGCAGTATTTCTTCATGTGTCTCTGTGGGAATTCCACCATTGGGAAACTCTTGCTGTAGTCATCTCCAAGTGTTTCTGCGTAAGAAAATATAACTAACAAAGGATGTGGTTTCAAGCAGAATGAGGAAAGGAGGGATTATCTTTATTCCAGTGCAGGTTGATCTTTCAAAGAAACAGTAATTCCTATGAAATAGGAGGTAAAATCTTTTGTAAAGATACCTGGACATGACACGCTCAATTTTATGTCACTTTTTTTAAAACGCCAAGGGCATTTGAGAAATTCTTGGCTGCTGAATTGTCCCTTTTTTCAAATTTCTCTTAGGTAAGACACTCCAACTTCTTCAAACCATGGTACTGTTCCTTCCATGTAAAAAACCAAAGGAAAAAACAAAATAAATTAAAACAAATCCCATTAAATAACATTTGAGAGCACACAATTGATCAGCAGGCTCTTGTGAACACTATTCAAGAAGCTAGAGGTACAGAAGCCTCAGCCTTCAGCCCATGGCCTGAAGTTTTGTCTGTATCATGGCCCCTCAATTCCCTGGTATGTCCACATTAACTCATGAATCTTTACTCATTTCCTTTTCAAATGCACAGGATACAATATATTTGAACCCTGTTCACCTGGGCGGTAATCATCCAATGACACACCAGAGAAAGGGCAGCCACCCCCTTTCCTGGGGCCTTGGAGCTTATCAAAATAGAAATGGACACCTGAACAAGGGGAGCCAAAACAAAGAGAGTCATATTCCTAAAGCCTGAAGCACAGAAGCTACATATAGACCAGTAGTGGGATTTCACAAATTATGTAAGAATCTCTGTGCACACGCTTGGCATGGTCGCTCATGCCTATAATCCCAGCCATCTGGGGGCTGAGGTGGATGGATCCTTGGGAGTTCCAGTCCATCGTGGGCTACAAATTTATCTCAAGGCTGCTTTCAACAACTACATAAGATTCTGTTTCCAAAAAGAGGACAACGAAACCTAGACACACTTGGTCCAGGTCCCTGGGTTCACTACATGTGTTGTGGAGTCTAAATATTCCATCCCGTGAGAAAGTACCTGGGATTTTTAGGGAAAGTGGCATTTGCATCCCATTTCTAAGGGTTTCCCTTTCACCATGTTACATTTGATTTCTGGGAAAACCTGCTGGTGATAAGCTATCTAGTATTATGTTGGTTTAGGTATTGAGCTAGTACCTCATGTTTAGTGTTCAGGGTTTTGCTGGAATGGATGCAGACCTCCTTGAAATAGTGATTGCAGACATGTGAACCACGAGGAAGCTGGATAGTTGAAGCAGGCATTCCAAATATTCACGCACTGCAAGGATTCACTTTCATTTTGGGACTCATCTTCTGGTTGCTGGCTTTTAGTGCTAACTGATGCTACCATGGTGGCAGTAATCGAGCAGAGACTGCATGTATGGTTTGCAGGTTTGTTTCCCAAGCCAACATAAACTTGGCAGAACCCAAATCATTGTGGCATTTTCTTTCCTTCCCTGAAACATTTGGCTTTCTGAGTTTCATAATTGAAAAGACTGGGCTAGTCACATTTGGACCCCATGTACCACAAACAGAGCTAAAGACAGAGCCAATTACTTCCCTCCACTTGTCAAAATATGTCAAATTTGCTTGATCACCACAACTTCAAAGAAAATTCTGAGGCAACCTAGAGAGGTGAATCAAATACTGCATGATTGGAATGGCTATGGTTGTATGAGGTGGAAAGCTGCAGAGTTGGGCTGAAACTGTTCACAGAAATCCACAGGCTTGTGGTTGCCAGGCAACCACACTTGGCTGAGATTGGCTGAACATCACTGTGAGGGGGATTTTAGGCTCTAGGTTTGAAAATTTAAAAGACTGGGAGAGTCAAGTTTGGAACCCATCGACCACAGACAGACCAAAAGTGTTTTCAATTACTTCCCTCCACTTCTCAAAAATCTCAAATTTAGTTGATCACTACAACTGTAAAAAAAATTTCTGAGGCAACATAGAGAGGCTAATCAAATACTGCATGATTGGAATGGCTGTGGTTGTATGAGGTGGAAAGCTGCAGAGTTGGGCTGAAACAGTTCACAGAAATCCACAAGCTTGTGGTTGCCAGGCAACCACATTGGGCTGTGATTGGCTGAGCACCATTGTGAGCTGGACTTAGGCTCTAGGATACAAGTTTGCAGTAGGAGACCTGAGTCACAATGCTGGGCATTGCCATGGAGACCTCAGTGGCACAGAGGAACTTGTAGGGCAAGATTTAAATAGAATGTATATTCTTGGCCTGGTATGCCACAATATTCTCTCTGAAGGCTTCACTGCTCAGAATTTGTGGATGGAAATGCTTGCCAATCTAGACATGGATGTACTTTCAATGGGATATGAAATATGCCAGGGGCTGGCAGATGATCTCTGCCATGTCCTATCCTTGAGCATACGCTTTTCCCTTGTCATGTCTGTCATTTGGCTGAGTCCTGTTCCCTAAGCTATTCAGTCAAGACTTGCTGGCATCATTCACCTGCAGTATAAGAGCTTTCTGTGATATTTCTCAGCAGAAATCCTCTGCAAGCACCTAGCTTTGGATATGAGAGACAGTGGTGGAAGTTGAATTTCAAGGGCAGATATTTGAAAACAATGAAACAAGCCACGAATTAGATCTTTACATGTTTCCCAGATGAATATGTTTGGAAATATGGGGGAAGATGGAGATCAAGGCTGAGAAGAGTGCACACCCATTTCAAGGTACAAAAACCAGGGAAAAAATGGGAAAGCAAGAGAGCTGGTTAATCTGATGTAAAAATATTTGATGATAAACGAAAACTATATTCTCATGATGATTTAACCAGGCTGTAGAAGTGAAGTTCTCATGTTGGTTGTCCTATGCGTGGCATTCTGCATTGGGCAGTGGATGCAGGACAGGAGATCTTCAAATAAATCTCATGGAACACAAAATACTGAAAAAAATCAGCCTAAATCCTGTGTATTCCTTCACATTGAGAACATATATGGATAATGTACGAAGTTTCAAAAGAGAAAATGTCTATTGGGTCATGGTTTCACCAATGAAATGGTCACTTCACATCACATTTTGAATTTTGCTTTCACACTTGCTCATGTACCCGGCCTGAGTAAAGCAGAATGCAGAGTAAGCCTCTTCAATAGTTGTGCATTCCATAAGTGGTTTTAAAACCAGTGAAACCCTTTGGACTTAGTGTTTGTATTTAATTGGTTCGTTTGTTTTTCTAATTGTTTGTTTCACTATTTTTAACTTTGTGAGTCAGTGAAGCCCTCACTCATAGTGATTTAAACCTCTCCAAAAGCTCTGAAGTTATTCATGTGACAGCTATTACATGTTATAAGTTTCTCTTATTAAAACTTGAAAGACTAACAGACTCTGCTACTTTTCATCTAAACTCACTGTTGGGCTAAATTCAGTGTTGGACTTTTTACAAGTCCTTTGAAATGTGTCCTCCTCTAGTCACTGGTCGTGCTGGAGTTTACTTTCTTGTGAAGACAGGATTTGAGCAAATTGACACAAGTACAGTTTGCCACTACTCTGGACGCCTGGTTAAATATCGAGTTCCCTAAATGGTGTGTGTTTTACTTTGATCTCTGCTCACACTTTGCTCATCCAATAAGAACCACAGGCCTCCAGGCCATAGCGTTCCAGGCCCAAACAAGAAAATTTCCATTCCATTTTGGGAGTTCATTCCTCGCTCATAATTAGTATTTCCACAAATGTGTGCTTCAGGAGAGGCCCTGTGAAATGTGGAGAGGCCCATTTTCATTCACTCACTTTCAGACTTTCTAAGATTTTCAGTTACTAGAAGTTTGCCCAGACTTGCCATTGTCAAGGGACAGTGCAATTCACTTGACGTTGTGCAGTATTTCTTCATGTGTCTCTGTGGGAATTCCACCATTGGGAAACTCTTGCTGTAGTCATCTCCAAGTGTTTCTGCGTAAGAAAATATAACTAACAAAGGATGTGGTTTCAAGCAGAATGAGGAAAGGAGGGATTATCTTTATTCCAGTGCAGGTTGATCTTTCAAAGAAACAGTAATTCCTATGAAATAGGAGGTAAAATCTTTTGTAAAGATACCTGGACATGACACGCTCAATTTTATGTCACTTTTTTTAAAACGCCAAGGGCATTTGAGAAATTCTTGGCTGCTGAATTGTCCCTTTTTTCAAATTTCTCTTAGGTAAGACACTCCAACTTCTTCAAACCATGGTACTGTTCCTTCCATGTAAAAAACCAAAGGAAAAAACAAAATAAATTAAAACAAATCCCATTAAATAACATTTGAGAGCACACAATTGATCAGCAGGCTCTTGTGAACACTATTCAAGAAGCTAGAGGTACAGAAGCCTCAGCCTTCAGCCCATGGCCTGAAGTTTTGTCTGTATCATGGCCCCTCAATTCCCTGGTATGTCCACATTAACTCATGAATCTTTACTCATTTCCTTTTCAAATGCACAGGATACAATATATTTGAACCCTGTTCACCTGGGCCTTAATCATCCAATGACACACCAGAGAAAGGGCAGCCACCCCCTTTCCTGGGGCCTTGGAGCTTATCAAAATAGAAATGGACACCTGAACAAGGGGAGCCAAAACAAAGAGAGTCATATTCCTAAAGCCTGAAGCACAGAAGCTACATATAGACCAGTAGTGGGATTTCACAAATTATGTAAGAATCTCTGTGCACACGCTTGGCATGGTCGCTCATGCCTATAATCCCAGCCATCTGGGGGCTGAGGTGGATGGATCCTTGGGAGTTCCAGTCCATCGTGGGCTACAAATTTATCTCAAGGCTGCTTTCAACAACTACATAAGATTCTGTTTCCAAAAAGAGGACAACAAAACCTAGACACACTTGGTCCAGGTCCCTGGGTTCACTACGTGTGTTGTGGAGTCTAAATATTCCATCCCGTGAGAAAGTACCTGGGATTTTTAGGGAAAGTGGCATTTGCATCCCATTTCTAAGGGTTTCCCTTTCACCATGTTACATTTGATTTCTGGGAAAACCTGCTGGTGATAAGCTATCTAGTATTATGTTGGTTTAGGTATTGAGCTAGTACCTCATGTTTAGTGTTCAGGGTTTTGCTGGAATGGCTGCAGACCTCCTTGAAATAGTGATTGCAGACATGTGAACCACGAGGAAGCTGGATAGTTGAAGCAGGCATTCCAAATATTCACGCACTGCAAGGATTCACTTTCATTTTGGGACTCATCTTCTGGTTGCTGGCTTTTAGTGCTAACTGATGCTACCATGGTGGCAGTAATCGAGCAGAGACTGCATGTATGGTTTGCAGGTTTGTTTCCCAAGCCAACATAAACTTGGCAGAACCCAAATCATTGTGGCATTTTCTTTCCTTCCCTGAAACATTTGGCTTTCTGAGTTTCATAATTGAAAAGACTGGGCTAGTCACATTTGGACCCCATGTACCACAAACAGAGCTAAAGACAGAGCCAATTACTTCCCTCCACTTGTCAAAATATGTCAAATTTGCTTGATCACCACAACTTCAAAGAAAATTCTGAGGCAACCTAGAGAGGTGAATCAAATACTGCATGATTGGAATGGCTATGGTTGTATGAGGTGGAAAGCTGCAGAGTTGGGCTGAAACTGTTCACAGAAATCCACAGGCTTGTGGTTGCCAGGCAACCACACTTGGCTGAGATTGGCTGAACATCACTGTGAGGGGGATTTTAGGCTCTAGGTTTGAAAATTTAAAAGACTGGGAGAGTCAAGTTTGGAACCCATCGACCACAGACAGACCAAAAGTGTTTTCAATTACTTCCCTCCACTTCTCAAAAATCTCAAATTTTGTTGATCACTACAACTGTAAAAAAAATTCTGAGGCAACATAGAGAGGCTAATCAAATACTGCATGATTGGAATGGCTGTGGTTTTATGAGGTGGAAAGCTGCAGAGTTGGGCTGAAACAGTTCACAGAAATCCACAAGCTTGTGGTTGCCAGGCAACCACACTGGGCTGTGATTGGCTGAGCACCATTGTGAGCTGGACTTAGGCTCTAGGATACAAGTTTGCAGTAGGAGACCTGAGTCACAATGCTGGGCATTGCCATGGAGACCTCAGTGGCACAGAGGACCTTGTAGGGCAAGATTTAAATAGAATGTATATTCTTGGCCTAGTATGCCACAATATTCTCTCTGAAGGCTTCACTGCTCAGAATTTGTGGATGGAAATGCTTGCCAATCTAGACATGGATGTACTTTCAATGGGATATGAAATATGCCAGGGCCTGGCAGATGATCTCTGCCATGTCCTATCCTTGAGCATACGCTTTTCCCTTGTCATGTCTGTCATTTGGCTGAGTCCTGTTCCCTAAGCTATTCAGTCAAGACTTGCTGGCATCATTCACCTGCAGTATAAGAGCTTTCTGTGAAATTTCTCAGCAGAAATCCTCTGCAAGCACATAGCTTTGGATATGAGAGACAGTGGTGGAAGTTGAATTTCAAGGGTAGATATTTGAAAACAATGAAACAAGCCCCGAGTAAGGTCTTTACATGTTTCCCAGATGAATATGTTTGGAAATACGGGGGAAGATGGAGGTCAAGGCTGAGAAGAGTGCACACCCATTTCAAGGTACAAAAACCAGGGAAAAACCTTGGAAAGCAAGAGAGCTGGTTAATCTGATGTGAAAATCTTTGATGATGAAAGGAAAATTATATTCTCATGATGATATAATCAGGCTGTAGAAGTGAACTTCTCATGTTGGTTGTCCTATGTGTGGCCTTCTGCATTGGGCAGCGGATGTAGGACAGGAGATCTTCAAATAAATCTGGTGGATCACAAAATACTGAAAAAAAAATAGGCCTAAATCCTGTGTATTCCTTCACTTTGAGAACATATATGGGTAATGTAGGAAGTTTCAAAAGAGAAAATGTCTATTTGGTCATGGTTTCACCAATGAAATGGTCACTTCACATAACATTTTGAATTTTGCTTTCACACTTGCTGATGTACCGGGCCTGAGTAAAGCAGAATGCAAAGTAAGCCTCATCAATAGTTGTGCATTCCATAAGAGGTTTTAAAACCAGTGAAACCCTTTGGACTTAGTGTTTGTATTTAATTGGTTGACTGGTTTTTCAAATTGTTTGATTTACTATTTTTAACTTTGTGAGTCAGGGAAGCCCTCACTCATAGTGATTTAGACCTCTCCAAAAGCTCTGAAGTTATTCATGTAACAGCTATTACATGTTATATGTTTTTCCTATTAAAACTTGAAAGACTAACAGACTCTGCTACTTTTCATCTAAATTCAGTGTTGTGCTAAATTCAGTGTTGGACTTTTTACAAGTCCTTTGAAATGTGTCCTCCTCTAGTCACTGGTTGTGCTGGAATATACTTTCTTGTGAAGACAGGATTTGAGCAAATTGACACAAGTACAGTTTTCCACTACTCTGGACACCTGGTGAAATATCGAGTTCCCTAAATGGTGTGTGTTTTACTTTGATCTCTGCTGACACTTTGCTCATCCACTTAGAACCACAGGGATCCAGGGCATAGCGTTCCAGGCTTAAAGAAGAAAATTTCCATTCCGTTTTGGAAGTTCATTAGTCTCTCATAATTAGTTTTTCCACAAATGTGTGCTTCAGGAGAGGCCCTGTCCAAATGTGGAGAGGCCCATTTTCATTCACTCACTTTCAGACTTTCTAAGATTTTCAGTTACTAGAGGTTTGCCCAGACTTTCCATTGTCAAGGGGTAGTGCACTTCACTTGAAGTTGTGCAGTATTACTTCATGTGTCTCCGTGGAAATTCCACCAATTGGAAAGTCTTGCTGTAGACATCTCCAAGTGTATTTGCGTAAGAAAATATAACTAACAAAGGATGTGGTTTCAAGCAGAATGAGGAAAGGAGGGATTATTTTTATTTCAGTGCAGGTTGATTTTTCAAAGAAACAGTAATTCCTATGAAATAGGAGGTAAAATCTTTTGTAAAGATACATGGACATGACATGCTCAATTTATTTCACTTTTTTTTAAAACGCCAAGGGCATTTGAGAAATTCTTGGCTGCTGAATTGTCCCTTTTTTCAAATTTCTCTTAGGTAAGACAGTCCAGCTTCTTCAATCCATGGTACTGTTCCTTCCATGTAAAAAACCAAAGGAAAAAACAAAATAAATTAAAACAAAACCCATTAAATAACATTTGAGAGCACACAATTGCTCAGCAGGCCCATGTAAACACTATTCAAGAAGCAAGAGGTACAGAAGAGTCAGCTTCACCCCATGGCCTGAAGTATTGTCTCTATCATGGCCCCTCAATTCCCTTGCATGTCCACATTAACTCATGAATCTTTACTCATTTCCTTTTCAAATGCACAGGATACAATATATTTGAACCCTGTTCACCTGATCAGTAATCATCCAAGGACACACCAGAGGAAGGCCAGCCACTCCCTTGCCTGGGGCCTTGGAGCTTATCACAATAGAAATGGACACCTGAACAAGGGGAGCCAAAACAAAGAGAGGCATATTCCTAAAGCCTGAAGCACAGAAGCTACCTATAGACCAGTAGTGGGATTTCACAAATTATGTAAGAATCTCTGTGCACATGCTTGGCATGGTCGCTCATGCCTATAATCCCAGCAATCTGGGGGCTGAGGTGGATGGATCCTTGGGAGTTCCATTGCATCTTGGGCTATGAATTTATCTCAAGGCCTCTTTCAACAACTACATAAGATGCTGTTTCCAAAAGAGGACAACAGAAAACTAGACACACTTGGTCTAGGTCCCTGGGTTCACTACATGGGTTGTGGAGTCTAAATATCCCATGCCATGAGAAAATACCTCGGATTTTTAGGGAAAGGGGCATTTGCATCCCTTTTCGAAGGGTTTCCCTTTCACCATGTTACATTTGAATTCTGGGAAAACATGCTGGTGATAAGCTATCTAGCATTATGTTGGTTTAGGTATTGAGCTAGTACCTCATGTTTAGTGTTCAGGGTTATGCTGGAATGGCTGCAGACCTCTTTGAAATAGCGATTGCAGACAAGTGAACCCCAAGAAAGCTGGATAGTTAAAGCAGGCACTCCAAATATTCTTGTACTGCAAGGATTCACTTTCATTTTGGGACTCATCTTCTGGATGCTGGCTTTTAGTGCTAACTGATACTACCATCTTTTCAGTAATCCAGCAGAGACTGCATGTATGGTTTGCAGGTTTGCTTTCCAAGCCACCAGAAACTTGGCAGAACCCAAATCATTGTGGCATTTTCTTTCCTCCCCTGAAACATTTGGCTTTCTAAGTTTGAAAATTGAATAGACTGGGCTAGTCAAGTTTGGACCCCATGTACCACAAACAGAGCTAAAGACAGAGCCAATTACTTACCTCCACTTGTCAAAATATGTCAAATTTGCTTGCTCACCACAACTTCAAAGAAAATTCTGAAGCAACTTAGAGAGGTTAATCAAATACTGCATAATTGGAATGGCTGTGGTTGTATGAGTTGGAAAGCTGCAGAGTTGGGCTGAAACTGTTCACAGAAATCCACAGGCTTGTGGTTTCCAGGCAACCACACTTGGCTGAGATTGGCTGAACATGACTGTGAGGGGGATTTTAGACTCTAGGTTTGAAAATTTAAAAGACTGGTGTAGTCAAGTTTGGAACACATCGACCACAGACAGACCAAAAGGTCTTTCAATTACTTCCCTTCACTTCTCAAAATATGTCAAATTTTCTTGATCATTACAACTGTAAAAAAAATTCTGAGGCAACATAGAGAGGCTAATCAAATACTGCATGATTGGAATGGCTGTGGTTGTATGAGGTGGAAAGCTGCAGAGTTAGGCTCAAACAGTTCACAGAAATCCACAAGCTTGTGGTTGCCAGGCAACCACACTGGGCTGTGATTGGCTGAGCACCATTGTGAGCTGGACTTTAGGCTCTAGGATACAAGTGTGCAGTAGGAGACCTGAGTCACAATGCTGGGCATTGCCATGGAGACCTCAGTGGCACAGAGGACATTTTAGGGCAAGATTTAAATAGGATGAATATTCTTGGCCTGGTATGCCACAATATTCTCTCTGAAGGCTTCACTGCTCAGAATTTGTGGATGGAAATGCTTGTCAATCTACACATGGATGTACTTTCAATGGGATATGAAATATGCCAGGGCCTGGCAGATGATCTCTGCCATCACCTATCCTTGAGCCTACGCTTTTAACTTTTCATGTCTGTCATTTGGCTGAGTCCTGTTCCCTAAGCTATTCAGTCAAGACTTGCTGGCATCATTCACCTGCAGTATAAGAGCTTTCTGTGAAATTTCTCAGCAGAAATCCTCTTCAAGCACATAGCTTTGGATATGAGAGACCGTGGTGGAAGTTGGATTTCAAGGGCAGATATTTGAAAACAATGAAACAAGCCCCGAATAAGATCTTTACATGTTTCCCAGATGAATATGTTTGGAAACACGGGGGAAGATGGAAATCAAGACTGAGAAGAGTGCACACCCATTTCAAGGTACAAAAACCAAGGAAAAACATGGGAAAGCAAGAGAGCTGGTTAATCTGATGTAAAAATCTTTGATGATGAAAGGAAAATAATATTCTCATGATGATTTAATCAGGCTATAGAAGTGAAGTTCTCATGTTGGTTGTCCTATGTGTGGCCTTCTGCATTGGGCAGTGGATGCAGGACAGGAGATCTTCAGATAAATCTGGTGGAACACAAAATATTGAAAAAAAATTCAGCCAAAATCCTGTGTATTCCTTCCCTTTGAGAACATATATGGATAATGTACGAAGTTTCAAAACAGAAAATGTCTATTGGATCATGGTTTCAACAATGAAATGGTCACTTCACATAACATTTTGAATTTTGCTTTCACACTTGCTCATGTACCTGGCCTGAGTAAAGCAGAATGCAGAGTAAGCCTCTTCAATAGTTGTGCATTCCATAAGTGGTTTTAAAACCAGTGAAACCCTTTGGAATTAGTGTTTGTATTTAACTGGTTAATTGGCTTTTCAAATTGTTTGTTTTACGATTTTTAACTTTGTGACTCAGGGAAGCCCACACTCATAGTGATTTAAACATTTCCAAAAGCTCTGAAGTTATTCATGTAACAGCTAGTACATGTTATAAGTTTCTCCTATTAAAACTTGAAAGACTAACAGACTCTGCTACTTTTCATCTAAATTCAGTGTTGGGCTAAATTCAGTGTTGGACTGTTTACAAGTCCTTTGAAATGTGTCCTCCTCTAGTCACTGGTCGTGCTGGAATTTACTTTCTTGTGAAGACATGATTTCAGCAAATTCACACAAGTACAGTTTGCCACTACTCTGCACACCTGGTTAAATATCGTGTTCCCTAAATGGAGTGTGTTTTACTTTGATCTCTGCTCACACGTTTCTCATCCAGTTAGAACCACAGGGCTCCAGGCCATAGCGTTCCAGGCCTAAACAAGAAAATTTCCATTCCGTTTTGGGAGTTCATTAGTCTCCCATAATTAGTTTTTCCACAAATGTGTGCTTCAGGAGAGGCCCTGTCCAAATGTGGAGAGGCCCATTTTCATTCACTCACTTTAAGACTTTCTAAGATTTTCAGTTACTAGAGGTTTGCCCAGACTTGGCATTGTCAAGGGACAGTGCGATTCACTAAAAGTTGTGCAGTATTACTTCATGTGTCTCCGTGAAAATTCCACCATTGGGAAACTCTTGCTGTAGTCATCTCCAAGTGTTTCTGCATAAGAAAATATAACTAACAAAGGATGTGGTTTCAAGCATAATGAGGAAAGGAGGGATTATCTTTATTCCAGTGCAGGTTGATCTTTCAAAGAAACAGTAATTCCTATGAAATAGGAGGTAAAATCTTTTGTAAAGATACATGGACATGACACGCTCAATTTTATGTCACTTTTTTTAAAAACGCCAAGGGCATTTGATAAATTCTTGGCTGCTGAATTGTCCCTTTTTTCAAATTTCTCTTAGGTAAGACACTCCAGCTTGTTCAAACCATGGTACTGTTCCTTCCATGTAAAAAACCAAAGGAAAAAACAAAATAAATTAAAACAAAACCCATTAAATAACACTTGAGAGCACTCAGTTGCTCAGCATGCCCATGTAATCACTATTCAAGAAGCTAGAGGTACAGAAGCCTCAGCCTTCAGCCCATGGCCTGAAGTTTTGTCTGTATCATGGCCCCTCAATTCCCTGGCATGTCCACATTAACTCATGAATCTTTACTCATTTCCTTTTCAAATGCACAGGATACAATATATTTGAACCCTGTTCACCTGGGCGGTAATCATCCAATGACACACCAGAGAAAGGGCAGCCATCCCCTTGCCTGGGGCCTTGGAGCTTATTAAAATAGAAATGGACACCTGAACAAGGGGAGCCAAAACAAAGAGAGGCATATTCCTAAAGCCTGAAGCACAGAAGCTACCTTTAGACCAGTAGTGGGATTTCACTAATTATGTAATAATCTCTGTGCACATGCTTGGCATGGTCGCTCATGCCTATAATCCCAGCCATCTGGGGGCTGAGGTAGATGGATCCTTGGGACTTCCAGCCCATCTTGGGCTACGAATTTATCTCAAGGCCTCTTTCAACAACTACATAAGATGCTGTTTCCAAAAAGAGTACAACAGAAAACTAGACACACTTGGTCCAGGTCCCTGGGTTCACTACATGAGTTGTGGAGTCTAAATATTCCATGCCGTGAGAAAATACCTGTGATTTTTAGGGAAAGGGGCATTTGCATCCCGTTTCTAAGGGTTTCCCTTTCACCATGTTACATTTGAATTCTGGGAAAACCTGCGGGTGATAAGCTATCTAGTATTATGTTGGTTTAGGTATTGAGGTAGTACCTCATGTTTAATGTTCAGGGTTATGCTGGAATGGCTGCAGACCTCCTTGAAATAGTGATTGCAGACATGTGAACCCCGAGGAAGCTGGATAGTTGAAGCAGGCACTCTAAATATTCATGCACTGCAAGGATTCACTTTCATTTTGGGACTCATCTTCTGGTTGCTGGCTTTTAGTGCTAACAGATACTACTATGGTGGCAGTAATCCAGCGGAGATTGCATGTAGGATTTGCAGGTTTGCTTCCCAAGCCACCAGAAACTCCGCAGAACCCAAATCATTGTGGCATTTTCTTTCCTCCCCTGAAATCTTTGGCTTTCTCAGTTTGAAAATTGAATAGACTTGGACCCCATATACCACAAACAGAGCTAAATACAGAGCCAATTACTTCCCTACACTTCTCAAAATATGTCAAATTTGCTTGATCACCACAACATCAAAGAAAATTCGGGGGCAACTTAGAGAGGTGAATCAAATACTGCATGATTGGAATGGCTGTGGTTGTATGAGGTGGAGAGCTGCCGAGTTGGGCTGAAACTGTTCACAGAAATCCACAGGCATGTGGTTGCCAGGCACCCACACTGGGCTGAGATTGGATGAACATCACTGTGAGGGGGATTTTAGGCTCTAGGTGTGAAAATTTATAAGACTGTGGTAGTCAAGTTTGGAACCCATAGACCTCAGACATACCAAAACGTTTTCCAATTACTTTCCTCCACTTCTCAAAATATGTCAAAATTTCTTGATCATTACAACTGTAAAAAAAATTCTGAGGCAACATAGAGAGGCTAATCAAATACTGCATGATTGGAATGGCTGTGGCTGTATGAGGTGGAAAGCTACAGAGTTGGGCTGAAACACTTCACAGAAATCCACAAGCTTGTGTTTCCCAGGCAACCACACTGGGCTGTGATTGGCTGAGCACAATTGTGAGCTGGACTTTAGGCTCTAGGATACAAGTGTGCAGTAGGAGACCTGAGTCACAATGCTGGGCGTTGCCATGGAGACCTCAGTGGCACAGAGGACCTTGTAGGGCAAGATTTAACTAGGATGAATATTCTTGGCCTGGTATGCCACAATATTCTCTCTGAAGGCTTCACTGCTCAGAATTTGTGGATGGAAATGCTTGCCAATCTACACATGGATGTACTTTCAATGGGATATGAAATATGCCAGGGCCTGGCAGATGATCTCTGCCATGTCCTATCCTTGAGCATACCCATTTCCCTTGTCATGTCTGTCATTTGGCTGAGTCCTGTTCAATAAGCTATTCAGTCAAGACTTGCTGGCATCATTCACCTGCAGTATAAGAGCTTTCTGTGAAATTTCTCAGCAGAAATCCTCTGCAAGCACATAGCTTTGGATATGAGAGACAGTGGTGGAAGTTGAATTTCAAAAGCAGATATTTGAAAACAATTAAAAAAGTCCCGAATAAGATCTTTACATGTTTCCCAGATGAATATGTTTGGAAATATGGGGAAAGATGGAGATCAAGACTGAGAAGAGTGCACACCCATTTCAAGGTACAAAAACCATGGAAAAACATGGGAAAGCAAGAGAGCTGGTTAATCTGATGTAAAAATCTTTGATGATGAAAGGAAAATTATATTCCCATGATGATTTAATCAGGCTGTAGCAGTGAATTTCTCATGTTTGTTGTCCGTTGTGTGGCCTTTTGCATTGGGCAGTGGATGTAGGACAGGAGATCTTCAAATAAATCTTGTGCAACACAAAATACTGAAAAAAAAATCAGCCTAAATCCGGAGTATTCCTTCCCTTTGAGAACATATATGGATAATGTACGAAATTTCAAAAGAGAAAATGTCTATTGGGTCATGGTTTCACCAATGAAATTGTTACTTCACATAACATTTTGAATTTTGCTTTCACAGTTGGTCATGTACCTGGCCTGAGTAAAGCAGAATGCAGAGTAAGCCTCTTCAATAGTTATGTATTCCATAAGTGGTTTTAAAGCCAGTGAAATCCATTGGACTTAGTGTTTTTATTTAATTGGTTGATTGGTTTTTCAAATTGTTTGTTTTACTATTTTTAGCTTTGTCAGTCAGAGAAGCCCTCACTCATAGTGATTTAAACCTCTCCAAAAGCTCTGAAGTTATTCATGTAACAGCTAGTAAATGTTATAAGTTTCTCCTATTAAAACTTGAAAGACAAACAGACTCTGCTACTTTTCATCTAAATTCATGGTTGGGCTACATTCAGTGTTGTATGTTTTACAAGTCCTTTGAAATGTGTCCTCCTCTAGTCACTGGTCGTGCTGGAATGTACTTTCTTGTGAAGACAGGGTTTGAGCAAATTGACAGGAGTACGGTTTGCCACTACTCTGGACACCTGGTTAAATATCGAGTTCCCTAAATGGTGTGTGTTTTACTTTGATCTCTGCTCACACGTTTCTCATCCAGTTAGAACCACAGGGCTCTAGGCCATAGCGTTCCAGGCCTAAACAAGAAAATTTCCATTCCGTTTTGGGAGTTCATTCGTCTCTCATAATTACCTTTTCCACAAATGTGTGCTTCAGGAGATTCCCTGTCCAAATGTGGAGAGGCCCATTTTCATTCACTCACTTTCAGACATTCTAAGATTTTCAGTTATTAGAGGTTTGCCCAGACTTTCATTGTCCAGGGACAGTGGACTTCACTTGAAGTTGTGCAGTATTACTTCATGTAGAAATCCTCTGCAAGCACGTAGCTTTGGATATGAGAGACAGAGGTGGAAGTTTAATTTCAAGGGCAGATATTTGAAAACAATGAAACAAGCCCCGAATGAGATCTTTACATGTTTCCCAGATGAATATGTTTGGAAATATCGGGGAAGATGGAGATCAAGACTGAGAAGAGTGCACACCCATTTCAAGGTACAAAAACCAGGGAAAAATATGGGAAAACAAGAGAGCTGTTTTATCTGATGTAAAAATTTTGATGATGAAAGGAAAATTATATTCTCATGATGATTTAATCAGGCGGTAGCATTGAAGTTCTCATGTTGGTTGTCCTATGTGTGGCCTTCTGCATTGGGCATTGGATGCAGAACAGGTGATCTTCAAATAAGTCTAGTGGAACACAAAATACTGAAAAAAAATATCAGCCTAAATTTTGTGTATTCCTTCCCTTTGAGAACATATATGGATAATCTACGAAATTTCAAAAGAAAAAATGTCTATTGGGTCATTGTTTCAACAATGAAATGGTACTTCACATAACAGTTTGAATTTTGCTTTCACAATTGCTCATGTACCGGGCCTTAGTAAAGCAGAATGCAGAGTAAGCGTGTTCAATATTTGTGCGTTCCATAAGTGGTTTTAAAACAAGTGAAACCCTTTGTACTTAGTGTTTCTATTTTATTGGTTGATTGGTTTTTTAAAATTGTTTGTTTTACTATTTTTAACTTTGTGAGTCAGGGAAGCCCTCACTCATAGTGATTTAGACCTCTCCAAAAGCTCTGAAGTTATTCACGTAACAGCTATTACATGTTATAAGTTTCTCCTATTAAAACTTGAAAGACAAACAGACTCTGCTACTTTTCATCTAAATTCAGGGTTGGGCTACATTCAGTGTTGGACTTTTTACAAGTCCTTTAGAATGTGTCCTCCTCTAGTCACTGGTCGTGCTGGAATGGACTTTCTTGTGAAGACAGGAATTGAGCAAATTGAAACAAGTACAATTTGCCACTACTCTGGACACCTGGTTAAATATCCAGTTCCCTAAATGGTGTGTGTTTTACTTTGATCTCTGCTCACACTTTGCTCATCCAGTTACAACCACAGGGCTCCAGGCCATAGAGTCCAGGCCTAAACAAGAAAATTTCCATTCCGTTTTGGGAACTCATTCGTTTCTCATAATTACTTTTTCCACAAATGTGTGCTTCAGGAGAGGCCCTGTCCAAATGTGGAGAGGCCCATTTTCATTCACTCACTTTCGACTTTCTAAGATTTTCAGTTACTAGTGGTTTGCCCAGACTTGCCATTGTCAAGGGACAGTGCACTTCACTTGAAGTTGTGCAGTGTTACTTCATGTGTCTCCGTGGAAATTCCACCAATGGGAAACTCTTGCTGTAGTCATCTCCAAGTGATTCTGCGTAAGAAAATATAACTAACAAAGGACGTGGTTTCAAGCAGAATTAGGAAAGGAGGGATTATCTTTATTTCAGTGCAGGTTGACCTTTCAAAGAAACAGTAATTCCTATGAAATAGGAGATAAAATCTTTTGTAAAGAGACATGGACATGACACACTCAACTTTATGTCACTTTTTTTAAAAGGGCAAGGGCATTTGAGAAATTCTTGGCTGCTGAATTGTCCCTTTTTTCAAATTTCTCTTAGGTAAGACATTCCAGCTTCTTCAAACAATGGTACAGTTCCTTCCATGTAAAAAACCAAAGGAAAAAACAAAATAAATTAAAACAAAACCCATCAAATTACATTTGAGAGCTCAAAATTGCTCAGCAGGCCCACTATTCAAGAAGCTAGAGGTACAGAAGCCTCAGCCTTCAGCACATGGCCTGAGGTTTTGTCTCTATCATGGCCCCTAAATTCCCTGGCATGTCCATATTAACTCATGAATTTTTACTCATTTCCTCTTCAAATGCACATATCCCATATATTTGAAGCCTGTTCACGTGGGCTGTAATCATCCACGGACACACCAGAGGAAGGGCAGCCACCCCCTTGCCTGGGGCCTTGGAGCTTATCACAATAGAAATGGACACCTGAACAAGGGGAGCCAAAACAAAGAGAGGCATATTCCTAAAGCCTGAAGCATAGAAGCTACCTATAGACCAGTAGTGGGATTTCACAAATTATGTAAGAATCTCTGTGCACGTGCTTGGCATGGTCGCTCATGCCTCTAATCCCAGCAATCTGGGGGCTGAGGTGGATGGATCCTTGGGAGTTCCAGTCCATCTTAGGCTATGAATTTATCTCAAGGCCTCTTTCAACAACTACATAAGATGCTGTTTCCCAAAAGAGGACAACAGAAAACTAGACACACTTGGTCCAGGTCCCTGGGTTCACTACATGAGTTGTGGAGTCTAAATATTCCATGCCATGAGAAAATACCTTGTGATTTTTAGGGAAAGGGGCATTTGCATCCCGTTTCTAAGGGTTTCCCTTTCACCATGTTACATTTCAATTCTGGGAAAACCTGCTGGTGATAAGCTATCTAGTATTATGTTGGTTTAGGTATTGAGCTAGTACCTCATGTTTAGTGTTCAGGGTTATGCTGGAATGGCTGCAGACCTCCTTGAAATAGTGATTGCAGACAAGTGAACCCCGAGGAAGCTGGATAGTTGAAGCAGGCCGTCCAAATATTCATGCACTGCAAGGATTCACTTTCAGTTTGGGACTCATCTTCTGGTTGCTGGCTTTTAGTGCTAACTGATACTACCATGGTGGCAGTAATCCAGCGGAGATTGCATGTATGGTTTGCAGGTTTGCTTCCCAAGCCACCAGAAACTCGGCAGAACCCATATCATTGTGGCATTTTCTTTCCTCCCCTGAAACCTTTGGCTTTCTAAGTTTGAAATTTGAATAAACTGGGCTAGTCAAGTTTGGACCCCATATACCATAAACAGAGCTAAATACAGAGCCAATTACTTCCCTACAGTTGTCAAAACATGTCAAATTTGCTTGATCACCACACCTTTAAAGAAAATTCTGAGGCAACTTAGAGAGGTGAATCAAATACTGCATGATTGGAATGGCTGTGGTTGTAATAGGTGGAAAGCTGTAGACTTGGGCTGAAACAGTTCACAGAAATCAACAAGGTTGTGGTTGCCAGGCAACCACACTGGGCTGTGGTTGGCTGAGCACCATTGTGAGCTGGAATTTAGGCTCTAGGATACAAGTGTGCAGTAAGAGACCTGAGTCACAGTGCTGGTTGTTGCCATGGAAACCTCAGTGGCATGGAGGACCTCCTAGGGCAAGATTTAAATAGGATGGATATTCTTTGCCTGGTATGCCACAATATGCTCTCTGACGGCTTCACTGCTCATAATTTGTGGTTGGAAATGCTTGCCAATCTTCACATGAATGTACTTTCAATGGGATATGGAATATGCCAGGGCCTGGCAGATGATCTCTGCCATGTCCTATCCTTGAGCATACGCTTTTCCCTTGTCATGTCTGTCATTTGGCTGAGTCCTGTTCCCTAAGCTATTCAGTCAAGACTTGCTGGCATCATTCACCTACAGTATAAGAGGTTTCTGTGAAATTTCTCAGCAGAAATCCTCTGCAAGCACATAGCTTTGGATATGAGAGACAGTGGTGGAAGTTGAATTTCAAAGGCAGATATTTGAAAATAATGAAACAAGTCCCGAATAAGATCTTTACATGTTTCCCAGATGAATATGTTTGGAAACACTGGGAAAGATGGAGATCAAGACTGAGAAGAGTGCACACCCATTTCAAGGTACAAAAACCAGGGAAAAACATAGGAAAGCAAGACTGATGGTTAATCTGATGTAAAAAGCTTTGATGATGAAAGGAAAGTTATATTCCCATGATGATTTAATCAGGCTGTAGCAGTGAAGTTCTCATGTTGGTCGTCCTATGTGTAGCCTTCTGCATTTGGCAGTGGATGCAGGACAGGAGATTTTCAAATAAATCTGGTGGAACACTAAATACTGAAAAAAATATCAGCATAACTCCTGTGTATTCCTTCCCTTTGAGAACATATATGGATAATGTACGAAGTTTCAAAAGAGAAAATGTCTATTGGGTCATGGTTTCACCAATGAAATGGTCACTGTTATAACTTGGGCCCCGGTATAAATTCCAAGTATGCAAGAGACCGAAAATTTAGTGGCAAAGCCTTTATTTCCAGGCCTGGCGACCAGTTCCTGGGAGCCAATTTGGAGACTGTCCCCCAGAAGCTGAAGGGAGGACTTTAAAAGGGGCTGGAGGAAAGGGCAGGGGGAGAGAAACAAAGAAACCTGCAGAGCCATCAAACTTGTTGACCCGAGTCTGGAAACTGTATTGCTGTCCCCTTAGCTCTGACAATCTAGGGAGTTCCTGGTGTTTTTTTAAATTACTCCCATCCTGCAGACTGACATTATCTCAGAGTGGCATGTCTGCAGCAATATTTGGAGAAGAAAGTGGAGAGTTAATTATCTCAGGACAGCTTGTCTTCACTAGTGAGTGTGAAGGGGTCACGAGTTATGAGATGCTGGAACTTAAGTTTTACAAAGACCTGACATCTAACTTATTTGATATATACAGAACAAAAGGAAAGCACCGATTGGGGTTTGGGCCATAGCATTACCCGGTAATTTCTTTAAGCTACGCAGTTCTTAAAATTGGGGCAGGCTCATTTTACGACACATCATCACCGGGTTGGGGGGAGGTCACCAGAAACCCAAATTCTTTATGGCCTAGATAGATAGGTGAGGGGAGAGGGAGGCAATAAGGCGCCATACAGAACAGAAAACTGCGGTAATGTGTCAAGGTCAGGGTAAAGGGTTAATCTCACACGCAAATCTCTCTGCACACAAGCAGGTTACTTTAAACAAATGTAAATTAATTGCCATTCTAGTTTTCCTTAGCTCTTTAGCAGAGAATAGAGGCGCCTAGCAGTGATTAACAACCTGTTAGCTTGTTTTAGCACAGCTTCTGTAGTTTGTAGAGGGCAACAATGGTTAACATATCAATTAGGTGAGATTCTTGCAATTCTTTACAGGGGAGAGTGTTGCTCAACATATCAATTAGGTCACTTAACATATCAGTTAGGGAAAAAGGATAAAACAAACACATTTAGTAAGCCCCTATACAGGTTTGCTATAATACACATATAACGAAGCTATTTTCTTAGAGTACAACATTCCCCACTGATTTTAGTCAGTGAGTCAAATCATTGACTCCTTAGCATCTGTTTATAACCTTGTATGTGTCTTTAAAATTATAAGCTTTTAAGAACTTTGACATAGTTTATCAACTTGTTTACAACACAAGGACCAGTAGGAGGATTAACAAAGGTCTTGTAGCTGTCATTAAAGCTGTTAACCAAAAGGAGAAAGAAAACCAACATTTAAATTTATTCTGATTTATCATACAAGTAACAATTTTTAAGTCAGACAGAGGCCTCTTTGGGGTCTCTACAAAGGAGGAGAACACAAAATTATCAGTTATATTAGACAATCTTAAGCTTTAAAGTGTCCTTGGAAGAAATGACAGTTTACTTATCCGCAGGCTAATGGTCTTTTGAAGCTGGGACCTGTCTACAGTGGGAACGTTGAATCTAGGCAGGCTTTCAGCTACTTTGACAGTCCATTGCGGCTCAAGTGATTTACGGTGAGGTCGCTTGTCTAGGTGCCTAGGCTCTTTAGCTCGCAATGGGCAGCAGCGAAATAACCAGTGGATGGAAGTCAGAGCTGGCTGAAAAGTCTGGGGGAGACTTAATAAGATCTTGATTAGTTAAATCAGCTAATTTTTAGAAGCCTTTTTATATAAAACCTCAAAAGAGGAAATATCTGTAACATAGGGGATGTATCACACACGCAAAGGGGCAGAAGGAAAAGAGACTCACCCAGTTTTTGCCAGTTTTTAAGGCCATTAGTAATTATAGTCTTTAAAATCTAACTTATCTTTTTATCTCTCCTGAACTCTGAGGCTGGTAAGCCCAATCGAGTTTTTTTTTAATTGATCTGTAAAGCTTAGGTTAATTTGAGTTACTAGGCTATAAAAGCCAGGCCATTGTTGGACCCCACGGATAAAAAGGGAGACCAAATCAGAGAAACTGCTATCAGAGCTGACTCAGACTAAGTAGAAAACCCTTATATCCTTGAAATTTAGGCTTTTTATTTTTGTAAAATCTATTTTTTAGTGTTTTTAGGCATAGTCTCATGATAACCAGTGGTTTTTATTTGTTGTAGTACTTTTAGATTTACCAATTGGCACTGAGGGCATCTGAAGTTCACAGACTGGGCTAGCTTGATATTAGCCCCCGGGAATCTCTCAGAAGTTGAGCTGCCAGATGCTGGTCTTTTTAAGTGCAAATGGGCTCTGACAAAGAAAATAGGTGGGATCAGCAGTAATGTTGAGCTGATCTCAATCCCCACTGATTTTGGGGCTTTCTGGCTGTCTTTTGGAAGGTGGCATTTGCCAAATTATTTTTCCATATAACAAATCTCCTTTTGCCCAATGGCTTATACAGCAGATAGTAGCCACTGTCCTTGGCATCTAGATTGCAGCCAACAAGTCCAAATTTGGGGAGCATTTTAATCTTTTGACTCCAGAAGACAATAAACACCATTTTTGATAAAGACGACTTGAGGCCTCAGTGTGGGCAACGAGTTTAGCCCACTATGCTGATGTCTCTGGCTCTAAGATTTGTTCCCATAGAACCTAAGATTTTGTGTAATGGCAGCTCCCACGACCCGCTTACCTTGATAGACGTAACTGCTTCTATCAGAGAAGTAGGATGGAACTCTAGATAGTAGCTTATCCACTAGATAAGGTCGACGTCCCGTGAGGTGATCAATGACCTCAGTACAATCATGGTGAGGCAACGAGGGGTCATCCGCAGGCAGCAAAGTAGCCGAGGTTGAAGGTGCTGTTTCCAGAAATAGTGCCTGATAATGTATGGCTCAGGAATTAGACATCTATCAGTCTGGTGGGGCCTTGATGAGAGTCTCCAGTGAATAGGAGGAAACAATTAAGAGTTTGTGTCCAAAAGTCAATTTTTAAGCCTCCTTTATGAGGAGGCCACTGAGGAAACCACTGCAGACAGGGTGGCCATCTGGCTGTCACAGAACCAAGTCTCTTGGAAAGATAGGCAACAGGCCTCTGCCAGGGTCCCAAACTCTGGATCAGTCCTGTGGCTTTTAGAAATTTCACACTTGTCTTTTAGTCACAGGGGCTGGAATCTGTTAGATGGCTCACAACAACCAGTGTAGTCTTTCTTTGTGTAGACTGGTTTTGACAAGGTCGGGGGGGGGGACTCGCATCAGAGCAGTTACTTTCTCGTCTGGCCCCTCTGATGTGACTGCTACTCTTTGAACGGCCTGATCTGTCAAATTGTTTTCTCAGGTGAATAGCAGCAATCTGCCGACAGCCAGACTGTTGCCAGCAAATCTAGGATCTGTGGAGCCCCCCCCCCCCTTTTTTTTTAATTCTTCGCTCTGGCTGAGGTTAAGAGACCTCGCTCTTAATAGATGGCTCCATGTACATGTATAGTAGCAAAAGCATATCTACTATCAGTATAGATGTTTACCCTCTTTTTTGTGGCTAGTTTTAGTACCTCAGTCAAAGCAATGAGCTCCACCTTTTGGGCAGAGATGCCAGGCTCTAACTGTTTAACCCAGAGTACCTCTTTTTGGTGGTCACTGCTGCCCCGGCCACTCATCTGCCTCTGCGTTCTGGATGAAGCTGCTTCGATCTGTGAAATTTCTCAGGTCGTTGTCAGGCATAAGGGTGGCTGGGTTTAAAGCTGAAGAAGTCTTGAAAACTATCAATTCTGGGTCTAGGAGCAGGGCCTAATAGTGTGAGATTTTAGCACTCACATTTTCGGAAGGGGTATTGATAAGAGTCTCTAAACTGTGGGAGGTCACTACAGAAATCTTTTGTCCAAAAGTGAGTTTTTTTAAGCCTCTTTTAAGTAGCATTGCCACAGCGGCCAGAATTTTTAGGCATGGAGGCCACCCTCTTGTTACTGGATTGAGCCTTTTGGAAAGATAGACTATAGGCCTCTTTCAAGAGCCAATGTCCTGGGTTAGGACTCCTTTGGCAATGCCCCTGAGTTTATCTACGAACAAGGTGAATGGCTTGGTAACATCAGGGAGTCCCAGGGCTGGGGCCTCTGTCAAGGCCCACTTGAGCTGCCGCAAGGTCCAGTTACATTTATCAGTCCAGTTTAGTGAGTTTTTCCCTTAAGGGAGCCCTATAGGGGGTGAGCTGTTTCAGTAAAATTTAGAATCCACAGCCTGGAGTACCCGACAGCTCCCAGAAATTCGCGTACCTGTTTCTTAGTTTCTGGGAATGGGATCTGCAATATAGTCTGGACACTTTTTTTAGACAAAAATCCCCCCCCCTTTTTTTTTGCAATTTGTAGCCCAGATGAGTCACAGCCTGACAGCACAATTGTGCCCTTTTAGTCAAGACTTTATAGCCTAATTGCCCCAAAGTCCTTAACAGTTTTTCAGTTGTCTCTTGACAAGCTTACAAGCTTCTGTGGGGGTCGAGGCTATTAACAAGTCATCCATGAGCTGGAGGAGCACTATCTCAGGGTGTTTTTTCCTAAATTTTAAAAGATCTCTTGTTAATGCCTCATCAAAAAGAGTGGGAGAGTTTTTGTAACCCTGAGGTAAACGTGTCTGGGTCAGCTGTTCTTTTACCCCTGTAATCTAGGTCAGTCCATTCGAAGGCAAAAAGGGGTTGACTCACCAGAGTAAGAGGCAAAGTGAAGAAAGCAACTTTCAGGTCCAGAACAGAGTACCAGGTGTTCTCAGGATTTGGCAATGTTGGGTATAGACTCAGAACTCGTCTATTAACCTCTCTGAGATCCTGTACAGGGTGATAGTTATTTGTCCCTGGCTTCAGTGACTGGAAGCAAGGGCATGTTCCAGGGAGAGACACAAGGAATGAGAATATCATTGTCTCTTAGCCTCTGCATGTGGACTTTAAATCCCTTTCCGGGCCTGCAGGCTTATCGGGCATTGCCACAAGCAGAAGGGGCATGCTTGGGGTAAGAGCTCCATCAGAAGGGGGACTTGGTTGACTGCTAGCCCTGGAGGAATGTCTTCTCCCCAGACTTCTGGAATCTCCTGATTCCATTTGCTCAACAGTTTTAACTCTAAGTCAGTTGTGATGACTCAGGTACGCTGGACAAATTTCCCAGTAGACGGTAATTTTTTCTGTTTAAAAGACCCTTTTGTGCTTTCTCTATCAACTGGCTGAGGGGCATTTTTTTTAAAACTCTCAAACCTGTGTAATCTTTTTTTTAACATGTGGGGCTGACTGAGTTGCAAAGAGAACAACTGGCGATACTAGGGAAACCTCCTTACCTCTGGATGTCCAATCGGATTGGGACAAAAGGACAACATGGTTTTGGCATTCTATATCAGAGAGCAGGCTTTATCTGGATGGCACACCACCTTATGTCCCAGGGTGCCACCTGGCAGGCCATCATTTTACTGAAATTACATACTTAACAAAAAGAAGCTTTTTTATAGGTAACAAAATTGTGCCATATAATCTCCCAGATGTCCACAGCACATGTGAAAACTTATATCTTATCTCTATTATCATCTATAATCTCATATCAATGGAAACACTTTGTAGCAAAAGTTTAGAATCTTATAAGTAAATCTACCAAAACTGATCTAATACTGTCAAATTTTGAACACATTTACTTCTTGTCAAACCTGCCGTTTTCAGTACTATAACCAAGACAAATAAAATTTATATCATCTTGAGCTTTTTATAACTTATAATACACCTCTAAGTTTTATCTTCTTTTACATTTTGGCACAGAAGACATTTTACTTGAAGACAAACCACTTTCTTTGTCCCTCCTTTTTACTATCACCAGTCAATTATCTTTTTTTTTCGCTTCTCAGACAACATTAAAACTCTCAACGAAACCCTTGAAGTCACCTTCTAGTAGTCTAAAACATATTTAATTATTTTATGTCTTTTTACCACATTAAAATGCTGGTTTTTTTTAAAACCATAACCTTTTAACTGGCTCAATTACAGTATGACCTGGTTTTTACTTGGTAAAGTTGATATGATTCTTAAAATCCATAAATATACACATATATGTGCACATATGTTTACTTTTTAACCAGAAAGAAAAATACTCCTTTTAAAAGGCATGCCAAGGTTGCAAGCAATCAATTGAAGACTTACATATTAAACAAGGCGCCACAACATTAAAGACACAAACAAAGGGTGCTTTTTGCACAGTTTGGTGAGCTAAAGGAAATAATTTTTCTTATTATGAAGCTTGAATCTAATAAGCCATATGGATCCTGCAACACAAATGGGCAACAAGCCCCTAAGTTAGTAACAAATCCAAACAGGGAAGCAATTTTAAAGAACAAAAACACTGCACATCAATATCTAAATCCCTTTGTCCATTCTGGGCTTGTAGAAGGGGTTCCTAGGAGAGAATGTTCTGTTAGATTTAGGGTAACCAAAAGGAGAACAATTAGAACAAATGGACAAACAAACAGACATACAAGACGAGACAAGCTGCAGCAAAAATGGCCTTTGCCCAAAAATTAGTCAAATTTTGGGATCTGGAGGAATTAACAAATTAACCAACAGAGTGGTTCCTCACCCAGGGCAGAGTCACAAATGGCAAAAACCAATTGACTCTGTCCTCAGGAGGTTTCACTTCCCAAATTAAGGGCATCCCCTTCCAAACGAAGCTGTTCCCCACCCGGGGCAGAGTCACAATTGGACAGAATTTGTCCTACAAACCAACTGACTCTGTCCTCGGGTGGTTCCTGCTCCCAAATTGAGGGCGTCCCCTCAAAATTACAAATTGACCGCGGCCCAAACAAACTCTCCAGAGCACTTACTTTCAAATGTTCAGAAATGAGTCTGGGGTCTTGCTTCCATCCAGGGCGAGCCCCCAAATGTTATAACTTGGGCCCCGGTATAAAATCCAAGGAGGCAAGGGACCAAAAATTTAGATGGCAAAGGCTTTATTTTCAGGCCTGGCGACCAGTCCCCGGGAGCCAATTTGGAGACTGTCCCCCAGAAGCTGAAGGGAGGACTTTAAAAAGGGGCTGGAGGAAAGGGCGGGGGGAGAGAAACAAAGAAACCTGTAGAGCCATCAAACTTGTTGACCTGAGTCTGGAAAATGTATTGCTGTCCACTTAGCTCTGACAATCTAGGGAGTTTCTGGTGTTTTTTAAAAATTATTTCCATCCTGCAGACTGACATTATCTCAGAGTGGCACGTCTGCAGCAATATTTGGAGAAGAAAGTGGAGAGTTAATTATCTCAGGACAGCTTGTCTTCACTAGTGAGTGTGAAGGGGTCACGAGTTATGAGACGCTGGAACTTAAGTTTTACAAAGACCTGACATCTAACTTATTTGATATATACAGAACAAAAGGAAAGCACCGATTGGGGTTTGGGCCATAGCATTACCCGGTAATTTCTTTAAGCTACGCAGTTCTTAAAATTGGGGCAGGCTCATTTTACGACAGATCATCACCGGGTCGGGGGGAGGTCACCAGAAACCCAAATTCTTTATGGCCTAGATAGATAGGTGAGGGGAGAGGGAGGCAATAAGGCACCATACAGAACAGAAAACTGCGGTAATGTGTCAAGGTCAGGGTAAAGGGTTAAACTCACACGCAAATCTCTCTGCACACAAGCAGGTTACTTTAAACAAATGTAAATTAATTGCCATTCTAGTTTTCCTTAGCTCTTTAGCAGAGAATAGAGGCGCCTAGCAGTGATTAACAGCCCATTAGCTTGTTTTACCACAGCTTCTGTAGTTTGTAGAGGGCAACAATGGTTAACATATCAATTAGGTGAGATTCTTGCAATTCTTTACAGGGGAGAGTGTTGCTCAACATATCAATTAGGTCACTTAACATATCAGTTAGGGAAAAAGGATAAAACAAACACATTTAGTAAGCCCCTATACAGGTTTGCTATAATACACATATAAGGAAGATATTTTCTTAGAGTACAACAGTAATACTGCACAACTTCAAGTGAAGTGCATTGTCCCTTGACAATGGCAAGTCTGGGCAAACCTCTAGTAAATGAAAATCTTAGAAAGTCTGAAAGTGAGTGAATGAAAATGGGCATCTCCACATTTGGACAGGGCCTCTACTGAAGCACACATTTGTGGAAAAAGTAATTATGAGAGACGAATGAACTCCCAAAACGGAATGGAAATTTTCTTGTTTAGGCCTGAAACGCTATGGCCTGGAGCCCTGTGGATCTAACTGGATGAGCAAAGTATGAGCAGATATCAAAGTAAAACACACACCATTTAGGGAACTCGATATTTAACCAGGTGTCCAGAGTAGTGGCAAACTGTACTTGTGTCAATTTGCTCAAATCCTGTCTTCACAAGAAAGTAAATTCCAGCACGACCAGTGACTAGAGGAGGACACATTTCAAAGGACTTGTAAAAACTCCAACACTGAATTTAGCCCAACACTGAATTTAGATGAAAAGTAGCAGAGTCTGTTAGTCTTTCAAGTTATAATAGGAGAAACTTATAACATGTAATAGCTGTTACATGAATAACTTCAGAGCATTTGGAGAGGTCTAAATCACTATGAGTGAGGGCTTCATGACTCACAAAGTTAAAAATAGTAAAACAAACAATTTGAAAAACCAATCAACCAATTAAATACAAACACTAAGTCCAAAGGGTTTCACTGGTTTTAAAACCACTTATGGAATGCACAACTATTGATGAGGCTTACTCTTCATTCTGCTTTACTCAGGCCCGGTACATGAGCAACTGTGAAAGCAAAATTCAAAATGTTATGTGAAGTGACCATTTCATTGGTGAAACCATGACCCAATTTAGATTTTCTCTTTTGAAACTCTGGACATTATCCATATATGTTCTCAAAGGGAAGGAATACACAGGATTTAGACTGATATTTTTTTCACTATTTTGTGTTCCACCAGATTTATTTGAAGATCTCCTGTCCTGCATCCAATGCCCAATGCAGAACGCCACACATAGGACAACCAACATGAGAACTTCACTGCTACAGCCTGATTAAATCATCATGAGAATATAATTCTCCTTTCATCATCAAAGATTTTTACATCAGATTAACCAGCTCTCTTGCTTTCCCATGTTTTTCCCTGGTTTTTGTACCTTGAAATGGGTATGCACCCTTCTCAGTCTTGATCTCCATCTTCGCCCATATTTCCAAACATATTCATCTGGGAAACATATAAAGATCTTCTTCGGGGCTTGTTTCATTGTTTTCAAATATCTGCCCTTGAAATTCAACTTCCACCACGGTCTCTCATATCCAAAGCTATGTGCTTGCAGAGGATTTCTGCTGAGAAATTTCACAGAAAGCTCTTATACTGCAGGTGAATGATGCCAGCAAGTCTTGACTGAATAGCTTAGGGAACAGGACTCAGGCAAATGACAGACATGACAAGGGAAAAGGGTATGCTCAAGGATAGTACATGGCAGAGATCATCTGCCAGGCCCTGGCATATTTCATATCCCATTGAAAGTACATCCATGTGTAGATTGGCACGCATTTCCATCCATAAATTCTGAGCAGTGAAGCCTTCAGAGAGAATACTGTGGCATACCAGGCCAAGAATATTCATCCTATTTAAATCTTGCCCTACAAGGTCCTCTGTGCCACTGAGGTCTCCATGGCAACGCCCAGCATTGTGACTCAGGTCTCCTACTGCACACTTGTATCCTAGAGCCTAAAGTCCAGCTCACAATGGTGCTCAGCCAATCACAGCCCAGTGTGGTTGCCTGGCAACCACAAGCTTGTGGATTTCTGTGAACTGTTTTAGCCCAACTCTGCAGCTTTCCACCTCATACATCCACAGCCTTTCCTATTATGCAGTATTTGATTAACCTGTGTATCTTGCCTCAGAATTTTTGTTACAGTTGTAGTGATCAAGAAAATTTGAAATATTTTGACAAGTGGAGGGAAGTAATTGAAAGACATTTTGTTTTGTATGTGGTCGATGGGTTCCAAACTTGACTATCCCAGTCTTAAATTTTCAAACCTAGAGCCTAAACCACCTCACAGTGACGTTCAGCCAATCTCAGCCCAGTGTGTTTGCCTGGCAACCACAAGCCTGTGGATTTCTGTGAACAGTTTCAGCCCAACTTTGCAGCTTTCCACATCATACAACCACAGCCATTCCAATCATGCAGTATTTGATTCACCTCTCTAAGTTGCCTCAGAATTTTCTTTAAAGTTGTGGTGATCCAGCACATCTGACATATTTTGACAAGTGGAGGAAAGTAATTGGCTCTATCTTTAGCTCTGTTTGTGGTATATGGGGTCCAAACTTGACTAGCCCAGTCTATTCAATTTTCAAACTTAGAAAGCCAAATCTTTCAGGGGAGGAAAGAAAATGACACAATGATTTGGGTTCTGCCAAGTTTCTGGTGGCTTGGGAAGCAAACCTGCAAACCATACATGCAGTCTCTGCTGGATTACGGCCACCATGGTAGTATCAGTTAGCACTAAAAGCCAGCAACCAGAAGATGAGTCCCAAAATGAAAGTGAATCCTTGCAGTGCATGAGTGCCTGCTTCAACTATCCAGCTTCCTGGGGTTCACTTCTCAGCAATCGCTATTTCAAGGAGGTCTGCAGCCATTCCAGCATGACCCTGAACACTAAACATGAGGTACTAGCACAATAGGTAAACCAACATAATGCTATATAGCTTATCAACAGCAGGGTTTCCCAGAATTCAAATGTAACATGGTGAAAGGGAAACCCTTAGAAAAGGGATGCAAATGCCCCTTTCACTAAAAATCCCAGGTATTTTCTCATGGCATGAAATATTTAGACTCCACAACTCATGTAGTGTACCCAGGGACATAGACCAAATGTGTCTAGTTTAATTTTGTCCTCTTTTTGGAAACAGCATCTTATGTAGTTGTTGAAAGAGGCCTTGAGATAAATTCGTAGCCTAAGATGGACTGGAACTCCCAAGGATCCATCCACCTCAGCCCCCAGATTGCTGGGATTATAGGCATGAGCGACCATGTCAAGCATGTGCCCAGAGATTTTTACATAATTTGTGAAATCCCACTACAGGTCTATAGGTAGCTTCTGTGCTTCAGGCTTTAGGAATATGCCTCTCTTTGTTTTGGCTCTCCATGTTCAGGTGTCCATTTCTATTGTGATAAGCTCCAAAGCCCCAGGCAAGGGGGTGGCTGCACTTCCTCTGGTGTGTCCTTGGATGAATACAGCCCATGTGAACAGGGTTCAAATATATTGGATCCTGTGCATTTGAAGAGGAAATGAGTAAAGATTCATGAGTTAATGTGGACATGCCAGGGAATTGAGGGGCCATGATAGAGACAAAACTTCAGGCCATGGGCTGAAGGCTGAGGCTTCTGTACCTCTAGCTTCTTGAATAGTGGGCCTGCTGAGCAATTGTGCACTCTCAAATGTAATTTGATGGGTTTTGTTTTAATTTATTGTTTTTTGCTTTGGTTTTTTACATTGAAGGAACAGTACCATGGTTGGAAGAAGCTGGAGTGTCTTACTTAAGAGAAATTTGAAAAAAGGGACAGTTCAACAGACAAGAATTTCTCAAATGCCCTTGGCGTTTTAAAAAAAAGTGGCATAAAATTGAGCGTGTCATGTCCATGTCACTTTACAAAACATTTTAACTCCTATTTGATAGGAATATGTGTTTCTTTGAGAGGTCAACCTGCACTGAAATAAAGATAATCTCTCCTTTCCTCATTCTGCTTGAAACCACATCCTTTGTTAGTTATATTTTCTTACGCAGAAACATTTGGAGATGACTACAGCAAGAGTTTCCCATTGTTGGAAATTCCACGGAGACACATGAAGTAATACTGCACAACTTCAAGTGAAGTGCACTGTCCCTTGACAATGGCAAGTCTGGGCAAACCTCTAGTAACTGAAAATCTTAGAAAGTCTGAAAGTGAGTGAATGAAATTGGGCCTCTCCATATTTGGACAGGGCCTCTCCTGAAGCACACATTTGTGGAAAAAGTAATTATGAGAGACAAATGAACTCCCAAAACGGAATGGAAATTTTCTTATTTAGGCCTGGAAAGCTATGGCCTGGAGCCCTGTGGATCTAACTGCATGAGTAAAGTGTGAGCAGAGATCAGAGTAAAACGCACACCATTTGGGAACTCGATATTTATCCAGGTGTCCAGAGTAGTGGCAAACTGTACTTGTGTCAATTTGCTCAAATCCTGTCTTCACAAGAAAGTAAACTCCAGCACGACCAGTGACTAGAGGAGGACACATTTCAAAGGACTTGTAAAAAGTCCAACACTGAATTTAGCCCAACACTGAATTTAGATGAAAAGTAGCAGAGTCTGTTAGTCTTTCAAGTTTTAATAGGAGAAACTTATAACATGTAATAGCTGTTACATGAATAACTTCAGAGCTTTTGGAGAGGTCTAAATCACTATGAGTGAGGGCTTCATGACTCACAAACTTAAAAATAGTAAAACAAACAATTTGAAAAACCAACAACCTATTAAATACACACACTAAGTCCAAATGGCTTCACTGGTTTTAAAACCACTTATGGAATGCACAACTATTGAAGAGGCTTACTCTGCATTCTGCTTTACTCAGGCCCGGTACATGTGCAACTGTGAAAGCAAAATTCAAAATGTTATGTGAAGTGACCATTTCATTGGGGAAACCATGACCCAATTTAGATTTTCTCTTTTAAAACTCTGGACATTATCCATATATGTTCTCAAAGGGAAGGAATACACAGGATTTAGACTGATATTTTTTTCACTGTTTTGTGTTCCACCAGATTTATTTGAAGATCTCCTGTCCTGCATCCACTGCCCAATGCAGAAGGCCACACATAGGACAACCAACATGAGAACTTCACTGCTACAGCCTGATTAAATCATCATGAGAATATAATTTTCCTTTCATCATCAAAGATTCTTACATCAGATTAACCAGCTCTCTTGCTTTCCCATGTTTTTCCCTGGTTTTTGTACCTTGAAATGGGTGTGCACTCTTCTCAGTGTTGACCTCCATCTTCGCCCATATTTCCAAACATATTCATCTGGGAAACATGTAAAGATCTTCTTCGGGGCTTGTTTCATTGTTTTCAAATATCTGCCCTTGAAATTCAACTTCTACCACGGTCTCTCATATCCAAAGCTATGTGCTTGCAGAGGATTTCTGCTGAGAAATTTCACAGAAAGCTCTTATACTGCAGGTGAATGATGCCAGCAAGTCTTGATTGAATAGCTTAGGGAACAGGACTCAGCCAAATGACAGACATGACAAGGGAAAAGCGTATGCTCAAGGATAGGACATGGCAGCGATCATCTGCCAGGCCCTGACATATTTCATATCCCTTTGAAAGTATATCCATGTGTAGATTGGCACGCATTTCCATCCATAAATTCTGAGCAGTGAAGCCTTCAGAGAGAATATTGTGGCATACCAGGCCAAGAATATTCATCCTATTTAAATCTTGCTCTACAAGTTCCTCTGTGCCAATGAGGTCTCCATGGCAACGCCCTGCATTGTGACTCAGGTGGCCTACTGCACAGTTGTATCCTAGAGCCTAAAGTCCATCTAACAATAGTGCTAAGCCAATCACAGCCCAGTGTGGTTGCCTGGCAACTACAAGCTTGTGGATTTCTGTGAACTGTTTCAGCCCAACTCTACAGATTTCCACCTCATACAACCACAGCCATTCCAAACATGCAGTATTTGATTAGCCTCTCTGTGTTGCCTCAGAATTTTTGTTACAGTTGTAGTGATCAAGAAAATTTGACATATTTTGAGAAGTGGAGGGAAGTAATTGAAAGACCTTTTTGTCTGTATGTGGTCGATGGGTTCCAAAGTTGACTATCACAGTCTTAAATTTTCAAACCTAGAGCCTAAAATCCACCTCACAGTGATGTTCATCCAATCTCAGCCAAGTGTGGTTGCCTGGCAACCACAAGCCTGTGGATTTCTGTGAACAGTTTCAGCCCAACTCTGCAGCTTTCCACCTCATACAACCATAACCATTCCAATCATGCAGTATTTGATTCACCTCTCTAGGTTGCCTCAGAATTTTCTTTGAAGTTGTGGTGATCAAGCAAATTTGACATATTTTGACAAGTGGAGGGAAGTAATTGGCTCTGTCTTTAGCTCTGTTTGTGGTACATGGGGTCCAAATGTGACTAGCCCAGTCTTTTCAATTATGAAACTCAGAAAGCCAAATGTTTCAGGGAAGGAAAGAAAATGCCACAATGATTTGGGTTCTGCCAAGTTTATGTTGGCTTGGGAAACAAACCTGCAAACCATACATGCAGTCTCTGCTCGATTACTGCCACCATGGTAGCATCAGTTAGCACTAAAAGCCAGCAACCAGAAGATGAGTCCCAAAATGAAAGTGAATCCTTGCAGTGCGTGAATATTTGGAATGCCTGCTTCAACTATCCAGCTTCCTCGTGGTTCACATGTCTGCAATCACTATTTCACGGAGGTCTGCAGCCATTCCAGCAAAACCCTGAACACTAAACATGAGGTACTAGCTCAATACCTAAACCAACATAATACTAGATAGCTTATCACCAGCAGGTTTTCCCAGAAATCAAATGTAACATGGTGAAAGGGAAACCCTTAGAAATGGGATGCAAATGCCACTTTCCCTAAAAATCCCAGGTACTTTCTCACGGGATGGAATATTTAGACTCCACAACACATGTAGTGAACCCAGGGACCTGGACCAAGTGTGTCTAGGTTTCGTTGTCCTCTTTTTGGAAACAGAATCTTATGTAGTTGTTGAAAGCAGCCTTGAGATAAATTTGTAGCCCACGATGGACTGGAACTCCCAAGGATCCATCCACCTCAGCCCCCAGATGGCTGGGATTATAGGCATGAGCGACCATGCCAAGCGTGTGCACAGAGATTCTTACATAATTTGTGAAATCCCACTACTGGTCTATATGTAGCTTCTGTGCTTCAGGCTTTAGGAATATGACTCTCTTTGTTTTGGCTCCCCTTGTTCAGGTGTCCATTTCTATTTTGATAAGCTCCAAGGCCCCAGGAAAGGGGGTGGCTGCCCTTTCTCTGGTGTGTCATTGGATGATTACCGCCCAGGTGAACAGGGTTCAAATATATTGTATCCTGTGCATTTGAAAAGGAAATGAGTAAAGATTCATGAGTTAATGTGGACATACCAGGGAATTGAGGGGCCATGATACAGACAAAACTTCAGGCCATGGGCTGAAGGCTGAGGCTTCTGTACCTCTAGCTTCTTGAATAGTGTTCACAAGAGCCTGCTGATCAATTGTGTGCTCTCAAATGTTATTTAATGGGATTTGTTTTAATTTATTTTGTTTTTTCCTTTGGTTTTTTACATGGAAGGAACAGTACCATGGTTTGAAGAAGTTGGAGTGTCTTACCTAAGAGAAATTTGAAAAAAGGGACAATTCAGCAGCCAAGAATTTCTCAAATGCCCTTGGCGTTTTAAAAAAAGTGACATAAAATTGAGCGTGTCATGTCCAGGTATCTTTACAAAAGATTTTACCTCCTATTTCATAGGAATTACTGTTTCTTTGAAAGATCAACCTGCACTGGAATAAAGATAATCCCTCCTTTCCTCATTCTGCTTGAAACCACATCCTTTGTTAGTTATATTTTCTTACGCAGAAACACTTGGAGATGACTACAGCAAGAGTTTCCCAATGGTGGAATTCCCACAGAGACACATGAAGAAATACTGCACAACGTCAAGTGAATTGCACTGTCCCTTGACAATGGCAAGTCTGGGCAAACTTCTAGTAACTGAAAATCTTAGAAAGTCTGAAAGTGAGTGAATGAAAATGGGCCTCTCCACATTTCACAGGGCCTCTCCTGAAGCACACATTTGTGGAAATACTAATTATGAGCGAGGAATGAACTCCCAAAATGGAATGGAAATTTTCTTGTTTGGGCCTGGAACGCTATGGCCTGGAGGCCTGTGGTTCTTATTGGATGAGCAAAGTGTGAGCAGAGATCAAAGTAAAACACACACCATTTACGGAACTCGATATTTAACCAGGCGTCCAGAGTAGTGGCAAACTGTACTTGTGTCAATTTGCTCAAATCCTGTCTTCACAAGAAAGTAAACTCCAGCACGACCAGTGACTAGAGGAGGACACATTTCAAAGGACTTGTAAAAAGTCCAACACTGAATTTAGCCCAACAGTGAGTTTAGATGAAAAGTAGCAGAGTCTGTTAGTCTTTCAAGTTTTAATAAGAGAAACTTATAACATGTAATAGCTGTCACATGAATAACTTCAGAGCTTTTGGAGAGGTTTAAATCACTATGAGTGAGGGCTTCCCTGACTCACAAAGTTAAAAATAGTGAAACAAACAATTTGAAAACCAAACGAACCAATTAAATACAAACACTAAGTCCAAAGGGTTTCACTGGTTTTAAAACCACTTATGGAATGCACAACTATTGAAGAGGCTTACTCTGCATTCTGCTTTACTCAGGCCCGGTACATGAGCAAGTGTGAAAGCAAAATTCAAAATGTTATGTGAAGTGACCATTTCATTGGTGAAACCATGACCCAATAGACATTTTCTCTTTTGAAACTTCGTACATTATCCATATATGTTCTCAATGTGAAGGAATACACAGGATTTAGGCTGATTTTTTTCAGTATTTTGTGTTCCACGAGATTTATTTGAAGATCTCCTGTCCTGCATCCACTGCCCAAAGCAGAAGGCCACGCATAGGACAACCAACATGAGAACTACACTTCTACAGCCTGGTTAAATCATCATGAGAATATAGTTTTCGTTTATCATCAAATATTTTTACATCAGATTAACCAGCTCTCTTGCTTTCCCATCTTTTTCCCTGGTTTTTGTACCTTGAAATGGGTGTGCACTCTTCTCAGCCTTGATCTCCATCTTCCCCCATATTTCCAAACATATTCATCTGGGAAACATGTAAAGATCTTATTCATGGCTTGTTTCATTGTTTTCAAATATCTGCCCTTGAAATTCAACTTCCACCACTGTCTCTCATATCCAAAGCTATGTGCTTGCAGAGGATTTCTGCTGAGAAATATCACAGAAAGCTCTTATACTGCAGGTGAATGATGCCAGCAAGTCTTGACTGAATAGCTTAGGGAACAGGACTCAGCCAAATGACAGACATGACAAGGGAAAAGCGTATGCTCAAGGATAGGACATGGCAGAGATCATCTGCCAGCCCCTGGCATATTTCATATCCCATTGAAAGTACATCCATGTCTAGATTGGCAAGCATTTCCATCCACAAATTCTGAGCAGTGAAGCCTTCAGAGAGAATATTGTGGCATACAAGGCCAAGAATATTCATCCTATTTAAATCTTGCCCTAAAAGGTCCTCTGTGCCACTGAGGTCTCCACGGCAACGCCCAGCATTGTGACTCAGGTCTCCTACTGCACACTTGTAACCTAGAGCCTAAAGTCCAGCTCACAATGGTGCTCAGCCAATCACAGCCCAGTGTGGTTGCCTGGCAACCACAAGCTTGTGGATTTCTGTGAACTGTTTCAGCCCAACTCTGCAGCTTTCCACCTCATACAACCACAGCCATTCCAATCATGCAGTAGTTCATTAGCCTCTCTATGTTGCCTCAGAGTTTTTGTTACAGTTGTAGTAATCAAGAAAATTTGACATATTTTGAGAAGTGGAGGGAAGTAATTGAAAAACCTTTTGGTCTGTCTGTGGTCGATGGGTTCCAAACTTGACTACACCAGTCTTTTAAATTTTCAAACCTAGAGCCTAAAATCCCCCTCACAGTGATGTTCAGCCAATCTCAGCCCAGTGTGGTTGCCTGGCAACCACAAGCCTGTGGATTTCTGTGAACAGTTTCAGCCCAACTCGGCAGCTTTCCACCTCATACAACCACAGCCATTCCAATCATGCAGTATTTGATTCACCTCTCTAAGTTGCCTCAAAATTTTCTTTGAAGTTGTGGTGATCAAGCACATTTGACGTACTTTGACAAGTGGAGTGAAGTAATTGGCTCTGTGTTTAGCTCTTTTTGTGGTATATGGGGTCCAAACGTGACTAGCCCAGTCTATTCAATTATCAAACTTAGAAAGCCAAATCTTTCAGGGGACGAAAGAAAATGCCACAATGATTTGGGTTCGGCCAAGTTTCTGGTGGCTTGGGAAGCAAACCTGCAAACCATACATGCAGTCTCTGCTGGATTACTGCCACCATGGTAGTATCAGTTAGCACTAAAAGCCAGCAACCAGAAGATGAGACCCAAAATGAAAGTGAATCCTTGCAGTGCATGAATATTTGGAGTGCCTGCTTCAACTATCCAGCTTCCTTGGGGTTCACTTGTCTGCAATCGCTATTTCAACGAGGTCTGCAGTCATTCCAGCATAACCCTGAACACTAAACATGAGGTACTAGCTCAATACCTAAACCAACATAATGCTAGATAGCTTATCACCAGCAGGTTTTCCCAGAATTCAAATGTAACATGGTGAAAGGGAAACCCTTCGAAAAGGGATGCAAATGCCCCTTTCCCTAAAAATCCGAGGTATTTTCTCATGGCATGGGATATTTAGACTCCACAACTCATGTAGTGAACCCAGGGACCTAGACCAAGTGTGTCTAGTTTTCTGTTGTCCTCTTTTGGAAACAGCATCTTATGTAGTTGTTGAAAGAGGCCTTGAGATAAATTCATAGCCCAAGATGCAATGGAACTCCCAAGGATCCATCCACCTCAGCCCCCAGATTGCTGGGATTATAGGCATGAGCGACCATGCCAAGCATGTGCACAGAGATTCTTACATAATTTGTGAAATCCCACTACTGGTCTATAGGTAGCTTCTGTGCTTCAGGCTTTAGGAATATGCCTCTCTTTGTTTTGGCTCCCCTTGTTCAGGTGTCCATTTCTATTGTGATAAGCTCCAAGGCCCCAGGCAAGGGAGTGGCTGGCCTTCCTCTGGTGTGTCCTTGGATGATTACTGATCAGGTGAACAGGGTTCAAATATATTGTATCCTGTGCATTTGAAAAGGAAATGAGTAAAGATTCATGAGTTAATGTGGACATGCAAGGGAATTGAGGGGCCATGATAGAGACAATACTTCAGGCCATGGGGTGAAGCTGAGTCTTCTGTACCTCTCGCTTCTTGAATAGTGTTTACATGGGCCTGCTGAGCAATTGTGTGCTCTCAAATGTTATTTAATGGGTTTTGTTTTAATTTATTTTGTTTTTTCCTTTGGTTTTTTACATGGAAGGAACAGTACCATGGATTGAAGAAGCTGGACTGTCTTACCTAAGAGAAATTTGAAAAAAGGGACAATTCAGCAGCCAAGAATTTCTCAAATGCCCTTGGCGTTTTAAAAAAAAAGTGAAATAAATTGAGCATGTCATGTCCATGTATCTTTACAAAAGATTTTACCTCCTATTTCATAGGAATTACTGTTTCTTTGAAAAATCAACCTGCACTGAAATAAAAATAATCCCTCCTTTCCTCATTCTGCTTGAAACCACATCCTTTGTTAGTTATATTTTCTTACGCAAATACACTTGGAGATGTCTACAGCAAGACTTTCCAATTGGTGGAATATCCACGGAGACACATGTAGTAATACTGCACAACTTCAAGTGAAGTGCACTACCCCTTGACAATGGCAAGTCTGGGCAAACCTCTAGTAACTGAAAATCTTAGAAAGTCTGAAAGTGAGTGAATGAAAATGGGCCTCTCCACATTTGGAAAGGGCCTCTCCTGAAGCACACATTTGTGGAAAAACTAATTATGAGAGACTAATGAACTTCCAAAACGGAATGGAAATTTTCTTCTTTAAGCCTGGAACGCTATGCCCTGGATCCCTGTGGTTCTAAGTGGATGAGCAAAGTGTCAGCAGAGATCAAAGTAAAACAGACACCATTTAGGGAACTCGATATTTCACCAGGTGTCCAGAGTAGTGGAAAACTGTACTTGTGTCAATTTGCTCAAATCCTGTCTTCACAAGAAAGTATATTCCAGCACAACCAGTGACTAGAGGAGGACACATTTCAAAGGACTTGTAAAAAGTCCAACACTGAATTTAGCCCAACAGTGAGTTTAGATGAAAAGTAGCAGAGTCTGTTAGTCTTTCAAGTTTTAATAGGAAAAACATATAACATGTAAAAGCTGTTACATGAATACCTTCAGAGCTTTTGGAGAGGTCTAAATCACTATGAGTGAGGGCTTCCCTGACTCACAAAGTTAAAAATAGTAAATCAAACAATTTGAAAAACCAGTCAACCAATTAAATACAAACACTAAGTCCAAAGGGTTTCACTGGTTTTAAAACCACTTATGGAATGCACAACTATTGAAGAGGCTTACTCTGCATTCTGCTTTACTCAGGCCCGGTACATGAGCAAGTGTGAAAGCAAAATTCAAAATGTTATGTGAAGTGACCATTTCATTGGTGAAACCATGACCCAATAGACATTTTCTCTTTTGAAACTTCGTACATTATCCATATATGTTCTCAATGTGAAGGAATACACAGGATTTAGGCTGATTTTTTTCAGTATTTTGTGTTCCACGAGATTTATTTGAAGATCTCCTGTCCTGCATCCACTGCCCAAAGCAGAAGGCCACGCATAGGACAACCAACATGAGAACTACACTTCTACAGCCTGGTTAAATCATCATGAGAATATAGTTTTCGTTTATCATCAAATATTTTTACATCAGATTAACCAGCTCTCTTGCTTTCCCATCTTTTTCCCTGGTTTTTGTACCTTGAAATGGGTGTGCACTCTTCTCAGCCTTGATCTCCATCTTCCCCCATATTTCCAAACATATTCATCTGGGAAACATGTAAAGATCTTATTCATGGCTTGTTTCATTGTTTTCAAATATCTGCCCTTGAAATTCAACTTCCACCACTGTCTCTCATATCCAAAGCTATGTGCTTGCAGAGGATTTCTGCTGAGAAATATCACAGAAAGCTCTTATACTGCAGGTGAATGATGCCAGCAAGTCTTGACTGAATAGCTTAGGGAACAGGACTCAGCCAAATGACAGACATGACAAGGGAAAAGCGTATGCTCAAGGATAGGACATGGCAGAGATCATCTGCCAGCCCCTGGCATATTTCATATCCCATTGAAAGTACATCCATGTCTAGATTGGCAAGCATTTCCATCCACAAATTCTGAGCAGTGAAGCCTTCAGAGAGAATATTGTGGCATACAAGGCCAAGAATATTCATCCTATTTAAATCTTGCCCTAAAAGGTCCTCTGTGCCACTGAGGTCTCCACGGCAACGCCCAGCATTGTGACTCAGGTCTCCTACTGCACACTTGTAACCTAGAGCCTAAAGTCCAGCTCACAATGGTGCTCAGCCAATCACAGCCCAGTGTGGTTGCCTGGCAACCACAAGCTTGTGGATTTCTGTGAACTGTTTCAGCCCAACTCTGCAGCTTTCCACCTCATACAACCACAGCCATTCCAATCATGCAGTAGTTCATTAGCCTCTCTATGTTGCCTCAGAGTTTTTGTTACAGTTGTAGTAATCAAGAAAATTTGACATATTTTGAGAAGTGGAGGGAAGTAATTGAAAAACCTTTTGGTCTGTCTGTGGTCGATGGGTTCCAAACTTGACTACACCAGTCTTTTAAATTTTCAAACCTAGAGCCTAAAATCCCCCTCACAGTGATGTTCAGCCAATCTCAGCCCAGTGTGGTTGCCTGGCAACCACAAGCCTGTGGATTTCTGTGAACAGTTTCAGCCCAACTCGGCAGCTTTCCACCTCATACAACCACAGCCATTCCAATCATGCAGTATTTGATTCACCTCTCTAAGTTGCCTCAAAATTTTCTTTGAAGTTGTGGTGATCAAGCACATTTGACGTACTTTGACAAGTGGAGTGAAGTAATTGGCTCTGTGTTTAGCTCTTTTTGTGGTATATGGGGTCCAAACGTGACTAGCCCAGTCTATTCAATTATCAAACTTAGAAAGCCAAATCTTTCAGGGGAGAAAGAAAATGCCACAATGATTTGGGTTCGGCCAAGTTTCTGGTGGCTTGGGAAGCAAACCTGCAAACCATACATGCAGTCTCTGCTGGATTACTGCCACCATGGTAGTATCAGTTAGCACTAAAAGCCAGCAACCAGAAGATGAGACCCAAAATGAAAGTGAATCCTTGCAGTGCATGAATATTTGGAGTGCCTGCTTCAACTATCCAGCTTCCTTGGGGTTCACTTGTCTGCAATCGCTATTTCAACGAGGTCTGCAGTCATTCCAGCATAACCCTGAACACTAAACATGAGGTACTAGCTCAATACCTAAACCAACATAATGCTAGATAGCTTATCACCAGCAGGTTTTCCCAGAATTCAAATGTAACATGGTGAAAGGGAAACCCTTCGAAAAGGGATGCAAATGCCCCTTTCCCTAAAAATCCGAGGTATTTTCTCATGGCATGGGATATTTAGACTCCACAACTCATGTAGTGAACCCAGGGACCTAGACCAAGTGTGTCTAGTTTTCTGTTGTCCTCTTTTGGAAACAGCATCTTATGTAGTTGTTGAAAGAGGCCTTGAGATAAATTCATAGCCCAAGATGCAATGGAACTCCCAAGGATCCATCCACCTCAGCCCCCAGATTGCTGGGATTATAGGCATGAGCGACCATGCCAAGCATGTGCACAGAGATTCTTACATAATTTGTGAAATCCCACTACTGGTCTATAGGTAGCTTCTGTGCTTCAGGCTTTAGGAATATGCCTCTCTTTGTTTTGGCTCCCCTTGTTCAGGTGTCCATTTCTATTGTGATAAGCTCCAAGGCCCCAGGCAAGGGAGTGGCTGGCCTTCCTCTGGTGTGTCCTTGGATGATTACTGATCAGGTGAACAGGGTTCAAATATATTGTATCCTGTGCATTTGAAAAGGAAATGAGTAAAGATTCATGAGTTAATGTGGACATGCAAGGGAATTGAGGGGCCATGATAGAGACAATACTTCAGGCCATGGGGTGAAGCTGAGTCTTCTGTACCTCTCGCTTCTTGAATAGTGTTTACATGGGCCTGCTGAGCAATTGTGTGCTCTCAAATGTTATTTAATGGGTTTTGTTTTAATTTATTTTGTTTTTTCCTTTGGTTTTTTACATGGAAGGAACAGTACCATGGATTGAAGAAGCTGGACTGTCTTACCTAAGAGAAATTTGAAAAAAGGGACAATTCAGCAGCCAAGAATTTCTCAAATGCCCTTGGCGTTTTAAAAAAAAAGTGAAATAAATTGAGCATGTCATGTCCATGTATCTTTACAAAAGATTTTACCTCCTATTTCATAGGAATTACTGTTTCTTTGAAAAATCAACCTGCACTGAAATAAAAATAATCCCTCCTTTCCTCATTCTGCTTGAAACCACATCCTTTGTTAGTTATATTTTCTTACGCAAATACACTTGGAGATGTCTACAGCAAGACTTTCCAATTGGTGGAATATCCACGGAGACACATGTAGTAATACTGCACAACTTCAAGTGAAGTGCACTACCCCTTGACAATGGCAAGTCTGGGCAAACCTCTAGTAACTGAAAATCTTAGAAAGTCTGAAAGTGAGTGAATGAAAATGGGCCTCTCCACATTTGGAAAGGGCCTCTCCTGAAGCACACATTTGTGGAAAAACTAATTATGAGAGACTAATGAACTTCCAAAACGGAATGGAAATTTTCTTCTTTAAGCCTGGAACGCTATGCCCTGGATCCCTGTGGTTCTAAGTGGATGAGCAAAGTGTCAGCAGAGATCAAAGTAAAACAGACACCATTTAGGGAACTCGATATTTCACCAGGTGTCCAGAGTAGTGGAAAACTGTACTTGTGTCAATTTGCTCAAATCCTGTCTTCACAAGAAAGTATATTCCAGCACAACCAGTGACTAGAGGAGGACACATTTCAAAGGACTTGTAAAAAGTCCAACACTGAATTTAGCCCAACAGTGAGTTTAGATGAAAAGTAGCAGAGTCTGTTAGTCTTTCAAGTTTTAATAGGAAAAACATATAACATGTAAAAGCTGTTACATGAATACCTTCAGAGCTTTTGGAGAGGTCTAAATCACTATGAGTGAGGGCTTCCCTGACTCACAAAGTTAAAAATAGTAAATCAAACAATTTGAAAAACCAGTCAACCAATTAAATACAAACACTAAGTCCAAAGGGTTTCACTGGTTTTAAAACCTCTTATGGAATGCACAACTATTGATGAGGCTTACTTTGCATTCTGCTTTACTCAGGCCCGGTACATCAGCAAGTGTGAAAGCAAAATTCAAAATGTTATGTGAAGTGACCATTTCATTGGTGAAACCATGACCAAATAGACATTTTCTCTTTTGAAACTTCCTACATTACCCATATATGTTCTCAAAGTGAAGGAATACACAGGATTTAGGCCTATTTTTTTTTCAGTATTTTGTGATCCACCAGATTTATTTGAAGATCTCCTGTCCTACATCCGCTGCCCAATGCAGAAGGCCACACATAGGACAACCAACATGAGAAGTTCACTTCTACAGCCTGATTATATCATCATGAGAATATAATTTTCCTTTCATCATCAAAGATTTTCACATCAGATTAACCAGCTCTTTTGCTTTCCAAGGTTTTTCCCTGGTTTTTGTACCTTGAAATGGGTGTGCACTCTTCTCAGCCTTGACCTCCATCTTCCCCCGTATTTCCAAACATATTCATCTGGGAAACATGTAAAGATCTTACTCGGGGCTTGTTTCATTGTTTTCAAATATCTACCCTTGAAATTCAACTTCCACCACTGTCTCTCATATCCAAAGCTATGTGCTTGCAGAGGATTTCTGCTGAGAAATTTCACAGAAAGCTCTTATACTGCAGGTGAATGATGCCAGAAAGTCTTGACTGAATAGCTTAGGGAACAGGACTCAGTCAAATGACAGACATGACAAGGGAAATGCATATGCTCAAGGATAGGACATGGCAGAGATCATCTGCCAGGCCCTGGCATATTTCATATCCCATTGAAAGTACATCCATGTGTAGATTGGTAAGAATTTCCATCCACAAATTCTGAGCAGTGAAGCCTTCAGAGAGAATATTGTGGCATACTAGGCCAAGAATATACATTCTATTTAAATCTTGCCCTACAAGGTCCTCTGTGCCACTGAGGTCTCCATGGCAACGCCCAGCATTGTGACTCAGGTCTCCTACTGCAAACTTGTATCCTAGAGCCTAAGTCCAGCTCACAATGGTGCTCAGCCAATCACAGCCCAGTGTGGTTGCCTGGCAACCACAAGCTTGTGGATTTCTGTGAACTGTTTCAGCCCAACTCTGCAGCTTTCCACCTCATACAACCACAGCCATTCCAATCATGCAGTATTTGATTAGCCTCTCTATGTTGCCTCAGAATTTTTTTTACAGTTGTAGTGATCAACAAAATTTGAGATTTTTGAGAAGTGGAGGGAAGTAATTGAAAACACTTTTGGTCTGTCTGTGGTCGATGGGTTCCAAACTTGACTCTCCCAGTCTTTTAAATTTTCAAACCTAGAGCCTAAAATCCCCCTCACAGTGATGTTCAGCCAATCTCAGCCAAGTGTGGTTGCCTGGCAACCACAAGCCTGTGGATTTCTGTGAACAGTTTCAGCCCAACTCTGCAGCTTTCCACCTCATACAACCATAGCCATTCCAATCATGCAGTATTTGATTCACCTCTCTAGGTTGCCTCAGAATTTTCTTTGAAGTTGTGGTGATCAAGCAAATTTGACATATTTTGACAAGTGGAGGGAAGTAATTGGCTCTGTCTTTAGCTCTGTTTGTGGTACATGGGGTCCAAATGTGACTAGCCCAGTCTTTTCAATTATGAAACTCAGAAAGCCAAATGTTTCAGGGAAGGAAAGAAAATGCCACAATGATTTGGGTTCTGCCAAGTTTATGTTGGCTTGGGAAACAAACCTGCAAACCATACATGCAGTCTCTGCTCGATTACTGCCACCATGGTAGCATCAGTTAGCACTAAAAGCCAGCAACCAGAAGATGAGTCCCAAAATGAAAGTGAATCCTTGCAGTGCGTGAATATTTGGAATGCCTGCTTCAACTATCCAGCTTCCTCGTGGTTCACATGTCTGCAATCACTATTTCAAGGAGGTCTGCAGCCATTCCAGCAAAACCCTGAACACTAAACATGAGGTACTAGCTCAATACCTAAACCAACATAATACTAGATAGCTTATCACCAGCAGGTTTTCCCAGAAATCAAATGTAACATGGTGAAAGGGAAACCCTTAGAAATGGGATGCAAATGCCACTTTCCCTAAAAATCCCAGGTACTTTCTCACGGGATGGAATATTTAGACTCCACAACACACGTAGTGAACCCAGGGACCTTGACCAAGTGTGTCTAGGTTTCGTTGTCCTCTTTTTGGAAACAGAATCTTATGTAGTTGTTGAAAGCAGCCTTGAGATAAATTTGTAGCCCACGATGGACTGGAACTCCCAAGGATCCATCCACCTCAGCCCCCAGATGGCTGGGATTATAGGCATGAGCGACCATGCCAAGCGTGTGCACAGAGATTCTTACATAATTTGTGAAATCCCACTACTGGTCTATATGTAGCTTCTGTGCTTCAGGCTTTAGGAATATGACTCTCTTTGTTTTGGCTCCCCTTGTTCAGGTGTCCATTTCTATTTTGATAAGCTCCAAGGCCCCAGGAAAGGGGGTGGCTGCCCTTTCTCTGGTGTGTCATTGGATGATTACCGCCCAGGTGAACAGGGTTCAAATATATTGTGTCCTGTGCATTTGAAAAGGAAATTAGTAAAGATTCATGAGTTAATGTGGACATACCAGGGAATTGAGGGGCCATGATACACACAAAACTTCAGGCCATGGGCTGAAGGCTGAGGCTTCTGTACCTCTAGCTTCTTGAATAGTGTTCACAAGAGCCTGCTGATCAATTGTGTGCTCTCAAATGTTATTTAATGGGATTTGTTTTAATTTATTTTGTTTTTTCCTTTGGTTTTTTACATGGAAGGAACAGTACCATGGTTTGAAGAAGTTGGAGTGTCTTACCTAAGAGAAATTTGAAAAAAGGGACAATTCAGCAGCCAAGAATTTCTCAAATGCCCTTGGCGTTTTAAAAAAAGTGACATAAAATTGAGCGTGTCATGTCCAGGTATCTTTACAAAAGATTTTACCTCCTATTTCATAGGAATTACTGTTTCTTTGTAAGATCAACCTGCACTGGAATAAAGATAATCCCTCCTTTCCTCATTCTGCTTGAAACCACTTCTTTTGTTAGTTATATTTTCTTACGCAGAAACACTTGGAGATGACTACAGCAAGAGTTTCCCAATGGTGGAAATCCCACAGAGACACATGAAGAAATACTGCACAACGTCAAGTGAATTGCACTGTTCCTTGACAATGGCAAGTCTGGGCAAACTTCTAGTAACTGAAAATCTTAGAAAGTCTGAAAGTAAGTGAATGAAAATGGGCCTCTCCACATTTCACAGGGCCTCTCCTGAAGCACACATTTGTGGAAATACTAATTATGAGCGAGGAATGAACTCCCAAAATGGAATGGAAATTTTCTTGTTTGGGCCTGGAACGCTATGGCCTGGAGCCCTGTGGTTCTTATTGGATGAGCAAAGTGTGAGCAGAGATCAAAGTAAAACACACACCATTTAGGGAACTCGATATTTAACCAGGCGTCCAGAGTAGTGGCAAAATGTACTTGTGTCAATTTGCTCAAATCCTGTCTTCACAAGAAAGTAAACTCCAGCACGACCAGTGACTAGAGGAGGACACATTTCAAAGGACTTGTAAAAAGTCCAACACTGAATTTAGCCCAACAGTGAGTTTAGATGAAAAGTAGCAGAGTCTGTTAGTCTTTCAAGTTTTAATAAGAGAAACTTATAACATGTAATAGCTGTCACATGAATAACTTCAGAGCTTTTGGAGAGGTTTAAATCACTATGAGTGAGGGCTTCCCTGACTCACAAAGTTAAAAATAGTGAAACAAACAATTTGAAAAACAAACGAACCAATTAAATACAAACACTAAGTCCAAAGGGTTTCACTGGTTTTAAAACCACTTATGGAATGCACAACTATTGAAGAGGCTTACTCTGCATTCTGCTTTACTCAGGCCCGGTACATGAGCAAGTGTGAAAGCAAAATTCAAAATGTTATGTGAAGTGACCATTTCATTGGTAAAACCATGACCCAATAGACATTTTCTCTTTTGAAACTTCGTACATTATCCATATATGTTCTCAATGTGAAGGAATACACAGGATTTAGGCTGATTTTTTTTCAGTATTTTGTGTTCCACGAGATTTATTTGAAGATCTCCTGTCCTGCATCCACAGCCCAATGCAGAAGGCCACACATAGGACAACCAACATGAGAACTTCACTTCTACAGCCTGGTTAAATCATCATGAGAATATAGTTTTCGTTTATCATCAAATATTTTTACATCAGATTAACCAGCTCTCTTGCTTTCCCATTTTTTCCCTGGTTTTTGTACCTTGAAATGGGTGTGCACTCTTCTCAGCCTTGATCTCCATCTTCCCCCATATTTCCAAACATATTCATCTGGGAAACATGTAAAGATCTAATTCGTGGCTTGTTTCATTGTTTTCAAATATCTGCCCTTGAAATTCAACTTCCACCACTGTCTCTCATATCCAAAGCTAGGTGCTTGCAGAGGATTTCTGCTGAGAAATATCACAGAAAGTTCTTATACTGCAGGTGAATGATGCCAGCAAGTCTTGACTGAATAGCTTAGGGAACAGGACTCAGCCAAATGACAGACATGACAAGGGAAAAGCGTATGCTCAAGGATAGGACATGGCAGAGATCATCTGCCAGCCCCTGGCATATTTCATATCCCATTGAAAGTACATCCATGTCTAGATTGGCAAGCATTTCCATCCACAAATTCTGAGCAGTGAAGCCTTCAGAGAGAATATTGTGGCATACAAGGCCAAGAATATTCATCCTATTTAAATCTTGCCCTAAAAGGTCCTCTGTGCCACTGAGGTCTCCACGGCAACGCCCAGCATTGTGACTCAGGTCTCCTACTGCACACTTGTATCCTAGAGCCTAAAGTCCAGCTCACAATGGTGCTCAGCCAATCACAGCCCAGTGTGGTTGCCTGGCAACCACAAGCTTGTGGATTTCTGTGAACTGTTTCAGCCCAACTCTGCAGCTTTCCACCTCATACAACCACAGCCATTCCAATCATGCAGTATTTGATTAGCCTCTCTATGTTGCCTCAGAGTTTTTGTTACAGTTGTAGTGATCAAGAAAATTTGACATATTTTGAGAAGTGGAGGGAAGTAATTGAAAAACCTTTTGGTCTGTCTGTGGTCGACGGGTTCCAAACTTGACTACCCCAGTCTTTTAAATTTTCAAACCTAGAGCCTAAAATCCCCCTCACAGTGATGTTCAGCCAATCTCAGCCCAGTGTGGTTGCCTGGCAACCACAAGCCTGTGGATTTCTGTGAACAGTTTCAGCCCAACTCGGCAGCTTTCCACCTCATACAACCACAGCCATTCCAATCATGCAGTATTTGATTCACCTCTCTAAGTTGCCTCAAAATTTTCTTTGAAGTTGTGGTGATCAAGCACATTTGACGTACTTTGACAAGTGGAGTGAAGTAATTGGCTCTGTGTTTAGCTCTTTTTGTGGTATATGGGGTCCAAACGTGACTAGCCCAGTCTATTCAAGTATCAAACTTAGAAAGCCAAATGTTTCAGGGGAGGAAAGAAAATGCCACAATGATTTGGGTTCGGCCAAGTTTCTGGTTGCTTGGGAAGCAAACCTGCAAACCATACATGCAGTCTCTGCTGGATTACTGCCACCATGGTAGTATCAGTTAGCACTAAAAGCCAGCAACCAGAAGATGAGACCCAAAATGAAAGTGAATCCTTGCAGTGCATGAATATTTGGAGTGCCTGCTTCAACTATCCAGCTTCCTTGGGGTTCACTTGTCTGCAATCGCTATTTCAACGAGGTCTGCAGTCATCCCAGCATAACCCTGAACACTAAACATGAGGTACTAGCTCAATACCTAAACCAACATAATGCTAGATAGCTTATCACCAGCAGGTTTTCCCAGAATTCAAATGTAACATGGTGAAAGGGAAACCCTTCGAAAAGGGATGCAAATGCCCCTTTCACTAAAAATCCGAGGTATTTTCTCATGGCATGGGATATTTAGACTCCACAACTCATGTAGTGAACCCAGGGACCTAGACCAAGTGTGTGTAGTTTAATGTTGTCCTCTTTTTGGAAACAGCATCTTATGTAGTTGTTGAAAGAGGCCTTGAGATAAATTCGTAGCCCAAGATTGACTGGAACTCCCAAGGATCCATCCACCTCAGCCCCCAGATTGCTGGGATTATAGGCATGAGCGACCATGCCAAGCATGTGCACAGAGATTCTTACATAATTTGTTAAATCCCACTACTGGTCTATAGGTAGCTTCTGTGCTTCAGGATTTAGGAATATGCCTCTCTTTGTTTTGGCTCCCCTTGTTCAGGTGTCCATTTGTATTGTGAGAAGCTCCAAGGCCCCAGTCAAGGGCGTGGCTGCCCTTCCTCTGGTGTGTCCTTGGATGATTACAGCCCAGGTCAACAGGGTTCAAATATATTGGATCCTGTGAATTTGAAGAGGAAGTGAGTAAAGATTCATGAGTTAATGTGGACATGCCAGGAAATTGAGGGGCCATGATAGAGACAAAACTCCAGGCCATGGGCTGAAGGCTGAGGCTTCTGTACCTCTAGCTTCTTTAATAGTGGGCCTGCTGAGCAATTGTGGGCTCTCAAATGTAACTTGATGGGTTTTGTTTTAATTTATTTTGATTTTGCTTTGGTTTTTTACATGGAAGGAACTGTAACATGGTTTGAACAAGCTGGAGTGTCTTACCTAAGAGAAATTTGAAAAAAGGGACAATTCAGCAGCCAAGAATTTCTCAAATGCCCTTGGCGTTTTAAAAAAAGTGACATAAAGTTGAGAGTGTCATGTCCATGTCTCTTTACAAAAGATTTTACCTCCTATTTGATAGGAATTACTGTTTCTTTGAAAGGTCAACCTACACTGAAATAAAGATAATCCCTCCTTTCCTCATTCTGCTTGAAACCACATCCTTTGTTAGTTATATTTTCTTATGCAGAAACACTTGGAGATGACTACAGCAAGAGTTTCCCAATGGTGGAATTCCCACAGAGACACATGAAGAAATACTGCACAATGTCAAGTGAATTGCACTGTCCCTTGACAATGGCAAGTCTGGGCAAACTTCTAGTAACTGAAATTCTTAGAAAGTCTGAAAGTGAGTGAATGAAAATGGGCCTCTCCACATTTGGACAGGGCCTCTCCTGAAGCACACATTTGTGGAAAAAGTAACTATGAGAGACGAATGAACTCCCAAAATGGAATGGAAATTTTCTTGTTTAGGCCTGGAACGCTATGGCCTGGAGCCCTGTAGTTCTAACTGGATGAGAAAAGTGTGAGCAGAGATCAAAGTGAAACACACACCATTTAGGGAACTCGATATTTAACCAGGTATCCAGAGTAGTGGCAAAATGTACTTGTGTCAATTTGCTCAAATTCTGTCTTCACAAGAAAGTAAATTCCAGCACTACCAGGGACTAGAGGAGGACACATTTCAAAGGACTTGTAAAAAGTCCAACACTGAATTTAGCCCAACACTGAATTTAGATGAAAAGTAGCAGAGTCTGTTAGTCTTTCAAGTTTTAATAGGAGAAACTTATAGCATGTAATTGCTGTTACATGAATAACTTCAGAGCTTTTGGAGGGGTCTAAAATACTATGAGTGAGGGCTTCCCTGAATCACAAAGTTAAAAATAGTAAAACAAACAATTTGAAAAACCAATCAACCAATTAAATACAAACACTAAGTCCAAATGGTTTCACTGGTTTTAAAACCACTTATCGAATGCACAACTATTGATGAGGCTTACTCTGCATTCTGCTTTAGTCAGGCCAGGTACATGAGCAACTGTGAAAGCAAAATTCAAAATGTTATGTGAAGTGACCATTTCATTGTTGAAACGATGACGCAATAGACATTTTCTCTTTTGAAATTTCGTACATTATCCATATATGTTCTCAATGGGAAGGAATACACAGGATTTAGGCTGAATTTTTTTTCAATATTTTGTGTTCCACCAGATTTATTTCAAGATCTCCTGTCCTGTATCCACTGCCCAATGCAGAAGGCCACACATAGGACAACCAACATGAGAACCTCACTTCTACAGCCTAATTATATCATCATGAGAATATAATTTTCCTTTCATCATCAAAGAATTTCGCATCAGATTATCCAGCTCTCTTGCTTTCCCATGTTTTTCCCTCGTTTTTGTACCTTGAAATGGGTGTGCACTCTTCTCAGCCTTGATCTCCATCTTCCCCCATATTTCCAAACATATTCATCTGGGAAACATGTAAAGATCTTATTCGTGGCTTGTTTCATTGTTTTCAAATATCTGCCCTTGAAATTCAACTTCCACCACTGTCTCTCATATCCAAAGCTATGTGCTTACAGAGGATTTCTGATGAGAAATATCACAGAAAGCTCTTATACTGCAGGTGAATGATGCCAGCAAGTCTTGACTGAATAGTTTAGGGAACAGGACTCCGCCAAATGACAGACATGACAAGGGAAAAGCATATGCTCAAGGATAGGACATGGCAGAGATCATCTGCCAGCCCCTGGCATATTTCATATCCCATTGAAAGTACATCCATGTGTAGATTGACAAGCATTTCCAGCCACAAATTCTGAGCAGTGAAGCCTTCAGAGAGAATATTGTGGCACACAAGGCCAAGAATATTCATCCTATTTAAATCTTGCCTTAAAAGGTCCTCTGTGCCACTGAGGTCTCCACGGCAATGCCCAGCATTGTGACTCAGGTCTCCTACTGCACACTTGTATCCTAGAGCCTAAAGTCCAGCTCACAATGGTGCTCAGCCAATCACAGCCCAGTGTGGTTGCCTGGCAACCACAAGCTTGTGGATTTCTGTGAACTGTTTCAGCCCAACTCTGCAGCTTTCCACCTCATACAACCACAGCCATTCCAATCACGCAGTATTTGATTAGCCTCTCTATGTTGCCTCAGAGTTTTTGTTACAGTTGTAGTGATCAAGAAAATTTGACATATTTTGTGAAGTGGAGGGAAGTAATTAAAAAACCTTTTCGTCATTCTGTGATCAATGGGATCCAAACTTGACTACACCAGTCTTTTAAATTTTCAAAGCTAGAGCCTAAAATCCCCCTCAAAGTGATATTCAGCCAATCTCAGCCCAGTGTGGTTGCCTGGCAACCACAATCGTGTGGATTTCTGTGAACAGTTTCAGCCCAACTCTGCAGCTTTCCACCTCATACAACCACAGCCATTCCAATCATGCAGTATTTGCTTAACATCTCTAAGTTGCCTCAGAATTTTCTTTGAAGTTGTGGTGATCAAGCAAATTTGACATATTTTGACAAGTGGAGGGAAGTAATTGGCTCTGTCTTTATATCTGTTTGTGGAATATGGAGTCCAAACTTGACTCTCCCAGTCTATTCAATTGTCAAACTTATAAAGCCAAATGTTTCAGGGGAGGAAAGAAAATGCCACAATGATTTGGGTTCTGCCAAGTTTCTGGTGGCTTGGGAAGCAAACATGCAAACCATACATGCAGTCTCTGCTGGATTACTGCCACCATGGTAGTATCAGTTAGCACTAAAAGCCAGCAACCAGAAGATGAGACCCAAAATGAAAGTGAATCCTTGCAGTGCATGAATATTTGGAGTGCCTGCTTCAACTATCCAGCTTCCTTGGGGTTCACTTGTCTGCAATCGCTATTTCAAGGAGGTCTGCAGCCATTCCAGCATAACCCTGAACACTAAACATTAGGTACTAGCTCAATACCTAAACCAACATAATGCTAGATAGCTTATCACCAGCAGGTTTTCCCAGAATTCAAATGTAACACGGTGAAAGGGAAACCCTTAGAAAAGGGATGCAAATGCCCCTTTCACTAAAAATCCCAGGTATTTTCTCATGGCATGGAATATTTAGACTCCACAACTCATGTAGTGAACCCAGGGACCTAGACTAAGGGTGTCTAGTTTAATGTTGTCCTCTTTTTGGAAACAGCATCTTATGTAGTTGTTGAAAGAGGCCTTGAGATAAATTCGTGGCCCAAGATGGACTGGAACTCCCAAGGATCCATCCACCTCAGCCCCCAGATTGCTGGGATTATAGGCATGAGCGACCATGCCAAGCATGTGCACAGAGATTCTTACATAATTTGTGAAATCCCACTACTGGTCTATAGGTAGCTTCTGTGCTTCAGGCTTTAGGAATAAGCCTCTCTTTGTTTTGGCTCCCCTTGTTCAGGTGTCCATTTCTATTGTGATAAGCTCCAAGGCCCCAGGCAAGGGGGTGGCTGCCCTTCCTCTGGTGTGTCCTTGGATGATTACAGCCCAGGTGAACAGGGTTGAAATATATTGGATCCTGTGCATTTGAAGACGAAATGAGTAAAGATTCATAAGTTAATGTGGACATGCCAGGGAATTGAGGGGCCATGATAGAGACAAAACTTCAGGCCAGGGGCTGAAGGCTGAGGCTTCTGTACCTCTAGCTTCTTGAACAGTGGGCCTGCTGAGCAATTGTGGGCTCTCAAATGTAATTTGATGGGTTTTTTTTTAATTTATTTTGATTTTGCTTTGGTTTTTTACATGCAAGGAACTGTACCATGGTTTGAACAAGCTGGAGTTCCTTACCTAAGAGAAATTTGAAAAAAGGGACAATTCAGCAGCCAAGAATTTCTCAAATGCCCTTGGCGTTTTAAAAAAAGTGACATAAAGTTGAGAGTGTCATGTCCATGTCTCTTTACAAAAGATTTTACCTCATATTTGATAGGAATTACTGTTTCTTTGAAAGGTCAACCTACACTGAAATAAAGATAATCCCTCCTTTCCTCATTCTGCTTGAAAACACATCCTTTGTTAGTTATATTTTCTTATGCAGAAACACTTGGAGATGACTACAGCAAGAGTTTCCCATTGGTGGAATTTCCACGGAGACACATGAAGTAACACAGCACAACTTCAAGTGAAGTGCACTGTCCCTTGACAATGGCAAGTCTGGGCAAACATCAAGTAACTGAAATTCTTAGAAAGTCTGAAAGTGAATGAATGAAAATGGGCCTCTCCACATTTGGACAAGGCCTCTCCTGAAGCACACATTTGTGGAAAAAGTAATTATGAGAGACAAATGAACTCCCAAAACGGAATGGAAATTTTCTTGTTTAGGCCTGGAACGCTATGGCCTGGAGCCCTGTGGTTCTAACTGGATGAGCAAAGTGTGAGCAGAGATCAAAGTAAAACACACACCATTTAGGGAACTGGATATTTAACCATGTGTCCAGAGTAGTGGCAAAATGTACTTGGGTCAATTTGCTCAAATCCTGTCTTCACAAGAAAGTAAATTCCAGCACTACCAATAACTAGAGGAGGACACATTTCAAAGGACTTGTAAAAAGTCCAACACTGAATTTAGCCCAACGCTGAATTTAGATAAAAATTAGCAGAGTCTGTTAATCTTTCAAGTTTTAATAGGAGAAACTTATAGCATGTAATAGCTGTTACATGAATACCTTCAGAGCTTTTGGAGAGGTCTAAATCACTATGAGTGAGGACTTCCCTGACTCACAAAGTTAAAAAGAGTAAAACAAACAATTTGAAAAACCAATCAACCAATTAAATACAAACACTAAGTCCAAAGGGTTTCACTGGTTTTAAAACCTCTTATGGAATGCACAACTATTGATGAGGCTTACTCTGCATTCTGCTTTACTCAGACCCGGTACATGAGCAACTGTGAAAGCAAAATTCAAAATGTTATGTGAAGTGACCACTTCATTGTTGAAACGATGACGCAATAGACATTTTCTCTTTTGAAACTTCGTACATTATCCATATATGTTCTCAAAGGGAAGGAATACACAGGATTTTCGATGAATTTTTTTTTCAATATTTTGTGTTCCACCAGATTTATTTGAAGATCTCCTGTCCTGCATCCACTGCCCAATGCAGAAGGCCACACATAGGACAACCAACATGAGAACTTCACTTCTACAGCCTGATTATATCATCATGAGAATATAATTTTCCTTTCATCATCAAAGATTTTCACATCAGATTAACCAGCTCTCTTGCTTTCCCATGTTTTTCCCTGGTTTCTGTACCTTGAAATGGGTGTGCACTCTTCTCAGCCTTGATCTCCATCTTCCCCCGCATTTCCAAACATATTCATCTGGGAAACATGTAAAGATCTTATTCGTGGCTTGTTTCATTGTTTTCAAATATCTACCCTTGAAATTCAACTTCCACCACTGTCTCTCATATCCAAAGCTATGTGCTTACAGAGGATTTCTGCTGAGAAATATCACAGAAAGCTCTTATACTGCAAGTGAATGATGCCAGCAAGTCTTGACTGAATAGCTTAGGCAACAGGACTCAGCCAAATGACAGAAATGACAAGGGAAAAGCGTATGCTCAAGGATAGGACATGGCAGAGATCATCTGCCAGGCCCTGGCATATTTCATATCCCATGGAAAGTACATCCATGTCTAGATTGGCAAGCATTTCCAGCCACAAATTCTGAGCAGTGAAGCCTTCAGAGAGAATATTGTGGCATACCAGGCCAAGAATATTCTTCCTATTTAAATCTTGCCCTAAAATGTCCTCTGTGCCACTGAGGTCTCCACAGCAACGCCCAGCATTGTGACTCAGGTCTCCTACAGCACACTTGTATCCTAGAGCCTAAAGTCCAGCTCACAATGGTGCTCAGCCAATCACAGCCCAGTGTGGTTTCCAGGAAAACACAAGCTTGTGGATTTCTGTGAACTGTGCAGCCCAACTCTGCAGCTTTCAACCTCATACAACCACAGCCATTCCAATCACGCAGTATTTGATTAGCCTCTCTATGTTGCCTCAGAGTTTTTGTTACAGTTGTAGTGATCAAGAAAATTTGACATATTTTGAGAAGTGAGGGAAGTAATTGAAAAACCTTTTGGTCTGTCTGTGGTCGATGGGTTCCAAACTTGACTCTCCCAGTCTTTTAAATTTTCAAATCTAGAGCCTAAAATCCCCCTCACAGTGATGTTCAGTCAATCTCAGCCCAGTGTGGTTACCTGGCAACCACAAGCCAGTGCATTTCTGTGAACAGTTTCAGCCCAACTCTGCAGCTTTCCACCTCATACAACCACAGCCATTCCAATCATGCAGTATTTGATTAACCTCTCTAAGTTGCCTCAGAATTTCTTTGAAGTTGTGGTGATCAAGCAAATTTGATATATTTTGACAAGTGGAGGGAAGTAATTGGCTCTGTCTTTAGCTCTGTTTGCGGTATATGGGGTCCAAATGTGACTAGTCCAGTCTATTCAATTATCAAACTTAGAAAGCCAAATGTTTCAGGGGAGGAAAGAAAATGCCACAATGATTTGGGTTCTGCCAAGTTTCTGGTGGCTTGGGAAGCAAACCTGCAAACCATACATTCAGTCTCTGCTGGATTACTGCCACCATGGTAGTATCAGTTAGCACTAAAAGCCAGCAACCAGAAGATGAGACCCAAAATGAAAGTGAATCCTTGCAGTGCATGAATATTTGGAGTGCCTGCTTCAACTATCCAGCTTCCTTGGGGTTCACTTGTCTGCAATCGCTATTTCAAGGAGGTCTGCAGCCATTCCAGCATAACCCTGAACACTAAACATTAGGTACTAGCTCAATACCTAAACCAACATAATGCTAGATAGCTTATCACCAGCAGGTTTTCCCAGAATTCAAATGTAACACGGTGAAAGGGAAACCCTTAGAAAAGGGATGCAAATGCCCCTTTCACTAAAAATCCCAGGTATTTTCTCATGGCATGGAATATTTAGACTCCACAACTCATGTAGTGAACCCAGGGACCTAGACTAAGGGTGTCTAGTTTAATGTTGTCCTCTTTTTGGAAACAGCATCTTATGTAGTTGTTGAAAGAGGCCTTGAGATAAATTCGTGGCCCAAGATGGACTGGAACTCCCAAGGATCCATCCACCTCAGCCCCCAGATTGCTGGGATTATAGGCATGAGCGACCATGCCAAGCATGTGCACAGAGATTCTTACATAATTTGTGAAATCCCACTACTGGTCTATAGGTAGCTTCTGTGCTTCAGGCTTTAGGAATAAGCCTCTCTTTGTTTTGGCTCCCCTTGTTCAGGTGTCCATTTCTATTGTGATAAGCTCCAAGGCCCCAGGCAAGGGGGTGGCTGCCCTTCCTCTGGTGTGTCCTTGGATGATTACAGCCCAGGTGAACAGGGTTGAAATATATTGGATCCTGTGCATTTGAAGACGAAATGAGTAAAGATTCATAAGTTAATGTGGACATGCCAGGGAATTGAGGGGCCATGATAGAGACAAAACTTCAGGCCAGGGGCTGAAGGCTGAGGCTTCTGTACCTTTAGCTTCTTGAACAGTGGGCCTGCTGAGCAATTGTGGGCTCTCAAATGTAATTTGATGGGGTTTTTTTTAATTTATTTTGATTTTGCTTTGGTTTTTTACATGCAAGGAACTGTACCATGGTTTGAACAAGCTGGAGTTCCTTACCTAAGAGAAATTTGAAAAAAGGGACAATTCAGCAGCCAAGAATTTCTCAAATGCCCTTGGCGTTTTAAAAAAAGTGACATAAAGTTGAGAGTGTCATGTCCATGTCTCTTTACAAAAGATTTTACCTCATATTTGATAGGAATTACTGTTTCTTTGAAAGGTCAACCTACACTGAAATAAAGATAATCCCTCCTTTCCTCATTCTGCTTGAAAACACATCCTTTGTTAGTTATATTTTCTTATGCAGAAACACTTGGAGATGACTACAGCAAGAGTTTCTCATTGGTGGAATTTCCACGGAGACACATGAAGTAACACAGCACAACTTCAAGTGAAGTGCACTGTCCCTTGACAATGGCAAGTCTGGGCAAACATCAAGTAACTGAAATTCTTAGAAAGTCTGAAAGTGAATGAATGAAAATGGGCCTCTCCACATTTGGACAAGGCCTCTCCTGAAGCACACATTTGTGGAAAAAGTAATTATGAGAGACAAATGAACTCCCAAAATGGAATGGAAATTTTCTTGTTTAGGCCTGGAACGCTATGGCCTGGAGCCCTGTGGTTCTAACTGGATGAGCAAAGTGTGAGCAGAGATCAAAGTAAAACACACACCATTTAGGGAACTGGATATTTAACCATGTGTCCAGAGTAGTGGCAAAATGTACTTGGGTCAATTTGCTCAAATCCTGTCTTCACAAGAAAGTAAATTCCAGCACTACCAATAACTAGAGGAGGACACATTTCAAAGGACTTGTAAAAAGTCCAACACTGAATTTAGCCCAATGCTGAATTTAGATAAAAATTAGCAGAGTCTGTTAATCTTTCAAGTTTTAATAGGAGAAACTTATAGCATGTAATAGCTGTTACATGAATACCTTCAGAGCTTTTGGAGAGGTCTAAATCACTATGAGTGAGGACTTCCCTGACTCACAAAGTTAAAAAGAGTAAAACAAACAATTTGAAAAACCAATCAACCAATTAAATACAAACACTAAGTCCAAAGGGTTTCACTGGTTTTAAAACCTCTTATGGAATGCACAACTATTGATGAGGCTTACTCTGCATTCTGCTTTACTCAGACCCGGTACATGAGCAACTGTGAAAGCAAAATTCAAAATGTTATGTGAAGTGACCACTTCATTGTTGAAACGATGACGCAATAGACATTTTCTCTTTTGAAACTTCGTACATTATCCATATATGTTCTCAAAGGGAAGGAATACACAGGATTTTCGATGAATTTTTTTTTCAATATTTTGTGTTCCACCAGATTTATTTGAAGATCTCCTGTCCTGCATCCACTGCCCAATGCAGAAGGCCACACATAGGACAACCAACATGAGAACTTCACTTCTACAGCCTGATTATATCATCATGAGAATATAATTTTCCTTTCATCATCAAAGATTTTCACATCAGATTAACCAGCTCTCTTGCTTTCCCATGTTTTTCCCTGGTTTCTGTACCTTGAAATGGGTGTGCACTCTTCTCAGCCTTGATCTCCATCTTCCCCCGTATTTCCAAACATATTCATCTGGGAAACATGTAAAGATCTTATTCGGGGCTTGTTTCATTGTTTTCAAATATCTACCCTTGAAATTCAACTTCCACCACTGTCTCTCATATCCAAAGCTATGTGCTTGCAGAGGATTTCTGCTGAGAAATATCACAGAAAGCTCTTATACTGCAAGTGAATGATGCCAGCAAGTCTTGACTGAATAGCTTAGGCAACAGGACTCAGCCAAATGACAGAAATGACAAGGGAAAAGCGTATGCTCAAGGATAGGACATGGCAGAGATCATCTGCCAGGCCCTGGCATATTTCATATCCCATGGAAAGTACATCCATGTCTAGATTGGCAAGCATTTCCAGCCACAAATTCTGAGCAGTGAAGCCTTCAGAGAGAATATTGTGGCATACCAGGCCAAGAATATTCTTCCTATTTAAATCTTGCCCTAAAATGTCCTCTGTGCCACTGAGGTCTCCACGGCAACGCCCAGCATTGTGACTCAGGTCTCCTACTGCACACTTGTATCCTAGAGCCTAAAGGCCAGCTCACAATGGTGCTCAGCCAATCACAGCCCAGTGTGGTTTCCAGGAAAACACAAGCTTGTGGATTTCTGTGAACTGTGCAGCCCAACTCTGCAGCTTTCCACCTCATACAACCACAGCCATTCCAATCACGCAGTATTTGATTAGCCTCTCTATGTTGCCTCAGAGTTTTTGTTACAGTTGTAGTGATCAAGAAAATTTGACATATTTTGAGAAGTGAGGGAAGTAATTGAAAAACCTTTTGGTCTGTCTGTGGTCGATGGGTTCCAAACTTGACTCTCCCAGTCTTTTAAATTTTCAAATCTAGAGCCTAAAATCCCCCTCACAGTGATGTTCAGTCAATCTCAGCCCAGTGTGGTTACCTGGCAACCACGAGCCAGTGCATTTCTGTGAACAGTTTCAGCCCAACTCTGCAGCTTTCCACCTCATACAACCACAGCCATTCCAATCATGCAGTATTTGATTAACCTCTCTAAGTTGCCTCAGAATTTCTTTGAAGTTGTGGTGATCAAGCAAATTTGACATATTTTGACAAGTGGAGGGAAGTAATTGGCTCTGTCTTTAGCTCTGTTTGCGGTATATGGGGTCCAAACGTGACTAGTCCAGTCTATTCAATTATCAAACTTAGAAAGCCAAATGTTTCAGGGGAGGAAAGAAAATGCCACAATGATTTGGGTTCTGCCAAGTTTCTGGTGGCTTGGGAAGCAAACCTGCAAACCATACATTCAGTCTCTGCTGGATTACTGCCATCATGGTAGTATCAGTTAGCACTAAAAGCCAGCAACCAGAAGATGAGACCCAAAATGAAAGTGAATCCTTTCAGTGCATGAATATTTGGAGTGCCTGCTTCAACTATCCAGCTTCCTTGGGGTTCACTTGTCTGCAGTCGCTATTTCAAGGAGGTCTGCAGCCATTCCAGCATAACCCTGAACACTAAACATGAGGTACTAGCTCAATACCTAAACCAACATAACGCTAGATAGCTTATCACCAGCAGGTTTTCCCAGAATTCAAATGTAACATGGTGAAAGGGAAACACTTAAAAAAGGGATGCAAATGCCCGTTTCACTAAAAATCCCAGGTATTTTCTCATGGCATGGAATATTTAGACTCCAAAACTCATGTAGTGAACCCAGGGACCTGGACCAAGTGTGTCTAGTTTAATGTTGTCCTCTTTATGGAAACAGCATCTTATGTAGTTGTTGAAAGAGGCCTTGAGATAAATTCATAGCCCAAGATGGACTGGAACTCCCAAGGATCCATCCACCTCAGCCCCCAGATTGCTGGGATTATAGGCATGAGCGACCATGCCAAGCATGTGCACAGAGATTCTTACATAATTTGTGAAATCCCACTACTGGTCTATAAGTAGCCTCTGTGCTTCAGGCTTTAGGAATATGCCTCTCTTTGTTTTGGCTCCCCTTGTTCAGGTGTCCATTTGTATTGTGAGAAGCTCCAAGGCCCCAGGCAAGGGGGTGGGTGCGCTTCCTCTGGTGTGTCCTTGTATGATTACAGCCCAGGTGATCAGGGTTCAAATATATTGGATCCTGTGCATTTGAAGAGGAAATGAGTAAAGATTCATGAGTTAATGTGGACATGCCAGGGAATTGAGGGGCCATGATAGAGACAAAACTTCAGGCCATGGTCTGAAGGCTGAGGCTTCCGTACCTCTAGCTTCTTGAACAGTGGGCCTGCTGAGCAATTGTTTGCTCTCAAATGTAATTTGATGGGTTTTGTTTTAATTTATTTTGTTTTTGCTTTTGTTTTTTTACATGGAAGGAACTGTAACATGGTTTGAACAAGCTGGAGTGTCATACCTGAGAGAAATTTAAAAAAAGGGAAAATCCAGCAGCCAAGAATTTCTCAAATGCCCTTGGCGTTTTGAAAAAAGTGACATAAAGTTGAGCGTGTCATGTCCATGTCTCTTTACAAAACATTTTACCTCATATTTGATAGGATTTACTGTTTCTTTGAAAGGTCAACCTACACTGAAATAAAGATAATCCCTCCTTTCCTCATTCTGCTTGAAACCACATCCTTTGTTAGTTATATTTTCTTACGCAGAAACACTTGGAGATGACTACAGCAAGAGTTTCCCATTTGTGGAATTTCCACCGAGACACATGAAGTAACACTGCACAACTTCAAGTGAAGTGCACTGTCCCTTGGCAATGGCAAGTCTGGGCAAAACTCTAGTAACTGAAAATCTTAGAAAATCTGAAAGTGAGTGAATGAACATGGGCCTCTCCACATTTGGATAGGGCCTCTCCTGAAGCACACATTTGTGGAAAAAGTAATTATGAGAGACGAATGAACTCCCAAAATGGAATAGAAATTTTCTTGTTTAGGCCTGGAATGTTATGGTCTGGAGCCCTGTGGTTCTAAATGGATGAGGATAGTGTGAGCAGAGATCAAAGTAAAACCACACCATTTAGGGAACTCGATATTTAACCAGGTGTCCAGAGTAGTGGCAAAATGTACTTGTGTCAATTTGCTCAAATCCTGTCTTCACAAGAAAGTAAATTCCAGCACTACCAGTGACTAGAGGAGGACATATTTCAAAGGACTTGTAAAAAGTCCAACACTGAATTTAGCCCAACACTGAATTTAGATGAAAAGTAGCAGAGTCTGTTTGTATTTCAACTTTTAATAGGAGAAACTTATAACATGTAAAAGCTGTTACATGTATACCTTCAGAGCTTTTGGAGAGGTCTAAATCACTATGAGTGAGGGCTTCCCTGACTCACAAAGTTAAAAATAGTAAAACAAACAATTTGAAAAACCAATCAACCAATTAAATACAAACACTAAGTCCAAAGGGTTTCACTGGTTTTAAAACCACTTATGGAATGCACAACTATTGATGAGGCTTACTCTGCATTCTGCTTTACTCAGACCCGGTACATGAGCAACTGTGAAAGCAAAATTCAAAATGTTATGTGAAGTGACCATTTCATTGTTGAAACCATGACGCAATAGACATTTTCTCTTTTGAAACTCCGTACATTATCCATATATGTTCTCAAAGGGAAGGAATACACAGGATTTTGGCTGAATTTTTTTTTCAATATTTTGTGTTCCACCAGATTTATTTCAAGATCTCCTGTCCAGCATCCACTGCCCAATGCAGAAGGCCCCACATAGGACAACCAACATGAGAACTTCACTTCTACAGCCTGATTATATCATCATGAGAATATAATTTTCCTTTCATCATCAAAGATTTTGACATCAGATTAACCAGCTCTCTTGCTTTCCCATGTTTTTCCCTGGTTTCTGTACCTTGAAATGGGTGTGCACTCTTCTCAGCCTTGATCTCCATCTTCCCACGTAATTCCAAACATATTCATCTGGGAAACATGTAAAGATCTTATTCGGGGCTTGTTTCATTGTTTTCAAATATCTACCCTTGAAATTCAACTTCCACCACTGTCTCTCATATCCAAAGCTATGTGCTTGCAGACGATTTCTGCTGAGAAATATCACAGAAAGCTCTTATACTGCAGGTGAATGATGCCAGCAAGTCTTGACTGAATAGGTTAGGCAACAGGACTCAGCCAAATGACAGAAATGACAAGGGAAAAGCGTATGCTCAAGGATAGGACATGGCAGAGATCATCTGCCAGGCCCTGGCATATTTCATATCCCATTGAAAGTACATCCATGTGTAGATTGGCAAGCATTTCCAGCCACAAATTCTGAGCAGTGAAGCCTTCAGAGAGAATATTGTGGCATACCAGGCCAAGAATATTCATCCGTTTTAAATCTTGCCCTAAAATGTCCTCTGTGCCCCTGAGGTCTCCATGGCAATGCCCAGCATTGTGACTCAGGTCTCCTACTGCACACTTGTATCCTAGAGCCTAAAGTCCAGCTCACAATGGTGCTCAGCCAATCACAGCCCAGTGTGGTTTCCTGGCAACCACAAGCTTGTGGATTTCTGTGAAGTGTTTCAGCCCAACTCTGCAGCTTTCCACCTCATACAACCACAGCCATTCCAATCACGCAGTATTTGCTTAGCCTCTCTATGTTGCCTCAGAGTTTTTGTTACAGTTGTAGTGATCAAGAAAATTTGACATATTTTGAGAAGTGGAGGGAAGTAATTGAAAAACCTTTTGGTCTGTCTGTGGTCGATGGGTTCCAAACTTGACTACCCCAGTCTTTTAAATTTTCAAACCTAGAGCCTAAAATCCCCCTCACAGTGATGTTCAGCCAATCTCAGCCCAGTGTGGTTGCCTGGCAATCACAAGCCTGTGCATTTCTGTGAACAGTTTCAGCCCAACTGTGCAGCTTTCCACCTCATACAACCACAGCCATTCCAATCATGCAGTATTTGATTCACCTCTCTAAGTTGCCCCCGAATTTTCTTTGATGTTGTGGTGATCAAGCAAATTTGACATATTTTGACATGTGGAGGGAAGTAATTGGCTCTGTCTTTAGCTCTGTTTGTGGTACATGTGGTCCAAACTTGACTAGCCCAGTCTATTCAATTTTCAAACTTAGAAAGCCAAATGTTCAGGGGAGGAAAGAAAATGCCACAATGATTTGGGTTCTGCGGAGTTTCTGGTGGCTTGGGAAGCAAACCTGCAAACCACACATGCAATCCCTGCTGGATTACTGCCACAGTGGTAGTATCCGTTAGCACTAAAAGCCAGCAACTATAAGATGAGTCCCAAAATGAAAGTAAATCGTTGCAGTGCATGAATATTTGGAGTGCCTGCTTCAACTATCCAGCTTCCTCGGGGTTCACATGTCTGCAATCGCTATTTCAACGAGGTCTGCAGACATTCCAGCATAACCCTGAACACTAAAAATGAGGCACTAGCTCAATACCTAAACCAACATAATACTAGATAGCTTATCACCAACAGGTCTTCCTAGAATTCAAATGCAACATGGTGAAAGGGAAACCCTTAGAAACTGGATGCAAATGCCCCTTTCCCTAAAAATCCCAGGTATTTTCTCATGGCATGGAATATTTACACTGCACAACTCATGTAGTGAACCCAGGGACCTGGACCAAGTGTGTCTAGTTTTCTGTTGTCCTCTTTTTGGAAACAGAATCTTATGTAGTTGTTGAAAGAGGCCTTGAGATAAATTCGTAGCCCTAGTTGGAGTGGAACTCCCAAGGATCCATCAACCTCACCCCCCAGATGCCTGGGATTATAGGCATGAGCGACAATGCCAAGCATGTTCACAGAGATTCTTACATAATTAGTGAAATCCCACTACTGGTCTATAGGTACCTTCTGTGCTTCAGGCTTTAGGAATATGCCTCTCTTTGTTTTGGCTCCCCTTGTTCAGGTGTCCATTTCTATTGTGATAATCTCCAAGGCCCCAGGCAAGGGGGTGGCTGCCCTTCCTCTGGTATGTCCTTGGATGATTATGGCCCAGGTGAACAGGGTTCAAATATATTGGATCCTGTGCATTTGAAAAGGAAATGAGTAAAGATTCATGAGTTAATGTGGACATGCCAGGGAATTGAGGGGCCATGATAGAGGCAAAACTTCAGGCCATGGGCTGAAGGCTGAGGCTTCTGTACCTCTAGCTTCTTGAATAGTGTTCACATGGGCCGGCCGAGCAATTGTGTGCTCTCAAATGTTATTTCATGGGTTTTGTCTTAATTTATTTTGTTTTTTCCTTTGGTTTTTTACATGGAAGTAACAGTACCATGGTTTGAAGAAGCTGGAGTCTCTTATCTAAGAGAAATGTGAAAAAAGGGACAATTCAGCAGCCCAGAATTTCTCAAATGCCCCTGCCGTTTTTAAAAAAGTGACATAAAGTTGAGCGTGTCATGTCCATGTCTCTTTACAAAAGATTTTACCTCCTATTTGATAGGAATTACTGTTTCTTTGAAAGGTCAAACTGCACTGAAAAAAAGATAATCCCACCTTTCCTCATTCTGCTTGAAACCACATCCTTTGTTAGTTATATTTTCTTACGCAACAACACTTGGAGATGACTACAGCAAGAGTTTCCCATTGGTGGAAATTCCATGGAGACACATGCAGTAATACTGCACAACTTCATGTGAAGTGCACTGTCCCTTGACAATGGCAAGTCTGGGCAAACTCTAGTAACTGAAAATCTTAGAAAGTCTGAAAGTGAGTGAATGAAAATGAGCCTCTCCACATTTGCACAGGGCCTCTCCTTAAGCACACATTTGTGGAAAAAGTAATTATGCGAGACGAATGAACACCCAAAACGGAATGGAAATTTTCTTGTTTAGGCCTGGAACGCTATGGCCTGGAGCCCAGTGGTTCTATCTGGATGAGCAAAGTGTGAGCAGAGATCAAAATAAAACACACACCATTTAGGGAACTGGATACTTAACCAGGTGTCAGGAGTAGTGGCAAACTGTACTTGTGTCAATTTGCTCAAATCCTGTCTTCACAAGAAAGTAAATTCCAGCACGACCAGTGACTAGAGGAGGACACATTTCAAAGGACTTGAAAAAAGTCCAACACTGAATTTAGCCCAACACTGAATTTAGATGAAAAGTGGCAGAGTCTGTTAGTCTTTCAAGTTTTAATAGGAGAAACTTATAACATGTAATAGCTGTTACATGAATACCTTCAGAGCTTTTTGAGAGGTCTAAATCACTATAAGTGAGGGCTTCCCTGACTCACAAAGTTAAAAATAGTAAAACAAACAATTTGAAAAATAAAGCAACCAATTAAAATACAAACACTAAGTCCAAAGGGTTTCTCTGGTTTTAAAACCACTTATAGAATGCACATCTATTGAACAGGCTTACTCTGCATTCTGCTTTATTCAGGCCTGGTACATGAGCAAGTGTGAAAGCAAAATTCAAAATGTTATGGGAAGTGACCATTTCATTGGTGAAACCATGACCCAATAGACATTTTCTCTTTTGAAACTTCGTACATTATCCATATATGTTCTCAAAGGGAAGGGATACACAGGATTTAGGCTGATTTTTTTCAGTATTTTGTGTTCCACCAGATTTATTTGAAGATCTCCTGTCCTGCATCCATTGCCCAATGCAGAAGGCCACACATAGGACAACCAACATGAGAACTTCACTTCTACAGCATGATTAAATCCTCATGAGAACATACTTTTCTTTTCATCATCAAAGATTTTTACATCAGATTAACCAGCTCTCTTGCTTTCCCATGTTTTTCCCTGGTTTTTGTACCTTGAAATGGGTGTGCACTCTTCTCATTCTTGATCTCCATCCTCCCCAATATTTCCAAACATATTCATCTGGGAAACATGTAAAGATCTTATTCAGGGCTTGTTTCATTGTTTTCCAATATCTGCCCTTGAAATTCAACTTCCACCACTGTCTCTCATATCCGAAGGTATGTGCTTGCAGAGAATTTCTGCTGAGAAATTTCACAGAAAGCTCTTATACTGCAGGTGAATGATGCCAGAAAGTCTTGACTGAATAGCTTAGGGAACAGGACTCAGCCAAATGACAGACATGACAAGGGAAATGGGTATGCTCAAGGAAAGGACATGGCAGAGATAATCTGCCAGGCCCTGGCATATTTCATATCCCATTGAAAGTACATCCATGTGTAGATTGGCAAGCATTTCCATCCACAAATTCTGAGCAGTGAAGCCTTCAGAGAGAATATTGTGGCATACCAGGCCAAGAATATTCATCCTAGTTAAATCTTGCCCTACAAGGTCCTCTGTGCCACTGAGGTCTCCATGGCAACGCCCAGCATTGTGACTCAGGTCTCCTACTGCACACTTGTATCCTAGAGCCTAAAGTCCAGCTCACAATGGTGCTCAGGCAATCAGAGCCCAGTGTGGTTGCCTGGCAACCACAAGCTTGGGGATTTCTGTGAAGTGTTTCAGCCCAACTCTGCAGCTTTCCACCTCATACAGCCACAGCCATTCCAACATGCAGTATTTGATTAGCCTCTCTATGTTGCCTCAGAATTTTTTTTACAGTTGTAATGATCAAGAAAATTTGACATATTTTGAGAAGTGGAGGGAAGTAATTGGAAAACGTTTTGGTATATCTGAGGTCTATGGGTTCCAAACTTGACTACCACAGTCTTATAAATTTTCATACCTAGAGCCTAAAATCCCCCTCACAGTGATGTTCTTCCAATCTCAGCCCAGTGTGGTTGCCTGGCAACCACAAGCCTGTGAATTTCTGTGAAGAGTTTCATCCCAACTCGGAAGCTTTCCACCTCATACAACCACAGCAATTCCAATCATGCAGTATTTGATTCACCTCTCTAGGTTGCCTCAGAATTTTCTTTGAAGTTGTGGTGATCAAGCAAATTTGACATATTTTGACAAGTGGAGGGAAGTAATTGGCTCTGTCTTTAGCTCTGTTTGTGGTACATGGGGTCCAAATGTGACTAGCCCAGTCTTTTCAATTATGAAACTCAGAAAGCCAAATGTTTCAGGGAAGGAAAGAAAATGCCACAATGATTTGGGTTCTGCCAAGTTTATGTTGGCTTGGGAAACAAACCTGCAAACCATACATGCAGTCTCTGCTCGATTACTGCCACCATGGTAGCATCAGTTAGCACTAAAAGCCAGCAACCAGAAGATGAGTCCCAAAATGAAAGTGAATCCTTGCAGTGCCTGAATATTTGGAATGCCTGCTTCAACTATCCAGCTTCCTCGTGGTTCACATGTCTGCAATCACTATTTCAAGGAGGTCTGCAGCCATTCCAGCAAAACCCTGAACACTAAACATGAGGTACTAGCTCAATACCTAAACCAACATAATACTAGATAGCTTATCACCAGCAGGTTTTCCCAGAAATCAAATGTAACATGGTGAAAGGGAAACCCTTAGAAATGGGATGCAAATGCCACTTTCCCTAAAAATCCCAGGTACTTTCTCACGGGATGGAATATTTAGACTCCACAACACACGTAGTGAACCCAGGGACCTGGACCAAATGTGTCTAGGTTTCGTTGTCCTCTTTTTGGAAACAGAATCTTATGTAGTTGTTGAAAGCAGCCTTGAGATAAATTTGTAGCCCACGATGGACTGGAACTCCCAAGGATCCATCCACCTCAGCCCCCAGATGGCTGGGATTATAGGCATGAGCGACCATGCCAAGCGTGTGCACAGAGATTCTTACATAATTTGTGAAATCCCACTACTGGTCTATATGTAGCTTCTGTGCTTCAGCCTTTAGGAATATGCCTCTCTTTGTTTTGGCTCCCCTTGTTCAGGTGTCCATTTCTATTTTGATAAGCTCCAAGGCCCCAGGAAAGGGGGTGGCTGCCCTTTCTCTGGTGTGTCATTGGATGATTACCGCCCAGGTGAACAGGGTTCAAATATATTGTATCCTGTGCATTTGAAAAGGAAATGAGTAAAGATTCATGAGTTAATGTGGACATACCAGGGAATTGAGGGGCCATGATACAGACAAAACTTCAGGCCATGGGCTGAAGGCTGAGGCTTCTGTACCTCTAGCTTCTTGAATAGTGTTCACAAGAGCCTGCTGATCAATTGTGTGCTCTCAAATGTTATTTAATGGGATTTGTTTTAATTTATTTTGTTTTTTCCTTTGGTTTTTTACATGGAAGGAACAGTACCATGGTTTGAAGAAGTTGGAGTGTCTTACCTAAGAGAAATTTGAAAAAAGGGACAATTCAGCAGCCAAGAATTTCTCAAATGCCCTTGGCGTTTTAAAAAAAGTGACATAAAATTGAGCGTGTCATGTCCAGGTATCTTTACAAAAGATTTTACCTCCTATTTCATAGGAATTACTGTTTCTTTGAAAGATCAACCTGCACTGGAATAAAGATAATCCCTCCTTTCCTCATTCTGCTTGAAACCACATCCTTTGTTAGTTATATTTTCTTACGCAGAAACACTTGGAGATGACTACAGCAAGAGTTTCCCAATGGTGGAATTCCCACAGAGACACATGAAGAAATACTGCACAACGTCAAGTGAATTGCACTGTCCCTTGACAATGGCAAGTCTGGGCAAACTTCTAGTAACTGAAAATCTTAGAAAGTCTGAAAGTGAGTGAATGAAAATGGGCCTCTCCACATTTCACAGGGCCTCTCCTGAAGCACACATTTGTGGAAATACTAATTATGAGCGAGGAATGAACTCCCAAAATGGAATGGAAATTTTCTTGTTTGGGCCTGGAACGCTATGGCCTGGAGGCCTGTGGTTCTTATTGGATGAGCAAAGTGTGAGCAGAGATCAAAGTAAAACACACACCATTTAGGGAACTCGATATTTAACCAGGCGTCCAGAGTAGTGGCAAACTGTACTTGTGTCAATTTGCTCAAATCCTGTCTTCACAAGAAAGTAAACTCCAGCACTACCAGTGACTAGAGGAGGACACATTTCAAAGGACTTGTAAAAAGTCCAACACTGAATTTAGCCCAACAGTGAGTTTAGATGAAAAGTAGCAGAGTCTGTTAGTCTTTCAAGTTTTAATAAGAGAAACTTATAACATGTAATAGCTGTCACATGAATAACTTCAGAGCTTTTGGAGAGGTTTAAATCACTATGAGTGAGGGCTTCCCTGACTCACAAAGTTAAAAATAGTGAAACAAACAATTTGAAAAACAAACGAACCAATTAAATACAAACACTAAGTCCAAAGGGTTTCACTGGTTTTAAAACCACTTATGGAATGCACAACTATTGAAGAGGCTTACTCTGCATTCTGCTTTACTCAGGCCCGGTACATGAGCAAGTGTGAAAGCAAAATTCAAAATGTTATGTGAAGTGACCATTTCATTGGTGAAACCATGACCCAATAGACATTTTCTCTTTTGAAACTTCGTACATTATCCATATATGTTCTCAAAGGGAAGGAATACACAGGATTTAGGCTGATTTTTTTTCAGTATTTTGTGTTCCACGAGATTTATTTGAAGATCTCCTGTCCTGCATCCACTGCCCAATGCAGAAGGCCACACATAGGACAACCAACATGAGAACTTCACTTCTACAGCCTGGTTAAATCATCATGAGAATATAGTTTTCGTTTATCATCAAATATTTTTACATCAGATTAACCAGCTCTCTTGCTTTCCCATGTTTTTCCCTGGTTTTTGTACCTTGAAATGGGTGTGCACTCTTCTCAGCCTTGATCTCCATCTTCCCCCATATTTCCAAACATATTCATCTGGGAAACATGTAAAGATCTTATTCGTGGCTTGTTTCATTGTTTTCAAATATCTGCCCTTGAAATTCAACATCCACCACTGTCTCTCATATCCAAAGCTATGTGCTTGCAGAGGATTTCTGCTGAGAAATATCACAGAAAGCTCTTATACTGCAGGTGAATGATGCCAGCAAGTCTTGACTGAATAGCTTAGGGAACAGGACTCAGCCAAATGACAGACATGACAAGGGAAAAGCGTATGCTCAAGGATAGGACATGGCAGAGATCATCTGCCAGCCCCTGGCATATTTCATATCCCATTGAAAGTACATCCATGTCTAGATTGGCAAGCATTTCCAGCCACAAATTCTGAGCAGTGAAGCCTTCAGAGAGAATATTGTGGCATACCAGGCCAAGAATATTCATCCTAGTTAAATCTTGCCCTATAAGGTCCTCGGTGCCACTGAGATCTCCATGGCAACGCCCAGCATTGTGACTCAGGTCTCCTACTGCACACTTGTATCCTAGAGCCTAAAGTCCAGCTCACAATGGTGCTCAGCCAATCACAGCCCAGTGTGGTTGCCTGGCAACCACAAGCTTGTGGATTTCTGTGAAGTGTTTCAGCCCAACTCTGCAGCTTTCCACCTCATACAGCCACAGCCATTCCAATCATGCAGTATTTGATTAGCCTCTCTATGTTGCCTCAGAATTTTTTTTACAGTTGTAATGATCAAGAAAATTTGACATATTTTGAGAAGTGGAGGGAAGTAATTGGAAAACGTTTTGGTATATCTGAGGTCTATGGGTTCCAAACTTGACTACCACAGTCTTATAAATTTTCATACCTAGAGCCTAAAATCCCCCTCACAGTGATGTTCTTCCAATCTCAGCCCAGTGTGGTTGCCTGGCAACCACAAGCCTGTGAATTTCTGTGAAGAGTTTCATCCCAACTCGGAAGCTCTCCACCTCATACAACCACAGCCATTCCAATCATGCAGTATTTGATTCACCTCTCTAAGTTGCCCCTGAATTTTCTTTGATGTTGTGGTGATCAAGCAAATTTGACATATTTTGACATGTGGAGGGAAGTAATTGGCTCTGTCTTTAGCTCTGTTTGTGGTACATGTGTTCCAAACTTGACTAGCCCAGTCTATTCAATTTTCAAACTTAGAAAGCCAAATGTTCAGGGGAGGAAAGAAAATGCCACAATGATTTGGGTTCTGCGGAGTTTCTGGTGGCTTGGGAAGCAAACCTGCAAACCACACATGCAATCCCTGCTGGATTACTGCCACCGTGGTAGTGTCAGTTAGCACTAAAAGCCAGCAACCAGAAGATGAGTCCCAAAATGAAAGTGAATCCTTGCAGTGCATGAATAAGTGGAGTGCCTGCTTCAACTATCCAGCTTCCTCGGGGTTCATATGTCTGCAATCGCTATTTCAAGGAGGTCTGCAGCCATTCCAGTATAACCCTGAACACTAAACATGAGGTACTAGCTCAATACCTAAACCCACATAATACTAGATAGCTTATCACCAACAGGTCTTCCCAGAATTCAAATGCAACATGGTGAAAGGGAAACCCTTAGAAACGGGATGCAAATGCCCCTTTCCCTAAAAATCCCAGGTATTTTCTCATGGCATGGAATATTTACATTGCACAACTCATGTAGTGAACCCAGGGACCTGGACCAAGAGTGTCTAGTTTTCTGTTATCCTCTTTTTGGAAACAGAATCTTATGTAGTTGTTGAAAGAGGCCTTGAGATAAATTCGTAGCCCTAGTTGTAGTGGAACTCCCAAGGATCCATCAACCTCAGCCCCCAGATGGCTGGGATTATAGGCATGAGCGACAATGCCAAGCATGTTCACAGAGATTCTTACATAATTAGTGAAATCCCACTACTGGTCTATAGGTAGCTTCTGTGCTTCAGGCTTTAGGAATATGCCTCTCTTTGTTTTGGCTCCCCTTGTTCAGGTGTCCATTTCTATTGTGATAAGCTCCAAGGCCCCAGGCAAGGGGGTGGCTGCCCTTCCTCTGGTGTGTCCTTGGATGATTAAGGCCCAGGTGAACAGGGTTCAAATATATTGGATCCTGTGCATTTGAAAAGGAAATGAGTAAAGATTCATGAGTTAATGTGGACATGCCAGGGAATTGAGGGGCCATGATAGAGGCAAAACTTCAGGCCATGGGCTGAAGGCTGAGGCTTCTGTACCTCTAGCTTCTTGAATAGTGTTCACATGGGCCTGCCGAGCAATTGTGTGCTCTCAAATGTTATTTCATGGGTTTTGTCTTAATTTATTTTGTTTTTTCCTTTGGTTTTTTACATGGAAGTAACAGTACCATGGTTTGAAGAAGCTGGAGTCTCTTATCTAAGAGAAATGTGAAAAAAGGGACAATTCAGCAGCCCAGAATTTCTCAAATGCCCCTGCCGTTTTTAAAAAAGTGACATAAAGTTGAGCGTGTCATGTCCATGTCTCTTTACAAAAGATTTTACCTCCTATTTGATAGGAATTACTGTTTCTTTGAAAGGTCAACCTGCACTGAAAAAAAGATAATCCCACCTTTCCTCATTCTGCTTGAAACCACATCCTTTGTTAGTTATATTTTCTTACGCAACAACACTTGGAGATGACTACAGCAAGAGTTTCCCATTGGTGGAAATTCCATGGAGACACATGCAGTAATACTGCACAACTTCATGTGAAGTGCACTGTCCCTTGACAATGGCAAGTCTGGGCAAACTCTAGTAACTGAAAATCTTAGAAAGTCTGAAAGTGAGTGAATGAAAATGAGCCTCTCCACATTTGCACAGGGCCTCTCCTTAAGCACACATTTGTGGAAAAAGTAATTATGCGAGACGAATGAACACCCAAAACGGAATGGAAATTTTCTTGTTTAGGCCTGGAACGCTATGGCCTGGAGCCCAGTGGTTCTATCTGGATGAGCAAAGTGTGAGCAGAGATCAAAATAAAACACACACCATTTAGGGAACTGGATACTTAACCAGGTGTCAGGAGTAGTGGCAAACTGTACTTGTGTCAATTTGCTCAAATCCTGTCTTCACAAGAAAGTAAATTCCAGCACGACCAGTGACTAGAGGAGGACACATTTCAAAGGACTTGAAAAAAGTCCAACACTGAATTTAGCCCAACACTGAATTTGGATGAAAAGTGGCAGAGTCTGTTAGTCTTTCAAGTTTTAATAGGAGAAACTTATAACATGTAATAGCTGTTACATGAATACCTTCAGAGCTTTTTGAGAGGTCTAAATCACTATAAGTGAGGGCTTCCCTGACTCACAAAGTTAAAAATAGTAAAACAAACAATTTGAAAAATAAATCAACCAATTAAAATACAAACACTAAGTCCAAAGGGTTTCTCTGGTTTTAAAACCACTTATAGAATGCACATCTATTGAACAGGCTTACTCTGCATTCTGCTTTATTCAGGCCTGGTACATGAGCAAGTGTGAAAGCAAAATTCAAAATGTTATGGGAAGTGACCATTTCATAGGTGAAACCATGACCCAATAGACATTTTCTCTTTTGAAACTTCGTACATTATCCATATATGTTCTCAAAGGGAAGGGATACACAGGATTTAGGCTGATTTTTTTCAGTATTTTGTGTTCCACCAGATTTATTTGAAGATCTCCTGTCCTGCATCCATTGCCCAATGCAGAAGGCCACACATAGGACAACCAACATGAGAACTTCACTTCTACAGCATGATTAAATCCTCATGAGAACATACTTTTCTTTTCATCATCAAAGATTTTTACATCAGATTAACCAGCTCTCTTGCTTTCCCATGTTTTTCCCTGGTTTTTGTACCTTGAAATGGGTGTGCACTCTTCTCAGTCTTGATCTCCATCTTCCCCAATATTTCCAAACATATTCATCTGGGAAACATGTAAAGATCTTATTCAGGGCTTGTTTCATTGTTTTCCAATATCTGCCCTTGAAATTCAACTTCCACCACTGTCTCTCATATCCGAAGGTATGTGCTTGCAGAGAATTTCTGCTGAGAAATTTCACAGAAAGCTCTTATACTGCAGGTGAATGATGCCAGCAAGTCTTGACTGAATAGCTTAGGGAACAGGACTCAGCCAAATGACAGACATGACAAGGGAAATGGGTATGCTCAAGGAAAGGACATGGCAGAGATCATCTGCTAGGCCCTGGCATATTTCATATCCCATTGAAAGTACATCCATGTGTAGATTGGCAAGCATTTCCATCCACAAATTCTGAGCAGTGAAGCCTTCAGAGAGAATATTGTGGCATACCAGGCCAAGAATATTCATCCTAGTTAAATCTTGCCCTACAAGGTCCTCTGTGCCACTGAGGTCTCCATGGCAACGCCCAGCATTGTGACTCAGGTCTCCTACTGCACACTTGTATCCTAGAGCCTAAAGTCCAGCTCACAATGGTGCTCAGCCAATCAGAGCCCAGTGTGGTTGCCTGGCAACCACAAGCTTGGGGATTTCTGTGAAGTGTTTCAGCCCAACTCTGCAGCTTTCCACCTCATACAGCCACAGCCATTCCAACATGCAGTATTTGATTAGCCTCTCTATGTTGCCTCAGAATTTTTTTTACAGTTGTAATGATCAAGAAAATTTGACATATTTTGAGAAGTGGAGGGAAGTAATTGGAAAACGTTTTGGTATATCTGAGGTCTATGGGTTCCAAACTTGACTACCACAGTCTTATAAATTTTCATACCTAGAGCCTAAAATCCCCCTCACAGTGATGTTCTTCCAATCTCAGCCCAGTGTGGTTGCCTGGCAACCACAAGCCTGTGAATTTCTGTGAACAGTTTCATCCCAACTCGGAAGCTCTCCACCTCATACAACCACAGCCATTCCAATCATGCAGTATTTGATTCACCTCTCTAAGTTGCCCCTGAATTTTCTTTGATGTTGTGGTGATCAAGCAAATTTGACATATTTTGACATGTGGAGGGAAGTAATTGGCTCTGTCTTTAGCTCTGTTTGTGGTACATGTGGTCCAAACTTGACTAGCCCAGTCTATTCAATTTTCAAACTTAGAAAGCCAAATGTTCAGGGGAGGAAAGAAAATGCCACAATGATTTGGGTTCTGCGGAGTTTCTGGTGGCTTGGGAAGCAAACCTGCAAACCACACATGCAATCCCTGCTGGATTACTGCCACCGTGGTAGTGTCAGTTAGCACTAAAAGCCAGCAACCAGAAGATGAGTCCCAAAATGAAAGTGAATCCTTGCAGTGCATGAATAAGTGGAGTGCCTGCTTCAACTATCCAGCTTCCTCGGGGTTCATATGTCTGCAATCGCTATTTCAAGGAGGTCTGCAGCCATTCCAGTATAACCCTGAACACTAAACATGAGGTACTAGCTCAATACCTAAACCCACATAATACTAGATAGCTTATCACCAACAGGTCTTCCCAGAATTCAAATGCAACATGGTGAAAGGGAAACCCTTAGAAACGGGATGCAAATGCCCCTTTCCCTAAAAATCCCAGGTATTTTCTCATGGCATGGAATATTTACATTGCACAACTCATGTAGTGAACCCAGGGACCTGGACCAAGAGTGTCTAGTTTTCTGTTATCCTCTTTTTGGAAACAGAATCTTATGTAGTTGTTGAAAGAGGCCTTGAGATAAATTCGTAGCCCTAGTTGTAGTGGAACTCCCAAGGATCCATCAACCTCAGCCCCCAGATGGCTGGGATTATAGGCATGAGCGACAATGCCAAGCATGTTCACAGAGATTCTTACATAATTAGTGAAATCCCACTACTGGTCTATAGGTAGCTTCTGTGCTTCAGGCTTTAGGAATATGCCTCTCTTTGTTTTGGCTCCCCTTGTTCAGGTGTCCATTTCTATTGTGATAATCTCCAAGGCCCCAGGCAAGGGGGTGGCTGCCCTTCCTCTGGTATGTCCTTGGATGATTATGGCCCAGGTGAACAGGGTTCAAATATCTTGGATCCTGTGCATTTGAAAAGGAAATGAGTAAAGATTCATGAGTTAATGTGGACATGCCAGGGAATTGAGGGGCCATGATAGAGGCAAAACTTCAGGCCATGGGCTGAAGGCTGAGGCTTCTGTACCTCTAGCTTCTTGAATAGTGTTCACATGGGCCGGCCGAGCAATTGTGTGCTCTCAAATGTTATTTCATGGGTTTTGTCTTAATTTATTTTGTTTTTTCCTTTGGTTTTTTACATGGAAGTAACAGTACCATGGTTTGAAGAAGCCGGAGTCTCTTATCTAAGAGAAATGTGAAAAAAGGGACAATTCAGCAGCCCAGAATTTCTCAAATGCCCCTGCCGTTTTTAAAAAAGTGACATAAAGTTGAGCGTGTCATGTCCATGTCTCTTTACAAAAGATTTTACCTCCTATTTGATAGGAATTACTGTTTCTTTGAAAGGTCAAACTGCACTGAAAAAAAGATAATCCCACCTTTCCTCATTCTGCTTGAAACCACATCCTTTGTTAGTTATATTTTCTTACGCAACAACACTTGGAGATGACTACAGCAAGAGATTCCCATTGGTGGAAATTCCATGGAGACACATGCAGTAATACTGCACAACTTCATGTGAAGTGCACTGTCCCTTGACAATGGCAAGTCTGGGCAAACTCTAGTAACTGAAAATCTTAGAAAGTCTGAAAGTGAGTGAATGAAAATGAGCCTCTCCACATTTGCACAGGGCCTCTCCTTAAGCACACATTTGTGGAAAAAGTAATTATGCGAGACGAATGAACACCCAAAACGGAATGGAAATTTTCTTGTTTAGGCCTGGAACGCTATGGCCTGGAGCCCAGTGGTTCTATCTGGATGAGCACAGTGTGAGCAGAGATCAAAATAAAACACACATCATTTAGGGAACTGGATACTTAACCAGGTGTGCAGAGTAGTGGCAAACTGTACTTGTGTCAATTTGCTCAAATCCTGTCTTCACAAGAAAGTAAATTCCAGCACGACCAGTGACTAGAGGAGGCCACATTTCAAAGCACTTGTAAAAAGTACAACACTGAATTTAGCCCAACACTGAATTTAGATGAAAAGTGGCAGAGTCTGTTAGTCTTTCAAGTTTTAATAGGAGAAACTTATAACATTTAATAGCTGTTACATGAATACCTTCAGAGCTTTTGGAGAGGTCTAAAACACTATGAGTGAGGGCTTCCCTGACTCACAAAGTTAAAAATAGTAAAACAAACAATTTGAAAAATAAATCAACCAATAAAATACAAACACTAAGTCCAAAGGGTTTCTCTGGTTTTAAAACCACTTATGGAATGCACATCTATTGAACAGGCTTACTCTGCATTCTGCTTTATTCAGGCCTGGTACATGAGCAAGTGTGAAAGCAAAATTCAAAATGTTATGTGAAGTGACCATTTCATTGGTGAAACCATGACCCAATAGACATTTTCTCTTTTGAAACTTCGTACATTATCCATATATGTTCTCAAAGGGAAGGAATACACAGGATTTAGGCTGATTTTTTTTTCAGTATTTTGTGTTCCACCAGATTTATTTGAAGATCTCCTGTCCTGCATCCACTGCCCAATGCAGAAGGCCACACATAGGCAACCAACATGAGAACTTCACTTCTACAGCCTGATTAAATCCTCATGAGAATATACTTTTCCTTTCATCATCAAAGATTTTGACATCAGATTAACCAGCTCTCTTGCTTTCCCATGTTTTTCCCTGGTTTTTGTACCTTGAAATGGGTGTGCACTCTTCTCAGTCTTGATCTCCATCTTCCCCAATATTTCCAAACATACTCATCTGGGAAACATGTAAAGATCTTATTCGGGAATGTTCCATTGTTTTCCAATATCTGCCCTTGAAATTCAACTTCCACCACTGTCTCTCATATCCAAATGTATGTGCTTGAAGAGGATTTCTGCTGAGAAATTTCACAGAAAACTCTTATACTGCAGGTGAGTGATGCCAGCAAGTCTTGACTGAATAGCTTAGGGAACAGGACTCAGCCAAATGACAGACATGACAAGGGAAATGGGTATGCTCAAGGATAGGACATGGCAGAGATCATCTGCCAGGCCCTGGCATATTTCATATCCCATTGAAAGTACATCCATGTGTAGATTGGCAAGCATTTCCATCCACAAATTCTGAGCAGTGAAGCGTTCAGAGAGAATATTGTGGCATACCAGGCCAAGAATATTCATCCTAGTTAAATCTTGCCCTACAAGGTCCTCTGTGCCACTGAGGTCTCCATGGCAACGCCCAGCATTGTGACTCAGGTCTCCTACTGCACACTTGTATCCTAGAGCCTAAAGTCCAGCTCACAATGGTGCTCAGCCAATCACACCCCAGTGTGGTTGCCTGGCAACCACAAGCTTGGGGATTTCTGTGAAATGTTTCAGCCCAACTCTGCAGCTTTCCACCTCATACAGCCACAGCCATTCCAATCATGCAGTATTTGATTAGCCTCTCTATGTTGCCTCAGAATTTTTTTTACAGTTGTAATGATCAAGAAAATTTGACATATTTTGAGAAGTGGAGGGAAGTAATTGGAAAACGTTTTGGTATGTCTGAGGTCTATGGGTTCCAAACATGACTACCACAGTCTTATAAATTTTCACACCTAGAGCCTAAAATCCCCCTCACAGTGATGTTCATCCAATCTCAGCCCAGTGTGGTTGCCTGGCAACCACAACCCTGTGGATTTCTGTGAACAGTTTCAGCCCAACTCGGCAGCTCTCCACCTCATACAACCACAGCCATTCCAATCATGCAGTATTTGATTCACCTCTCTAAGTTTTTTTGATGTTGTGGTGATCAAGCAAATTTGACATATTTTGACATGTGGAGGGAAGTAATTGGCTCTGTCTTTAGCTCTGTTTGTGGTACATGTGGTCCAAACTTGGCTAGCCCAGTCTATTCAATTTTCAAACTTAGAAAGCCAAATGTTCAGGGGAGGAAAGAAAATGCCACAATGATTTGGGTTCTGCGGAGTTTCTGGTGGCTTGGGAAGCAAACCTGCAAACCACACATGCAATCCCTGGTGGATTACTGCCACCGTGGTAGTGTCAGTTAGCACTAAAACCCAGCAACCAGAAGATGAGTCCCAAAATGAAAGTGAATCCTTGCAGTGCATGAATATTTGGAGTGCCTGTTTCAACTATCCAGCTTCCTCGGTGTTCACATGTCTGCAATCGCTATTTCAAGGAGGTCTGCAGCCATTCCAGCATAACCCTGAACACTAAACATGAGGTACTAGCTCAATACCTAAACCCACATAATACTAAATAGCTTATCACCAACAGGTCTTCCCAGAATTCAAATGCAACATGGTGAAAGGGAAAACATTAGAAACGGGATGGAAATGCCCCTTTCCCTAAAAATCCCAGGTATTTTCTCATGGCATGGAATATTTACACTGCACAACTCATGTAGTGAACCCAGGGACCTGGACCAAGTGTGTCTAGTTTTCTGTTGTCCTCTTTTTGGAAACAGAATCTTATGTAGTTGTTGAAAGAGGCCTTGAGATAAATTCGTAGCCCTAGTTGAAGTGGAACTCCCAAGGATCCATCAACCTCAGCCCCCAGATGGCTGGGATTATAGGCATGAGCGACAATGCCAAGCATGTTCACAGAGATTCTTACATAATTAGTGAAATCCCACTACTGGTCTATAGGTAGCTTCTGTGCTTCAGGCTTTAGAAATATGCCTCTCTTTTTTTGGCTCCCCTTGTTCAGGTGTCCATTTCTATTGTGATAAGCTCCAAGGCCCCAGGCAAGGGGGTGACTGCCCTTCCCCTGGTGTGTCCTTGGATGATTCCGGCCCAGGTGAACAGGGTTCAAATATATTGGATCCTGTGCATTTGAAAAGCAAATGAGTAAAGATTCATGAGTTAATGTGGACATGCCAGGGAATTGAGGGGCCATGATAGAGGCAAAACTTCAGGCCATGGGCTGAAGGCTGAGGCTTCTGTACCTCTAGCTTCTTGAATAGTGTTCACATGGGCCTGCTGAGCAATTGTGTGCTCTCAAATGTTATTTCATGGGTTTTGTCTTAATTTATTTTGTTTTTTCCTTTGGTTTTTTACATGGAAGTAACAGTACCATGGTTTGAAGAAGCTGGAGTCTCTTATCTAAGGGAAATGTGAAAAAAGGGACAATTCAGCAGCCCAGAATTTCTCAAATGCCCCTGCCGTTTTTAAAAAAGTGACATAAAGTTGAGCGTGTCATGTCCATGTCTCTTTACAAAAGATTTTACCTCCTATTTGATAGGAATTACTGTTTCTTTGAAAGGTCAACCTGCACTGAAAAAAAGATAATCCCACCTTTCCTCATTCTGCTTGAAACCACATCCTTTGTTAGTTATATTTTCTTATGCAGAAACACTTGGAGATGACTACAGCAAGAGTTTCCCATTGGTGGAATTTCCATGGAGACACATGCAGTAATACTGCACAACTTCATGTGAAGTGCACTGTCCCTTGACAATGGCAAGTCTGGGCAATCCTCTAGTAACTGAAAATCTTGGAAAGTCTGAAAGTGAGTGAATGAAAATGGGCCTCTCCACATTTGGACAGGGCCTCTCCTTAAGCACACATTTGTGGAAAAAGTAATTATGCGAGACTAATGAACACCCAAAACGGAATGGAAATTTTCTTGTTTAGGCCTGGAACGCTATGGCCTGGAGCCCAGTGGTTCTATCTGGATGAGCAAAGTGTGAGCAGAGATCGAAATAAAACACACACCATTTAGGGAACTGGATACTTAACCAGGTGTGCAGAGTAGTGGCAAACTGTACTTGTGTCAATTTGCTCAAATCCTGTCTTCACAAGAAAGTAAATTCCAGCAGGACCAGTGACTAGAGGAGGACACATTTCAAAGGACTTGTAAAAAGTCCAACACTGAATTTAGCCCAACACTGAATTTAGATGAAAAGTGGCAGAGTCTGTTAGTCTTTCAAGTTTTAATAGGAGAAACTTATAACATGTAATAGCTGTTACATGAATACCTTCAGAGCTTTTGGAGAGGTCTAAATCACTATGAGTGAGGGCTTCCCTGACTCACAAAGTTAAAAATAGTAAAACAATCAATTTGAAAAATAAATCAACCAATAAAATGCAAACACTAAGTCCAAAGGGTTTCTCTGGTTTTAAAACCACTTAAGGAATGCACATCTATTGAACAGGCTTACTCTGCATTCTACTTTACTCAGGCCTAGTACATGATCATGTGTGAAAGCAAAATTCAAAATGTTACGTTAAGTGACCATTTCATTGGTGAAACCATGACCCAATAGACATTTTCTCTTTTGAAACTTCGTACATTATCCATATATGTTCTCAAAGGGAAGGAATACACAGGATTTAGGCTGATTTTTTTCAGTAATTTGTGTTCCACCAGATTTAGTTGAAGACCTCCTGTCCTGCATCCACAGCCCAATGCAGAAGGCCACACATAGGACAACCAACATGAGAACTTCACTTCTACAGCCTGATTAAATCATCATGAGAATATACTTTTCCTTTTATCATCAAAGATTTTTACATCAGATTAACCAGCTCTCTTGCTTTCCCATGTTTTTCCCTGGTTTTTGTACCTTGAAATGGGTGTGCACTCTTCTCAGTCTTGATCTCCATCTTCCCCAATATTTCCAAACATATTCATCTGGGAAACTTGTAAAGATCTTATTCGGGGCTTGTTTCATTGTTTTCCAATATCTGCCCTTGAAATTCAACTTCCACCACTGTCTCTCATATCCAAAGGTATGTGAATGCAGAGGATTTCTGCTGAGAAATTTCACAGAAAGCTCTTATACTGCAGGTGAATGATGCCAGCAAGTCTTGACTGAACAGCTTAGGGAACAGGACTCAGCCAAATGACAGACATGACAAGGGAAATGGGTATGCTCAAGGATAAGACATGGCAGAGATCATCTGCCAGGCCCTGGCATATTTCATATCCCATTGAAAGTACATCCATGTGTAGATTGGCAAGCATTTCCATCCACAAATTCTGAGCATTGAAGCCTTCAGAGAGAATATTGTGGCATACCAGGCCAAGAATATTCATCCTAGTTAAATCTTGCCCTACAAGGTCCTCTGTGCCACTGAGGTCTCCATGGCAACGCCCAGCATTGTGACTCAGGTCTCCTACTGCACACTTGTATCCTAGAGCCTAAAGTCCAGCTCACAATGGTGCTCAGCCAATCAGAGCCCAGTGTGGTTGCCTGGCAACCACAAGCTTTTGGATTTCTGTGAAGTGTTTCAGCCCAACTCTGCAGCTTTCCACCTCATACAGCCACAGCCATTCCAATCATGCAGTATTTGATTAGCCTCTCTATGTTGCCTCAGAATTTTTTTTACAGTTGTAATGATCAAGAAAATTTGACATATTTTGAGAAGTGGAGGGAAGTAATTGGAAAACGTTTTGGTATGTCTGAGGTCTATGGGTTCCAAACTTGACTACCACAGTCTTATAAATTTTCACACCTAGAGCCTAAAATCCCCCTCACAGTGATGTTCATCCAATCTCAGCCCAGTGTGGTTGCCTGGCAACCACAAGCCTGTGGATTTCTGTGAACAGTTTCAGCCCAACTCGCAGCTCTCCACCTCATACAACCACAGCCATTCCAATCATGCAGTATTTGATTCACCTCTCTAAGTTGCCCCCGAATTTTCTTTCATGTTGTGGTGATCAAGCAAATTTGACATATTTTGACATGTGGAGGGAAGTAATTGGCTCTGTCTTTAGCTCTGTTTGTGGTACATGTGGTCCAAACTTGACTAGCCCAGTCTATTCAATTTTCAAACTTAGAAAGCCGAATGTTCAGGGGAGGAAAGAAAATGCCACAATGATTTGGATATTGCGGAGTTTCTGGTGGCTTGGGAAGCAAACCTGCAAACCATACATTCAGTCTCTGCTGGATTACTGCCACCATGGTAGTATCAGTTACCACTACAAGCCAGCAACCAGAAGATGAGGCCCAAAATGAAAGTGAATCCTTGCAGTGCATGAATATTTGGAGTGCCTGCTTCAACTATCCAGCTTCCTTGGGGTTCACATGTCTGCAATCGCTATTTCAAGGAGGTCTGCAGCCATTCCAGCATAACCCTGAACACTAAACATGAGGTACTAGCTCAATACCTAAACCCACATAATACTATATAGCTTATCACCAACAGGTCTTCCCAGAATTCAAATGCAACACGGCGAAAGGGAAACCATTAGAAACGGGATGCAAATGCCCCTTTCCCTAAAAATCCCAGGTATTTTCTCATGGCATGGAATATTTACATTGCACAACTCATGTAGTGAACCCAGGGACCTGGACCAAGTGTGTCTAGTTTTCTGTTGTCCTCTTTTTGGAAACAGAATCTTATGTAGTTGTTGAAAGAGGCCTTGAGATAAATTCGTAGACCTAGTTGGAGTGGAACTCCCAAGGATCCATCAACCTCAGCCCCCAGATGGCTGGGATTATAGGCATGAGCCACAATGCCAAGCATGTTCACAGAGATTTTTACATAATTAGTGAAATCCCACTACTGGTCTATAGGTACCTTCTGTGCTTCAGGCTTTAGGAATATGCCTCTCTTTGTTTTGGCTCCCCTTGTTCAGGTGTCCATTTCTATTGTGATAATCTCCAAGGCCCCAGGCAAGGGGGTGGCTGCCCTTCCTCTGGTATGTCCTTGGATGATTATGGCCCAGGTGAACAGGGTTCAAATATATTGGATCCTGTGCATTTGAAAAGGAAATGAGTAAAGATTCATGAGTTAATGTGGACATGCCAGGGAATTGAGGGGCCATGATAGAGGCAAAACTTCAGGCCATGGGCTGAAGGCTGAGGCTTCTGTACCTCTAGCTTCTTGAATAGTGTTCACATGGGCCGGCCGAGCAATTGTGTGCTCTCAAATGTTATTTCATGGGTTTTGTCTTAATTTATTTTGTTTTTTCCTTTGGTTTTTTACATGGAAGTAACAGTACCATGGTTTGAAGAAGCTGGAGTCTCTTATCTAAGAGAAATGTGAAAAAAGGGACAATTCAGCAGCCCAGAATTTCTCAAATGCCCCTGCCGTTTTTAAAAAAGTGACATAAAGTTGAGCGTGTCATGTCCATGTCTCTTTACAAAAGATTTTACCTCCTATTTGATAGGAATTACTGTTTCTTTGAAAGGTCAAACTGCACTGAAAAAAAGATAATCCCACCTTTCCTCATTCTGCTTGAAACCACATCCTTTGTTAGTTATATTTTCTTACGCAACAACACTTGGAGATGACTACAGCAAGAGTTTCCCATTGGTGGAAATTCCATGGAGACACATGCAGTAATACTGCACAACTTCATGTGAAGTGCACTGTCCCTTGACAATGGCAAGTCTGGGCAAACTCTAGTAACTGAAAATCTTAGAAAGTCTGAAAGTGAGTGAATGAAAATGAGCCTCTCCACATTTGCACAGGGCCTCTCCTTAAGCACACATTTGTGGAAAAAGTAATTATGCGAGACGAATGAACACCCAAAACGGAATGGAAATTTTCTTGTTTAGGCCTGGAACGCTATGGCCTGGAGCCCAGTGGTTCTATCTGGATGAGCAAAGTGTGAGCAGAGATCAAAATAAAACACACACCATTTAGGGAACTGGATACTTAACCAGGTGTCAGGAGTAGTGGCAAACTGTACTTGTGTCAATTTGCTCAAATCCTGTCTTCACAAGAAAGTAAATTCCAGCACGACCAGTGACTAGAGGAGGACACATTTCAAAGGACTTGAAAAAAGTCCAACACTGAATTTAGCCCAACACTGAATTTAGATGAAAAGTGGCAGAGTCTGTTAGTCTTTCAAGTTTTAATAGGAGAAACTTATAACATGTAATAGCTGTTACATGAATACCTTCAGAGCTTTTTGAGAGGTCTAAATCACTATAAGTGAGGGCTTCCCTGACTCACAAAGTTAAAAATAGTAAAACAAACAATTTGAAAAATAAAGCAACCAATTAAAATACAAACACTAAGTCCAAAGGGTTTCCCTGGTTTTAAAACCACTTATAGAATGCACATCTATTGAACAGGCTTACTCTGCATTCTGCTTTATTCAGGCCTGGTACATGAGCAAGTGTGAAAGCAAAATTCAAAATGTTATGGGAAGTGACCATTTCATTGGTGAAACCATGACCCAATAGACATTTTCTCTTTTGAAACTTCGTACATTATCCATATATGTTCTCAAAGGGAAGGGATACACAGGATTTAGGCTGATTTTTTTCAGTATTTTGTGTTCCACCAGATTTATTTGAAGATCTCCTGTCCTGCATCCATTGCCCAATGCAGAAGGCCACACATAGGACAACCAACATGAGAACTTCACTTCTACAGCATGATTAAATCCTCATGAGAACATACTTTTCTTTTCATCATCAAAGATTTTTACATCAGATTAACCAGCTCTCTTGCTTTCCCATGTTTTTCCCTGGTTTTTGTACCTTGAAATGGGTGTGCACTCTTCTCATTCTTGATCTCCATCCTCCCCAATATTTCCAAACATATTCATCTGGGAAACATGTAAAGATCTTATTCAGGGCTTGTTTCATTGTTTTCCAATATCTGCCCTTGAAATTCAACTTCCACCACTGTCTCTCATATCCGAAGGTATGTGCTTGCAGAGAATTTCTGCTGAGAAATTTCACAGAAAGCTCTTATACTGCAGGTGAATGATGCCAGAAAGTCTTGACTGAATAGCTTAGGGAACAGGACTCAGCCAAATGACAGACATGACAAGGGAAATGGGTATGCTCAAGGAAAGGACATGGCAGAGATAATCTGCCAGGCCCTGGCATATTTCATATCCCATTGAAAGTACATCCATGTGTAGATTGGCAAGCATTTCCATCCACAAATTCTGAGCAGTGAAGCCTTCAGAGAGAATATTGTGGCATACCAGGCCAAGAATATTCATCCTAGTTAAATCTTGCCCTACAAGGTCCTCTGTGCCACTGAGGTCTCCATGGCAACGCCCAGCATTGTGACTCAGGTCTCCTACTGCACACTTGTATCCTAGAGCCTAAAGTCCAGCTCACAATGGTGCTCAGGCAATCAGAGCCCAGTGTGGTTGCCTGGCAACCACAAGCTTGGGGATTTCTGTGAAGTGTTTCAGCCCAACTCTGCAGCTTTCCACCTCATACAGCCACAGCCATTCCAACATGCAGTATTTGATTAGCCTCTCTATGTTGCCTCAGAATTTTTTTTACAGTTGTAATGATCAAGAAAATTTGACATATTTTGAGAAGTGGAGGGAAGTAATTGGAAAACGTTTTGGTATATCTGAGGTCTATGGGTTCCAAACTTGACTACCACAGTCTTATAAATTTTCATACCTAGAGCCTAAAATCCCCCTCACAGTGATGTTCTTCCAATCTCAGCCCAGTGTGGTTGCCTGGCAACCACAAGCCTGTGAATTTCTGTGAAGAGTTTCATCCCAACTCGGAAGCTCTCCACCTCATACAACCACAGCCATTCCAATCATGCAGTATTTGATTCACCTCTCTAAGTTGCCCCTGAATTTTCTTTGATGTTGTGGTGATCAAGCAAATTTGACATATTTTGACATGTGGAGGGAAGTAATTGGCTCTGTCTTTAGCTCTGTTTGTGGTACATGTGTTCCAAACTTGACTAGCCCAGTCTATTCAATTTTCAAACTTAGAAAGCCAAATGTTCAGGGGAGGAAAGAAAATGCCACAATGATTTGGGTTCTGCGGAGTTTCTGGTGGCTTGGGAAGCAAACCTGCAAACCACACATGCAATCCCTGCTGGATTACTGCCACCGTGGTAGTGTCAGTTAGCACTAAAAGCCAGCAACCAGAAGATGAGTCCCAAAATGAAAGTGAATCCTTGCAGTGCATGAATAAGTGGAGTGCCTGCTTCAACTATCCAGCTTCCTCGGGGTTCATATGTCTGCAATCGCTATTTCAAGGAGGTCTGCAGCCATTCCAGTATAACCCTGAACACTAAACATGAGGTACTAGCTCAATACCTAAACCCACATAATACTAGATAGCTTATCACCAACAGGTCTTCCCAGAATTCAAATGCAACATGGTGAAAGGGAAACCCTTAGAAACGGGATGCAAATGCCCCTTTCCCTAAAAATCCCAGGTATTTTCTCATGGCATGGAATATTTACATTGCACAACTCATGTAGTGAACCCAGGGACCTGGACCAAGAGTGTCTAGTTTTCTGTTATCCTCTTTTTGGAAACAGAATCTTATGTAGTTGTTGAAAGAGGCCTTGAGATAAATTCGTAGCCCTAGTTGTAGTGGAACTCCCAAGGATCCATCAACCTCAGCCCCCAGATGGCTGGGATTATAGGCATGAGCGACAATGCCAAGCATGTTCACAGAGATTCTTACATAATTAGTGAAATCCCACTACTGGTCTATAGGTAGCTTCTGTGCTTCAGGCTTTAGGAATATGCCTCTCTTTGTTTTGGCTCCCCTTGTTCAGGTGTCCATTTCTATTGTGATAAGCTCCAAGGCCCCAGGCAAGGGGGTGGCTGCCCTTCCTCTGGTGTGTCCTTGGATGATTAAGGCCCAGGTGAACAGGGTTCAAATATATTGGATCCTGTGCATTTGAAAAGGAAATGAGTAAAGATTCATGAGTTAATGTGGACATGCCAGGGAATTGAGGGGCCATGATAGAGGCAAAACTTCAGGCCATGGGCTGAAGGCTGAGGCTTCTGTACCTCTAGCTTCTTGAATAGTGTTCACATGGGCCTGCCGAGCAATTGTGTGCTCTCAAATGTTATTTCATGGGTTTTGTCTTAATTTATTTTGTTTTTTCCTTTGGTTTTTTACATGGAAGTAACAGTACCATGGTTTGAAGAAGCTGGAGTCTCTTATCTAAGAGAAATGTGAAAAAAGGGACAATTCAGCAGCCCAGAATTTCTCAAATGCCCCTGCCGTTTTTAAAAAAGTGACATAAAGTTGAGCGTGTCATGTCCATGTCTCTTTACAAAAGATTTTACCTCCTATTTGATAGGAATTACTGTTTCTTTGAAAGGTCAACCTGCACTGAAAAAAAGATAATCCCACCTTTCCTCATTCTGCTTGAAACCACATCCTTTGTTAGTTATATTTTCTTACGCAACAACACTTGGAGATGACTACAGCAAGAGTTTCCCATTGGTGGAAATTCCATGGAGACACATGCAGTAATACTGCACAACTTCATGTGAAGTGCACTGTCCCTTGACAATGGCAAGTCTGGGCAAACTCTAGTAACTGAAAATCTTAGAAAGTCTGAAAGTGAGTGAATGAAAATGAGCCTCTCCACATTTGCACAGGGCCTCTCCTTAAGCACACATTTGTGGAAAAAGTAATTATGCGAGACGAATGAACACCCAAAACGGAATGGAAATTTTCTTGTTTAGGCCTGGAACGCTATGGCCTGGAGCCCAGTGGTTCTATCTGGATGAGCAAAGTGTGAGCAGAGATCAAAATAAAACACACACCATTTAGGGAACTGGATACTTAACCAGGTGTCAGGAGTAGTGGCAAACTGTACTTGTGTCAATTTGCTCAAATCCTGTCTTCACAAGAAAGTAAATTCCAGCACGACCAGTGACTAGAGGAGGACACATTTCAAAGGACTTGAAAAAAGTCCAACACTGAATTTAGCCCAACACTGAATTTGGATGAAAAGTGGCAGAGTCTGTTAGTCTTTCAAGTTTTAATAGGAGAAACTTATAACATGTAATAGCTGTTACATGAATACCTTCAGAGCTTTTTGAGAGGTCTAAATCACTATAAGTGAGGGCTTCCCTGACTCACAAAGTTAAAAATAGTAAAACAAACAATTTGAAAAATAAATCAACCAATTAAAATACAAACACTAAGTCCAAAGGGTTTCTCTGGTTTTAAAACCACTTATAGAATGCACATCTATTGAACAGGCTTACTCTGCATTCTGCTTTATTCAGGCCTGGTACATGAGCAAGTGTGAAAGCAAAATTCAAAATGTTATGGGAAGTGACCATTTCATAGGTGAAACCATGACCCAATAGACATTTTCTCTTTTGAAACTTCGTACATTATCCATATATGTTCTCAAAGGGAAGGGATACACAGGATTTAGGCTGATTTTTTTCAGTATTTTGTGTTCCACCAGATTTATTTGAAGATCTCCTGTCCTGCATCCATTGCCCAATGCAGAAGGCCACACATAGGACAACCAACATGAGAACTTCACTTCTACAGCATGATTAAATCCTCATGAGAACATACTTTTCTTTTCATCATCAAAGATTTTTACATCAGATTAACCAGCTCTCTTGCTTTCCCATGTTTTTCCCTGGTTTTTGTACCTTGAAATGGGTGTGCACTCTTCTCAGTCTTGATCTCCATCTTCCCCAATATTTCCAAACATATTCATCTGGGAAACATGTAAAGATCTTATTCAGGGCTTGTTTCATTGTTTTCCAATATCTGCCCTTGAAATTCAACTTCCACCACTGTCTCTCATATCCGAAGGTATGTGCTTGCAGAGAATTTCTGCTGAGAAATTTCACAGAAAGCTCTTATACTGCAGGTGAATGATGCCAGCAAGTCTTGACTGAATAGCTTAGGGAACAGGACTCAGCCAAATGACAGACATGACAAGGGAAATGGGTATGCTCAAGGAAAGGACATGGCAGAGATCATCTGCCAGGCCCTGGCATATTTCATATCCCATTGAAAGTACATCCATGTGTAGATTGGCAAGCATTTCCATCCACAAATTCTGAGCAGTGAAGCCTTCAGAGAGAATATTGTGGCATACCAGGCCAAGAATATTCATCCTAGTTAAATCTTGCCCTACAAGGTCCTCTGTGCCACTGAGGTCTCCATGGCAACGCCCAGCATTGTGACTCAGGTCTCCTACTGCACACTTGTATCCTAGAGCCTAAAGTCCAGCTCACAATGGTGCTCAGGCAATCAGAGCCCAGTGTGGTTGCCTGGCAACCACAAGCTTGGGGATTTCTGTGAAGTGTTTCAGCCCAACTCTGCAGCTTTCCACCTCATACAGCCACAGCCATTCCAACATGCAGTATTTGATTAGCCTCTCTATGTTGCCTCAGAATTTTTTTTACAGTTGTAATGATCAAGAAAATTTGACATATTTTGAGAAGTGGAGGGAAGTAATTGGAAAACGTTTTGGTATATCTGAGGTCTATGGGTTCCAAACTTGACTACCACAGTCTTATAAATTTTCATACCTAGAGCCTAAAATCCCCCTCACAGTGATGTTCTTCCAATCTCAGCCCAGTGTGGTTGCCTGGCAACCACAAGCCTGTGAATTTCTGTGAACAGTTTCATCCCAACTCGGAAGCTCTCCACCTCATACAACCACAGCCATTCCAATCATGCAGTATTTGATTCACCTCTCTAAGTTGCCCCTGAATTTTCTTTGATGTTGTGGTGATCAAGCAAATTTGACATATTTTGACATGTGGAGGGAAGTAATTGGCTCTGTCTTTAGCTCTGTTTGTGGTACATGTGGTCCAAACTTGACTAGCCCAGTCTATTCAATTTTCAAACTTAGAAAGCCAAATGTTCAGGGGAGGAAAGAAAATGCCACAATGATTTGGGTTCTGCGGAGTTTCTGGTGGCTTGGGAAGCAAACCTGCAAACCACACATGCAATCCCTGCTGGATTACTGCCACCGTGGTAGTGTCAGTTAGCACTAAAAGCCAGCAACCAGAAGATGAGTCCCAAAATGAAAGTGAATCCTTGCAGTGCATGAATAAGTGGAGTGCCTGCTTCAACTATCCAGCTTCCTCGGGGTTCATATGTCTGCAATCGCTATTTCAAGGAGGTCTGCAGCCATTCCAGTATAACCCTGAACACTAAACATGAGGTACTAGCTCAATACCTAAACCCACATAATACTAGATAGCTTATCACCAACAGGTCTTCCCAGAATTCAAATGCAACATGGTGAAAGGGAAACCCTTAGAAACGGGATGCAAATGCCCCTTTCCCTAAAAATCCCAGGTATTTTCTCATGGCTTGGAATATTTACATTGCACAACTCATGTAGTGAACCCAGGGACCTGGACCAAGAGTGTCTAGTTTTCTGTTATCCTCTTTTTGGAAACAGAATCTTATGTAGTTGTTGAAAGAGGCCTTGAGATAAATTCGTAGCCCTAGTTGTAGTGGAACTCCCAAGGATCCATCAACCTCAGCCCCCAGATGGCTGGGATTATAGGCATGAGCGACAATGCCAAGCATGTTCACATAGATTCTTACATAATTAGTGAAATCCCACTACTGGTCTATAGGTAGCTTCTGTGCTTCAGGCTTTAGGAATATGCCTCTCTTTGTTTTGGCTCCCCTTGTTCAGGTGTCCATTTCTATTGTGATAATCTCCAAGGCCCCAGGCAAGGGGGTGGCTGCCCTTCCTCTGGTATGTCCTTGGATGATTATGGCCCAGGTGAACAGGGTTCAAATATCTTGGATCCTGTGCATTTGAAAAGGAAATGAGTAAAGATTCATGAGTTAATGTGGACATGCCAGGGAATTGAGGGGCCATGATAGAGGCAAAACTTCAGGCCATGGGCTGAAGGCTGAGGCTTCTGTACCTCTAGCTTCTTGAATAGTGTTCACATGGGCCGGCCGAGCAATTGTGTGCTCTCAAATGTTATTTCATGGGTTTTGTCTTAATTTATTTTGTTTTTTCCTTTGGTTTTTTACATGGAAGTAACAGTACCATGGTTTGAAGAAGCTGGAGTCTCTTATCTAAGAGAAATGTGAAAAAAGGGACAATTCAGCAGCCCAGAATTTCTCAAATGCCCCTGCCGTTTTTAAAAAAGTGACATAAAGTTGAGCGTGTCATGTCCATGTCTCTTTACAAAAGATTTTACCTCCTATTTGATAGGAATTACTGTTTCTTTGAAAGGTCAAACTGCACTGAAAAAAAGATAATCCCACCTTTCCTCATTCTGCTTGAAACCACATCCTTTGTTAGTTATATTTTCTTACGCAACAACACTTGGAGATGACTACAGCAAGAGATTCCCATTGGTGGAAATTCCATGGAGACACATGCAGTAATACTGCACAACTTCATGTGAAGTGCACTGTCCCTTGACAATGGCAAGTCTGGGCAAACTCTAGTAACTGAAAATCTTAGAAAGTCTGAAAGTGAGTGAATGAAAATGAGCCTCTCCACATTTGCACAGGGCCTCTCCTTAAGCACACATTTGTGGAAAAAGTAATTATGCGAGACGAATGAACACCCAAAACGGAATGGAAATTTTCTTGTTTAGGCCTGGAACGCTATGGCCTGGAGCCCAGTGGTTCTATCTGGATGAGCAAAGTGTGAGCAGAGATCAAAATAAAACACACACCATTTAGGGAACTGGATACTTAACCAGGTGTCAGGAGTAGTGGCAAACTGTACTTGTGTCAATTTGCTCAAATCCTGTCTTCACAAGAAAGTAAATTCCAGCACGACCAGTGACTAGAGGAGGACACATTTCAAAGGACTTGAAAAAAGTCCAACACTGAATTTAGCCCAACACTGAATTTAGATGAAAAGTGGCAGAGTCTGTTAGTCTTTCAAGTTTTAATAGGAGAAACTTATAACATGTAATAGCTGTTACATGAATACCTTCAGAGCTTTTTGAGAGGTCTAAATCACTATAAGTGAGGGCTTCCCTGACTCACAAAGTTAAAAATAGTAAAACAAACAATTTGAAAAATAAATCAACCAATTAAAATACAAACACTAAGTCCAAAGGTTTTCTCTGGTTTTAAAACCACTTATAGAATGCACATCTATTGAACAGGCTTACTCTGCATTCTGCTTTATTCAGGCCTGGTACATGAGCAAGTGTGAAAGCAAAATTCAAAATGTTATGTGAAGTGACCATTTCATTGGTGAAACCATGACCCAATAGACATTTTCTCTTTTGAAACTTCGTACATTATCCATATATGTTCTCAAAGGGAAGGGATACACAGGATTTAGGCTGATTTTTTTCAGTATTTTGTGTTCCACCAGATTTATTTGAAGATCTCCTGTCCTGCATCCATTGCCCAATGCAGAAGGCCACACATAGGACAACCAACATGAGAACTTCACTTCTACAGCATGATTAAATCCTCATGAGAACATACTTTTCTTTTCATCATCAAAGATTTTTACATCAGATTAACCAGCTCTCTTGCTTTCCCATGTTTTTCCCTGGTTTTTGTACCTTGAAATGGGTGTGCACTCTTCTCATTCTTGATCTCCATCCTCCCCAATATTTCCAAACATATTCATCTGGGAAACATGTAAAGATCTTATTCAGGGCTTGTTTCATTGTTTTCCAATATCTGCCCTTGAAATTCAACTTCCACCACTGTCTCTCATATCCGAAGGTATGTGCTTGCAGAGAATTTCTGCTGAGAAATTTCACAGAAAGCTCTTATACTGCAGGTGAATGATGCCAGCAAGTCTTGACTGAATAGCTTAGGGAACAGGACTCAGCCAAATGACAGACATGACAAGGGAAATGGGTATGCTCAAGGAAAGGACATGGCAGAGATCATCTGCCAGGCCCTGGCATATTTCATATCCCATTGAAAGTACATCCATGTGTAGATTGGCAAGCATTTCCATCCACAAATTCTGAGCAGTGAAGCCTTCAGAGAGAATATTGTGGCATACCAGGCCAAGAATATTCATCCTAGTTAAATCTTGCCCTACAAGGTCCTCTGTGCCACTGAGGTCTCCATGGCAACGCCCAGCATTGTGACTCAGGTCTCCTACTGCACACTTGTATCCTAGAGCCTAAAGTCCAGCTCACAATGGTGCTCAGGCAATCAGAGCCCAGTGTGGTTGCCTGGCAACCACAAGCTTGGGGATTTCTGTGAAGTGTTTCAGCCCAACTCTGCAGCTTTCCACCTCATACAGCCACAGCCATTCCAACATGCAGTATTTGATTAGCCTCTCTATGTTGCCTCAGAATTTTTTTTACAGTTGTAATGATCAAGAAAATTTGACATATTTTGAGAAGTGGAGGGAAGTAATTGGAAAACGTTTTGGTATATCTGAGGTCTATGGGTTCCAAACTTGACTACCACAGTCTTATAAATTTTCATACCTAGAGCCTAAAATCCCCCTCACAGTGATGTTCTTCCAATCTCAGCCCAGTGTGGTTGCCTGGCAACCACAAGCCTGTGAATTTCTGTGAAGAGTTTCATCCCAACTCGGAAGCTCTCCACCTCATACAACCACAGCCATTCCAATCATGCAGTATTTGATTCACCTCTCTAAGTTGCCCCTGAATTTTCTTTGATGTTGTGGTGATCAAGCAAATTTGACATATTTTGACATGTGGAGGGAAGTAATTGGCTCTGTCTTTAGCTCTGTTTGTGGTACATGTGGTCCAAACTTGACTAGCCCAGTCTATTCAATTTTCAAACTTAGAAAGCCAAATGTTCAGGGGAGGAAAGAAAATGCCACAATGATTTGGGTTCTGCGGAGTTTCTGGTGGCTTGGGAAGCAAACCTGCAAACCACACATGCAATCCCTGCTGGATTACTGCCACCGTGGTAGTGTCAGTTAGCACTAAAAGCCAGCAACCAGAAGATGAGTCCCAAAATGAAAGTGAATCCTTGCAGTGCATGAATAAGTGGAGTGCCTGCTTCAACTATCCAGCTTCCTCGGGGTTCATATGTCTGCAATCGCTATTTCAACGAGGTCTGCAGCCATTCCAGTATAACCCTGAACACTAAACATGAGGTACTAGCTCAATACCTAAACCCACATAATACTAGATAGCTTATCACCAACAGGTCTTCCCAGAATTCAAATGCAACATGGTGAAAGGGAAACCCTTAGAAACGGGATGCAAATGCCCCTTTCCCTAAAAATCCCAGGTATTTTCTCATGGCATGGAATATTTACATTGCACAACTCATGTAGTGAACCCAGGGACCTGGACCAAGAGTGTCTAGTTTTCTGTTATCCTCTTTTTGGAAACAGAATCTTATGTAGTTGTTGAAAGAGGCCTTGAGATAAATTCGTAGCCCTAGTTGTAGTGGAACTCCCAAGGATCCATCAACCTCAGCCCCCAGATGGCTGGGATTATAGGCATGAGCGACAATGCCAAGCATGTTCACAGAGATTCTTACATAATTAGTGAAATCCCACTACTGGTCTATAGGTAGCTTCTGTGCTTCAGGCTTTAGGAATATGCCTCTCTTTGTTTTGGCTCCCCTTGTTCAGGTGTCCATTTCTATTGTGATAAGCTCCAAGGCCCCAGGCAAGGGGGTGGCTGCCCTTCCTCTGGTGTGTCCTTGGATGATTAAGGCCCAGGTGAACAGGGTTCAAATATATTGGATCCTGTGCATTTGAAAAGGAAATGAGTAAAGATTCATGAGTTAATGTGGACATGCCAGGGAATTGAGGGGCCATGATAGAGGCAAAACTTCAGGCCATGGGCTGAAGGCTGAGGCTTCTGTACCTCTAGCTTCTTGAATAGTGTTCACATGGGCCTGCCGAGCAATTGTGTGCTCTCAAATGTTATTTCATGGGTTTTGTCTTAATTTATTTTGTTTTTTCCTTTGGTTTTTTACATGGAAGTAACAGTACCATGGTTTGAAGAAGCTGGAGTCTCTTATCTAAGAGAAATGTGAAAAAAGGGACAATTCAGCAGCCCAGAATTTCTCAAATGCCCCTGCCGTTTTTAAAAAAGTGACATAAAGTTGAGCGTGTCATGTCCATGTCTCTTTACAAAAGATTTTACCTCCTATTTGATAGGAATTACTGTTTCTTTGAAAGGTCAACCTGCACTGAAAAAAAGATAATCCCACCTTTCCTCATTCTGCTTGAAACCACATCCTTTGTTAGTTATATTATCTTACGCAACAACACTTGGAGATGACTACAGCAAGAGTTTCCCATTGGTGGAAATTCCATGGAGACACATGCAGTAATACTGCACAACTTCATGTGAAGTGCACTGTCCCTTGACAATGGCAAGTCTGGGCAATCTCTAGTAACTGAAAATCTTAGAAAGTCTGAAAGTGAGTGAATGAAAATGAGCCTCTCCACATTTGCACAGGGCCTCTCCTTAAGCACACATTTGTGGAAAAAGTAATTATGCGAGACGAATGAACACCCAAAACGGAATGGAAATTTTCTTGTTTAGGCCTGGAACGCTATGGCCTGGAGCCCAGTGGTTCTATCTGGATGAGCAAAGTGTGAGCAGAGATCAAAATAAAACACACACCATTTAGGGAACTGGATACTTAACCAGGTGTCAGGAGTAGTGGCAAACTGTACTTGTGTCAATTTGCTCAAATCCTGTCTTCACAAGAAAGTAAATTCCAGCACGACCAGTGACTAGAGGAGGACACATTTCAAAGGACTTGAAAAAAGTCCAACACTGAATTTAGCCCAACACTGAATTTAGATGAAAAGTGGCAGAGTCTGTTAGTCTTTCAAGTTTTAATAGGAGAAACTTATAACATGTAATAGCTGTTACATGAATACCTTCAGAGCTTTTGGAGAGGTCTAAATCACTATAAGTGAGGGCTTCCCTGACTCACAAAGTTAAAAATAGTAAAACAAACAATTTGAAAAATAAATCAACCAATAAAATACAAACACTAAGTCCAAAGGGTTTCTCTGGTTTTAAAACCACTTATAGAATGCACATCTATTGAACAGGCTTACTCTGCATTCTGCTTTATTCAGGCCTGGTACATGAGCAAGTGTGAAAGCAAAATTCAAAATGTTATGGGAAGTGACCATTTCATTGGTGAAACCATGACCCAATAGACATTTTATCTTTTGAAACTTCGTACATTATCCATATATGTTCTCAAAGGGAAGGGATACACAGGATTTAGGCTGATTTTTTTCAGTATTTTGTGTTCCACCAGATTTATTTGAAGATCTCCTGTCCTGCATCCATTGCCCAATGCAGAAGGCCACACATAGGACAACCAACATGAGAACTTCACTTCTACAGCATGATTAAATCCTCATGGGAACATACTTCTCTTTTCATAATCAAAGATTTTTACATCAGATTAACCAGCTCTCTTGCTTTCCCATGTTTTTCCCTGGTTTTTGTACCTTGAAATGGGTGTGCACTCTTCTCAGTCTTGATCTCCATCTTCCCCAATATTTCCAAACATATTCATCTGGGAAACATGTAAAGATCTTATTCAGGGCTTGTTTCATTGTTTTCCAATATCTGCCCTTGAAATTCAACTTCCACCACTGTCTCTCATATCCGAAGGTATGTGCTTGCAGAGGATTTCTGCTGAGAAATTTCACAGAAAGCTCTTATACTGCAGGTGAATGATGCCAGCAAGTCTTGACTGAATAGCTTAGGGAACAGGACTTAGCCAAATGACAGACATGACAAGGGAAATGGGTATGCTCAAGGATAGGACATGGCAGAGATCATCTGCCAGGCCCTGGCATATTTCATATCCCATTGAAAGTACATCCATGTGTAGATTGGCAAGCATTTCCATCCACAAATTCTGAGCAGTGAAGCCTTCAGAGAGAATATTGTGGCATACCAGGCCAAGAATATTCATCCTAGTTAAATCTTGCCCTACAAGGTCCTCTGTGCCACTGAGGTCTCCATGGCAACGCCCAGCATTGTGACTCAGGTCTCCTACTGCACACTTGTATCCTAGAGCCTAAAGTCCAGCTCACAATGGTGCTCAGCCAATCAGAGCCCAGTGTGGTTGCCTGGCAACCACAAGCTTGTGGATTTCTGTGAAGTGTTTCATCCCAACTCTGCAGCTTTCCACCTCATACAGCCACAGCCATTCCAACATGCAGTATTTGATTAGCCTCTCTATGTTGCCTCAGAATTTTTTTACAGTTGTAATGATCAAGAAAATTTGACATATTTTGAGAAGTGGAGGGAAGTAATTGGAAAACGTTTTGGTATATCTGAGGTCTATGGGTTCCAAACTTGACTACCACAGTCTTATAAATTTTCATACCTAGAGCCTAAAATCCCCCTCACAGTGATGTTCTTCCAATCTCAGCCCAGTGTGGTTGCCTGGCAACCACAAGCCTGTGAATTCTGTGAACAGTTTCATCCCAACTCGGAAGCTCTCCACCTCATACAACCACAGCCATTCCAATCATGCAGTATTTGATTCACCTCTCTAAGTTGCCCCCGAATTTTCTTTGATGTTGTGGTGATCAAGCAAATTTGACATATTTTGACATGTGGAGGGAAGTAATTGGCTCTGTCTTTAGCTCTGTTTGTGGTACATGTGGTCCAAACTTGACTAGCCCAGTCTATTCAATTTTCAAACTTAGAAAGCCAAATGTTCAGGGGAGGAAAGAAAATGCCACAATGATTTGGGTTCTGCGGAGTTTCTGGTGGCTTGGGAAGCAAACCTGCAAACCACACATGCAATCCCTGCTGGATTACTGCCACCGTGGTAGTGTCAGTTAGCACTAAAAGCCAGCAACCAGAAGATGAGTCCCAAAATGAAAGTGAATCCTTGCAGTGCATGAATATTTGGAGTGCCTGCTTCAACTATCCAGCTTCCTCGGGGTTCATATGTCTGCAATCGCTATTTCAACGAGGTCTGCAGCCATTCCAGTATAACCCTGAACACTAAACATGAGGTACTAGCTCAATACCTAAACCCACATAATACTAGATAGCTTATCACCAACAGGTCTTCCCAGAATTCAAATGCAACATGGTGAAAGGGAAACCCTTAGAAACGGGATGCAAATGCCCCTTTCCCTAAAAATCCCAGGTATTTTCTCATGGCTTGGAATATTTACATTGCACAACTCATGTAGTGAACCCAGGGACCTGGACCAAGAGTGTCTAGTTTTCTGTTATCCTCTTTTTGGAAACAGAATCTTATGTAGTTGTTGAAAGAGGCCTTGAGATAAATTCGTAGCCCTAGTTGTAGTGGAACTCCCAAGGATCCATCAACCTCAGCCCCCAGATGGCTGGGATTATAGGCATGAGCGACAATGCCAAGCATGTTCACAGAGATTCTTACATAATTAGTGAAATCCCACTACTGGTCTATAGGTAGCTTCTGTGCTTCAGGCTTTAGGAATATGCCTCTCTTTGTTTTGGCTCCCCTTGTTCAGGTGTCCATTTCTATTGTGATAAGCTCCAAGGCCCCAGGCAAGGGGGTGGCTGCCCTTCCTCTGGTGTGTCCTTGGATGATTAAGGCCCAGGTGAACAGGGTTCAAATATATTGGATCCTGTGCATTTGAAAAGGAAATGAGTAAAGATTCATGAGTTAATGTGGACATGCCAGGGAATTGAGGGGCCATGATAGAGGCAAAACTTCAGGCCATGGGCTGAAGGCTGAGGCTTCTGTACCTCTAGCTTCTTGAATAGTGTTCACATGGGCCTGCTGAGCAATTGTGTGCTCTCAAATGTTATTTCATGGGTTTTGTCTTAATTTATTTTGTTTTTTCCTTTGGTTTTTTACATGGAAGTAACAGTACCATGGTTTGAAGAAGCTGGAGTCTCTTATCTAAGAGAAATGTGAAAAAAGGGACAATTCAGCAGCCCAGAATTTCTCAAATGCCCCTGCCGTTTTTAAAAAAGTGACATAAAGTTGAGCGTGTCATGTCCATGTCTCTTTACAAAAGATTTTACCTCCTATTTGATAGGAATTACTGTTTCTTTGAAAGGTCAACCTGCACTGAAAAAAAGATAATCCCACCTTTCCTCATTCTGCTTGAAACCACATCCTTTGTTAGTTATATTTTCTTTTTTTTTTTTGATATTTCATTTACCTTGATTTTATTACCGAACTTTTTTTTTTTTTTTTATTTAAGAGGAAAAAGAGAAAAACACAAAACAAACCAAAGCGGCGTAAGGGTACATGCAATACAGAACTACAAAACAAAACAAAACAAAACAAAACAAAAAACCATAACAGTAAGAAATTATCTGCTAGTAGATTACATATTATTTTCTTGAAAATAGTTCCTCAAATCACAGTATCAAAGAACACATGGTGGACATTCAAACAGGGACACTGCAAACAGCTGTGTTCAATGTTCCAAAAACTTTGATAAAGTCAGCTATTTAACACCCCCAAACACACTTGCTGTTATATCCGTTAGAGCTCCTTTTCTTTTTTTTTTCCCTCTCTTTTTTACAACAAAATTTACACATCTTGGATTTTATTACTCCTTAGTGCTTATTACTTTCTTTGGAGGGGGGAAGAATACAGTCAAATATGGCAAAACAAAGCTTTCAGTCAATACCAAGGATAGACGTAGCACATGGTGTAGAACAGAGTACAAGTTTATCAACAATGGTTATCAACGTTGTCCCTTGTTTCCTTAAAAAGAATTGTCTATCTTATTAGATATTATAAAGTTGGACAAAACAGTAGAGAACAAGACTAATAAAACTTAGGCATTGTAAACATTACAGGACTTCCAAAGAAGACAATAGTCAAACCAGAATGGGTATCTTAGTGAATCTTATTGTCTTCAAAGTAGTTGCCTATGTCTTCAAACTTGATACTATCATATAGAATGGAACAGAGTCTAATCAGTCAAAACAAGATCGTGGGAGTACTACAGGACTTCAAAACAAGTTAATAGGAAATTGAAAAGAGTTACTATTTATATATCCTAATTTTTTTGAATTTTTTCTTTAATTAAGACAAACATAAGAAATGACTAAATAATTTTTTTGAAACAATAAGGGGGAGATTGAGATAAAACAGGACATAACAATATAACAATAGAGGTCACAGCATGACTGTTTCAATAACCTAGTACTTCACCACCTTATAACCTGACTTAATAGTAGTTACCATAGTGTCTTTTTCCTTGAAATATTTGGGTAAAACTTCATATACTCTAGCTTCAAGTATTTTCATATCAAGAAGCCCAGAATAAAGCCTTTCTAATTAATGAGTGAAAACTTTATAAGGCTTCAAGGCCATCTAATGGGGAATCATGATTACCACATATTTTTATATATTTGAATCTTTACTTACATTAGGGAAACTATTCGGTATTCACACATGCGAGATTGATTTATTTCACTTATGAGTATGGTCTCAAGCTGTGCCCATTTATTGATAAATATCTCAATGTGATCCTTCTTTATAGCTGAATAATACTCCATTGTATAGAAATACCACAACTTTTTTATCCATTCCTCAGTTGATGGGCACTTGGGTTGTTTCCAAGATCTGGCGATTACAAATTGTGCTGCTATAAACATAGGTGCACATATATCACTGTGGTATGATGCTTTCAGTTCTTCTGGGAATATGCCTAGAAGTGGAATAGCTGGAATAAATGGGATTTCCAGTCCCAACTTTTTGAGAAATCTCCAGACAGATGTCCACAAAGGCTGTACCAGTCTACACTCCCACCAGCAGTGCAGGAGAGTTCCTTTTTCCCCACAGCCTCTCCAGCATTTGTTGTCGGTTTTCTTGATCCTGGCCATTCTTTCAGGAGTGAGATGGTATCTCAGTGTGGTTTTAATTTGCATTTCTCTAATGACCAATGATGATGAGCATTTTTTCATGTATTTATTTGCCATTTGCATTTCTTCATCTGAGAATTGCATATTCATCTCAGTTGCCCATTTTTGGATTGGATCTTTGAATTTCGGAGGTCTGAGTTTCTTTAATTCTTTGTATGTTTTAGACAAGAGGCCCTTGTCTGAGAGAGAGTTCACTAAAATCTTTTCCCAGTTTGTGGGTTTTCTTTTCACTATGCTGGAGATTTCTTTTGACATGCAGAAACTTTTTAATAAGAAGTGGTCCCAGTTATTGATTCTGGGAAGTATTTCCCGTGCGGTTTGAGTCCTGTTCATGAATTCTTTACCTACTCCTATGTCTCCAAGGTTTCTACCTATTTTGTCTTCCAATAGATTTAGTGTTTCTGTTTTAATATTCAGATCTTTGACCCATTTACATTTTAATTTAGTACATGGTGATAGACATGGGTCTAGCTTTAGTTTTCGGCAAATGGAGAGCCAGTTTTTCCAGCACCATTTATTAAAGAGACTGTCGTTCTTCCAGTGAACCTGCTTGGCTCCTTTATCAAAAATAAGGTGGTTGAGTGTGTTCGTAGTTGTGGTTGTATCTTCTAATCTATTCCACTGATCTTCAGCTCTGTTTTGATTCCAATACCATGTTGATTTTACTACTGTTGCTTTGTAGTATAAATTCAAGTCAGGGATTGTGATGCCTCCTGCTTTGTCTTTGCTGCTTAGAATTGCCTTTGCGATTCTAGGTCTCTTCTGGTTCCAGATGAAATTTAGGAGTGATTTCTCTAGATCTATAAGGTATGTTGATGGTATTTCTATTGGGATTGCATTGAATCTGTATAACAGTTTTGGGAGAATGGCCATTTTCACAATGTTTGTTCTTCCTATCCATGAGCAAGGGATGTCTTTCCATTTTCTGAGATCATCTTCAATTTCCTTTTTCAGTGTATTATAATTTTCACTGTATAAGTCTTTCACTTCTTTCGTAAGGGTAATTCCTAAATATTTCATTTTTTTGCTTGCTAATGTGAATAGTCCAGTTTCTCTTATTTCCCTCTCTGTAAATTTGTTGTTCGTGTATAGGAATGCTATTGATTTCTGAGTATTGATTTTGTATCCAGCCACATTACTGAATTTATTTATTGTATCTAAGAGTATTTCAATGGAGTTTAGGGGGTCTTCTATGTAGAGTATCATGTCATCTGCAAACAATGATAATTTAACTTCTTCTTTTCCTATCTTTACCCCTTTTATTTCTCTTTCTTGCCTAATTGCTCTGGCTAGCACTTCCAGTACTATATTAAATAGGAGTGGTGATAAAGGACATCCTTGTCTTGTACCCGATTTTAAAGTAAAGGCTTTCAATTTTTGGCCATTTAGTATGATGCTGGCTGTTGGTTTGTCATAAATGGCCTTTATTATATTGAAGTAAAGACCATTTATTCCAATTTTCTGTAAAGTTCTTATCATGAATAAGTGTTGGACCTTATCGAAGGCTTTTTCTGCATCTATAGAGATGATCATGTGATTCTTATTTTTGGCTTTATTGATATGGTGGATTACATTTATTGATTTGCGTATGTTGAACCACCCTTGCATTCCTGGGATGAATCCCACCTGGTCATGGTGTATAATCTTCTTGATGATTTGCTGGATCCTATTTGCCAATATTTTATTGAGGATTTTTGCATCTGTGTTCATTAGGGAGATCGGTCTATAGTTCTCTTTTATAGTTGGGTCTTTCTCAGGTTTTGGTACTAGAGTAATATTTGCTTCCAGGAATGACTTAGGAAGGATTGCTTCCCTTTCAATTTCATTGAATAGTTTGAGGAGTGTCGGCATTAGGTCTTCTTTATATTTCTTGTAGAATTCTGCAGTGAATCCATCTGGGCCTGGGCTCTTCTTGGTGGGCAAGGACCCAATTACATTCTCAATTTCATTAGCAGAGATTGGGTTATTCAATAGTTTTATATCCTCTTGATCTAGCTTTGGTACTTCAAATGCTTCTAAGAATCTGTCTATTTCTTCTGTGTTATCAAACTTTTGAGAGTAGAGGTTTTCGAAATAGGTGTTGATGATCCTCTGTATTTCTATTGGGTCTGTAGTGATTTCTCCTTTTTCATTTCTTATTGCATGAATTTGAGCTTTTTCTTTCCTTTTTTAAATAAGGTTGGCTAGGGGCTTATCGATTTTATTTATTCTTTCAAAGAACCAACTCTTTGATTCGTTGATTCTTTGGATTGTTTTCTTAGTCTCTATTGCATTGATTTCTGCTCTGATTCTTATAATTTCCTCTCTTCTTTTGGCTTTGGGCTTGACTTGCTCTTCTTTTTCTAGCTGTTTGAGGTGTAGCATCAAGTTATTTACTTGTATTCGTTCTGTTTTCCTGATGTGGGAACTCAGTGCAATAAATTTTCCTCTCAGAACGGCTTTCATTGCATCCCACAGATTCCGGTAAGTTGTATCTGCATTTTCATTTTCTTTTAGGTATTGTTTAATTTCTTCTTTAATTTCTTCTGTGACCCACTGATTACTCAAGAGTGTGTTATTTAGTTTCCATGTGTTTGCGGAATTTTTGCAGTATCCTTTGTCATTAATTTCTAATTTCAGAGCGCTATGATCCGATAATATGCAAGGGATGATTTCAACTCTTTTGCATTTGCTTAAATATGTTCTGTGAGCTAATATATGGTCTATTTTAGAAAATGATCCATGTACTGCTGAGAAGAATGTGTATTCTGATGTTGTTGCGTGGAACATTCTGTATATGTCTATCAAACCCATTTGTTCACAGGTGTGATTCAGTTCTGTTATTTCTTTGCTCAATTTCTGTCTGGTTGATCTGTCCCTTGGTGTCAGTGGTGTATTAAGGTCTCCTGTTACAATTGTGTTACTGATAATTTGAGTTTTCATTTCTGTTAATAATTGTTTTATATAACTGGGTGCTCTGGAGTTTGGTGCGTATATATTTAAGATAGTTATCTCTTCCTCTTGGAGTTTTCCCCTTACGAGTATGTAGTGACCTTCTTTGTCCTTTATGGTCATTGTTGGTTTAAAGTTCACGTTGTCTGCAAACAGAATGGCTACTCCTGCCTTTTTTTGGATTCCTGCTGCATGAAGAATTGTTTTCCATCCTTTGACTTTCAGTCTGTGAGTATCTTTCTGGGTTAGATGGGTTTCCTGTAAACAGCATATGGTTGGATTTTGTTTCTTGATCCATTCTGCTAGTCTGTTTCTTTTGATTGGTGCATTGAGACCATTTACATTAATGGCTATTACTGTTAAATGCTGGTTAATTTTAGGAATGTTATCTCTCTGCTGTTGCATCTTTATCTTTCGGTTCTGTTTAATTATTTGCTTTGCTTAGTGGTTTTTTCCTTTGTGCATCTAAACTGTCTTTCAATATTTTTTGCAGGGTTGGTTTGGTGTTCATGAAGTTCTTCAGCTGTTCTTTGTCATGGAAGTATCGTATTGCACCATCTATTTTGAATGATAGTTTTTCAGGATATATCAGTCTTGGTTGGAAATCATTTTGCTTTAGGATCTGGAATACTTCACTCCATGCTCTTCTTGACTTTATCGTTTGTGCTGAGAAGTCTGCTGTGATTCTGATAGGTTTTCCTTTATAAGTGATTTGTCTTTTCTCTCTGACAGCTTTTAATAATCTATTCTTGTGTTGGATTTCTGGGATGGTGACTATTATATGTCTGGGTGTAGTTTTATTTTGGTTATGACTGTTTGGAGTTCTATATGCTTCACTGATCCTGATGTCAGTTTCTGATCTCATGCTTGGGAAATTTTCAGCTATTACTTCTCTAAATATCCTCCTGACATCCTTCATGTTGTCTCCCTCTCTTTCATTAATCCCCATCATTCTTATGTTATTCTTCTTTGCATCATCTTGCAGTTGTTGAATTGTTGTTTCCTGGTTCCTTGTTATTTTCAAAAGATCTTTCCTTTCCTGTTCACTAGCTGCAATCCTGTCTTCAAGGTCTGAAATTCTATCTTCACTTTCATTAAGGCGGTTTTTACAACTTTCAGTGGAGTTTTTTATTTCCTGTATATCTCTGTGCATCTGCATTATGTATTCTGTTTGTTTCTTATATTGCTCGTCTAGGGATTCTATCTTTTTGTTTAGTTCCTCCAATTTTTTATCTGTGTTTTCTTTAGATATATTTAGAATCTCTTTCATTTCTTTTATCATTTCTTCTTTTATCTGGGAGATTATTTCGAGTTTGAATTTCTTTAAAGCTTCCTGGAGTTGCTTGTCAATTTCAGTGGCTATTGTTTCCGATATATGAGGTGGATGGGATATATTTTCTGCTATATACATCGCTCCTAGGGTTTCTTGAGATGGGCTGGAGGTTTGAGGTTGTAATTTGGTCTTTCGTTTTGTCATTTTCCTATATTTCTGTGTTTCAAGTGTTACTTGAAAGCTTCCTCAGGATCTGTTGAAAATCCCCTTCTATGTTTGGAGCTACTGGGACTCTGGCGCCACGCTACTCCAAGCCATTAGGCCTACAGAACCAGTGGCCCTCCTCTGCCTGCTCAGAACTCCGCAGTTCCAGACAAGCTGGGCCTCAGGGACACTGTGCGCCCACCTGCCCCTTGGAAGCTCCACAGTTCTTCAATCGCAGCCGGGTTAGGGTACTCACCACAGGCCGCAGTGCTTCAGGAACCTGTGGACCCTCCCTGGTTGCAGAGATATCCACAGTCCGCCAGACATGCAGAGAGGCCAGTGAGGGCACCCCAGATCTGCCCAGCTCCTCCTCTGCAGACCTGTGGCCAGGCGCGGCAGCTAAACAGGCTGGGCTAGGCTGGTAGTGTGGGCCAGCCCACCTATTGGGAGCTCAGCAGGTCTCCAAATGAAGCCGGGAATGGGGAGGCTGATGTGGAAGCCTTAAACCCACCTCTCTCCTTCACTGCACCTGGAAGACTGAGGGAACTCCAGCAGTCTGGGCGCAGAAATCCAGAGTCCTCCAGACACGCAGAGAGGCCAGTGAGGGCACCCCAGATCTGCCCACCTCCTCCTCTGCAGACCTGTCTAGTTATATTTTCTTACGCAACAACACTTGGAGATGACTACAGCAAGAGTTTCCCATTGGTGGAATTTCCATGGAGACACATGCAGTAATACTGCACAACTTCATGTGAAGTGCACTGTCCCTTGACAATGGCAAGTCTGGGCAAACCTCTAGTAACTGAAAATCTTAGAAAGTCTGAAAGTGAGTGAATGAAAATGGGCCTCTCCACATTTGGACAGGGCCTCTCCTTAAGCACACATTTGTGGAAAAAGTAATTATGCGAGACGAATGAACACCCAAAATGGAATGGAAAGTTTCTTGTTTAGGCCTGGAACGCTATGGGCTGGAGCCCAGTGGTTCTATCTGGATGAGCAAAGTGTGAGCAGAGATCAAAATAAAACACTCACCATTTAGGGAACTGGATACTTAACCAGGTGTGCAGAGTAGTGGCAAACTGTACTTGTGTCAATTTGCTCAAATCCTGTCTTCACAAGAAAGTAAATTCCAGCACGACCAGTGACTAGAGGAGGACACATTTCAAAGGACTTGTAAAAAGTCCAACACTGAATTTAGCCCAACACTGAATTTAGATGAAAAGTGGCAGAGTCTGTTAGTCTTTCAAGTTTTAATAGGAGAAACTTATAACATGTAATAGCTGTTACATGAATACCTTCAGAGCTTTTGGAGAGGTCTAAACAACTATGAGTGAGGGCTTCCCTGACTCACAAAGTTAAAAATAGTAAAACAAACAATTTGAAAAATAAATCAACCAATAAAATACAAACACTAAGTCCAAAGGGTTTCTCTGGTTTTAAAACCACTTATGGAATGCACATCTATTGAACAGGCTTACTCTGCATTCTGCTTTATTCAGGCCTGGTACATGAGCAAGTGTGAAAGCAAAATTCAAAATGTTATGTGAAGTGACCATTTCATTGGTGAAACCATGACCCAATAGACATTTTCTCTTTTGAAACTTCGTACATTATCCATATATGTTCTCAAAGGGAAGGAATACACAGGATTTAGGCTGATTTTTTTCAGTATTTTGTGTTCCACCAGATTTATTTGAAGATCTCCTGTCCTGCATCCACTGCCCAATGCAGAAGGCCAAACATAGGACAACCAACATGAGAACTTCACTTCTACAGCCTGATTAAATCCTCATGAGAATATACTTTTCCTTTCATCATCAAAGATTTTTACATCAGATTAACCAGCTCTCTTGCTTTCCCATGTTTTTCCCTGGGTTTGTACCTTGAAATGGGTGTGCACTCTTCTCAGTCTTGATCTCCATCTTCCCCAATATTTCCAAATATATTCATCTGGGAAACATGTAAAGATATTATTTGGGGCTTGTTTCATTGTTTTCCAATATCTGCCCTTGAAATTCAACTTCCACCACTGTCTCTCATATCCAAAGGTATGTGCTTGCAGAGGATTTCTGCTGAGAAATTTCACAGAAAGCTCTTATACTGCAGGTGAATGATGCCAGCAAGTCTTGACTGAACAGCTTAGGGAACAGGACTCAGCCAAATGACAGACATGACAAGGGAAATGGGTATGCTCAAGGATAGGACATGGCAGAGATCATCTGCCAGGCCCTGGCATATTTCATATCCCATTGAAAGTACATCCATGTGTAGATTGGCAAGCATTTCCATCCACAAATTCTGAGCAGTGAAGCCTTCAGAGAGAATATTGTGGCATACCAGGCCAAGAATATTCATCCTAGTTAAATCTTGCCCTACAAGGTCCTCTGTGCCACTGAGGTCTCCATGGCAACGCCCAGCATTGTGACTCAGGTCTCCTACTGCACACTTGTATCCTAGAGCCTAAAGTCCAGCTCACAATGGTGCTCAGCCAATCACAGCCCAGTGTGGTTGCCTGGCAACCACAAGCTTGTGGATTTCTGTGAAGTGTTTCAGCCCAACTCTGCAGCTTTCCACCTCATACAGCCACAGCCATTCCAATCATGCAGTATTTGATTAGCCTCTCTATGTTGCCTCAGAATTTTTTTTACAGTTGTAATGATCAAGAAAATTTGACTTATTTTGAGAAGTGGAAGGAAGTAATTGGAAAACGTTTTGGTATGTCTGAGGTCTACGGGTTCCAAACTTGACTACCACAGTCTTATAAATTTTCACACCTAGAGCCTAAAATCCCCCTCACAGTGATGTTCATCCAATCTCAGCCCAGTATGGTTGCCTGGCAACCACAAGCCTGTGGATTTCTGTGAACAGTTTCAGCCCAACTAGGCAGCTCTCCACCTCATACAACCACAGCCATTCCAATCATGCAGTATTTGATTCACCTCTCTAAGTTGCCCCCGAATTTTCTTTGATGTTGTGGTGATCAAACAAATTTGACATATTTTGACATGTGGAGGGAAGTAATTGGCTCTGTCTTTAGCTCTGTTTGTGGTACATGTGGTCCAAACTTGACGAGCCCAGTCTATTCAATTTTCAAACTTAGAAAGCCAAATGTTCAGGGGAGGAAAGAAAATGCCACAATGATTTGGATATTGCGGAGTTTCTGGTGGCTTGGGAAGGAAACCTGCAAACCACACATGCAATCCCTGCTGGATTACTGCCACCATGGTAGTATCAGTTAGCACTAAAAGCCAGCAACCAGAAGATGAGTCCCAAAATGAAAGTGAATCCTTGCCATGCATGAATATTTGGAGTGCCTGCTTCAACTATCCAGCTTCCTCAGGGTTCACATGTCTGCAATCGCTATTTCAAGGAGGGCTGCAGCCATTCCAGCATAACCCTGAACACTAAACATGAGGTTCTAGCTCAATACCTAAACCCACATAATACTAGATAGCTTATCACCAACAGGTCTTCCCAGAATTCAAATGCAACATGGCGAAAGGGAAACCCTTAGAAACGGGATGCAAATGCCCCTTTCCCTAAAAATCCCAAGTATTTTCTCATGGCATGGAATATTTGCATTGCACAACTCATGTAGTGAACCCAGGGACCTGGACCAAGTGTGTCTAGTTTTCTGTTGTCCTCTTTTTGGAAACAGAATCTTATGTAGGTGTTGAAAGAGGCCTTGAGATAAATTCGTAGCCCTAGTTGGAGTGGAACTCCCAAGGATCCATCAACCTCAGCCCCCAGATGGCTGGGATTATCGGCATGAGCCACAATGCCAAGCATGTTCACAGAGATTGTTACATAATTAGTGAAATCCCACTACTGGTCTATAGGTAGCTTCTGTACTTCAGGCTTTAGGAATATGCCTCTCTTTGTTTTGGCTCCCCTTGTTCTGGTGTCCATTTCTATTGTGATAAGCTCCAAGGCCCCAGGCAAGGGGTGGCTGCCCTTCCTCTGGTGTGTCCTTGGATGATTACGGCCCAGGTGAACAGGGTTCAAATATATTGGATCCTGTGCATTTGAAAAGCAAATGAGTAAAGATTCCTTAGTTAATGTGGACATGCCAGGGAATTGAGGGGCCATGATAGAGGCAAAACTTCAGGCCATGGGCTGAAGGCTGAGGCTTCTGTACCTCTAGCTTCTTGAACAGTGTTTACATGGGCCTGCTGAGCAATTGTGTGCTCTCAAATGTTATTTCATGGGTTTTGTCTTAATTTATTTTGTTTTTTCCTTTGGTTTTTTACATGGAAGTAACAGTACCATGGTTTGAAGAAGCTGGAGTCTCTTATCTAAGAGAAATGTGAAAAAAGGGACAATTCAGCAGCCCAGAATTTCTCAAATGCCCCTGCCGTTTTTAAAAAAGTGACATAAAGTTGAGCGTGTCATGTCCATGTCTCTTTACAAAAGATTTTACCTCCTATTTGATAGGAATTACTGTTTCTTTGAAAGGTCAACCTGCACTGAAAAAAAGATAATCCCACCTTTCCTCATTCTGCTTGAAACCACATCCTTTGTTAGTTATATTTTCTTACGCAACAACACTTCGAGATGACTACAGCAAGAGTTTCCCATTGGTTTGAATTTCCATGGAGACACATGCAGTAATACTGCACAACTTCATGTGACGTGCACTGTCCCTTGACAATGGCAAGTCTGGGCAAACCTCTAGTAACTGAAAATCTTAGAAAGTCTGAAAGTGAGTGAATGAAAATGGGCCTCTCCACATTTGGACACGGCCTCTCCTTAAGCACACATTTGTGGAAAAAGTAATTATGCGAGATGAATGAACACCCAAAACGGAATGGAAATTTTCTTGTTTAGGCCTGGAACGCTATGGCCTGGAACCCAGTGGTTCTATCTGGATGAGCAAAGTGTGAGCAGAGCTCAAAATAAAACACACACCATTTAGGGAACTGGATACTTAACCAGGTGTGCCGAGTAGTGGCAAACTGTACTTGTGTCAATTTGCTCAAATCCTGTCTTCACAAGAAAGTAAATTCCAGCATGACCAGTGACTAGAGGAGGACACATTTCAAAGGACTTGTAAAAAGTCCCACACTGAATTTAGCCCAACACTGAATTTAGATGAAAAGTGGCAGAGTCTGTTAGTCTTTCAAGTTTTATTAGGAGAAACTTATAACATGTAATATCTGTTACATGAATACCTTCAGAGCTTTTGGAGAGGTCTAAATCACTATGAGTGAGGGCTTCCCTGACTCACAAATTTAAAAATAGTAAAACAATCAATTTGAAAAATAAATCAACCAATAAAATACAAACACTAAGTCCAAAGGGTTTCTATGGTTTTAAAGCCACTTATGGAATGCACATCTATTGAACAGGCTTACTCTGCATTCTGCTTTATTAAGGCCTGTTACATGAGCAAGTGTGAAAGCAAAATTCAAAATGTTATGTGAAGTGACCATTTCATTGGTGAAACCATGACCCAATAGACATTTTCTCTTTTGAAACTTCGTACATTATCCATATATGTTCTCAAAGGGAAGGAATACACAGGATTTAGACTGATATTTTTTTCACTATTTTGTGTTCCACCAGATTTATTTGAAGATCTCCTGTCCTGCATCCACTGCCCAATGCAGAAGGCCACACATAGGACAACCAACATGAGAACTTCACTGCTACAGCCTGATTAAATCATCATGAGAATATAATTTTCCTTTCATCATCAAATATTTTTACATCAGATTAACCAGCTCTCTTGCTTTCCCATGTTTTTCCCTGGTTTTTGTACCTTGAAATGGGTGTGCACTCTTCTCAGTCTTGATCTCCATCTTCCCCAATATTTCCAAATATATTCATCGGGGAAACATGTAAAGATCTTATTCAGGGCTTGTTTCATTGTTTTCCAATATCTTCCCTTGAAATTCAACTTCCACCACTGTCTCTCATATCCAAAGGTATGTGCTTGCAGAGGATTTCTGCTGAGAAATTTCACAGAAAGCTCTTATACTGCAGGTGAATGATGCCAGCAAGTCTTGACTGAATAGTTTGGGGAAAAGGACTCAGCCAAATGACAGACATGACAAGGGAAATGGGTATGCTCAAGGATAGGACATGGCAGAGATCATCTGCCAGGCCGTGGCATATTTCATATCCCATTGAAAGTACATCCATGTGTAGATTGGCAAGCATTTCCATCCACAAATTCTGAGCAGTGAAGCCTTCAGAGAGAATATTGTGGCATACCAGGCCAAGAATATTCATCCTATTTAAATCTTGCCCTACAATGTCCTCTGTGCCACTGAGGTCTCCATGGCAACGCCCAGCATTGTGACTCAGGTCTCCTACTGCACACTTGTATCCTAGAGCCTAAAGTCCAGCTCACAATGGTGCTCAGCCAATCACAGCCCAGTGTGGTTGCCTGGCAACCACAAGCTTGTGGATTTCTGTGAAGTGTTTCAGCCCAACTCTGCAGCTTTCCACCTCATACAGCCACAGCCATTCCAACATGCAGTATTTGATTAGCCTCTCTATGTTGCCTCAGAATTTTTTTTACAGTTGTAATGATCAAGAAAATTTGACATATTTTGAGAAGTGGAGGGAAGTAATTATAAAACGTTTTGGTATGTCTGAGGTCTATGGGTTCCAAACTTGACTACCACAGTCTTATAAATTTTCACACCTAGAGCCTAAAATCCCCCTCACAGTGATGTTCATCCAATCTCAGCCCAGAGTGGTTGCCTGGCAACCACAAGCCTGTGGATTTCTGTGAACAGTTTCAGCCCAACTAGGCAGCTCTCCACGTCATACAACCACAGCCATTCCAATCATGCAGTATTTGATTCACCTCTGTAAGTTGCCCCCGAATTTTCTTTGATGTTGTGGTGATCAAGCAAATTTGACATATTTTGACATGTGGAGGGAAGTAATTGGCTCTGTCTTTAGCTCTGTTTGTGGTACATGTGGTCCAAACTTGACTAGCCCAGTCTATTCAATTTTCAAACTTAGAAAGCCAAATGTTCAGGGGAGGAAAGAAAATGCCACAATGATTTGGATATTGCGGAGTTTCTGGTGGCTTGGAAAGCAAACCTGCAAACCACACATGCAATCCCTGCTGGATTACTGCCACCATGGTAGTATCAGTTAGCACTAAAAGCCAGCAACCAGAAGATGAGTCCCAAAATGAAAGTGAATCCTTGCAGTGCATGAATATTTGGAGTGCCTGCTTCAACTATCCAGCTTCCTTGGGGTTCACATGTCTGCAATCCCTATTTCAAGGAGGTCTGCAGCCATTCCAGCATAACCCTGAACACTAAACATGAGGTACTAGCTCAATACCTAAACCCACATAATACTAGATAGCTTATCACCAACAGGTCTTCCCAGAATTCAAATGCAACATGGCGAAAGGGAAACCCTTAGAAACGGGATGCAAATGCCCCTTTCCCTAAAAATCCCAGGTATTTTCTCATGGCATGGAATATTTACATTGCACAACTCATGTAGTAAACCCAGGGACCTGGACCAAGTGTGTCTAGTTTTCTGTTGTCCTCTTTTTGGAAACAGAATCTTATGTAGTTGTTGAAAGAGGCCTTGAGATAAATTCGTAGACCTAGTTGGAGTGGAACTCCCAAGGATCCATCAACCTCAGCCCCCAGATGGCTGGGATTATAGGCATGAGCCACAATGCCAAGCATGTTCACAGAGATTCTTACATAATTAGTGAAATCCCACTACTGGTCTATAGGTAGCTTCTGTGCTTCAGGCTTTAGGAATATGCCTCTCTTTGTTTTGGCTCCCCTTGTTCAGGTGTCCATTTCTATTTTGATATGCTCCAAGGCCTCAGGCAAGGGGGTGCTGCCCTTCCTCTGGTGTGTCCTTGGATGATTAAGGCCCAGGTGAACAGGGTTCAAATATATTGGATCCTGTGCATTTGAAAAGGAAATGAGTAAAGATTCATGAGTTAATGTGGACATGCCAGGGAATTGAGGGGCCATGATAGAGGCAAAACATCAGGCCATGGGCTGAAGGCTGAGGCTTCTGTACCTCTAGCTTCTTGAACAGTGTTTACATGGGCCTGCTGAGCAATTGTGTGCTCTCAAATGTTATTTCATGGGTTTTGTCTTAATTTATTTTGTTTTTTCCTTTGGTTTTTTACATGGAAGTAACAGTACCATGGTTTGAAGAAGCTGGAGTCTCTTATCTAAGAGAAATGTGAAAAAAGGGACAATTCAGCAGCCCAGAATTTCTCAAATGCCCCTGCCGTTTTTAAAAAAGTGACATAAAGATGAGCGTGTCATGTCCATGTCTCTTTACAAAAGATTTTACCTCCTATTTGATAGGAATTACTGTTTCTTTGAAAGGACAACCTGCACTGAAAAAAAGATAATCCCACCTTTCCTCATTCTGCTTGAAACCACATCCTTTGTTAGTTATATTTTCTTACGCAACAACACTTGGAGATGACTACAGCAAGAGTTTCTCATTGGTTTGAATTTCCATGGAGACACATGCAGTAATACTGCACAACTTCATGTGACGTGCACTGTCCCTTGACAATGGCAAGTCTGGGCAAACCTCTAGTAACTGAAAATCTTAGAAAGTCTGAAAGTGAGTGAATGAAAATGGGCCTCTCCACATTTGGACACGGCCTCTCCTTAAGCACACATTTGTGGAAAAAGTAATTATGCGAGATGAATGAACACCCAAAACGGAATGGAAATTTTCTTGTTTAGGCCTGGAACGCTATGGCCTGGAACCCAGTGGTTCTATCTGGATGAGCAAAGTGTGAGCAGAGCTCAAAATAAAACACACACCATTTAGGGAACTGGATACTTAACCAGGTGTGCCCAGTAGTGGCAAACTGTACTTGTGTCAATTTGCTCAAATCCTGTCTTCACAAGAAAGTAAATTCCAGCATGACCAGTGACTAGAGGAGGACACATTTCAAAGGACTTGTAAAAAGTCCCACACTGAATTTAGCCCAACACTGAATTTAGATGAAAAGTGGCAGAGTCTGTTAGTCTTTCAAGTTTTATTAGGAGAAACTTATAACATGTAATATCTGTTACATGAATACCTTCAGAGCTTTTGGAGAGGTCTAAATCACTATGAGTGAGGGCTTCCCTGACTCACAAAGTTAAAAATAGTAAAACAATCAATTTGAAAAATAAATCAACCAATAAAATACAAACACTAAGTCCAAAGGGTTTCTATGGTTTTAAAGCCACTTATGGAATGCACATCTATTGAACAGGCTTACTCTGCATTCTGCTTTATTAAGGCCTGTTACATGAGCAAGTGTGAAAGCAAAATTCAAAATGTTATGTGAAGTGACCATTTCATTGGTGAAACCATGACCCAATAGACATTTTCTCTTTTGAAACTTCGTACATTATCCATATATGTTCTCAAAGGGAAGGAATACACAGGATTTAGACTGATATTTTTTTCACTATTTTGTGTTCCACCAGATTTATTTGAAGATCTCCTGTCCTGCATCCACTGCCCAATGCAGAAGGCCACACATAGGACAACCAACATGAGAACTTCACTGCTACAGCCTGATTAAATCATCATGAGAATATAATTTTCCTTTCATCATCAAATATTTTTACATCAGATTAACCAGCTCTCTTGCTTTCCCATGTTTTTCCCTTGTTTTTGTACCTTGAAATGGGTGTGCACTCTTCTCAGTCTTGATCTCCATCTTCCCCAATATTTCCAAATATATTCATCGGGGAAACATGTAAAGATCTTATTCAGGGCTTGTTTCATTGTTTTCCAATATCTTCCCTTGAAATTCAACTTCCACCACTGTCTCTCATATCCAAAGGTATGTGCTTGCAGAGGATTTCTGCTGAGAAATTTCACAGAAAGCTCTTATACTGCAGGTGAATGATGCCAGCAAGTCTTGACTGAATAGTTTGGGGAAAAGGACTCAGCCAAATGACAGACATGACAAGGGAAATGGGTATGCTCAAGGATAGGACATGGCAGAGATCATCTGCCAGGCCGTGGCATATTTCATATCCCATTGAAAGTACATCCATGTGTAGATTGGCAAGCATTTCCATCCACAAATTCTGAGCAGTGAAGCCTTCAGAGAGAATATTGTGGCATACCAGGCCAAGAATATTCATCCTATTTAAATCTTGCCCTACAATGTCCTCTGTGCCACTGAGGTCTCCATGGCAACGCCCAGCATTGTGACTCAGGTCTCCTACTGCACACTTGTATCCTAGAGCCTAAAGTCCAGCTCACAATGGTGCTCAGCCAATCACAGCCCAGTGTGGTTGCCTGGCAACCACAAGCTTGTGGATTTCTGTGAAGTGTTTCAGCCCAACTCTGCAGCTTTCCACCTCATACAGCCACAGCCATTCCAACATGCAGTATTTGATTAGCCTCTCTATGTTGCCTCAGAATTTTTTTTACAGTTGTAATGATCAAGAAAATTTGACATATTTTGAGAAGTGGAGGGAAGTAATTATAAAACGTTTTGGTATGTCTGAGGTCTATGGGTTCCAAACTTGACTACCACAGTCTTATAAATTTTCACACCTAGAGCCTAAAATCCCCCTCACAGTGATGTTCATCCAATCTCAGCCCAGAGTGGTTGCCTGGCAACCACAAGCCTGTGGATTTCTGTGAACAGTTTCAGCCCAACTAGGCAGCTCTCCACGTCATACAACCACAGCCATTCCAATCATGCAGTATTTGATTCACCTCTGTAAGTTGCCCCCGAATTTTCTTTGATGTTGTGGTGATCAAGCAAATTTGACATATTTTGACATGTGGAGGGAAGTAATTGGCTCTGTCTTTAGCTCTGTTTGTGGTACATGTGGTCCAAACTTGACTAGCCCAGTCTATTCAATTTTCAAACTTAGAAAGCCAAATGTTCAGGGGAGGAAAGAAAATGCCACAATGATTTGGATATTGCGGAGTTTCTGGTGGCTTGCAAAGCAAACCTGCAAACCACACATGCAATCCCTGCTGGATTACTGCCACCATGGTAGTATCAGTTAGCACTAAAAGCCAGCAACCAGAAGATGAGTCCCAAAATGAAAGTGAATCCTTGCAGTGCATGAATATTTGGAGTGCCTGCTTCAACTATCCAGCTTCCTTGGGGTTCACATGTCTGCAATCCCTATTTCAAGGAGGTCTGCAGCCATTCCAGCATAACCCTGAACACTAAACATGAGGTACTAGCTCAATACCTAAACCCACATAATACTAGATAGCTTATCACCAACAGGTCTTCCCAGAATTCAAATGCAACATGGCGAAAGGGAAACCCTTAGAAACGGGATGCAAATGCCCCTTTCCCTAAAAATCCCAGGTATTTTCTCATGGCATGGAATATTTACATTGCACAACTCATGTAGTAAACCCAGGGACCTGGACCAAGTGTGTCTAGTTTTCTGTTGTCCTCTTTTTGGAAACAGAATCTTATGTAGTTGTTGAAAGAGGCCTTGAGATAAATTCGTAGACCTAGTTGGAGTGGAACTCCCAAGGATCCATCAACCTCAGCCCCCAGATGGCTGGGATTATAGGCATGAGCCACAATGCCAAGCATGTTCACAGAGATTCTTACATAATTAGTGAAATCCCACTACTGGTCTATAGGTAGCTTCTGTGCTTCAGGCTTTAGGAATATGCCTCTCTTTGTTTTGGCTCCCCTTGTTCAGGTGTCCATTTCTATTTTGATATGCTCCAAGGCCTCAGGCAAGGGGGTGCTGCCCTTCCTCTGGTGTGTCCTTGGATGATTAAGGCCCAGGTGAACAGGGTTCAAATATATTGGATCCTGTGCATTTGAAAAGGAAATGAGTAAAGATTCATGAGTTAATGTGGACATGCCAGGGAATTGAGGGGCCATGATAGAGGCAAAACATCAGGCCATGGGCTGAAGGCTGAGGCTTCTGTACCTCTAGCTTCTTGAACAGTGTTTACATGGGCCTGCTGAGCAATTGTGTGCTCTCAAATGTTATTTCATGGGTTTTGTCTTAATTTATTTGTTTTTTCCTTTGGTTTTTTACATGGAAGTAACAGTACCATGGTTTGAAGAAGCTGGAGTCTCTTATCTAAGAGAAATGTGAAAAAAGGGACAATTCAGCAGCCCAGAATTTCTCAAATGCCCCTGCCGTTTTTAAAAAAGTGACATAAAGATGAGCGTGTCATGTCCATGTCTCTTTACAAAAGATTTTACCTCCTATTTGATAGGAATTACTGTTTCTTTGAAAGGACAACCTGCACTGAAAAAAAGATAATCCCACCTTTCCTCATTCTGCTTGAAACCACATCCTTTGTTAGTTATATTTTCTTACGCAACAACACTTGGAGATGACTACAGCAAGAGTTTCTCATTGGTTTGAATTTCCATGGAGACACATGCAGTAATACTGCACAACTTCATGTGACGTGCACTGTCCCTTGACAATGGCAAGTCTGGGCAAACCTCTAGTAACTGAAAATCTTAGAAAGTCTGAAAGTGAGTGAATGAAAATGGGCCTCTCCACATTTGGACAGGGCCTCTCCTTAAGCACACATTTGTGGAAAAAGTAATTATGCGAGACGAAGGAACACCCAAAACGGAATGGAAATTTTCTTGTTTAGGCCTGGAACGCTATGGCCTGGAACCCAGTGGTTCTATCTGGATGAGCAAAGTGTGAGCAGAGCTCAAAATAAAACACACACCATTTAGGGAACTGGATACTTAACCAGGTGTGCAGAGTAGTGGCAAACTGTACTTGTGTCAATTTGCTCAAATCCTGTCTTCACAAGAAAGTAAATTCCAGCACGACCAGTGACTAGAGGAGGACACATTTCAAAGGACTTGTAAAAAGTCCAACACTGAATTTAGCCCAACACTGAATTTAGATGAAAAGTGGCAGAGTCTGTTAGTCTTTCAAGTTTTATTAGGAGAAACTTATAACATGTAATATCTGTTACATGAATACCTTCAGAGCTTTTGGAGAGGTCTAAATCACTATGAGTGAGGGCTTCCCTGACTCAGAAATTTAAAAATAGTAAAACAAACAATTTGAAAAATAAATCAACCAATAAAATACAAACACTAAGTCCAAAGGGTTTCTCTGGTTTTAAAACCACTTATGGAATGCACATCTATTGAACAGGCTTACTCTGCATTCTGCTTTATTCAGGCCTGGTACATGAGCAAGTGTGAAAGCAAAATTCAAAATGTTATGTGAAGTGACCATTTCATTGGTGAAACCATGACCCAATTTTTGTTACAGTTGTAGTGATCAAGAAAATTTGACATATTTTGAGAAGTGGAGGGAAGTAATTGGAAAACGTTTTGGTATATCTGAGGTCTATGGGTTCCAAACTTGACTACCACAGTCTTATAAATTTTCATACCTAGAGCCTAAAATCCCCCTCACAGTGATGTTCTTCCAATCTCAGCCCAGTGTGGTTGCCTGGCAACCACAAGCCTGTGAATTTCTGTGAAGAGTTTCATCCCAACTCGGAAGCTCTCCACCTCATACAACCACAGCCATTCCAATCATGCAGTATTTGATTCACCTCTCTAAGTTGCCCCTGAATTTTCTTTGATGTTGTGGTGATCAAGCAAATTTGACATATTTTGACATGTGGAGGGAAGTAATTGGCTCTGTCTTTAGCTCTGTTTGTGGTACATGTGGTCCAAACTTGACTAGCCCAGTCTATTCAATTTTCAAACTTAGAAAGCCAAATGTTCAGGGGAGGAAAGAAAATGCCACAATGATTTGGGTTCTGCGGAGTTTCTGGTGGCTTGGGAAGCAAACCTGCAAACCACACATGCAATCCCTGCTGGATTACTGCCACCGTGGTAGTGTCAGTTAGCACTAAAAGCCAGCAACCAGAAGATGAGTCCCAAAATGAAAGTGAATCCTTGCAGTGCATGAATAAGTGGAGTGCCTGCTTCAACTATCCAGCTTCCTCGGGGTTCATATGTCTGCAATCGCTATTTCAAGGAGGTCTGCAGCCATTCCAGTATAACCCTGAACACTAAACATGAGGTACTAGCTCAATACCTAAACCCACATAATACTAGATAGCTTATCACCAACAGGTCTTCCCAGAATTCAAATGCAACATGGTGAAAGGGAAACCCTTAGAAACGGGATGCAAATGCCCCTTTCCCTAAAAATCCCAGGTATTTTCTCATGGCATGGAATATTTACATTGCACAACTCATGTAGTGAACCCAGGGACCTGGACCAAGAGTGTCTAGTTTTCTGTTATCCTCTTTTTGGAAACAGAATCTTATGTAGTTGTTGAAAGAGGCCTTGAGATAAATTCGTAGCCCTAGTTGTAGTGGAACTCCCAAGGATCCATCAACCTCAGCCCCCAGATGGCTGGGATTATAGGCATGAGCGACAATGCCAAGCATGTTCACAGAGATTCTTACATAATTAGTGAAATCCCACTACTGGTCTATAGGTAGCTTCTGTGCTTCAGGCTTTAGGAATATGCCTCTCTTTGTTTTGGCTCCCCTTGTTCAGGTGTCCATTTCTATTGTGATAAGCTCCAAGGCCCCAGGCAAGGGGGTGGCTGCCCTTCCTCTGGTGTGTCCTTGGATGATTAAGGCCCAGGTGAACAGGGTTCAAATATATTGGATCCTGTGCATTTGAAAAGGAAATGAGTAAAGATTCATGAGTTAATGTGGACATGCCAGGGAATTGAGGGGCCATGATAGAGGCAAAACTTCAGGCCATGGGCTGAAGGCTGAGGCTTCTGTACCTCTAGCTTCTTGAATAGTGTTCACATGGGCCTGCCGAGCAATTGTGTGCTCTCAAATGTTATTTCATGGGTTTTGTCTTAATTTATTTTGTTTTTTCCTTTGGTTTTTTACATGGAAGTAACAGTACCATGGTTTGAAGAAGCTGGAGTCTCTTATCTAAGAGAAATGTGAAAAAAGGGACAATTCAGCAGCCCAGAATTTCTCAAATGCCCCTGCCGTTTTTAAAAAAGTGACATAAAGTTGAGCGTGTCATGTCCATGTCTCTTTACAAAAGATTTTACCTCCTATTTGATAGGAATTACTGTTTCTTTGAAAGGTCAACCTGCACTGAAAAAAAGATAATCCCACCTTTCCTCATTCTGCTTGAAACCACATCCTTTGTTAGTTATATTTTCTTACGCAACAACACTTGGAGATGACTACAGCAAGAGTTTCCCATTGGTGGAAATTCCATGGAGACACATGCAGTAATACTGCACAACTTCATGTGAAGTGCACTGTCCCTTGACAATGGCAAGTCTGGGCAAACTCTAGTAACTGAAAATCTTAGAAAGTCTGAAAGTGAGTGAATGAAAATGAGCCTCTCCACATTTGCACAGGGCCTCTCCTTAAGCACACATTTGTGGAAAAAGTAATTATGCGAGACGAATGAACACCCAAAACGGAATGGAAATTTTCTTGTTTAGGCCTGGAACGCTATGGCCTGGAGCCCAGTGGTTCTATCTGGATGAGCAAAGTGTGAGCAGAGATCAAAATAAAACACACACCATTTAGGGAACTGGATACTTAACCAGGTGTCAGGAGTAGTGGCAAACTGTACTTGTGTCAATTTGCTCAAATCCTGTCTTCACAAGAAAGTAAATTCCAGCACGACCAGTGACTAGAGGAGGACACATTTCAAAGGACTTGAAAAAAGTCCAACACTGAATTTAGCCCAACACTGAATTTGGATGAAAAGTGGCAGAGTCTGTTAGTCTTTCAAGTTTTAATAGGAGAAACTTATAACATGTAATAGCTGTTACATGAATACCTTCAGAGCTTTTTGAGAGGTCTAAATCACTATAAGTGAGGGCTTCCCTGACTCACAAAGTTAAAAATAGTAAAACAAACAATTTGAAAAATAAATCAACCAATTAAAATACAAACACTAAGTCCAAAGGGTTTCTCTGGTTTTAAAACCACTTATAGAATGCACATCTATTGAACAGGCTTACTCTGCATTCTGCTTTATTCAGGCCTGGTACATGAGCAAGTGTGAAAGCAAAATTCAAAATGTTATGGGAAGTGACCATTTCATAGGTGAAACCATGACCCAATAGACATTTTCTCTTTTGAAACTTCGTACATTATCCATATATGTTCTCAAAGGGAAGGGATACACAGGATTTAGGCTGATTTTTTTCAGTATTTTGTGTTCCACCAGATTTATTTGAAGATCTCCTGTCCTGCATCCATTGCCCAATGCAGAAGGCCACACATAGGACAACCAACATGAGAACTTCACTTCTACAGCATGATTAAATCCTCATGAGAACATACTTTTCTTTTCATCATCAAAGATTTTTACATCAGATTAACCAGCTCTCTTGCTTTCCCATGTTTTTCCCTGGTTTTTGTACCTTGAAATGGGTGTGCACTCTTCTCAGTCTTGATCTCCATCTTCCCCAATATTTCCAAACATATTCATCTGGGAAACATGTAAAGATCTTATTCAGGGCTTGTTTCATTGTTTTCCAATATCTGCCCTTGAAATTCAACTTCCACCACTGTCTCTCATATCCAAAGGTATGTGCTTGCAGAGAATTTCTGCTGAGAAATTTCACAGAAAGCTCTTATACTGCAGGTGAATGATGCCAGCAAGTCTTGACTGAATAGCTTAGGGAACAGGACTCAGCCAAATGACAGACATGACAAGGGAAATGGGTATGCTCAAGGAAAGGACATGGCAGAGATCATCTGCCAGGCCCTGGCATATTTCATATCCCATTGAAAGTACATCCATGTGTAGATTGGCAAGCATTTCCATCCACAAATTCTGAGCAGTGAAGCCTTCAGAGAGAATATTGTGGCATACCAGGCCAAGAATATTCATCCTAGTTAAATCTTGCCCTACAAGGTCCTCTGTGCCACTGAGGTCTCCATGGCAACGCCCAGCATTGTGACTCAGGTCTCCTACTGCACACTTGTATCCTAGAGCCTAAAGTCCAGCTCACAATGGTGCTCAGGCAATCAGAGCCCAGTGTGGTTGCCTGGCAACCACAAGCTTGGGGATTTCTGTGAAGTGTTTCAGCCCAACTCTGCAGCTTTCCACCTCATACAGCCACAGCCATTCCAACATGCAGTATTTGATTAGCCTCTCTATGTTGCCTCAGAATTTTTTTTACAGTTGTAATGATCAAGAAAATTTGACATATTTTGAGAAGTGGAGGGAAGTAATTGGAAAACGTTTTGGTATATCTGAGGTCTATGGGTTCCAAACTTGACTACCACAGTCTTATAAATTTTCATACCTAGAGCCTAAAATCCCCCTCACAGTGATGTTCTTCCAATCTCAGCCCAGTGTGGTTGCCTGGCAACCACAAGCCTGTGAATTTCTGTGAAGAGTTTCATCCCAACTCGGAAGCTCTCCACCTCATACAACCACAGCCATTCCAATCATGCAGTATTTGATTCACCTCTCTAAGTTGCCCCTGAATTTTCTTTGATGTTGTGGTGATCAAGCAAATTTGACATATTTTGACATGTGGAGGGAAGTAATTGGCTCTGTCTTTAGCTCTGTTTGTGGTACATGTGGTCCAAACTTGACTAGCCCAGTCTATTCAATTTTCAAACTTAGAAAGCCAAATGTTCAGGGGAGGAAAGAAAATGCCACAATGATTTGGGTTCTGCGGAGTTTCTGGTGGCTTGGGAAGCAAACCTGCAAACCACACATGCAATCCCTGCTGGATTACTGCCACCGTGGTAGTGTCAGTTAGCACTAAAAGCCAGCAACCAGAAGATGAGTCCCAAAATGAAAGTGAATCCTTGCAGTGCATGAATAAGTGGAGTGCCTGCTTCAACTATCCAGCTTCCTCGGGGTTCATATGTCTGCAATCGCTATTTCAACGAGGTCTGCAGCCATTCCAGTATAACCCTGAACACTAAACATGAGGTACTAGCTCAATACCTAAACCCACATAATACTAGATAGCTTAACACCAACAGGTCTTCCCAGAATTCAAATGCAACATGGTGAAAGGGAAACCCTTAGAAACGGGATGCAAATGCCCCTTTCCCTAAAAATCCCAGGTATTTTCTCATGGCATGGAATATTTACATTGCACAACTCATGTAGTGAACCCAGGGACCTGGACCAAGAGTGTCTAATTTTCTGTTATCCTCTTTTTGGAAACAGAATCTTATGTAGTTGTTGAAAGAGGCCTTGAGATAAATTCGTAGCCCTAGTTGTAGTGGAACTCCCAAGGATCCATCAACCTCAGCCCCCAGATGGCTGGGATTATAGGCATGAGCGACAATGCCAAGCATGTTCACAGAGATTCTTACATAATTAGTGAAATCCCACTACTGGTCTATAGGTAGCTTCTGTGCTTCAGGCTTTAGGAATATGCCTCTCTTTGTTTTGGCTCCCCTTGTTCAGGTGTCCATTTCTATTGTGATAAGCTCCAAGGCCCCAGGCAAGGGGGTGGCTGCCCTTCCTCTGGTGTGTCCTTGGATGATTAAGGCCCAGGTGAACAGGGTTCAAATATATTGGATCCTGTGCATTTGAAAAGGAAATGAGTAAAGATTCATGAGTTAATGTGGACATGCCAGGGAATTGAGGGGCCATGATAGAGGCAAAACTTCAGGCCATGGGCTGAAGGCTGAGGCTTCTGTACCTCTAGCTTCTTGAATAGTGTTCACATGGGCCTGCCGAGCAATTGTGTGCTCTCAAATGTTATTTCATGGGTTTTGTCTTAATTTATTTTGTTTTTTCCTTTGGTTTTTTACATGGAAGTAACAGTACCATGGTTTGAAGAAGCTGGAGTCTCTTATCTAAGAGAAATGTGAAAAAAGGGACAATTCAGCAGCCCAGAATTTCTCAAATGCCCCTGCCGTTTTTAAAAAAGTGACATAAAGTTGAGCGTGTCATGTCCATGTCTCTTTACAAAAGATTTTACCTCCTATTTGATAGGAATTACTGTTTCTTTGAAAGGTCAACCTGCACTGAAAAAAAGATAATCCCACCTTTCCTCATTCTGCTTGAAACCACATCCTTTGTTAGTTATATTATCTTACGCAACAACACTTGGAGATGACTACAGCAAGAGTTTCCCATTGGTGGAAATTCCATGGAGACACATGCAGTAATAATGCACAACTTCATGTGAAGTGCACTGTCCCTTGACAATGGCAAGTCTGGGCAATCTCTAGTAACTGAAAATCTTAGAAAGTCTGAAAGTGAGTGAATGAAAATGAGCCTCTCCACATTTGCACAGGGCCTCTCCTTAAGCACACATTTGTGGAAAAAGTAATTATGCGAGACGAATGAACACCCAAAACGGAATGGAAATTTTCTTGTTTAGGCCTGGAACGCTATGGCCTGGAGCCCAGTGGTTCTATCTGGATGAGCAAAGTGTGAGCAGAGATCAAAATAAAACACACACCATTTAGGGAACTGGATACTTAACCAGGTGTCAGGAGTAGTGGCAAACTGTACTTGTGTCAATTTGCTCAAATCCTGTCTTCACAAGAAAGTAAATTCCAGCACGACCAGTGACTAGAGGAGGACACATTTCAAAGGACTTGAAAAAAGTCCAACACTGAATTTAGCCCAACACTGAATTTAGATGAAAAGTGGCAGAGTCTGTTAGTCTTTCAAGTTTTAATAGGAGAAACTTATAACATGTAATAGCTGTTACATGAATACCTTCAGAGCTTTTGGAGAGGTCTAAATCACTATAAGTGAGGGCTTCCCTGACTCACAAAGTTAAAAATAGTAAAACAAACAATTTGAAAAATAAATCAACCAATAAAATACAAACACTAAGTCCAAAGGGTTTCTCTGGTTTTAAAACCACTTATAGAATGCACATCTATTGAACAGGCTTACTCTGCATTCTGCTTTATTCAGGCCTGGTACATGAGCAAGTGTGAAAGCAAAATTCAAAATGTTATGGGAAGTGACCATTTCATTGGTGAAACCATGACCCAATAGACATTTTATCTTTTGAAACTTCGTACATTATCCATATATGTTCTCAAAGGGAAGGGATACACAGGATTTAGGCTGATTTTTTTCAGTATTTTGTGTTCCACCAGATTTATTTGAAGATCTCCTGTCCTGCATCCATTGCCCAATGCAGAAGGCCACACATAGGACAACCAACATGAGAACTTCACTTCTACAGCATGATTAAATCCTCATGGGAACATACTTCTCTTTTCATAATCAAAGATTTTTACATCAGATTAACCAGCTCTCTTGCTTTCCCATGTTTTTCCCTGGTTTTTGTACCTTGAAATGGGTGTGCACTCTTCTCAGTCTTGATCTCCATCTTCCCCAATATTTCCAAACATATTCATCTGGGAAACATGTAAAGATCTTATTCAGGGCTTGTTTCATTGTTTTCCAATATCTGCCCTTGAAATTCAACTTCCACCACTGTCTCTCATATCCGAAGGTATGTGCTTGCAGAGGATTTCTGCTGAGAAATTTCACAGAAAGCTCTTATACTGCAGGTGAATGATGCCAGCAAGTCTTGACTGAATAGCTTAGGGAACAGGACTTAGCCAAATGACAGACATGACAAGGGAAATGGGTATGCTCAAGGATAGGACATGGCAGAGATCATCTGCCAGGCCCTGGCATATTTCATATCCCATTGAAAGTACATCCATGTGTAGATTGGCAAGCATTTCCATCCACAAATTCTGAGCAGTGAAGCCTTCAGAGAGAATATTGTGGCATACCAGGCCAAGAATATTCATCCTAGTTAAATCTTGCCCTACAAGGTCCTCTGTGCCACTGAGGTCTCCATGGCAACGCCCAGCATTGTGACTCAGGTCTCCTACTGCACACTTGTATCCTAGAGCCTAAAGTCCAGCTCACAATGGTGCTCAGCCAATCAGAGCCCAGTGTGGTTGCCTGGCAACCACAAGCTTGTGGATTTCTGTGAAGTGTTTCATCCCAACTCTGCAGCTTTCCACCTCATACAGCCACAGCCATTCCAACATGCAGTATTTGATTAGCCTCTCTATGTTGCCTCAGAATTTTTTTACAGTTGTAATGATCAAGAAAATTTGACATATTTTGAGAAGTGGAGGGAAGTAATTGGAAAACGTTTTGGTATATCTGAGGTCTATGGGTTCCAAACTTGACTACCACAGTCTTATAAATTTTCATACCTAGAGCCTAAAATCCCCCTCACAGTGATGTTCTTCCAATCTCAGCCCAGTGTGGTTGCCTGGCAACCACAAGCCTGTGAATTCTGTGAACAGTTTCATCCCAACTCGGAAGCTCTCCACCTCATACAACCACAGCCATTCCAATCATGCAGTATTTGATTCACCTCTCTAAGTTGCCCCCGAATTTTCTTTGATGTTGTGGTGATCAAGCAAATTTGACATATTTTGACATGTGGAGGGAAGTAATTGGCTCTGTCTTTAGCTCTGTTTGTGGTACATGTGTTCCAAACTTGACTAGCCCAGTCTATTCAATTTTCAAACTTAGAAAGCCAAATGTTCAGGGGAGGAAAGAAAATGCCACAATGATTTGGGTTCTGCGGAGTTTCTGGTGGCTTGGGAAGCAAACCTGCAAACCACACATGCAATCCCTGCTGGATTACTGCCCCCGTGGTAGTGTCAGTTAGCACTAAAAGCCAGCAACCAGAAGATGAGTCCCAAAATGAAAGTGAATCCTTGCAGTGCATGAATATTTGGAGTGCCTGCTTCAACTATCCAGCTTCCTCGGGGTTCATATGTCTGCAATCGCTATTTCAACGAGGTCTGCAGCCATTCCAGTATAACCCTGAACACTAAACATGAGGTACTAGCTCAATACCTAAACCCACATAATACTAGATAGCTTATCACCAACAGGTCTTCCCAGAATTCAAATGCAACATGGTGAAAGGGAAACCCTTAGAAACGGGATGCAAATGCCCCTTTCCCTAAAAATCCCAGGTATTTTCTCATGGCTTGGAATATTTACATTGCACAACTCATGTAGTGAACCCAGGGACCTGGACCAAGAGTGTCTAGTTTTCTGTTATCCTCTTTTTGGAAACAGAATCTTTTGTAGTTGTTGAAAGAGGCCTTGAGATAAATTCGTAGCCCTAGTTGTAGTGGAACTCCCAAGGATCCATCAACCTCAGCCCCCAGATGGCTGGGATTATAGGCATGAGCGACAATGCCAAGCATGTTCACAGAGATTCTTACATAATTAGTGAAATCCCACTACTGGTCTATAGGTAGCTTCTGTGCTTCAGGCTTTAGGAATATGCCTCTCTTTGTTTTGGCTCCCCTTGTTCAGGTGTCCATTTCTATTGTGATAAGCTCCAAGGCCCCAGGCAAGGGGGTGGCTGCCCTTCCTCTGGTGTGTCCTTGGATGATTAAGGCCCAGGTGAACAGGGTTCAAATATATTGGATCCTGTGCATTTGAAAAGGAAATGAGTAAAGATTCATGAGTTAATGTGGACATGCCAGGGAATTGAGGGGCCATGATAGAGGCAAAACTTCAGGCCATGGGCTGAAGGCTGAGGCTTCTGTACCTCTAGCTTCTTGAATAGTGTTCACATGGGCCTGCCGAGCAATTGTGTGCTCTCAAATGTTATTTCATGGGTTTTGTCTTAATTTATTTTGTTTTTTCCTTTGGTTTTTTACATGGAAGTAACAGTACCATGGTTTGAAGAAGCTGGAGTCTCTTATCTAAGAGAAATGTGAAAAAAGGGACAATTCAGCAGCCCAGAATTTCTCAAATGCCCCTGCCGTTTTTAAAAAAGTGACATAAAGTTGAGCGTGTCATGTCCATGTCTCTTTACAAAAGATTTTACCTCCTATTTGATAGGAATTACTGTTTCTTTGAAAGGTCAACCTGCACTGAAAAAAAGATAATCCCACCTTTCCTCATTCTGCTTGAAACCACATCCTTTGTTAGTTATATTTTCTTTTTTTTTTTTGATATTTCATTTACCTTGATTTTATTACCGAACTTTTTTTTTTTTTTTATTTAAGAGGAAAAAGAGAAAAACACAAAACAAACCAAAGCGGCGTAAGGGTACATGCAATACAGAACTACAAAACAAAACAAAACAAAACAAAACAAAAAACCATAACAGTAAGAAATTATCTGCTAGTAGATTACATATTATTTTCTTGAAAATAGTTCCTCAAATCACAGTATCAAAGAACACATGGTGGACATTCAAACAGGGACACTGCAAACAGCTGTGTTCAATGTTCCAAAAACTTTGATAAAGTCAGCTATTTAACACCCCCAAACACACTTGCTGTTATATCCGTTAGAGCTCCTTTTCTTTTTTTTTTCCCTCTCTTTTTTACAACAAAATTTACACATCTTGGATTTTATTACTCCTTAGTGCTTATTACTTTCTTTGGAGGGGGGAAGAATACAGTCAAATATGGCAAAACAAAGCTTTCAGTCAATACCAAGGATAGACGTAGCACATGGTGTAGAACAGAGTACAAGTTTATCAACAATGGTTATCAACGTTGTCCCTTGTTTCCTTAAAAAGAATTGTCTATCTTATTAGATATTATAAAGTTGGACAAAACAGTAGAGAACAAGACTAATAAAACTTAGGCATTGTAAACATTACAGGACTTCCAAAGAAGACAATAGTCAAACCAGAATGGGTATCTTAGTGAATCTTATTGTCTTCAAAGTAGTTGCCTATGTCTTCAAACTTGATACTATCATATAGAATGGAACAGAGTCTAATCAGTCAAAACAAGATCGTGGGAGTACTACAGGACTTCAAAACAAGTTAATAGGAAATTGAAAAGAGTTACTATTTATATATCCTAATTTTTTTGAATTTTTTCTTTAATTAAGACAAACATAAGAAATGACTAAATAATTTTTTTGAAACAATAAGGGGGAGATTGAGATAAAACAGGACATAACAATATAACAATAGAGGTCACAGCATGACTGTTTCAATAACCTAGTACTTCACCACCTTATAACCTGACTTAATAGTAGTTACCATAGTGTCTTTTTCCTTGAAATATTTGGGTAAAACTTCATATACTCTAGCTTCAAGTATTTTCATATCAAGAAGCCCAGAATAAAGCCTTTCTAATTAATGAGTGAAAACTTTATAAGGCTTCAAGGCCATCTAATGGGGAATCATGATTACCACATATTTTTATATATTTGAATCTTTACTTACATTAGGGAAACTATTCGGTATTCACACATGCGAGATTGATTTATTTCACTTATGAGTATGGTCTCAAGCTGTGCCCATTTATTGATAAATATCTCAATGTGATCCTTCTTTATAGCTGAATAATACTCCATTGTATAGAAATACCACAACTTTTTTATCCATTCCTCAGTTGATGGGCACTTGGGTTGTTTCCAAGATCTGGCGATTACAAATTGTGCTGCTATAAACATAGGTGCACATATATCACTGTGGTATGATGCTTTCAGTTCTTCTGGGAATATGCCTAGAAGTGGAATAGCTGGAATAAATGGGATTTCCAGTCCCAACTTTTTGAGAAATCTCCAGACAGATGTCCACAAAGGCTGTACCAGTCTACACTCCCACCAGCAGTGCAGGAGAGTTCCTTTTTCCCCACAGCCTCTCCAGCATTTGTTGTCGGTTTTCTTGATCCTGGCCATTCTTTCAGGAGTGAGATGGTATCTCAGTGTGGTTTTAATTTGCATTTCTCTAATGACCAATGATGATGAGCATTTTTTCATGTATTTATTTGCCATTTGCATTTCTTCATCTGAGAATTGCATATTCATCTCAGTTGCCCATTTTTGGATTGGATCTTTGAATTTCGGAGGTCTGAGTTTCTTTAATTCTTTGTATGTTTTAGACAAGAGGCCCTTGTCTGAGAGAGAGTTCACTAAAATCTTTTCCCAGTTTGTGGGTTTTCTTTTCACTATGCTGGAGATTTCTTTTGACATGCAGAAACTTTTTAATAAGAAGTGGTCCCAGTTATTGATTCTGGGAAGTATTTCCCGTGCGGTTTGAGTCCTGTTCATGAATTCTTTACCTACTCCTATGTCTCCAAGGTTTCTACCTATTTTGTCTTCCAATAGATTTAGTGTTTCTGTTTTAATATTCAGATCTTTGACCCATTTACATTTTAATTTAGTACATGGTGATAGACATGGGTCTAGCTTTAGTTTTCGGCAAATGGAGAGCCAGTTTTTCCAGCACCATTTATTAAAGAGACTGTCGTTCTTCCAGTGAACCTGCTTGGCTCCTTTATCAAAAATAAGGTGGTTGAGTGTGTTCGTAGTTGTGGTTGTATCTTCTAATCTATTCCACTGATCTTCAGCTCTGTTTTGATTCCAATACCATGTTGATTTTACTACTGTTGCTTTGTAGTATAAATTCAAGTCAGGGATTGTGATGCCTCCTGCTTTGTCTTTGCTGCTTAGAATTGCCTTTGCGATTCTAGGTCTCTTCTGGTTCCAGATGAAATTTAGGAGTGATTTCTCTAGATCTATAAGGTATGTTGATGGTATTTCTATTGGGATTGCATTGAATCTGTATAACAGTTTTGGGAGAATGGCCATTTTCACAATGTTTGTTCTTCCTATCCATGAGCAAGGGATGTCTTTCCATTTTCTGAGATCATCTTCAATTTCCTTTTTCAGTGTATTATAATTTTCACTGTATAAGTCTTTCACTTCTTTCGTAAGGGTAATTCCTAAATATTTCATTTTTTTGCTTGCTAATGTGAATAGTCCAGTTTCTCTTATTTCCCTCTCTGTAAATTTGTTGTTCGTGTATAGGAATGCTATTGATTTCTGAGTATTGATTTTGTATCCAGCCACATTACTGAATTTATTTATTGTATCTAAGAGTATTTCAATGGAGTTTAGGGGGTCTTCTATGTAGAGTATCATGTCATCTGCAAACAATGATAATTTAACTTCTTCTTTTCCTATCTTTACCCCTTTTATTTCTCTTTCTTGCCTAATTGCTCTGGCTAGCACTTCCAGTACTATATTAAATAGGAGTGGTGATAAAGGACATCCTTGTCTTGTACCCGATTTTAAAGTAAAGGCTTTCAATTTTTGGCCATTTAGTATGATGCTGGCTGTTGGTTTGTCATAAATGGCCTTTATTATATTGAAGTAAAGACCATTTATTCCAATTTTCTGTAAAGTTCTTATCATGAATAAGTGTTGGACCTTATCGAAGGCTTTTTCTGCATCTATAGAGATGATCATGTGATTCTTATTTTTGGCTTTATTGATATGGTGGATTACATTTATTGATTTGCGTATGTTGAACCATCCTTGCATTCCTGGGATGAATCCCACCTGGTCATGGTGTATAATCTTCTTGATGATTTGCTGGATCCTATTTGCCAATATTTTATTGAGGATTTTTGCATCTGTGTTCATTAGGGAGATCGGTCTATAGTTCTCTTTTATAGTTGGGTCTTTCTCAGGTTTTGGTACTAGAGTAATATTTGCTTCCAGGAATGACTTAGGAAGGATTGCTTCCCTTTCAATTTCATTGAATAGTTTGAGGAGTGTCGGCATTAGGTCTTCTTTATATTTCTTGTAGAATTCTGCAGTGAATCCATCTGGGCCTGGGCTCTTCTTGGTGGGCAAGGACCCAATTACATTCTCAATTTCATTAGCAGAGATTGGGTTATTCAATAGTTTTATATCCTCTTGATCTAGCTTTGGTACTTCAAATGCTTCTAAGAATCTGTCTATTTCTTCTGTGTTATCAAACTTTTGAGAGTAGAGGTTTTCGAAATAGGTGTTGATGATCCTCTGTATTTCTATTGGGTCTGTAGTGATTTCTCCTTTTTCATTTCTTATTGCATGAATTTGAGCTTTTTCTTTCCTTTTTTAAATAAGGTTGGCTAGGGGCTTATCGATTTTATTTATTCTTTCAAAGAACCAACTCTTTTATTCGTTGATTCTTTGGATTGTTTTCTTAGTCTCTATTGCATTGATTTCTGCTCTGATTCTTATAATTTCCTCTCTTCTTTTGGCTTTGGGCTTGACTTGCTCTTCTTTTTCTAGCTGTTTGAGGTGTAGCATCAAGTTATTTACTTGTATTCGTTCTGTTTTCCTGATGTGGGAACTCAGTGCAATAAATTTTCCTCTCAGAACGGCTTTCATTGCATCCCACAGATTCCGGTAAGTTGTATCTGCATTTTCATTTTCTTTTAGGTATTGTTTAATTTCTTCTTTAATTTCTTCTGTGACCCACTGATTACTCAAGAGTGTGTTATTTAGTTTCCATGTGTTTGCGGAATTTTTGCAGTATCCTTTGTCATTAATTTCTAATTTCAGAGCGCTATGATCCGATAATATGCAAGGGATGATTTCAACTCTTTTGCATTTGCTTAAATATGTTCTGTGAGCTAATATATGGTCTATTTTAGAAAATGATCCATGTACTGCTGAGAAGAATGTGTATTCTGATGTTGTTGCGTGGAACATTCTGTATATGTCTATCAAACCCATTTGTTCACAGGTGTGATTCAGTTCTGTTATTTCTTTGCTCAATTTCTGTCTGGTTGATCTGTCCCTTGGTGTCAGTGGTGTATTAAGGTCTCCTGTTACAATTGTGTTACTGATAATTTGAGTTTTCATTTCTGTTAATAATTGTTTTATATAACTGGGTGCTCTGGAGTTTGGTGCGTATATATTTAAGATAGTTATCTCTTCCTCTTGGAGTTTTCCCCTTACGAGTATGTAGTGACCTTCTTTGTCCTTTATGGTCATTGTTGGTTTAAAGTTCACGTTGTCTGCAAACAGAATGGCTACTCCTGCCTTTTTTTGGATTCCTGCTGCATGAAGAATTGTTTTCCATCCTTTGACTTTCAGTCTGTGAGTATCTTTCTGGGTTAGATGGGTTTCCTGTAAACAGCATATGGTTGGATTTTGTTTCTTGATCCATTCTGCTAGTCTGTTTCTTTTGATTGGTGCATTGAGACCATTTACATTAATGGCTATTACTGTTAAATGCTGGTTAATTTTAGGAATGTTATCTCTCTGCTGTTGCATCTTTATCTTTCGGTTCTGTTTAATTATTTGCTTTGCTTAGTGGTTTTTTCCTTTGTGCATCTAAACTGTCTTTCAATATTTTTTGCAGGGTTGGTTTGGTGTTCATGAAGTTCTTCAGCTGTTCTTTGTCATGGAAGTATCGTATTGCACCATCTATTTTGAATGATAGTTTTTCAGGATATATCAGTCTTGGTTGGAAATCATTTTGCTTTAGGATCTGGAATACTTCACTCCATGCTCTTCTTGACTTTATCGTTTGTGCTGAGAAGTCTGCTGTGATTCTGATAGGTTTTCCTTTATAAGTGATTTGTCTTTTCTCTCTGACAGCTTTTAATAATCTATTCTTGTGTTGGATTTCTGGGATGGTGACTATTATATGTCTGGGTGTAGTTTTATTTTGGTTATGACTGTTTGGAGTTCTATATGCTTCACTGATCCTGATGTCAGTTTCTGATCTCATGCTTGGGAAATTTTCAGCTATTACTTCTCTAAATATCCTCCTGACATCCTTCATGTTGTCTCCCTCTCTTTCATTAATCCCCATCATTCTTATGTTATTCTTCTTTGCATCATCTTGCAGTTGTTGAATTGTTGTTTCCTGGTTCCTTGTTATTTTCAAAAGATCTTTCCTTTCCTGTTCACTAGCTGCAATCCTGTCTTCAAGGTCTGAAATTCTATCTTCACTTTCATTAAGGCGGTTTTTACAACTTTCAGTGGAGTTTTTTATTTCCTGTATATCTCTGTGCATCTGCATTATGTATTCTGTTTGTTTCTTATATTGCTCGTCTAGGGATTCTATCTTTTTGTTTAGTTCCTCCAATTTTTTATCTGTGTTTTCTTTAGATATATTTAGAATCTCTTTCATTTCTTTTATCATTTCTTCTTTTATCTGGGAGATTATTTCGAGTTTGAATTTCTTTAAAGCTTCCTGGAGTTGCTTGTCAATTTCAGTGGCTATTGTTTCCGATATATGAGGTGGATGGGATATATTTTCTGCTATATACATCGCTCCTAGGGTTTCTTGAGATGGGCTGGAGGTTTGAGGTTGTAATTTGGTCTTTCGTTTTGTCATTTTCCTATATTTCTGTGTTTCAAGTGTTACTTGAAAGCTTCCTCAGGATCTGTTGAAAATCCCCTTCTATGTTTGGAGCTACTGGGACTCTGGCGCCACGCTACTCCAAGCCATTAGGCCTACAGAACCAGTGGCCCTCCTCTGCCTGCTCAGAACTCCGCAGTTCCAGACAAGCTGGGCCTCAGGGACACTGTGCGCCCACCTGCCCCTTGGAAGCTCCACAGTTCTTCAATCGCAGCCGGGTTAGGGTACTCACCACAGGCCACAGTGCTTCAGGAACCTGTGGACCCTCCCTGGTTGCAGAGATATCCACAGTCCGCCAGACATGCAGAGAGGCCAGTGAGGGCACCCCAGATCTGCCCAGCTCCTCCTCTGCAGACCTGTGGCCAGGCGCGGCAGCTAAACAGGCTGGGCTAGGCTGGTAGTGTGGGCCAGCCCACCTATTGGGAGCTCAGCAGGTCTCCAAATGAAGCCGGGAATGGGGAGGCTGATGTGGAAGCCTTAAACCCACCTCTCTCCTTCACTGCACCTGGAAGACTGAGGGAACTCCAGCAGTCTGGGCGCAGAAATCCAGAGTCCTCCAGACACGCAGAGAGGCCAGTGAGGGCACCCCAGATCTGCCCACCTCCTCCTCTGCAGACCTGTCTAGTTATATTTTCTTACGCAACAACACTTGGAGATGACTACAGCAAGAGTTTCCCATTGGTGGAATTTCCATGGAGACACATGCAGTAATACTGCACAACTTCATGTGAAGTGCACTGTCCCTTGACAATGGCAAGTCTGGGCAAACCTCTAGTAACTGAAAATCTTAGAAAGTCTGAAAGTGAGTGAATGAAAATGGGCCTCTCCACATTTGGACAGGGCCTCTCCTTAAGCACACATTTGTGGAAAAAGTAATTATGCGAGACGAATGAACACCCAAAATGGAATGGAAAGTTTCTTGTTTAGGCCTGGAACGCTATGGGCTGGAGCCCAGTGGTTCTATCTGGATGAGCAAAGTGTGAGCAGAGATCAAAATAAAACACTCACCATTTAGGGAACTGGATACTTAACCAGGTGTGCAGAGTAGTGGCAAACTGTACTTGTGTCAATTTGCTCAAATCCTGTCTTCACAAGAAAGTAAATTCCAGCACGACCAGTGACTAGAGGAGGACACATTTCAAAGGACTTGTAAAAAGTCCAACACTGAATTTAGCCCAACACTGAATTTAGATGAAAAGTGGCAGAGTCTGTTAGTCTTTCAAGTTTTAATAGGAGAAACTTATAACATGTAATAGCTGTTACATGAATACCTTCAGAGCTTTTGGAGAGGTCTAAACAACTATGAGTGAGGGCTTCCCTGACTCACAAAGTTAAAAATAGTAAAACAAACAATTTGAAAAATAAATCAACCAATAAAATACAAACACTAAGTCCAAAGGGTTTCTCTGGTTTTAAAACCACTTATGGAATGCACATCTATTGAACAGGCTTACTCTGCATTCTGCTTTATTCAGGCCTGGTACATGAGCAAGTGTGAAAGCAAAATTCAAAATGTTATGTGAAGTGACCATTTCATTGGTGAAACCATGACCCAATAGACATTTTCTCTTTTGAAACTTCGTACATTATCCATATATGTTCTCAAAGGGAAGGAATACACAGGATTTAGGCTGATTTTTTTCAGTATTTTGTGTTCCACCAGATTTATTTGAAGATCTCCTGTCCTGCATCCACTGCCCAATGCAGAAGGCCAAACATAGGACAACCAACATGAGAACTTCACTTCTACAGCCTGATTAAATCCTCATGAGAATATACTTTTCCTTTCATCATCAAAGATTTTTACATCAGATTAACCAGCTCTCTTGCTTTCCCATGTTTTTCCCTGGGTTTGTACCTTGAAATGGGTGTGCACTCTTCTCAGTCTTGATCTCCATCTTCCCCAATATTTCCAAATATATTCATCTGGGAAACATGTAAAGATATTATTTGGGGCTTGTTTCATTGTTTTCCAATATCTGCCCTTGAAATTCAACTTCCACCACTGTCTCTCATATCCAAAGGTATGTGCTTGCAGAGGATTTCTGCTGAGAAATTTCACAGAAAGCTCTTATACTGCAGGTGAATGATGCCAGCAAGTCTTGACTGAACAGCTTAGGGAACAGGACTCAGCCAAATGACAGACATGACAAGGGAAATGGGTATGCTCAAGGATAGGACATGGCAGAGATCATCTGCCAGGCCCTGGCATATTTCATATCCCATTGAAAGTACATCCATGTGTAGATTGGCAAGCATTTCCATCCACAAATTCTGAGCAGTGAAGCCTTCAGAGAGAATATTGTGGCATACCAGGCCAAGAATATTCATCCTAGTTAAATCTTGCCCTACAAGGTCCTCTGTGCCACTGAGGTCTCCATGGCAACGCCCAGCATTGTGACTCAGGTCTCCTACTGCACACTTGTATCCTAGAGCCTAAAGTCCAGCTCACAATGGTGCTCAGCCAATCACAGCCCAGTGTGGTTGCCTGGCAACCACAAGCTTGTGGATTTCTGTGAAGTGTTTCAGCCCAACTCTGCAGCTTTCCACCTCATACAGCCACAGCCATTCCAATCATGCAGTATTTGATTAGCCTCTCTATGTTGCCTCAGAATTTTTTTTACAGTTGTAATGATCAAGAAAATTTGACTTATTTTGAGAAGTGGAAGGAAGTAATTGGAAAACGTTTTGGTATGTCTGAGGTCTATGGGTTCCAAACTTGACTACCACAGTCTTATAAATTTTCACACCTAGAGCCTAAAATCCCCCTCACAGTGATGTTCATCCAATCTCAGCCCAGTATGGTTGCCTGGCAACCACAAGCCTGTGGATTTCTGTGAACAGTTTCAGCCCAACTAGGCAGCTCTCCACCTCATACAACCACAGCCATTCCAATCATGCAGTATTTGATTCACCTCTCTAAGTTGCCCCCGAATTTTCTTTGATGTTGTGGTGATCAAACAAATTTGACATATTTTGACATGTGGAGGGAAGTAATTGGCTCTGTCTTTAGCTCTGTTTGTGGTACATGTGGTCCAAACTTGACTAGCCCAGTCTATTCAATTTTCAAACTTAGAAAGCCAAATGTTCAGGGGAGGAAAGAAAATGCCACAATGATTTGGATATTGCGGAGTTTCTGGTGGCTTGGGAAGGAAACCTGCAAACCACACATGCAATCCCTGCTGGATTACTGCCACCATGGTAGTATCAGTTAGCACTAAAAGCCAGCAACCAGAAGATGAGTCCCAAAATGAAAGTGAATCCTTGCCATGCATGAATATTTGGAGTGCCTGCTTCAACTATCCAGCTTCCTCAGGGTTCACATGTCTGCAATCGCTATTTCAAGGAGGGCTGCAGCCATTCCAGCATAACCCTGAACACTAAACATGAGGTTCTAGCTCAATACCTAAACCCACATAATACTAGATAGCTTATCACCAACAGGTCTTCCCAGAATTCAAATGCAACATGGCGAAAGGGAAACCCTTAGAAACGGGATGCAAATGCCCCTTTCCCTAAAAATCCCAAGTATTTTCTCATGGCATGGAATATTTGCATTGCACAACTCATGTAGTGAACCCAGGGACCTGGACCAAGTGTGTCTAGTTTTCTGTTGTCCTCTTTTTGGAAACAGAATCTTATGTAGGTGTTGAAAGAGGCCTTGAGATAAATTCGTAGCCCTAGTTGGAGTGGAACTCCCAAGGATCCATCAACCTCAGCCCCCAGATGGCTGGGATTATCGGCATGAGCCACAATGCCAAGCATGTTCACAGAGATTGTTACATAATTAGTGAAATCCCACTACTGGTCTATAGGTAGCTTCTGTACTTCAGGCTTTAGGAATATGCCTCTCTTTGTTTTGGCTCCCCTTGTTCTGGTGTCCATTTCTATTGTGATAAGCTCCAAGGCCCCAGGCAAGGGGTGGCTGCCCTTCCTCTGGTGTGTCCTTGGATGATTATGGCCCAGGTGAACAGGGTTCAAATATATTGGATCCTGTGCATTTGAAAAGCAAATGAGTAAAGATTCCTTAGTTAATGTGGACATGCCAGGGAATTGAGGGGCCATGATAGAGGCAAAACTTCAGGCCATGGGCTGAAGGCTGAGGCTTCTGTACCTCTAGCTTCTTGAACAGTGTTTACATGGGCCTGCTGAGCAATTGTGTGCTCTCAAATGTTATTTCATGGGTTTTGTCTTAATTTATTTTGTTTTTTCCTTTGGTTTTTTACATGGAAGTAACAGTACCATGGTTTGAAGAAGCTGGAGTCTCTTATCTAAGAGAAATGTGAAAAAAGGGACAATTCAGCAGCCCAGAATTTCTCAAATGCCCCTGCCGTTTTTAAAAAAGTGACATAAAGTTGAGCGTGTCATGTCCATGTCTCTTTACAAAAGATTTTACCTCCTATTTGATAGGAATTACTGTTTCTTTGAAAGGTCAACCTGCACTGAAAAAAAGATAATCCCACCTTTCCTCATTCTGCTTGAAACCACATCCTTTGTTAGTTATATTTTCTTACGCAACAACACTTCGAGATGACTACAGCAAGAGTTTTCCATTGGTTTGAATTTCCATGGAGACACATGCAGTAATACTGCACAACTTCATGTGACGTGCACTGTCCCTTGACAATGGCAAGTCTGGGCAAACCTCTAGTAACTGAAAATCTTAGAAAGTCTGAAAGTGAGTGAATGAAAATGGGCCTCTCCACATTTGGACACGGCCTCTCCTTAAGCACACATTTGTGGAAAAAGTAATTATGTGAGATGAATGAACACCCAAAACGGAATGGAAATTTTCTTGTTTAGGCCTGGAACGCTATGGCCTGGAACCCAGTGGTTCTATCTGGATGAGCAAAGTGTGAGCAGAGCTCAAAATAAAACACACACCATTTAGGGAACTGGATACTTAACCAGGTGTGCCGAGTAGTGGCAAACTGTACTTGTGTCAATTTGCTCAAATCCTGTCTTCACAAGAAAGTAAATTCCAGCATGACCAGTGACTAGAGGAGGACACATTTCAAAGGACTTGTAAAAAGTCCCACACTGAATTTAGCCCAACACTGAATTTAGATGAAAAGTGGCAGAGTCTGTTAGTCTTTCAAGTTTTATTAGGAGAAACTTATAACATGTAATATCTGTTACATGAATACCTTCAGAGCTTTTGGAGAGGTCTAAATCACTATGAGTGAGGGCTTCCCTGACTCACAAAGTTAAAAATAGTAAAACAAACAATTTGAAAAATAAATCAACCAATAAAATACAAACACTAAGTCCAAAGGGTTTCTATGGTTTTAAAGCCACTTATGGAATGCACATCTATTGAACAGGCTTACTCTGCATTCTGCTTTATTAAGGCCTGTTACATGAGCAAGTGTGAAAGCAAAATTCAAAATGTTATGTGAAGTGACCATTTCATTGGTGAAACCATGACCCAATAGACATTTTCTCTTTTGAAACTTCGTACATTATCCATATATGTTCTCAAAGGGAAGGAATACACAGGATTTAGACTGATATTTTTTTCACTATTTTGTGTTCCACCAGATTTATTTGAAGATCTCCTGTCCTGCATCCACTGCCCAATGCAGAAGGCCACACATAGGACAACCAACATGAGAACTTCACTGCTACAGCCTGATTAAATCATCATGAGAATATAATTTTCCTTTCATCATCAAATATTTTTACATCAGATTAACCAGCTCTCTTGCTTTCCCATGTTTTTCCCTGGTTTTTGTACCTTGAAATGGGTGTGCACTCTTCTCAGTCTTGATCTCCATCTTCCCCAATATTTCCAAATATATTCATCGGGGAAACATGTAAAGATCTTATTCAGGGCTTGTTTCATTGTTTTCCAATATCTTCCCTTGAAATTCAACTTCCACCACTGTCTCTCATATCCAAAGGTATGTGCTTGCAGAGGATTTCTGCTGAGAAATTTCACAGAAAGCTCTTATACTGCAGGTGAATGATGCCAGCAAGTCTTGACTGAATAGTTTGGGGAAAAGGACTCAGCCAAATGACAGACATGACAAGGGAAATGGGTATGCTCAAGGATAGGACATGGCAGAGATCATCTGCCAGGCCGTGGCATATTTCATATCCCATTGAAAGTACATCCATGTGTAGATTGGCAAGCATTTCCATCCACAAATTCTGAGCAGTGAAGCCTTCAGAGAGAATATTGTGGCATACCAGGCCAAGAATATTCATCCTATTTAAATCTTGCCCTACAATGTCCTCTGTGCCACTGAGGTCTCCATGGCAACGCCCAGCATTGTGACTCAGGTCTCCTACTGCACACTTGTATCCTAGAGCCTAAAGTCCAGCTCACAATGGTGCTCAGCCAATCACAGCCCAGTGTGGTTGCCTGGCAACCACAAGCTTGTGGATTTCTGTGAAGTGTTTCAGCCCAACTCTGCAGCTTTCCACCTCATACAGCCACAGCCATTCCAACATGCAGTATTTGATTAGCCTCTCTATGTTGCCTCAGAATTTTTTTTACAGTTGTAATGATCAAGAAAATTTGACATATTTTGAGAAGTGGAGGGAAGTAATTATAAAACGTTTTGGTATGTCTGAGGTCTATGGGTTCCAAACTTGACTACCACAGTCTTATAAATTTTCACACCTAGAGCCTAAAATCCCCCTCACAGTGATGTTCATCCAATCTCAGCCCAGAGTGGTTGCCTGGCAACCACAAGCCTGTGGATTTCTGTGAACAGTTTCAGCCCAACTAGGCAGCTCTCCACGTCATACAACCACAGCCATTCCAATCATGCAGTATTTGATTCAGCTCTGTAAGTTGCCCCCGAATTTTCTTTGATGTTGTGGTGATCAAGCAAATTTGACATATTTTGACATGTGGAGGGAAGTAATTGGCTCTGTCTTTAGCTCTGTTTGTGGTACATGTGGTCCAAACTTGACTAGCCCAGTCTATTCAATTTTCAAACTTAGAAAGCCAAATGTTCAGGGGAGGAAAGAAAATGCCACAATGATTTGGATATTGCGGAGTTTCTGGTGGCTTGGAAAGCAAACCTGCAAACCACACATGCAATCCCTGCTGGATTACTGCCACCATGGTAGTATCAGTTAGCACTAAAAGCCAGCAACCAGAAGATGAGTCCCAAAATGAAAGTGAATCCTTGCAGTGCATGAATATTTGGAGTGCCTGCTTCAACTATCCAGCTTCCTTGGGGTTCACATGTCTGCAATCCCTATTTCAAGGAGGTCTGCAGCCATTCCAGCATAACCCTGAACACTAAACATGAGGTACTAGCTCAATACCTAAACCCACATAATACTAGATAGCTTATCACCAACAGGTCTTCCCAGAATTCAAATGCAACATGGCGAAAGGGAAACCCTTAGAAACGGGATGCAAATGCCCCTTTCCCTAAAAATCACAGGTATTTTCTCATGGCATGGAATATTTACATTGCACAACTCATGTAGTAAACCCAGGGACCTGGACCAAGTGTGTCTAGTTTTCTGTTGTCCTCTTTTTGGAAACAGAATCTTATGTAGTTGTTGAAAGAGGCCTTGAGATAAATTCGTAGACCTAGTTGGAGTGGAACTCCCAAGGATCCATCAACCTCAGCCCCCAGATGGCTGGGATTATAGGCATGAGCCACAATGCCAAGCATGTTCACAGAGATTCTTACATAATTAGTGAAATCCCACTACTGGTCTATAGGTAGCTTCTGTGCTTCAGGCTTTAGGAATATGCCTCTCTTTGTTTTGGCTCCCCTTGTTCAGGTGTCCATTTCTATTTTGATATGCTCCAAGGCCTCAGGCAAGGGGGTGCTGCCCTTCCTCTGGTGTGTCCTTGGATGATTAAGGCCCAGGTGAACAGGGTTCAAATATATTGGATCCTGTGCATTTGAAAAGGAAATGAGTAAAGATTCATGAGTTAATGTGGACATGCCAGGGAATTGAGGGGCCATGATAGAGGCAAAACATCAGGCCATGGGCTGAAGGCTGAGGCTTCTGTACCTCTAGCTTCTTGAACAGTGTTTACATGGGCCTGCTGAGCAATTGTGTGCTCTCAAATGTTATTTCATGGGTTTTGTCTTAATTTATTTTGTTTTTTCCTTTGGTTTTTTACATGGAAGTAACAGTACCATGGTTTGAAGAAGCTGGAGTCTCTTATCTAAGAGAAATGTGAAAAAAGGGACAATTCAGCAGCCCAGAATTTCTCAAATGCCCCTGCCGTTTTTAAAAAAGTGACATAAAGATGAGCGTGTCATGTCCATGTCTCTTTACAAAAGATTTTACCTCCTATTTGATAGGAATTACTGTTTCTTTGAAAGGACAACCTGCACTGAAAAAAAGATAATCCCACCTTTCCTCATTCTGCTTGAAACCACATCCTTTGTTAGTTATATTTTCTTACGCAACAACACTTGGAGATGACTACAGCAAGAGTTTCTCATTGGTTTGAATTTCCATGGAGACACATGCAGTAATACTGCACAACTTCATGTGACGTGCACTGTCCCTTGACAATGGCAAGTCTGGGCAAACCTCTAGTAACTGAAAATCTTAGAAAGTCTGAAAGTGAGTGAATGAAAATGGGCCTCTCCACATTTGGACAGGGCCTCTCCTTAAGCACACATTTGTGGAAAAAGTAATTATGCGAGACGAAGGAACACCCAAAACGGAATGGAAATTTTCTTGTTTAGGCCTGGAACGCTATGGCCTGGAACCCAGTGGTTCTATCTGGATGAGCAAAGTGTGAGCAGAGCTCAAAATAAAACACACACCATTTAGGGAACTGGATACTTAACCAGGTGTGCAGAGTAGTGGCAAACTGTACTTGTGTCAATTTGCTCAAATCCTGTCTTCACAAGAAAGTAAATTCCAGCACGACCAGTGACTAGAGGAGGACACATTTCAAAGGACTTGTAAAAAGTCCAACACTGAATTTAGCCCAACACTGAATTTAGATGAAAAGTGGCAGAGTCTGTTAGTCTTTCAAGTTTTATTAGGAGAAACTTATAACATGTAATATCTGTTACATGAATACCTTCAGAGCTTTTGGAGAGGTCTAAATCACTATGAGTGAGGGCTTGCCTGACTCACAAATTTAAAAATAGTAAAACAAACAATTTGAAAAATAAATCAACCAATAAAATACAAACACTAAGTCCAAAGGGTTTCTCTGGTTTTAAAACCACTTATGGAATGCACATCTATTGAACAGGCTTACTCTGCATTCTGCTTTATTCAGGCCTGGTACATGAGCAAGTGTGAAAGCAAAATTCAAAATGTTATGTGAAGTGACCATTTCATTGGTGAAACCATGACCCAATTTTTGTTACAGTTGTAGTGATCAAGAAAATTTGACATATTTTGAGAAGTGGAGGGAAGTAATTGGAAAACGTTTTGGTATGTCTGAGGTCTATGGGTTCCAAACTTGACTACCACAGTCTTATAAATTTTCACACCTAGAGCCTAAAATCCCCCTCACAGTGATGTTCATCCAATCTCAGCCCAGTGTGGTTGCCTGGCAACCACAAGCCTGTGGATTTCTGTGAACAGTTTCAGCCCAACTCGGCAGCTCTCCACCTCATACAACCACAGCCATTCCAATCATGCAGTATTTGATTCACCTCTCTAAGTTGCCCCCAAATTTTCTTTGATGTTGTGGTGATCAAGCAAATTTGACATATTTTGACATATGGAGGGAAGTAATTGGCTCTGTCTTTAGCTCTGTTTGTGGTACATGTGGTCCAAACTTGACTAGCCCAGTCTATTCAATTTTCAAACTTAGAAAGCCAAATGTTCAGGGGAGGAAAGAAAATGCCACAATGATTTGGGTTCTGCGGAGTTTCTGGTGGCTTGGGAAGCAAACCTGCAAACCACACATGCAATCCCTGCTGGATTACTGCCACCGTGGTAGTGTCAGTTAGCACTAAAAGCCAGCAACCAGAAGATGAGTCCCAAAATGAAAGTGAATCCTTGCAGTGCATGAATATTTGGAGTGCCTGCTTCAACTATCCAGCTTCCTCGGGGTTCACATGTCTGCAATCGCTATTTCAAGGAGGTCTGCAGCCATTCCAGTATAACCCTGAACACTAAACATGAGGTACTAGCTCAATACCTAAACCCACATAATACTAGATAGCTTATCACCAACAGGTCTTCCCAGAATTCAAATGCAACATAGTGAAAGGGAAACCCTTAGAAACGGGATGCAAATGCCCCTTTCCCTAAAAATCCCAGGTATTTTCTCATGGCTTGGAATATTTACATTGCACAACTCATGTAGTGAACCCAGGGACCTGGACCAAGTGTGTCTAGTTTTCTGTTGTCCTCTTTTTGGAAACAGAATCTTATGTAGTTGTTGAAAGAGGCCTTGAGATAAATTCGTAGCCCTAGTTGGAGTGGAACTCCCAAGGATCCATCAACCTCAGCCCCCAGATGGCTGGGATTCTAGGCATGAGCCACAATGCCAAGCATGTTCACAGAGATTCTTACATAATTAGTGAAATCCCACTACTGGTCTATAGGTAGCTTCTGTGCTTCAGGCTTTAGGAATATGCCTCTCTTTGTTTTGGCTCCCCTTGTTCAGGTGTCCATTTCTATTGTGATAAGCTCCAAGGCCACAGGCAAGGGGGTGGCTGCCCTTCCTCTGGTGTGTCCTTGGATGATTACGGCCCAGGTGAACAGGGTTCAAATATATTGGATCCTGTGCATTTGAAAAGGAAATGAGTAAAGATTCATGAGTTAATGTGGACATGCCAGGGAATTGAGGGGCCATGATAGAGGCAAAACTTCAGGCCATGGGCTGAAGGCTGAGGCTTCTGTACCTCTAGCTTCTTGAACAGTGTTCACATGGGCCTGCTGAGCAATTGTGTGCTCTCAAATGTTATTTAATGGGTTTTGTCTTAATTTATTTTGTTTTTTCCTTTGGTTTTTTACATGGAAGTAACAGTACCATGGTTTGAAGAAGCTGGAGTCTCTTATCTAAGAGAAATGTGAAAAAAGGGACAATTCAGCAGCCCAGAATTTCTCAAATGCCCCTGCCGTTTTTAAAAAAGTGACATAAAGTTGAGCGTGTCATGTCCATGTCTCTTTACAAAAGATTTTACCTCCTATTTGATAGGAATTACTGTTTCTTTGAAAGGTCAACCTGCACTGAAAAAAAGATAATCCCACCTTTCCTCATTCTGCTTGAAACCACATCCTTTGTTAGTTATATTTTCTTACACAACAACACTTGGAGATGACTACAACAAGAGTTTCCCATTGGTGGAATTTCCATGGAGACACATGCAGTAATACTGCACAACTTCATGTGAAGTGCACTGTCCCTTGACAATGGCAAGTCTGGGCAAACTCTAGTAACTGAAAATCTTAGAAAGTCTGAAAGTGAGTGAATGAAAATGGGCCTCTCCACATTTGGACAGGGCCTCTCCTTAAGCACACATTTGTGGAAAAAGTAATTATGCGAGACGAATGAACACCCAAAACGGAATGGAAATTTTCTTGTTTAGGCCTGGAACGCTATGGCCTGGAGCCCAGTGGTTCTATCTGGATGAGCAAAGTGTGAGCAGAGATCAAAATAAAACACACACCATTTAGGGAACTGGATACTTAACCAGGTGTGCAGAGTAGTGGCAAACTGTACTTGTGTCAATTTGCTCAAATCCTGTCTTCACAAGAAAGTAAATTCCAGCACGACCAGTGACTAGAGGAGGACACATTTCAAAGGACTTGAAAAAAGTCCAACACTGAATTTAGCCCAACACTGAATTTAGATGAAAAGTGGCAGAGTCTGTTAGTCTTTCAAGTTTTAATAGGAGAAACTTATAACATGTAATAGCTGTTACATGAATACCTTCAGAGCTTTTGGAGAGGTCTAAATCACTATGAGTGAGGGCTTCCCTGACTCACAAAGTTAAAAATAGTAAAACAAACAATTTGAAAAATAAATCAACCAATAAAATACACACACTAAGTCCAAAGGGTTTCTCTGGTTTTAAAACCACTTATGGAATGCACATCTATTGAACAGGCTTACTCTGCATTCTGCTTTATTCAGGCCCGGTACATGAGCAAGTGTGAAAGCAAAATTCAAAATGTTATGGGAAGTGACCATTTCATTGGTGAAACCATGACCCAATAGACATTTTCTCTTTTGAAACTTCGTACATTATCCATATATGTTCTCAAAGGGAAGGGATACACAGGATTTAGGCTGATTTTTTTCAGTAATTTGTGTTCCACCAGATTTATTTGAAGATCTCCTGTCCTGCATCCACTGCCCAATGCAGAAGGCCACACATAGGACAACCAACATGAGAACTTCACTTCCACAGCCTGATTAAATCCTCTTGAGAATATACTTTTCCTTTCATCATCAAAGATTTTTACATCAGATTAACCAGCTCTCTTGCTTTCCCATGTTTTTCCCTGGTTTTTGTACCTTGAAATGGGTGTGCACTCTTCTCAGTCTTGATCTCCATCTTCCCCAATATTTCCAAACATATTCATCTGGGAAACATGTAAAGATCTTATTCAGGGCTTGTTTCATTGTTTTGCAATATCTGCCCTTGAAATTCAACTTCCACCACTGTCTCTCATATCCAAAGGTATGTGCTTGCAGAGGATTTCTGCTGAGAAATTTCACAGAAAGCTCTTATACTGCAGGTGAATGATGCCAGCAAGTCTTGACTGAATAGCTTAGGGAACAGGACTCAGCCAAATGACAGACATGACAAGGGAAATGGGTATGCTCAAGGATAGGACATGGCAGAGATCATCTGCCAGGCCCTGGCATATTTCATATCCCATTGAAAGTACATCCATGTGTAGATTGGCAAGCATTTCCATCCACAAATTCTGAGCAGTGAAGCCTTCAGAGAGAATATTGTGGCATACCAGGCCAAGAATATTCATCCTAGTTAAATCTTGCCCTACAAGGTCCTCTGTGCCACTGAGGTCTCCATGGCAACGCCCAGCATTGTGACTCAGGTCTCCTACTGCACACTTGTATCCTAGAGCCTAAAGTCCAGCTCACAATGGTGCTCAGCCAATCAGAGCCCAGTGTGGTTGCCTGGCAACCACAAGCTTTTGGATTTCTGTGAAGTGTTTCAGCCCAACTCTGCAGCTTTCCACCTCATACAGCCACAGCCATTCCAATCATGCAGTATTTGATTAGCCTCTCTATGTTGCCTCAGAATTTTTTTTACAGTTGTAATGATCAAGAAAATTTGACATATTTTGAGAAGTGGAGGGAAGTAATTGGAAAACGTTTTGGTATGTCTGAGGTCTATGGGTTCCAAACTTGACTACCACAGTCTTATAAATTTTCACACCTAGAGCCTAAAATCCCCCTCACAGTGATGTTCATCCAATCTCAGCCCAGTGTGGTTGCCTGGCAACCACAAGCCTGTGGATTTCTGTGAACAGTTTCAGCCCAACTCGGCAGCTCTCCACCTCATACAACCACAGCCATTCCAATCATGCAGTATTTGATTCACCTCTCTAAGTTGCCCCCAAATTTTCTTTGATGTTGTGGTGATCAAGCAAATTTGACATATTTTGACATGTGGAGGGAAGTAATTGGCTCTGTCTTTAGCTCTGTTTGTGGTACATGTGGTCCAAACTTGACTAGCCCAGTCTATTCAATTTTCAAACTTAGAAAGCCAAATGTTCAGGGGAGGAAAGAAAATGCCACAATGATTTGGGTTCTGCGGAGTTTCTGGTGGCTTGGGAAGCAAACCTGCAAACCACACATGCAATCCCTGCTGGATTACTGCCACCGTGGTAGTGTCAGTTAGCACTAAAAGCCAGCAACCAGAAGATGAGTCCCAAAATGAAAGTGAATCCTTGCAGTGCATGAATATTTGGAGTGCCTGCTTCAACTATCCAGCTTCCTCGGGGTTCACATGTCTGCAATCGCTATTTCAAGGAGGTCTGCAGCCATTCCAGTATAACCCTGAACACTAAACATGAGGTACTAGCTCAATACCTAAACCCACATAATACTAGATAGCTTATCACCAACAGGTCTTCCCAGAATTCAAATGCAACATAGTGAAAGGGAAACCCTTAGAAACGGGATGCAAATGCCCCTTTCCCTAAAAATCCCAGGTATTTTCTCATGGCTTGGAATATTTACATTGCACAACTCATGTAGTGAACCCAGGGACCTGGACCAAGTGTGTCTAGTTTTCTGTTGTCCTCTTTTTGGAAACAGAATCTTATGTAGTTGTTGAAAGAGGCCTTGAGATAAATTCGTAGCCCTAGTTGGAGTGGAACTCCCAAGGATCCATCAACCTCAGCCCCCAGATGGCTGGGATTCTAGGCATGAGCCACAATGCCAAGCATGTTCACAGAGATTCTTACATAATTAGTGAAATCCCACTACTGGTCTATAGGGTAGCTTCTGTGCTTCAGGCTTTAGGAATATGCCTCTCTTTGTTTTGGCTCCCCTTGTTCAGGTGTCCATTTCTATTGTGATAAGCTCCAAGGCCACAGGCAAGGGGGTGGCTGCCCTTCCTCTGGTGTGTCCTTGGATGATTACTGCCCAGGTAAACAGGGTTCAAATATATTGGATCCTGTGCATTTGAAAAGGAAATGAGTAAAGATTCATGAGTTAATGTGGACATGCCAGGGAATTGAGGGGCCATGATAGACGCAAAACTTCAGGCCATGGGCTGAAGGCTGAGGCTTCTGTATCTCTAGCATCTTGAATAGTGTTCACATGGGCCTGCTGAGCAATTGTGTGCTCTCAAATGTTATTTCATGGGTTTTGTCTTAATTTATTTTGTTTTTTCCTTTGGTTTTTTACATGGAAGTAACAGTACCATGGTTTGAAGAAGCTGGAGTCTCTTATCTAAGAGAAATGTGAAAAAAGGGACAATTCAGCAGCCCAGAATTTCTCAAATGCCCCTGCCGTTTTTAAAAAAGTGACATAAAGTTGAGCGTGTCATGTCCATGTCTCTTTACAAAAGATTTTACCTCCTATTTGATAGGAATTACTGTTTCTTTGAAAGGTCAACCTGCACTGAAAAAAAGATAATCCCACCTTTCCTCATTCTGCTTGAAACCACATCCTTTGTTAGTTATATTTTCTTTTGTTTTTTTTTTGATATTTCATTTACCTTGATTTTATTACCGAACTTTTTTTTTTTTTTATTTAAGAGGAAAAAGAGAAAAACACAAAACAAACCAAAGCGGCGTAAGGGTACATGCAATACAGAACTACAAAACAAAACAAAACAAAACAAAACAAAAAACCATAACAGTAAGAAATTACCTGATAGTAGATTACATACTATTTTCTTGAAAATAGTTCCTCAAATCACAGTATCAAAGAACACAAGGTGGACATTCAAACAGGGACACTGCAAACAGCTGTGTTCAATGTTCCAAAAACATTGATAAAGTCAGCTATTTAACACCCCCAAACACACTTGCTGTTATATTCGTTAGAGCTCCTTTTCTTTTTTTTTTTCCCTCTCTTTTTTACAACAAAATTTACACATCTTGGATTTTATTACTCCTTAGTGCTTATTACTTTCTTTGGGGGGGGGAAGAATACAGTCAAATATGGCAAAACAAAGCTGTCAGTCAATACCAAGGATAGACGTAGCACATGGTGTAGAACAGAGTACAAGTTTATCAACAATGGTTATCAACGTTGTCCCTTGTTTCCTTAAAAAGAATTGTCTATCTTATTAGATATTATAAAGTTGGACAAAACAGTAGAGAACAAGACCAATAAAACTTAGGCATTGTAAACATTACAGGACTTCCAAAGAGGACAATAGTCAAACCAGAATGGGTATCTTAGTGAATCTTATTGTCTTCAAAGTAGTTGCCTATGTCTTCAAACTTGATACTATCATATAGAATGGAACAGAGTCTAATCAGTCAAAACAAGATCGTGGGAGTACTACAGGACTTCAAAACAAGTTAATAGGAAATTGAAAAGAGTTACTATTTATATATCCTAATTTTTTTGAATTTTTTCTTTAATTAAGACAAACATAAGAAATGACTAAATAATTTTTTTTGAAACAATAAGGGGGAGATTGAGATAAAACAGGACATAACAATATAACAATAGAGGTCACAGCATGACTGTTTCAATAACCTAGTACTTCACCACCTTATAACCTGACTTAATAGTAGTTACCATAGTGTCTTTTTCCTTGAAATATTTGGGTAAAACTTCATATACTCTAGCTTCAAGTATTTTCATATCAAGAAGCCCAGAATAAAGCCTTTCTAATTAATGAGTGAAAACTTTATAAGGCTTCAAGGCCACCTAATGGGGAATCATGATTACCACATATTTTTATATATTTGAATCTTTACTTACATTAGGGAAACTATTCGGTATTCACACATGCGAGATTGATTTATTTCACTTATGAGTATGGTCTCAAGCTGTGCCCATTTATTGATAAATATCTCAATGTGATCCTTCTTTATAGCTGAATAATACTCCATTGTATAGAAATACCACAACTTTTTTATCCATTCCTCAGTTGATGGGCACTTGGGTTGTTTCCAAGATCTGGCGATTACAAATTGTGCTGCTATAAACATAGGTGCACATATATCACTGTGGTATGATGCTTTCAGTTCTTCTGGGAATATGCCTAGAAGTGGAATAGCTGGAATAAATGGGATTTCCAGTCCCAACTTTTTGAGAAATCTCCAGACAGATGTCCACAAAGGCTGTACCAGTCTACACTCCCACCAGCAGTGCAGGAGAGTTCCTTTTTCCCCGCAGCCTCTCCAGCATTTGTTGTCGGTTTTCTTGATCCTGGCCATTCTTTCAGGAGTGAGATGGTATCTCAGTGTGGTTTTAATTTGCATTTCTCTAATGACCAATGATGATGAGCATTTTTTCATGTATTTATTTGCCATTTGCATTTCTTCATCTGAGAATTGCATATTCATCTCAGTTGCCCATTTTTGGATTGGATCTTTGAATTTCGGAGGTCTGAGTTTCTTTAATTCTTTGTATGTTTTAGACAAGAGGCCCTTGTCTGAGAGAGAGTTCACTAAAATCTTTTCCCAGTTTGTGGGTTTTCTTTTCACTATGCTGGAGATTTCTTTTGACATGCAGAAACTTTTTAATAAGAAGTGGTCCCAGTTATTGATTCTGGGAAGTATTTCCCGTGCGGTTTGAGTCCTGTTCATGAATTGTTTACCTACTCCTATGTCTCCAAGGTTTCTACCTATTTTGTCTTCCAATAGATTTAGTGTTTCTGTTTTAATATTCAGATCTTTGACCCATTTACATTTTAATTTAGTACATGGTGATAGACATGGGTCTAGCTTTAGTTTTCGCAAATGGAGAGCCAGTTTTTCCAGCACCATTTATTAAAGAGACTGTCGTTCTTCCAGTGAACCTGCTTGGCTCCTTTATCAAAAATAAGGTGGTTGAGTGTGTTCGTAGTTGTGGTTGTATCTTCTAATCTATTCCACTGATCTTCAGCTCTGTTTTGATTCCAATACCATGTTGATTTTACTACTGTTGCTTTGTAGTATAAATTCAAGTCAGGGATTGTGATGCCTCCTGCTTTGTCTTTGCTGCTTAGAATTGCCTTTGCGATTCTAGGTCTCTTCTGGTTCCAGATGAAATTTAGGAGTGATTTCTCTAGATCTATAAGGTATGTTGATGGTATTTCTATTGGGATTGCATTGAATCTGTATAACAGTTTTGGGAGAATGGCCATTTTCACAATGTTTGTTCTTCCTATCCATGAGCAAGGGATGTCTTTCCATTTTCTGAGATCATCTTCAATTTCCTTTTTCAGTGTATTATAATTTTCACTGTATAAGTCTTTCACTTCTTTCGTAAGGGTAATTCCTAAATATTTCATTTTTTTTGCTTGCTAATGTGAATAGTCCAGTTTCTCTTATTTCCCTCTCTGTAAATTTGTTGTTCGTGTATAGGAATGCTATTGATTTCTGAGTATTGATTTTGTATCCAGCCACATTACTGAATTTATTTATTGTATCTAAGAGTATTTCAATGGAGTTTAGGGGGTCTTCTATGTAGAGTATCATGTCATCTGCAAACAATGATAATTTAACTTCTTCTTTTCCTATCTTTACCCCTTTTATTTCTCTTTCTTGCCTAATTGCTCTGGCTAGCACTTCCAGTACTATATTAAATAGGAGTGGTGATAAAGGACATCCTTGTCTTGTACCCGATTTTAAAGTAAAGGCTTTCAATTTTTGGCCATTTAGTATGATGCTGGCTGTTGGTTTGTCATAAATGGCCTTTATTATATTGAAGTAAAGACCATTTATTCCAATTTTCTGTAAAGTTCTTATCATGAATAAGTGTTGGACCTTATCGAAGGCTTTTTCTGCATCTATAGAGATGATCATGTGATTCTTATTTTTGGCTTTATTGATATGGTGGATTACATTTATTGATTTGCGTATGTTGAACCATCCTTGCATTCCTGGGATGAATCCCACCTGGTCATGGTGTATAATCTTCTTGATGATTTGCTGGATCCTATTTGCCAATATTTTATTGAGGATTTTTGCATCTGTGTTCATTAGGGAGATCGGTCTATAGTTCTCTTTTATAGTTGGGTCTTTCTCAGGTTTTGGTACTAGAGTAATATTTGCTTCCAGGAATGACTTAGGAAGGATTGCTTCCCTTTCAATTTCATTGAATAGTTTGAGGAGTGTCGGCATTAGGTCTTCTTTATATTTCTTGTAGAATTCTGCAGTGAATCCATCTGGGCCTGGGCTCTTCTTGGTGGGCAAGGACCCAATTACATTCTCAATTTCATTAGCAGAGATTGGGTTATTCAATAGTTTTATATCCTCTTGATCTAGCTTTGGTACTTCAAATGCTTCTAAGAATCTGTCTATTTCTTCTGTGTTATCAAACTTTTGAGAGTAGAGGTTTTCGAAATAGGTGTTGATGATCCTCTGTATTTCTATTGGGTCTGTAGTGATTTCTCCTTTTTCATTTCTTATTGCATGAATTTGAGCTTTTTCTTTCCTTTTTTAAATAAGGTTGGCTAGGGGCTTATCGATTTTATTTATTCTTTCAAAGAACCAACTCTTTGATTCGTTGATTCTTTGGATTGTTTTCTTAGTCTCTATTGCATTGATTTCTGCTCTGATTCTTATAATTTCCTCTCTTCTTTTGGCTTTGGGCTTGACTTGTTCTTCTTTTTCTAGCTGTTTGAGGTGTAGCATCAAGTTATTTACTTGTATTCGTTCTGTTTTCCTGATGTGGGAACTCAGTGCAATAAATTTTCCTCTCAGAACGGCTTTCATTGCATCCCACAGATTCCGGTAAGTTGTATCTGCATTTTCATTTTCTTTTAGGTATTGTTTAATTTCTTCTTTAATTTCTTCTGTGACCCACTGATTACTCAAGAGTGTGTTATTTAGTTTCCATGTGTTTGCGGAATTTTTGCAGTATCCTTTGTCATTAATTTCTAATTTCAGAGCGCTATGATCCGATAATATGCAAGGGATGATTTCAACTCTTTTGCATTTGCTTAAATATGTTCTGTGAGCTAATATATGGTCTATTTTAGAAAATGATCCATGTACTGCTGAGAAGAATGTGTATTCTGATGTTGTTGCGTGGAACATTCTGTATATGTCTATCAAACCCATTTGTTCACAGGTGTGATTCAGTTCTGTTATTTCTTTGCTCAATTTCTGTCTGGTTGATCTGTCCCTTGGTGTCAGTGGTGTATTAAGGTCTCCTGTTACAATTGTGTTACTGATAATTTGAGTTTTCATTTCTGTTAATAATTGTTTTATATAACTGGGTGCTCTGGAGTTTGGTGCGTATATATTTAAGATAGTTATCTCTTCCTCTTGGAGTTTTCCCCTTACGAGTATGTAGTGACCTTCTTTGTCCTTTATGGTCATTGTTGGTTTAAAGTTCACGTTGTCTGCAAACAGAATGGCTACTCCTGCCTTTTTTTGGATTCCTGCTGCATGAAGAATTGTTTTCCATCCTTTGACTTTCAGTCTGTGAGTATCTTTCTGGGTTAGATGGGTTTCCTGTAAACAGCATATGGTTGGATTTTGTTTCTTGATCCATTCTGCTAGTCTGTTTCTTTTGATTGGTGCATTGAGACCATTTACATTAATGGCTATTACTGTTAAATGCTGGTTAATTTTAGGAATGTTATCTCTCTGCTGTTGCATCTTTATCTTTCGGTTCTGTTTAATTATTTGCTTTGCTTAGTGGTTTTTTCCTTTGTGCATCTAAACTGTCTTTCAATATTTTTTGCAGGGTTGGTTTGGTGTTCATGAAGTTCTTCAGCTGTTCTTTGTCATGGAAGTATCGTATTGCACCATCTATTTTGAATGATAGTTTTTCAGGATATATCAGTCTTGGTTGGAAATCATTTTGCTTTAGGATCTGGAATACTTCACTCCATGCTCTTCTTGACTTTATCGTTTGTGCTGAGAAGTCTGCTGTGATTCTGATAGGTTTTCCTTTATAAGTGATTTGTCTTTTCTCTCTGACAGCTTTTAATAATCTATTCTTGTGTTGGATTTCTGGGATGGTGACTATTATATGTCTGGGTGTAGTTTTATTTTGGTTATGACTGTTTGGAGTTCTATATGCTTCACTGATCCTGATGTCAGTTTCTGATCTCATGCTTGGGAAATTTTCAGCTATTACTTCTCTAAATATCCTCCTGACATCCTTCATGTTGTCTCCCTCTCTTTCATTAATCCCCATCATTCTTATGTTATTCTTCTTTGCATCATCTTGCAGTTGTTGAATTGTTGTTTCCTGGTTCCTTGTTATTTTCAAAAGATCTTTCCTTTCCTGTTCACTAGCTGCAATCCTGTCTTCAAGGTCTGAAATTCTATCTTCACTTTCATTAAGGCGGTTTTTACAACTTTCAGTGGAGTTTTTTATTTCCTGTATATCTCTGTGCATCTGCATTATGTATTCTGTTTGTTTCTTATATTGCTCGTCTAGGGATTCTATCTTTTTGTTTAGTTCCTCCAATTTTTTATCTGTGTTTTCTTTAGATATATTTAGAATCTCTTTCATTTCTTTTATCATTTCTTCTTTTATCTGGGAGATTATTTCGAGTTTGAATTTCTTTAAAGCTTCCTGGAGTTGCTTGTCAATTTCAGTGGCTATTGTTTCCGATATATGAGGTGGATGGGATATATTTTCTGCTATATACATCGCTCCTAGGGTTTCTTGAGATGGGCTGGAGGTTTGAGGTTGTAATTTGGTCTTTCGTTTTGTCATTTTCCTATATTTCTGTGTTTCAAGTGTTACTTGAAAGCTTCCTCAGGATCTGTTGAAAATCCCCTTCTATGTTTGGAGCTACTGGGACTCTGGCGCCACGCTACTCCAAGCCATTAGGCCTACAGAACCAGTGGCCCTCCTCTGCCTGCTCAGAACTCCGCAGTTCCAGACAAGCTGGGCCTCAGGGACACTGTGCGCCCACCTGTCCCTTGGAAGCTCCACAGTTCTTCAATCGCAGCCGGGTTAGGGTACTCACCACAGGCCGCAGTGCTTCAGGAACCTGTGGACCCTCCCTGGTTGCAGAGATATCCACAGTCCGCCAGACATGCAGAGAGGCCAGTGAGGGCACCCCAGATCTGCCCAGCTCCTCCTCTGCAGACCTGTGGCCAGGCGCGGCAGCTAAACAGGCTGGGCTAGGCTGGTAGTGTGGGCCAGCCCACCTATTGGGAGCTCAGCAGGTCTCCAAATGAAGTCGGGAATGGGGAGGCTGATGTGGAAGCCTTAAACCCACCTCTCTCCTTCACTGCACCTGGAAGACTGAGGGAACTCCAGCAGTCTGGGCGCAGAAATCCAGAGTCTTCCAGACACGCAGAAAGGCCAGTGAGGGCACCCCAGATCTGCCCAGCTCCTCCTCTGCAGACCTGTCTAGTTATATTTTCTTACGAAACAACACTTGGAGATGACTACAGCAAGAGTTTCCCATTGGTGGAATTTCCATGGAGACACATGCAGTAATACTGCACAACTTCATGTGAAGTGCACTGTCCCTTGACAATGGCAAGTCTGGGCAAACCTCTAGTAACTGAAAATCTTAGAAAGTCTGAAAGTGAGTGAATGAAAATGGGCCTCTCCACATTTGGACAGGGCCTCTCCTTAAGCACACATTTGTGGAAAAAGTAATTATGCGAGACGAATGAACACCCAAAATGGAATGGAAAGTTTCTTGTTTAGGCCTGGAACGCTATGGCCTGGAGCCCAGTGGTTCTATCTGGATGAGCAAAGTGTGAGCAGAGATCAAAATAAAACACACACCATTTAGGGAACTGGATACTTAACCAGGTGTGCAGAGTAGTGGCAAACTGTACTTGTGTCAATTTGCTCAAATCCTGTCTTCACAAGAAAGTAAATTCCAGCACGACCAGTGACTAGAGAAGGACACATTTCAAAGGACTTGTAAAAAGTCCAACACTGAATTTAGCCCAACACTGAATTTAGATGAAAAGTGGCAGAGTCTGTTAGTCTTTCAAGTTTTAATAGGAGAAACTTATAACATGTAATAGCTGTTACATGAATAACTTCAGAGCTTTTGGAGAGGTCTAAATCACTATGAGTGAGGGCTTCCCTGACTCACAAAGTTAAAAATAGTAAAACAAACAATATGAAAAATAAATCAACCAATAAAATACAAACACTAAGTCCAAAGGGTTTCACTGGTTTTAAAACCACTTATGGAATGCACATCTATTGAACAGGCTTACTCTGCATTCTGCTTTATTCAGGCCTGGTACATGAGCAAGTGTGAAAGCAAAATTCAAAATGTTATGTGAAGTGACCATTTCATTGGTGAAACCATGACCCAATAGACACTTTCTCTTTTGAAACTTCGTACATTATCCATATATGTTCTCAAAGAAAAGGAATACACAGGATTTAGGCTGATTTTTTTCAGTATTTTGTGTTCCACCAGATTTATTTGAAGATCTCCTGTCCTGCATCCACTGCCCAATGCAGAAGGCCACACATAGGACAACCAACATGAGAACTTCACTTCTCCAGCCTGATTAAATCCTCATGAGAATATACTTTTCTTTCATCATCAAAGATTTTGACATCAGATTAACCAGCTCTCTTGCTTTCCCATGTTTTTCCCTGGTTTTTGTACCTTGAAATGGGTGTGCACTCTTCTCAGTCTTGATCTCCATCTTCCCCAATATTTCCAAACATATTCATCTGGGAAACATGTAAAGATCTTATTCAGGGCTTGTTTCAATGTTTTCCAATATCTGCCCTTGAAATTCAACTTCCACCACTGTCTCTCATATCCAAAGGTATGTGCTTGCAGAGGATTTCTGCTGAGAAATTTCACAGAAAGCTCTTATGCTGCAGGTGAATGATGCCAGCAAGTCTTGACTGAATAGCTTAGGGAACAGGACTCAGCCAAATGACAGACATGACAAGGGAAATGGGTATGCTCAAGGATAGGACATGGCAGAGATCATCTGCCAGGCCCTGGCATATTTCATATCCCATTGAAAGTACATCCATGTGTAGATTGGCAAGCATTTCCATCCACAAATTCTGAGCAGTGAAGCCTTCAGAGAGAATATTGTGGCATACCAGGCCAAGAATATTCATCCTAGTTAAATCTTGCCCTATAAGGTCCTCTGTGCCACTGAGGTCTCCATGGCAACGCCCAGCATTGTGACTCAGGTCTCCTACTGCACACTTGTATCCTAGAGCCTAAAGTCCAGCTCACAATGGTGCTCAGCCAATCACAGCCCAGTGTGGTTGCCTGGCAACCACAAGCTTGTGGATTTCTGTGAAGTGTTTCAGCCCAACTCTGCAGCTTTCCACCTCATACAGCCACAGCCATTCCAATCATGCAGTATTTGATTACCCTCTCTATGTTGCCTCAGAATTTTTTTACAGTTGTAATGATCAAGAAAATTTGACAGATTTTGAGAAGTGGAGGGAAGTAATTGGAAAACGTTTTGGTATGTCTGAGGTCTAGGGGTTCCAAACTTGACTACCACAGTCTTATAAATTTTCACACCTGGAGCCTAAAATCCCCCTCACAGTGATGTTCATCCAATCTCAGCCCAATGTGGATGCCTGGCAACCACAAGCCTGTGGATTTCTGTGAACAGTTTCAGCCCAACTCGGCAGCTCTCCACCTCATACAACCACAGCCATTCCAATCATGCAGTATTTGATTCACCTCTCTAAGTTGCCCCCGAATTTTCTTTGATGTTGTGGTGATCAAGCAAATTTGACATATTTTGACATGTGGAGGGAAGTAATTGGCTCTGTCTTTAGCTCTGTTTGTGGTACATGTGGTCCAAACTTGACTAGCCCAGTCTATTCAATTTTCAAACTTAGAAAGCCAAATGTTCAGGGGAGGAAAGAAAATGCCACAATGATTTGGGTTCTGCGGAGTTTCTGGTGGCTTGGGAAGCAAACCTGCAAACCACACATGCAATCCCTGCTGGATTACTGCCACCATGGTAGTATCAGTTAGCACTAAAAGCCAGCAACCAGAAGATGAGTCCCAAAATGAAAGTGAATCCTTGCAGTGCATGAATATTTGGAGTGCCTGCTTCAACTATCCAGCTTCCTCGGGGTTCACATGTCTGCAATCGCTATTTCAAGGAGGTCTGCAGCCTTTCCAGCATAACCCTGAACACTAAACATGAGGTACTAGCTCAATACCTAAACCAACATAATACTAGATAGCTTATCACCAACAGGTCTTCCCAGAATTCAAATGCAACATGGTGAAAGGGAAACCCTTAGAAACGGGATGCAAATGCCCCTTTCCCTAAAAATCCCAGGTATTTTCTCATGGCATGGAATATTTACACTGCACAACTCATGTAGTGAACCCAGGGACCTGGACCAAGTGTGTCTAGTTTTCTGTTGTCCTCTTTTTGGAAACAGAATCTTATGTAGTTGTTGAAAGAGGCCTTGAGATAAATTCGTCGCCCTAGTTGGAGTGGAACACCCAAGGATCCATCAACCTCAGCCCCCAGATGGCTGGGATTCTAGGCATGAGCCACAATGCCAAGCATGTTCACAGAGATTCTTACATAATTAGTGAAATCCCACTACTGGCCTATAGGTAGCTTCTGTGCTTCAGGCTTTAGGAATATGCCTCTCTTTGTTTTGGCTCCCCTTGTTCAGGTGTCCATTTCTATATTGATATGCTCCAAGGCCTCAGGCAAGGGGGTGCTGCCCTTCCTCTCATGTGTCCTTGGATGATTACAGCCCAGGTGAACAGGGTTCAAATATATTGGATCCTGTGCATTTGAAAAGGAAATGAGTAAAGATTCATGAGTTAATGTTGACATGCCAGGGAATTGAGGGGCCATGATAGAGGCAAAACTTCAGGCCATGGGCTGAAGGCTGAGGCTTCTGTACCTCTAGCTTCTTGAATAGTGTTCACATGGGCCTGCTGAGCAATTGTGTGCTCTCAAATGTTATTTCATGGGTTTTGTCTTAATTTATTTTGTTTTTTCCTTTGGTTTTTTACATGGAAGTAACAGTACCATGGTTTGAAGAAGCTGGAGTCTCTTATCTAAGAGAAATGTGAAAAAAGTGTCAATTCAGCAGCCCAGAATTTCTCAAGTGCCCCTGCCGTTTTTAAAAAAGTGACATAAAGTTGAGCGTGTCATGTCCATGTCTCTTTATAAAAGATTTTACCTCCTATTTGATAGGAATTACTGTTTCTTTGAAAGGTCAACCTGCACTGAAAAAAAGATAATCCCACATTTCCTCATTCTGCTTAAAACCACATCCTTTGTTAGTTATATTTTCTTATGCAACAACACTTGGAGATGACTACAGCAAGAGTTTCCCATTGGTGGAATTTCCATGGAGACACATGTAGTAATACTGCACAACTTCATGTGAAGTGCACTGTCCCTTGACAATGGCAAGTCTGGGCAAACCTCTAGTAACTGAAAATCTTAGAAAGTCTGAAAGTGAGTGAATGAAAATGGGCCTCTCCACATTTGGACAGGGCCTCTCCTTAAGCACACATTTGTGGAAAAAGTAATTATGCGAGACGAATGAACACCCAAAACGGAATGGAAATTTTCTTGTTTAGGCCTGGAACGCTGTGGCCTGGAGCCCAGTGGTTCTATCTTGATGAGCAAAGTGTGAGCAGAGATCAAAATAAAACACACACCATTTAGGGAACTGGATACTTAACCAGGTGTGCAGAGTAGTGGCAAACTGTACTTGTGTCAATTTGCTCAAATCCTGTCTTCACAAGAAAGTCAATTCCAGCACGACCAGGGACTAGAGGAGGACACATTTCAAAGGACTTGTAAAAAGTCCAACACTGAATTTAGCCCAACACTGAATTTAGATGAAAAGTCGCAGAGTCTGTTAGTCTTTCAAGTTTTAATAGGAGAAACTTATAACATGTAATAGCTGTTACATGAATACCTTCAGAGCTTTTGGAGAGGTCTAAATCACTATGAGTGAGGGCTTCCCTGACTCACAAAGTTAAAAATAGTAAAACAAACAATTTGAAAAATAAATCAACCAATAAAATACAAACACTAAGTCCAAAGGGTTTCACTGGTTTTAAAACCACTTATGGAATGCACATCTATTGAACAGGCTTACTCTGCATTCTGCTTTATTCAGGCCCTGTACATGAGCAAGTGTGAAAGCAAAATTCAAAATGTTATGTGACGTGACAATTTCATTGGAGAAACCATGACCCAATACACATTTTCTCTTTTGAAACTTCGTACATTATCCATATATGTTCTCAAAGGGAAGGAATACACAGGATTCAGGCTGATTTTTTTCAGTATTTTGTGTTCCACCAGATTTATTTGAAGATCTCCTGCCCTGCATCCACTGCCCAATGCAGAAGGCCACACATAGGAAAACCAACATGAGAACTTCACTTCTACAGCCTGATTAAATCCTCATGAGAATATACTTTTCCTTTCATCATCAAAGATTTTTACATCAGATTAACCAGCTCTCTTGCTTTCCCGTGTTTTTCCCTGGTTTTTGCACCTTGAAATGGGTGTGCACTCTTCTCAGTCTTGATCTCCATCTTCCCCAATATTTCCAAACATATTCATCTGGGAAACATGTAAAGATCTTATTCAGGGCTTGTTTCATTGTTTTCAAATATCTGCCCTTGAAATTCAACTTCCACCACTGTCTCTCATATCCAAAGGTATGTGCTTGCAGAGGATTTCTGCTGAGAAATTTCACAGAAAGCTCTTATACTGCAGGTGAATGATGCCAGCAAGTCTTGACTGAATAGCTTAGGGAACAGGACTCAGCCAAATGACAGACATGACAAGGGAAATGGGTATGCTCAAGGATAGGTCATGGCAGAGATCATCTGCCAGGCCCTGGCATATTTCATATCCCATTGAAAGTACATCCATGTGTAGATTGCCAAGCATTTCCATCCACAAATTCTGAGCAGTGAAGCCTTCAGAGAGAATATTGTGGCATACCAGGCCAAGAATATTCATCCTAGTTAAATCTTGCCCTACAAGGTCCTCTATGCCACTGAGGTCTCCATGGCAACGCCCAGCATTGTGACTCAGGTCTCCTACTGCACACTTGTATCCTAGAGCCTAAAGTCCAGCTCACAATGGTGCTCAGCCAATCACAGCCCAGTGTGGTTGCCTGGCAACCACAAGCTTGTGGATTTCTGTGAAGTGTTTCAGCCCAACTCTGCAGCTTTCCACCTCATACAGCCACAGCCATTCCAATCATGCAGTATTTGATTAGCCTCTCTATGTTGCCTCAGAATTTTTTTTACAGTTGTAATGATCAAGAAAATTTGACATATTTTGAGAAGTGGAGGGAAGTAATTGGAAAACGTTTTGGTATGTCTGAGGTCTATGGGTTCCAAACTTGACTACCACAGTCTTATAAATTTTCATACCTAGAGCCTAAAATCCCCCTCACAGTGATGTTCTTCCAATCTCAGCCCAGTGTGGTTGCCTGGCAACCACAAGCCTGTGAATTTCTGTGAACAGTTTCATCCCAACTCGGAAGCTCTCCACCTCATACAACCACAGCCATTCCAATCATGCAGTATTTGATTCACCTCTCTAAGTTGCCCCCGAATTTTCTTTGATGTTGTGGTGATCAAGCAAATTTGACATATTTTGACATGTGGAGGGAAGTAATTGGCTCTGTCTTTAGCTCTGTTGGTGGTACATGTGGTCCAAACTTGACTAGCCCAGTCTATTCTATTTTCAAACTTAGAAAGCCAAATGTTCAGGGGAGGAAAGAAAATGCCACAATGATTTGGGTTCTGCGGAGTTTCTGGTGGCTTGGGAAGCAAACCTGCAAACCACCCATGCAATCCCTGCTGGATTACTGCCACCGTGGTAGTGTCAGTTAGCACTAAAAGCCAGCAACCAGAAGATGAGTCCCAAAATGAAAGTGAATCCTTGCAGTGCATGAATATTTGGAGTGCCTGCTTCAACTATCCAGCTTCCTCGGGGTTCACATGTCTGCAATCGCTATTTCAAGGAGGTCTGCAGCCTTTCCAGCATAACCCTGAACACTAAACATGAGGTACTAGCTCAATACCTAAACCAACATAATACTAGATAGCTTATCACCAACAGGTCTTCCCAGAATTCAAATGCAACATGGTGAAAGGGAAACCCTTAGAAACGGGATGCAAATGCCCCTTTCCCTAAAAATCCCAGGTATTTTCTCATTGCATGGAATATTTACACTGCACAACTCATGTAGTGAACCCAGGGACCTGGACCAAGTGTGTCTAGTTTTCTGTTGTCCTCTTTTTGGAAACAGAATCTTATGTAGTTGTTGAAAGAGGCCTTGAGATAAATTCATAGCCCTAGTTGGAGTGGAACTCCCAAGGATCCATCAACCTCAGCCCCAAGATGGCTGGGATTATAGGCATGAGCCACAATGCCAAGCATGTTCACAGAGATTCTTACATAATTAGTGAAACCCACTACTGGTCTATAGGTAGCTTCTGTGCTTCAGGCTTTAGGAATATGCCTCTCTTTGTTTTGGCACCCCCTTGTTCAGGTGTCCATTTCTATTGTGATAAGCTCCAAGGCCCCAGGCAAGGGGGGGGGGGCTGCCCTTCCTCTGGTGTGTCCTTGGATGATTACGGCCCAGGTGAACAGGGTTCAAATATATTGGATCCTGTGCATTTGAAAAGGAAATGAGTAAAGATTCATGAGTTAATGTTGACATGCCAGGGAATTGAGGGGCCATGATAGAGGCAAAACTTCAGGCCATGGGCTGACGGCTGAGGCTTCTGTACCTCTAGCTTCTTGAATAGTGTTCACATGGGCCTGCTGAGCAATTGTGTGCTCTCAAATGTTATTTCATGGGTTTTGTCTTAATTTATTTTGTTTTTTCCTTTGGTTTTTTACATGGAAGTAACAGTACCATGGTTTGAAGAAGCTGGAGTCTCTTATCTAAGAGAAATGTGAAAAAAGGGACAATTCAGCAGCCCAGAATTTCTCAAATGCCCCTGCCGTTTTTAAAAAAGTGACATAAAGTTGAGCGTGTCATGTCCATGTCTCTTTACAAAAGATTTTACCTCCTATTTGATAGGAATTACTGTTTCTTTGAAAGGTCAACCTGCACTGAAAAAAAGATAATCCCACCTTTCCACATTCTGCTTGAAACCACATCCTTTGTTAGTTATATTTTCTTACGCAACAACACTTGGAGATGACTACAGCAAGAGTTTCCCATTGGTGGAATTTCCATGGAGACACATGCAGTAATACTGCACAACTTCATGTGAAGTGCACTGTCCCTTGACAATGTCAAGTCTGGGCAAACTCTAGTAAATGAAAATCTTAGAAAGTCTGAAAGTGAGTGAATGAAAATGGGCCTCTCCACATTTGGACAGGGCCTCTCCTTAAGCACACATTTGTGGAAAAAGTCATTATGCGAGACGAATGAACACCCAAAACGGAATGGAAATTTTCTTGTTTAGGCCTGGAACGCTATGGCCTGGAGCCCAGTGGTTCTATCTGGATGAGCCAAGTGTGAGCAGAGATGAAAATAAAACACACACCATTTAGGGAACTGGATACTTAACCAGGTGTGCAGAGTAGTGGCAAACTGTACTTGTGTCAATTTGCTCAAATCCTGTCTTCACAAGAAAGTAAATTCCAGCACGACCAGTGACTAGAGGAGGACACATTTCAAAGGACTTGTAAAAAGTCCAACACTGAATTTAGCCCAACACTGAATTTAGATGAAAAGTGGCAGAGTCTGTTAGTCTTTCAAGTTTTAATAGGAGAAACTTATAACATGTAATAGCTGTTACATGAATACCTTCAGAGCTTTTGGAGAGGTCTAAATCACTATGAGTGAGGGCTTCCCTGACTCTCAAAGTTAAAAATAGTAAAACAATCAATTTGAAAAATAAATCAACCAATAAAATGCAAACACTAAGTCCAAAGGGTTTCTCTGGTTTTAAAACCACTTATGGAATGCACATCTATTGAACAGGCTTACTCTGCATTCTGCTTTATTCAGGCCTGGTACATGAGCAAGTGTGAAAGCAAAATTCAAAATGTTATGTGACGTGACCATTTCATTGGTGAAACCATGACCAAATAGACATTTTCTCTTTCGAAACTTCGTACATTATCCATATATGTTCTCAAAGGGAAGGAATACACAGGATTTAGGCTGATTTTTTTCAGTATTTTGTGTTCCACCAGATTTATTTGAAGATCTCCTGTCCTGCATCCACTGCCCAATGCAGAAGGCCACACATAGGACAACCAACATGAGAACTTCACTTCTACAGCGTGATTAAATCCTCATGAGATTATACTTTTACTTTCATGATCAAAGATTTTTACATCAGATTAACCAGCTCTCTTGCTTTCCCATGTTTTTCCCTGGTGTTTGCACCTTGAAATGGGTCTGCACTCCTCTCAGTATTGATCTCCATCTTCCCCAATATTTCCAAACATATTCATCTGGGAAACATGTAAAGATCTTATTCAGGGCTTGTTTCATTGTTTTCCAATATCTGCCCTTGAAATTCAACTTCCACCACTGTCTCTCATATCCAAAGGTATGTGCTTGCAGAGGATTTCTGCTGAGAAATTTCACAGAAAGCTCTTATACTGCAGGTGAATGAGGCCAGCAAGTCTTGACTGAATAGCTTAGGGAACAGGACTCAGCCAAATGACAGACATGACAAGGGAAATGGGTATGCTCAAGGATAGGACATGGTAGAGATCATCTGCCAGGCCCTGGCATATTTCATATCCCATTGAAAGTACATCCATGTGTAGATTGGCAAGCATTTCCATCCACAAATTCTGAGCAGTGAAGCCTTCAGAGAGAATATTGTGGCATACCAGGCCAAGAATATTCATCCTAGTTAAATCTTGCCCTACAAGGTCCTCTGTGCCACTGAGGTCTCCATGGCAACACCCAGCATTGTGACTCAGGTCTCCTACTGCACACTTGTATCCTAGAGCCTAAAGTCCAGCTCACAATGGTGCTCAGCCAATCACAGCCCAGTGTGGTTGCCTGGCAACCACAAGCTTGTGGATTTCTGTGAAGTGTTTCAGCCCAACTCTGCAGCTTTCCACCTCATACAGCCACAGCCATTCCAATCATGCAGTATTTGATTAGCCTCTCTATGTTGCCTCAGAATTTTTTTTACAGTTGTAATGATCAAGAAAATTTGACATATTTTGAGAAGTGGAGGAAAGTAATTGGAAAACGTTTCGGTATGTCTGAGGTTTATGGGTTCCAAACTTGACTACCACAGTCTTATAAATTTTCACACCTAGAGCCTAAAATCCCCCTCACAGTGATGTTCATCCAATCTCAGCCCAGTGTGGTTGCCTGGCAACCACAACCCTGTGGATTTCTGTGAACAGTTTCAGCCCAACTCGGCAGCTCTCCACCTCATACAACCACAGCCATTCCAATCATGCAGTATTTGATTCACCTCTCTAAGTTGCCCCCGAATTTTCTTTGATGTTGTGGTGATCAAGCAAATTTGACATATTTTGACATGTGGAGGGAAGTAATTGGCTCTGTCTTTAGCTCTGTTGGTGGTACATGTGGTCCAAACTTGACTAGCCCAGTCTATTCTATTTTCAAACTTAGAAAGCCAAATGTTCAGGGGAGGAAAGAAAATGCCACAATGATTTGGGTTCTGCGGAGTTTCTGGTGGCTTGGGAAGCAAACCTGCAAACCACCCATGCAATCCCTGCTGGATTACTGCCACCGTGGTAGTGTCAGTTAGCACTAAAAGCCAGCAACCAGAAGATGAGTCCCAAAATGAAAGTGAATCCTTGCAGTGCATGAATATTTGGAGTGCCTGCTTTAACTATCCAGCTTCCTCGGGGTTCACATGTCTGCAATCGCTATTTCAAGGAGGTCTGCAGCCTTTCCAGCATAACCCTGAACACTAAACATGAGGTACTAGCTCAATACCTAAACCAACATAATACTAGATAGCTTATCACCAACAGGTCTTCCCAGAATTCAAATGCAACATGGTGAAAGGGAAACCCTTAGAAACGGGATGCAAATGCCCCTTTCCATAAAAATCCCAGGTATTTTCTCATTGCATGGAATATTTACACTGCACAACTCATGTAGTGAACCCAGGGACCTGGACCAAGTGTGTCTAGTTTTCTGTTGTGCTCTTTTTGGAAACAGAATCTTATGTAGTTGTTGAAAGAGGCCTTGAGATAAATTCGTAGCCCTAGTTGGAGTGGAACTCCCAAGGATCCATCAACCTCAGCCCCAAGATGGCTGGGATTATAGGCATGAGCCACAATGCCAAGCATGTTCACAGAGATTCTTACATAATTAGTGAAACCCACTACTGGTCTATAGGTAGCTTCTGTGCTTCAGGCTTTAGGAATATGCCTCTCTTTGTTTTGGCACCCCCTTGTTCAGGTGTCCATTTCTATTGTGATAAGCTCCAAGGCCCCAGGCAAGGGGGGGGGCTGCCCTTCCTCTGGTGTGTCCTTGGATGATTACGGCCCAGGTGAACAGGGTTCAAATATATTGGATCCTGTGCATTTGAAAAGGAAATGAGTAAAGATTCATGAGTTAATGTGGACATGCCAGGGAATTGAGGGGCCATGATAGAGGCAAAACTTCAGGCCATGGGCTGACGGCTGAGGCTTCTGTACCTCTAGCTTCTTGAATAGTGTTCACATGGGCCTGCTGAGCAATTGTGTGCTCTCAAATGTTATTTCATGGGTTTTGTCTTAATTTATTTTGTTTTTTCCTTTGGTTTTTTACATGGAAGTAACAGTACCATGGTTTGAAGAAGCTGGAGTCTCTTATCTAAGAGAAATGTGAAAAAAGGGTCAATTCAGCAGCCCAGAATTTCTCAAATGCCCCTGCCGTTTTTAAAAAAGTGACATAAAGTTGAGCGTGTCATGTCCATGTCTCTTTACAAAAGATTTTACCTCCTATTTGATAGGAATTACTGTTTCTTTGAAAGGTCAACCTGCACTGAAAAAAAGATAATCCCACATTTCCTCATTCTGCTTAAAACCACATCCTTTGTTAGTTATATTTTCTTATGCAACAACACTTGGAGATGACTACAGCAAGAGTTTCCCATTGGTGGAATTTCCATGGAGACACATGCAGTAATACTGCACAACTTCATGTGAAGTGCACTGTCCCTTGACAATGGCAAGTCTGGGCAAACCTCTAGTAACTGAAAATCTTAGAAAGTCTGAAAGTGAGTGAATGAAAATGGGCCTCTCCACATTTGGACAGGGCCTCTCCTTAAGCACACATTTGTGGAAAAAGTAATTATGCGAGACGAATGAACACCCAAAACGGAATGGAAATTTTCTTGTTTAGGCCTGGAACGCTGTGGCCTGGAGCCCAGTGGTTCTATCTTGATGAGCAAAGTGTGAGCAGAGATCAAAATAAAACACACACCATTTAGGGAACTGGATACTTAACCAGGTGTGCAGAGTAGTGGCAAACTGTACTTGTGTCAATTTGCTCAAATCCTGTCTTCACAAGAAAGTCAATTCCAGCACGACCAGGGACTAGAGGAGGACACATTTCAAAGGACTTGTAAAAAGTCCAACACTGAATTTAGCCCAACACTGAATTTAGATGAAAAGTCGCAGAGTCTGTTAGTCTTTCAAGTTTTAATAGGAGAAACTTATAACATGTAATAGCTGTTACATGAATACCTTCAGAGCTTTTGGAGAGGTCTAAATCACTATGAGTGAGGGCTTCCCTGACTCACAAAGTTAAAAATAGTAAAACAAACAATTTGAAAAATAAATCAACCAATAAAATACAAACACTAAGTCCAAAGGGTTTCACTGGTTTTAAAACCACTTATGGAATGCACATCTATTGAACAGGCTTACTCTGCATTCTGCTTTATTCAGGCCCTGTACATGAGCAAGTGTGAAAGCAAAATTCAAAATGTTATGTGACGTGACAATTTCATTGGAGAAACCATGACCCAATACACATTTTCTCTTTTGAAACTTCGTACATTATCCATATATGTTCTCAAAGGGAAGGAATACACAGGATTCAGGCTGATTTTTTTCAGTATTTTGTGTTCCACCAGATTTATTTGAAGATCTCCTGCCCTGCATCCACTGCCCAATGCAGAAGGCCACACATAGGAAAACCAACATGAGAACTTCACTTCTACAGCCTGATTAAATCCTCATGAGAATATACTTTTCCTTTCATCATCAAAGATTTTTACATCAGATTAACCAGCTCTCTTGCTTTCCCGTGTTTTTCCCTGGTTTTTGCACCTTGAAATGGGTGTGCACTCTTCTCAGTCTTGATCTCCATCTTCCCCAATATTTCCAAACATATTCATCTGGGAAACATGTAAAGATCTTATTCAGGGCTTGTTTCATTGTTTTCAAATATCTGCCCTTGAAATTCAACTTCCACCACTGTCTCTCATATCCAAAGGTATGTGCTTGCAGAGGATTTCTGCTGAGAAATTTCACAGAAAGCTCTTATACTGCAGGTGAATGATGCCAGCAAGTCTTGACTGAATAGCTTAGGGAACAGGACTCAGCCAAATGACAGACATGACAAGGGAAATGGGTATGCTCAAGGATAGGTCATGGCAGAGATCATCTGCCAGGCCCTGGCATATTTCATATCCCATTGAAAGTACATCCATGTGTAGATTGCCAAGCATTTCCATCCACAAATTCTGAGCAGTGAAGCCTTCAGAGAGAATATTGTGGCATACCAGGCCAAGAATATTCATCCTAGTTAAATCTTGCCCTACAAGGTCCTCTGTGCCACTGAGGTCTCCATGGCAACGCCCAGCATTGTGACTCAGGTCTCCTACTGCACACTTGTATCCTAGAGCCTAAAGTCCAGCTCACAATGGTGCTCAGCCAATCACAGCCCAGTGTGGTTGCCTGGCAACCACAAGCTTGTGGATTTCTGTGAAGTGTTTCAGCCCAACTCTGCAGCTTTCCACCTCATACAGCCACAGCCATTCCAATCATGCAGTATTTGATTAGCCTCTCTATGTTGCCTCAGAATTTTTTTTACAGTTGTAATGATCAAGAAAATTTGACATATTTTGAGAAGTGGAGGGAAGTAATTGGAAAACGTTTTGGTATGTCTGAGGTCTATGGGTTCCAAACTTGACTACCACAGTCTTATAAATTTTCATACCTAGAGCCTAAAATCCCCCTCACAGTGATGTTCTTCCAATCTCAGCCCAGTGTGGTTGCCTGGCAACCACAAGCCTGTGAATTTCTGTGAACAGTTTCATCCCAACTCGGAAGCTCTCCACCTCATACAACCACAGCCATTCCAATCATGCAGTATTTGATTCACCTCTCTAAGTTGCCCCCGAATTTTCTTTGATGTTGTGGTGATCAAGCAAATTTGACATATTTTGACATGTGGAGGGAAGTAATTGGCTCTGTCTTTAGCTCTGTTGGTGGTACATGTGGTCCAAACTTGACTAGCCCAGTCTATTCTATTTTCAAACTTAGAAAGCCAAATGTTCAGGGGAGGAAAGAAAATGCCACAATGATTTGGGTTCTGCGGAGTTTCTGGTGGCTTGGGAAGCAAACCTGCAAACCACCCATGCAATCCCTGCTGGATTACTGCCACCGTGGTAGTGTCAGTTAGCACTAAAAGCCAGCAACCAGAAGATGAGTCCCAAAATGAAAGTGAATCCTTGCAGTGCATGAATATTTGGAGTGCCTGCTTCAACTATCCAGCTTCCTCGGGGTTCACATGTCTGCAATCGCTATTTCAAGGAGGTCTGCAGCCTTTCCAGCATAACCCTGAACACTAAACATGAGGTACTAGCTCAATACCTAAACCAACATAATACTAGATAGCTTATCACCAACAGGTCTTCCCAGAATTCAAATGCAACATGGTGAAAGGGAAACCCTTAGAAACGGGATGCAAATGCCCCTTTCCCTAAAAATCCCAGGTATTTTCTCATTGCATGGAATATTTACACTGCACAACTCATGTAGTGAACCCAGGGACCTGGACCAAGTGTGTCTAGTTTTCTGTTGTCCTCTTTTTGGAAACAGAATCTTATGTAGTTGTTGAAAGAGGCCTTGAGATAAATTCATAGCCCTAGTTGGAGTGGAACTCCCAAGGATCCATCAACCTCAGCCCCAAGATGGCTGGGATTATAGGCATGAGCCACAATGCCAAGCATGTTCACAGAGATTCTTACATAATTAGTGAAACCCACTACTGGTCTATAGGTAGCTTCTGTGCTTCAGGCTTTAGGAATATGCCTCTCTTTGTTTTGGCACCCCCTTGTTCAGGTGTCCATTTCTATTGTGATAAGCTCCAAGGCCCCAGGCAAGGGGGGGGGCTGCCCTTCCTCTGGTGTGTCCTTGGATGATTACGGCCCAGGTGAACAGGGTTCAAATATATTGGATCCTGTGCATTTGAAAAGGAAATGAGTAAAGATTCATGAGTTAATGTTGACATGCCAGGGAATTGAGGGGCCATGATAGAGGCAAAACTTCAGGCCATGGGCTGACGGCTGAGGCTTCTGTACCTCTAGCTTCTTGAATAGTGTTCACATGGGCCTGCTGAGCAATTGTGTGCTCTCAAATGTTATTTCATGGGTTTTGTCTTAATTTATTTTGTTTTTTCCTTTGGTTTTTTACATGGAAGTAACAGTACCATGGTTTGAAGAAGCTGGAGTCTCTTATCTAAGAGAAATGTGAAAAAAGGGACAATTCAGCAGCCCAGAATTTCTCAAATGCCCCTGCCGTTTTTAAAAAAGTGACATAAAGTTGAGCGTGTCATGTCCATGTCTCTTTACAAAAGATTTTACCTCCTATTTGATAGGAATTACTGTTTCTTTGAAAGGTCAACCTGCACTGAAAAAAAGATAATCCCACCTTTCCACATTCTGCTTGAAACCACATCCTTTGTTAGTTATATTTTCTTACGCAACAACACTTGGAGATGACTACAGCAAGAGTTTCCCATTGGTGGAATTTCCATGGAGACACATGCAGTAATACTGCACAACTTCATGTGAAGTGCACTGTCCCTTGACAATGTCAAGTCTGGGCAAACTCTAGTAAATGAAAATCTTAGAAAGTCTGAAAGTGAGTGAATGAAAATGGGCCTCTCCACATTTGGACAGGGCCTCTCCTTAAGCACACATTTGTGGAAAAAGTCATTATGCGAGACGAATGAACACCCAAAACGGAATGGAAATTTTCTTGTTTAGGCCTGGAACGCTATGGCCTGGAGCCCAGTGGTTCTATCTGGATGAGCCAAGTGTGAGCAGAGATGAAAATAAAACACACACCATTTAGGGAACTGGATACTTAACCAGGTGTGCAGAGTAGTGGCAAACTGTACTTGTGTCAATTTGCTCAAATCCTGTCTTCACAAGAAAGTAAATTCCAGCACGACCAGTGACTAGAGGAGGACACATTTCAAAGGACTTGTAAAAAGTCCAACACTGAATTTAGCCCAACACTGAATTTAGATGAAAAGTGGCAGAGTCTGTTAGTCTTTCAAGTTTTAATAGGAGAAACTTATAACATGTAATAGCTGTTACATGAATACCTTCAGAGCTTTTGGAGAGGTCTAAATCACTATGAGTGAGGGCTTCCCTGACTCTCAAAGTTAAAAATAGTAAAACAATCAATTTGAAAAATAAATCAACCAATAAAATGCAAACACTAAGTCCAAAGGGTTTCTCTGGTTTTAAAACCACTTATGGAATGCACATCTATTGAACAGGCTTACTCTGCATTCTGCTTTATTCAGGCCTGGTACATGAGCAAGTGTGAAAGCAAAATTCAAAATGTTATGTGACGTGACCATTTCATTGGTGAAACCATGACCAAATAGACATTTTCTCTTTCGAAACTTCGTACATTATCCATATATGTTCTCAAAGGGAAGGAATACACAGGATTTAGGCTGATTTTTTTCAGTATTTTGTGTTCCACCAGATTTATTTGAAGATCTCCTGTCCTGCATCCACTGCCCAATGCAGAAGGCCACACATAGGACAACCAACATGAGAACTTCACTTCTACAGCGTGATTAAATCCTCATGAGATTATACTTTTACTTTCATGATCAAAGATTTTTACATCAGATTAACCAGCTCTCTTGCTTTCCCATGTTTTTCCCTGGTGTTTGCACCTTGAAATGGGTCTGCACTCCTCTCAGTATTGATCTCCATCTTCCCCAATATTTCCAAACATATTCATCTGGGAAACATGTAAAGATCTTATTCAGGGCTTGTTTCATTGTTTTCCAATATCTGCCCTTGAAATTCAACTTCCACCACTGTCTCTCATATCCAAAGGTATGTGCTTGCAGAGGATTTCTGCTGAGAAATTTCACAGAAAGCTCTTATACTGCAGGTGAATGAGGCCAGCAAGTCTTGACTGAATAGCTTAGGGAACAGGACTCAGCCAAATGACAGACATGACAAGGGAAATGGGTATGCTCAAGGATAGGACATGGTAGAGATCATCTGCCAGGCCCTGGCATATTTCATATCCCATTGAAAGTACATCCATGTGTAGATTGGCAAGCATTTCCATCCACAAATTCTGAGCAGTGAAGCCTTCAGAGAGAATATTGTGGCATACCAGGCCAAGAATATTCATCCTAGTTAAATCTTGCCCTACAAGGTCCTCTGTGCCACTGAGGTCTCCATGGCAACACCCAGCATTGTGACTCAGGTCTCCTACTGCACACTTGTATCCTAGAGCCTAAAGTCCAGCTCACAATGGTGCTCAGCCAATCACAGCCCAGTGTGGTTGCCTGGCAACCACAAGCTTGTGGATTTCTGTGAAGTGTTTCAGCCCAACTCTGCAGCTTTCCACCTCATACAGCCACAGCCATTCCAATCATGCAGTATTTGATTAGCCTCTCTATGTTGCCTCAGAATTTTTTTTACAGTTGTAATGATCAAGAAAATTTGACATATTTTGAGAAGTGGAGGAAAGTAATTGGAAAACGTTTTGGTATGTCTGAGGTTTATGGGTTCCAAACTTGACTACCACAGTCTTATAAATTTTCACACCTAGAGCCTAAAATCCCCCTCACAGTGATGTTCATCCAATCTCAGCCCAGTGTGGTTGCCTGGCAACCACAACCCTGTGGATTTCTGTGAACAGTTTCAGCCCAACTCGGCAGCTCTCCACCTCATACAACCACAGCCATTCCAATCATGCAGTATTTGATTCACCTCTCTAAGTTGCCCCCGAATTTTCTTTGATGTTGTGGTGATCAAGCAAATTTGACATATTTTGACATGTGGAGGGAAGTAATTGGCTCTGTCTTTAGCTCTGTTGGTGGTACATGTGGTCCAAACTTGACTAGCCCAGTCTATTCTATTTTCAAACTTAGAAAGCCAAATGTTCAGGGGAGGAAAGAAAATGCCACAATGATTTGGGTTCTGCGGAGTTTCTGGTGGCTTGGGAAGCAAACCTGCAAACCACCCATGCAATCCCTGCTGGATTACTGCCACCGTGGTAGTGTCAGTTAGCACTAAAAGCCAGCAACCAGAAGATGAGTCCGAAAATGAAAGTGAATCCTTGCAGTGCATGAATATTTGGAGTGCCTGCTTTAACTATCCAGCTTCCTCGGGGTTCACATGTCTGCAATCGCTATTTCAAGGAGGTCTGCAGCCTTTCCAGCATAACCCTGAACACTAAACATGAGGTACTAGCTCAATACCTAAACCAACATAATACTAGATAGCTTATCACCAACAGGTCTTCCCAGAATTCAAATGCAACATGGTGAAAGGGAAACCCTTAGAAACGGGATGCAAATGCCCCTTTCCATAAAAATCCCAGGTATTTTCTCATTGCATGGAATATTTACACTGCACAACTCATGTAGTGAACCCAGGGACCTGGACCAAGTGTGTCTAGTTTTCTGTTGTCCTCTTTTTGGAAACAGAATCTTATGTAGTTGTTGAAAGAGGCCTTGAGATAAATTCGTAGCCCTAGTTGGAGTGGAACTCCCAAGGATCCATCAACCTCAGCCCCAAGATGGCTGGGATTATAGGCATGAGCCACAATGCCAAGCATGTTCACAGAGATTCTTACATAATTAGTGAAACCCACTACTGGTCTATAGGTAGCTTCTGTGCTTCAGGCTTTAGGAATATGCCTCTCTTTGTTTTGGCACCCCCTTGTTCAGGTGTCCATTTCTATTGTGATAAGCTCCAAGGCCCCAGGCAAGGGGGGGGGCTGCCCTTCCTCTGGTGTGTCCTTGGATGATTACAGCCCAGGTGAACAGGGTTCAAATATATTGGATCCTGTGCATTTGAAAAGGAAATGAGTAAAGATTCATGAGTTAATGTGGACATGCCAGGGAATTGAGGGGCCATGATAGAGGCAAAACTTCAGGCCATGGGCTGACGGCTGAGGCTTCTGTACCTCTAGCTTCTTGAATAGTGTTCACATGGGCCTGCTGAGCAATTGTGTGCTCTCAAATGTTATTTCATGGGTTTTGTCTTAATTTATTTTGTTTTTTCCTTTGGTTTTTTACATGGAAGTAACAGTACCATGGTTTGAAGAAGCTGGAGTCTCTCATCTAAGAGAAATGTGAAAAAAGGGACAATTCAGCAGCCCAGAATTTCTCAAATGCCCCTGCCGTTTTTAAAAAAGTGACATAAAGTTGATCGTGTCATGTCCATGTCTCTTTACAAAAGATTTTACCTCCTATTTGATAGGAATTACTGTTTCTTTGAAAGGTCAACCTGCACTGAAAAAAAGATAATCCCACCTTTCCACATTCTGCTTGAAACCACATCCTTTGTTAGTTATATTTTCTTACGCAACAACACTTGGAGATGACTACAGCAAGAGTTTCCCATTGGTGGAATTTCCATGGAGACACATGCAGTAATACTGCACAACTTCATGTGAAGTGCACTGTCCCTTGACAATGGCAAGTCTGGGCAAACTCTAGTAAATGAAAATCTTAGAAAGTCTGAAAGTGAGTGAATGAAAATGGGCCTCTCCACATTTGGACAGGGCCTCTCCTGAAGCACATATTTGTGGAAAAAGTCATTATGCGAGACGAATGAACACCCAAAACGGAATGGAAATTTTCTTGTTTAGGCCTGGAACGCTATGGCCTGGAGCCCAGTGGTTCTATCTGGATGAGCCAAGTGTGAGCAGAGATGAAAATAAAACACACACCATTTAGGGAACTGGATACTTAACCAGGTGTGCAGAGTAGTGGCAAACTGTACTTGTGTCAATTTGCTCAAATCCTGTCTTCACAAGAAAGTAAATTCCAACACGAGCAGTGACTAGAGGAGGACACATTTCAAAGGACTTGTAAAAAGTCCAACACTGAATTTAGCCCAACACTGAATTTAGATGAAAAGTGGCAGAGTCTGTTAGTCTTTCAAGTTTTAATAGGAGAAACTTATAACATGTAATAGCTGTTACATGAATACCTTCAGAGCTTTTGGAGAGGTCTAAATCACTATGAGTGAGGGCTTCCCTGACTCTCAAAGTTAAAAATAGTAAAACAATCAATTTGAAAAATAAATCAACCAATAAAATGCAAACACTAAGTCCAAAGGGTTTCTCTGGTTTTAAAACCACTTATGGAATGCACATCTATTGAACAGGCTTACTCTGCATTCTGCTTTATTCAGGCCTGGTACATGAGCAAGTGTGAAAGCAAAATTCAAAATGTTATGTGACGTGACCATTTCATTGGTGAAACCATGACCAAATAGACATTTTCTCTTTCGAAACTTCGTACATTATCCATATATGTTCTCAAAGGGAAGGAATACACAGGATTTAGGCTGATTTTTTTCAGTATTTTGTGTTCCACCAGATTTATTTGAAGATCTCCTGTCCTGCATCCACTGCCCAATGCAGAAGGCCACACATAGGACAACCAACATGAGAACTTCACTTCTACAGCGTGATTAAATCCTCATGAGATTATACTTTTACTTTCATGATCAAAGATTTTTACATCAGATTAACCAGCTCTCTTGCTTTCCCATGTTTTTCCCTGGTGTTTGCACCTTGAAATGGGTCTGCACTCCTCTCAGTATTGATCTCCATCTTCCCCAATATTTCCAAACATATTCATCTGGGAAACATGTAAAGATCTTATTCAGGGCTTGTTTCATTGTTTTCCAATATCTGCCCTTGAAATTCAACTTCCACCACTGTCTCTCATATCCAAAGGTATGTGCTTGCAGAGGATTTCTGCTGAGAAATTTCACAGAAAGCTCTTATACTGCAGGTGAATGAGGCCAGCAAGTCTTGACTGAATAGCTTAGGGAACAGGACTCAGCCAAATGACAGACATAACAAGGGAAATGGGTATGCTCAAGGATAGGACATGGCAGAGATCATCTGCCAGGCCCTGGCATATTTCATATCCCATTGAAAGTACATCCATGTGTAGATTGGCAAGCATTTCCATCCACAAATTCTGAGCAGTGAAGCCTTCAGAGAGAATATTGTGGCATACCAGGCCAAGAATATTCATCCTAGTTAAATCTTGCCCTACAAGGTCCTCTGTGCCACTGAGGTCTCCATGGCAACACCCAGCATTGTGACTCAGGTCTCCTACTGCACACTTGTATCCTAGAGCCTAAAGTCCAGCTCACAATGGTGCTCAGCCAATCACAGCCCAGTGTGGTTGCCTGGCAACCACAAGCTTGTGGATTTCTGTGAAGTGTTTCAGCCCAACTCTGCAGCTTTCCACCTCATACAGCCACAGCCATTCCAATCATGCAGTATTTGATTAGCCTCTCTATGTTGCCTCAGAATTTTTTTTACAGTTGTAATGATCAAGAAAATTTGACATATTTTGAGAAGTGGAGGAAAGTAATTGGAAAACGTTTTGGTATGTCTGAGGTCTATGGGTTCCAAACTTGACTACCACAGTCTTATAAATTTTCACACCTAGAGCCTAAAATCCCCCTCACAGTGATGTTCATCCAATCTCAGCCCAGTGTGGTTGCCTGGCAACCACAACCCTGTGGATTTCTGTGAACAGTTTCAGCCCAACTCGGCAGCTCTCCACCTCATACAACCACAGCCATTCCAATCATGCAGTATTTGATTCACCTCTCTAAGTTGCCCCTGAATTGTCTTTGATCTTGTGGTGATCAAGCAAATTTGACATATTTTGACATGTGGAGGGAAGTAATTGGCTCTGTCTTTAGCTCTGTTTGTGGTACATGTGGTCCAAACTTGACTAGCCCGATCTATTCAATTTTCAAACTTAGAAAGCCAAATGTTCAGGGGAGGAAAGAAAATGCCACAATGATTTGGGTTCTGCGGAGTTTCTGGTGGCTTGGGAAGCAAACCTGCAAACCACACATGCAATCCCTGCTGGATTACTGCCACCGTGGTAGTGTCAGTTAGCACTAAACGCCAGCAACCTGAAGATGAGTCCCAAAATGAAAGTGAATCCTTGCAGTGCATGAATATTTGGAGTGCCTGCTTCAACTATCCAGCTTCCTCGGGGTTCACATGTCTGCAATCGCTATTTCAAGGAGGTCTGCAGCCTTTCCAGCATAACCCTGAACACTAAACATGAGGTACTAGCTCAACACCTAAACCAACATAATACTAGATAGCTTATCACCAACAGGTCTTCCCAGAATTCAAATGCAACATGGTGAAAGGGAAACCCTTAGAAACGGGATGCAAATGCCCCTTTCCCTAAAAATCCCGGGTATTTTCTCATGGCATGCAATATTTACACTGCACAACTCATGTAGTGAACCCAGGGACCTGGACCAAGTGTGTCTAGTTTTCTGTTGTCCTCTTTTTGGAAACAGAATCTTATGTAATTGTTGAAAGAGGCCTTGAGATAAATTTGTCGCCCTAGTTGGAGTGGAACTCCCAAGGATCCATCAACCTCAGCCCCCAGATGGCTGGGATTCTAGGCATGAGCCACAATGCCAAGCATGTTCACAGAGATTCTTACATAATTGGTGAAATACCACTACTGGTCTATAGGTAGCTTCTGTGCTTCAGGCTTTAGGAATATGCCTCTCTTTGTTTTGGCTCTGCTTGTTCAGGTGTCCATTTCTATTGTGATAAGCTCCAAGGCCCCAGGCAAGGGGGGGGGCTGCCTTTCCTCTGGTGTGTCCTTGGATGATTATGGCCCAGGTGAACAGGGTTCAAATATATTGGATCCTGTGCATTTGAAAAGGAAATGAGTAAAGATTTATGAGTTAATGTGGACATGCCAGGGAATTGAGGGGCCATGATAGAGGCAAAACTTCAGGCCATGGGCTGAAGGCTGAGGCTTCTGTACCTCTAGCTTCTTGAATAGTGTTCACATGGTCCTGCCGAGCAATTGTGTGCTCTCAAATGTTATTTCATGGGTTTTGTCTTAATTTATTTTGTTTTTTCCTTTGGTTTTTTACATGGAAGTAACAGTACCATGGTTTGAAGAAGCTGGAGTCTCTTATCTAAGAGAAATGTGAAAAAAGGGTCAATTCAGCAGCCCAGAATTTCTCAAATGCCCGTGGCATTTTTAAAAAAGTGACATAAAGTTGAGCGTGTCATGTCCATGTCTCTTTACAAAAGATTTTACCTCCTATTGGATAGGAATTACTGTTTCTTTGAAAGGTCAACCTGCACTGAAAAAAAGATAATCCCACCTTTCCTCATTCTGCTTGAAACCACATCCTTTGTTAGTTATATTTTCTTACGCAACAACACTTGGAGATGACTACAGCAAGAGTTTCCTATTGGTGGAATTTCCATGGAGACACATGCAGTAATACTGCACAACTTCATGTGAAGTGCACTGTCTCTTGACAATGGCAAGTCTGGGCAAACCTCTAGTAACTGAAAATCTTAGAAAGTCTGAAAGTGAGTGAATGAAAATGGGCCTCTCCACAGTTGGACAGGGCCTTTCCTTAAGCACACATTTGTGGAAAAAGTAATTATGCGAGACGAATGAACACCCAAAACGGAATGGAAATTTTCTTGTTTAGGCCTGGAACGCTATGGCCTGGAGCCCTGTGGTTCTATCTGGATGAGCAAAGTGTGAGCAGAGATCAAAATAAAACACACACCATTTAGGGAACTGGATACTTAACCAGGTGTGCAGAGTAGTGGCAAACTGTACTTGTGTCAATTTGCTCAAATCCTGTCTTCACAAGAAAGTAAATTCCAGCACGACCAGTGACTAGAGGAGGACACATTTCAAAGGACTTGTAAAAAGTCCAACACTGAATTTAGCCCAACACTGAATTTAGATGAAAAGTGGCAGAGTCTGTTAGTCTTTCAAGTTTTAATAGGAGAAACTCATAACATGTAATAGCTGTACATGAATAGCTTCAGAGCTTTTGGAGAGGTCTAAATCACTATGAGTGAGGGCTTCCCTGACTCTCAAAGTTAAAAATAGTAAAACAAACAATTTGAAAAATAAATCAACCAATAAAATACAAACACTAAGTCCAAAGGGTTTCACTGGTTTTAAAACCACTTATGGAATGCACATCTATTGAACAGGCTTACTCTGCATTCTGCTTTACTCAGGCCTGGTACATGAGCAAGTGTGAAAGCAAAATTCAAAATGTTATGTGAAGTGACCATTTCATTGGTGAATCCATGACCCAATAGACATTTTCTCTTTTGAAACTTCGTACATTATCCATATATGTTCTCAAAGGGAAGGAATACACAGGATTTAGGCTGGTTTTTTTCAGTATTTTGTGTTCCACCAGATGTATTTGAAGATCTCCTGTCCCGTATCCACTGCCCAATCCAGAAGGCCACACATAGGACAACCAACATGAGAACTTCACTTCTACAGCCTGATTAAATCCTCATGAGAATATACTTTTCCTTTCATCATCAAAGATTTTTACATCAGATTAACCAGCTCTCTTGCTTTCCCATGTTTTTCCCTGGTTTTTGTACCTTGAAATGGGTATGCACTCTTCTCAGTCTTGATCTCCATCTTCCCCAATATTTCCAAACATATTCATCTGGGAAACATGTAAAGATGTTATTCGGGGCTTGTTTCATTGTTTTCAATATCTGCCCAAGAAATTCAACTTCCACCACTGTCTCTCATATCCAAAGCTCTGTGGTTGCAGAGGATTTCTGCTGAGAAATTTCACGGAAAGCTCTTATACTGCAGGTGAATGATGCCAGCAAGTCTTGACTGAATAGCTTAGGGAACAGGACTCAGCCAAATGACAGACATGACAAGGGAAATGGGTATGCTCAAGGATAGGACATGGCAGAGATCATCTGCCAGGCCCTGGCATATTTCATATCCCATTGAAAGTACATCCATGTGTAGATTGGCAAGCATTTCCATCCACAAATTCTGAGCTGTGAAGCCTTCAGAGAGAATATTGTGGCATACCAGGCCAAGAATATTCATCCTATTTAAATCTTGCCTTACAAGGTCCTCTGTGCCACTGAGGTCTCCATGGCAACGCCCAGCATTGTGACTCAGGTCTCCTACTGCACACTTGAATCCTAGAGCCTACAGTCCAGCTCACAATGGTGCTCAGCCAATCACAGCCCAGTGTGGTTGCCTGGCAACCACAAGCTTGTGGATTTCTGTGAAGTGTTTCAGCCCAACTCTGCAGCTTTCCACCTCATACAACCACAGCCATTCCAATCATGCAGTATTTGATTAGCCTCTCTATGTTGCCTCAGAATTTTTTTTACAGTTGTAATGATCAAGAAAATTTGACATATTTTGAGAAGTGGAGGGAAGTAATTGGAAAACGTTTTGGTATGTCTGAGGTCTATGGGTTCCAAACTTGACTACCACAGTCTTATAAATTTTCACACCTAGAGCCTAAAATCCCACTCACAGTGATGTTCATCCAATCTCAGCCCAGTGTGGTTGCCTGGCAACCACAAGCCTGTGGATTTCTGTGAACAATTTCAGCCCAACTCGGCAGCTCTCCACCTCATGCAACCACAGCCATTCCAATCATGCAGTATTTGATTCACCTCTCTAAGTTGCCCCCGAATTTTCTTTGATGTTGTGCTGATCAAGCAAATTAGACATATTTTGACATGTGGAGTGAAGTAATCGGCTCTGTCTTTAGCTCTGTTTGTGGTACATGTGGTCCAAACTTGACTAGCCCAGTCTACTCAATTTTCAAACTTAGAAAGCCAAATGTTTAGGGGAGGAAAGAAAATGTCACAATGATTTGGGTGATGCGGAGTTTCTGGTGGCTTGGGAAGCAAACCTGCAAACCACACATGCAATGCCTGCTGGATTACTGCCACCATGGTAGTATCAGTTAGCACTAAAACCCAGCAACCAGAAGATGAGTCCCAAAATGAAAGTGAATCCTTGCAGTGCATGAATATTTGGGGTGCCTGCTTCAACTATCCAGCTTCCTCGGGGTTCACATGTCTGCAATCGCTATTTCAAGGAGGTCTGCAGCCTTTCCAGCATAACCCTGAACACTAAACATGAGGTACTAGCTCAATACCTAAACCCACATAATACTAGATAGCTTATCACCAACAGGTCTTCCCAGAATTCAAATGCAACATGGTGAAAGGGAAACCCTTAGAAACGGGATGCAAATGCCCCTTTCCCTAAAAATCCCAGGTATTTTCTCATGACATGGAATATTTACACTGCACAACTCATGTAGTGAACCCAGGGACCTGGACCAAGTGGGTCTAGTTTTCTGTTGTCCTCTTTTTGGAAACAGAATCTTATGTAGTTGTTGAAAGAGGCCTTGAGATAAATTCGTAGACCTAGTTGGAGTGGAACTCCCAAGGATCCATCAACCTCAGCCCCCAGATGCCTGGGATTATAGGCATGAGCCACAATGCCAAGCATGTTCACAGAGATTCTTACATAATTAGTGAAATCCCACGACTGGTCTATAGGTAGCTTCTGTGCTTCAGGCTTTATGAATATGCCTCTCTTTGTTCTGGCTCCCCTAGTTCAGGTGTCCATTTCTATTGTGATAAGCTCCAAGGCCCCAGGAAGGGGGTGGCTGCCCTTCCTCTGGTGTGTCCTTGGATGATTATGGCTCAGGTGAACAGGGTTCAAATATATTGGATCCTGTGCATTTGAAAAGGAAATGAGTAAAGATTCATGAGTTAATGTGGACATGCCAGGGAATTGAGGGGCCATGATAGAGGCAAAATTTTAGGCCATGGGCTGAAGGCTGAGGCTTCTGTACCTCTAGCTTCTTGAATAGTGTTCACATGGGCCTGCTGAGCAATTGTGTGCTCTCAAATGTTATTTCATGGGTTTTGTCTTAATTTATTTTGTTTTTTTCCTTTGGTTTTTTACATGGAAGTAACAGTACCATGGTTTGAAGAAGCTGGAGTCTCTTATCTAAGAGAAATGTGAAAAAAGGGACAATTCAGCAGCCCAGAGTTTCTCAAATGCCCCTGCCGTTTTTAAAAAAGTAACAAAGTTGAGCGTGTCATGTCCATGTCTCTTTACAAAAGATTTTACCTCCTATTTGATAGGAATTACTGTTTCTTTGAAAGGTCAACGTGCACTGAAAAAAAGATAATCCCACCTTTCCTCATTCTGCTTGAAACCACATCCTTTGTTAGTTATATTTTCTTTCGCAACAACACTTGGAGATGACTACAGCAAGAGTTTCCCATTGGTGGAATTTCCATGGAGACACATGCAGTAATACTGCACAACTTCATGTGAAGTGCACTGTCCCTTGACAATGGCAAGTCTGGGCAAACCTCTAGTAACTGAAAATCTTAGAAAGTCTGAAAGTGAGTGAAGGAAAATGGGCCTCTCCACATTTGGACAGGGCCTCTCCTTAAGCACACATTTGTGGAAAAATAATTATGCGAGACGAATGAACACCCAAAACGGAATGGAAATTTTCTTGTTTAGGCCTGGAACGCTGTGGCCTGGAGCCCAGTGGTTCTATCTGGATGAGCAAAGTGTGAGCAGAGATCAAAATAAAACACACACCATTTAGGGAACTGGATACTTAACCAGGTGTGCAGAGTTGTGGCAAACTGTACTTGTGTCAATTTGCTCAAATCCTGTCTTCACAAGAAAGTAAATTCCAGCACGACCAGTGACTAGAGGAGGACACATTTCAAAGGATTTGTAAAAAGTCCAACACTGAATTTAGCCCAACACTGAATTTAGATGAAAAGTGGCAGAGTCTGTTAGTCTTTCAAGTTTTAATAGGAGAAACTTATAACATGTAATAGCTGTTAGATGAATACATTCAGAGCTTTTGGAGAGGTCTGAATCACTATGAGTGAGGGCTTCCCTGACTCACAAAGTTAAAAATAGTAAAACAAACAATTTGAAAAATAAATCAACCAATAAAATACAAACACTAAGTCCAAAGGGTTTCTCTCGTTTTAAAACCACTTATGGAATGCACATCTATTGAACAGGCTTACTCTGCATTCTGCTTTATTCAGGCCTGGTACATGAGCAAGTGTGAAAGCAAAATTCAAAATGTTATGTGAAGTGACCATTTCATTGGTGAAACCATGACCCAATAGACATTTTCTCTTTTGAAACTTCGTACATTATCCATATATGTTCTCAAAGGGAAGGAATACACAGGATTTAGGCTGATTTTTTTCAGTATTTTGTGTTCCACCAGATTTATTTGAAGATCTCCTGTCCTGCATCCACTGCCCAATGCAGAAGGCCACACATAGGACAACCAACATGAGAACTTCACTTCTACAGCCTGATTAAATCCTCATGAGAATATACTTTTCCTTTCATCATCAAAGATTTTTACATCAGATTAACCAGCTCTCTTGCTTTCCCATGTTTTTCCCTGGTTTTTGTACCTTGAAATGGGTGTGCACTCTTCTCAGTCTTGATCTCCATCTTCCCCAATATTTCCAAACATATTCATCTGGGAAACATGTAAAGATCTTATTCGGGGCTTGTTTCATTGTTTTCCAATATCTGCCCTTGAAATTCAACTTCCACCACTGTCTCTCATATCCAAAGGTATGTGCTTGCAGAGGATTTCTGCTGAGAAATTTCACAGAAAGCTCTTATACTGCAGGTGAATGATGCCAGCAAGTCTTGACTGAATAGCTTAGGGAACAGGACTCAGCCAAATGACAGACATGACAAGGGAAATGATTATGCTCAAGGATAGGACATGGAAGAGATCATCCGCCAGGCCCTGGCATATTTCATATCTGATTGAAAGTACATCCATGTGTAGATTGGCAAGCATTTCCATCCACAAATTCTGAGGAGTGAAGCCTTCAGAGAGAATATTGTGGCATACCAGGCCAAGAATATTCATCCTAGTTAAATCTTGCCCTACAAGGTCCTCTGTGCCACTGAGGTCTCCATGGCAACGCCCAGCATTGTGACTCAGGTCTCCTACTGCACACTTGTATCCTAGAGCCTAAAGTCCAGCTCACAATGGTACTCAGCCTATCACAGCCCAGTGTGGTTGCCTGGCAACCACAAGCATGTGGATTTCTGTGAAGTGTTTCAGCCCAACTCTGCAGCTTTCCACCTCATACAGCCACAGCAATTCCAATCATGCAGTATTTGATTAGCCTCTCTATGTTGCCTCAGAATTTTTTTTACAGTTGTAATGATCAAGAAAATTTGACATATTTTGAGAAGTGGAGGGAAGTAATTGGAAATCGTTTTGGTATGTCTGAGGTCTATGGGATCCAAACTTGACTGCCACAGTCTTATAAATTTTCACACCTAGAGCCTAAAATCCCCCTCACAGTGATGTTCATCCAATCTCAGCCCAGTGTGGGTGCCTGGCAACCACAAGCCTGTGGATTTCTGTGAACAGTTTCAGCCCAACTCGGCAGCTCTACACCTCATACAACCACAGCCATTCCAATCATGCAGTATTTGATTCACCTCTCTAAGTTGCCCCCGAATTTTCTTTGATATTGTGGTGATCAAGCAAATTTGACATATTTTGACATGTGGAGGGAAGTAATTGGCTCTGTCTTTAGCTCTGTTTGTGGTACATGTGGTCCAAACTTCACTAGCCCGATCTATTCAATTTTCAAACTTAGAAAGCCAAATGTTCAGGGGAGGAAAGAAAATGCCACAATGATTTGGATTCTGCTGAGTTTCTGTTGGCTTGGGAAGCAAACCTGCAAACCACACATGCAATCCCTGCTGGATTACTGCCACTGTGGTAGTATCAGTTAGCACTAAAAGCCAGCAACCAGAAGATGAGTCCCAAAATGAAAGTGAATCCTTGCAGTGCATGAATATTTGGAGTGCCTGCTTCAACTATCCAGCTTCCTCGGGGTTCACATGTGTGCAATCGCTATTTCAAGGAGGTCTGCAGCCATTCCAGCATAACCCTGAACACTAAACATGAGTTACTAGCTCAATACCTAAACCCACATAATACTAGATAGCTTGTCACCAACAGGTCTTCCCAGAATTCAAATGCAACATAGTGAAAGGGAAACCCTTAGAAACGGGATGCAAATGCCCCTTTCCATAAAAATCCCAGATATTTTCTCATGGCATGGAATATTTACACTGCACAACTCATGTAGTGAACCCAGGGACCTGGACCAAGTGTGTCTAGTTTTCTGTTGTCCTCTTTTTGGAAACAGAATCTTACGTAGTTGTTGAAAGAGGCCTTGAGATAAATTCGTAGCCCTAGTTGGAGTGGAACTCCCAAGGATCCATCAACCTCAGCCCCAGATGGCTGGGATTATAGGCATGAGCCACAATGCCAAGCATGTTCACAGAGATTCTTACATAATTAGTGAAATCCCACTGCTGGTCTATAGGTAGATTCTGTGCTTCAGGCTTTAGGAATATGCCTCTCTTTGTTTTGGCTCCCCTTGTTCAGGTGTCCATTTCTATTGTGCTAAGCTCCAAGGCCCCAGGCAAGAGGGGGGGGCTGCCCCTCCTCTGGTTTGTCCTTGGATGATTACAGCCCAGGTTAACAGGGTTCAAATATATTGGATCCTGTGCATTTGAAAAGGAAATGAGTAAAGATTCATGAGTTAATGTTTACATTCCAGGGAATTGAGGGGCCATGATAGAGGCAAAACTTCAGGCCATGGGCTGAAGGCTGAGGCTTCTGTACCTCTAGCTTCTTGAATAGTGTTCACATGGGACTGCTGAGCAATTGTGTGCTCTCAAATGTTATTTCATGGGTTTTGTCTTAATTTATTTTGTTTTTTCCTTTGGTTTTTTACATGGAAGTAACAGTACCATGGTTTGAAGAAGCTGGAGTCTCTTATCTAAGAGAAATGTGAAAAAAGGGACAATTCAGCAGCCCAGAATTTCTCAAATGCCCCTGCCGTTTTTAAAAAAGTGACATAAAGTTGAGCGTTTCATGTCCATGTCTCTTTACAAAAGATTTTACCTCCTATTTGATAGGAATTACTGTTTCTTTGAAAGGTCAACCTGCACTGAAAAAAAGATAATCCCACCTTTCCACATTCTGCTTGAAACCACATCCTTTGTTAGTTATATTTTCTTACGCAACAACACTTGGAGATGACTACAGCAAGAGTTTCCCATTGGTGGAATTTCCATGGAGACACATGCAGTAATACTGCACAACTTCATGTGAAGTGCACTGTCCCTTGACAATGGCAAGTCTGGGCAAACCTCTAGTAACTGAAAATCTTAGAAAGTCTGAAAGTGAGTGAATGAAAATGGGCCTCTCCACATTTGGACAGGGCCTCTCCTGAAGCACATATTTGTGGAAAAAGTCATTATGCGAGACGAATGAACACCCAAAACGGAATGGAAATTTTCTTGTTTAGGCCTGGAACGCTATGGCCTGGAGCCCAGTGGTTCTATCTGGATGAGCCAAGTGTGAGCAGAGATGAAAATAAAACACACACCATTTAGGGAACTGGATACTTAACCAGGTGTGCAGAGTAGTGGCAAACTGTACTTGTGTCAATTTGCTCAAATCCTGTCTTCACAAGAAAGTAAATTCCAGCACGACCAGTGACTAGAGGAGGACACATTTCAAAGGACTTGTAAAAAGTCCAACACTGAATTTAGCCCAACACTGAATTTAGATGAAAAGTGGCAGAGTCTGTTAGTCTTTCAAGTTTTAATAGGAGAAACTTATAACATGTAATAGCTGTTACATGAATACCTTCAGAGCTTTTGGAGAGGTCTAAATCACTATGAGTGAGGGCTTCCCTGACTCTCAAAGTTAAAAATAGTAAAACAATCAATTTGAAAAATAAATCAACCAATAAAATGCAAACACTAAGTCCAAAGGGTTTCTCTGGTTTTAAAACCACTTATGGAATGCACATCTATTGAACAGGCTTACTCTGCATTCTGCTTTATTCAGGCCTGGTACATGAGCAAGTGTGATAGCAAAATTCAAAATGTTATGTGACGTGACCATTTCATTGGTGAAACCATGACCAAATAGACATTTTCTCTTTTGAAACTTCGTACATTATCCATATATGTTCTCAAAGGGAAGGAATACACAGAATTTAGGCTGATTTTTTTCAGTATTTTGTGTTCCACCAGATTTATTTGAAGATCTCCTGTCCTGCATCCACTGCCCAATGCAGAAGGCCACACATAGGACAACCAACATGAGAACTTCACTTCTACAGCGTGATTAAATCCTCATGAGATTATACTTTTACTTTCATGATCAAAGATTTTTACATCAGATTAACCAGCTCTCTTGCTTTCCCATGTTTTTCCCTGGTGTTTGCACCTTGAAATGGGTCTGCACTCCTCTCAGTATTGATCTCCATCTTCCCCAATATTTCCAAACATATTCATCTGGGAAACATGTAAAGATCTTATTCAGGGCTTGTTTCATTGTTTTCCAATATCTGCCCTTGAAATTCAACTTCCACCACTGTCTCTCATATCCAAAGGTATGTGCTTGCAGAGGATTTCTGCTGAGAAATTTCACAGAAAGCTCTTATACTGCAGGTGAATGAGGCCAGCAAGTCTTGACTGAATAGCTTAGGGAACAGGACTCAGCCAAATGACAGACATGACAAGGGAAATGGGTATGCTCAAGGATAGGACATGGCAGAGATCATCTGCCAGGCCCTGGCATATTTCATATCCCATTGAAAGTACATCCATGTGTAGATTGGCAAGCATTTCCATCCACAAATTCTGAGCAGTGAAGCCTTCAGAGAGAATATTGTGGCATACCAGGCCAAGAATATTCATCCTAGTTAAATCTTGCCCTACGAGGTCCTCTGTGCCACTGAGGTCTCCATGGCAACACCCAGCATTGTGACTCAGGTCTCCTACTGCACACTTGTATCCTAGAGCCTAAAGTCCAGCTCACAATGGTGCTCAGCCAATCACAGCCCAGTGTGGTTGCCTGGCAACCACAAGCTTGTGGATTTCTGTGAAGTGTTTCAGCCCAACTCTGCAGCTTTCCACCTCATACAGCCACAGCCATTCCAATCATGCAGTATTTGATTAGCCTCTCTATGTTGCCTCAGAATTTTTTTTACAGTTGTAATGATCAAGAAAATTTGACATATTTTGAGAAGTGGAGGAAAGTAATTGGAAAACGTTTTGGTATGTCTGAGGTCTATGGGTTCCAAACTTGACTACCACAGTCTTATAAATTTTCACACCTAGAGCCTAAAATCCCCCTCACAGTGATGTTCATCCAATCTCAGCCCAGTGTGGTTGCCGGGCAACCACAACCCTGTGGATTTCTGTGAACAGTTTCAGCCCAACTCGGCAGCTCTCCACCTCATACAACCACAGCCATTCCAATCATGCAGTATTTGATTCACCTCTCTAAGTTGCCCCTGAATTGTCTTTGATCTTGTGGTGATCAAGCAAATTTGACATATTTTGACATGTGGAGGGAAGTAATTGGCTCTGTCTTTAGCTCTGTTTGTGGTACATGTGGTCCAAACTTGACTAGCCCGATCTATTCAATTTTCAAACTTAGAAAGCCAAATGTTCAGGGGAGGAAAGAAAATGCCACAATGATTTGGGTTCTGCGGAGTTTCTGGTGGCTTGGGAAGCAAACCTGCAAACCACACATGCAATGCCTGCTGGATTACTGCCACCGTGGTAGTGTCAGTTAGCACTAAACGCCAGCAACCTGAAGATGAGTCCCAAAATGAAAGTGAATCCTTGCAGTGCATGAATATTTGGAGTGCCTGCTTCAACTATCCAGCTTCCTCGGGGTTCACATGTCTGCAATCGCTATTTCAAGGAGGTCTGCAGCCTTTCCAGCATAACCCTGAACACTAAACATGAGGTACTAGCTCAACACCTAAACCAACATAATACTAGATAGCTTATCACCAACAGGTCTTCCCAGAATTCAAATGCAACATGGTGAAAGGGAAACCCTTAGAAACGGGATGCAAATGCCCCTTTCCCTAAAAATCCCGGGTATTTTCTCATGGCATGCAATATTTACACTGCACAACTCATGTAGTGAACCCAGGGACCTGGACCAAGTGTGTCTAGTTTTCTGTTGTCCTCTTTTTGGAAACAGAATCTTATGTAATTGTTGAAAGAGGCCTTGAGATAAATTCGTAGCCCTAGTTGGAGTGGAACTCCCAAGGATCCATCAACCTCAGCCCCCAGATGGCTGGGATTATAGGCATGAGCCACAATGCCAAGCATGTTCACAGAGATTCTTACATAATTGGTGAAATACCACTACTGGTCTATAGGTAGCTTCTGTGCTTCAGGCTTTAGGAATATGCCTCTCTTTGTTTTGGCTCTGCTTGTTCAGGTGTCCATTTCTATTGTGATAAGCTCCAAGGCCCCAGGCAAGGGGGGGGGGCTGCCTTTCCTCTGGTGTGTCCTTGGATGATTACGGCCGAGGTGAACAGGGTTCAAATATATTCGATCTTGTGCATTTGAAAAGGAAATGAGTAAAGATTTATGAGTTAATGTGGACATGCCAGGGAATTGAGGGGCCATGATAGAGGCAAAACTTCAGGCCATGGGCTGAAGGCTGAGGCTTCTGTACCTCTAGCTTCTTGAATAGTGTTCACATGGTCCTGCCGAGCAATTGTGTGCTCTCAAATGTTATTTCATAGGTTTTGTCTTAATTTATTTTGTTTTTTCCTTTGGTTTTTTACATGGAAGTAACAGTACCATGGTTTGAAGAAGCTGGAGTCTCTTATCTAAGAGAAATGTGAAAAAAGGGTCAATTCAGCAGCCCAGAATTTCTCAAATGCCCATGGCATTTTTAAAAAAGTGACATAAAGTTGAGCGTGTCATGTCCATGTCTCTTTACAAAAGATTTTACCTCCTATTGGATAGGAATTACTGTTTCTTTGAAAGGTCAACCTGCACTGAAAAAAAGATAATCCCACCTTTCCTCATTCTGCTTGAAACCACATCCTTTGTTAGTTATATTTTCTTACGCAACAACACTTGGAGATGACTACAGCAAGAGTTTCCCATTGGTGGAATTTCCATGGAGACACATGCAGTAATACTGCACAACTTCATGTGAAGTGCACTGTCTCTTGACAATGGCAAGTCTGGGCAAACCACTAGTAACTGAAAATCTTAGAAAGTCTGAAAGTGAGTGAATGAAAATGGGCCTCTCCACATTTGGACAGGGCCTTTCCTTAAGCACACATTTGTGGAAAAAGTAATTATGCGAGACGAATGAACACCCAAAACGGAATGGAAATTTTCTTGTTTAGGCCTGGAACGCTATGGCCTGGAGCCCTGTGGTTCTATCTGGATGAGCAAAGTGTGAGCAGAGATCAAAATAAAACACACACCATTTAGGGAACTGGATACTTAACCAGGTGTGCAGAGTAGTGGCAAACTGTACTTGTGTCAATTTGCTCAAATCCTGTCTTCACAAGAAAGTAAATTCCAGCACGACCAGTGACTAGAGGAGGACACATTTCAAAGGACTTGTAAAAAGTCCAACACTGAATTTAGCCCAACACTGAATTTAGATGAAAAGTGGCAGAGTCTGTTAGTCTTTCAAGTTTTAATAGGAGAAACTCATAACATGTAATAGCTGTACATGAATAGCTTCAGAGCTTTTGGAGAGGTCTAAATCACTATGAGTGAGGGCTTCCCTGACTCACAAAGTTAAAAATAGTAAAACAAACAATTTGAAAAATAAATCAACCAATAAAATACAAACACTAAGTCCAAAGGGTTTCACTGGTTTTAAAACCACTTATGGAATGCACATCTATTGAACAGGCTTACTCTGCATTCTGCTTTACTCAGGCCTGGTACATGAGCAAGTGTGAAAGCAAAATTCAAAATGTTATGTGAAGTGACCATTTCATTGGTGAAACCATGACCCAATAGACATTTTCTCTTTTGAAACTTCGTACATTATCCATATATGTTCTCAAAAGGAAGGAATACACAGGATTTAGGCTGGTTTTTTTCAGTATTTTGTGTTCCACCAGATGTATTTGAAGATCTCCTGTCCTGTATCCACTGCCCAATCCAGAAGGCCACACATAGGACAACCAACATGAGAACTTCACTTCTACAGCCTGATTAAATCCTCATGAGAATATACTTTTCCTTTCATCATCAAAGATTTTTACATCAGATTAACCAGCTCTCTTGCTTTCCCATGTTTTTCCCTGGTTTTTGTACCTTGAAATGGGTATGCACTCTTCTCAGTCTTGATCTCCATCTTCCCCAATATTTCCAAACATATTCATCTGGGAAACATGTAAAGATGTTATTCGGGGCTTGTTTCATTGTTTTCAATATCTGCCCAAGAAATTCAACTTCCACCACTGTCTCTCATATCCAAAGCTCTGTGGTTGCAGAGGATTTCTGCTGAGAAATTTCACGGAAAGCTCTTATACTGCAGGTGAATGATGCCAGCAAGTCTTGACTGAATAGCTTAGGGAACAGGACTCAGCCAAATGACAGACATGACAAGGGAAATGGGTATGCTCAAGGATAGGACATGGCAGAGATCATCTGCCAGGCCCTGGCATATTTCATATCCCATTGAAAGTACATCCATGTGTAGTTTGGCAAGCATTTCCATCCACAAATTCTGAGCAGTAAAGCCTTCAGAGAGAATATTGTGGCATACCAGGCCAAGAATATTCATCCTAGTTAAATCTTGCCCTACAAGGTACTCTGTGCCACTGAGGTCTCCATGGCAACGCCCAGCATTGTGACTCAGGTCTCCTACTGCACACTTGTATCCTAGAGCCTAAAGTCCAGCTCACAATGGTGCTCAGCCAATCACAGCCCAGTGTGGTTGCCTGGCAACCACAAGCTTGTGGATTTCTGTGAAGTGTTTCAGCCCAACTCTGCAGCTTTCCACCTCATACAACCACAGCCATTCCAATCATGCAGTATTTGATTAGCCTCTCTATGTTGCCTCAGAATTTTTTTTACATTTGTAATGATCAAGAAAATTTGACATATTTTGAGAAGTGGAGGGAAGTAATTGGAAAACGTTTTGGTATGTCTGAGGTCTATAGGTTCCAAACTTGACTACCACAGTCTTATAAATTTTCACACCTAGAGCCTAAAATCCCACTCACAGTGATGTTCATCCAATCTCAGCCCAGTGTGGTTGCCTGGCAACCACAAGCCTGTGGATTTCTGTGAACAATTTCAGCCCAACTCGGCAGCTCTCCACCTCATGCAACCACAGCCATTCCAATCATGCAGTATTTGATTCACCTCTCTAAGTTGCCCCCGAATTTTCTTTGATGTTGTGCTGATCAAGCAAATTAGACATATTTTGACATGTGGAGTGAAGTAATCGGCTCTGTCTTTAGCTCTGTTTGTGGTACATGTGGTCCAAACTTGACTAGCCCAGTCTACTCAATTTTCAAACTTAGAAAGCCAAATGTTTAGGGGAGGAAAGAAAATGTCACAATGATTTGGGTGATGCGGAGTTTCTGGTGGCTTGGGAAGCAAACCTGCAAACCACACATGCAATGCCTGCTGGATTACTGCCACCATGGTAGTATCAGTTAGCACTAAAACCCAGCAACCAGAAGATGAGTCCCAAAATGAAAGTGAATCCTTGCAGTGCATGAATATTTGGAGTGCCTGCTTTAACTATCCAGCTTCCTCGGGGTTCACATGTCTGCAATCGCTATTTCAAGGAGGTCTGCAGCCTTTCCAGCATAACCCTGAACACTAAACATGAGGTACTAGCTCAATACCTAAACCAACATAATACTAGATAGCTTATCACCAACAGGTCTTCCCAGAATTCAAATGCAACATGGTGAAAGGGAAACCCTTAGAAACGGGATGCAAATGCCCCTTTCCCTAAAAATCCCAGGTATTTTCTCATGACATGGAATATTTACACTGCACAACTCATGTAGTGAACCCAGGGACCTGGACCAAGTGGGTCTAGTTTTCTGTTGTCCTCTTTTTGGAAACAGAATCTTATGTAGTTGTTGAAAGAGGCCTTGAGAAAATTCGTAGACCTAGTTGGAGTGGAACTCCCAAGGATCCATCAACCTCAGCCCCCAGATGCCTGGGATTATAGGCATGAGCCACAATGCCAAGCATGTTCACAGAGATTCTTACATAATTAGTGAAATCCCACGACTGGTCTATAGGTAGCTTCTGTGCTTCAGGCTTTATGAATATGCCTCTCTTTGTTCTGGCTCCCCTAGTTCAGGTGTCCATTTCTATTGTGATAAGCTCCAAGGCCCCAGGGAAGGGGGTGGCTGCCCTTCCTCTGGTGTGTCCTTGGATGATTATGGCTCAGGTGAACAGGGTTCAAATATATTGGATCCTGTGCATTTGAAAAGGAAATGAGTAAAGATTCATGAGTTAATGTGGACATGCCAGGGAATTGAGGGGCCATGATAGAGGCAAAATTTTAGGCCATGGGCTGAAGGCTGAGGCTTCTGTACCTCTAGCTTCTTGAATAGTGTTCACATGGGCCTGCTGAGCAATTGTGTGCTCTCAAATGTTATTTCATGGGTTTTGTCTTAATTTATTTTGTTTTTTTCCTTTGGTTTTTTACATGGAAGTAACAGTACCATGGTTTGAAGAAGCTGGAGTCTCTTATCTAAGAGAAATGTGAAAAAAGGGACAATTCAGCAGCCCAGAGTTTCTCAAATGCCCCTGCCGTTTTTAAAAAAGTAACAAAGTTGAGCGTGTCATGTCCATGTCTCTTTACAAAAGATTTTACCTCCTATTTGATAGGAATTACTGTTTCTTTGAAAGGTCAACGTGCACTGAAAAAAAGATAATCCCACCTTTCCTCATTCTGCTTGAAACCACATCCTTTGTTAGTTATATTTTCTTTCGCAACAACACTTGGAGATGACTACAGCAAGAGTTTCCCATTGGTGGAATTTCCATGGAGACACATGCAGTAATACTGCACAACTTCATGTGAAGTGCACTGTCCCTTGACAATGGCAAGTCTGGGCAAACCTCTAGTAACTGAAAATCTTAGAAAGTCTGAAAGTGAGTGAATGAAAATGGGCCTCTCCACATTTGGACAGGGCCTCTCCTTAAGCACACATTTGTGGAAAAAGTAATTATGCGAGACGAATGAACACCCAAAACGGAATGGAAATTTTCTTGTTTAGGCCTGGAACGCTGTGGCCTGGAGCCCAGTGGTTCTATCTGGATGAGCAAAGTGTGAGCAGAGATCAAAATAAAACACACACCATTTAGGGAACTGGATACTTAACCAGGTGTGCAGAGTTGTGGCAAACTGTACTTGTGTCAATTTGCTCAAATCCTGTCTTCACAAGAAAGTAAATTCCAGCACGACCAGTGACTAGAGGAGGACACATTTCAAAGGATTTGTAAAAAGTCCAACACTGAATTTAGCCCAACACTGAATTTAGATGAAAAGTGGCAGAGTCTGTTAGTCTTTCAAGTTTTAATAGGAGAAACTTATAACATGTAATAGCTGTTACATGAATACATTCAGAGCTTTTGGAGAGGTCTGAATCACTATGAGTGAGGGCTTCCCTGACTCACAAAGTTAAAAATAGTAAAACAAACAATTTGAAAAATAAATCAACCAATAAAATACAAACACTAAGTCCAAAGGGTTTCTCTCGTTTTAAAACCACTTATGGAATGCACATCTATTGAACAGGCTTACTCTGCATTCTGCTTTATTCAGGCCTGGTACATGAGCAAGTGTGAAAGCAAAATTCAAAATGTTATGTGAGGTGACCATTTCATTGGTGAAACCATGACCCAATAGACATTTTCTCTTTTGAAACTTCGTACATTATCCATATATGTTCTCAAAGGGAAGGAATACACAGGATTTAGGCTGATTTTTTTCAGTATTTTGTGTTCCACCAGATTTATTTGAAGATCTCCTGTCCTGCATCCACTGCCCAATGCAGAAGGCCACACATAGGACAACCAACATGAGAACTTCACTTCTACAGCCTGATTAAATCCTCATGAGAATATACTTTTCCTTTCATCATCAAAGATTTTTACATCAGATTAACCAGCTCTCTTGCTTTCCCATGTTTTTCCCTGGTTTTTGTACCTTGAAATGGGTGTGCACTCTTCTCAGTCTTGATCTCCATCTTCCCCAATATTTCCAAACATATTCATCTGGGAAACATGTAAAGATCTTATTCGGGGCTTGTTTCATTGTTTTCCAATATCTGCCCTTGAAATTCAACTTCCACCACTGTCTCTCATATCCAAAGGTATGTGCTTGCAGAGGATTTCTGCTGAGAAATTTCACAGAAAGCTCTTATACTGCAGGTGAATGATGCCAGCAAGTCTTGACTGAATAGCTTAGGGAACAGGACTCAGCCAAATGACAGACATGACAAGGGAAATGATTATGCTCAAGGATAGGACATGGAAGAGATCATCCGCCAGGCCCTGGCATATTTCATATCTGATTGAAAGTATATCCATGTGTAGATTGGCAAGCATTTCCATCCACAAACTCTGAGGAGTGAAGCCTTCAGAGAGAATATTGTGGCATACCAGGCCAAGAATATTCATCCTAGTTAAATCTTGCCCTACAAGGTCCTCTGTGCCACTGAGGTCTCCATGGCAACGCCCAGCATTGTGACTCAGGTCTCCTACTGCACACTTGTATCCTAGAGCCTAAAGTCCAGCTCACAATGGTGCTCAGCCTATCACAGCCCAGTGTGGTTGCCTGGCAACCACAAGCATGTGGATTTCTGTGAAGTGTTTCAGCCCAACTCTGCAGCTTTCCACCTCATACAGCCACAGCAATTCCAATCATGCAGTATTTGATTAGCCTCTCTATGTTGCCTCAGAATTTTTTTTACAGTTGTAATGATCAAGAAAATTTGACATATTTTGAGAAGTGGAGGGAAGTAATTGGAAATCGTTTTGGTATGTCTGAGGTCTATGGGATCCAAACTTGACTACCACAGTCTTATAAATTTTCACACCTAGAGCCTAAAATCCCCCTCACAGTGATGTTCATCCAATCTCAGCCCAGTGTGGGTGCCTGGCAACCACAAGCCTGTGGATTTCTGTGAACAGTTTCAGCCCAACTCGGCAGCTCTACACCTCATACAACCACAGCCATTCCAATCATGCAGTATTTGATTCACCTCTATAAGTTGCACGCGAATTTTCTTTGATATTGTGGTGATCAAGCAAATTTGACATATTTTGACATGTGGAGGGAAGTAATTGGCTCTGTCTTTAGCTCTGTTTGTGGTACATGTGGTCCAAACTTCACTAGCCCGATCTATTCAATTTTCAAACTTAGAAAGCCAAATCTTCAGGGGAGGAAAGAAAATGCCACAATGATTTGGATTCTGCTGAGTTTCTGTTGGCTTGGGAAGCAAACCTGCAAACCACACATGCAATCCCTGCTGGATTACTGTCACCGTGGTAGTATCAGTTAGCACTAAAAGCCAGCAACCAGAAGATGAGTCCCAAAATGAAAGTGAATCCTTGCAGTGCATGAATATTTGGAGTGCCTGCTTCAACTATCCAGCTTCCTCGGGGTTCACATGTGTGCAATCGCTATTTCAAGGAGGTATGCAGCCATTCGAGCATAACCCTGAACACTAAACATGAGGTACTAGCTCAATACCTAAACCAACATAATACTAGATAGCTTATCACCAGCAGGTCTTCCCAGAATTGAAATGTAACATGGTGAAAGGGAAACCCTTAGAAACGGGATGCAAATGCCCCTTTCCCTAAAAATCCCAGGTATTTTCTCATGGCATGGAATATTTAGACTCCACAACTCATGTAGTGAACCCAGGGACCTGGACCAAGTGTGTCTAGTTTTCTGTTGTCCTCTTTTTGGAAACAGAATCTTACGTAGTTGTTGAAAGAGGCCTTGAGATAAATTCGTAGCCCTAGTTGGAGTGGAACTCCCAAGGATCCATCGACCTCAGCCCCAGATGGCTGGGATTATAGGCATGAGCCACAATGCCAAGCATGTTCACAGAGATTCTTACATAATTAGTGAAATCCCACTGCTGGTCTATAGGTAGATTCTGTGCTTCAGGCTTTAGGAATATGCCTCTCTTTGTTTTGGCTCCCCTTGTTCAGGTGTCCATTTCTATTGTGCTAAGCTCCAAGGCCCCAGGCAAGAGGGGGGGGCTGCCCCTCCTCTGGTTTGTCCTTGGATGATTACAGCCCAGGTTAACAGGGTTCAAATATATTGGATCCTGTGCATTTGAAAAGGAAATGAGTAAAGATTCATGAGTTAATGTTTACATTCCAGGGAATTGAGGGGCCATGATAGAGGCAAAACTTCAGGCCATGGGCTGAAGGCTGAGGCTTCTGTACCTCTAGCTTCTTGAATAGTGTTCACATGGGCCTGCTGAGCAATTGTGGGCTCTCAAATGTTATTTCATGGGTTTTGTCTTAATTTATTTTGTTTTTTCCTTTGGTTTTTTACATGGAAGTAACAGTACCATGGTTTGAAGAAGCTGGAGTCTCTTATCTAAGAGAAATGTGAAAAAAGGGACAATTCAGCAGCCCAGAATTTCTCAAATGCCCCTGCCGTTTTTAAAAAAGTGACATAAAGTTGAGCGTGTCATGTCCATGTCTCTTTACAAAAGATTTTACCTCCTATTTGATAGGAATTACTGTTTCTTTGAAAGGTCAACCTGCACTGAAAAAAAGATAATCCCACCTTTCCACATTCTGCTTGAAACCACATCCTTTGTTAGTTATATTTTCTTACGCAACAACACTTGGAGATGACTACAGCAAGAGTTTCCCATTGGTGGAATTTCCATGGAGACACATGCAGTAATACTGCACAACTTCATGTGAAGTGCACTGTCCCTTGACAATGGCAAGTCTGGGCAAACCTCTAGTAACTGAAAATCTTAGAAAGTCTGAAAGTGAGTGAATGAAAATGGGCCTCTCCACATTTGGACAGGGCCTCTCCTGAAGCACACATTTGTGGAAAAAGTAATTATGCGAGACGAATGAACACCCAAAACGGAATGGAAATTTTCTTGTTTAGGCCTGGAACGCTATGGCCTGGAGCCCAGTGGTTCTATCTGGATGAGCCAAGTGTGAGCAGAGATGAAAATAAAACACACACCATTTAGGGAACTGGATACTTAACCAGGTGTGCAGAGTAGTGGCAAACTGTACTTGTGTCAATTTGCTCAAATCCTGTCTTCACAAGAAAGTAAATTCCAGCACGACCAGTGACTAGAGGAGGACACATTTCAAAGGACTTGTAAAAAGTCCAACACTGAATTTAGCCCAACACTGAATTTAGATGAAAAGTGGCAGAGTCTGTTAGTCTTTCAAGTTTTAATAGGAGAAACTTATAACATGTAATAGCTGTTACATGAATACCTTCAGAGCTTTTGGAGAGGTCTAAATCACTATGAGTGAGGGCTTCCCTGACTCTCAAAGTTAAAAATAGTAAAACAATCAATTTGAAAAATAAATCAACCAATAAAATGCAAACACTAAGTCCAAAGGGTTTCTCTGGTTTTAAAACCACTTAAGGAATGCACATCTATCGAACAGGCTTACTCTGCATTCTACTTTACTCAGGCCTGGTACATGATCATGTGTGAAAGCAAAATTCAAAATGTTATGTGATGTGACCATTTCATTGGTGAAACCATGACACAATAGACATTTTCTCTTTTGAAACTTCGTACATTATCCATATATGTTCTCAAAGGGAAGGAATACACAGGATTTAGGCTGATTTTTTTCAGTATTTTGTGTTCCACCAGATTTATTTGAAGATCTCCTGTCCTGCATCCACTGCCCTATGCAGAAGGCCACACATAGGACAACCAACATGAGAACTTCACTTCTACAGCCTGATTAAATCCTCATGAGAATATACTTTTCCTTTCATCACCAAAGATTTTTACATCAGATTAACCAGTTCTCTTGCTTTCCCATGTTTTTCCCTGGTTTTTGTACCTTGAAATGGGTGTGCACTCTTCTCAGTCTTGATCTCCATCTTCCCCAATATTTCCAAACATATTCATCTGGGAAACATTTAAAGATCTCATTCGGGGCTTGTTTCATTGTTTTCCAATATCTGCCCTTGAAATTCAACTTCCACCACTGTCTCTCATATCCAAAGGTATGTGCTTGCAGAGGATTTCAGCTGAGAATTTTCACAGAAAGCTCTGATACTGCAGGTTAATGATGCCAGCAAGTCTTGACTGAATAGCTTAGGGAACAGGACTCAGCCAAATGACAGACATGACAAGGGAAATGGGTATGCTCAAGGATAGGACATGGCAGAGATCATCTGCCAGGCCCTGGCATATTTCATATCCCATTGAAAGTACATCCTTGTGTAGATTGGCAAGCATTTCCATCCACAAATTCTGAGCAGTGAAGCCTTCAGAGAGAATATTGTGGCATACCAGGCCAAGAATATTCATCCTAGTTAAATCTTGCCCTACAAGGTCCTCTGTGCCACTTAGGTCTCCATGGCAACGCCCAGCATTGTGACTCAGGTCTCCTACTGCACACTTGTATCCTAGAGCCTAAAGTCCAGCTCACAATGGTGCACAGCCAATCACAGCCCAGTGTGGTTGCCTGGCAACCACAAGCTTGTGGATTTCTGTGAAGTGTTTCATCCCAACTCTGCAGCTTTCCACGTCATACAGCCACAGCAATTCCAATCATGCAGTATTTGATTAGCCTCTCTATGTTGCCTCAGAATTTTTTTTACAGTTGTAATGATCAAGAAAATTTGACGTATTTTGAGAAGTGGAGGGAAGTAATTGGAAAACGTTTTGGTATGTCTGAGGTCTATGGGTTCCAAACTTGACTACCACAGTCTTATAAATTTTCACACCTAGAGCCTAAAATCCCCCTCACAGTGATGTTCATCCAATCTCAGCCCAGTGTGGTTGCCTGGCAACCACAAGCCTGTGGATTTCTGTGAACAGTTTCAGCCCAACTCGGCAGCTCTCCACCTCATACAACCACAGCCATTCCAATCATGCAGTATTTGATTCACCTCTCTAAGTTGCCCCCGAATTTTCTTTGATGTTGTGGTGATCAACCAAATTTGACATATTTTGACATGTGGAGGGAAGTAATTGGTTCTGTCTTTAGCTCTGTTTGTGGTACATGTGGTCCAAACTTGACTAGCCCAGTCTATTCAATTTTCAAACTTAGAAAGCCAAATATTCAGGGGAGGAAAGAAAATGCCACAATGATTTGGATTCTGCTGAGTTTCTGTTGGCTTGGGAAGCAAACCTGCAAACCACACATGCAATCCCTGCTGGATTACTGCCACCATGGTAGTATCAGTTAGCACTTAAACCCAGCAACCAGAAGGTGAGTCCCAAAATGAAAGTGAATCCTTGCAGTGCATGAATATTTGGAGTGCCTGCTTCAACTATCCAGCTTCCTCGGGGTTCACATGTCTGCAATCGCTATTTCAAGGAGGTCTGCAGCCATTCCAGCATAACCCTGAACACTAAACATGAGGTACTAGCTCAATACCTAAACCCACATAATACTAGATAGCTTATCACCAACAGGTCTTCCCAGAATTCAAATGCAACATGGTGAAAGGGAAACCCTTAGAAACGGGATGCAAATGCCCCTTTCCCTAAAAATCCCAGGTATTTTCTCATGGCATGGAATATTTACACTGCACAACTCATGTAGTGAACCCAGGGACCTGGACCAAGTGGGTCTACTTTTCTTTTGTCCTCTTTTTGGAAACAGAATCTTATGTAGTTGTTGAAAGAGGCCTTGAGATAAATTCGTAGCCCTACTTGGAGTGGAACTCCCAAGGATCCATCAACCTCAGCCCCCAGATGGCTGGGATTATAGGCATGAGCCACAATGCCAAGCATGTTCACAGAGATTCTTACATAATTAGTGAAATCCCACTGCTGGTCTATAGGTAGCTTCTGTGCTTCAGGCTTTAGGAATATGCCTCTCTTTGTTTTGGCTCCCCTTGTTCAGGTGTCCATTTCTATTGTGATAAGCTCCAAGGCCCCAGGCAAGGGGGGGGGGCTGCCCTTCCTCTGGTGTGTCCTTGGATGATTACAGCCCAGGTTAACAGGGTTCAAATATATTGGATCCTGTGCATTTGAAAAGGAAATGAGTAAAGATTCATGAGTTAATGTGGACATGCCAGGGAATTGAGGGGCCATGATAGAGGCAAAACTTCAGGCCATGGGGTGAAGGCTGAGGCTTCTGTACCTCTATCTTCTTGAATAGTGTTCACATGGGCCTGCTGAGCAATTGTGTGCTCTCAAATGTTATTTCATGGGTTTTGTCTTAATTTATTTTGTTTTTTCCTGTTGGGAGCCGCGTCTGTGATAGCTCGCCTTGCGCGGCGGACGTGCGGCCTGTGGTAAAGAGCAAAGCCTGAGGTAGATTACCCCTCCCATCGAATATGTTAGTTTCCTGCTTACCGCGTAAACAACCCGCTCAACAATATAGTCTGCCTGGCAACTGATGATGTTAGCCAATCAGCTTGCCTTGCTTACTTTAACATGATTGGACACTGTACCCGTATATATACCGGTGCCACCCCTGGGCGGAAGAAGAAGCCCGGAAGTAGAAGCCCAGAAGGAGCCGCGTAGAGCGGACCGGTAGAGGCTTCGGAGCGAAGCCAGGAAGGAGCCGCGGGGAGCGGACCAGAGGAGGCTTCGGCTGGGAGTGATCCCAGGGCAGGCTGTACGGAGAAGGAAAATAAAAGAAAAGGTTGTCCACTGCCAGACTTTGTCGTGTGTCCTTCCTGCCGGCCGACATTTGGAGGCCCGCCCGGGGACTGATCACCCCCGAGACGTGGAAGTGGACAACGCTCCAGTACAGAGCTGCGAGACAGGTGAGTTGGGGATAAGCCTGGGCTCTGGGTGGCGCGCACCTACAGGGCTTTTAGACTCCCCTCAGGCTCACGCGTAAGTGGCGGATTCCTTGGGCCTCACGCGGTGAGTAACATATTAAAAGATGGGAAACATGTTAGGTAGCAACACTAAGAGCAAGGGTGGTTGTGGAGAAAGCTCTCAAGAGCTTACAAAAGTACGCAGGGTATCTGAGCAGGCCCAGTCAGGGAGCTCCCGAGAGGGGTCCGTCAAGGGGAACAAGGATGCTAAGGAGGAGGACGGGGCTCTAGCCTCGGAGTCGTCTGACTCCGAGGACGAGGGAAAGTTGAATGGCAAGGAGGCCAAAGAGACCAGCTGTCAGGAGCCTAAATAGCTCAATAAGGAGTCGCAGGGTTCTTTTCCAGCGTTGCCCCGCGAATTGCGCTCTGCTCAACCTGGTCTGCGGAGGAGTAGAGAGCTCCTGAGCGCTCCCCGGCGCGAGAGGGAGGCGAAGCCTTCCGCCCCACCTTGGGGGCCGTTTCCGGAGGCGATTCCTCGCCACGAGGCGGCCGCCTGGGAGCTCTCTCCCCTTTCGCCAGAACAGGAAGTGATGCACGGGCCCCCATTTTCCGCCCAATCACGGCCGCTGTCTTATGCTCCGCCGCCGGCGGGTCGGTATTTTTACAGGCGGCTTTGGCAGGGGGGACGCTTGTCTCATGAGGTACATCCACCTGGGATAGATAGTGGCCCCTACGGGATATTTCCTGTACAAGTAGCTATGGGCCAGGGACGCAATGTATGGGAGCCTTTTGAGATAAAGCAGATTAGAGAACTTAAAAATGCAGTTACAACCTTTGGGCCGACTGCGCCTTACACCATTGCCATGCTGGAGAATCTGTCTTCTGGCCCCCTCACCCCCGCGGACTGGATTCAGCTGGCAAAGGCGTGTCTGCCCTCGGGCAGTTACCTGGATTGGCGAGCCTGGTACGCAGAGTTCTCTGCAGAGCAGGCTGAGAGAAACGCCAATCGGGGAAACCGGGGGTGGAACAAGGAAATGCTTATGGGAGAAGGTCGGCACGCTGATGACCAGACCCAGTTCCCCGGCGCTGTCTATGAACAAATCAATGCCATAGGGCTCCGCGCCTGGAAACAGGTAAGTGGTGCCGGAACAGCCTCCTTGTGTCTTTCAAAAATAATTCAGGGTACCACAGAGCCATTTGTTGACTTTGTGGCCCGAATGCAAGATGCTGCCGATAAGATATTTCCTGATCCGGGAGTGGCTCAACCGCTGGTAAGACAGCTGATTTTTGAGCAATGTACAAAGGAGTGCAAGGCAGTGATAGCTCCTCATAAGAACAAGGACCTCAACGCCTGGATTAGGATATGCAGAGAGATAGGGGGGCCGCTCTCCAACTCGGGAGTGGCTGCTCTCCTGGCCGCGGCTGTACAGCAGAGGGGACCTTGCGGGTTAGAAGGGGAATGTAAGGCTAAAGGGTGTTTTGCCTGCGGGGAGCCAGGACACATTAAACGTCATTGCCCAAACAATGCAGATGCTAGGCCTCGCCCTAGGAATGAAGAACCATATGTTTGTGGGCGATGCAAAAAGGGATCACACAAAGCTGAGGAGTGTAGGTCGGTCTTTGATGCTCAGGGCAACCGTATTTGTGGACAAGATGCTAGAGAGCCAAAAAACGGCCAGAGGGGGCCCCCTTCACAGGCGGGCCCCCGCCCCAGAGACAGGACAGCTCAGGGTGGCAGCCTTCAACAAGGGCCACCCCTGGGTCAGCAGGTGTGGACCTCAGTGTCGCCTCAGGACTTATATTAGTGCCTGATATGGGTGTTCAAGTGGTTGAAACCACCTTTAAGGGACCGTTACCCGAAAATTCCGTGGGCCTGGTGATCGGGAGATCCTCCACGGCCCTTCGGGGTCTCACAGTAGTCCCAGGGGTCATAGACTCAGACTACACAGGACATATTAAAATTATGGTTCAATCTCTTGTGGGTACTATGGTAATCAATAAAGGAGACAAGATAGCGCAGCTCTTGCTGCTCCCCAGTCTCCACAAGAGATTTCCCTCAAAGCAGAAAATTAGAGAAAGTCAAGGTTTCGGTTCCTCAGGGGAAGTCTTTGAGGGACTCCATATGACACTTGGTAAAAGGCCCATGCTCTCACTTAAGGTCAATGGCAAGAATATAACAGGGCTCCTAGACACAGGAGCTGACCGTTCCATTATCTCCAGAAAGGATTGGCCTTCCAACTGGCCCACCAACACTGCAGATAACACGCTGCAGGGCCTGGGGATGGTGTCAGCTCCTCAGGTTAGTGCTTCAACCCTGCTCTGGTGCGATGAGGAGGGTCATCAGGGCCATTTCCAACCGTTTGTGTTGCAGTTGCCAGTGTCTCTATGGGGAAGGGACATCCTCACTCAGATGGATGTCACGCTTACGTCAAACTGCTCCCCCCAGGCTAAGGATATACTCAGGAACCAGGGATATACCCCCGGCAAAGGCTTGGGCAATGCCCTGCAGGGTCGGACATCCCCAATACCAGTAGAAAACAAAAAAGGTAGGCAAGGATTGGGTTTTTCTTAGGGGCCGCTGAAGAAGCTCTCCTACCCACTTCGATCAAAATCACCTGGAAATCAAATGATCCAGTTTGGGTACCTCAGTGGCCCCTGCCTAAGGAGAAGCTATTAGCCTTGTCAGAAATAGTCAGTACACAACTTAGATTAGGACATATTAAGCCGTCAACCTCCCCATGGAACACCCCCATTTTTATAATTAAGAAAAAGTCTGGCAAGTGGAGGCTGCTCCATGATCTAAGGGCGGTCAACGCGCAGATGCAGCCCCTGGGGGCGGTCCAGAGGGGGCTGCCAGCTCTCTCAGCCATCCCTCAGTCCTGGCCAGTTTATGTTATAGACCTTAGAGACTGTTTCTTCTCAATTCCCCTGCACCCAGAGGACACTCATAGGTTCGCCTTTACTTTGCCCACCATTAACCAAGAAAGCCCTGATCTCAGATACGAGTGGGTAACGTTGCCCCAAGGTATGGCCAACAGTCCCACTATGTGTCAGATTTACCTTGATTCCCTACTGGCCCCCCTACGAAAATCCTTTCCCAAGATAAGATGTATGCATTACATGGACGACCTTTTGCTCAGCGGCAGGGACCCAGAGATGCTAAATAATATGCTCAGCCAGTTGGTCGAGGCCCTGAGACAAGCTAATCTGCATGTTGCCCCCGACAAGATTCAGGGAGGAGAAATGGTGACCTACTTAGGCGCGAGAATCTCCCCTATGCTAGTCTCTCCGCAGAAGGTCACCATTAGGATGGATGGCGTTAGGACCCTAAATGACATGCAAAAGCTATTGGGAGACATTAATTGGATTAGGCCATATTTACATATACCAAATTCAGATCTCAAACCCCTGTTCGACCTTCTGAAGGGAGACCCAGATATAGCCTCCCACAGGAGGCTCACTCCTGAGGCAAGAGCTGCCTTACAGAGAGTGGAAAAAGCCTTAGGTGGGGCTACCTTACACAGAATTGAACCAGGGCGACCCTTTGATGTCTGTTTGCTACAGACTAGTCTACAGCCTACAGCGGTGATTTGGCAGAAAGGACCACTACTGTGGATACACCCTAAGGTCTCACCTGCAAAAGTCATAGAGCATTACCCGGAGGCAGTCGCTTCATTGGCCCTTGAAGCGCATGATAGAGCTGTCCAACATTTTGGCTCAGGACCACAAGCCATCCGAGTACCCTATACCGCCAGCCAGATCAAGACCCTGGCTGCCTGCATAGATACCTGGGCCATTCTGAGATGTGTTTTCCATGGGGATATAAACAATCAATACCCTAAAGACCCTATCTTGTCATTTGTCACTCAGCACCCTATAATTTTTCCAAAGGTTACTGCCTCTGAGCCATTAGTCCCAGCAACTACAATATACACAGATGGCTCCAAGACGGGGATAGGCGCCTATGTGATCCTAGGCAAGCCCCCGGTTACCATACAATTTGAACCAGATCAGCCTCAGGTGGTAGAACTGCAGATCGTTAAAATGATTCTTGAACGGTTCTCAGAAGCCATTAACATTGTCTCCGATTCTAGGTATGTGGTCAATGCTATGCAAGTGCTTGAGACTGCCAGTTTAATTAGATCCACTTCCACAGTGGCTGGACTGTTCCTGTCTATCCAGACATTGCTTCAGAACAGACACCATAAGGTCTTCACCACCCACATAAGAGCACATACATCCCTGCCGGGGCCCATGGCACAGGGGAATGCGGCTGCTGACACTGCCACTCGCCCGTTATGGATTTTTACCTTACTAACACCAATCGAGCGAGCCCGTGCCTTCCATGATAAATTTCATGTTAATGCCAGGACACTAGCAAACCATTTCCATGTTTCTAGAGCAGATGCACGAGATATCGTGCGACTATGTGACTCCTGTGCCACATACAAACCTGCCATACCGATGGGAGTAAACCCTCGAGGTTTGATCCCTGGTGATGTTTGGCAGATGGACATCACACATATACAGGAGTTTGGGACTCTTAAATATGTTCATGTTTCCACAGACACCTGTTCTCACGTCATATTCGCAACAGCAGAAACAGGTGAAAAAGTGTCTAATGTGATCAATCATTGCCTGGCAGCTTGGGCCGCATGGGGTAAACCAAAAATATTAAAAACTGATAATGGACCAGCCTATATAGGCAAAGCCTTCAATGAGTTCTGCAAAATGATGGAGGTTCAATTAAAACATGGTATCCCATACAATCCCCAAGGTCAAGGAATCATTGAGAGGGCTCATAGAAGCCTCAAAGAAATTTTACAAAAACAAAAAGGGGGAGTAGGCCAAGGCCTGGCCCCAAAGGCACGATTATCCATGGCACTATTCACACACAATTTTTTAAATTTAAATAATGATAATCGCTCCCCAGCTGTGGAGCACTGCAACCCTTCCCCCAACCATAAAGGGTGGGTGAAGTGGAAAGATGTCCTGACAGGACAATGGATGGGCCCGGATCCAGTGGTCAGCTGGAACCGAGGCACGGTTTGTGTTTTCCCACAGGAACCGGGACGAGAACCACTGTGGATACCGGAGAGACTGACACGGGCAACAAAGCCCTCGACTGAAGATCAGACCTGCCCTACTGGAGATCCATCACAGACCAACCAATAAGATGAATAGAAATAGCGGTAGCCCGAAATGGACAAGAAGATCCTCAGGCATATGCATGGCTTGCTCAATTGGCCCACGACCGAGTCTAGATATGGCGGGCATCCCTCATTCTCCTCCATAAGGTGACAATACACAGCAGGGTAGGTGAGTCAATGACGGGTAAGAGCGTGCCTCCCCAGCACGACTCGACCTAAGCCAGGCCCTACCCCATCCTGCACGTAAGCCGCTGGACTGTTAGATGCTGCCCAGGTCTAAATTTCTCTCCGAGGGGATTTCTTTACGGAGAGGAAATGAGTGCAAGCTTGTGTGCATCCAGGTTCCATCCAGTTTGTGCCTGGCCCTAGAAAAAGGACGAGGGCCTCAGGGCCTTGGCAGACCATGGCATGGCCAACCAGGGTCTAAGCCAAGGACCTACGGTGGACCTACACATAGGGCATAAGCCTCTGCACCCAGTCCAGGAAGGGCTACGATGCGCACATTCATAAAAAATAAAATAGGGGGAGATGTTGGGAGCCGCGTCTGTGATAGCTCGCCTTGCGTGGCGGACGTGCGGCCTGTGGTAAAGAGCAAAGCCTGAGGTAGATTACCCCTCCCATCGAATATGTTAGTTTCCTGCTTACCGCGTAAACAACCCGCTCAACAATATAGTCTGCCTGGCAACTGATGATGTTAGCCAATCAGCTTGCCTTGCTTACTTTAACATGATTGGACACTGTACCCGTATATATACCGGTGCCACCCCTGGGCGGAAGAAGAAGCCCGGAAGTAGAAGCCCAGAAGGAGCCGCGGAGAGCGGACCGGTAGAGGCTTCGGAGCGAAGCCCGGAAGGAGCCGCGGGGAGCGGACCAGAGGAGGCTTCGGCTGGGAGCGATCCCAGGGCAGGCTGTACGGAGAAGGAAAATAAAAGAAAAGGTTGTCCACTGCCAGACTTTGTCGTGTGTCCTTCCTGCCGGCCGGGAGCGGACATCGACATTTTCCTTTGGTTTTTTACATGGAAGTAACAGTACCATGGTTTGAAGAAGCTGGAGTCTCTTATCTAAGAGAAATGTGAAAAAAGGGACAGTTCAGCAGCCCAGAATTTCTCAAATGCCCCTGCCATTTTTAAAAAAGTGACATAAAGTTGAGCGTGTCATGTCCAAGTCTCTTTACAAAAGATTTTACCTCCTATTGGATAGGAATTACTGTTTTTTGAAAGGTCAACCTGCACTGAAAAAAAGATAATCCCACCTTTCCTCATTCTGCTTGAAACCACATCCTTTGTTAGTTATATTTTCTTACGCAACAACACTTGGAGATGACTACAGCAAGAGTTTCCCATTGGTGGAATTTCCATGGAGACACATGCAGTAATACTGCACAACTTCATGTGAAGTGCACTGTCCCTTGACAATGGCAAGTCTGGGCAAACCTCTAGTAACTGAAAATCTTAGAAAGTGTGAAAGTGAGTGAAGGAAAATGGGCCTCTCCACATTTGGACAGGGCCTCTCCTTAAGCACACATTTGTGGAAAAATAATTATGCGAGACGAATGAACACCCAAAACGGAATGGAAATTTTCTTGTTTAGGCCTGGAACGCTATGGCCTGGAGCCCAGTGGTTCTATCTGGATGAGCAAAGTGTGAGCAGAGATCAAAATAAAACACACACCATTTAGGGAACTGGATACTTAACCAGGTGTGCAGAGTAGTGGCAAACTGTACTTGTGTCAATTTGCTCAAATCCTGTCTTCACAAGAAAGTAAATTCCAGCACGACCAGTGACTAGAGGAGGACACATTTCAAAGGACTTGTAAAAAGTCCAACACTGAATTTAGCCCAACACTGAATTTAGATGAAAAGTGGCAGAGTCTGTTAGTCTTTCAAGTTTTAATAGGACAAACTTATAACATGTAATAGCTGTTACATGAATACATTCAGAGCTTTTGGAGAGGTCTAAATCACTATGAGTGAGGGCTTCCCTGACTCACAAAGTTAAAAATAGTAAAACAAACAATTTGAAAAATAAATCAACCAATAAAATACAAACACTAAGTCCAAAGGGTTTCACTGGTTTTAAAACCACGCATGGAATGCACATCTATTGAACAGGCTTACTCTGCATTCTGCTTTACTCAGGCCTGGTACATGAGCAAGTGTGAAAGCAAAATTCAAAATGTTATGTGAAGTGACCATTTCATTGGTGAAACCATGACCAAATAGACATTTTCTCTTTTGAAACTTCGTACATTATCCATATATGTTCTCAAAGAGAAGGAATACACAGGATTTAGGCTGATTTTTTTCAGTATTTTGTGTTCCACCAGATTTATTTGAAGATCTCCTGTCCTGCATCCACTGCCCAATGCAGAAGGCCACACATAGGCCAACCAACATGAGAACTTCACTTCTACAGCCTGATTAAATCCTCATGAGAATATAGTTTTCCTTTCATCATCAAAGATTTTTACATCAGATTAACCAGCTCTCTTGCTTTCCCATGTTTTTCCCTGGTTTTTGTACCTTGAAATGGGTGTGTACTCTTCTCAGTCTTGATCTCCATCTTCCCCAATATTTCCAAACATATTCATCTGGGAAACATGTAAAGATCTTATTCAGGGCTTGTTTCATTGTTTTCCAATATCTGCCCTTGAAATTCAACTTCCACCACTGTCTCTCATATCCAAAGGTATGTGCTTGCAGAGGATTTCTGCTGAGAAATTTCACAGAAAGCTCTTATACTGCAGTTGAATGATGCCAGCAAGTCTTGACTGAATAGCTTAGGGAACAGGACTCAGCCAAATGACAGACATGACAAGGGAAATGGGTATGCTCAAGGATAGGACATGGCAGAGATCATCTGCCAGGCCCTGGCATATTTCATATCCCATTGAAAGTACATCCATGTGTAGTTTGGCAAGCATTTCCATCCACAAATTCTGAGCAGTAAAGCCTTCAGAGAGAATATTGTGGCATACCAGGCCAAGAATATTCATCCTAGTTAAATCTTGCCCTACAAGGTACTCTGTGCCACTGAGGTCTCCATGGCAACGCCCAGCATTGTGACTCAGGTCTCCTACTGCACACTTGTATCCTAGAGCCTAAAGTCCAGCTCACAATGGTGCTCAGCCAATCACAGCCCAGTGTGGTTGCCTGGCAACCACAAGCTTGTGGATTTCTGTGAAGTGTTTCAGCCCAACTCTCCAGCTTTCTACCTCATACAACCACAGCCATTCCAATCATGCTGTATTTGATTAGCCTCTCTATGTTGCCTCAGAATTTCTTTTACAGTTGTAATGATCAAGAAAATTTTACATATTTTGAGAAGTGGAGGGAAGTAATTGGAAAACGTTTTGGTATGTCTGAGGTCTACGGATTCCAAACTTGACTACCACAGTCTTATAAATTTTCACACCTAGAGCCTAAAATCCCCCTCACAGTGATGTTCATCCAATCTCAGCCCAGTGTGGGTGCCTGGCAACCACAAGCCTGTGGATTTCTGTGAACAGTTTCAGCCCAACTCGGCAGCTCTCCACCTCATACAACCACAGCCATTCCAATCATGCAGTATTTGATTCACCTCTCTAAGTTGCCCCCGAATTTTCTTTGATGTTGTGGTGATCAACCAAATTTGACATATTTTGACATGTGGAGGGAAGTAATTGGCTCTGTCTTTAGCTCTGTTTGTGGTACATGTGGTCCAAACTTGACTAGCCCAGTCTATTCAATTTTCAAACTTAGAAAGCCAAATGTTCAGGGGAGGAAAGAAAATGCCACAATGATTTGGATTCTGCTGAGTTTCTGTTGGCTTGGGAAGCAAACCTGCAAACCACACATGCAATCCCTGCTGGATTACTGCCACCATGGTAGTATCAGTTAGCACTAAAACCCAGCAACCAGAAGATGAGTCCCAAAATGAAAGTGAATCCTTGCAGTGCATGAATATTTGGAGTGCCTGCTTCAACTATCCAGCTTCCTCGGGGTTCACATGTCTGCAATCGCTATTTCAAGGAGGTCTGCAGCCATTCCAGCATAACCCTGAACACTAAACATGAGGTACTAGCTCAATACCTAAACCCACATAATACTAGATAGCTTATCACCAACAGGTCTTCCCAGAATTCAAATGCAACATGGTGAAAGGGAAACCCTTAGAAACGGGATGCAAATGCCCCTTTCCCTAAAAATCCCAGGTATTTTCTCATGGCATGGAATATTTACACTGCACAACTCATGTAGTGAACCCAGGGACCTGGACCAAGTGTGTCTAGTTTTCTGTTGTCCTCTTTTTGGAAACAGAATCTTATGTAGTTGTTGAAAGAGGCCTTGAGATAAATTCGTAGACCTAGTTGGAGTGGAACTCCCAAGGATCCATCAACCTCAGCCACCAGATGGCTGGGATTATAGGCATGAGCCACAATGCCAAGCATGTTCACAGAGATTCTTACATAATTAGTGAAATCCCACTACTGGTCTATATGTAGCTTCTGTGCTTCAGGCTTTAGGAATATGCCTCTTTTTGTTTTGGCTCCCCTTGTTCAGGTGTCCATTTCTATTGTGATAAGCTCCAAGGCCCCAGGCAAGGGGGGGGGCTGCCCTTCCTCTGGTGTGTCCTTGGATGATTACAGCCCAGGTTAACAGGGTTCAAATATATTGGATCCTGTGCATTTGAAAAGGAAATGAGTAAAGATTCATGAGTTAATGTGGACATGCCAGGGAATTGAGGGGCCATGATAGAGGCAAAACTTCAGGCCATGGGGTGAAGGCTGAGGCTTCTGTACCTCTATCTTCTTGAATAGTGTTCACATGGGCCTGCTGAGCAATTGTGCACTCTCAAATGTTATTTCATGGGTTTTGTCTTAATTTATTTTGTTTTTTCCTTTGGTTTTTTACATGAAAGTAACAGTACCATGGCTTGAAGAAGCTGGAGTCTCTTATCTAAGAGAAATGTGAAAAAAGGGACAGTTCAGAAGCCCAGAATTTCTCAAATGCCCCTGCCGTTTTTAAAAAAGTGACATAAAGTTGAGCGTGTCATGTCCATGTTTCTTTACAAAAGATTTTACCTCCTATTTGATAGGAATTACTGTTTTTTGAAAGGTCAACCTGCACTGAAAAAAAGATAATCCCACCTTTCCTCATTCTGCTTGAAACCACATCCTTTGTTAGTTATATTTTCTTACGCAACAACACTTGGAGATGACTACAGCAAGAGTTTCCCATTGCTGGAATTTCCATGGAGACACATGCAGTAATACTGCACAACTTCATGTGAAGTGCACTGTCCATGACAATGGCAAGTCTGGGCAAACCTCTAGTAACTGAAAATCTTAGAAAGTGTGAAAGTGAGTGAATGAAAATGGGCCTCTCCACATTTGGACAGGCCCTCTCCGTAAGCACACATTTGTGGAAAAAGTAATTATGCGAGACGAATGAACACCCAAAACGGAATGGAAATTTTCTTGTTTAGGCCTGGAACGCTATGGCCTGGAGCCCTGTGGTTCTATCTGGATGAGCAAAGTGTGAGCAGAGATCAAAATAAAACACACACCATTTAGGGAACTGGATACTTAACCAGGTGTGCAGAGTAGTGGCAAATTGTACTTGTGTCAATTTGCTCAAATCCTGTCTTCACAAGAAAGTAAATTCCATCACGACCAGTGACTAGAGGAGGCCACATTTCAAAGGACTTGTAAAAGATCCAACACTGAATTTAACCCAACACTGAATTTAGATGAAAAGTGGCAGAGTCTGTTAGTCTTTCAAGTTTTAATAGGACAAACTTATAACATGTAATAGCTGTTACATGAATACCTTCAGAGCTTTTGGAGAGATCTAAATCACTATGAGTGAGGGCTTCCCTGACTCACAAAGTTAAAAATAGAAAAACAAACAATTTGAAAACTAAATCAACGAATAAAATACAAACACTAAGTCCAAATGGTTTCACTGGTTTTAAAACCACGCATGGAATGCACATCTATTGAACAGGCTTACTCTGCATTCTGCTTTACTCAGAGCTGGTATATGAGCAAGTGTGAAAGCAAAATTCAAAATGTTATGTGAAGTGACCATTTCATTGGTGAAACCATGACCCAATAGACATTTTCTCTTTTGAAACTTCGTACATTATCCATATATGTTCTCAAAGGGAAGGAATACACAGGATTTAGGCTGATTTTTTTCAGTATTTTGTGTTCCACCAGATTTATTTGAAGATCTCCTGTCCTGCATCCACTGCCCAATGCAGAGGGCCACACATAGGCCAACCAACATGAGAACTTCACTTCTACAGCCTGATTAAATCCTCATGAGAATATAGTTTTCCTTTCATCATCAAAGATTTTTACATCAGATTAACCAGCTCTCTTGCTTTCCCATGTTTTTCCCTGGTTTTTGTACCTTGAAATGGGTGTGCACTCTTCTCAGTCTTGATCTCCATCTTCCCCAATATTTCCAAACATATTCATCTGGGAAACATGTAAAGATCTTATTCAGGGCTTGTTTCATTGTTTTCCAATATCTGCCCTTGAAATTCAACTTCCACCACTGTCTCTCATATCCAAAGGTATGTGCTTGCAGAGGATTTCTGCTGAGAAATTTCACAGAAAGCTCTTATACTGCAGTTGAATGATGCCAGCAAGTCTTGACTGAATAGCTTAGGGAACAGGACTCAGCCAAATGACAGACATGACAAGGGAAATGGGTATGCTCAAGGATAGGACATGGCAGAGATCATCTGCCAGGCCCTGGCATATTTCATATCCCATTGAAAGTACATCCATGTGTAGTTTGGCAAGCATTTCCATCCACAAATTCTGAGCAGTGAAGCCTTCAGAGAGAATATTGTGGCATACCAGGCCAAGAATATTCATCCTAGTTAAATCTTGCCCTACAAGGTCCTCTGTGCCACTGAGGTCTCCATGGCAACTCCCAGCATTGTGACTCAGGTCTCCTACTGCACACTTGTATCCTAGAGCCTAAAGTCCAGCTCACAATGGTGCTCAGCCAATCACAGCCCAGTGTGGTTGCCTGGCAACCACAAGCTTGTGGATTTCTGTGAAGTGTTTCAGCCCAACTCTCCAGCTTTCCACCTCATACAACCACAGCCATTCCAATCATGCTGTATTTGATTAGCCTCTCTATGTTGCCTCAGAATTTTTTTTACAGTTGTAATGATCAAGAAAATTTGACATATTTTGAGAAGTGGAGGGAAGTAATTGGAAAACGTTTTGGTATGTCTGAGGTCTACGGGTTCCAAACTTGACTACCACAGTCTTATAAATTTTCACACCTAGAGCCTAAAATCCCCCTCACAGTGATGTTCATCCAATCTCAGCCCAGTGTGGTTGCCTGACAACCACAAGCCTGTGGATTTCTGTGAACAGTTTCAGCCCAACTCGGCAGCTCTCCACCTCATACAACCACAGCCATTCCAATCATGCAGTATTTGATTCACCTCTCTAAGTTGCCCCCGAATTTTCTTTGATGTTGTGGTGATCAACCAAATTTGACATATTTTGACATGTGGAGGGAAGTAATTGGCTCTGTCTTTAGCTCTGTTTGTGGTACATGTGGTCCAAACTTGACTAGCCCAGTCTATTCATTTTTCAAACTTAGAAAGCCAAATGTTCAGGGGAGGAAAGAAAATGCCACAATGATTTGGGTTCTGCGGAGTTTCTGGTGGCTTGGGAAGCAAACCTGCAAACCACACATGCAATCCCTGCTGGATTACTGCCACCATGGTAGTATCAGTTAGCACTAAAACCCAGCAACCAGAAGATGAGTCCCAAAATGAAAGTGAATCCTTGCAGTGCATGAATATTTGGAGTGCCTGCTTCAACTATCCTGCTTCCTCGGGGTTCACATGTCTGCAATCGCTATTTCAAGGAGGTCTGCAGCCATTCCAGGATAACCCTGAACACTAAACATGAGGTACTAGCTCAATACCTAAACCCACATAGTACTAGATAGCTTATCACCAACAGGTCTTCCCAGAATTCAAATGCAACATGGTGAAAGGGAAACCCTTAGAAACGGGATGCAAATGCCCCTTTCCCTAAAAATCCCAGGTATTTTCTCATGGCATGGAATATTTACACTGCACAACTCATGTAGTGAACCCAGGGACCTGGACCAAGTGTGGCTAGTTTTCTGTTGTCCTCTTTTTGGAAACAGAATCTTATGTAGTTGTTGAAAGAGGCCTTGAGATAAATTCGTAGACCTAGTTGGAGTGGAACTCCCAAGGATCCATCAACCTCAGCCACCAGATGGCTGGGATTATAGGCATGAGCCACAATGCCAAGCATGTTCACAGAGATTCTTACATAATTAGTGAAATCCCACTACTGGTCTATATGTAGCTTCTGTGCTTCAGGCTTTAGGAATATGCCTCTTTTTGTTTTGGCTCCCCTTGTTCAGGTGTCCATTTCTATTGTGATAAGCTCCAAGGCCCCAGGCAAGGGGGGGGGCTGCCCTTCCTCTGGTGTGTCCTTGGATGATTACAGCCCAGGTTAACAGGGTTCAAATATATTGGATCCTGTGCATTTGAAAAGGAAATGAGTAAAGATTCATGAGTTAATGTGGACATGCCAGGGAATTGAGGGGCCATGATAGAGGCAAAACTTCAGGCCATGGGGTGAAGGCTGAGGCTTCTGTACCTCTATCTTCTTGAATAGTGTTCACATGGGCCTGCTGAGCAATTGTGCACTCTCAAATGTTATTTCATGGGTTTTGTCTTAATTTATTTTGTTTTTTCCTTTGGTTTTTTACATGAAAGTAACAGTACCATGGCTTGAAGAAGCTGGAGTCTCTTATCTAAGAGAAATGTGAAAAAAGGGACAGTTCAGAAGCCCAGAATTTCTCAAATGCCCCTGCCGTTTTTAAAAAAGTGACATAAAGTTGAGCGTGTCATGTCCATGTTTCTTTACAAAAGATTTTACCTCCTATTTGATAGGAATTACTGTTTTTTGAAAGGTCAACCTGCACTGAAAAAAAGATAATCCCACCTTTCCTCATTCTGCTTGAAACCACATCCTTTGTTAGTTATATTTTCTTACGCAACAACACTTGGAGATGACTACAGCAAGAGTTTCCCATTGCTGGAATTTCCATGGAGACACATGCAGTAATACTGCACAACTTCATGTGAAGTGCACTGTCCATGACAATGGCAAGTCTGGGCAAACCTCTAGTAACTGAAAATCTTAGAAAGTGTGAAAGTGAGTGAATGAAAATGGGCCTCTCCACATTTGGACAGGCCCTCTCCGTAAGCACACATTTGTGGAAAAAGTAATTATGCGAGACGAATGAACACCCAAAACGGAATGGAAATTTTCTTGTTTAGGCCTGGAACGCTATGGCCTGGAGCCCTGTGGTTCTATCTGGATGAGCAAAGTGTGAGCAGAGATCAAAATAAAACACACACCATTTAGGGAACTGGATACTTAACCAGGTGTGCAGAGTAGTGGCAAATTGTACTTGTGTCAATTTGCTCAAATCCTGTCTTCACAAGAAAGTAAATTCCAGCACGACCAGTGACTAGAGGAGGCCACATTTCAAAGGACTTGTAAAAGATCCAACACTGAATTTAACCCAACACTGAATTTAGATGAAAAGTGGCAGAGTCTGTTAGTCTTTCAAGTTTTAATAGGACAAACTTATAACATGTAATAGCTGTTACATGAATACCTTCAGAGCTTTTGGAGAGATCTAAATCACTATGAGTGAGGGCTTCCCTGACTCACAAAGTTAAAAATAGAAAAACAAACAATTTGAAAACTAAATCAACGAATAAAATACAAACACTAAGTCCAAATGGTTTCACTGGTTTTAAAACCACGCATGGAATGCACATCTATTGAACAGGCTTACTCTGCATTCTGCTTTACTCAGAGCTGGTATATGAGCAAGTGTGAAAGCAAAATTCAAAATGTTATGTGAAGTGACCATTTCATTGGTGAAACCATGACCCAATAGACATTTTCTCTTTTGAAACTTCGTACATTATCCATATATGTTCTCAAAGGGAAGGAATACACAGGATTTAGGCTGATTTTTTTCAGTATTTTGTGTTCCACCAGATTTATTTGAAGATCTCCTGTCCTGCATCCACTGCCCAATGCAGAGGGCCACACATAGGCCAACCAACATGAGAACTTCACTTCTACAGCCTGATTAAATCCTCATGAGAATATAGTTTTCCTTTCATCATCAAAGATTTTGACATCAGATTAACCAGCTCTCTTGCTTTCCCATGTTTTTCCCTGGTTTTTGTACCTTGAAATGGGTGTGCACTCTTCTCAGTCTTGATCTCCATCTTCCCCAATATTTCCAAACATATTCATCTGGGAAACATGTAAAGATCTTATTCAGGGCTTGTTTCATTGTTTTCCAATATCTGCCCTTGAAATTCAACTTCCACCACTGTCTCTCATATCCAAAGGTATGTGCTTGCAGAGGATTTCTGCTGAGAAATTTCACAGAAAGCTCTTATACTGCAGTTGAATGATGCCAGCAAGTCTTGACTGAATAGCTTAGGGAACAGGACTCAGCCAAATGACAGACATGACAAGGGAAATGGGTATGCTCAAGGATAGGACATGGCAGAGATCATCTGCCAGGCCCTGGCATATTTCATATCCCATTGAAAGTACATCCATGTGTAGTTTGGCAAGCATTTCCATCCACAAATTCTGAGCAGTGAAGCCTTCAGAGAGAATATTGTGGCATACCAGGCCAAGAATATTCATCCTAGTTAAATCTTGCCCTACAAGGTCCTCTGTGCCACTGAGGTCTCCATGGCAACGCCCAGCATTGTGACTCAGGTCTCCTACTGCACACTTGTATCCTAGAGCCTAAAGTCCAGCTCACAATGGTGCTCAGCCAATCACAGCCCAGTGTGGTTGCCTGGCAACCACAAGCTTGTGGATTTCTGTGAAGTGTTTCAGCCCAACTCTCCAGCTTTCCACCTCATACAACCACAGCCATTCCAATCATGCTGTATTTGATTAGCCTCTCTATGTTGCCTCAGAATTTTTTTTACAGTTGTAATGATCAAGAAAATTTGACATATTTTGAGAAGTGGAGGGAAGTAATTGGAAAACGTTTTGGTATGTCTGAGGTCTACGGGTTCCAAACTTGACTACCACAGTCTTATAAATTTTCACACCTAGAGCCTAAAATCCCCCTCACAGTGATGTTCATCCAATCTCAGCCCAGTGTGGTTGCCTGACAACCACAAGCCTGTGGATTTCTGTGAACAGTTTCAGCCCAACTCGGCAGCTCTCCACCTCATACAACCACAGCCATTCCAATCATGCAGTATTTGATTCACCTCTCTAAGTTGCCCCCGAATTTTCTTTGATGTTGTGGTGATCAACCAAATTTGACATATTTTGACATGTGGAGGGAAGTAATTGGCTCTGTCTTTAGCTCTGTTTGTGGTACATGTGGTCCAAACTTGACTAGCCCAGTCTATTCATTTTTCAAACTTAGAAAGCCAAATGTTCAGGGGAGGAAAGAAAATGCCACAATGATTTGGGTTCTGCGGAGTTTCTGGTGGCTTGGGAAGCAAACCTGCAAACCACACATGCAATCCCTGCTGGATTACTGCCACCATGGTAGTATCAGTTAGCACTAAAACCCAGCAACCAGAAGATGAGTCCCAAAATGAAAGTGAATCCTTGCAGTGCATGAATATTTGGAGTGCCTGCTTCAACTATCCAGCTTCCTCGGGGTTCACATGTCTGCAATCGCTATTTCAAGGAGGTCTGCAGCCATTCCAGGATAACCCTGAACACTAAACATGAGGTACTAGCTCAATACCTAAACCCACATAGTACTAGATAGCTTATCACCAACAGGTCTTCCCAGAATTCAAATGCAACATGGTGAAAGGGAAACCCTTAGAAACGGGATGCAAATGCCCCTTTCCCTAAAAATCCCAGGTATTTTCTCATGGCATGGAATATTTACACTGCACAACTCATGTAGTGAACCCAGGGACCTGGACCAAGTGTGGCTAGTTTTCTGTTGTCCTCTTTTTGGAAACAGAATCTTATGTAGTTGTTGAAAGAGGCCTTGAGATAAATTCGTAGCCCTAGTTGGAGTGGAACTCCCAAGGATCCATCAACCTCAGCCCCCAGATGGCTGGGATTATAGGCATGAGCCACAATGCCAAGCATGTTCACAGAGATTCTTACATAATTAGTGAAACCCCACTACTGGTCTATAGGTAGCTTCTGTGCTTCAGGCTTTAGGAATATGCCTCTCTTTGTTTTGGCTCCCCTTGTTCAGGTGTCCATTTCTATTGTGATAAGCTCCAAGGCCCCAGGCAAGGGGGTGGCTGCCCTTCCTATGGTGTGTCCTTGGATGATTAAGGCCCAGGTGAACAGGGTTCAAATATATTGGATCCTGTGCATTTGAAAAGCAAATGAATAAAGATTCATGAGTTAATGTGGACATGCCAGGGAATTGAGGGGCCATGATAGAGGCAAAACTTCAGGCCATGGGCTGAAGGCTGAGGCTTCTGTACCTCTAGCTTCTTGAATAGTGTTCACATGGGCCTGCTGAGCAATTGTGTGCTCTCAAATGTTATTTCATGGGTTTTGTCTTAATTTATTTTTTTTTCCTTTGGTTTTTTACATGGAAGTAACAGTACCATGGTTTGAAGAAGCAGGAGTCTCTTATCTAAGAGAAATGTGAAAAAAGGGACAGTTCAGCAGCCCAGAATTTCTCAAATGCCCCTGCCGTTTTTAAAAAAGTGACATAAAGTTGAGCGTGTCATGTCCATGTCTCTTTACAAAAGATTTTACCTCCTATTTGATAGGAATTACTCTTTTTTGAAAGGTCAACCTGCACTGAAAAAAAGATAATCCCACCTTTCCTCATTCTGCTTGAAACCACATCCTTTGTTAGTTATATTTTCTTATGCAACAACACTTGGAGATGACTACAGCAAGAGTTTCCCATTGGTGGAATTTCCATGGAGACACATGCAGTAATACTGCACAACTTCATGTGAAGTGCACTGTCCCTTGACAATGGCAAGTCTGGGCAAACCTCTAGTAACTGAAAATCTTAGAAAGTCTGAAAGTGAGTGAATGAAAATGGGCCTCTCCACATTTGGACAGGGCCTCTCCTTAAGCACACATTTGTGGAAAAAGTAATTATGCGAGACGAATGAACACCCAAAACGGAATGGAAATTTTCTTGTTTAGGCCTGGAACGCTATGGCCTGGAGCCCAGTGGTTCTATCTGGATGAGCAAAGTGTGAGCAGAGATCAAAATAAAACACACACCATTTAGGGAACTGGATACTTAACCAGGTGTGCAGAGTAGTGGCAAACTGTACTTGTGTCAATTTGCTCAAATCCTGTCTAAACAAGAAAGTAAATTCCAGCACGACCAGTGACTAGAGGAGGACACATTTCAAAGGACTTGTAAAAAGTCCAACACTGAATTTAGCCCAACACTGAATTTAGATGAAAAGTGGCAGAGTCTGTTAGTCTTTCAAGTTTTAATAGGACAAACTTATAACATGTAATAGCTGTTACATGAATACCTTCAGAGCTTTTGGAGAGATCTAAATTACTATGAGTGAGGGCTTCCCTGACTCACAAAGTTAAAAATAGTAAAACAAACAATTTGAAAAATAAATCAACCAATAAAATACAAACACTAAGTCCAAAGGGTTTCACTGGTTTTAAAACAACGTATGGAATGCACATCTATTGAACAGGCTTACTCTGCATTCTGCTTTACTCAGGCCTGGTACATGAGCAAGTGTGAAAGCAAAATTCAAAATGTTATGTGAAGTGACCATTTCATTGGTGAAACCATGACCCAATAGACATTTTCTCTATTGAAAGTTCGTACATTATCCATATATGTTCTCAAAGGGAAGGAATACACAGGATTTAGGCTGATTTTTTTTCAGTATTTTGTGTTCCACCAGATTTATTTGAAGATCTCCTGTCCTGCATCCACTGCCCAATGCAGAGGGCCACACATAGGCCAACCAACATGAGAACTTCACTTCTACAGCCTGATTAAATCCTCATGAGAATATACTTGTCCTTTCATCATCAAAGATTTTTACATCAGATGAACCAGCTCTCTTGCTTTCCCATGTTTTTCCCTGGTTTTTGTACCTTGAAATGGGTGTGCACTCTTCTCAGTCTTGATTTCCATCTTCCCCAATATTTCCAAACATATTCATCTGGGAAACATGTAAAGATCTTATTCAGGGCTTGTTTCATTGTTTTCCAATATCTGCCCTTGAAATTCAACTTCCACCACTGTCTCTCATATCCAAAGGTATGTGCTTGCAGAGGATTTCTGCTGAGAAATTTCACAGAGAGCTCTTATACTGCAGTTGAATAATGCCAGCAAGTCTTGACTGAATAGCTTAGGGAACAGGACTCAGCCAAATGACAGACATGACAAGGGAAATGGGTATGCTCAAGGATAGGACATGGCAGAGATCATCTGCCAGGCCCTGGCATATTTCATATCCCATTGAAAGTACATCCATGTGTAGTTTGGCAAGCATTTCCATCCACAAATTCTGAGCAGTGAAGCCTTCAGAGAGAATATTGTGGCATACCAGGCCAAGAATATTCATCCTAGTTAAATCTTGCCCTACAAGGTCCTCTGTGCCACTGAGGTCTCCATGGCAACGCCCAGCATTGTTACTCAGGTCTCCTACTGCACACTTGTATCCTAGAGCCTAAAGTCCAGCTCACAATGGTGCTCAGCAAATCACAGCCCAGTGTGGTTGCCTGGCAACCACAAGCTTGTGGATTTCTGTGAAGTGTTTCAGCCCAACTCTCCAGCTTTCCACCTCATACAACCACAGCCATTCCAATCATGCTGTATTTGATTAGCCTCTCTATGTTGCCTCAGAATTTTTTTTACAGTTGTAATGATCAAGAAAATTTGACATATTTTGAGAAGTGGAGGGAAGTAATTGGAAAACGTTTTGGTATGTCTGAGGTCTACGGGTTCCAAACTTGACTACCACAGTCTTATAAATTTTCACAACTAGAGCCTAAAATCCCCCTCACAGTGATGTTCATCCAATCTCAGCCCAGTGTGGTTGCCTGACAACCACAAGCCTGTGGATTTCTGTGAACAGTTTCAGCCCAACTCGGCAGCTCTCCACCTCATACAACCACAGCCATTCCAATCATGCAGTATTTGATTAGCCTCTCTAAGTTGCCCCCGAATTTTCTTTGATGTTGTGGTGATCAACCAAATTTGACATATTTTGACATGTGGAGGGAAGTAATTGGCTCTGTCTTTAGCTCTGTTTGTGGTACATGTGGTCCAAACTTGACTAGCCCAGTCTATTCAACTTTCAAACTTAGAAAGCCAAATGTTCAGGGGAGGAAAGAAAATGCCACAATGATTTGGGTTCTGCGGAGTTTCTGGTGGCTTGGGAAGCAAACCTGCAAACCACACATGTAATCCCTGCTGGATTACTGCCACCGTGGTAGTATCAGTTAGCACTAAAAGCCAGCAACCAGAAGATGAGTCCCAAAATGAAAGTGAATCCTTGCAGTGCATGAATATTTGGAGTGCCTGCTTCAACTATCCAGCTTCCTCGGGGTTCACATGTCTGCAATCGCTATTACAAGGAGGTCTGCAGCCATTCCAGCATAACCCTGAACACTAAACATGAGGTACTAGCTCAATACCTAAACCCACATAATACTAGATAGCTTATCACCAACAGGTCTTCCCAGAATTCAAATGCAACATGGTGAAAGGGAAACCCTTAGAAACGGGATGCAAATGCCCCTTTCCCTAAAAATCCCAGGTATTTTCTCATGGCATGGAATATTTACATTGCACAACTCATGTAGTGAACCCAGGGACCTGGACCAAGTGTGTCTAGTTTTCTGTTGTCCTCTTTTTGGAAACAGAATCTTATGTAGTTGTTGAAAGAGGCCTTGAGATAAATTCGTAGCCCTAGTTGGAGTGGAACTCCCAAGGATCCATCAACCTCAGCCCCCAGATGGCTGGGATTATAGGCATGAGCCACAATGCCAAGCATGTTCACAGAGATTCTTACATAATTAGTGAAACCCCACTACTGGTCTATAGGTAGCTTCTGTGCTTCAGGCTTTAGGAATATGCCTCTCTTTGTTTTGGCTCCCCTTGTTCAGGTGTCCATTTCTATTGTGATAAGCTCCAAGGCCCCAGGCAAGGGGGTGGCTGCCCTTCCTCTGGTGTGTCCTTGGATGATTAAGGCCCAGGTGAACAGGGTTCAAATATATTGGATCCTGTGCATTTGAAAAGCAAATGAATAAAGATTCATGAGTTAATGTGGACATGCCAGGGAATTGAGGGGCCATGATAGAGGCAAAACTTCAGGCCATGGGCTGAAGGCTGAGGCTTCTGTACCTCTAGCTTCTTGAATAGTGTTCACATGGGCCTGCTGAACAATTGTGTGCTCTCAAATGTTATTTCATGGGTTTTGTCTTAATTTATTTTTTTTTCCTTTTGTTTTTTACATGGAAGTAACAGTACCATGGTTTGAAGAAGCAGGAGTCTCTTATCTAACAGAAATGTGAAAAAAGGGACATTTCAGCAGCCCAGAATTTCTCAAATGCCCCTGCCGTTTTTAAAAAAGTGACATAAAGTTGAGCGTGTCATGTCCATGTTTCTTTACAAAATATTTTACCTCCTATTTGATAGGAATTACTCTTTTTTGAAAGGTCAACCTGCACTGAAAAAAAGATAATCCCACCTTTCCTCATTCTGCTTGAAACCACATCCTTTGTTAGTTATATTTTCTTATGCAACAACACTTGGAGATGACTACAGCAAGAGTTTCCCATTGGTGGAATTTCCATGGAGACACATGCAGTAATACTGCACAACTTCATGTGAAGTGCACTGTCCCTTGACAATGGCAAGTCTGGGCAAACCTCTAGTAACTGAAAATCTTAGAAAGTCTGAAAGTGAGTGAATGAAAATGGGCCTCTCCACATTTGGACAGGGCCTCTCCTTAAGCACACATTTGTGGAAAAAGTAATTATGCGAGACGAATGAACACCCAAAACAGAATGGAAATTTTCTTGTTTAGGCCTGGAACGCTATGGCCTGGAGCCCAGTGGTTCTATCTGGATGAGCAAAGTGTGAGCAGAGATCAAAATAAAACACACACCATTTAGGGAACTGGATACTTAACCAGGTGTGCAGAGTAGTGGCAAACTGTACTTGTGTCAATTTGCTCAAATCCTGTCTAAACAAGAAAGTAAATTCCAGCACGACCAGTGACTAGAGGAGGACACATTTCAAAGGACTTGTAAAAAGTCCAACACTGAATTTAGCCCAACACTGAATTTAGATGAAAAGTGGCAGAGTCTGTTAGTCTTTCAAGTTTTAATAGGACAAACTTATAACATGTAATAGCTGTTACATGAATACCTTCAGAGCTTTTGGAGAGATCTAAATTACTATGAGTGAGGGCTTCCCTGACTCACAAAGTTAAAAATAGTAAAACAAACAATTTGAAAAATAAATCAACCAATAAAATACAAACACTAAGTCCAAAGGGTTTCACTGGTTTTAAAACAACGTATGGAATGCACATCTATTGAACAGGCTTACTCTGCATTCTGCTTTACTCAGGCCTGGTACATGAGCAAGTGTGAAAGCAAAATTCAAAATGTTATGTGAAGTGACCATTTCATTGGTGAAACCATGACCCAATAGACATTTTCTCTATTGAAAGTTCGTACATTATCCATATATGTTCTCAAAGGGAAGGAATACACAGGATTTAGGCTGATTTTTTTTCAGTATTTTGTGTTCCACCAGATTTATTTGAAGATCTCCTGTCCTGCATCCACTGCCCAATGCAGAGGGCCACACATAGGCCAACCAACATGAGAACTTCACTTCTACAGCCTGATTAAATCCTCATGAGAATATACTTGTCCTTTCATCATCAAAGATTTTTACATCAGATGAACCAGCTCTCTTGCTTTCCCATGTTTTTCCCTGGTTTTTGTACCTTGAAATGGGTGTGCACTCTTCTCAGTCTTGATTTCCATCTTCCCCAATATTTCCAAACATATTCATCTGGGAAACATGTAAAGATCTTATTCAGGGCTTGTTTCATTGTTTTCCAATATCTGCCCTTGAAATTCAACTTCCACCACTGTCTCTCATATCCAAAGGTATGTGCTTGCAGAGGATTTCTGCTGAGAAATTTCACAGAGAGCTCTTATACTGCAGTTGAATGATGCCAGCAAGTCTTGACTGAATAGCTTAGGGAACAGGACTCAGCCAAATGACAGACATGACAAGGGAAATGGGTATGCTCAAGGATAGGACATGGCAGAGATCATCTGCCAGGCCCTGGCATATTTCATATCCCATTGAAAGTACATCCATGTGTAGTTTGGCAAGCATTTCCATCCACAAATTCTGAGCAGTGAAGCCTTCAGAGAGAATATTGTGGCATACCAGGCCAAGAATATTCATCCTAGTTAAATCTTGCCCTACAAGGTCCTCTGTGCCACTGAGGTCTCCATGGCAACGCCCAGCATTGTTACTCAGGTCTCCTACTGCACACTTGTATCCTAGAGCCTAAAGTCCAGCTCACAATGGTGCTCAGCAAATCACAGCCCAGTGTGGTTGCCTGGAAACCACAAGCTTGTGGATTTCTGTGAAGTGTTTCAGCCCAACTCTCCAGCTTTCCACCTCATACAACCACAGCCATTCCAATCATGCTGTATTTGATTAGCCTCTCTATGTTGCCTCAGAATTTTTTTTACAGTTGTAATGATCAAGAAAATTTGACATATTTTGAGAAGTGGAGGGAAGTAATTGGAAAACGTTTTGGTATGTCTGAGGTCTACGGGTTCCAAACTTGACTACCACAGTCTTATAAATTTTCACAACTAGAGCCTAAAATCCCCCTCACAGTGATGTTCATCCAATCTCAGCCCAGTGTGGTTGCCTGACAACCACAAGCCTGTGGATTTCTGTGAACAGTTTCAGCCCAACTCGGCAGCTCTCCACCTCATACAACCACAGCCATTCCAATCATGCAGTATTTGATTAGCCTCTCTAAGTTGCCCCCGAATTTTCTTTGATGTTGTGGTGATCAACCAAATTTGACATATTTTGACATGTGGAGGGAAGTAATTGGCTCTGTCTTTAGCTCTGTTTGTGGTACATGTGGTCCAAACGTGACTAGCCCAGTCTATTCAACTTTCAAACTTAGAAAGCCAAATGTTCAGGGGAGGAAAGAAAATGCCACAATGATTTGGGTTCTGCGGAGTTTCTGGTGGCTTGGGAAGCAAACCTGCAAACCACACATGCAATCCCTGCTGGATTACTGCCACCGTGGTAGTATCAGTTAGCACTAAAAGCCAGCAACCAGAAGATGAGTCCCAAAATGAAAGTGAATCCTTGCAGTGCATGAATATTTGGAGTGCCTGCTTCAACTATCCAGCTTCCTCGGGGTTCACATGTCTGCAATCGCTATTTCAAGGAGGTCTGCAGCCATTCCAGCATAACCCTGAACACTAAACATGAGGTACTAGCTCAATACCTAAACCCACATAATACTAGATAGCTTATCACCAACAGGTCTTCCCAGAATTCAAATGCAACATGGTGAAAGGGAAACCCTTAGAAACGGGATGCAAATGCCCCTTTCCCTAAAAATCCCAGGTATTTTCTCATGGCATGGAATATTTACATTGCACAACTCATGTAGTGAACCCAGGGACCTGGACCAAGTGTGTCTAGTTTTCTGTTGTCCTCTTTTTGGAAACAGAATCTTATGTAGTTGTTGAAAGAGGCCTTGAGATAAATTCGTAGCCCTAGTTGGAGTGGAACTCCCAAGGATCCATCAACCTCAGCCCCCAGATGGCTGGGATTATAGGCATGAGCCACAATGCCAAGCATGTTCACAGAGATTCTTACATAATTAGTGAAACCCCACTACTGGTCTATAGGTAGCTTCTGTGCTTCAGGCTTTAGGAATATGCCTCTCTTTGTTTTGGCTCCCCTTGTTCAGGTGTCCATTTCTATTGTGATAAGCTCCAAGGCCCCAGGCAAGGGGGTGGCTGCCCTTCCTCTGGTGTGTCCTTGGATGATTAAGGCCCAGGTGAACAGGGTTCAAATATATTGGATCCTGTGCATTTGAAAAGCAAATGAATAAAGATTTATGAGTTCATGTGGACATGCCAGGGAATTGAGGGGCCATGATAGAGGCAAAACTTCAGGCCATGGGCTGAAGGCTGAGGCTTCTGTACCTCTAGCTTCTTGAATAGTGTTCACATGGGCCTGCTGAGCAATTGTGTGCTCTCAAATGTTATTTCATGGGTTTTGTCTTAATTTATTTTGTTTTGTCCTTTGGTTTTTTACATGGAAGTAACAGTACCATGGTTTGAAGAAGCTGGAGTCTCTTATCTAAGACAAATGTGAAAAAAGGGACAATTCAGCAGCCCAGAATTTCTCAAATGCCCCTGCCATTTTTAAAAAAGTGACATAAAGTTGAGCGTGTCATGTCCATGTCTCTTTACAAAAGATTTTACCTCCTATTTGATAGGAATTACTGTTTCTTTGAAAGGTCAACCTGCACTGAAAAAAAGATAATCCCACCTTTCCACATTCTGCTTGAAACCACATCCTTTGTTAGTTATATTTTCTTACGCAACAACACTTGGAGATGACTACAGCAAGAGTTTTCCATTGGTGGAATTTCCATGGAGATACATGCAGTAATACTGCACAAATTCATGTGAAGTGCACTGTCCCTTGACAATGGCAAGTCTGGGCAAACCTCTAGTAACTGAAAATCTTAGAAAGTCTGAAAGTGAGTGAATGAAAATGGGCCTCTCCACATTTGGACAGGGCCTCTCCTTAAGCACACATTTGTGGAAAAAGTAATTATGCGAGACGAATGAACACCCAAAACGGAATGGAAATTTTCTTGTTTAGGCCTGGAACGCTATGGCCTGGAGCCCAGTGGTTCTATCTGGATGAGCAAAGTGTGAGCAGAGATCAAAATAAAACACACACCATTTAGGGAACTGGATACTTAACCAGGTGTGCAGAGTAGTGGCAAACTGTACATGTGTCAATTTCCTCAAATCCTGTCTTCACAAGAAAGTAAATTGCAGCACGACCAGTGACTAGAGGAGGACACATTTCAAAGGACTTGTAAAAAGTCCAACACTGAATTAAGCCCAACACTGAATTTAGATGAAAAGTGGCAGAGTCTGTTAGTCTTTCAAGTTTTAATAGGACAAATGTATAACATGTAATAGCTGCTACATGAATACCTTCAGAGCTTTTGGAGAGATCTAAATCACTATGAGTGAGGGCTTCCCTGACTCACAAAGTTAAAAATAGTAAAACAAACAATTTGAAAAATAAATCAACCAATAAAATACAAACACTAAGTCCAAAGGGTTTCTCTGATTTTAAAACCACTTATGGAATGCACATCTATTGAACAGGCTTACTCTGCATTCTACTTTATTCAGGCCTGGTACATGAGCAAGTGTGAAAGCAAAATTCAAAATGTTATGTGACGTGACCATTTCATTGGTGAAACCATGACACAATAGACATTTTCTCTTTTCAAACTTCATACATTATCCATATATGTTCTCAAAGGGAAGGAATACACAGGATTTAGGCTGATTTTTTTCAGTATTTTGTGTTCCACCAGATTTATTTGAAGATCTCCTGTCCTGCATCCACTGCCCAATGCAGAAGGTCACACATAGGACAACCAACATGAGAACTTCACTTCTACAGCCTGATTAAATCCTCATGAGAATATACTTTTCCTTTCATCACCAAAGATTTTTACATCAGATTAACCAGTTCTCTTGCTTTCCCATGTTTTTCCCTGGTTTTTGTACCTTGAAATGGGTGTGCACTCTTCTCAGTCTTGATCTCCATCTTCCCCAATATTTCCAAACATATTCATCTGGGAAACATTTAAAGATCTTATTCGGGACTTGTTTCATTGTTTTCCAATATCTGCCCTTGAAATTCAACTTCCACCACTGTCTCTCATATCCAAAGGTATGTGCTTGCAGAGGATTAATGCTGAGAAATTTCACAGAAAGCTCTGATACTGCAGGTGAATGATGCCAGCAAGTCTTGACTGAATAGCTAAGGGAATAGGACTCAGCCAAATGACAGACATGACAAGGGAAATGGGTATGCTCAAGGATAGGACATGGCAGAGATCATCTGCCAGGCCCTGGCATATTTCATATCCCATTGAAAGTACATCCATGTGTAGATTGGCAAGCATTTCCATCCACAAATTCTGAGCAATGAAGCCTTCAGAGAGAATATTGTGGCATACCAGGCCAAGAATATTCATCCTAGTTAAATCTGGCCCTGCAAGGTCCTCTGTGCCACTGAGGTCTCCATGGCAATGCCCAGCATTGTGACTCAGGTCTCCTACTGCACACTTGTATCCTAGAGCCTAAAGTCCAGCTCACAATGGTGCTCAGCAAATCACAGCCCAGTGTGGTTGCCTGGCAACCACAAGCTTGTGGATTTCTGTGAACTGTTTCATCCCAACTCTGCAGCTTTCCACCTCATACAGCCACAGCCATTCCAATCATGCAGTATTTGATTAGCCTCTCTAAGTTGCCCCCGAATTTTCTTTGATGTTGTGGTGATCAAGCATATTTGACATATTTTGACATGTGGAGGGAAGTAATTGGCTCTGTCTTTAGCTCTGTTTGTGGTACATGTGGTCCAAACTTGACTAGCCCAGTCTATTCAGTTTTCAAACTTAGAAAGCCAAATGTTCAGGGGAGGAAAGAAAATGCCACAATGATTTGGATTCTGCTGAGTTTCTGTTGGCTTGGGAAGCAAACCTGCAAACCACACATGCAATCCCTGCTGGATTACTGTCACCGTGGTAGTATCAGTTAGCACTAAAACCCAGCAACCAGAAGATGAGTCCCAAAATGAAAGTGAATCCTTGCAGTGCATGAATATTTGGAGTGCCTGCTTCAACTATCCAGCTTCCTCGGGGTTCACATGTCTGCAATCGCTATTTCAAGGAGGTCTGCAGCCATTCCAGCATAACCCTGAACACTAAACATGAGGTACTAGCTCAATACCTAAACCCACATAATACTAGATAGCTTATCACCAACAGGTCTTCCCAGAATTCAAATGCAACATGGTGAAAGGGAAACCCTTAGAAACGGGATGCAAATGCCCCTTTCCCTAAAAATCCCAGGTATTTTCTCATGGCATGGAATATTTACACTGCACAACTCATGTAGTGAACCCAGGGACCTGGACCAAGTGTGTCTAGTTTTCTGTTGTCCTTTTTGGAAACAGAATCTTATGTAGTTGTTGAAAGAGGCCTTGAGATAAATTCGTAGCCCTACTTGGAGTGGAACTCCCAAGGATCCATCAACCTCAGCCCCCAGATGGCTGGGATTAAAGGCATGAGCCACAATGCCAAGCATGTTCACAGAGATTCTTACATAATTAGTGAAATCCCACTGCTGGTCTATAGGTAGCTTCTGTGCTTCAGGCTTTAGGAATATGCCTCTCTTTGTTTTGGCTCCCCTTGTTCAGGTGTCCATTTCTATTGTGATAAGCTCCAAGGCCCCAGGCAAGGGGGGGGGGCTGCCCTTCCTCTGGTGTGTCCTTGGGTGATTACAGCCCAGGTTAACAGGGTTCAAATATATTGGATCCTGTGCATTTGAAAAGCCAATGAGTAAAGATTCACGAGTTAATGTGGACATGCCAGGGAATTGAGGGGCTATGATAGAGGCAAATCTTCAGGCCCTGGGGTGAAGGCTGAGGCTTCTGTACCTCTATCTTCTTGAATAGTGTTCACATGGGCCTGCTGAGCAATTGTGTGCTCTCAAATGTTATTTCATGGGTTTTGTCTTAATTTATTTTGTTTTTTCCTTTGGTTTTTTACATGGAAGTAACAGTACCATGGTTTGAAGAAGCTGGAGTCTCTTATCTAAGAGAAATGTGAAAAAAGGGACAGTTCAGCAGCCCAGAATTTCTCAAATGCCCCTGCCGTTTTTAAAAAAGTGACATAAAGTTGAGCGTGTCATGTCCATGTCTCTTTACAAAAGATTTTACCTCCTATTTGATAGGAATTACTGTTTCTTTGAAAGGTCAACCTGCACTGAAAAAAAGATAATCCCACCTTTCCTCATTCTGCTTGAAACCACATCCTTTGTTAGTTATATTTTCTTACGCAACAACACTTGGAGATGACTACAGCAAGAGTTTCCCTTTGGAATTTCCATGGAGACACATGCAGTAATACTGCACAACTTCATGTGAAGTGCACTGTCCCTTGACAATGGCAAGTCTGGGCAAACTGGGCAAACTTCTAGTAACTGAAATTCTTAGAAAGACTGAAAGTGAGTGAATGAAAATGGGCCTCTCCACATTTGGACAGGGCCTCTCCTTAAGCACACATTTGTGGAAAAAGTAATTATGCGAGACGAATGAACACCCAAAACGGAATGGAAATTTTCTTGTTTAGGCCTGGAACGCTATGGCCTGGAGCCCAGTGGTTCTATCTGGATGAGCAAAGTGTGAGCAGAGATCAAAATAAAACACACACCATTTAGGGAACTGGATACTTAACCAGGTGTGCAGAGTAGTGGCAAACTGTACTTGTGTCAATTTGCTCAAATCCTGTCTTCACAAGAAAGTAAATTCCAGCACGACCAGTGACTAGAGGAGGACACATTTCCAAGGACTTGTAAAAGTCCAACACTGAATTTAGCCCAACACTGAATTTAGATGAAAAGTGGCAGAGTCTGTTAGTCTTTCAAGTTTTAATAGGACAAACTTATAACATGTAATAGCTGTTACATGAATACCTTCAGAGCTTTTGGAGAGATCTAAATCACTATGAGTGAGGGCTTCCCTGACTCACAAAGTTAAAAATAGTAAAACAATCAATTTGAAAAATAAATCAACCAATAAAATGCAAACACTAAGTCCAAAGGGTTTCACTGGTTTTAAAACCACGTATGGAATGCACATCTATTGAACAGGCTTACTCTGCATTCTGCTTTACTCAGGCCTGGTACATGAGCAAGTGTGAAAGCAAAATTCAAAATGTTATGTGAAGTGACCATTTCATTGGTGAAACCATGACCCAATAGACATTTTCTCTTTTGAAACTTCGTACATTATCCATATATGTTCTCAAAGGGAAGGAATACACAGGATTTAGGCTGATTTTTTTCAGTATTTTGTGTTCCACCAGATTTATTTGAAGATCTCCTGTCCTGCAACCACTGCCCAATGCAGAAGGCCACACATAGGACAACCAACATGAGAATTTCACTTCTACAGCCTCATTAAATCCTCATGAGAATATACTTTTTCTTTCATCATCAAAGATTTTACATCAGATTAACCAGCTCTCTTGCTTTCCCATGTTTTTCCCTGGTTTTTGTACCTTGAAATGGGTGTGCACTCTTCTCAGTCTTGATCTCCATCTTCCCCAATATTTTCAAACATATTCATCTGGGAAACATGTAAAGATCTTATTCAGGGCTTGTTTCATTGTTTTCCAATATCTGCCCTTGAAATTCAACTTCCACCACTGTCTCTCATATCCAAAGGTATGTGCTTGCAGAGGATTTCTGCTGAGAAATTTCACAGAAAGCTCTGATACTGCAGGTGAATGATGCCAGCAAGTCTTGACTGAATAGCTTAGGGAACAGGACTCAGCCAAATGACAGACATGACAAGGGAAATGGGTATGCTCAAGGATAGGACATGGCAGAGATCATCTGCCAGGCCCTGGCATATTTCATATCCCATTGAAAGTACATCCATGTGTAGATTGGCAAGCATTTCCATCCACAAATTCTGAGCAGTGAAGCCTTCAGAGAGAATATTGTGGCATACCAGGCCAAGAATATTCATCCTAGTTAAATCTGGCCCTGCAAGGTCCTCTGTGCCACTGAGGTCTCCATGGCAACGCCCAGCATTGTGACTCAGGTCTCCTACTGCACACTTGTATCCTAGAGCCTAAAGTCCAGCTCACAATGGTGCTCAGCAAATCACAGCCCAGTGTGGTTGCCTGGCAACCACAAGCTTGTGGATTTCTGTGAAGTGTTTCATCCCAACTCTGCAGCTTTCCACCTCATACAGCCACAGCCATTCCAATCATGCAGTATTTGATTAGCCTCTCTATGTTGCCTCAGAATTTTTTTTACAGTTGTAATGATCAAGAAAATTTGACATATTTTGAGAAGTGGAGGGAAGTAATTGGAAAACGTTTTGGTATGTCTGAGGTCTACGGGTTCCAAACTTGACTACCACAGTCTTATAAATTTTCACACCTAGAGCCTAAAATCCCCCTCACAGTGATGTTCATCCAATCTCAGCCCAGTGTGGTTGCCTGGCAACCAGAAGCCTGTGGATTTCTGTGAACAGTTTCAGCCCAACTCGGCAGCTCTCCAACTCATACAACCACAGCCATTCCAATCATGCAGTATTTGATTCACCTCTCTAAGTTGCCCCCGAATTTTCTTTGATGTTGTGGTGATCAACCAAATTTGACATATTTTGACATGTGGAGGGAAGTAATTGGCTCTGTCTTTAGCTCTGTTTGTGGTACATGTGGTCCAAACTTGACTAGCCCAGTCTATTCAATTTTCAAACTTAGAAAGCCAAATGTTCAGGGGAGGAAAGAAAATGCCACAATGATTTGGATTCTGCTGAGTTTCTGTTGGCTTGGGAAGCAAACCTGCAAACCACACATGCAATCCCTGCTGGATTACTGCCACCGTGGTAGTATCAGTTAGCACTAAAACCCAGCAACCAGAAGATGAGTCCCAAAATGAAAGTGAATCCTTGCAGTGCATGAATATTTGGAGTGCCTGCTTCAACTATCCAGCTTCCTTGGGGTTCACATGTCTGCAATCGCTATGTCAAGGAGGTCTGCAGCCATTCCAGCATAACCCTGAACACTAAACATGAGGTACTAGCTCAATACCTAAACCCACATAATACTAGATAGCTTATCACCAACAGGTCTTCCCAGAATTCAAATGCAACATGGTGAAAGGGAAACCCTTAGAAACGGGATGCAAATGCCCCTTTCCCTAAAAATCCCAGGTATTTTCTCATGGCATGGAATATTTACACTGCACAACTCATGTAGTGAACCCAGGGACCTGGACCAAGTGTGTCTAGTTTTCTGTTGTCCTCTTTTTGGAAACAGAATCTTATGTAGTTGTTGAAAGAGGCCTTGAGATAAATTCGTAGCCCTACTTGGAGTGGAACTCCCAAGGATCCATCAACCTCAGGCACCAGATGGCTGGGATTATAGGCATGAGCCACAATGCCAAGCATGTTCACAGAGATTCTTACATAATTAGTGAAATCCCACTGCTGGTCTATAGGTAGCTTCTGTGCTTCAGGCTTTAGGACTATGCCTCTCTTTGTTTTGGCTCCCCTTGTTCAGGTGTCCATTTCTATTGTGATAAGCTCCAAGGCCCCAGGCAAGGGGGGGGGGGCTGCCCTTCTTCTGGTGTGTCCTTGGGTGATTACAGCCCAAGTTAACAGGGTTCAAATATATTGGATCCTGTGCATTTCAAAAGGAAATGAGTAAAGATTCATGAGTTAATGTGGACAAGCCAGGGAATTGAGGGGCCATGATAGAGGCAAATCTTCAGGCCCTGAGGTGAAGGCTGAGGATTCTGTACCTCTATCTTCTTGAATAGTGTTCACATGGGCCTGCTGAGCAATTGTGTGCTCTCAAATGTTATTTCATGGGTTTTGTCTTAATTTATTTTGTTTTTTCCTTTGGTTTTTTACATGGAAGTAACAGTACCATGGTTTGAAGAAGCTGGAATCTCTTATCTAAGAGAAATGTGAAAAAAGGGACAGTTCAGCAGCCCAGAATTTCTCAAATGCCCCTGCCGTTTTTAAAAAAGTGACATAAAGTTGAGCGTGTCATGTCCATGTCTCTTTACAAAAGATTTTACCTCCTATTTGATAGGAATTACTGTTTCTTTGAAAGGTCAATCTGCACTGAAAAAAAGATAATCCCACCTTTCCTCATTCTGCTTGAAACCACATCCTTTGTTAGTTATATTTTCTTACGCAACAACACTTGGAGATGACTACAGCAAGAGTTTCCCATTGGTGGAATTTCCATGGAGACACATGCAGTAATACTGCACAACTTCATGTGAAGTGCACTGTCCCTTGACAATGGCAAGTCTGGGCAAACCTCTAGTAACTGAAAATCTTAGAAAGTCTGAAAGTGAGTGAATGAAAATGGGCCTCTCCACATTTGGACAGGGCCTCTCCTTAAGCACACATTTGTGGAAAAAGTAATTATGCGAGACGAATGAACACCCAAAACGGAATGGAAATTTTCTTGTTTAGGCCTGAACGCTATGGCCTGGAGCCCTGTGGTTCTATATGGATGAGCAAAGTGTGAGCAGAGATCAAAATATAACACACACCATTTAGGGAACTGGATACTTAACCAGGTGTGCAGAGTAGTGGCAAACTGTACTTGTGTCAATTTGCTCAAATCCTGTCTTCACAAGAAAGTAAATTCCAGCAGGACCGGTGACTAGAGGAGGACACATTTCCAAAGACTTGTAAAAAGTCCAACACTGAATTTAGCCCAACACTGAATTTAGATGAAAAGTGGCAGAGTCTGTTAGTCTTTCAAGTTTTAATAGGACAAACTTATAACATGTAATAGCTGTTACATGAATACCTTCAGAGCTTTTGGAGAGATCTAAATCACTATGAGTGAGGGCTTCCCTGACTCACAAAGTTAAAAATAGTAAAACAAACAATTTGAAAAATAAATCAACCAATAAAATACAAACACTAAATCCAAAGGGTTTCACTGGTTTTAAAACCACGTATGGAATGCACATCTATTGAACAGGCTTACTCTGCATTCTGCTTTACTCAGGCCTGGTACATGAGCAAGTGTGAAAGCAAAATTCAAAATGTTATGTGAAGTGACAATTTCATTGGTGAAACCATGACCCAATAGACATTTTCTCTTTTGAAACTTCGTACATTATCCATATATGTTCTTAAAGGGAAGGAATACACAGGATTTAGGCTGATTTTTTTCAGTATTTTGTGTTCCACCAGATTTATTTGAAGATCTACTGTCCTGCATCCACTGCCCAATGCAGAAGGCCACACATAGGACAACCAACATGAGAACTTCACTTCTACAGCCTGATTAAATCCTCATGAGAATATAGTTTTCCTTTCATCATCAAAGGTTTTTACATCAGATTAACCAGCTCTCTTGCTTTCCCATGTTTTTCCCTGGTTTTTGTACCTTGAAATGGGTGTGCACTCTTCTCAGTCTTGATCTTCATCTTCCCCAATATTTCCAAACATATTCATCTGGGAAACATGTAAAGATCTTATTCAGGGCTTGTTTCATTGTTTTCCAATATCTGCCCTTGAAATTCAACTTCCACCACTGTCTCTCATATCCAAAGGTATGTGCTTGCAGAGGATTTCTGCTGAGAAATTTCACAGAAAGCTCTTATACTGCAGGTGAATGATGCCAGCAAGTCTTGACTGAATAGCTTAGGGAACAGGACTCAGCGAAATGACAGACATGACAAGGGAAATGGGTATGCTCAAGGATAGGACATGGCAGAGATCATCTGCCAGGCCCTGGCATATTTCATATCCCATTGAAAGTACATCCATGTGTAGATTGGCAAGCATTTCCATCCACAAATTCTGAGCAGTGAAGCCTTCAGAGAGAATATTGTGGCATACCAGGCCAAGAATATTCATCCTAGTTAAATCTTGCCCTACAAGGTCCTCGGTGCCACTGAGCTCTCCATGGCAACGCCCAGCATTGTGACTCAGGTCTCCTACTGCACACTTGTATCCTAGAGGCTAAAGTCCAGCTCACAATCGTGCTCAGCCAATCACAGACCAGTGTGGTTGCCTGGCAACCACAAGCTTGTGGATTTCTGTGAAGTGTTTCAGCCCAACTCTGCAGCATTCCACCTCATACAGCCACAGCCATTCCAATCATGCAGTATTTGATTAGCCTCTCTATGTTGCCTCAGAATTTTTTTTACAGTTGTAATGGTCAAGAAAATTTGACATATTTTGAGAATTGGAGGGAAGTAATTGGAAAACGTTTTGGTATGTCTGAGGTCTATGGGTTCCAAACTTGACTACCACAGTCTTATAAATTTTCACACCTAGAGCCTAAAATCCCCCTCACAGTGATGTTCATCCAAACTCAGCCCAGTGTGGTTGCCTGACAACCACAAGCCTGTGGATTTCTGTGAACAGTTTCAGCCCAACTCGGCAGCTCTCCACCTCATACAACCACAGCCATTCCAATCATGCAGTATTTGATTCACCTCTCTAAGTTGCCCCCGAATTTTCTTTGATGTTGTGGTGATCAACCAAATTTGACATATTTTGACATGTGGAGGGAAGTAATTGGCTCTGTCTTTAGCTCTGTTTGTGGTACATGTGGTCCAAACTTGACTAGCCCAGTCTATTCAATTTTAAAACTTAGAAAGCCAAATGTTCAGGGGAGGAAAGGAAAGGCCACAATGATTTGGGTTCTGCGGAGTTTCTGGTGGCTTGGGAAGCAAACCTGCAAACCACACATGCAATCCCTGCTGGATTACTGCCACCATGGTAGTATCAGTTAGCACTAAAAGCCAGCAACCAGAAGATGAGTCCCAAAATGAAAGTGAATCCTTGCAGTGCATGAATATTTGGAGTGCCTGCTTCAACTATCCAGCTTCCTCGGGGTTCACATGTCTGCAATCGCTATTTCAAGGAGGTCTGCAGCCATTCCAGCATAACCCTGAACACTAAACATGAGGTACTAGCTCAATACCTAAACCAACATAATACTAGATAGTTTATCACCAACAGGTCTTCCCAGAATTCAAATGCAACATGGTGAAAGGGAAACCCTTAGAAACGGGATGCAAATGCCCCTTTCCCTAAAAATCCCAGGTATTTTCTCATGGCATGGAATATTTACACTGCACAACTCATGTAGTGAACCCAGGGACCTGGACCAAGTGTGTCTAGTTTTCTGTTGTCCTCTTTTTGGAAACAGAATCTTATGTAGTTGTTGAAAGAGGCCTTGAGATAAATTCGTAGCCCTAGTTGGAGTGGAACTCCCAAGGATCCATCAACCTCAGCCCCCAGATGGCTGGGATTATAGGCATGAGCCACAATGCCAAGCATGTTCACAGAGATTCTTACATAATTAGTGAAATCCCACTACTGGTCTATAGGTAGCTTCTGTGCTTCAGGCTTTAGGACTATGCCTCTCTTTGTTTTGGCTCTCCTTGTTCAGGTGTCCATTTCTATTGTGATAAGCTCCAAGGCCCCAGGCAAGGGGGTGGCTGCCCTTCCTCTGGTGTATCCTTGGATGTTTACGGCCCAGGTGAACAGGGTTCAAATATATTGGATCCTGTGCATTTGAAAAGCAAATGAGTAAAGATTCATGAGTTAATGTGGACATGCCAGGGAATTCAGGGGCCATGATAGAGGCAAAACTTCAGGCCATGGGCTGAAGGCTGAGGCTTCTGTACCTCTAGCTTCTTGAATAGTGTTCACATGGGCCTGCTGAGCAATTGTGTGCTCTCAAATGTTATTTCATGGGTTTTGTCTTAATTTATTTTGTTTTTTCCTTTGGTTTTTTACATGGAAGTAACAGTACCATGGTTTGAAGAAGCTGGAGTCTCTTATCTAAGAGAAATGTGAAAAAAGGGACAATTCAGCAGCCCAGAATTTCTCAAATGCCCCTGCCGCTTTTAAAAAAGTGACATAAAGTTGAGCGTGCCATGTCCATGCCTCTTTACAAAAGATTTTACCTCCTATTTGATAGGAATTACTGTTTCTTTGAAAGGTCAACCTGCACTGAAAAAAAGATAATCCCACCTTTCCACATTCTGCTTGAAACCACATCCTTTGTTAGTTATATTTTCTTACGCAACAAGACTTGGAGATGACTACAGCAAGAGTTTCCCATTGGTGGAATTTCCATGGAGACACATGCAGTAATACTGCACAACTTCATGTGAAGTGCACTGTCCCTTGACAATGGCAAGTCTGGGCAAACCTCTAGTAACTGAAAATCTTAGAAAGTCTGAAATTGAGTGAATGAAAATGGGCCTCTCCACATTTGGACAGGGCCTCTCCTTAAGGACACATTAGTGGAAAAAGTAATTATGCGAGACGAATGAACACCCAAAACGGAATGGAACTTTTCTTGTTTAGGCCTGGAACGCTATGGCCTGGAGCCCAGTGGTTCTATCTGGATGAGCAAAGTGTGAGCAGAGATCAAAATAAAACACACACCATTTAGGGAACTGGATACTTAACCAGGTGTGCAGAGTAGTGGCAAACTGTACTTGTGTCAATTTGCTCAAATCCTGTCTTCACAAGAAAGTAAATTCCAGCACGACCAGTGACTAGAGGAGGACACATTTCAAAGGACTTGTAAAAAGACCAACACTGAATTTAGCCCAACACTGAATTTAGATAAAAAGTGGCAGAGTCTCTTAGTCTTTCAAGTTTTAATAGGAGAAACTTATAACATGTAATAGCTGTTACATGAATACCTTCAGAGCTTTTGGAGAGATCTAAATCACTATGAGTGAGGGCTTCCCTGACTCACAAAGTTAAAAATAGTAAAACAAACAATTTGAAAAATAAATCAACCAATAAAATACAAACACTAAGTCCAAAGGGTTTCTCTGGTTTTAAAACCACTTATGGAATGCACATCTATTGAACAGGCTTACTCTGCATTCTGCTTTATTCAGGCCTGGTACATGAGCAAGTGTGAAAGCAAAATTCAAAATGTTATGTGAAGTGACCATTTCATTGGTGAAACCATGACCCAATAGACATTTTCTCTTTTGAAACTTCGTACATTATCCATATATGTTCTCAATGGGAAGGAATACACAGGATTTAGGCTGATTTTTTTCAGTATTTTGTGTTCCACCAGATTTATTTGAAGATCTCCTGTCCTGCATCCACTGCCCAATGCAGAAGGCCACACATAGGACAACCAACATGAGAACTTCACTTCTACAGCCTGATTAAATCCTCATGAGAATATACTTTTCCTTTCATGATCAAAGATTTTTACATCAGATTAACCAGCTCTCTTGCTTTCCCATGTTTTTCCCTGGTTTTTGCACCTTGAAATGGGTGTGCACTCTTCTCAGTCTTGATCTCCATCTTCCCCAATATTTCCAAACATATTCATCTGGGAAACATTTAAAGATCTTATTCAGGGCTTGTTTCATTGTTTTCCAATATCTGCCCTTGAAATTCAACTTCCACCACTGTCTCTCATATCTAAAGGTATGTGCTTGCAGAGGATTTCTGCTGAGAAATTTCACAGAAAGCTCTTATACTGTAGGTGAATGATGCCAGCAAGTCTTCACTGAATAGCTTAGGGAACAGGACTCAGCCAAATGACAGACATTACAAGGGAAATGGGTATGCTCAAGGATAGGACATGGCAGAGATCATCTGCCAGGCCCTGGCATATTTCATATCCCATTGAAAGTACATCCATGTGTAGATTGGCAAGCATTTCCATCCACAAATTCTGAGCAGTGAAGCCTTCAGAGAGAATATTGTGGCATACCAGGCCAAGAATATTCATCCTAGTTAAATCTTGCCCTACAAGGTCCTCGGTGCCACTGAGGTCGCCATGGCAACGCCCAGCATTGTGACTCAGGTCTCCTACTGCACACTTGTATCCTAGAGCCTAAAGTCCAGCTCACAATGGTGCTCAGCCAATCACAGCCCAGTGTGGTTGCCTGGCAACCACAAGCTTGTGGATTTCTGTGAAGTGTTTCAGCCCAACTCTGCAGCTTTCCACCTCATACAACCACAGCCATTCCAATCATGCAGTATTTGATTAGCCTCTCTATGTTGCCTCAGAATTTTTTTTACAGTTGTAATGATCAAGAAAATTTGACATATTTTGAGAAGTGGAGGGAAGTAATTGGAAAATGTTTTGGTATGTCTGAGGTCTATGGGTTCCAAACTTGACTACCACAGTCTTATAAATTTTCACACCTAGAGCCTAAAATCCCCCTCACAGTGATGTTCATCCAATCTCAGCCCAGTGTGGTTGCCTGGCAACCACAAGCCTGTGGATTTCTGTGAACAGTTTCAGCCCAACTCGGCAGCTCTCCACCTCATACAACCACAGCCATTCCAATCATGCAGTATTTGATTCACCTCTCTAAGTTGCCCCCGAATTTTCTTTGATGTTGAGGTGATCAAGCAACTTTGACATATTTTGACATGTGGAGGGAAGTAATTGGCTCTGTCTTTAGCTCTGTTTGTGGTACATGTGGTCCAAACTTGACTAGCCCAGTCTATTCAATTTTAAAACTTAGAAAGCCAAATGTTCAGGGGAGGAAAGAAAATGCCACAATGATTTGGGTTCTGCGGAGTTTCTGGTGGCTTGGGAAGCAAACCTGCAAACCACACATGCAATCCCTGCTGGATTACTGCCACCATGGTAGTATCAGTTAGCACTAAAAGCCAGCAACCAGAAGATGAGTCCCAAAATAAAAGTGAATCCTTGCAGTGCATGAATATTTGGAGTGCCTGCTTCAACTATCCAGCTTCCTCGGGGTTCACATGTCTGCAATCGCTATTTCAAGGAGGTCTGCAGCCATTCCAGCATAACCCTGAACACTAAACATGAGGTACTAGCTCAATAGCTAAACCAACATAATACTAGATAGCTTATCACCAACAGGTCTTCCCAGAATTCAAATGCAACATGGTGAAAGGGAAACCCTTAGAAACGGGATGCAAATGCCCCTTTCCCTAAAAATCCCAGGTATTTTCTCATGGCATGGAATATTTACACTGCACAACTCATGTAGTGAACCCAGGGACCTGGACCAAGTGTGTCTAGATTTCTGTTGTCCTCTTTTTGGAAACAGCATCTTATGTAGTTGTTGAAAGAGGCCTTGAGATAAATTCGTAGCCCTAGTTGGAGTGGAACTCCCAAGGATCCATCAACCTCAGCCCCCAGATGGCTGTGATTATAGGCATGAGCCACAATGCCAAGCATGTTCACAGAGATTCTTACATAATTAGTGAAATCCCACTACTGTTCTATAGGTAGCTTCTGTGCTTCAGGCTTTAGGAATATGCCTCTCTTTGTTTTGGCTCCCCTTGTTCAGGTGTCCATTTGTATTGTGATAAGCTCCAAGGCCCCAGGCAAGGGGGTGGCTGCCCTTCCTCTGGTGTATCCTTGGATGATTACGGCCCAGGTGAACAGGGTTCAAATATATTGGATCCTGTGCATTTGAAAAGCAAATGAGTAAAGATTCATGAGTTAATGTGGACATGCCAGGGAATTGAGGGGCCATGATAGAGGCAAAACTTCAGGCCATGGGCTGAAGGCTGAGGCTTCTGTACCTCTAGCTTCTTGAATAGTGTTCACATGGGCCTGCTGAGGAATTGTGTGCTCTCAAATGTTATTTCATGGGTTTTGTCTTAATTTATTTTGTTTTTTCCTTTGGTTTTTTACATGGAAGTAACAGTACCATGGTTTGAAGAAGCTGGAGTCTCTTATCTAAGAGAAATGTGAAAAAAGGGACAATTCAGCAGCCCAGAATTTCTCAAATGCCCCTGTCATTTTTAAAAAAGTGACATAAAGTTGAGCGTGTCATGTCCATGTCTCTTTACAAAAGATTTTACCTCCTATTTGATAGCAATTACTGTTTCTTTGAAAGGTCAACCTGCACTGAAATAAAGATAATCCCACCTTTCCTCATTCTGCTTGAAACCACATCCTTTGTTAGTTATATTTTCTTATGCAACAACACTTGGAGATGACTACAGCAAGAGTTTCCCATTGGTGGAATTTCCATGGAGACACATGAAGTAATACTGCACAACTTCATGTGAAGTGCACTGTACCTTGACAATGGCAAATCTGGGCAAACCTCTAGTAACTGAAAATCTTAGAAAGTCTGAAAGTGAATGAAAGAAAATGGGCCTCTCCACATTTGGACAGGGCCTCTCCTTAAGGACACATTTGTGGAAAAAGTAATTATGCAAGACGAACGAACACCCAAAACGGAATGGAAATTTTCTTGTTTAGGCCTGGAACGCTATGGCCTGGAGCCCAGTGGTTCTATCTGGATGAGCAAAGTGTGAGCAGAGATCAAAATAAAACACACACCATTTAGGGAACTGGATACTTAACCAGGTGTGCAGAGTAGTGGCAAACTGTACTTGTGTCAATTTGCTCAAATCCTGTCTTCACAAGAAAGTAAATTCCAGCACGACCAGTGACTAGAGGAGGAAACATTTCAAAGGACTTGTAAAAAGTCCAACACTGAATTTAGCCCAACTCTGAATTTAGATAAAAAGTGGCAGAGTCTGTTAGTCTTTCAAGTTTTAATAGGAGAAACTTATAACATGTAATAGCTGTTACATGAATACCTTCAGAGCTTTTGGAGAGATCTAAATCACTATGAGTGAGGGCTTCCCTGACTCACAAAGTTAAAAATAGTAAAACAAACAATTTGAAAAATAAATCAACCAATAAAATACAAACGCTAAGTCCAAAGGGTTTCTCTGGTTTTAAAACCACTTATAGAATGCACATCTATTGAACAGGCTTACTCTGCATTCTGCTTTACTCAGGCCTGGTACATGAGCAAGTGTGAAAGCAAAATTCAAAATGTTATGTGAAGTGACCATTTCATTGGTGAAACCATGACCCAATAGACATTTTCTCTTTTGAAACTTCGTACATTATCCATATACGTTCTCAAAGGGAAGGAATACACAGGATTTAGGCTGATTTTTTTTCAGTATTTTGTGTTCCACCAGATTTATTTGAAGATCTCCTGTCCTGCATCCACTGCCCAATGCAGAAGGCCACACATAGGACAACCAACATGAGAACTTCACTTCTACAGCCTGATTAAATCCTCATGAGAATATACTTTTCCTTTCATGATCAAAGATTTTTACATCAGATTAACCAGCTCTCTTGCTTTCCCATGTTTTTCCTGGTTTTTGCACCTTGAAATGGGTGTGCACTCTTCTCAGTCTTGATCTCCATCTTCCCCAATATTTCCAAACATATTCATCTGGGAAACATTTAAAGATCTTATTCAGGGCTTGTTTCATTGTTTTCCAATATCTGCCCTTGAAATTCAACTTCCACCACTGTCTCTCATATCCAAAGGTATGTGCTTGCAGAGGATTTCTGCTGAGAAATTTCACAGAAAGCTCTTATACTGCAGGTGAATGATGCCAGCAAGTCTTGACTGAATAGCTTAGGGAACAGGACTCAGCCAAATGACAGACATGACAAGGGAAATGGGTATGCTCAAGGATAGGACATGGCAGAGATCATCTGCCAGGCCCTGGCATATTTCATATCCCATTGAAAGTACATCCATGTGTAGATTGGCAAGCATTTCCATCCACAAATTCTGAGCAGTGAAGCCTTCAGAGAGAATATTGTGGCATACCAGGCCAAGAATATTCATCCTAGTTAAATCTTGCCCTATAAGGTCCTCGGTGCCACTGAGGTCTCCATGGCAACGCCCAGCATTGTGACTCAGGTCTCTTACTGCACACTTGTATCCTAGAGCCTAAAGTCCAGCTCACAATGGTGCTCAGCCAATCACAGCCCAGTGTGGTTGCCTGGCAACCACAAGCTTGTGGATTTCTGTGAAGTGTTTCAGCCCAACTCTGCAGCTTTCCACCTCATACAACCACAGCCATTCCAATCATGCAGTATTTGATTAGCCTCTCTATGTTGCCTCAGAATTTTTTTTACAGTTGTAATGATCAAGAAAATTTGACATATTTTGAGAAGTGGAGGGAAGTAATTGGAAAACGTTTTGGTATGTCTGAGGTCTATGGGTTCCAAACTTGACTACCACAGTCTTATAAATTTTCACACCTAGAGCCTAAAATCCCCCTCACAGTGATGTTCATCCAATCTCAGCCCAGTGTGGTTGCCTGGCAACCACAAGCCTGTGGATTTCTGTGAACAGTTTCAGCCCAACTCGGCAGCTCTCCACCTCATACAACCACAGCCATTCCAATCATGCAGTATTTAATTCACCTCTCTAAGTTGCCCCCGAATTTTCTTTGATGTTGTGGTGATCAACCAAATTTGACATATTTTGACATGTGGAGGGAAGTAATTGGCTCTGTCTTTAGCTCTGTTTGTGGTACATGTGGTCCAAACTTGACTAGCCCAGTCTATTCAATTTTAAAACTTAGAAAGCCAAATGTTCAGGGGAGGAAAGGAAATGCCACAATGATTTGGGTTCTGCGGAGTTTCTGGTGGCTTGGGAAGCAAACCTGCAAACCACACATGCAATCCCTGCTGGATTACTGCCACCATGGTAGTATCAGTTAGCACTAAAAGCCAGCAACCAGAAGATGAGTCCCAAAATGAAAGTGAATCCTTGCAGTGCATGAATATTTGGAGTGCCTGCTTCAACTATCCAGCTTCCTCGGGGTTCACATGTCTGCAATCGCTATTTCAAGGAGGTCTGCAGCCATTCCAGCATAACCCTGAACACTAAACATGAGGTACTAGCTCAATACCTAAACCAACATAATACTAGATAGTTTATCACCAACAGGTCTTCCCAGAATTCAAATGCAACATGGTGAAAGGGAAACCCTTAGAAACGGGATGCAAATGCCCCTTTCCCTAAAAATCCCAGGTATTTTCTCATGGCATGGAATATTTACACTGCACAACTCATGTAGTGAACCCAGGGACCTGGACCAAGTGTGTCTAGTTTTCTGTTGTCCTCTTTTTGGAAACAGAATCTTATGTAGTTGTTGAAAGAGGCCTTGAGATAAATTCATAGCCCTAGTTGGAGTGGAACTCCCAAGGATCCATCAACCTCAGCCCCCAGATGGCTGGGATTATAGGCATGAGCCACAATGCCAAGCATGTTCACAGAGATTCTTACATAATTAGTGAAATCCCACTACTGGTCTATAGGTAGCTTCTGTGCTTCAGGCTTTAGGACTATGCCTCTCTTTGTTTTGGCTCTCCTTGTTCAGGTGTCCATTTCTATTGTGATAAGCTCCAAGGCCCCAGGCAAGGGGGTGGCTGCCCTTCCTCTGGTGTATCCTTGGATGATAGCAGCCCAGGTGAACAGGGTTCAAATATATTGGATCCTGTGCATTTGAAAAGCAAATGAGTGAAGATTCATGAGTTAATGTGGACATGCCAGGGAATTGAGGGGCCATGATAGAGGCAAAACTTCAGGCCATGGGCTGAAGGCTGAGGCTTCTGTACCTCTAGCTTCTTGAATAGTGTTCACATGGGCCTGCTGAGGAATTGTGTGCTCTCAAATGTTATTTCATTTGTTTTGTCTTAATTTATTTTGTTTTTTCCTTTGGTTTTTTACATGGAAGTAACAGTACCATGGTTTCAAGAAGCTGGAGTCTCTTATCTAAGAGAAATGTGAAAAAAGGGACAATTCAGCAGCCCAGAATTTCTCAAATGCCCCTGTCGTTTTTAAAAAAGTGACATAAAGTTGAGCGTGTCATGTCCATGTCTCTTTACAAAAGATTTTACCTCCTATTTGATAGCAATTACTGTTTCTTTGAAAGGTCAACCTGCACTGAAATAAAGATAATCCCACCTTTCCTCATTCTGCTTGAAACCACATCCTTTGTTAGTTATATTTTCTTACGCAACAACACTTGGAGATGACTACAGCAAGAGTTTCCCATTGGTGGAATTTCCATGGAGACACATGAAGTAATACTGCACAACTTCATGTGAAGTGCACTGTCCCTTGACAATGGCAAGTCTGGGCAAACCTCTAGTAACTGAAAATCTTAGAAAGTCTGAAAGTGAATGAATGAAAATGGGCCTCTCCACATTTGGACAGGGCCTCTCCTTAAGGACACATTTGTGGAAAAAGTAATTATGCGAGACGAATGAACACCCAAAACGGAATGAAAATTTTCTTGTTTAGGTCTGGAACGCTATGGCCTGGAGCCCAGTGGTTCTATCTGGATGAGCAAAGTGTGAGCAGAGATCAAAATAAAACACACACCATTTAGGGAACTGGATACTTAACCAGGTGTGCAGAGTAGTGGCAAACTGTACTTGTGTCAATTTGCTCAAATCCTGTCTTCACAAGAAAGTAAATTCCAGCACGACCAGTGACTAGAGGAGGACACATTTCAAAGGACTTGTAAAAAGTCCAACACTGAATTTAGCCCAACACTGAATTTAGATAAAAAGTGGCAGAGTCTGTTAGTCTTTCAAGTTTTAATAGGAGAAACTTATAACATGTAATAGCTGTTACATGAATACCTTCAGAGCTTTTGGAGAGATCTAAATCACTATGAGTGAGGGCTTCCCTGACTCACAAAGTTAAAAATAGTAAAACAAACAATATGAAAAATAAATCAACCAATAAAATACAAACACTAAGTCCAAAGGGTTTCTGTGGTTTTAAAACCACTTATGGAATGCACATCTATTGAACAGGCTTACTCTGCATTCTGCTTTATTCAGGCCTGGTACATGAGCAAGTGTGAAAGCAAAATTCAAAATGTTATGTGAAGTGACCATTTCCTTGGTGAAACCATGACCCAATAGACATTTTCTCTTTTGAAACTTCGTACATTATCCATGTATGTTCTCAAAGGGAAGGAATACACAGGATTTAGGCTGATTTTTTTCAGTATTTTGTGTTCCACCAGATTTATTTGAAGATCTCCTGTCCTGCATCCACTGCCCAATGCAGAAGGCCACACATAGGATAACCAACATGAGAACTTCACTTCTACAGCCTGATTAAATCCTCATGAGAATATACTTTTCCTTTCATGATCAAAGATTTTTACATCAGATTAACCAGCTCTCTTGCTTTCCCATGTTTTTCCCTGGTTTTTGCACCTTGAAATGGGTGTGCACTCTTCTCAGTCTTGATCTCCATCTTCCCCAATATTTCCAAACATATTCATCTGGGAAACATTTAAAGATCTTATTCAGGGCTTGTTTCATTGTTTTCCAATATCTGCCCTTGAAATTCAACTTCCACCACTGTCTCTTATATCCAAAGGTATGTGCTTGCAGAGGATTTCTGCTGAGAAATTTCACAGAAAGCTCTTATACTGCAGGTGAATGATGCCAGCAAGTCTTGACTGAATAGCTTAGGGAACAGGACTCAGCCAAATGACAGACATGACAAGGGAAATGGGTATGCTCAAGGATAGGACATGGCAGAGATCATCTGCCAGGCCCTGGCATATTTCATATCCCATTGAAAGTACATCCATGTGTAGATTGGCAAGCATTTCCATCCACAAATTCTGAGCAGTGAAGCCTTCAGAGAGAATATTGTGGCATACCAGGCCAAGAATATTCATCCTAGTTAAATCTTGCCCTATAAGGTCCTCGGTGCCACTGAGATCTCCATGGCAACCCCCACCATTGTGACTCAGGTCTCCTACTGCACACTTGTATCCTAGAGCCTAAAGTCCAGCTCACAATGGTGCTCAGCCAATCACAGCCCAGTGTGGTTGCCTGGCAACCACAAGCTTGTGGATTTCTGTGAAGTGTTTCAGCCCAACTCTGCAGCTTTCCACCTCATACAGCCACAGCCATTCCAATCATGCAGTATTTGATTAGCCTCTCTATGTTGCCTCAGAATTTTTTTACAGTTGTAATGATCAAGAAAATTTGACATATTTTGAGAAGTGGAGGGAAGTAATTGGAAAACGTTTTGGTATGTCTGAGGTCTATGGGTTCCCATCTTGACTACCACAGTCTTATAAATTTTCACACCTAGAGCCTAAAATCCCCCTCACAGTGATGTTCATCCAATCTCAGCCCAGTGTGGTTGCCTGGCAACCACAAGCCTGTCTATTTCTGTGAACAGTTTCAGCCCAACTCGGCAGCTCTCCACCTCATACAACCACAGCCATTCCAATCATGCAGTATTTGATTCACCTCTCTAAGTTGCCCCCGAATTTTCTTTGATGTTGTGGTGATCAACCAAATTTGATATATTTTGACATGTGGAGGGAAGTAATTGGCTCTGTCTTTAGCTCTGTTTGTGGTACATGTGATCCAAACTTGACTAGCCCAGTCTATTCAATTTTAAAACTTAGAAAGCCAAATGTTCAGGGGAGGAAAGGAAATGCCACAATGATTTGGGTTCTGCGGAGTTTCTGGTGGCTTGGGAAGCAAACCTGCAAACCACACATGCAATCCCTGCTAGATTACTGCCACCATGGTAGTATCAGTTAGCACTAAAAGCCAGCAACCAGAAGATGAGTCCCAAAATGAAAGTGAATCCTTGCAGTGCATGAATATTTGGAGTCCCTGCTTCAACTATCCAGCTTCCTCGGGGTTCACATGTCTGCAATCGCTATTTCAAGGAGGTCTGCAGCCATTCCAGCATAACCCTGAACACGAAACATGAGGTACTAGCTCAATACCTAAACCAACATAATACTAGATAGCTTATCACCAACAGGTCTTCCCAGAATTCAAATGCAACATGGTGAAAGGGAAACCCTTAGAAACGGGATGCAAATGCCCCTTTCCCTAAAAATCCCAGGTATTTTCTCATGGCATGGAATATTTACACTGCAAAACTCATGTAGTGAACCCAGGGACCTGGACCAAGTGTGTCTAGTTTTCTGTTGTCCTCTTTTTGGAAACAGAATCTTATGTAGTTGTTGAAAGAGGCCTTGAGATAAATTCGTAGCCCTAGTTGGAGTGGAACTCCCAAGGATCCATCAACCTCAGCCCCCAGATGGCTGGGATTATAGGCATGAGCCACAATGCCAAGCATGTTCACAGAGATTCTTACATAATGAGTGAAATCCCACTACTGGTCTATAGGTAGCTTCTGTGCTTCAGGCTTTAGGACTATGCCTCTCTTTGTTTTGGCTCTCCTTGTTCAGGTGTCCATTTCTATTGTGATAAGCTCCAAGGCCCCAGGCAAGGGGGTGGCTGCCCTTCCTCTGGTGTATCCTTGGATGATTACGGCCCAGGATAACAGGGTTCAAATATATTGGATCCTGTGCATTTGAAAAGCAAATGAGTAAAGATTCATGAGTTAATGTGGACATGCCAGGGAATTGAGGGGCCATGATAGAGGCAAAACTTCAGGCCATGGGCTGAAGGCTGAGGCTTCTGTACCTCTAGCTTCTTCAATAGTGTTCACATGGGCCTGCTGAGCAATTGTGTGCTCTCAAATGTGATTTCATGGGTTCTGTCTTAATTTATTTTGTTTTTTCCTTTGGTTTTTTACATGGAAGTAACAGTACCATGGTTTGAAGAAGCTGGAGTCTCTTATCTAAGAGAAATGTGAAAAAAGGGACAATTCAGCAGCCCAGAATTTCTCAAATGCCCCTGCTGCTTTTAAAAAAGTGACATAAAGTTGAGCGTGTCATGTCCATGTCTCTTTACAAAAGATTTTACCTCCTATTTGATAGGAATTACTGTTTCTTTGAAAGGTCAACCTGCACTGAAAAAAAGATAATCCCACCTTTCCACATTCTGCTGGAAACCACAGCCTTTGTTAGTTATATTTTCTTATGCAACAACACTTGGTGATGACTACAGCAAGAGTTTTCCATTGGTGGAATTTCCATGGAGACACATGCAGTAATACTGCACAACTTCATGTGAAGTGCACTGTCCCTTGACAATGGCAAGTCTGGGCAAACCTCTAGTAACTGAAAATCTTAGAAAGTCTGAAAGTGAATGAAAGAAAATGGGCCTCTCCACATTTGGACAGGGCCTCTCCTTAAGGACACATTTGTGGAAAAAGTAATTATGCGAGACGAACGAACACCCAAAACGGAATGGAAATTTTCTTGTTTAGGCCTGGAACACTATGGCCTGGAGCCCAGTGGTTCTATCTGGATGAGCAAAGTGTGAGCAGAGATCAAAATAAAACACACACCATTTAGGGAACTGGATACTTAACCAGGTGTGCAGAGTAGTGGCAAACTGTACTTGTGTCAATTTGCTCAAATCCTGTCTTCACAAGAAAGTAAATTCCAGCACGACCAGTGACTAGAGGAGGAAACATTTCAAAGGACTTGTAAAAAGTCCAACACTGAATTTAGCCCAACTCTGAATTTAGATAAAAAGTGGCAGAGTCTGTTAGTCTTTCAAGTTTTAATAGGAGAAACTTATAACATGTAATAGCTGTTACATGAATACCTTCAGAGCTTTTGGAGAGATCTAAATCACTATGAGTGAGGGCTTCCCTGACTCACAAAGTTAAAAATAGTAAAACAAACAATTTGAAAAATAAATCAACCAATAAAATACAAACGCTAAGTCCAAAGGGTTTCTCTGGTTTTAAAACCACTTATGGAATGCACATCTATTGAACAGGCTTACTCTGCATTCTGCTTTATTCAGGCCTGGTACATGAGCAAGTGTGAAAGCAAAATTCAAAATGTTATGTGAAGGGACCATTTCATTGGTGAAACCATGACCCAATAGACATTTTCTCTTTTGAAACTTCGTACATTATCCATATATGTTCTCAAAGGGAAGGAATACACAGGATTTAGGCTGATTTTTTTCAGTATTTTGTGTTCCACCAGATTTATTTGAAGATCTCCTGTCCTGCATCCACTGCCCAATGCAGAAGGCCACACATAGGACAACCAACATGAGAACTTCACTTCTACAGCCTGATTAAATCCTCATGAGAATATACTTTTCCTTTCATGATCAAAGATTTTTACATCAGATTAACCAGCTCTCTTGCTTTCCCATGTTTTTCCCTGGTTTTTGCACCTTGAAATGGGTGTGCACTCTTCTCAGTCTTGATCTCCATCTTCCCCAATATTTCCAAACATATTCATCTGGGAAACATTTAAAGATCTTACTCAGGGCTTGTTTCATTGTTTTCCAATATCTGCCCTTGAAATTCAACTTCCACCACTGTCTCTCATATCCAAAGGTATGTGCTTGCAGAGGATTTCTGCTGAGAAATTTCACAGAAAGCTCTTATACTGCAGGTGAATGATGCCAGCAAGTCTTGACTGAATAGCTTAGGGAACAGGACTCAGCCAAATGACAGACATGACAAGGGAAATGGGTATGCTCAAGGATAGGACATGGCAGAGATCATCTGCCAGGCCCTGGAATATTTCATATCCCATTGAAAGTACATCCATGTGTAGATTGGCAAGCATTTCCATCCACAAATTCTGAGCAGTGAAGCCTTCAGAGAGAATATTGTGGCATACCAGGCCAAGAATATTCATCCTAGTTAAATCTTGCCCTATAAGGTCCTCGGTGCCACTGAGGTCTCCATGGCAACGCCCAGCATTGTGACTCAGGTCTCTTACTGCACACTTGTATCCTAGAGCCTAAAGTCCAGCTCACAATGGTGCTCAGCCAATCACAGCCCAGTGTGGTTGCCTGGCAACCACAAGCTTGTGGATTTCTGTGAAGTGTTTCAGCCCAACTCTGCAGCTTTCCACCTCATACAACCACAGCCATTCCAATCATGCAGTATTTGATTAGCCTCTCTATGTTGCCTCAGAATTTTTTTTACAGTTGTAATGATCAAGAAAATTTGACATATTTTGAGAAGTGGAGGGAAGTAATGGGAAAACGTTTTGGTATGTCTGAGGTCTATGGGTTCCAAACTTGACTACCACAGTCTTATAAATTTTCACACCTAGAGCCTAAAATCCCCCTCACAGTGATGTTCATCCAATCTCAGCCCAGTGTGGTTGCCTGGCAACCACAATCCTGTGGATTTCTGTGAACAGTTTCAGCCCAACTCGGCAGCTCTCCACCTCATACAACCACAGCCATTCCAATCATGCAGTATTTAATTCACCTCTCTAAGTTGCCCCCGAATTTTCTTTGATGTTGTGGTGATCAAGCAACTTTGACATATTTTGACATGTGGAGGGAAGTAATTGGCTCTGTCTTTAGCTCTGTTTGTGGTACATGTGGTCCAAACTTGACTAGCCCAGTCTATTCAATTTTAAAACTTAGAAAGCCAAATGTTCAGGGGAGGAAAGGAAAGGCCACAATGATTTGGGTTCTGCGGAGTTTCTGGTGGCTTGGGAAGCAAACCTGCAAACCACACATGCAATCCCTGCTGGATTACTGCCACCATGGTAGTATCAGTTAGCACTAAAAGCCAGCAACCAGAAGATGAGTCCCAAAATGAAAGTGAATCCTTGCAGTGCATGAATATTTGGAGTGCCTGCTTCAACTATCCAGCTTCCTCGGGGTTCACATGTCTGCAATCGCTATTTCAAGGAGGTCTGCAGCCATTCCAGCATAACCCTGAACACTAAACATGAGGTACTAGCTCAATACCTAAACCAACATAATACTAGATAGTTTATCACCAACAGGTCTTCCCAGAATTCAAATGCAACATGGTGAAAGGGAAACCCTTAGAAACGGGATGCAAATGCCCCTTTCCCTAAAAATCCCAGGTATTTTCTCATGGCATGGAATATTTACACTGCACAACTCATGTAGTGAACCCAGGGACCTGGACCAAGTGTGTCTAGTTTTCTGTTGTCCTCTTTTTGGAAACAGAATCTTATGTAGTTGTTGAAAGAGGCCTTGAGATAAATTCATAGCCCTAGTTGGAGTGGAACTCCCAAGGATCCATCAACCTCAGCCCCCAGATGGCTGGGATTATAGGCATGAGCCACAATGCCAAGCATGTTCACAGAGATTCTTACATAATTAGTGAAATCCCACTACTGGTCTATAGGTAGCTTCTGTGCTTCAGGCTTTAGGACTATGCCTCTCTTTGTTTTGGCTCTCCTTGTTCAGGTGTCCATTTCTATTGTGATAAGCTCCAAGGCCCCAGGCAAGGGGGTGGCTGCCCTTCCTCTGGTGTATCCTTGGATGATAGCGGCCCAGGTGAACAGGGTTCAAATATATTGGATCCTGTGCATTTGAAAAGCAAATGAGTGAAGATTCATGAGTTAATGTGGACATGCCAGGGAATTGAGGGGCCATGATAGAGGCAAAACTTCAGGCCATGGGCTGAAGGCTGAGGCTTCTGTACCTCTAGCTTCTTGAATAGCGTTCACATGGGCCTGCTGAGCAATTGTGTGCTCTCAATTGTGATTTCATGGGTTTTGTCTTAATTTATTTTGTTTTTTCCTTTGGTTTTTTACATGGAAGTAACAGTACCATGGTTTGAAGAAGCTGGAGTCTCTTATCTAAGAGAAATGTGAAAAAAGGGACAATTCAGCAGCCCAGAATTTCTCAAATGCCCCTGCCGCTTTTAAAAAAGTGACATAAAGTTGAGCGTGTCATGTCCATGTTTCTTTACAAAAGATTTTACCTCCTATTTGATAGGAATTACTGTTTCTTTGAAAGGTCAACCTGCACTGAAAAAAAGATAATCCCACCTTTCCACATTCTGCTGGAAACCACAGCCTTTGTTAGTTATATTTTCTTATGCAACAACACTTGGTGATGACTACAGCAAGAGTTTTCCATTGGTGGAATTTCCATGGAGACACATGCAGTAATACTGCACAACTTCATGTGAAGTGCACTGTCCCTTGACAATGGCAAGTCTGGGCAAAAATCTAGTAACTGAAAATCTTAGAAAGTCTGAAAGTGAATGAAAGAAAATGGGCCTCTCCACATTTGGACAGGGCCTCTCCTTAAGGACACATTTGTGGAAAAAGTAATTATGCGAGACGAACGAACACCCAAAACGGAATGGAAATTTTCTTGTTTAGGCCTGGAACGCTATGGCCTGGAGCCCAGTGGTTCTATCTGGATGAGCAAAGTGTGAGCAGAGATCAAAATAAAACACACACCATTTAGGGAACTGGATACTTAACCAGGTGTGCAGAGTAGTGGCAAACTGTACTTGTGTCAATTTGCTCAAATCCTGTCTTCACAAGAAAGTAAATTCCAGCACGACCAGTGACTAGAGGAGGAAACATTTCAAAGGACTTGTAAAAAGTCCAACACTGAATTTAGCCCAACTCTGAATTTAGATAAAAAGTGGCAGAGTCTGTTAGTCTTTCAAGTTTTAATAGGAGAAACTTATAACATGTAATAGCTGTTACATGAATACCTTCAGAGCTTTTGGAGAGATCTAAATCACTATGAGTGAGGGCTTCCCTGACTCACAAAGTTAAAAATAGTAAAACAAACAATTTGAAAAATAAATCAACCAATAAAATACAAACACTAAGTCCAAAGGGTTTCTCTGGTTTTAAAACCACTTATGGAATGCACATCTATTGAACAGGCTTACTCTGCATTCTGCTTTATTCAGGCCTGGTACATGAGCAAGTGTGAAAGCAAAATTCAAAATGTTATGTGAAGTGACCATTTCATTGGTGAAACCATGACCCAATAGACATTTTCTCTTTTGAAACTTCGTACATTATCCATATATGTTCTCAAAGGGAAGGAATACACAGGATTTAGGCTGATTTTTTTCAGTATTTTGTGTTCCACCAGATTTATTTGAAGATCTCCTGTCCTGCATCCACTGCCCAATGCAGAAGGCCACACATAGGACAACCAACATGAGAACTTCACTTCTACAGCCTGATTAAATCCTCATGAGAATATACTTTTCCTTTCATGATCAAAGATTTTTACATCAGATTAACCAGCTCTCTTGCTTTCCCATGTTTTTCCCTGGTTTTTGCACCTTGAAATGGGTGTGCACTCTTCTCAGTCTTGATCTCCATCTTCCCCAATATTTCCAAACATATTCATCTGGGAAACATTTAAAGATCTTATTCAGGGCTTGTTTCATTGTTTTCCAATATCTGCCCTTGAAATTCAACTTCCACCACTGTCTCTCATATCCAAAGGTATGTGCTTGCAGAGGATTTCTGCTGAGAAATTTCACAGAAAGCTCTTATACTGCAGGTGAATGATGCCAGCAAGTCTTGACTGAATAGCTTAGGGAACAGGACTCAGCCAAATGACAGACATGACAAGGGAAATGGGTATGCTCAAGGATAGGACATGGCAGAGATCATCTGCCAGGCCCTGGAATATTTCATATCCCATTGAAAGTACATCCATGTGTAGATTGGCAAGCATTTCCATCCAAAAATTCTGAGCAGTGAAGCCTTCAGAGAGAATATTGTGGCATACCAGGCCAAGAATATTCATCCTAGTTAAATCTTGCCCTATAAGGTCCTCGGTGCCACTGAGGTCTCCATGGCAACGCCCAGCATTGTGACTCAGGTCTCTTACTGCACACTTGTATCCTAGAGCCTAAAGTCCAGCTCACAATGGTGCTCAGCCAATCACAGCCCAGTGTGGTTGCCTGGCAACCACAAGCTTGTGGATTTCTGTGAAGTGTTTCAGCCCAACTCTGCAGCTTTCCACCTCATACAACCACAGCCATTCCAATCATGCAGTATTTGATTAGCCTCTCTATGTTGCCTCAGAATTTTTTTTACAGTTGTAATGATCAAGAAAATTTGACATATTTTGAGAAGTGGAGGGAAGTAATGGGAAAACGTTTTGGTATGTCTGAGGTCTATGGGTTCCAAACTTGACTACCACAGTCTTATAAATTTTCACACCTAGAGCCTAAAATCCCCCTCACAGTGATGTTCATCCAATCTCAGCCCAGTGTGGTTGCCTGGCAACCACAATCCTGTGGATTTCTGTGAACAGTTTCAGCCCAACTCGGCAGCTCTCCACCTCATACAACCACAGCCATTCCAATCATGCAGTATTTAATTCACCTCTCTAAGTTGCCCCCGAATTTTCTTTGATGTTGTGGTGATCAAGCAACTTTGACATATTTTGACATGTGGAGGGAAGTAATTGGCTCTGTCTTTAGCTCTGTTTGTGGTACATGTGGTCCAAACTTGACTAGCCCAGTCTATTCAATTTTAAAACTTAGAAAGCCAAATGTTCAGGGGAGGAAAGGAAAGGCCACAATGATTTGGGTTCTGCGGAGTTTCTGGTGGCTTGGGAAGCAAACCTGCAAACCACACATGCAATCCCTGCTGGATTACTGCCACCATGGTAGTATCAGTTAGCACTAAAAGCCAGCAACCAGAAGATGAGTCCCAAAATGAAAGTGAATCCTTGCAGTGCATGAATATTTGGAGTGCCTGCTTCAACTATCCAGCTTCCTCGGGGTTCACATGTCTGCAATCGCTATTTCAAGGAGGTCTGCAGCCATTCCAGCATAACCCTGAACACTAAACATGAGGTACTAGCTCAATACCTAAACCAACATAATACTAGATAGTTTATCACCAACAGGTCTTCCCAGAATTCAAATGCAACATGGTGAAAGGGAAACCCTTAGAAACGGGATGCAAATGCCCCTTTCCCTAAAAATCCCAGGTATTTTCTCATGGCATGGAATATTTACACTGCACAACTCATGTAGTGAACCCAGGGACCTGGACCAAGTGTGTCTAGTTTTCTGTTGTCCTCTTTTTGGAAACAGAATCTTATGTAGTTGTTGAAAGAGGCCTTGAGATAAATTCATAGCCCTAGTTGGAGTGGAACTCCCAAGGATCCATCAACCTCAGCCCCCAGATGGCTGGGATTATAGGCATGAGCCACAATGCCAAGCATGTTCACAGAGATTCTTACATAATTAGTGAAATCCCACTACTGGTCTATAGGTAGCTTCTGTGCTTCAGGCTTTAGGACTATGCCTCTCTTTGTTTTGGCTCTCCTTGTTCAGGTGTCCATTTCTATTGTGATAAGCTCCAAGGCCCCAGGCAAGGGGGTGGCTGCCCTTCCTCTGGTGTATCCTTGGATGATAGCGGCCCAGGTGAACAGGGTTCAAATATATTGGATCCTGTGCATTTGAAAAGCAAATGAGTGAAGATTCATGAGTTAATGTGGACATGCCAGGGAATTGAGGGGCCATGATAGAGGCAAAACTTCAGGCCATGGGCTGAAGGCTGAGGCTTCTGTACCTCTAGCTTCTTGAATAGCGTTCACATGGGCCTGCTGAGCAATTGTGTGCTCTCAATTGTGATTTCATGGGTTTTGTCTTAATTTATTTTGTTTTTTCCTTTGGTTTTTTACATGGAAGTAACAGTACCATGGTTTGAAGAAGCTGGGGTCTCTTATCTAAGAGAAATGTGAATAAAGGGACAATTCAGCAGCCCAGAATTTCTCAAATGCCCCTGCCGCTTTTAAAAAAGTGACATAAAGTTGAGCGTGTCATGTCCATGTCTCTTTACAAAAGATTTTACCTCCTATTTGATAGGAATTACTGTTTCTTTGAAAGGTCAACCTGCACTGAAAAAAAGATAATCCCACCTTTCCACATTCTGCTGGAAACCACAGACTTTGTTAGTTATATTTTCTTACGCAACAACACTTGGAGATGACTACAGCAAGAGTTTTCCATTGGTGGAATTTCCATGGAGACACATGCAGTAATACTGCACAACTTCATGTGAAGTGCACTGTCCCTTGACAATGGCAAGTCTGGGCAAACCTCTAGTAACTGAAAATCTTAGAAAGTCTGAAAGTGAATGAAAGAAAATGGGCCTCTCCACATTTGGACAGGGCCTCTCCTTAAGGACACATTTGTGGAAAAAGTAATTATGCGAGACGAATGAACACCCAAAACGGAATGGAACTTTTCTTGTTTAGGCCTGGAACGCTATGGCCTGGAGCCCAGTGGTTCTATCTGGATGAGCAAAGTGTGAGCAGAGATCAAAATAAAACACACACCATTTAGGGAACTGGATACTTAACCAGGTGTGCAGAGTAGTGGCAAACTGTACTTGTGTCAATTTGCTCAAATCCTGTCTTCACAAGAAAGTAAATTCCAGCACGACCAGTGACTAGAGGAGGACACATTTCAAAGGACTTGTAAAAAGTCCAACACTGAATTTAGCCCAACACTGAATTTAGATAAAAAGTGGCAGAGTCTGTTAGTCTTTCAAGTTTTAATAGGAGAAACTTATAACATGTAATAGCTGTTACATGAATACCTTCAGAGCTTTTGGAGAGATCTAAATCACTATGAGTGAGGGCTTCCCTGACTCACAAAGTTAAAAATAGTAAAACAAACAATTTGAAAAATAAATCAACCAATAAAATACAAACACTAAGTCCAAAGGGTTTCTCTGGTTTTAAAACCACTTATGGAATGCACATCTATTGAACAGGCTTACTCTGCATTCTGCTTTATTCAGGCCTGGTACATGAGCAAGTGTGAAAGCAAAATTCAAAATGTTATGTGAAGTGACCATTTCATTGGTGAAACCATGACCCAATAGACATTTTCTCTTTTGAAACTTCGTACATTATCCATATATGTTCTCAAAGGGAAGGAATACACAGGATTTAGGCTGATTTTTTTCAGTATTTTGTGTTCCACCAGATTTATTTGAAGATCTCCTGTCCTGCATCCACTGCCCAATGCAGAAGGCCACACATAGGACAACCAACATGAGAACTTCACTTCTACAGCCTGATTAAATCCTCATGAGAATATACTTTTCCTTTCATGATCAAAGATTTTTACATCAGATTAACCAGCTCTCTTGCTTTCCCATGTTTTTCCCTGGTTTTTGCACCTTGAAATGGGTGTGCACTCTTCTCAGTCTTGATCTCCATCTTCCCCAATATTTCCAAACATATTCATCTGGGAAACATTTAAAGATCTTATTCAGGGCTTGTTTCATTGTTTTCCAATATCTGCCCTTGAAATTCAACTTCCACCACTGTCTCTCATACCTAAAGGTATGTGCTTGCAGAGGATTTCTGCTGAGAAATTTCACAGAAAGCTCTTATACTGCAGGTGAATGATGCCAGCAAGTCTTGACTGAATAGCTTAGGGAACAGGACTCAGCCAAATGACAGACATGACAAGGGAAATGGGTATGCTCAAGGATAGGACATGGCAGAGATCATCTGCCAGGCCCTGGCATATTTCATATCCCATTGAAAGTACATCCATGTGTAGATTGGCAAGCATTTCCATCCACAAATTCTGAGCAGTGAAGCCTTCAGAGAGAATATTGTGGCATACCAGGCCAAGAATATTCATCCTAGTTAAATCTTGCCCTACAAGGTCCTCGGTGCCACTGAGGTCGCCATGGCAACGCCCAGCATTGTGACTCAGGTCTCCTACTGCACACTTGTATCCTAGAGCCTAAAGTCCAGCTCACAATGGTGCTCAGCCAATCACAGCCCAGTGTGGTTGCCTGGCAACCACAAGCTTGTGGATTTCTGTGAAGTGTTTCAGCCCAACTCTGCAGCTTTCCACCTCATACAACCACAGCCATTCCAATCATGCAGTATTTGATTAGCCTCTCTATGTTGCCTCAGAATTTTTTTTACAGTTGTAATGATCAAGAAAATTTGACATATTTTGAGAAGTGGAGGGAAGTAATTGGAAAACGTTTTGGTATGTCTGAGGTCTATGGGTTCCAAACTTGACTACCACAGTCTTATAAATTTTCACACCTAGAGCCTAAAATCCCCCTCACAGTGATGTTCATCCAATCTCAGCCCTGTGTGGTTGCCTGGCAACCACAAGCCTGTGGATTTCTGTGAACAGTTTCAGCCCAACTCGGCAGCTCTCCACCTCATACAACCACAGCCATTCCAATCATGCAGTATTTGATTCACCTCTCTAAGTTGCCCCCGAATTTTCTTTGATGTTGAGGTGATCAAGCAACTTTGACATATTTTGACATGTGGAGGGAAGTAATTGGCTCTGTCTTTAGCTCTGTTTGTGGTACATGTGGTCCAAACTTGACTAGCCCAGTCTTTTCAATTTTCAAACTTAGAAAGCCAAATGTTCAGGGGAGGAAAGAAAATGCCACAATGATTTGGGTTCTGCGGAGTTTCTGGTGGCTTGGGAAGCAAACCTGCAAACCACACATGCAATCCCTGCTGGATTACTGCCACCATGGTAGTATCAGTTAGCACTAAAAGCCAGCAACCAGAAGATGAGTCCCAAAATAAAAGTGAATCCTTGCAGTGCATGAATATTTGGAGTGCCTGCTTCAACTATCCAGCTTCCTCGGGGTTCACATGTCTGCAATCGCTATTTCAAGGAGGTCTGCATCCATTCCAGCATAACCCTGAACACTAAACATGAGGTACTAGCTCAATAGCTAAACCAACATAATACTAGATAGCTTATCACCAACAGGTCTTCCCAGAATTCAAATGCAACATGGTGAAAGGGAAACCCTTAGAAACGGGATGCAAATGCCCCTTTCCCTAAAAATCCCAGGTATTTTCTCATGGCATGGAATATTTACATTGCACAACTCATGTAGTGAACCCAGGGACCTGGACCAAGTGTGTCTAGATTTCTGTTGTCCTCTTTTTGGAAACAGCATCTTATGTAATTGTTGAAAGAGGCCTTGAGATAAATTCGTAGCCCTAGTTGGAGTGGAACTCCCAAGGATCCATCAACCTCAGCCCCCAGATTGCTGGGATTATAGGCATGAGCCACAATGCCAAGCATGTTCACAGAGATTCTTACATAATTAGTGAAATCCCACTACTGTTCTATAGGTAGCTTCTGTGCTTCAGGCTTTAGGAATATGCCTCTCTTTGTTTTGGCTCCCCTTGTTCAGGTGTCCATTTGTATTGTGATAAGCTCCAAGGCCCCAGGCAAGGGGGTGGCTGCCCTTCCTCTGGTGTGTCCTTGGATGATTAAGGCCCAGGTGAACAGGGTTCAAATATATTGGATCCTGTGCATTTGAAAAGCAAATGAGTAAAGATTCATGAGTTAATGTGGACATGCCAGGGAATTGAGGGGCCATGATAGAGGCAAAACATCAGGCCATGGGCTGAAGGCTGAGGCTTCTGTACCTCTAGCTTCTTGAATAGTGTTCACATGGGCCTGCTGAGGAATTGTGTGCTCTCAAATGTTATTTCATGGGTTTTGTCTTAATTTATTTTGTTTTTTCCTTTGGTTTTTTACACGGAAGTAACAGTACCATGGTTTGAAGAAGCTGGAGTCTCTTATCTAAGAGAAATGTGAAAAAAGGGACAATTCAGCAGCCCAGAATTTCTCAAATGCCCCTGTCGTTTTTAAAAAAGTGACATAAAGTTGAGCGTGTCATGTCCATGTCTCTTTACAAAAGATTTTACCTCCTATTTGATAGCAATTACTGTTTCTTTGAAAGGTCAACCTGCACTGAAATAAAGATAATCCCACCTTTCCTCATTCTGCTTGAAACCACATCCTTTGTTAGTTATATTTTCTTACGCAACAACACTTGGAGATGACTACAGCAAGAGTTTCCCATTGGTGGAATTTCCATGGAGACACATGAAGTAATACTGCACAACTTCATGTGAAGTGCACTGTCCCTTGACAATGGCAAGTCTGGGCAAACCTCTAGTAACTGAAAATCTTAGAAAGTCTGAAAGTGAATGAAAGAAAATGGGCCTCTCCACATTTGGACAGGGCCTCTCCTTAAGGACACATTTGTGGAAAAAGTAATTATGCGAGACGAACGAACACCCAAAACGGAATGGAAATTTTCTTGTTTAGGCCTGGAACGCTATGGCCTGGAGCCCAGTGGTTCTATCTGGATGAGCAAAGTGTGAGCAGAGATCAAAATAAAACACACACCATTTAGGGAACTGGATACTTAACCAGGTGTGCAGAGTAGTGGCAAACTGTACTTGTGTCAATTTGCTCAAATCCTGTCTTCACAAGAAAGTAAATTCCAGCACGACCAGTGACTAGAGGAGGAAACATTTCAAAGGACTTGTAAAAAGTCCAACACTGAATTTAGCCCAACTCTGAATTTAGATAAAAAGTGGCAGAGTCTGTTAGTCTTTCAAGTTTTAATAGGAGAAACTTATAACATGTAATAGCTGTTACATGAATACCTTCAGAGCTTTTGGAGAGATCTAAATCACTATGAGTGAGGGCTTCCCTGACTCACAAAGTTAAAAATAGTAAAACAAACAATTTGAAAAATAAATCAACCAATAAAATACAAACACTAAGTCCAAAGGGTTTCTCTGGTTTTAAAACCACTTATGGAATGCACATCTATTGAACAGGCTTACTCTGCATTCTGCTTTATTCAGGCCTGGTACATGAGCAAGTGTGAAAGCAAAATTCAAAATGTTATGTGAAGTGACCATTTCATTGGTGAAACCATGACCCAATAGACATTTTCTCTTTTGAAACTTCGTACATTATCCATATATGTTCTCAAAGGGAAGGAATACACAGGATTTAGGCTGATTTTTTTCAGTATTTTGTGTTCCACCAGATTTATTTGAAGATCTCCTGTCCTGCATCCACTGCCCAATGCAGAAGGCCACACATAGGACAACCAACATGAGAACTTCACTTCTACAGCCTGATTAAATCCTCATGAGAATATACTTTTCCTTTCATGATCAAAGATTTTTACATCAGATTAACCAGCTCTCTTGCTTTCCCATGTTTTTCCCTGGTTTTTGCACCTTGAAATGGGTGTGCACTCTTCTCAGTCTTGATCTCCATCTTCCCCAATATTTCCAAACATATTCATCTGGGAAACATTTAAAGATCTTATTCAGGGCTTGTTTCATTGTTTTCCAATATCTGCCCTTGAAATTCAACTTCCACCACTGTCTCTCATATCCAAAGGTATGTGCTTGCAGAGGATTTCTGCTGAGAAATTTCACAGAAAGCTCTTATACTGCAGGTGAATGATGCCAGCAAGTCTTGACTGAATAGCTTAGGGAACAGGACTCAGCCAAATGACAGACATGACAAGGGAAATGGGTATGCTCAAGGATAGGACATGGCAGAGATCATCTGCCAGGCCCTGGAATATTTCATATCCCATTGAAAGTACATCCATGTGTAGATTGGCAAGCATTTCCATCCACAAATTCTGAGCAGTGAAGCCTTCAGAGAGAATATTGTGGCATACCAGGCCAAGAATATTCATCCTAGTTAAATCTTGCCCTATAAGGTCCTCGGTGCCACTGAGGTCTCCATGGCAACGCCCAGCATTGTGACTCAGGTCTCTTACTGCACACTTGTATCCTAGAGCCTAAAGTCCAGCTCACAATGGTGCTCAGCCAATCACAGCCCAGTGTGGTTGCCTGGCAACCACAAGCTTGTGGATTTCTGTGAAGTGTTTCAGCCCAACTCTGCAGCTTTCCACCTCATACAACCACAGCCATTCCAATCATGCAGTATTTGATTAGCCTCTCTATGTTGCCTCAGAATTTTTTTTACAGTTGTAATGATCAAGAAAATTTGACATATTTTGAGAAGTGGAGGGAAGTAATGGGAAAACGTTTTGGTATGTCTGAGGTCTATGGGTTCCAAACTTGACTACCACAGTCTTATAAATTTTCACACCTAGAGCCTAAAATCCCCCTCACAGTGATGTTCATCCAATCTCAGCCCAGTGTGGTTGCCTGGCAACCACAATCCTGTGGATTTCTGTGAACAGTTTCAGCCCAACTCGGCAGCTCTCCACCTCATACAACCACAGCCATTCCAATCATGCAGTATTTAATTCACCTCTCTAAGTTGCCCCCGAATTTTCTTTGATGTTGTGGTGATCAAGCAACTTTGACATATTTTGACATGTGGAGGGAAGTAATTGGCTCTGTCTTTAGCTCTGTTTGTGGTACATGTGGTCCAAACTTGACTAGCCCAGTCTATTCAATTTTAAAACTTAGAAAGCCAAATGTTCAGGGGAGGAAAGGAAAGGCCACAATGATTTGGGTTCTGCGGAGTTTCTGGTGGCTTGGGAAGCAAACCTGCAAACCACACATGCAATCCCTGCTGGATTACTGCCACCATGGTAGTATCAGTTAGCACTAAAAGCCAGCAACCAGAAGATGAGTCCCAAAATGAAAGTGAATCCTTGCAGTGCATGAATATTTGGAGTGCCTGCTTCAACTATCCAGCTTCCTCGGGGTTCACATGTCTGCAATCGCTATTTCAAGGAGGTCTGCAGCCATTCCAGCATAACCCTGAACACTAAACATGAGGTACTAGCTCAATACCTAAACCAACATAATACTAGATAGTTTATCACCAACAGGTCTTCCCAGAATTCAAATGCAACATGGTGAAAGGGAAACCCTTAGAAACGGGATGCAAATGCCCCTTTCCCTAAAAATCCCAGGTATTTTCTCATGGCATGGAATATTTACACTGCACAACTCATGTAGTGAACCCAGGGACCTGGACCAAGTGTGTCTAGTTTTCTGTTGTCCTCTTTTTGGAAACAGAATCTTATGTAGTTGTTGAAAGAGGCCTTGAGATAAATTCGTAGCCCTACTTGGAGTGGAACTCCCAAGGATCCATCAACCTCAGCCCCCAGATGGCTGGGATTATAGGCATGAGCCACAATGCCAAGCATGTTCACAGAGATTCTTACATAATTAGTGAAATCCCACTACTGGTCTATAGGTAGCTTCTGTGCTTCAGGCTTTAGGACTATGCCTCTCTTTGTTTTGGCTCTCCTTGTTCAGGTGTCCATTTCTATTGTGATAAGCTCCAAGGCCCCAGGCAAGGGGGTGGCTGCCCTTCCTCTGGTGTATCCTTGGATGATAGCGGCCCAGGTGAACAGGGTTCAAATATATTGGATCCTGTGCATTTGAAAAGCAAATGAGTGAAGATTCATGAGTTAATGTGGACATGCCAGGGAATTGAGGGGCCATGATAGAGGCAAAACTTCAGGCCATGGGCTGAAGGCTGAGGCTTCTGTACCTCTAGCTTCTTGAATAGCGTTCACATGGGCCTGCTGAGCAATTGTGTGCTCTCAATTGTGATTTCATGGGTTTTGTCTTAATTTATTTTGTTTTTTCCTTTGGTTTTTTACATGGAAGTAACAGTACCATGGTTTGAAGAAGCTGGGGTCTCTTATCTAAGAGAAATGTGAATAAAGGGACAATTCAGCAGCCCAGAATTTCTCAAATGCCCCTGCCGCTTTTAAAAAAGTGACATAAAGTTGAGCGTGTCATGTCCATGTCTCTTTACAAAAGATTTTACCTCCTATTTGATAGGAATTACTGTTTCTTTGAAAGGTCAACCTGCACTGAAAAAAAGATAATCCCACCTTTCCACATTCTGCTGGAAACCACAGACTTTGTTAGTTATATTTTCTTACGCAACAACACTTGGAGATGACTACAGCAAGAGTTTTCCATTGGTGGAATTTCCATGGAGACACATGCAGTAATACTGCACAACTTCATGTGAAGTGCACTGTCCCTTGACAATGGCAAGTCTGGGCAAACCTCTAGTAACTGAAAATCTTAGAAAGTCTGAAAGTGAATGAAAGAAAATGGGCCTCTCCACATTTGGACAGGGCCTCTCCTTAAGGACACATTTGTGGAAAAAGTAATTATGCGAGACGAATGAACACCCAAAACGGAATGGAACTTTTCTTGTTTAGGCCTGGAACGCTATGGCCTGGAGCCCAGTGGTTCTATCTGGATGAGCAAAATGTGAGCAGAGATCAAAATAAAACACACACCATTTAGGGAACTGGATACTTAACCAGGTGTGCAGAGTAGTGGCAAACTGTACTTGTGTCAATTTGCTCAAATCCTGTCTTCACAAGAAAGTAAATTCCAGCACGACCAGTGACTAGAGGAGGACACATTTCAAAGGACTTGTAAAAAGTCCAACACTGAATTTAGCCCAACACTGAATTTAGATAAAAAGTGGCAGAGTCTGTTAGTCTTTCAAGTTTTAATAGGAGAAACTTATAACATGTAATAGCTGTTACATGAATACCTTCAGAGCTTTTGGAGAGATCTAAATCACTATGAGTGAGGGCTTCCCTGACTCACAAAGTTAAAAATAGTAAAACAAACAATTTGAAAAATAAATCAACCAATAAAATACAAACACTAAGTCCAAAGGGTTTCTCTGGTTTTAAAACCACTTATGGAATGCACATCTATTGAACAGGCTTACTCTGCATTCTGCTTTATTCAGGCCTGGTACATGAGCAAGTGTGAAAGCAAAATTCAAAATGTTATGTGAAGTGACCATTTCATTGGTGAAACCATGACCCAATAGACATTTTCTCTTTTGAAACTTCGTACATTATCCATATATGTTCTCAAAGGGAAGGAATACACAGGATTTAGGCTGATTTTTTTCAGTATTTTGTGTTCCACCAGATTTATTTGAAGATCTCCTGTCCTGCATCCACTGCCCAATGCAGAAGGCCACACATAGGACAACCAACATGAGAACTTCACTTCTACAGCCTGATTAAATCCTCATGAGAATATACTTTTCCTTTCATGATCAAAGATTTTTACATCAGATTAACCAGCTCTCTTGCTTTCCCATGTTTTTCCCTGGTTTTTGCACCTTGAAATGGGTGTGCACTCTTCTCAGTCTTGATCTCCATCTTCCCCAATATTTCCAAACATATTCATCTGGGAAACATTTAAAGATCTTATTCAGGGCTTGTTTCATTGTTTTCCAATATCTGCCCTTGAAATTCAACTTCCACCACTGTCTCTCATACCTAAAGGTATGTGCTTGCAGAGGATTTCTGCTGAGAAATTTCACAGAAAGCTCTTATACTGCAGGTGAATGATGCCAGCAAGTCTTGACTGAATAGCTTAGGGAACAGGACTCAGCCAAATGACAGACATGACAAGGGAAATGGGTATGCTCAAGGATAGGACATGGCAGAGATCATCTGCCAGGCCCTGGCATATTTCATATCCCATTGAAAGTACATCCATGTGTAGATTGGCAAGCATTTCCATCCACAAATTCTGAGCAGTGAAGCCTTCAGAGAGAATATTGTGGCATACCAGGCCAAGAATATTCATCCTAGTTAAATCTTGCCCTACAAGGTCCTCGGTGCCACTGAGGTCGCCATGGCAACGCCCAGCATTGTGACTCAGGTCTCCTACTGCACACTTGTATCCTAGAGCCTAAAGTCCAGCTCACAATGGTGCTCAGCCAATCACAGCCCAGTGTGGTTGCCTGGCAACCACAAGCTTGTGGATTTCTGTGAAGTGTTTCAGCCCAACTCTGCAGCTTTCCACCTCATACAACCACAGCCATTCCAATCATGCAGTATTTGATTAGCCTCTCTATGTTGCCTCAGAATTTTTTTTACAGTTGTAATGATCAAGAAAATTTGACATATTTTGAGAAGTGGAGGGAAGTAATTGGAAAACGTTTTGGTATGTCTGAGGTCTATGGGTTCCAAACTTGACTACCACAGTCTTATAAATTTTCACACCTAGAGCCTAAAATCCCCCTCACAGTGATGTTCATCCAATCTCAGCCCTGTGTGGTTGCCTGGCAACCACAAGCCTGTGGATTTCTGTGAACAGTTTCAGCCCAACTCGGCAGCTCTCCACCTCATACAACCACAGCCATTCCAATCATGCAGTATTTGATTCACCTCTCTAAGTTGCCCCCGAATTTTCTTTGATGTTGAGGTGATCAAGCAACTTTGACATATTTTGACATGTGGAGGGAAGTAATTGGCTCTGTCTTTAGCTCTGTTTGTGGTACATGTGGTCCAAACTTGACTAGCCCAGTCTTTTCAATTTTCAAACTTAGAAAGCCAAATGTTCAGGGGAGGAAAGAAAATGCCACAATGATTTGGGTTCTGCGGAGTTTCTGGTGGCTTGGGAAGCAAACCTGCAAACCACACATGCAATCCCTGCTGGATTACTGCCACCATGGTAGTATCAGTTAGCACTAAAAGCCAGCAACCAGAAGATGAGTCCCAAAATAAAAGTGAATCCTTGCAGTGCATGAATATTTGGAGTGCCTGCTTCAACTATCCAGCTTCCTCGGGGTTCACATGTCTGCAATCGCTATTTCAAGGAGGTCTGCATCCATTCCAGCATAACCCTGAACACTAAACATGAGGTACTAGCTCAATAGCTAAACCAACATAATACTAGATAGCTTATCACCAACAGGTCTTCCCAGAATTCAAATGCAACATGGTGAAAGGGAAACCCTTAGAAACGGGATGCAAATGCCCCTTTCCCTAAAAATCCCAGGTATTTTCTCATGGCATGGAATATTTACATTGCACAACTCATGTAGTGAACCCAGGGACCTGGACCAAGTGTGTCTAGATTTCTGTTGTCCTCTTTTTGGAAACAGCATCTTATGTAATTGTTGAAAGAGGCCTTGAGATAAATTCGTAGCCCTAGTTGGAGTGGAACTCCCAAGGATCCATCAACCTCAGCCCCCAGATTGCTGGGATTATAGGCATGAGCCACAATGCCAAGCATGTTCACAGAGATTCTTACATAATTAGTGAATTCCCACTACTGTTCTATAGGTAGCTTCTGTGCTTCAGGCTTTAGGAATATGCCTCTCTTTGTTTTGGCTCCCCTTGTTCAGGTGTCCATTTGTATTGTGATAAGCTCCAAGGCCCCAGGCAAGGGGGTGGCTGCCCTTCCTCTGGTGTGTCCTTGGATGATTAAGGCCCAGGTGAACAGGGTTCAAATATATTGGATCCTGTGCATTTGAAAAGCAAATGAGTAAAGATTCATGAGTTAATGTGGACATGCCAGGGAATTGAGGGGCCATGATAGAGGCAAAACATCAGGCCATGGGCTGAAGGCTGAGGCTTCTGTACCTCTAGCTTCTTGAATAGTGTTCACATGGGCCTGCTGAGGAATTGTGTGCTCTCAAATGTTATTTCATGGGTTTTGTCTTAATTTATTTTGTTTTTTCCTTTGGTTTTTTACACGGAAGTAACAGTACCATGGTTTGAAGAAGCTGGAGTCTCTTATCTAAGAGAAATGTGAAAAAAGGGACAATTCAGCAGCCCAGAATTTCTCAAATGCCCCTGTCGTTTTTAAAAAAGTGACATAAAGTTGAGCGTGTCATGTCCATGTCTCTTTACAAAAGATTTTACCTCCTATTTGATAGCAATTACTGTTTCTTTGAAAGGTCAACCTGCACTGAAATAAAGATAATCCCACCTTTCCTCATTCTGCTTGAAACCACATCCTTTGTTAGTTATATTTTCTTACGCAACAACACTTGGAGATGACTACAGCAAGAGTTTCCCATTGGTGGAATTTCCATGGAGACACATGAAGTAATACTGCACAACTTCATGTGAAGTGCACTGTCCCTTGACAATGGCAAGTCTGGGCAAACCTCTAGTAACTGAAAATCTTAGAAAGTCTGAAAGTGAATGAATGAAAATGGGCCTCTCCACATTTGGACAGGGCCTCTCCTTAAGGACACATTTGTGGAAAAAGTAATTATGCGAGACGAATGAACACCCAAAACGGAATGAAAATTTTCTTGTTTAGGTCTGGAACGCTATGGCCTGGAGCCCAGTGGTTCTATCTGGATGAGCAAAGTGTGAGCAGAGATCAAAATAAAACACACACCATTTAGGGAACTGGATACTTAACCAGGTGTGCAGAGTAGTGGCAAACTGTACTTGTGTCAATTTGCTCAAATCCTGTCTTCACAAGAAAGTAAATTCCAGCACGACCAGTGACTAGAGGAGGACACATTTCAAAGGACTTGTAAAAAGTCCAACACTGAATTTAGCCCAACACTGAATTTAGATAAAAAGTGGCAGAGTCTGTTAGTCTTTCAAGTTTTAATAGGAGAAACTTAAAACATGTAATAGCTGTTACATGAATACCTTCAGAGCTTTTGGAGAGATCTAAATCACTATGAGTGAGGGCTTCCCTGACTCACAAAGTTAAAAATAGTAAAACAAACAATATGAAAAATAAATCAACCAATAAAATACAAACACTAAGTCCAAAGGGTTTCTGTGGTTTTAAAACCACTTATGGAATGCACATCTATTGAACAGGCTTACTCTGCATTCTGCTTTATTCAGGCCTGGTACATGAGCAAGTGTGAAAGCAAAATTCAAAATGTTATGTGAAGTGACCATTTCATTGGTGAAACCATGACCCAATAGACATTTTCTCTTTTGAAACTTCGTACATTATCCATATATGTTCTCAAAGGGAAGGAATACACAGGATTTAGGCTGATTTTTTTCAGTATTTTGTGTTCCACCAGATTTATTTGAAGATCTCCTGTCCTGCATCCACTGCCCAATGCAGAAGGCCACACATAGGATAACCAACATGAGAACTTCACTTCTACAGCCTGATTAAATCCTCATGAGAATATACTTTTCCTTTCATGATCAAAGATTTTTACATCAGATTAACCAGCTCTCTTGCTTTCCCATGTTTTTCCCTGGTTTTTGCACCTTGAAATGGGTGTGCACTCTTCTCAGTCTTGATCTCCATCTTCCCCAATATTTCCAAACATATTCATCTGGGAAACATGTAAAGATCTTATTCAGGGCTTGTTTCATTGTTTTCCAATATCTGCCCTTGAAATTCAACTTCCACCACTGTCTCTCATATCCAAAGGTATGTGCTTGCAGAGGATTTCTGCTGAGAAATTTCACAGAAAGCTCTTATACTGCAGGTGAATGATGCCAGCAAGTCTTGACTGAATAGCTTAGGGAACAGGACTCAGCCAAATGACAGACATGACAAGGGAAATGGGTATGCTCAAGGATAGGACATGGCAGAGATCATCTGCCAGGCCCTGGCATATTTCATATCCGATTGAATGTACATCCATGTGTAGATTGGCAAGCATTTCCATCCACAAATTCTGAGCAGTGAAGCCTTCAGAGAGAATATTGTGGCATACCAGGCCAAGAATATTCATCCTAGTTAAATCTTGCCCTACAAGGTCCTCGGTGCCACTGAGGTCTCCATGGCAACGCCCAGCATTGTGACTCAGGTCTCCTACTGCACACTTGTATCCTAGAGCCTAAAGTCCAGCTCACAATGGTGCTCAGCCAATCACAGCCCAGTGTGGTTGCCTGGCAACCACAAGCTTGTGGATTTCTGTGAAGTGTTTCAGCCCAACTCTGCAGCTTTCCACCTCATACAGCCACAGCCATTCCAATCATGCAGTATTTGATTAGCCTCTCTATGTTGCCTCAGAATTTTTTTACAGTTGTAATGATCAAGAAAATTTGACATATTTTGAGAATTGGAGGGAAGTAATTGGAAAACGTTTTGGTATGTCTGAGGTCTATGGGTTCCCATCTTGACTACCACAGTCTTATAAATTTTCACACCTAGAGCCTAAAATCCCCCTCACAGTGATGTTCATCCAATCTCAGCCCAGTGTGGTTGCCTGGCAACCACAAGCCTGTCTATTTCTGTGAACAGTTTCAGCCCAACTCGGCAGCTCTCCACCTCATACAACCACAGCCATTCCAATCATGCAGTATTTGATTCACCTCTCTAAGTTGCCCCCGAATTTTCTTTGATGTTGTGGTGATCAACCGAATTTGATATATTTTGACATGTGGAGGGAAGTAATTGGCTCTGTCTTTAGCTCTGTTTGTGGTACATGTGGTCCAAACTTGACTAGCCAAGTCTATTCAATTTTAAAACTTAGAAAGCCAAATGTTCAGGGGAGGAAAGGAAAGGCCACAATGATTTGGGTTCTGCGGAGTTTCTGGTGGCTTGGGAAGCAAACCTGCAAACCACACATGCAATCCCTGCTAGATTACTGCCACCATGGTAGTATCAGTTAGCACTAAAAGCCAGCAACCAGAAGATGAGTCCCAAAATGAAAGTGAATCCTTGCAGTGCATGAATATTTGGAGTGCCTGCTTCAACTATCCAGCTTCCTCGGGGTTCACATGTCTGCAATCGCTATTTCAAGGAGGTCTGCATCCATTCCAGCATAACCCTGAACACTAAGCATGAGGTACTAGCTCAATAGCTAAACCAACATAATACTAGATAGTTTATCACCAACAGGTCTTCCCAGAATTCAAATGCAACATGGTGAAAGGAAACCCTTAGAAACGGGATGCAAATGCCCCTTTCCCTAAAAATCCCAGGTATTTTCTCATGGCATGGAATATTTACACTGCACAACTCATGTAGTGAACCCAGGGACCTGGACCAAGTGTGCCTAGTTTTCTGTTGTCCTCTTTTTGGAAACAGAATCTTATGTAGTTGTTGAAAGAGGCCTTGAGATAAATTCGTAGCCCTACTTGGAGTGGAACTCCCAAGGATCCATCAACCTCAGCCCCCAGATGGCTGGGATTATAGGCATGAGCCACAATGCCAAGCATGTTCACAGAGATTCTTACATAATTAGTGAAATCCCACTACTGGTCTATAGGTAGCTTCTGTGCTTCAGGCTTTAGGACTATGCCTCTCTTTGTTTTGGCTCTCCTTGTTCAGGTGTCCATTTCTATTGTGATAAGCTCCAAGGCCCCAGGCAAGGGGGTGGCTGCCCTTCCTCTGGTGTATCCTTGGATGATTACGGCCCAGGATAACAGGGTTCAAATATATTGGATCCTGTGCATTTGAAAAGCAAATGAGTAAAGATTCATGAGTTAATGTGGACATGCCAGGGAATTGAGGGGCCATGATAGAGGCAAAACTTCAGGCCATGGGCTGAAGGCTGAGGCTTCTGTACCTCTAGCTTCTTGAATAGTGTTCACATGGGCCTGCTGAGCAATTGTGTGCTCTCAAATGTGATTTCATGGGTTTTGTCTTAATTTATTTTGTTTTTTCCTTTGGTTTTTTACATGGAAGTAACAGTACCATGGTTTGAAGAAGCTGGAGTCTCTTATCTAAGAGAAATGTGAAAAAAGGGACAATTCAGCAGCCCAGAATTTCTCAAATGCCCCTGCCGCTTTTAAAAAAGTGACATAAAGTTGAGCGTGTCATGTCCATGTCTCTTTACAAAAGATTTTACCTCCTATTTGATAGGAATTACTGTTTCTTTGAAAGGTCAACCTGCACTGAAAAAAAGATAATCCCACCTTTCCACATTCTGCTGGAAACCACAGCCTTTGTTAGTTATATTTTCTTATGCAACAACACTTGGAGATGACTACAGCAAGAGTTTTCCATTGGTGGAATTTCCATGGAGACACATGCAGTAATACTGCACAACTTCATGTGAAGTGCACTGTCCCTTGACAATGGCAAGTCTGGGCAAACCTCTAGTAACTGAAAATCTTAGAAAGTCTGAAAGTGAATGAAAGAAAATCGGCCTCTCCACATTTGGACAGGGCCTCTCCTTAAGGACACATTTGTGGAAAAAGTAATTATGCGAGACGAATGAACACCCAAAACGGAATGGAAATTTACTTGTTTAGGCCTGGAACGCTATGGCCTGGAGCCCAGTGGTTCTATCTGGATGAGCAAAGTGTGAGCAGAGATCAAAATAAAACACACACCATTTAGGGAACTGGATACTTAACCAGGTGTGCAGAGTAGTGGCAAACTGTACTTGTGTCAATTTGCTCAAATCCTGTCTTCACAAGAAAGTAAATTCCAGCACGACCAGTGACTAGAGGAGGAAACATTTCAAAGGACTTGTAAAAAGTCCAACACTGAATTTAGCCCAACTCTGAATTTAGATAAAAAGTGGCAGAGTCTGTTAGTCTTTCAAGTTTTAATAGGAGAAACTTATAACATGTAATAGCTGTTACATGAATACCTTCAGAGCTTTTGGAGAGATCTAAATCACTATGAGTGAGGGCTTCCCTGACTCACAAAGTTAAAAATAGTAAAACAAACAATTTGAAAAATAAATCAACCAATAAAATACAAACGCTAAGTCCAAAGGGTTTCTCTCTTTTTAAAACCACTTATGGAATGCACATCTATTGAACAGGCTTACTCTGCATTCTGCTTTATTCAGGCCTGGTACATGAGCAAGTGTGAAAGCAAAATTCAAAATGTTATGTGAAGTGACCATTTCATTGGTGAAACCATGACCCAATAGACATTTTCTCTTTTGAAACTTCGTACATTATCCATATATGTTCTCAAAGGGAAGGAATACACAGGATTTAGGCTGATTTTTTTCAGTATTTTGTGTTCCACCAGATTTATTTGAAGATCTCCTGTCCTGCATCCACTGCCCAATGCAGAAGGCCACACATAGGATAACCAACATGAGAACTTCACTTCTACAGCCTGATTAAATCCTCATGAGAATATACTTTTCCTTTCATGATCAAAGATTTTTACATCAGATTAACCAGCTCTCTTGCTTTCCCATGTTTTTCCCTGGTTTTTGCACCTTGAAATGGGTGTGCACTCTTCTCAGTCTTGATCTCCATCTTCCCCAATATTTCCAAACATATTCATCTGGGAAACATGTAAAGATCTTATTCAGGGCTTGTTTCATTGTTTTCCAATATCTGCCCTTGAAATTCAACTTCCACCACTGTCTCTCATATCCAAAGGTATGTGCTTGCAGAGGATTTCTGCTGAGAAATTTCACAGAAAGCTCTTATACTGCAGGTGAATGATGCCAGCAAGTCTTGACTGAATAGCTTAGGGAACAGGACTCAGCCAAATGACAGACATGACAAGGGAAATGGGTATGCTCAAGGATAGGACATGGCAGAGATCATCTGCCAGGCCCTGGCATATTTCATATCCGATTGAAAGTACATCCATGTGTAGATTGGCAAGCATTTCCATCCACAAATTCTGAGCAGTGAAGCCTTCAGAGAGAATATTGTGGCATACCAGGCCAAGAATATTCATCCTAGTTAAATCTTGCCCTACAAGGTCCTCGGTGCCACTGAGGTCTCCATGGCAACGCCCAGCATTGTGACTCAGGTCTCCTACTGCACACTTGTATCCTAGAGCCTAAAGTCCAGCTCACAATGGTGCTCAGCCAATCACAGCCCAGTGTGGTTGCCTGGCAACCACAAGCTTGTGGATTTCTGTGAAGTGTTTCAGCCCAACTCTGCAGCTTTCCACCTCATACAGCCACAGCCATTCCAATCATGCAGTATTTGATTAGCCTCTCTATGTTGCCTCAGAATTTTTTTACAGTTGTAATGATCAAGAAAATTTGACATATTTTGAGAATTGGAGGGAAGTAATTGGAAAACGTTTTGGTATGTCTGAGGTCTATGGGTTCCCATCTTGACTACCACAGTCTTATAAATTTTCACACCTAGAGCCTAAAATCCCCCTCACAGTGATGTTCATCCAATCTCAGCCCAGTGTGGTTGCCTGGCAACCACAAGCCTGTCCATTTCTGTGAACAGTTTCAGCCCAACTCGGCAGCTCTCCACCTCATACAACCACAGCCATTCCAATCATGCAGTATTTGATTCACCTCTCTAAGTTGCCCCCGAATTTTCTTTGATGTTGTGGTGATCAACCAAATTTGATATATTTTGACATGTGGAGGGAAGTAATTGGCTCTGTCTTTAGCTCTGTTTGTGGTACATGTGGTCCAAACTTGACTAGCCCAGTCTATTCAATTTTAAAACTTAGAAAGCCAAATGTTCAGGGGAGGAAAGGAAATGCCACAATGATTTGGGTTCTGCGGAGTTTCTGGTGGCTTGGGAAGCAAACCTGCAAACCACACATGCAATCCCTGCTAGATTACTGCCACCATGGTAGTATCAGTTAGCACTAAAAGCCAGCAACCAGAAGATGAGTCCCAAAATGAAAGTGAATCCTTGCAGTGCATGAATATTTGGAGTGCCTGCTTCAACTATCCAGCTTCCTCGGGGTTCACATGTCTGCAATCGCTATTTCAAGGAGGTCTGCATCCATTCCAGCATAACCCTGAACACTAAGCATGAGGTACTAGCTCAATAGCTAAACCAACATAATACTAGATAGTTTATCACCAACAGGTCTTCCCAGAATTCAAATGCAACATGGTGAAAGGAAACCCTTAGAAACGGGATGCAAATGCCCCTTTCCCTAAAAATCCCAGGTATTTTCTCATGGCATGGAATATTTACACTGCACAACTCATGTAGTGAACCCAGGGACCTGGACCAAGTGTGTCTAGTTTTCTGTTGTCCTCTTTTTGGAAACAGAATCTTATGTAGTTGTTGAAAGAGGCCTTGAGATAAATTCGTAGCCCTACTTGGAGTGGAACTCCCAAGGATCCATCAACCTCAGCCCCCAGATGGCTGGGATTATAGGCATGAGCCACAATGCCAAGCATGTTCACAGAGATTCTTACATAATTGGTGAAATCCCACTACTGGTCTATAGGTAGCTTCTGTGCTTCAGGCTTTAGGACTATGCCTCTCTTTGTTTTGGCTCTCCTTGTTCAGGTGTCCATTTCTATTGTGATAAGCTCCAAGGCCCCAGGCAAGGGGGTGGCTGCCCTTCCTCTGGTGTATCCTTGGATGATTACGGCCCAGGATAACAGGGTTCAAATATATTGGATCCTGTGCATTTGAAAAGCAAATGAGTAAAGATTCATGAGTTAATGTGGACATGCCAGGGAATTGAGGGGCCATGATAGAGGCAAAACTTCAGGCCATGGGCTGAAGGCTGAGGCTTCTGTACCTCTAGCTTCTTGAATAGTGTTCACATGGGCCTGCTGAGCAATTGTGTGCTCTCAAATGTGATTTCATGGGTTTTGTCTTAATTTATTTTGTTTTTTCCTTTGGTTTTTTACATGGAAGTAACAGTACCATGGTTTGAAGAAGCTGGAGTCTCTTATCTAAGAGAAATGTGAAAAAAGGGACAATTCAGCAGCCCAGAATTTCTCAAATGCCCCTGCCGCTTTTAAAAAAGTGACATAAAGTTGAGCGTGTCATGTCCATGTCTCTTTACAAAAGATTTTACCTCCTATTTGATAGGAATTACTGTTTCTTTGAAAGGTCAACCTGCACTGAAAAAAAGATAATCCCACCTTTCCACATTCTGCTGGAAACCACAGCCTTTGTTAGTTATATTTTCTTATGCAACAACACTTGGAGATGACTACAGCAAGAGTTTTCCATTGGTGGAATTTCCATGGAGACACATGCAGTAATACTGCACAACTTCATGTGAAGTGCACTGTCCCTTGACAATGGCAAGTCTGGGCAAACCTCTAGTAACTGAAAATCTTAGAAAGTCTGAAAGTGAATGAAAGAAAATGGGCCTCTCCACATTTGGACAGGGCCTCTCCTTAAGGACACATTTGTGGAAAAAGTAATTAGGCGAGACGAACGAACACCCAAAACGGAATGGAAATTTACTTGTTTAGGCCTGGAACGCTATGGCCTGGAGCCCAGTGGTTCTATCTGGATGAGCAAAGTGTGAGCAGAGATCAAAATAAAACACACACCATTTAGGGAACTGGATACTTAACCAGGTGTGCAGAGTAGTGGCAAACTGTACTTGTGTCAATTTGCTCAAATCCTGTCTTCACAAGAAAGTAAATTCCAGCACGACCAGTGACTAGAGGAGGACACATTTCAAAGGACTTGTAAAAATTCCAACACTGAATTTAGCCCAACACTGAATTTAGATAAAAAGTGGCAGAGTCTGTTAGTCTTTCAAGTTTTAATAGGAGAAACTTATAACATGTAATAGCTGTTACATGAATACCTTCAGAGCTTTTGGAGAGATCTAAATCACTATGAGTGAGGGCTTCCCTGACTCACAAAGTTAAAAATAGTAAAACAAACAATTTGAAAAATAAATCAACCAATAAAATACAAACACTAAGTCCGAAGGGTTTCTCTGGTTTTAAAACCACTTATGGAATGCACATCTATTGAACAGGCTTACTCTGCATTCTGCTTTATTCAGGCCTGGTACATGAGCAAGTGTGAAAGCAAAATTCAAAATGTTATGTGAAGTGACCATTTCATTGGTGAAACCATGACTCAATAGACATTTTCTCTTTTGAAACTTCGTACATTATCCATATATGTTCTCAAAGGGAAGGAATACACAGGATTAAGGCTGATTATTTTCAGTATTTTGTGTTCCACCAGATTTATTTGAAGATCTCCTGTCCTGCATCCACTGCCCAATGCAGAAGGCCACACATAGGACAACCAACATGAGAACTTCACTTCTACAGCCTGATTAAATCCTCATGAGAATATACTTTTCCTTTCATGATCAAAGATTTTTACATCAGATTAACCAGCTCTCTTGCTTTCCCATGTTTTTCCCTGGTTTTTGCACCTTGAAATGGGTGTGCACTCTTCTCAGTCTTGATCTCCATCTTCCCCAATATTTCCAAACATATTCATCTGGGAAACATTTAAAGATCTTATTCAGGGCTTGTTTCATTGTTTTCCAATATTTGCCCTTGAAATTCAACTTCCACCACTGTCTCTCATATCTAAAGGTATGTGCTTGCAGAGGATTTCTGCTGAGAAATTTCACAGAAAGCTCTTATACTGCAGGTGAATGATGCCAGCAAGTCTTGACTGAATAGCTTAGGGAACAGGACTCAGCCAAATGACAGACATGACAAGGGAAATGGGTATGCTCAAGGATAGGACATGGCAGGGATCATCTGCCAGGCCCTGGCATATTTCATATCCCATTGAAAGTACATCCATGTGTAGATTGGCAAGCATTTCCATCCACAAATTCTGAGCAGTGAAGCCTTCAGAGAGAATATTGTGGCATACCAGGCCAAGAATATTCATCCTAGTTAAATCTTGCGCTACAAGGTCCTCTGTGCCACTGAGGTCTCCATGGCAACGCCCAGCATTGTGACTCAGGTCTCCTACTGCACACTTGTATCCTAGAGCCTAAAGTCCAGCTCACAATGGTGCTCAGCCAATCACAGCCCAGTGTGGTTGCCTGGCAACCACAAGCTTGTGGATTTCTGTGAAGTGTTTCAGCCCAACTCTGCAGCTTTCCACCTCATACAACCACAGCCATTCCAATCATGCAGTATTTGATTAGCCTCTCTATGTTGCCTCAGAATTTTTTTTACAGTTGTAATGATCAAGAAAATTTGACATATTTTGAGAAGTGGAGGGAAGTAATTGGAAAACGTTTTGGTATGTCTGAGGTCTATGGGTTCCAAACTTGACTACCACAGTCTTATAAATTTTCACACCTAGAGCCTAAAATCCCCCTCACAGTGATGTTCATCCTATCTCAGCCCAGTGTGGTTGCCTGGCAACCACAAGCCTGTGGATTTCTGTGAACAGTTTCAGCCCAACTCGGCAGCTCTCCACCTCATACAACCACAGCCATTCCAATCATGCAGTATTTGATTCACCTCTCTAAGTTGACCCCGAATTTTCTTTGATGTTGTGGTGATCAAGCAACTTTGACATATTTTGACATGTGGAGGGAAGTAATTGGCTCTGTCTTTAGCTCTGTTTGTGGTACATGTGGTCCAATCTTGACTAGCCCAGTCTTTTCAATTTTCAAACTTAGAAAGCCAAATGTTCAGGGGAGGAAAGAAAATGCCACAATGATTTGGGTTCTGCGGAGTTTCTGGTGGCTTGGGAAGCAAACCTGCAAACCACACATGCAATCCCGGCTGGATTACTGCCACCATGGTAGTATCAGTTAGCACTAAAAGCCAGCAACCAGAAGATGAGTCCCAAAATGAAAGTGAATCCTTGCAGTGCATGAATATTTGGAGTGCCTGCTTCAACTATCCAGCTTCCTCGGGGTTCACATGTCTGCAATCGCTATTTCAAGGAGGTCTGCAGCCATTCCAGCATAACCCTGAACACTAAACATGAGGTACTAGCTCAATAGCTAAACCAACATAATACTAAATAGCTTATCACCAACAGGTCTTCCCAGAATTCAAATGCAACATGGTGAAAGGGAAACCCTTAGAAACGGGATGCAAATGCCCCTTTCCGTAAAAATCCCAGGTATTTTCTCATGGCATGGAATATTTACACTGCACAACTCATGTAGTGAACCCAGGGACCTGGACCAAGTGTGTCTAGATTTCTGTTGTCCTCTTTTTGGAAACAGCATCTTATGTAGTTGTTGAAAGAGGCCTTGAGATAAATTCGTAGCCCTAGTTGGAGTGGAACTCCCAAGGATCCATCAACCTCAGCCCCCAGATGGCTGGGATTATAGGCATGAGCCACAATGCCAAGCATGTTCACAGAGATTCTTACATAATTAGTGAAATCCCACTACTGTTCTATAGGTAGCTTCTGTGCTTCAGGCTTTAGGAATATGCCTCTCTTTGTTTTGGCTCCCCTTGTTCAGGTGTCCATTTCTATTGTGATAAGCTCCAAGGCCCCAGGCAAGGGGGTGGCTGCCCTTCCTCTGGTGTATCCTTGGATGATTACGGCCCAGGTGAACAGGGTTCAAATATATTGGATCGTGTGCATTTGAAAAGCAAATGAGTAAAGATTCATGAGTTAATGTGGACATGCCAGGGAATTGAGGGGCCATGATAGAGGCAAAACTTCAGGCCATGGGCTGAAGGCTGAGGCTTCTGTACCTGTAGCTTCTTGAATAGTATTCACATGGGCCTGCTGAGGAATTGTGTGCTCTCAAATGTTATTTCATGGGTTTTGTCTTAATTTATTTTGTTTTTTCCTTTGGTTTTTTACATGGAAGTAACAGTACCATGGTTTGAAGAAGCTGGAGTCTCTTATCTAAGAGAAATGTGAAAAAAGGGACAATTCAGCAGCCCAGAATTTTTTAAATGCCCCTGTCGTTTTTAAAAAAGTGACATAAAGTTGAGCGTGTCATGTCCATGTCTCTTTACAAAAGATTTTACCTCCTATTTGATAGGAATTACTGTTTCTTTGAAAGGTCAACCTGCACTGAAATAAAGATAATCCCACCTTTCCTCATTCTGCTTGAAACCACATCCTTTGTTAGTTATATTTTCTTATGCAACAACACTTGGAGATGACTACAGCAAGAGTTTCCCATTGGTGGAATTTCCATGGAGACACATGAAGTAATACTGCACAACTTTATGTGAAGTGCACTGTCCCTTGACAATGGCAAATCTGGGCAAACCTCTAGTAACTGAAAATCTTAGAAAGTCTGAAAGTGAGTGAATGAAAATGGGCTTCTCCACATTTGGACAGGGCCTCTCCTGAACCACACATTTGTGGAAAAAGTAATTATGCGAGACGAATGAACACCCAAAATGGAATGGAAATTTTCTTGTTTAGGCCTGGAACGCTATGGCCTGGAGCCCAGTGGTTCTATCTGGATGAGCACAGTGTGAGCAGAGAGCAAAATAAAACACACATCATTTAGGGAACTGGATACTTAACCAGGTGTGCAGAGTAGTGGCAAACTGTACTTGTGTCAATTTGCTCAAATCCTGTCTTCACAAGAAAGTAAATTCCAGCACGACCAGTGACTAGAGGAGGACACATTACAAAGGACTTGTAAAAGGTCCAACACTGAATTTAGCCCAACACTGAATTTAGATGAAAAGTGGCAGAGTCTGTTAGTCTTTCAAGTTTTAATAGGAGAAACTTATAACATGTAATAGCTGTTACATGAATACCTTCAGAGCTTTTGGAGAGATCTAAGTCACTATGAGTGAGGGCTTCCCTGACTCACAAAGTTAAAAATAGTAAAACAAACAATTTGAAAAATAAATCAACCAATAAAATACAAACACTAAGTCCAAAGGGTTTCACTGGTTTTAAAACCACTTATGGAATGCACATCTATTGAACAGGCTTACTCTGCATTCTGCTTTACTCAGGCCTGGTACATGAGCAAGTGTGAAAGCAAAATTCAAAATGTTATGTGAAGTGACCATTTCATTGGTGAAACCATGACCCAATAGACATTTTCTCTTTTGAAACTTCGTACATTATCCATATATGTTCTCAAAGGGAAGGAATACACAGGATTTAGGCTGATTTTTTTCAGTATTTTGTGTTCCACCAGATTTATTTGAAGATCTCCTGTCCTGCATCCACTGCCCAATGCAGAAGGCCACACATAGGACAACCAACATGAGAACTTCACTTCTACAGCCTGATTAAATCCTCATGAGAATATACTTTTCCTTTCATCATCCAAGATTTTTACATCAGATTAACCAGCTCTCTTGCTTTCCCATGTTTTTCCCTGGTTTTTGTACCTTGAAATGGGTGTGCACTCTTCTCAGTCTTGATCTCCATCTTCCCCAATATTTCCAAACATATTCATCTGGGAAACATGTAAAGATCTTATTCAGGGCTTGTTTCATTGTTTTCCAATATCTGCCCTTGAAATTCAACTTCCACCACTGTCTCTCATATTCAAAGGTATGTGCTTGCAGAGGATTTCTGCTGAGAAATTTCACAGAAAGCTTTATACTGCAGGTGAATGATGCCAGCAAGTCTTGACTGAATAGCTTAGGGAACAGGACTCAGCCAAATGACAGACATGACAAGGGAAATGGGTATGCTCAAGGATAGGACATGGCAGAGATCATCTGCCAGGCCCTGGCATATTTCATATCCCATTGAAAGTACATTCATGTGTAGATTGACAAGCATTTCCATTCACAAATTCTGAGCAGTGAAGCCTTCAGAGAGAATATTGTGGCATGCCAGGCCAAGAATATTCATCCTAGTTAAATCTTGCCCTACAAGGTCCTCTGTGCCACTGAGGTCTCCATGGCAACGCCCAGCATTGTGACTCAAGTCTCCTACTGCACACTTGTATCCTAGAGCCTAAAGTCCAGCTCACAATGGTGCTCAGCCAATCACAGCCCAGTGTGGTTGCCTGGCAACCACAAGCTTGTGGATTTCTGTGAAGTGTTTCAGCCCAACTCTGCAGCTTTCCACCTCATACAGCCACAGCCATTCCAATCATGCAGTATTTGATTAGCCTCTCTATGTTGCCTCAGAATTTTTTTTACAGTTGTAATGATCAAGAAAATTTGACGTATTTTGAGAAGTGGAGGGAAGTAATTGGAAAACGTTTTGGTATGTCTGAGGTCTATGGGTTCAAACTTGACTACCACAGTCTTATAAATTTTCACACCTAGAGCCTAAAATCCCCCTCACAGTGATGTTCATCCAATCTCAGCCCAGTGTGGTTGCCTGGCAACCAGAAGCCTGTGGATTTCTGTGAACAGTTTCAGCCCATCTCGGCAGCTCTCCACCTCATACAACCACAGCCATTCCAATCATGCAGTATTTGATTCACCTCTCTAAGTTGCCCCCGAATTTTCTTTGATGTTGTGGTGATCAAGCAACTTTGACATATTTTGACATGTGGAGGGAAGTAATTGGCTGTGTCTTTAGCTCTGTTTGTGGTACATGTGGTCCAAACTTGACTAGCCCAGTCTATTCAATTTTCAAACTTAGAAAGCCAAATGTTCAGGGGAGGAAAGAAAATGCCACAATGATTTGGGTTCTACGGAGTTTCTGGTGGCTTGGGAAGGAAACCTGCAAACCACACATGCAATCCATGCTGGATTACTGCCACCATGGTAGTATCAGTTAGCACTAAAAGCCAGCAACCAGAAGATGAGTCCCAAAATGAAAGTGAAACCTTGCAGTGCATGAATATTTGGAGTGCCTGCTTCAACTATCCAGCTTCCTCGGGGTTCACATGTCTGCAATCGCTATTTCAAGGAGGTCTGCAGCCATTCCAGCATAACCCTGAACACTAAACATGAGGTACTAGCTCAATACATAAACCAACATAATACTAGATAGCTTATCACCAACAGGTCTTCCCAGAATTCAAATGCAACATGGTGAAAGGGAAACCCTTAGAAACGGGATGCAAATGCCCCTTTCCGTAAAAATCCCAGGCATTTTCTCATGGCATGGAATATTTACACTGCACAACTCATGTACTGAACCCAGGGACCTGGACCAAGTGTGTCTAGTTTTCTGTTTTCCTCTTTTTGGAAACAGAATCTTATGTAGTTGTTGAAAGAGGCCTTGAGATAAATTCGTAGCCCTAGTTGGAGTGGAACTCCCAATGATCCATCAACCTCAGCCCCCAGATAGCTGGGATTATAGGCTTGAGCCACAATGCCAAGCATGTTCACAGAGATTCTTACATAATTAGTGAAATCCCACTACTGGTCTATAGGTAGCTTCTGTGCTTCAGGCTTTAGGAATATGCCTCTCTTTGTTTTGGCTCCCCTTGTTCAGGTGTCCATTTCTATTGTGATAAGCTCCAAGGCCCCAGACAAGGGGGTGGCTGCCCTTCCTCTGGTGTATCCTTGGATGATTACGGCCCAGGTGAACAGGGTTCAAATATATTAGATCCTGTGCATTTTAAAAGGAAATGAGTAAAGATTCATGAGTTAATGTGGACATGCCAGGGAATTGAGGGGCCATGATGGAGGCAAAACATCAGGCCATGGGCTGAAGGCTGAGGCTTCTGTACCTCTAGCTTCTTGAATAGTGTTCACATGGACCTGCTGAGCCATTGTGTGCTCTCAAATGTTATTTCATGGGTTTTGTCTTAATTTATTTTGTTTTTTCCTTTGGTTTTTTACATGGAAGTAACAGTACCATGGTTTGAAGAAGCTGGAGTCTCTTATCTAAGAGAAATGTGAAAAAAGGGACAATTCAGCAGCCCAGAATTTCTCAAATGCCCCTGCCGTTTTTAAAAAAGTGACATAAAGTTGAGCGCGTCATGTCCATGTCTCTTTACAAAAGATTTTACCTCTTATTTGATGGGAATTACTGTTTTTTGAAAGGTCAACCTGCACTGAAATAAAGATAATCCCACCTTTCCTCATTCTGCTTGAAACCACATCCTTTGTTAGTTATATTTTCTTACGCAGAAACACTTGGAGATGACTACAGCAAGAGTTTCCCATTGGTGGAATTTCCATGGAGACACATGCAGTAATACTGCACAACTTCATGTGAAGTGCACTGTCCCTTGACAATGGCAATTCTGGGCAAACCTCTAGTAACTGAAAATCTTAGAAAGCCTGAAAGTGAGTGAATGAAAATGGGCCTCTCCACATTTGGACAGGGCCTCTCCTGAAGCACACATTTGTGGAAAAAGTAATTATGGGAGACGAATGAAAACCCAAAACGGAATGGAAATTTTCTTGTTTAGGCCTGGAACGCTATGGCCTGGAGCCCAGTGGTTCTATCTGGATGAGCAAAGTGTGAGCAGAGATCAAAATAAAACACACCCCATTTAGGGAACTGGATACTTAACCAGGTGTGCAGAGTAGTGGCAAACTGTACTTGTGTCAATTTGCTCAAATCCTGTCTTCACAAGAAAGTAAATTCCAGCACGACCAGTGACTAGAGGAGGACACATTTCAAAGGACTTGTAAAAAGTCCAACACTGAATTTAGCCCAACACTGAATTTAGATGAAAAGTGGCAGAGTCTGTTAGTCTTTCAAGTTTTAATAGGAGAAACTTATAACATGTAATAGCTGTTACATGAATACCTTCAGAGATTTTGGAGTGATCTAAATCACTATGAGTGAGGGCTTCCCTGACTCACAAAGTTAAAAATAGTAAAACAAACAATTTGAAAAATAAATCAACCAATAAAATACAAACACTGAGTCCAAAGGGTTTCACTGGTTTTAAAACCACTTATGGAATGCACATCTATTGAACAGGCTTACTCTGCATTCTGCTTTACTCAGGCCTGGTACATGAGCAACTGTGAAAGCAAAATTCAAAATGTTATGTGAAGTGACCATTTCATTGGTGAAACCATGACCCAATAGACATTTTCTCTTTTGAAACTTCGTACATTATCCATATATGTTCTCAAAGGGAAGGAATACACAGGATTTAGGCTGATTTTTTTCAGTATTTTGTGTTCCACCAGATTTATTTGAAGATCTCCTGTCCTGCATCCACTGCCCAATGCAGAAGGCCACACATAGGGCAACCAACATGAGAACTTCACTTCTACAGCCTGATTAAATCCTCATGAGAATATGCTTTTCCTTTCATCATCAAAGATTTTTACATCAGATTAACCAGCTCTCTTGCTTTCCCATGTTTTTCCCTGGTTTTTGTACCTTGAAATGGGTGTGCACTCTTCTCAGTCTTGATCTCCATCTTCCCCAATATTTCCAAACATATTCATCTGGGAAACATGTAAAGATCTTATTCAGGGCTTGTTTCATTGTTTTCCAATATCTGCCCTTGAAATTCAACTTCCACCACTGTCTCTCATATCCAAAGGTATGTGCTTGCAGAGGTTTTCTGCTGAGAAATTTCATAGAAAGCTCTTATACTGCAGGTGAATGATGCCAGCACGTCTTGACTGAATAGCTTAGGGAACAGGACTCAGCCAAATGACAGACATGACAAGGGAAATGGGTATGCTCAAGGATAGGACATGGCAGAGATCATCTGCCAGGCCCTGGCATATTTCATATCCCATTGAAAGTACATCCATGTGTAGATTGGCAAGCATTTCCATCCACAAATTCTGAGCAGTGAAGCCTTCAGAGAGAATATTGTGGCATACCAGGCCAAGAATATTCATCCTAGTTAAATCTTGCCCTACAAGGTCCTCTGTTCCACTGAGGTCTCCATGGCAACGCCCAGCATTGTGACTCAGGTCTCCTACTGCACACTTGTATCCTACAAGCTAAAGTCCAGCTCACAATGGTGCTCAGCCAATCACAGCCCAGTGTGGTTGCCTGGCAACCACAAGCTTGTGGATTTCTGTGAAGTGTTTCAGCCCAACTCTGCAGCTTTCCACCTCATACAGCCACAGCCATTCCAATCATGCAGTATTTGATTAGCCTCTCTATGTTGCCTCAGAATTTTTTTTACAGTTGTAATGATCAAGAAAATTTGACATATTTTGAGAAGTGGAGGGAAGTAGTTGGAAAACGTTTTGGTATGTCTGAGGTCTATGGGTTCCAAACTTGACTACCACAGTCTTATAAATTTTCACACCTAGAGCCTAAAATCCCCCTCACAGTGATGTTCATCCAATCTCAGCCCAGTGTGGTTGCCTGGCAACCACAAGCCTGTGGATTTCTGTGAACAGTTTCAGCCCAACTCGGCAGCTCTCCACCTCATACAACCACAGCCATTCCAATCATGCAGTATTTGATTCACCTCTCTAAGTTGCCCCGAATTTTCTTTGATGTTTTGGTGATCAAGCAACTTTGACATATTTTGACATGTGGAGGGAAGTAATTGGCTCTGTCTTTAGCTCTGTTTGTGGTACATGTGGTCCAAACTTGACTAGCCCAGTCTATTCAGTTTTCAAACTTAGAAAGCCAAATGTTCAGGGGAGGAAAGAAAATGCCACAATGATTTGGGTTCTGCGGAGTTTCTGGTGGCTTGGGAAGCAAACCTGCAAACCACACATGCAATCCCTGCTGGATTACTGCCACCATGGTAGTATCAGTTAGCACTAAAAGCCAGCAACCAGAAGATGAGTCCCAAAATGAAAGTGAATCCTTGCAGTGCATGAATATTTGGAGTGCCTGCTTCAACTATCCAGCTTCCTCGGGGTTCACATGTCTGCAATCGCTATTTCAAGGAGGTCTGCAGCCATTCCAGCATAACCCTGAACACGAAACATGAGGTACTAGCTCAATACCTAAACCAACATAATACTAGATAGCTTATCACCAACAGGGCTTCCCAGAATTCAAATGCAACATGGTGAAAGGGAAACCCTTAGAAACGGGATGCAAATGATCCTTTCCCTAAAAAACCCAGGTATTTTCTCATGGCATGGAATATTTACCCTGCACAACTCATGTAGTGAACCCAGGGACCTGGACCAAGTGTGTCTAGTTTTCTGTTGTCCTCTTTTTGGAAACAGAATCTTATGTAGTTGTTGAAAGAGGCCTTGAGATAAATTCGTAGCCCTAGTTGGAGTGGAACTCCCAAGGATCCATCACCCTCAGCCCCCAGATGGCTGGGATTATAGGCATGAGCCACAATGCCAAGCATGTTCACAGAGATTCTTACATAATTAGTGAAATCCCACTACTGTTCTATAGGTAGCTTCTGTGCTTCAGGCTTTATGAATATGCCTCTCTTTGTTCTGGCTCCCCTTGTTCAGGTGTCCATTTCTATTGTGATAAGCTCCAAGGCCCCAGCAAGGGGGTGGCTGCAATTCCTCTGGTGTGTCCTTGGATGATTACAGCCCAGGTGAACAGGGTTCAAATATATTGGATCCTGTGCATTTGAAAAGCAAATGAGTAAAGATTCATGAGTTAATGTGGACATGCCAGGGAATTGAGGGGCCATGATAGAGGCAAAACATCAGGCCATGGGCTGAAGGCTGAGGCTTCTGTACCTCTAGCTTCTTGAATAGTGTTCACATGGGCCTGCTGAGCCATTGTGTGCTCTCAAATGTTATTTCATGGGTTTTGTCTTAATTTATTTTGTTTTTTCCTTTGGTTTTTTACATGGAAGTAACAGTACCATGGTTTGAAGAAGCTGGAGTCTCTTATCTAAGAGAAATGTGAAAAAAGGGACAATTCAGCAGCCCAGAATTTCTCAAATGCCCCTGCCGTTTTTAAAAAAGTGACATAAAGTTGAGCGTGTCATGTCTATGTCTCTTTACAAAAGATTTTACCTCCTATTTGATAGGAATTACTGTTTCTTTGAAAGGTCAACCTGCACTGAAATAAAGATAATCCCACCTTTCCTCATTCTGCTTGAAACCACATCCTTTGTTAGTTATATTGTCTTACACAACAACACTTGGAGATGACTACAGCAAGAGTTTCCCATTGGTGGAATTTCCATGGAGACACATGCAGTTATAATGCACAACTTCATGTGAAGTTCACTGTCCCTTGACAATGGCAAGTCTGGGCAAACCTCTAGTAACTGAAATCTTAGAAAGTCTGAAAGTGAGTGAATGAAAATGGGCCTCTCCACATTTGGACAGGGCCTCTCCTGAAGCACACATTTGTGGAAAAAGTAATTATGCGAGACGAATGAACACCCAAAACGGAATGGAAATTTTCTTGTTTAGGCCTGGAACGCTATGGCCTGGAGCCCAGTGGTTCTATCTGGATGAGCAAAGTGTGAGCAGAGATCAAAATAAAACACACACCATTTAGGGAACTGGACACTTAACCAGGTGTGCAGAGTAGTGGCAAACTGTACTTGTGTCAATTTGCTCAAATCCTGTCTTCACAAGAAAGTAAATTCCAGCACGACCAGTGACTAGAGGAGGACACATTTCAAAGGACTTGTAAAAAGTCCAACACTGAATTTAGCCCAACACTGAATTTAGATGAAAAGTGGCAGAGTCTGTTAGTCTTTCAAGTTTTAATAGGAGAAACTTATAACATGTAATAGCTGTTACATGAATACCTTCAGAGCTTTTGGAGTGATTTAATCACTATGAGTGAGGGCTTCCCTGACTCACAAAGTTAAAAATAGTAAAACAAACAATTTGAAAAATAAATCAACCAATAAAATACAACACTGAGTCCAAAGGGTTTCACTGGTTTTAAAACCACTTATGGAATGCACATCTATTGAACAGGCTTCCTCTGCATTCTGCTTTACTCAGGCCTGGTACATGAGCAAGTGTGAAAGCAAAATTCAAAATGTTATGTGAAGTGACCATTTCATTGGTGAAACCATGACCCAATAGACATTTTCTCTTTTGAAACTTCGTACATTATCCATATATGTTCTCAAAGGGAAGGAATACACAGGATTTAGGCTGATTTTTTTCAGTATTTTGTGTTCCACCAGATTTATTTGAAGATCTCTTGTCCTGCATCCACTGCCCAATGCAGAAGGCCACACATAGGACAACCAACATGAGAACTTCACTTCTACAGCCTGATTAAATCCTCATGAGAATATACTTTTCCTTTCATCATCAAAGATTTTTACATCAGATTAACCAGCTCTCTTGCTTTCCCATGTTTTTCCCTGGTTTTTGTACCTTGAAATGGGTGTGCACTCTTCTCAGTCTTGATCTCCATCTTCCCCAATATTTCCAAACATATTCATCTGGGAAACATGTAAAGATCTTATTCAGGGCTTGTTTCATTGTTTTCCAATATCTGCCCTTGAAATTCAACTTCCACCACTGTCTCTCATATCCAAAGGTATGTGCTTGCAGAGGTTTTCTGCTGAGAAATTTCACAGGAAGCTCTTATACTGCAGGTGAATGATGCCAGCAAGTCTTGACTGAATAGCTTAGGGAACAGGACTCAGCCAAATGACAGACATGACAAGGGAAATGGGTATGCTCAAGGATAGGACATGGCAGAGATCATCTGCCAGGCACTGGCATATTTCATATCCCATTGAAAGTACATCCATGTGTAGATTGGCAAGCATTTCCATCCACAAATTCTGAGCAGTGAAGCCTTCAGAGAGAATATTGTGGCATACCAGGCCAAGAATATTCATCCTAGTTAAATCTTGCCCTACAAGGTCCTCTGTGCCACTGAGGTCTCCCTGGCAACGCCCAGCATTGTGACTCAGGTCTCCTACTGCACACTTGTATCCTACAAGCTAAAGTCCAGCTCACAATGGTGCTCAGCCAATCACAGCCCAGTGTGGTTGCCTGGCAACCACAAGCTTGTGGATTTCTGTGAAGTGTTTCAGCCCAACTCTGCAGCTTTCCACCTCATACAGCCACAGCCATTCCAATCATGCAGTATTTGATTAGCCTCTCTATGTTGCCTCAGAATTTTTTTTACAGTTGTAATGATCAAGAAAATTTGACATATTTTGAGAAGTGGAGGGAAGTAATTGGAAAACGTTTTGGTATGTCTGAGGTCTATGGGTTCCAAACTTGACTACCACAGTCTTATAAATTTTCACACCTAGAGCCTAAAATCCCCCTCACAGTGATGTTCATCCAATCTCAGCCCAGTGTGGTTGCCTGGCAACCAGAAGCCTGTGGATTTCTGTGAACAGTTTCAGCCCAACTCGGAAGCTCTCCACCTCATACAACCACAGCCATTCCAATCATGCAGTATTTGATTCACCTCTCTAAGTTGCCCCCGAATTTTCTTTGATGTTGTGGTGATCAAGCAACTTTGACATATTTTGACATGTGGAGGGAAGTAATTGGCTCTGTCTTTAGCTCTGTTTGTGGTACATGTGGTCCAAACTTGACTAGCCCAGTCTATTCAGTTTTCAAACTTAGAAAGCCAAATGTTCAGGGGAGGAAAGAAAATGCCACAATGATTTGGGTTGTGCGGAGTTTCTGGTGGCTTGGGAAGCAAACCTGCACACCACACATGCAATCCCGGCTGGATTACTGCCACCATGGTAGTATCAGTTAGCACTAAAAGCCAGCAACCAGAAGATGAGTCCCAAAATAAAAGTGAATCCTTGCAGTGCATAAATATTTGGAGTGCCTGCTTCAACTATCCAGCTTCCTCGGGGTTTACATGTCTGCAATCGCTATTTCAAGGAGGTCTGCAGCCATTCCAGCATAACCCTGAACACGAAACATGAGGTACTAGCTCAATACCTAAACCAACATAATACTAGATAGCTTATCACCAACAGGGCTTCCCAGAATTCAAATGCAACATGGTGAAAGGGAAACCCTTAGAAACGGGATGCAAATGATCCTTTCCCTAAAAAACCCAGGTATTTTCTCATGGCATGGAATATTTACACTGCACAACTCATGTAGTGAACCCAGGGACCTGGACCAAGTGTGTCTAGTTTTCTGTTGTCCTCTTTTTGGAAACAGAATCTTATGTAGTTGTTGAAAGAAGTCTTGAGATAAATTCGTAGCCCTAGTTGGAGTGGAACTCCCGAGGATCCATCAACCTCAGCCCCCAGATGGCTGGAATTATAGGCATGAGCCACAATGCCAAGCATGTTCACAGAGATTCTTACATAATTAGTGAAATCCCACGACTGGTCTATAGGTAGCTTCTGTGCTTCAGGCTTTAGGAATATGCCTCTCTTTGTTCTGGCTCCCCTGGTTCAGGTGTCCATTTCTATTGTGATAAGCTCCAAGGCCCCAGGCAAGGGGGTGGCTGCCCTTCCTCTGGTGTGTCCTTGGATGATTACAGCCCAGGTGAACAGGGTTCAAATATATTGGATCCTGTGCATTTGAAAAGCAAATGAGTAAAGTTTCATGAGTTAATGTGGACATGCCAGGGAATTGAGGGGCCATGATAGAGGCAAAACTTCAGGCCATGGGCTGAAGGCTGAGGCTTCTGTACCTCTAGCTTCTTGAATAGTGTTCACATGGGCCTGCTGAGCAATTGTGTGCTCTCAAATGTTATTTCATGGGTTTTGTCTTAATTTATTTTGTTTTTTCCTTTGGTTTTTTACATGGAAGTAACAGTACCATGGTTTGAAGAAGCTGGAGTCTCTTATCTAAGAGAAATGTGAAAAAAGGGACAGTTCAGCAGCCCAGAATTTCTCAAATGCCCCTGCCGTTTTTAAAAAAGTGACATAAAGTTGAGCGTGTCATGTCCATGTCTCTTTACAAAAGATTTTACCTCCTATTTGATAGGAATTACTGTTTCTTTGAAAGGTCAATCTGCACTGAAAAAAAGATAATCCCACCTTTCCTCATTCTGCTTGAAACCACATCCTTTGTTAGTTATATTTTCTTACGCAACAACACTTGGAGATGACTACAGCAAGAGTTTCCCATTGGTGGAATTTCCATGGAGACACATGCAATAATACTGCACAACTTCATGTGAAGTGCACTGTCCCTTGACAATGGCAAGTCTGGGCAAACCTCTAGTAACTGAAAATCTTAGAAAGTCTGAAAGTGAGTGAATGAAAATGGGCCTCTCCACATTTGGACAGGGCCTCTCCTGAAGCACACATTTGTGGAAAAAGTAATTATGCGAGACGAATGAACACCCAAAACGGAATGGAAATATTCTTGTTTAGGCCTGGAACGCTATGGCCTGGAGCCCAGTGGTTCTATCTGGATGAGCAAAGTGTGAGCAGAGATCAAAATAAAAGACACACCATTTAGGGAACTGGATACTTAACCAGGTGTGCAGAGTAGTGGCAAACTGTACTTGTGTCAATTTGCTCAAAACCTGTCTTCACAAGAAAGTAAATTCCAGCACAACCAGTGACTAGAGGAGGACACATTTCAAAGGACTTGTAAAAATTCCAACACTGAATTTAGCCCAACACTGAATTTAGATGAAAAGTGGCAGAGTCTGTTAGTCTTTCAAGTTTTAATAGGAGAAACTTATAACATGTAATAGCTGTTACATGAATACCTTCAGAGCTTTTGGAGAGATCTAAATCACTATGAGTGAGGGCTTCCCTGACTCACAAAGTTAAAAATAGTAAAACAAACAATTTGAAAAATAAATCAACCAATAAAATACAAACACTAAGTCCAAAGGGTTTCTCTGGTTTTAAAACCACTTATGGAATGCAAATCTATTGAACAGGCTTACTCTGCATTCTGCTTTACTCAGGCCTGGTACATGAGCAAGTGTGAAAGCAAAATTCAAAATGTTATGTGAAGTGACCATTTCATTGGTGAAACCATGACCCAATAGACATTTTCTCTTTTGAAACTTCGTACATTATCCATATATGTTCTCAAAGGGAAGGAATACACAGGATTTAGGCTGATTTTTTTCAGTATTTTGTGTTCCACCAGATTTATTTGAAGATCTCCTGTCCTGCATCCACTGCCCAATGCAGAAGGCCACACATAGGACAACCAACATGAGAACTTCACTTCTACAGCCTGATTAAATCCTCATGAGAATATCCTTTTCCTTTCATCATCAAAGATTTTTACATCAGATTAACCAGCTCTCTTGCTTTCCCATGTTTTTCCCTGGTTTTTCACCGTAAAATGGGTGTGCACTCTTCTCAGTCTTGATCTCCATCTTCCCCAATATTTCCAAACATATTCATCTGGGAAACATGTAAAGATCTTATTCAGGGCTTGTTTCATTGTTTTCCAATATCTGCCCTTGAAATTCAACTTCCACCACTGTCTCTCATATCCAAAGGTATGTGCTTGCAGAGGATTTCTGCTGAGAAATTTCACAGAAAGCTCTTATACTGCAGGTGAATGATGCCAGCAAGTCTTGACTGAATAGCTTAGGGAACAGGACTCAGCCAAATGACAGACATGACAAGGGAAATGGGTATGCTCAAGAATAGGACATGGCAGAGATCATCTGCCAGGCCCTGGCATATTTCATATCCCATTGAAAGTACATCCATGTGTAGATTGGCAAGCATTTCCATCCACAAATTCTGAGCAGTGAAGCCTTCAGAGAGAATATTGTGGCATACCAGGCCAAGAATATTCATCCTAGTTAAATCTTGCCCTACAAGGTCCTCTGTGCCACTGAGGTCTCCATGGCAATGCCCAGCATTGTGACTCAGGCCTCCTACTGCACACTTGTATCCTAGAGGCTAAAGTCCAGCTCACAATGGTGCTCAGCCATTCACAGCACAGTGTGGTTGCCTGGCAACCACAAGCTTGTGGATTTCTGTGAAGTGTTTCAGCCCAACTCTGCAGCTTTCCACCTCATACAGCCACAGCCATTACAATCATGCTGTATTTGATTAGCCTCTCTATGTTGCCTCAGAATTTTTTTTACAGTTGTAATGATCAAGAAAATTTGACATATTTTGAGAATTGGAGGGAAGTAATTGGAAAACGTTTTGGTATGTCTGAGGTCTATGGGTTCCAAACTTGACTACCACAGTCTTATAAATTTTCACACCTAGAGCCTAAAATCCCCCTCACAGTGATGTTCATCCAATCTCAGCCCAGTGTGGTTGCCTGGCAACCACAAGCCTGTGGATTTCTGTGAACAGTTTCAGCCCAACTCGGCAGCTCTCTACCTCATACAACCACAGCCATTCCAATCATGCAGTATTTGATTCACCTCTCTAAGTTGCCCCCGAATTTTCTTTGATGTTGTGGTGATCAAGCAAATTTGACATATTTTGACATGTGGAGGGAAGTAATTGGCTCTGTCTTTAGCTCTGTTTGTGGTACATGTGGTCCAAACTTGACTAGGCCAGTCTATTCAATTTTCAAACTTAGAAAGCCAAATGTTCAGGGGAGGAAAGAAAATGCCACAATGATTTGGGTTCTGCAGAGTTTCTGGTGGCTTGGGAAGCAAACCTGCAAACCACACATGCAATCCCTGCTGGATTACTGCCACCATGGTAGTATCAGTTAGCACTAAAAGCCAGCAACCAGAAGATGAGTCCCAAAATGAAAGCGAATCCTTGCAGTGCATGAATATTTGGAGTCCCTGCTTCAACTATCCAGCTTCCTCGGGGTTCACATGTCTGCAATCGCTATTTCAAGGAGGTCTGCAGCCATTCCAGCATAACCCTGAACACGAAACATGAGGTACTAGCTCAATACCTAAACCAACATAATACTAGATAGCTTATCACCAACAGGTCTTCCCAGAATTCAAATGCAACATGGTGAAAGGGAAACCCTTAGAAACGGGATGCAAATGATCCTTTCCCTAAAAATCCCAGGTATTTTCTCATGGCATGGAATATTTACACTGCACAACTCATGTAGTGAACCCAGGGACCTGGACCAAGTGTGTCTAGTTTTCTGTTGTCCTCTTTTTGGAAACAGAATCTTATGTAGTTGTTGAAAGAGGCCTTGAGATAAATTCGTAGCCCTAGTTGGAGTGGAACTCCCGAGCATCCATCAACCTCAGCCCCCAGATGGCTGGGATTATAGGCATGAGCCACAATGCCAAGCATGTTCACAGAGATTCTTACATAATTAGTGAAATCCCACGACTGGTCTATAGGTAGCTTCTGTGCTTCAGGCTTTATGAATATGCCTCTCTTTGTTCTGGCTCCCCTTGTTCAGGTGTCCATTTCTATTGTGATAAGCTCCAAGGCCCCAGCAAGGGGGTGGCTGCAATTCCTCTGGTGTGTCCTTGGATGATTACAGCCCAGGTGAACAGGTTTCAAATATATTGGATCCTGTGCATTTGAAAAGCAAATGAGTAAAGATTCATGAGTTAATGTGGACATGCCAGGGAATTGAGGGGCCATGATAGAGGCAAAACATCAGGCCATGGGCTGAAGGCTGAGGCTTCTGTACCTCTAGCTTCTTGAATAGTGTTCACATGGGCCTGCTGAGCCATTGTGTGCTCTCAAATGTTATTTCATGGGTTTTGTCTTAATTTATTTTGTTTTTTCCTTTGGTTTTTTACATGGAAGTAACAGTACCATGGTTTGAAGAAGCTGGAGTCTCTTATCTAAGAGAAATGTGAAAAAAGGGACAATTCAGCAGCCCAGAATTTCTCAAATGCCCCTGCCGTTTTTAAAAAAGTGACATAAAGTTGAGCGTGTCATGTTCATGTCTCTTTACAAAAGATTTTACCTCCTATTTGATAGGAATTACTGTTTCTTTGAAAGGTCAACCTGCATTGAAAAAAAGATAATCCCACCTTTCCTCATTCTGCTTGAAACCACATCCTTTGTTAGTTATATTTTCTTACGCAACAACACTTGGAGATGACTTCAGCAAGAGTTTCCCATTGGTGGAATTTCCATGGAGACACATGCAGTAATACTGCACAAATTCAAGTGAAGTGCACTGTACCTTGACAATGGCAAGTCTGGGCAAACCTCTAGTAACTGAAAATCTTAGAAAGTCTGAAAGTGAGTGAATGAAAATGGGCCTCTCCAAATTTGGACAGGGCCTCTCCTGAAGCACACATTTGTGGAAAAAGTAATTATGCGAGACGAATGAACCCTCAAAACGGAATGGAAATTTTCTTGTTTAGGCCTGGAACGCTATGGCCTGGAGCCCAGTGGTTCTATCTGGATGAGCAAAGTGTGAGCAGAGATCAAAATAAAACACACACCATTTAGGGAACTGGATACTTAACCAGGTGTGCAGAGTAGTGGCAAACTGTACTTGTGTCAATTTGCTCAAATCCTGTCTTCACAAGAAAGTAAATTCCAGCACAACCAGTGACTAGAGGAGGACACATTTCAAAGGACTTGTAAAGATTCCAAAACTGAATTTAGCCCAACACTGAATTTAGATGAAAAGTGGCAGAGTCTGTTAGTCTTTCAAGATTTAATAGGAGAAACTTATAACATGTAATAGCTGTTACATGAATACCTTCAGAGCATTTGGAGAGATCTAAATCACTATGAGTGAGGGCTTCCCTGACTCACAAAGTTAAAAATAGTAAAACAAACAATTTGAAAAATAAATCAACCAATAAAATACAAACACTAAGTCCAAAGGGTTTCTCTGGTTTTAAAACCACTTATGGAATGCACATCTATTGAACAGGCTTACTCTGCATTCTGCTTTATTCAGGCCTGGTACATGAGCAAGTGTGAAAGCAAAATTCAAAATGTTATGTGATGTGACCATTTCATTGGTGAAACCATGACCCAATAGACATTTTCTCTTTTGAAACTTCGTACATTATCCGTATATGTTCTCAAAGGGAAGGAATACACAGGGTTTAGGCTGATTTTTTTTCAGTATTTTGTGTTCCACCAGATTTATTTGAAGATCTCCTGTCCTGCATCCACTGCCCAATGCAGAAGGCCACACATAGGACAACCAACATGAGAACTTCACTTCTACAGCCTGATTAAATCCTCATGAGAATATACTTTTCCTTTCATCATCAAAGATTTTTACATCAGATTAACCAGCTCTCTTGCTTTCCCATGATTTTCCCTGGTTTTTGCACCTTGAAATGGGTGTGCACTCTTCTCAGTCTTGATCTCCATCTTCCCCAATATTTCCAAACATATTCATCTGGGAAACATGTAAAGATCTTATTCAGGGCTTGTTTCATTGTTTTGCAATATCTGCCCTTGAAATTCAACTTCCACCACTGTCTCTCATATCCAAAGGTATGTGCTTGCAGAGGATTTCTGCTGAGAAATTTCACAGAAAGCTCTTATACTGCAGGTGAATGATGCCAGCAAGTCTTGACTGAATAGCTTAGGGAACAGGACTCAGCCAAATGACAGACATGACAAGGGAAATGGGTATGCTCAAGGATAGGACATGGCAGAGATCATCTGCCAGGCCCTGGCATATTTCATATCCCATTGAAAGTACATCCATGTGTAGATTGGCAAGCATTTCCATCCACAAATTCTGAGCAGTGAAGCCTTCAGAGAGAATATTGTGGCATACCAGGCCAAGAATATTCATCCTAGTTAAATCTTGCCCTACAAGGTCCTCTGTGCCACTGAGGTCTCCATGGCAATGCCCAGCATTGTGACTCAGGTCTCCTACTGCACACTTGTATCCTAGAGCCTAAAGTCCAGCTCACAATTGTGCTCAGCCAATCACAGCCCAGTGTGGTTGCCTGGCAACCACAAGCTTGTGGATTTCTGTGAAGTGTTTCAGCCCAACTCTGCAGCTTTCCACCTCATACAGCCACAGCCATTCCAATCATGCAGTATTTGATTAGCCTTTCTATGTTGCCTCAGAATTTTTTTTACAGTTGTAATGATCAAGAAAATTTGACATATTTTGAGAAGTGGAGGGAAGTAATTGGAAAACGTTTTGGTATGTCTGAGGTCTATGGGTTCCAAACTTGACTACCACAGTCTTATAAATTTTCACACCTAGAGCCTAAAATCCCCCTCACAGTGATGTTCATCCAATATCAGCCCAGTGTGGTTGCCTGGCAACCACAATCCTGTGGATTTCTGTGAACAGTTTCAGCCCAACTCGGCAGCTCTCCACCTCATACAACCACAGCCATTCCAATCATGCAGTATTTGATTCACCTCTCTAAGTTGCCCCCGAATTTTCTTTGATGTTGTGGTGATCAACCAAATTTGACATATTTTGACATGTGGAGGGAAGTAATTGGCTCTGTCTTTAGCTCTGTTTGTGGTACATGTGGTCCAAACTTGACTAGGCCAGTCTATTCAATTTTCAAACTTAGAAAGCCAAATGTTCAGGGGAGGAAAGAAAATGCCACAATGATTTGGGTTCTGCAGAGTTTCTGGTGGCTTGGGAAGCAAACCTGCAAACCACACATGCAATCCCTGCTGGATTACTGCCACCATGGTAGTATCAGTTAGCACTAAACCCAGCAACCAGAAGATGAGTCCCAAAATGAAAGTGAATCCTTGCAGTGCATGAATATTTGGAGTCCCTGCTTCAACTATCCAGCTTCCTCGGGGTTCACATGTCTGCAATCGCTATTTCAAGGAGGTCTGCAGCCATTCCAGCATAACCCTGAACACGAAACATGAGGTACTAGCTCAATACCTAAACCAACATAATACTAGATAGCTTATCACCAACAGGTCTTCCCAGAATTCAAATGCAACATGGTGAAAGGGAAACCCTTAGAAACGGGATGCAAATGATCCTTTCCCTAAAAATCCCAGGTATTTTCTCATGGCATGGAATATTTACACTGCACAACTCATGTAGTGAACCCAGGGACCTGGACCAAGTGTGTCTAGTTTTCTGTTGTCCTCTTTTTGGAAACAGAATCTTATGTAGTTGTTGAAAGAGGCCTTGAGATAAATTCGTAGCCCTAGTTGGAGTGGAACTCCCGAGCATCCATCAACCTCAGCCCCCAGATGGCTGGGATTATAGGCATGAGCCACAATGCCAAGCATGTTCACAGAGATTCTTACATAATTAGTGAAATCCCACGACTGGTCTATAGGTAGCTTCTGTGCTTCAGGCTTTATGAATATGCCTCTCTTTGTTCTGGCTCCCCTGGTTCAGGTGTCCATTTCTATTGTGATAAGCTCCAAGGCCCCAGGCAAGGGGGTGGCTGCCCTTCCTCTGGTGTGTCCTTGGATGATTAAGGCCCAGGTGAACAGGGTTCAAATATATTGGATCCTGTGCATTTGAAAAGCAAATGAGTAAAGATTCATGAGTTAATGTGGACATGCCAGGGAATTGAGGGGCCATGATAGAGGCAAAACATCAGGCCATGGGCTGAAGGCTGAGGCTTCTGTACCTCTAGCTTCTTGAATAGTGTTCACATGGGCCTGCTGAGCCATTGTGTGCTCTCAAATGTTATTTCATGGGTTTTGTCTTAATTTATTTTGTTTTTTCCTTTGGTTTTTTACATGGAAGTAACAGTACCATGGTTTGAAGAAGCTGGAGTCTCTTATCTAAGAGAAATGTGAAAAAAGGGACAATTCAGCAGCCCAGAATTTCTCAAATGCCCCTGCCGTTTTTAAAAAAGTGACATAAAGTTGAGCGTGTCATGTCCATGTCTCTTTACAAAAGATTTTACCTCCTATTTGATAGGAATTACTGTTTCTTTGAAAGGTCAACCTGCATTGAAAAAAAGATAATCCCACCTTTCCTCATTCTGCTTGAAACCACATCCTTTGTTAGTTATATTTTCTTACGCAACAACACTTGGAGATGACTACAGCAAGAGTTTCCCATTGGTGGAATTTCCATGGAGACACATCCAGTAATACTGCACAAATTCAAGTGAAGTGCACTGTACCTTGACAATGGCAAGTCTGGGCAAACCTCTAGTAACTGAAAATCTTAGAAAGTCTGAAAGTGAGTGAATGAAAATGGGCCTCTCCACATTTGGACAGGGCCTCTCCTGAAGCACACATTTGTGGAAAAAGTAATTATGCGAGACGAATGAACACTCAAAACGGAATGGAAATTTTCTTGTTTAGGCCTGGAACGCTATGGCCTGGAGCCCAGTGGTTCTATCTGGATGAGCAAAGTGTGAGCAGAGATCAAAATAAAAGACACACCATTTAGGGAACTGGATACTTAACCAGGTGTGCAGAGTAGTGGCAAACTGTACTTGTGTCAATTTGCTCAAATCCTGTCTTCACAAGAAAGTAAATTCCAGCACAACCAGTGACTAGAGGAGGACACATTTCAAAGGACTTGTAAAGATTCCAACACTGAATTTAGCCCAACACTGAATTTAGTTGAAAAGAGGCAGAGTCTGTTAGTCTTTCAAGTTTTAATAGGAGAAACTTATAACATGTAATAGCTGTTACATGAATACCTTCAGAGCTTTTGGAGAGACCTAAATCACTATGAGTGAGGGCTTCCCTGACTCACAAAGTTAAAAATAGTAAAACAAACAATTTGAAAAATAAATCAAAAAATAAAATACAAACACTAAGTCCAAAGGGTTTCTCTGGTTTTAAAACCACTTATGGAATGCACATCTATTGAACAGGCTTACTCTGCATTCTGCTTTATTCAGGCCTGGTACATGAGCAAGTGTGAAAGCAAAATTCAAAATGTTATGTGATGTGACCATTTCATTGGTGAAACCATGACCCAATAGACATTTTCTCTTTTGAAACTTCGTACATTATCCGTATATGTTCTCAAAGGGAAGGAATACACAGGGTTTAGGCTGATTTTTTTTCAGTATTTTGTGTTCCACCAGATTTATTTGAAGATCTCCTGTCCTGCATCCACTGCCCAATGCAGAAGGCCACACATAGGACAACCAACATGAGAACTTCACTTCTACAGCCTGATTAAATCCTCATGAGAATATACTTTTCCTTTCATCATCAAAGATTTTTACATCAGATTAACCAGCTCTCTTGCTTTCCCATGATTTTCCCTGGTTTTTGCACCTTGAAATGGGTGTGCACTCTTCTCAGTCTTGATCTCCATCTTCCCCAATATTTCCAAACATATTCATCTGGGAAACATGTAAAGATCTTATTCAGGGCTTGTTTCATTGTTTTGCAATATCTGCCCTTGAAATTCAACTTCCACCACTGTCTCTCATATCCAAAGGTATGTGCTTGCAGAGGATTTCTGCTGAGAAATTTCACAGAAAGCTCTTATACTGCAGGTGAATGATGCCAGCAAGTCTTGACTGAATAGCTTAGGGAACAGGACTCAGCCAAATGACAGACATGACAAGGGAAATGGGTATGCTCAAGGATAGGACATGGCAGAGATCATCTGCCAGGCCCTGGCATATTTCATATCCCATTGAAAGTACATCCATGTGTAGATTGGCAAGCATTTCCATCCACAAATTCTGAGCAGTGAAGCCTTCAGAGAGAATATTGTGGCATACCAGGCCAAGAATATTCATCCTAGTTAAATCTTGCCCTACAAGGTCCTCTGTGCCACTGAGGTCTCCATGGCAATGCCCAGCATTGTGACTCAGGTCTCCTACTGCACACTTGTATCCTAGAGCCTAAAGTCCAGCTCACAATTGTGCTCAGCCAATCACAGCCCAGTGTGGTTGCCTGGCAACCACAAGCTTGTGGATTTCTGTGAAGTGTTTCAGCCCAACTCTGCAGCTTTCCACCTCATACAGCCACAGCCATTCCAATCATGCAGTATTTGATTAGCCTCTCTATGTTGCCTCAGAATTTTTTTTACAGTTGTAATGATCAAGAAAATTTGACATATTTTGAGAAGTGGAGGGAAGTAATTGGAAAACGTTTTGGTATGTCTGAGGTCTATGGGTTCCAAACTTGACTACCACAGTCTTATAAATTTTCACACCTAGAGCCTAAAATCCCCCTCACAGTGATGTTCATCCAATATCAGCCCAGTGTGGTTGCCTGGCAACCACAATCCTGTGGATTTCTGTGAACAGTTTCAGCCCAACTCGGCAGCTCTCCACCTCATACAACCACAGCCATTCCAATCATGCAGTATTTGATTCACCTCTCTAAGTTGCCCCCGAATTTTCTTTGATGTTGTGGTGATCAACCAAATTTGACATATTTTGACATGTGGAGGGAAGTAATTGGCTCTGTCTTTAGCTCTGTTTGTGGTACATGTGGTCCAAACTTGACTAGGCCAGTCTATTCAATTTTCAAACTTAGAAAGCCAAATGTTCAGGGGAGGAAAGAAAATGCCACAATGATTTGGGTTCTGCAGAGTTTCTGGTGGCTTGGGAAGCAAACCTGCAAACCACACATGCAATCCCTGCTGGATTACTGCCACCATGGTAGTATCAGTTAGCACTAAACCCAGCAACCAGAAGATGAGTCCCAAAATGAAAGTGAATCCTTGCAGTGCATGAATATTTGGAGTCCCTGCTTCAACTATCCAGCTTCCTCGGGGTTCACATGTCTGCAATCGCTATTTCAAGGAGGTCTGCAGCCATTCCAGCATAACCCTGAACACGAAACATGAGGTACTAGCTCAATACCTAAACCAACATAATACTAGATAGCTTATCACCAACAGGTCTTCCCAGAATTCAAATGCAACATGGTGAAAGGGAAACCCTTAGAAACGGGATGCAAATGATCCTTTCCCTAAAAATCCCAGGTATTTTCTCATGGCATGGAATATTTACACTGCACAACTCATGTAGTGAACCCAGGGACCTGGACCAAGTGTGTCTAGTTTTCTGTTGTCCTCTTTTTGGAAACAGAATCTTATGTAGTTGTTGAAAGAGGCCTTGAGATAAATTCGTAGCCCTAGTTGGAGTGGAACTCCCGAGCATCCATCAACCTCAGCCCCCAGATGGCTGGGATTATAGGCATGAGCCACAATGCCAAGCATGTTCACAGAGATTCTTACATAATTAGTGAAATCCCACGACTGGTCTATAGGTAGCTTCTGTGCTTCAGGCTTTATGAATATGCCTCTCTTTGTTCTGGCTCCCCTGGTTCAGGTGTCCATTTCTATTGTGATAAGCTCCAAGGCCCCAGGCAAGGGGGTGGCTGCCCTTCCTCTGGTGTGTCCTTGGATGATTAAGGCCCAGGTGAACAGGGTTCAAATATATTGGATCCTGTGCATTTGAAAAGCAAATGAGTAAAGATTCATGAGTTAATGTGGACATGCCAGGGAATTGAGGGGCCATGATAGAGGCAAAACATCAGGCCATGGGCTGAAGGCTGAGGCTTCTGTACCTCTAGCTTCTTGAATAGTGTTCACATGGGCCTGCTGAGCCATTGTGTGCTCTCAAATGTTATTTCATGGGTTTTGTCTTAATTTATTTTGTTTTTTCCTTTGGTTTTTTACATGGAAGTAACAGTACCATGGTTTGAAGAAGCTGGAGTCTCTTATCTAAGAGAAATGTGAAAAAAGGGACAATTCAGCAGCCCAGAATTTCTCAAATGCCCCTGCCGTTTTTAAAAAAGTGACATAAAGTTGAGCGTGTCATGTCCATGTCTCTTTACAAAAGATTTTACCTCCTATTTGATAGGAATTACTGTTTCTTTGAAAGGTCAACCTGCATTGAAAAAAAGATAATCCCACCTTTCCTCATTCTGCTTGAAACCACATCCTTTGTTAGTTATATTTTCTTACGCAACAACACTTGGAGATGACTACAGCAAGAGTTTCCCATTGGTGGAATTTCCATGGAGACACATCCAGTAATACTGCACAAATTCAAGTGAAGTGCACTGTACCTTGACAATGGCAAGTCTGGGCAAACCTCTAGTAACTGAAAATCTTAGAAAGTCTGAAAGTGAGTGAATGAAAATGGGCCTCTCCACATTTGGACAGGGCCTCTCCTGAAGCACACATTTGTGGAAAAAGTAATTATGCGAGACGAATGAACACTCAAAACGGAATGGAAATTTTCTTGTTTAGGCCTGGAACGCTATGGCCTGGAGCCCAGTGGTTCTATCTGGATGAGCAAAGTGTGAGCAGAGATCAAAATAAAACACACACCATTTAGGGAACTGGATACTTAACCAGGTGTGCAGAGTAGTGGCAAACTGTACTTGTGTCAATTTGCTCAAATCCTGTCTTCACAAGAAAGTAAATTCCAGCACAACCAGTGACTAGAGGAGGACACATTTCAAAGGACTTGTAAAGATTCCAAAACTGAATTTAGCCCAACACTGAATTTAGATGAAAAGTGGCAGAGTCTGTTAGTCTTTCAAGATTTAATAGGAGAAACTTATAACATGTAATAGCTGTTACATGAATACCTTCAGAGCATTTGGAGAGATCTAAATCACTATGAGTGAGGGCTTCCCTGACTCACAAAGTTAAAAATAGTAAAACAAACAATTTGAAAAATAAATCAACCAATAAAATACAAACACTAAGTCCAAAGGGTTTCTCTGGTTTTAAAACCACTTATGGAATGCACATCTATTGAACAGGCTTACTCTGCATTCTGCTTTATTCAGGCCTGGTACATGAGCAAGTGTGAAAGCAAAATTCAAAATGTTATGTGATGTGACCATTTCATTGGTGAAACCATGACCCAATAGACATTTTCTCTTTTGAAACTTCGTACATTATCCGTATATGTTCTCAAAGGGAAGGAATACACAGGGTTTAGGCTGATTTTTTTTCAGTATTTTGTGTTCCACCAGATTTATTTGAAGATCTCCTGTCCTGCATCCACTGCCCAATGCAGAAGGCCACACATAGGACAACCAACATGAGAACTTCACTTCTACAGCCTGATTAAATCCTCATGAGAATATACTTTTCCTTTCATCATCAAAGATTTTTACATCAGATTAACCAGCTCTCTTGCTTTCCCATGATTTTCCCTGGTTTTTGCACCTTGAAATGGGTGTGCACTCTTCTCAGTCTTGATCTCCATCTTCCCCAATATTTCCAAACATATTCATCTGGGAAACATGTAAAGATCTTATTCAGGGCTTGTTTCATTGTTTTGCAATATCTGCCCTTGAAATTCAACTTCCACCACTGTCTCTCATATCCAAAGGTATGTGCTTGCAGAGGATTTCTGCTGAGAAATTTCACAGAAAGCTCTTATACTGCAGGTGAATGATGCCAGCAAGTCTTGACTGAATAGCTTAGGGAACAGGACTCAGCCAAATGACAGACATGACAAGGGAAATGGGTATGCTCAAGGATAGGACATGGCAGAGATCATCTGCCAGGCCCTGGCATATTTCATATCCCATTGAAAGTACATCCATGTGTAGATTGGCAAGCATTTCCATCCACAAATTCTGAGCAGTGAAGCCTTCAGAGAGAATATTGTGGCATACCAGGCCAAGAATATTCATCCTAGTTAAATCTTGCCCTACAAGGTCCTCTGTGCCACTGAGGTCTCCATGGCAATGCCCAGCATTGTGACTCAGGTCTCCTACTGCACACTTGTATCCTAGAGCCTAAAGTCCAGCTCACAATTGTGCTCAGCCAATCACAGCCCAGTGTGGTTGCCTGGCAACCACAAGCTTGTGGATTTCTGTGAAGTGTTTCAGCCCAACTCTGCAGCTTTCCACCTCATACAGCCACAGTCATTCCAATCATGCAGTATTTGATTAGCCTCTCTATGTTGCCTCAGAATTTTTTTTACAGTTGTAATGATCAAGAAAATTTGACATATTTTGAGAAGTGGAGGGAAGTAATTGGAAAACGTTTTGGTATGTCTGAGGTCTATGGGTTCCAAACTTGACTACCACAGTCTTATAAATTTTCACACCTAGAGCCTAAAATCCCCCTCACAGTGATGTTCATCCAATATCAGCCCAGTGTGGTTGCCTGGCAACCACAATCCTGTGGATTTCTGTGAACAGTTTCAGCCCAACTCGGCAGCTCTCCACCTCATACAACCACAGCCATTCCAATCATGCAGTATTTGATTCACCTCTCTAAGTTGCCCCCGAATTTTCTTTGATGTTGTGGTGATCAACCAAATTTGACATATTTTGACATGTGGAGGGAAGTAATTGGCTCTGTCTTTAGCTCTGTTTGTGGTACATGTGGTCCAAACTTGACTAGGCCAGTCTATTCAATTTTCAAACTTAGAAAGCCAAATGTTCAGGGGAGGAAAGAAAATGCCACAATGATTTGGGTTCTGCAGAGTTTCTGGTGGCTTGGGAAGCAAACCTGCAAACCACACATGCAATCCCTGCTGGATTACTGCCACCATGGTAGTATCAGTTAGCACTAAACCCAGCAACCAGAAGATGAGTCCCAAAATGAAAGTGAATCCTTGCAGTGCATGAATATTTGGAGTCCCTGCTTCAACTATCCAGCTTCCTCGGGGTTCACATGTCTGCAATCGCTATTTCAAGGAGGTCTGCAGCCATTCCAGCATAACCCTGAACACGAAACATGAGGTACTAGCTCAATACCTAAACCAACATAATACTAGATAGCTTATCACCAACAGGTCTTCCCAGAATTCAAATGCAACATGGTGAAAGGGAAACCCTTAGAAACGGGATGCAAATGATCCTTTCCCTAAAAATCCCAGGTATTTTCTCATGGCATGGAATATTTACACTGCACAACTCATGTAGTGAACCCAGGGACCTGGACCAAGTGTGTCTAGTTTTCTGTTGTCCTCTTTTTGGAAACAGAATCTTATGTAGTTGTTGAAAGAGGCCTTGAGATAAATTCGTAGCCCTAGTTGGAGTGGAACTCCCGAGCATCCATCAACCTCAGCCCCCAGATGGCTGGGATTATAGGCATGAGCCACAATGCCAAGCATGTTCACAGAGATTCTTACATAATTAGTGAAATCCCACGACTGGTCTATAGGTAGCTTCTGTGCTTCAGGCTTTATGAATATGCCTCTCTTTGTTCTGGCTCCCCTGGTTCAGGTGTCCATTTCTATTGTGATAAGCTCCAAGGCCCCAGGCAAGGGGGTGGCTGCCCTTCCTCTGGTGTGTCCTTGGATGATTAAGGCCCAGGTGAACAGGGTTCAAATATATTGGATCCTGTGCATTTGAAAAGCAAATGAGTAAAGATTCATGAGTTAATGTGGACATGCCAGGGAATTGAGGGGCCATGATAGAGGCAAAACATCAGGCCATGGGCTGAAGGCTGAGGCTTCTGTACCTCTAGCTTCTTGAATAGTGTTCACATGGGCCTGCTGAGCCATTGTGTGCTCTCAAATGTTATTTCATGGGTTTTGTCTTAATTTATTTTGTTTTTTCCTTTGGTTTTTTACATGGAAGTAACAGTACCATGGTTTGAAGAAGCTGGAGTCTCTTATCTAAGAGAAATGTGAAAAAAGGGACAATTCAGCAGCCCAGAATTTCTCAAATGCCCCTGCCGTTTTTAAAAAAGTGACATAAAGTTGAGCGTGTCATGTCCATGTCTCTTTACAAAAGATTTTACCTCCTATTTGATAGGAATTACTGTTTCTTTGAAAGGTCAACCTGCATTGAAAAAAAGATAATCCCACCTTTCCTCATTCTGCTTGAAACCACATCCTTTGTTAGTTATATTTTCTTACGCAACAACACTTGGAGATGACTACAGCAAGAGTTTCCCATTGGTGGAATTTCCATGGAGACACATCCAGTAATACTGCACAAATTCAAGTGAAGTGCACTGTACCTTGACAATGGCAAGTCTGGGCAAACCTCTAGTAACTGAAAATCTTAGAAAGTCTGAAAGTGAGTGAATGAAAATGGGCCTCTCCACATTTGGACAGGGCCTCTCCTGAAGCACACATTTGTGGAAAAAGTAATTATGCGAGACGAATGAACACTCAAAACGGAATGGAAATTTTCTTGTTTAGGCCTGGAACGCTATGGCCTGGAGCCCAGTGGTTCTATCTGGATGAGCAAAGTGTGAGCAGAGATCAAAATAAAACACACACCATTTAGGGAACTGGATACTTAACCAGGTGTGCAGAGTAGTGGCAAACTGTACTTGTGTCAATTTGCTCAAATCCTGTCTTCACAAGAAAGTAAATTCCAGCACAACCAGTGACTAGAGGAGGACACATTTCAAAGGACTTGTAAAGATTCCAAAACTGAATTTAGCCCAACACTGAATTTAGATGAAAAGTGGCAGAGTCTGTTAGTCTTTCAAGATTTAATAGGAGAAACTTATAACATGTAATAGCTGTTACATGAATACCTTCAGAGCATTTGGAGAGATCTAAATCACTATGAGTGAGGGCTTCCCTGACTCACAAAGTTAAAAATAGTAAAACAAACAATTTGAAAAATAAATCAACCAATAAAATACAAACACTAAGTCCAAAGGGTTTCTCTGGTTTTAAAACCACTTATGGAATGCACATCTATTGAACAGGCTTACTCTGCATTCTGCTTTATTCAGGCCTGGTACATGAGCAAGTGTGAAAGCAAAATTCAAAATGTTATGTGATGTGACCATTTCATTGGTGAAACCATGACCCAATAGACATTTTCTCTTTTGAAACTTCGTACATTATCCGTATATGTTCTCAAAGGGAAGGAATACACAGGGTTTAGGCTGATTTTTTTTCAGTATTTTGTGTTCCACCAGATTTATTTGAAGATCTCCTGTCCTGCATCCACTGCCCAATGCAGAAGGCCACACATAGGACAACCAACATGAGAACTTCACTTCTACAGCCTGATTAAATCCTCATGAGAATATACTTTTCCTTTCATCATCAAAGATTTTTACATCAGATTAACCAGCTCTCTTGCTTTCCCATGATTTTCCCTGGTTTTTGCACCTTGAAATGGGTGTGCACTCTTCTCAGTCTTGATCTCCATCTTCCCCAATATTTCCAAACATATTCATCTGGGAAACATGTAAAGATCTTATTCAGGGCTTGTTTCATTGTTTTGCAATATCTGCCCTTGAAATTCAACTTCCACCACTGTCTCTCATATCCAAAGGTATGTGCTTGCAGAGGATTTCTGCTGAGAAATTTCACAGAAAGCTCTTATACTGCAGGTGAATGATGCCAGCAAGTCTTGACTGAATAGCTTAGGGAACAGGACTCAGCCAAATGACAGACATGACAAGGGAAATGGGTATGCTCAAGGATAGGACATGGCAGAGATCATCTGCCAGGCCCTGGCATATTTCATATCCCATTGAAAGTACATCCATGTGTAGATTGGCAAGCATTTCCATCCACAAATTCTGAGCAGTGAAGCCTTCAGAGAGAATATTGTGGCATACCAGGCCAAGAATATTCATCCTAGTTAAATCTTGCCCTACAAGGTCCTCTGTGCCACTGAGGTCTCCATGGCAATGCCCAGCATTGTGACTCAGGTCTCCTACTGCACACTTGTATCCTAGAGCCTAAAGTCCAGCTCACAATTGTGCTCAGCCAATCACAGCCCAGTGTGGTTGCCTGGCAACCACAAGCTTGTGGATTTCTGTGAAGTGTTTCAGCCCAACTCTGCAGCTTTCCACCTCATACAGCCACAGCCATTCCAATCATGCAGTATTTGATTAGCCTCTCTATGTTGCCTCAGAATTTTTTTTACAGTTGTAATGATCAAGAAAATTTGACATATTTTGAGAAGTGGAGGGAAGTAATTGGAAAACGTTTTGGTATGTCTGAGGTCTATGGGTTCCAAACTTGACTACCACAGTCTTATAAATTTTCACACCTAGAGCCTAAAATCCCCCTCACAGTGATGTTCATCCAATATCAGCCCAGTGTGGTTGCCTGGCAACCACAATCCTGTGGATTTCTGTGAACAGTTTCAGCCCAACTCGGCAGCTCTCCACCTCATACAACCACAGCCATTCCAATCATGCAGTATTTGATTCACCTCTCTAAGTTGCCCCCGAATTTTCTTTGATGTTGTGGTGATCAACCAAATTTGACATATTTTGACATGTGGAGGGAAGTAATTGGCTCTGTCTTTAGCTCTGTTTGTGGTACATGTGGTCCAAACTTGACTAGGCCAGTCTATTCAATTTTCAAACTTAGAAAGCCAAATGTTCAGGGGAGGAAAGAAAATGCCACAATGATTTGGGTTCTGCAGAGTTTCTGGTGGCTTGGGAAGCAAACCTGCAAACCACACATGCAATCCCTGCTGGATTACTGCCACCATGGTAGTATCAGTTAGCACTAGACCCAGCAACCAGAAGATGAGTCCCAAAATGAAAGTGAATCCTTGCAGTGCATGAATATTTGGAGTCCCTGCTTCAACTATCCAGCTTCCTCGGGGTTCACATGTCTGCAATCGCTATTTCAAGGAGGTCTGCAGCCATTCCAGCATAACCCTGAACACGAAACATGAGGTACTAGCTCAATACCTAAACCAACATAATACTAGATAGCTTATCACCAACAGGTCTTCCCAGAATTCAAATGCAACATGGTGAAAGGGAAACCCTTAGAAACGGGATGCAAATGATCCTTTCCCTAAAAATCCCAGGTATTTTCTCATGGCATGGAATATTTACACTGCACAACTCATGTAGTGAACCCAGGGACCTGGACCAAGTGTGTCTAGTTTTCTGTTGTCCTCTTTTTGGAAACAGAATCTTATGTAGTTGTTGAAAGAGGCCTTGAGATAAATTCGTAGCCCTAGTTGGAGTGGAACTCCCGAGCATCCATCAACCTCAGCCCCCAGATGGCTGGGATTATAGGCATGAGCCACAATGCCAAGCATGTTCACAGAGATTCTTACATAATTAGTGAAATCCCACGACTGGTCTATAGGTAGCTTCTGTGCTTCAGGCTTTATGAATATGCCTCTCTTTGTTCTGGCTCCCCTGGTTCAGGTGTCCATTTCTATTGTGATAAGCTCCAAGGCCCCAGGCAAGGGGGTGGCTGCCCTTCCTCTGGTGTGTCCTTGGATGATTAAGGCCCAGGTGAACAGGGTTCAAATATATTGGATCCTGTGCATTTGAAAAGCAAATGAGTAAAGATTCATGAGTTAATGTGGACATGCCAGGGAATTGAGGGGCCATGATAGAGGCAAAACATCAGGCCATGGGCTGAAGGCTGAGGCTTCTGTACCTCTAGCTTCTTGAATAGTGTTCACATGGGCCTGCTGAGCCATTGTGTGCTCTCAAATGTTATTTCATGGGTTTTGTCTTAATTTATTTTGTTTTTTCCTTTGGTTTTTTACATGGAAGTAACAGTACCATGGTTTGAAGAAGCTGGAGTCTCTTATCTAAGAGAAATGTGAAAAAAGGGACAATTCAGCAGCCCAGAATTTCTCAAATGCCCCTGCCGTTTTTAAAAAAGTGACATAAAGTTGAGCGTGTCATGTCCATGTCTCTTTACAAAAGATTTTACCTCCTATTTGATAGGAATTACTGTTTCTTTGAAAGGTCAACCTGCATTGAAAAAAAGATAATCCCACCTTTCCTCATTCTGCTTGAAACCACATCCTTTGTTAGTTATATTTTCTTACGCAACAACACTTGGAGATGACTACAGCAAGAGTTTCCCATTGGTGGAATTTCCATGGAGACACATCCAGTAATACTGCACAAATTCAAGTGAAGTGCACTGTACCTTGACAATGGCAAGTCTGGGCAAACCTCTAGTAACTGAAAATCTTAGAAAGTCTGAAAGTGAGTGAATGAAAATGGGCCTCTCCACATTTGGACAGGGCCTCTCCTGAAGCACACATTTGTGGAAAAAGTAATTATGCGAGACGAATGAACACTCAAAACGGAATGGAAATTTTCTTGTTTAGGCCTGGAACGCTATGGCCTGGAGCCCAGTGGTTCTATCTGGATGAGCAAAGTGTGAGCAGAGATCAAAATAAAACACACACCATTTAGGGAACTGGATACTTAACCAGGTGTGCAGAGTAGTGGCAAACTGTACTTGTGTCAATTTGCTCAAATCCTGTCTTCACAAGAAAGTAAATTCCAGCACAACCAGTGACTAGAGGAGGACACATTTCAAAGGACTTGTAAAGATTCCAAAACTGAATTTAGCCCAACACTGAATTTAGATGAAAAGTGGCAGAGTCTGTTAGTCTTTCAAGATTTAATAGGAGAAACTTATAACATGTAATAGCTGTTACATGAATACCTTCAGAGCTTTTGGAGAGATCTAAATCACTATGAGTGAGGGCTTCCCTGACTCACAAAGTTAAAAATAGTAAAACAAACAATTTGAAAAATAAATCAACCAATAAAATACAAACACTAAGTCCGAAGGGTTTCTCTGGTTTTAAAACCACTTATGGAATGCACATCTATTGAACAGGCTTACTCTGCATTCTGCTTTATTCAGGCCTGGTACATGAGCAAGTGTGAAAGCAAAATTCAAAATGTTATGTGATGTGACCATTTCATTGGTGAAACCATGACCCAATAGACATTTTCTCTTTTGAAACTTCGTACATTATCCATATATGTTCTCAAAGGGAAGGAATACACAGGGTTTAGGCTGATTTTTTTTCAGTATTTTGTGTTCCACCAGATTTATTTGAAGATCTCCTGTCCTGCATCCACTGCCCAATGCAGAAGGCCACACATAGGACAACCAACATGAGAACTTCACTTCTACAGCCTGATTAAATCCTCATGAGAATATACTTTTCCTTTCATCATCAAAGATTTTTACATCAGATTAACCAGCTCTCTTGCTTTCCCATGATTTTCCCTGGTTTTTGCACCTTGAAATGGGTGTGCACTCTTCTCAGTCTTGATCTCCATCTTCCCCAATATTTCCAAACATATTCATCTGGGAAACATGTAAAGATCTTATTCAGGGCTTGTTTCATTGTTTTCCAATATCTGCCCTTGAAATTCAACTTCCACCACTGTCTCTCATATCCAAAGGTATGTGCTTGCAGAGGATTTCTGCTGAGAAATTTCACAGAAAGCTCTTATACTGCAGGTGAATGATGCCAGCAAGTCTTGACTGAATAGCTTAGGGAACAGGACTCAGCCAAATGACAGACATGACAAGGGAAATGGGTATGCTCAAGGATAGGACATGGCAGAGATCATCTGCCAGGCCCTGGCATATTTCATATCCCATTGAAAGTACATCCATGTGTAGATTGGCAAGCATTTCCATCCACAAATTCTGAGCAGTGAAGCCTTCAGAGAGAATATTGTGGCATACCAGGCCAAGAATATTCATCCTAGTTAAATCTTGCCCTACAAGGTCCTCTGTGCCACTGAGGTCTCCATGGCAATGCCCAGCATTGTGACTCAGGTCTCCTACTGCACACTTGTATCCTAGAGCCTAAAGTCCAGCTCACAATTGTGCTCAGCCAATCACAGCCCAGTGTGGTTGCCTGGCAACCACAAGCTTGTGGATTTCTGTGAAGTGTTTCAGCCCAACTCTGCAGCTTTCCACCTCATACAGCCACAGCCATTCCAATCATGCAGTATTTGATTAGCCTCTCTATGTTGCCTCAGAATTTTTTTTACAGTTGTAATGATCAAGAAAATTTGACATATTTTGAGAAGTGGAGGGAAGTAATTGGAAAACGTTTTGGTATGTCTGAGGTCTATGGGTTCCAAACTTGACTACCACAGTCTTATAAATTTTCACACCTAGAGCCTAAAATCCCCCTCACAGTGATGTTCATCCAATATCAGCCCAGTGTGGTTGCCTGGCAACCACAATCCTGTGGATTTCTGTGAACAGTTTCAGCCCAACTCGGCAGCTCTCCACCTCATACAACCACAGCCATTCCAATCATGCAGTATTTGATTCACCTCTCTAAGTTGCCCCCGAATTTTCTTTGATGTTGTGGTGATCAACCAAATTTGACATATTTTGACATGTGGAGGGAAGTAATTGGCTCTGTCTTTAGCTCTGTTTGTGGTACATGTGGTCCAAACTTGACTAGGCCAGTCTATTCAATTTTCAAACTTAGAAAGCCAAATGTTCAGGGGAGGAAAGAAAATGCCACAATGATTTGGGTTCTGCAGAGTTTCTGGTGGCTTGGGAAGCAAACCTGCAAACCACACATGCAATCCCTGCTGGATTACTGCCACCATGGTAGTATCAGTTAGCACTAAACCCAGCAACCAGAAGATGAGTCCCAAAATGAAAGTGAATCCTTGCAGTGCATGAATATTTGGAGTCCCTGCTTCAACTATCCAGCTTCCTCGGGGTTCACATGTCTGCAATCGCTATTTCAAGGAGGTCTGCAGCCATTCCAGCATAACCCTGAACACGAAACATGAGGTACTAGCTCAATACCTAAACCAACATAATACTAGATAGCTTATCACCAACAGGTCTTCCCAGAATTCAAATGCAACATGGTGAAAGGGAAACCCTTAGAAACGGGATGCAAATGATCCTTTCCCTAAAAATCCCAGGTATTTTCTCATGGCATGGAATATTTACACTGCACAACTCATGTAGTGAACCCAGGGACCTGGACCAAGTGTGTCTAGTTTTCTGTTGTCCTCTTTTTGGAAACAGAATCTTATGTAGTTGTTGAAAGAGGCCTTGAGATAAATTCGTAGCCCTAGTTGGAGTGGAACTCCCGAGCATCCATCAACCTCAGCCCCCAGATGGCTGGGATTATAGGCATGAGCCACAATGCCAAGCATGTTCACAGAGATTCTTACATAATTAGTGAAATCCCACGACTGGTCTATAGGTAGCTTCTGTGCTTCAGGCTTTATGAATATGCCTCTCTTTGTTCTGGCTCCCCTGGTTCAGGTGTCCATTTCTATTGTGATAAGCTCCAAGGCCCCAGGCAAGGGGGTGGCTGCCCTTCCTCTGGTGTGTCCTTGGATGATTAAGGCCCAGGTGAACAGGGTTCAAATATATTGGATCCTGTGCATTTGAAAAGCAAATGAGTAAAGATTCATGAGTTAATGTGGACATGCCAGGGAATTGAGGGGCCATGATAGAGGCAAAACATCAGGCCATGGGCTGAAGGCTGAGGCTTCTGTACCTCTAGCTTCTTGAATAGTGTTCACATGGGCCTGCTGAGCCATTGTGTGCTCTCAAATGTTATTTCATGGGTTTTGTCTTAATTTATTTTGTTTTTTCCTTTGGTTTTTTACATGGAAGTAACAGTACCATGGTTTGAAGAAGCTGGAGTCTCTTATCTAAGAGAAATGTGAAAAAAGGGACAATTCAGCAGCCCAGAATTTCTCAAATGCCCCTGCCGTTTTTAAAAAAGTGACATAAAGTTGAGCGTGTCATGTCCATGTCTCTTTACAAAAGATTTTACCTCCTATTTGATAGGAATTACTGTTTCTTTGAAAGGTCAACCTGCATTGAAAAAAAGATAATCCCACCTTTCCTCATTCTGCTTGAAACCACATCCTTTGTTAGTTATATTTTCTTACGCAACAACACTTGGAGATGACTACAGCAAGAGTTTCCCATTGGTGGAATTTCCATGGAGACACATCCAGTAATACTGCACAAATTCAAGTGAAGTGCACTGTACCTTGACAATGGCAAGTCTGGGCAAACCTCTAGTAACTGAAAATCTTAGAAAGTCTGAAAGTGAGTGAATGAAAATGGGCCTCTCCACATTTGGACAGGGCCTCTCCTGAAGCACACATTTGTGGAAAAAGTAATTATGCGAGACGAATGAACACTCAAAACGGAATGGAAATTTTCTTGTTTAGGCCTGGAACGCTATGGCCTGGAGCCCAGTGGTTCTATCTGGATGAGCAAAGTGTGAGCAGAGATCAAAATAAAACACACACCATTTAGGGAACTGGATACTTAACCAGGTGTGCAGAGTAGTGGCAAACTGTACTTGTGTCAATTTGCTCAAATCCTGTCTTCACAAGAAAGTAAATTCCAGCACAACCAGTGACTAGAGGAGGACACATTTCAAAGGACTTGTAAAGATTCCAAAACTGAATTTAGCCCAACACTGAATTTAGATGAAAAGTGGCAGAGTCTGTTAGTCTTTCAAGATTTAATAGGAGAAACTTATAACATGTAATAGCTGTTACATGAATACCTTCAGAGCTTTTGGAGAGATCTAAATCACTATGAGTGAGGGCTTCCCTGACTCACAAAGTTAAAAATAGTAAAACAAACAATTTGAAAAATAAATCAACCAATAAAATACAAACACTAAGTCCAAAGGGTTTCTCTGGTTTTAAAACCACTTATGGAATGCACATCTATTGAACAGGCTTACTCTGCATTCTGCTTTATTCAGGCCTGGTACATGAGCAAGTGTGAAAGCAAAATTCAAAATGTTATGTGATGTGACCATTTCATTGGTGAAACCATGACCCAATAGACATTTTCTCTTTTGAAACTTCGTACATTATCTGTATATGTTCTCAAAGGGAAGGAATACACAGGGTTTAGGCTGATTTTTTTTCAGTATTTTGTGTTCCACCAGATTTATTTGAAGATCTCCTGTCCTGCATCCACTGCCCAATGCAGAAGGCCACACATAGGACAACCAACATGAGAACTTCACTTCTACAGCCTGATTAAATCCTCATGAGAATATACTTTTCCTTTCATCATCAAAGATTTTTACATCAGATTAACCAGCTCTCTTGCTTTCCCATGATTTTCCCTGGTTTTTGCACCTTGAAATGGGTGTGCACTCTTCTCAGTCTTGATCTCCATCTTCCCCAATATTTCCAAACATATTCATCTGGGAAACATGTAAAGATCTTATTCAGGGCTTGTTTCATTGTTTTCCAATATCTGCCCTTGAAATTCAACTTCCACCACTGTCTCTCATATCCAAAGGTATGTGCTTGCAGAGGATTTCTGCTGAGAAATTTCACAGAAAGCTCTTATACTGCAGGTGAATGATGCCAGCAAGTCTTGACTGAATAGCTTAGGGAACAGGACTCAGCCAAATGACAGACATGACAAGGGAAATGGGTATGCTCAAGGATAGGACATGGCAGAGATCATCTGCCAGGCCCTGGCATATTTCATATCCCATTGAAAGTACATCCATGTGTAGATTGGCAAGCATTTCCATCCACAAATTCTGAGCAGTGAAGCCTTCAGAGAGAATATTGTGGCATACCAGGCCAAGAATATTCATCCTAGTTAAATCTTGCCCTACAAGGTCCTCTGTGCCACTGAGGTCTCCATGGCAATGCCCAGCATTGTGACTCAGGTCTCCTACTGCACACTTGTATCCTAGAGCCTAAAGTCCAGCTCACAATTGTGCTCAGCCAATCACAGCCCAGTGTGGTTGCCTGGCAACCACAAGCTTGTGGATTTCTGTGAAGTGTTTCAGCCCAACTCTGCAGCTTTCCACCTCATACAGCCACAGCCATTCCAATCATGCAGTATTTGATTAGCCTCTCTATGTTGCCTCAGAATTTTTTTTACAGTTGTAATGATCAAGAAAATTTGACATATTTTGAGAAGTGGAGGGAAGTAATTGGAAAACGTTTTGGTATGTCTGAGGTCTATGGGTTCCAAACTTGACTACCACAGTCTTATAAATTTTCACACCTAGAGCCTAAAATCCCCCTCACAGTGATGTTCATCCAATATCAGCCCAGTGTGGTTGCCTGGCAACCACAAGCCTGTGGATTTCTGTGAAGAGTTTCAGCCCAACTCGGCAGCTCTCCACCTCATACAACCACAGCCATTCCAATCATGCAGTATTTGATTCACCTCTCTAAGTTGCCCCCGAATTTTCTTTGATGTTGTGGTGATCAACCAAATTTGACATATTTTGACATGTGGAGGGAAGTAATTGGCTCTGTCTTTAGCTCTGTTTGTGGTACATGTGGTCCAAACTTGACTAGGCCAGTCTATTCAATTTTCAAACTTAGAAAGCCAAATGTTCAGGGGAGGAAAGAAAATGCCACAATGATTTGGGTTCTGCAGAGTTTCTGGTGGCTTGGGAAGCAAACCTGCAAACCACACATGCAATCCCTGCTGGATTACTGCCACCATGGTAGTATCAGTTAGCACTAAACCCAGCAACCAGAAGATGAGTCCCAAAATGAAAGTGAATCCTTGCAGTGCATGAATATTTGGAGTCCCTGCTTCAACTATCCAGCTTCCTCGGGGTTCACATGTCTGCAATCGCTATTTCAAGGAGGTCTGCAGCCATTCCAGCATAACCCTGAACACGAAACATGAGGTACTAGCTCAATACCTAAACCAACATAATACTAGATAGCTTATCACCAACAGGTCTTCCCAGAATTCAAATGCAACATGGTGAAAGGGAAACCCTTAGAAACGGGATGCAAATGATCCTTTCCCTAAAAATCCCAGGTATTTTCTCATGGCATGGAATATTTACACTGCACAACTCATGTAGTGAACCCAGGGACCTGGACCAAGTGTGTCTAGTTTTCTGTTGTCCTCTTTTTGGAAACAGAATCTTATGTAGTTGTTGAAAGAGGCCTTGAGATAAATTCGTAGCCCTAGTTGGAGTGGAACTCCCGAGCATCCATCAACCTCAGCCCCCAGATGGCTGGGATTATAGGCATGAGCCACAATGCCAAGCATGTTCACAGAGATTCTTACATAATTAGTGAAATCCCACGACTGGTCTATAGGTAGCTTCTGTGCTTCAGGCTTTATGAATATGCCTCTCTTTGTTCTGGCTCCCCTGGTTCAGGTGTCCATTTCTATTGTGATAAGCTCCAAGGCCCCAGGCAAGGGGGTGGCTGCCCTTCCTCTGGTGTGTCCTTGGATGATTAAGGCCCAGGTGAACAGGGTTCAAATATATTGGATCCTGTGCATTTGAAAAGCAAATGAGTAAAGATTCATGAGTTAATGTGGACATGCCAGGGAATTGAGGGGCCATGATAGAGGCAAAACATCAGGCCATGGGCTGAAGGCTGAGGCTTCTGTACCTCTAGCTTCTTGAATAGTGTTCACATGGGCCTGCTGAGCCATTGTGTGCTCTCAAATGTTATTTCATGGGTTTTGTCTTAATTTATTTTGTTTTTTCCTTTGGTTTTTTACATGGAAGTAACAGTACCATGGTTTGAAGAAGCTGGAGTCTCTTATCTAAGAGAAATGTGAAAAAAGGGACAATTCAGCAGCCCAGAATTTCTCAAATGCCCCTGCCGTTTTTAAAAAAGTGACATAAAGTTGAGCGTGTCATGTCCATGTCTCTTTACAAAAGATTTTACCTCCTATTTGATAGGAATTACTGTTTCTTTGAAAGGTCAACCTGCATTGAAAAAAAGATAATCCCACCTTTCCTCATTCTGCTTGAAACCACATCCTTTGTTAGTTATATTTTCTTACGCAACAACACTTGGAGATGACTACAGCAAGAGTTTCCCATTGGTGGAATTTCCATGGAGACACATCCAGTAATACTGCACAAATTCAAGTGAAGTGCACTGTACCTTGACAATGGCAAGTCTGGGCAAACCTCTAGTAACTGAAAATCTTAGAAAGTCTGAAAGTGAGTGAATGAAAATGGGCCTCTCCACATTTGGACAGGGCCTCTCCTGAAGCACACATTTGTGGAAAAAGTAATTATGCGAGACGAATGAACACTCAAAACGGAATGGAAATTTTCTTGTTTAGGCCTGGAACGCTATGGCCTGGAGCCCAGTGGTTCTATCTGGATGAGCAAAGTGTGAGCAGAGATCAAAATAAAACACACACCATTTAGGGAACTGGATACTTAACCAGGTGTGCAGAGTAGTGGCAAACTGTACTTGTGTCAATTTGCTCAAATCCTGTCTTCACAAGAAAGTAAATTCCAGCACAACCAGTGACTAGAGGAGGACACATTTCAAAGGACTTGTAAAGATTCCAAAACTGAATTTAGCCCAACACTGAATTTAGATGAAAAGTGGCAGAGTCTGTTAGTCTTTCAAGATTTAATAGGAGAAACTTATAACATGTAATAGCTGTTACATGAATACCTTCAGAGCTTTTGGAGAGATCTAAATCACTATGAGTGAGGGCTTCCCTGACTCACAAAGTTAAAAATAGTAAAACAAACAATTTGAAAAATAAATCAACCAATAAAATACAAACACTAAGTCCAAAGGGTTTCTCTGGTTTTAAAACCACTTATGGAATGCACATCTATTGAACAGGCTTACTCTGCATTCTGCTTTATTCAGGCCTGGTACATGAGCAAGTGTGAAAGCAAAATTCAAAATGTTATGTGATGTGACCATTTCATTGGTGAAACCATGACCCAATAGACATTTTCTCTTTTGAAACTTCGTACATTATCCGTATATGTTCTCAAAGGGAAGGAATACACAGGGTTTAGGCTGATTTTTTTTCAGTATTTTGTGTTCCACCAGATTTATTTGAAGATCTCCTGTCCTGCATCCACTGCCCAATGCAGAAGGCCACACATAGGACAACCAACATGAGAACTTCACTTCTACAGCCTGATTAAATCCTCATGAGAATATACTTTTCCTTTCATCATCAAAGATTTTTACATCAGATTAACCAGCTCTCTTGCTTTCCCATGATTTTCCCTGGTTTTTGCACCTTGAAATGGGTGTGCACTCTTCTCAGTCTTGATCTCCATCTTCCCCAATATTTCCAAACATATTCATCTGGGAAACATGTAAAGATCTTATTCAGGGCTTGTTTCATTGTTTTCCAATATCTGCCCTTGAAATTCAACTTCCACCACTGTCTCTCATATCCAAAGGTATGTGCTTGCAGAGGATTTCTGCTGAGAAATTTCACAGAAAGCTCTTATACTGCAGGTGAATGATGCCAGCAAGTCTTGACTGAATAGCTTAGGGAACAGGACTCAGCCAAATGACAGACATGACAAGGGAAATGGGTATGCTCAAGGATAGGACATGGCAGAGATCATCTGCCAGGCCCTGGCATATTTCATATCCCATTGAAAGTACATCCATGTGTAGATTGGCAAGCATTTCCATCCACAAATTCTGAGCAGTGAAGCCTTCAGAGAGAATATTGTGGCATACCAGGCCAAGAATATTCATCCTAGTTAAATCTTGCCCTACAAGGTCCTCTGTGCCACTGAGGTCTCCATGGCAATGCCCAGCATTGTGACTCAGGTCTCCTACTGCACACTTGTATCCTAGAGCCTAAAGTCCAGCTCACAATTGTGCTCAGCCAATCACAGCCCAGTGTGGTTGCCTGGCAACCACAAGCTTGTGGATTTCTGTGAAGTGTTTCAGCCCAACTCTGCAGCTTTCCACCTCATACAGCCACAGCCATTCCAATCATGCAGTATTTGATTAGCCTCTCTATGTTGCCTCAGAATTTTTTTTACAGTTGTAATGATCAAGAAAATTTGACACATTTTGAGAAGTGGAGGGAAGTAATTGGAAAACGTTTTGGTATGTCTGAGGTCTATGGGTTCCAAACTTGACTACCACAGTCTTATAAATTTTCACACCTAGAGCCTAAAATCCCCCTCACAGTGATGTTCATCCAATATCAGCCCAGTGTGGTTGCCTGGCAACCACAAGCCTGTGGATTTCTGTGAAGAGTTTCAGCCCAACTCGGCAGCTCTCCACCTCATACAACCACAGCCATTCCAATCATGCAGTATTTGATTCACCTCTCTAAGTTGCCCCCGAATTTTCTTTGATGTTGTGGTGATCAACCAAATTTGACATATTTTGACATGTGGAGGGAAGTAATTGGCTCTGTCTTTAGCTCTGTTTGTGGTACATGTGGTCCAAACTTGACTAGGCCAGTCTATTCAATTTTCAAACTTAGAAAGCCAAATGTTCAGGGGAGGAAAGAAAATGCCACAATGATTTGGGTTCTGCAGAGTTTCTGGTGGCTTGGGAAGCAAACCTGCAAACCACACATGCAATCCCTGCTGGATTACTGCCACCATGGTAGTATCAGTTAGCACTAAACCCAGCAACCAGAAGATGAGTCCCAAAATGAAAGTGAATCCTTGCAGTGCATGAATATTTGGAGTCCCTGCTTCAACTATCCAGCTTCCTCGGGGTTCACATGTCTGCAATCGCTATTTCAAGGAGGTCTGCAGCCATTCCAGCATAACCCTGAACACGAAACATGAGGTACTAGCTCAATACCTAAACCAACATAATACTAGATAGCTTATCACCAACAGGTCTTCCCAGAATTCAAATGCAACATGGTGAAAGGGAAACCCTTAGAAACGGGATGCAAATGATCCTTTCCCTAAAAATCCCAGGTATTTTCTCATGGCATGGAATATTTACACTGCACAACTCATGTAGTGAACCCAGGGACCTGGACCAAGTGTGTCTAGTTTTCTGTTGTCCTCTTTTTGGAAACAGAATCTTATGTAGTTGTTGAAAGAGGCCTTGAGATAAATTCGTAGCCCTAGTTGGAGTGGAACTCCCGAGCATCCATCAACCTCAGCCCCCAGATGGCTGGGATTATAGGCATGAGCCACAATGCCAAGCATGTTCACAGAGATTCTTACATAATTAGTGAAATCCCACGACTGGTCTATAGGTAGCTTCTGTGCTTCAGGCTTTATGAATATGCCTCTCTTTGTTCTGGCTCCCCTGGTTCAGGTGTCCATTTCTATTGTGATAAGCTCCAAGGCCCCAGGCAAGGGGGTGGCTGCCCTTCCTCTGGTGTGTCCTTGGATGATTAAGGCCCAGGTGAACAGGGTTCAAATATATTGGATCCTGTGCATTTGAAAAGCAAATGAGTAAAGATTCATGAGTTAATGTGGACATGCCAGGGAATTGAGGGGCCATGATAGAGGCAAAACATCAGGCCATGGGCTGAAGGCTGAGGCTTCTGTACCTCTAGCTTCTTGAATAGTGTTCACATGGGCCTGCTGAGCCATTGTGTGCTCTCAAATGTTATTTCATGGGTTTTGTCTTAATTTATTTTGTTTTTTCCTTTGGTTTTTTACATGGAAGTAACAGTACCATGGTTTGAAGAAGCTGGAGTCTCTTATCTAAGAGAAATGTGAAAAAAGGGACAATTCAGCAGCCCAGAATTTCTCAAATGCCCCTGCCGTTTTTAAAAAAGTGACATAAAGTTGAGCGTGTCATGTCCATGTCTCTTTACAAAAGATTTTACCTCCTATTTGATAGGAATTACTGTTTCTTTGAAAGGTCAACCTGCATTGAAAAAAAGATAATCCCACCTTTCCTCATTCTGCTTGAAACCACATCCTTTGTTAGTTATATTTTCTTACGCAACAACACTTGGAGATGACTACAGCAAGAGTTTCCCATTGGTGGAATTTCCATGGAGACACATCCAGTAATACTGCACAAATTCAAGTGAAGTGCACTGTACCTTGACAATGGCAAGTCTGGGCAAACCTCTAGTAACTGAAAATCTTAGAAAGTCTGAAAGTGAGTGAATGAAAATGGGCCTCTCCACATTTGGACAGGGCCTCTCCTGAAGCACACATTTGTGGAAAAAGTAATTATGCGAGACGAATGAACACTCAAAACGGAATGGAAATTTTCTTGTTTAGGCCTGGAACGCTATGGCCTGGAGCCCAGTGGTTCTATCTGGATGAGCAAAGTGTGAGCAGAGATCAAAATAAAACACACACCATTTAGGGAACTGGATACTTAACCAGGTGTGCAGAGTAGTGGCAAACTGTACTTGTGTCAATTTGCTCAAATCCTGTCTTCACAAGAAAGTAAATTCCAGCACAACCAGTGACTAGAGGAGGACACATTTCAAAGGACTTGTAAAGATTCCAAAACTGAATTTAGCCCAACACTGAATTTAGATGAAAAGTGGCAGAGTCTGTTAGTCTTTCAAGATTTAATAGGAGAAACTTATAACATGTAATAGCTGTTACATGAATACCTTCAGAGCTTTTGGAGAGATCTAAATCACTATGAGTGAGGGCTTCCCTGACTCACAAAGTTAAAAATAGTAAAACAAACAATTTGAAAAATAAATCAACCAATAAAATACAAACACTAAGTCCAAAGGGTTTCTCTGGTTTTAAAACCACTTATGGAATGCACATCTATTGAACAGGCTTACTCTGCATTCTGCTTTATTCAGGCCTGGTACATGAGCAAGTGTGAAAGCAAAATTCAAAATGTTATGTGATGTGACCATTTCATTGGTGAAACCATGACCCAATAGACATTTTCTCTTTTGAAACTTCGTACATTATCCGTATATGTTCTCAAAGGGAAGGAATACACAGGGTTTAGGCTGATTTTTTTTCAGTATTTTGTGTTCCACCAGATTTATTTGAAGATCTCCTGTCCTGCATCCACTGCCCAATGCAGAAGGCCACACATAGGACAACCAACATGAGAACTTCACTTCTACAGCCTGATTAAATCCTCATGAGAATATACTTTTCCTTTCATCATCAAAGATTTTTACATCAGATTAACCAGCTCTCTTGCTTTCCCATGATTTTCCCTGGTTTTTGCACCTTGAAATGGGTGTGCACTCTTCTCAGTCTTGATCTCCATCTTCCCCAATATTTCCAAACATATTCATCTGGGAAACATGTAAAGATCTTATTCAGGGCTTGTTTCATTGTTTTCCAATATCTGCCCTTGAAATTCAACTTCCACCACTGTCTCTCATATCCAAAGGTATGTGCTTGCAGAGGATTTCTGCTGAGAAATTTCACAGAAAGCTCTTATACTGCAGGTGAATGATGCCAGCAAGTCTTGACTGAATAGCTTAGGGAACAGGACTCAGCCAAATGACAGACATGACAAGGGAAATGGGTATGCTCAAGGATAGGACATGGCAGAGATCATCTGCCAGGCCCTGGCATATTTCATATCCCATTGAAAGTACATCCATGTGTAGATTGGCAAGCATTTCCATCCACAAATTCTGAGCAGTGAAGCCTTCAGAGAGAATATTGTGGCATACCAGGCCAAGAATATTCATCCTAGTTAAATCTTGCCCTACAAGGTCCTCTGTGCCACTGAGGTCTCCATGGCAATGCCCAGCATTGTGACTCAGGTCTCCTACTGCACACTTGTATCCTAGAGCCTAAAGTCCAGCTCACAATTGTGCTCAGCCAATCACAGCCCAGTGTGGTTGCCTGGCAACCACAAGCTTGTGGATTTCTGTGAAGTGTTTCAGCCCAACTCTGCAGCTTTCCACCTCATACAGCCACAGCCATTCCAATCATGCAGTATTTGATTAGCCTCTCTATGTTGCCTCAGAATTTTTTTTACAGTTGTAATGATCAAGAAAATTTGACACATTTTGAGAAGTGGAGGGAAGTAATTGGAAAACGTTTTGGTATGTCTGAGGTCTATGGGTTCCAAACTTGACTACCACAGTCTTATAAATTTTCACACCTAGAGCCTAAAATCCCCCTCACAGTGATGTTCATCCAATATCAGCCCAGTGTGGTTGCCTGGCAACCACAAGCCTGTGGATTTCTGTGAAGAGTTTCAGCCCAACTCGGCAGCTCTCCACCTCATACAACCACAGCCATTCCAATCATGCAGTATTTGATTCACCTCTCTAAGTTGCCCCCGAATTTTCTTTGATGTTGTGGTGATCAACCAAATTTGACATATTTTGACATGTGGAGGGAAGTAATTGGCTCTGTCTTTAGCTCTGTTTGTGGTACATGTGGTCCAAACTTGACTAGGCCAGTCTATTCAATTTTCAAACTTAGAAAGCCAAATGTTCAGGGGAGGAAAGAAAATGCCACAATGATTTGGGTTCTGCAGAGTTTCTGGTGGCTTGGGAAGCAAACCTGCAAACCACACATGCAATCCCTGCTGGATTACTGCCACCATGGTAGTATCAGTTAGCACTAAACCCAGCAACCAGAAGATGAGTCCCAAAATGAAAGTGAATCCTTGCAGTGCATGAATATTTGGAGTCCCTGCTTCAACTATCCAGCTTCCTCGGGGTTCACATGTCTGCAATCGCTATTTCAAGGAGGTCTGCAGCCATTCCAGCATAACCCTGAACACGAAACATGAGGTACTAGCTCAATACCTAAACCAACATAATACTAGATAGCTTATCACCAACAGGTCTTCCCAGAATTCAAATGCAACATGGTGAAAGGGAAACCCTTAGAAACGGGATGCAAATGATCCTTTCCCTAAAAATCCCAGGTATTTTCTCATGGCATGGAATATTTACACTGCACAACTCATGTAGTGAACCCAGGGACCTGGACCAAGTGTGTCTAGTTTTCTGTTGTCCTCTTTTTGGAAACAGAATCTTATGTAGTTGTTGAAAGAGGCCTTGAGATAAATTCGTAGCCCTAGTTGGAGTGGAACTCCCGAGCATCCATCAACCTCAGCCCCCAGATGGCTGGGATTATAGGCATGAGCCACAATGCCAAGCATGTTCACAGAGATTCTTACATAATTAGTGAAATCCCACGACTGGTCTATAGGTAGCTTCTGTGCTTCAGGCTTTATGAATATGCCTCTCTTTGTTCTGGCTCCCCTGGTTCAGGTGTCCATTTCTATTGTGATAAGCTCCAAGGCCCCAGGCAAGGGGGTGGCTGCCCTTCCTCTGGTGTGTCCTTGGATGATTAAGGCCCAGGTGAACAGGGTTCAAATATATTGGATCCTGTGCATTTGAAAAGCAAATGAGTAAAGATTCATGAGTTAATGTGGACATGCCAGGGAATTGAGGGGCCATGATAGAGGCAAAACATCAGGCCATGGGCTGAAGGCTGAGGCTTCTGTACCTCTAGCTTCTTGAATAGTGTTCACATGGGCCTGCTGAGCCATTGTGTGCTCTCAAATGTTATTTCATGGGTTTTGTCTTAATTTATTTTGTTTTTTCCTTTGGTTTTTTACATGGAAGTAACAGTACCATGGTTTGAAGAAGCTGGAGTCTCTTATCTAAGAGAAATGTGAAAAAAGGGACAATTCAGCAGCCCAGAATTTCTCAAATGCCCCTGCCGTTTTTAAAAAAGTGACATAAAGTTGAGCGTGTCATGTCCATGTCTCTTTACAAAAGATTTTACCTCCTATTTGATAGGAATTACTGTTTCTTTGAAAGGTCAACCTGCATTGAAAAAAAGATAATCCCACCTTTCCTCATTCTGCTTGAAACCACATCCTTTGTTAGTTATATTTTCTTACGCAACAACACTTGGAGATGACTACAGCAAGAGTTTCCCATTGGTGGAATTTCCATGGAGACACATCCAGTAATACTGCACAAATTCAAGTGAAGTGCACTGTACCTTGACAATGGCAAGTCTGGGCAAACCTCTAGTAACTGAAAATCTTAGAAAGTCTGAAAGTGAGTGAATGAAAATGGGCCTCTCCACATTTGGACAGGGCCTCTCCTGAAGCACACATTTGTGGAAAAAGTAATTATGCGAGACGAATGAACACTCAAAACGGAATGGAAATTTTCTTGTTTAGGCCTGGAACGCTATGGCCTGGAGCCCAGTGGTTCTATCTGGATGAGCAAAGTGTGAGCAGAGATCAAAATAAAACACACACCATTTAGGGAACTGGATACTTAACCAGGTGTGCAGAGTAGTGGCAAACTGTACTTGTGTCAATTTGCTCAAATCCTGTCTTCACAAGAAAGTAAATTCCAGCACAACCAGTGACTAGAGGAGGACACATTTCAAAGGACTTGTAAAGATTCCAAAACTGAATTTAGCCCAACACTGAATTTAGATGAAAAGTGGCAGAGTCTGTTAGTCTTTCAAGATTTAATAGGAGAAACTTATAACATGTAATAGCTGTTACATGAATACCTTCAGAGCTTTTGGAGAGATCTAAATCACTATGAGTGAGGGCTTCCCTGACTCACAAAGTTAAAAATAGTAAAACAAACAATTTGAAAAATAAATCAACCAATAAAATACAAACACTAAGTCCAAAGGGTTTCTCTGGTTTTAAAACCACTTATGGAATGCACATCTATTGAACAGGCTTACTCTGCATTCTGCTTTATTCAGGCCTGGTACATGAGCAAGTGTGAAAGCAAAATTCAAAATGTTATGTGATGTGACCATTTCATTGGTGAAACCATGACCCAATAGACATTTTCTCTTTTGAAACTTCGTACATTATCCGTATATGTTCTCAAAGGGAAGGAATACACAGGGTTTAGGCTGATTTTTTTTCAGTATTTTGTGTTCCACCAGATTTATTTGAAGATCTCCTGTCCTGCATCCACTGCCCAATGCAGAAGGCCACACATAGGACAACCAACATGAGAACTTCACTTCTACAGCCTGATTAAATCCTCATGAGAATATACTTTTCCTTTCATCATCAAAGATTTTTACATCAGATTAACCAGCTCTCTTGCTTTCCCATGATTTTCCCTGGTTTTTGCACCTTGAAATGGGTGTGCACTCTTCTCAGTCTTGATCTCCATCTTCCCCAATATTTCCAAACATATTCATCTGGGAAACATGTAAAGATCTTATTCAGGGCTTGTTTCATTGTTTTCCAATATCTGCCCTTGAAATTCAACTTCCACCACTGTCTCTCATATCCAAAGGTATGTGCTTGCAGAGGATTTCTGCTGAGAAATTTCACAGAAAGCTCTTATACTGCAGGTGAATGATGCCAGCAAGTCTTGACTGAATAGCTTAGGGAACAGGACTCAGCCAAATGACAGACATGACAAGGGAAATGGGTATGCTCAAGGATAGGACATGGCAGAGATCATCTGCCAGGCCCTGGCATATTTCATATCCCATTGAAAGTACATCCATGTGTAGATTGGCAAGCATTTCCATCCACAAATTCTGAGCAGTGAAGCCTTCAGAGAGAATATTGTGGCATACCAGGCCAAGAATATTCATCCTAGTTAAATCTTGCCCTACAAGGTCCTCTGTGCCACTGAGGTCTCCATGGCAATGCCCAGCATTGTGACTCAGGTCTCCTACTGCACACTTGTATCCTAGAGCCTAAAGTCCAGCTCACAATTGTGCTCAGCCAATCACAGCCCAGTGTGGTTGCCTGGCAACCACAAGCTTGTGGATTTCTGTGAAGTGTTTCAGCCCAACTCTGCAGCTTTCCACCTCATACAGCCACAGCCATTCCAATCATGCAGTATTTGATTAGCCTCTCTATGTTGCCTCAGAATTTTTTTTACAGTTGTAATGATCAAGAAAATTTGACACATTTTGAGAAGTGGAGGGAAGTAATTGGAAAACGTTTTGGTATGTCTGAGGTCTATGGGTTCCAAACTTGACTACCACAGTCTTATAAATTTTCACACCTAGAGCCTAAAATCCCCCTCATAGTGATGTTCATCCAATATCAGCCCAGTGTGGTTGCCTGGCAACCACAAGCCTGTGGATTTCTGTGAACAGTTTCAGCCCAACTCGGCAGCTCTCCACCTCATACAACCACAGCCATTCCAATCATGCAGTATTTGATTCACCTCTCTAAGTTGCCCCCGAATTTTCTTTGATGTTGTGGTGATCAACCAAATTTGACATATTTTGACATGTGGAGGGAAGTAATTGGCTCTGTCTTTAGCTCTGTTTGTGGTACATGTGGTCCAAACTTGACTAGGCCAGTCTATTCAATTTTCAAACTTAGAAAGCCAAATGTTCAGGGGAGGAAAGAAAATGCCACAATGATTTGGGTTCTGCAGAGTTTCTGGTGGCTTGGGAAGCAAACCTGCAAACCACACATGCAATCCCTGCTGGATTACTGCCACCATGGTAGTATCAGTTAGCACTAAACCCAGCAACCAGAAGATGAGTCCCAAAATGAAAGTGAATCCTTGCAGTGCATGAATATTTGGAGTCCCTGCTTCAACTATCCAGCTTCCTCGGGGTTCACATGTCTGCAATCGCTATTTCAAGGAGGTCTGCAGCCATTCCAGCATAACCCTGAACACGAAACATGAGGTACTAGCTCAATACCTAAACCAACATAATACTAGATAGCTTATCACCAACAGGTCTTCCCAGAATTCAAATGCAACATGGTGAAAGGGAAACCCTTAGAAACGGGATGCAAATGATCCTTTCCCTAAAAATCCCAGGTATTTTCTCATGGCATGGAATATTTACACTGCACAACTCATGTAGTGAACCCAGGGACCTGGACCAAGTGTGTCTAGTTTTCTGTTGTCCTCTTTTTGGAAACAGAATCTTATGTAGTTGTTGAAAGAGGCCTTGAGATAAATTCGTAGCCCTAGTTGGAGTGGAACTCCCGAGCATCCATCAACCTCAGCCCCCAGATGGCTGGGATTATAGGCATGAGCCACAATGCCAAGCATGTTCACAGAGATTCTTACATAATTAGTGAAATCCCACGACTGGTCTATAGGTAGCTTCTGTGCTTCAGGCTTTATGAATATGCCTCTCTTTGTTCTGGCTCCCCTGGTTCAGGTGTCCATTTCTATTGTGATAAGCTCCAAGGCCCCAGGCAAGGGGGTGGCTGCCCTTCCTCTGGTGTGTCCTTGGATGATTAAGGCCCAGGTGAACAGGGTTCAAATATATTGGATCCTGTGCATTTGAAAAGCAAATGAGTAAAGATTCATGAGTTAATGTGGACATGCCAGGGAATTGAGGGGCCATGATAGAGGCAAAACATCAGGCCATGGGCTGAAGGCTGAGGCTTCTGTACCTCTAGCTTCTTGAATAGTGTTCACATGGGCCTGCTGAGCCATTGTGTGCTCTCAAATGTTATTTCATGGGTTTTGTCTTAATTTATTTTGTTTTTTCCTTTGGTTTTTTACATGGAAGTAACAGTACCATGGTTTGAAGAAGCTGGAGTCTCTTATCTAAGAGAAATGTGAAAAAAGGGACAATTCAGCAGCCCAGAATTTCTCAAATGCCCCTGCCGTTTTTAAAAAAGTGACATAAAGTTGAGCGTGTCATGTCCATGTCTCTTTACAAAAGATTTTACCTCCTATTTGATAGGAATTACTGTTTCTTTGAAAGGTCAACCTGCATTGAAAAAAAGATAATCCCACCTTTCCTCATTCTGCTTGAAACCACATCCTTTGTTAGTTATATTTTCTTACGCAACAACACTTGGAGATGACTACAGCAAGAGTTTCCCATTGGTGGAATTTCCATGGAGACACATCCAGTAATACTGCACAAATTCAAGTGAAGTGCACTGTACCTTGACAATGGCAAGTCTGGGCAAACCTCTAGTAACTGAAAATCTTAGAAAGTCTGAAAGTGAGTGAATGAAAATGGGCCTCTCCACATTTGGACAGGGCCTCTCCTGAAGCACACATTTGTGGAAAAAGTAATTATGCGAGACGAATGAACACTCAAAACGGAATGGAAATTTTCTTGTTTAGGCCTGGAACGCTATGGCCTGGAGCCCAGTGGTTCTATCTGGATGAGCAAAGTGTGAGCAGAGATCAAAATAAAACACACACCATTTAGGGAACTGGATACTTAACCAGGTGTGCAGAGTAGTGGCAAACTGTACTTGTGTCAATTTGCTCAAATCCTGTCTTCACAAGAAAGTAAATTCCAGCACAACCAGTGACTAGAGGAGGACACATTTCAAAGGACTTGTAAAGATTCCAAAACTGAATTTAGCCCAACACTGAATTTAGATGAAAAGTGGCAGAGTCTGTTAGTCTTTCAAGATTTAATAGGAGAAACTTATAACATGTAATAGCTGTTACATGAATACCTTCAGAGCTTTTGGAGAGATCTAAATCACTATGAGTGAGGGCTTCCCTGACTCACAAAGTTAAAAATAGTAAAACAAACAATTTGAAAAATAAATCAACCAATAAAATACAAACACTAAGTCCAAAGGGTTTCTCTGGTTTTAAAACCACTTATGGAATGCACATCTATTGAACAGGCTTACTCTGCATTCTGCTTTATTCAGGCCTGGTACATGAGCAAGTGTGAAAGCAAAATTCAAAATGTTATGTGATGTGACCATTTCATTGGTGAAACCATGACCCAATAGACATTTTCTCTTTTGAAACTTCGTACATTATCCGTATATGTTCTCAAAGGGAAGGAATACACAGGGTTTAGGCTGATTTTTTTTCAGTATTTTGTGTTCCACCAGATTTATTTGAAGATCTCCTGTCCTGCATCCACTGCCCAATGCAGAAGGCCACACATAGGACAACCAACATGAGAACTTCACTTCTACAGCCTGATTAAATCCTCATGAGAATATACTTTTCCTTTCATCATCAAAGATTTTTACATCAGATTAACCAGCTCTCTTGCTTTCCCATGATTTTCCCTGGTTTTTGCACCTTGAAATGGGTGTGCACTCTTCTCAGTCTTGATCTCCATCTTCCCCAATATTTCCAAACATATTCATCTGGGAAACATGTAAAGATCTTATTCAGGGCTTGTTTCATTGTTTTCCAATATCTGCCCTTGAAATTCAACTTCCACCACTGTCTCTCATATCCAAAGGTATGTGCTTGCAGAGGATTTCTGCTGAGAAATTTCACAGAAAGCTCTTATACTGCAGGTGAATGATGCCAGCAAGTCTTGACTGAATAGCTTAGGGAACAGGACTCAGCCAAATGACAGACATGACAAGGGAAATGGGTATGCTCAAGGATAGGACATGGCAGAGATCATCTGCCAGGCCCTGGCATATTTCATATCCCATTGAAAGTACATCCATGTGTAGATTGGCAAGCATTTCCATCCACAAATTCTGAGCAGTGAAGCCTTCAGAGAGAATATTGTGGCATACCAGGCCAAGAATATTCATCCTAGTTAAATCTTGCCCTACAAGGTCCTCTGTGCCACTGAGGTCTCCATGGCAATGCCCAGCATTGTGACTCAGGTCTCCTACTGCACACTTGTATCCTAGAGCCTAAAGTCCAGCTCACAATTGTGCTCAGCCAATCACAGCCCAGTGTGGTTGCCTGGCAACCACAAGCTTGTGGATTTCTGTGAAGTGTTTCAGCCCAACTCTGCAGCTTTCCACCTCATACAGCCACAGCCATTCCAATCATGCAGTATTTGATTAGCCTCTCTATGTTGCCTCAGAATTTTTTTTACAGTTGTAATGATCAAGAAAATTTGACACATTTTGAGAAGTGGAGGGAAGTAATTGGAAAACGTTTTGGTATGTCTGAGGTCTATGGGTTCCAAACTTGACTACCACAGTCTTATAAATTTTCACACCTAGAGCCTAAAATCCCCCTCACAGTGATGTTCATCCAATATCAGCCCAGTGTGGTTGCCTGGCAACCACAAGCCTGTGGATTTCTGTGAAGAGTTTCAGCCCAACTCGGCAGCTCTCCACCTCATACAACCACAGCCATTCCAATCATGCAGTATTTGATTCACCTCTCTAAGTTGCCCCCGAATTTTCTTTGATGTTGTGGTGATCAACCAAATTTGACATATTTTGACATGTGGAGGGAAGTAATTGGCTCTGTCTTTAGCTCTGTTTGTGGTACATGTGGTCCAAACTTGACTAGGCCAGTCTATTCAATTTTCAAACTTAGAAAGCCAAATGTTCAGGGGAGGAAAGAAAATGCCACAATGATTTGGGTTCTGCAGAGTTTCTGGTGGCTTGGGAAGCAAACCTGCAAACCACACATGCAATCCCTGCTGGATTACTGCCACCATGGTAGTATCAGTTAGCACTAAACCCAGCAACCAGAAGATGAGTCCCAAAATGAAAGTGAATCCTTGCAGTGCATGAATATTTGGAGTCCCTGCTTCAACTATCCAGCTTCCTCGGGGTTCACATGTCTGCAATCGCTATTTCAAGGAGGTCTGCAGCCATTCCAGCATAACCCTGAACACGAAACATGAGGTACTAGCTCAATACCTAAACCAACATAATACTAGATAGCTTATCACCAACAGGTCTTCCCAGAATTCAAATGCAACATGGTGAAAGGGAAACCCTTAGAAACGGGATGCAAATGATCCTTTCCCTAAAAATCCCAGGTATTTTCTCATGGCATGGAATATTTACACTGCACAACTCATGTAGTGAACCCAGGGACCTGGACCAAGTGTGTCTAGTTTTCTGTTGTCCTCTTTTTGGAAACAGAATCTTATGTAGTTGTTGAAAGAGGCCTTGAGATAAATTCGTAGCCCTAGTTGGAGTGGAACTCCCGAGCATCCATCAACCTCAGCCCCCAGATGGCTGGGATTATAGGCATGAGCCACAATGCCAAGCATGTTCACAGAGATTCTTACATAATTAGTGAAATCCCACGACTGGTCTATAGGTAGCTTCTGTGCTTCAGGCTTTATGAATATGCCTCTCTTTGTTCTGGCTCCCCTGGTTCAGGTGTCCATTTCTATTGTGATAAGCTCCAAGGCCCCAGGCAAGGGGGTGGCTGCCCTTCCTCTGGTGTGTCCTTGGATGATTAAGGCCCAGGTGAACAGGGTTCAAATATATTGGATCCTGTGCATTTGAAAAGCAAATGAGTAAAGATTCATGAGTTAATGTGGACATGCCAGGGAATTGAGGGGCCATGATAGAGGCAAAACATCAGGCCATGGGCTGAAGGCTGAGGCTTCTGTACCTCTAGCTTCTTGAATAGTGTTCACATGGGCCTGCTGAGCCATTGTGTGCTCTCAAATGTTATTTCATGGGTTTTGTCTTAATTTATTTTGTTTTTTCCTTTGGTTTTTTACATGGAAGTAACAGTACCATGGTTTGAAGAAGCTGGAGTCTCTTATCTAAGAGAAATGTGAAAAAAGGGACAATTCAGCAGCCCAGAATTTCTCAAATGCCCCTGCCGTTTTTAAAAAAGTGACATAAAGTTGAGCGTGTCATGTCCATGTCTCTTTACAAAAGATTTTACCTCCTATTTGATAGGAATTACTGTTTCTTTGAAAGGTCAACCTGCATTGAAAAAAAGATAATCCCACCTTTCCTCATTCTGCTTGAAACCACATCCTTTGTTAGTTATATTTTCTTACGCAACAACACTTGGAGATGACTACAGCAAGAGTTTCCCATTGGTGGAATTTCCATGGAGACACATCCAGTAATACTGCACAAATTCAAGTGAAGTGCACTGTACCTTGACAATGGCAAGTCTGGGCAAACCTCTAGTAACTGAAAATCTTAGAAAGTCTGAAAGTGAGTGAATGAAAATGGGCCTCTCCACATTTGGACAGGGCCTCTCCTGAAGCACACATTTGTGGAAAAAGTAATTATGCGAGACGAATGAACACTCAAAACGGAATGGAAATTTTCTTGTTTAGGCCTGGAACGCTATGGCCTGGAGCCCAGTGGTTCTATCTGGATGAGCAAAGTGTGAGCAGAGATCAAAATAAAACACACACCATTTAGGGAACTGGATACTTAACCAGGTGTGCAGAGTAGTGGCAAACTGTACTTGTGTCAATTTGCTCAAATCCTGTCTTCACAAGAAAGTAAATTCCAGCACAACCAGTGACTAGAGGAGGACACATTTCAAAGGACTTGTAAAGATTCCAAAACTGAATTTAGCCCAACACTGAATTTAGATGAAAAGTGGCAGAGTCTGTTAGTCTTTCAAGATTTAATAGGAGAAACTTATAACATGTAATAGCTGTTACATGAATACCTTCAGAGCTTTTGGAGAGATCTAAATCACTATGAGTGAGGGCTTCCCTGACTCACAAAGTTAAAAATAGTAAAACAAACAATTTGAAAAATAAATCAACCAATAAAATACAAACACTAAGTCCAAAGGGTTTCTCTGGTTTTAAAACCACTTATGGAATGCACATCTATTGAACAGGCTTACTCTGCATTCTGCTTTATTCAGGCCTGGTACATGAGCAAGTGTGAAAGCAAAATTCAAAATGTTATGTGATGTGACCATTTCATTGGTGAAACCATGACCCAATAGACATTTTCTCTTTTGAAACTTCGTACATTATCCGTATATGTTCTCAAAGGGAAGGAATACACAGGGTTTAGGCTGATTTTTTTTCAGTATTTTGTGTTCCACCAGATTTATTTGAAGATCTCCTGTCCTGCATCCACTGCCCAATGCAGAAGGCCACACATAGGACAACCAACATGAGAACTTCACTTCTACAGCCTGATTAAATCCTCATGAGAATATACTTTTCCTTTCATCATCAAAGATTTTTACATCAGATTAACCAGCTCTCTTGCTTTCCCATGATTTTCCCTGGTTTTTGCACCTTGAAATGGGTGTGCACTCTTCTCAGTCTTGATCTCCATCTTCCCCAATATTTCCAAACATATTCATCTGGGAAACATGTAAAGATCTTATTCAGGGCTTGTTTCATTGTTTTCCAATATCTGCCCTTGAAATTCAACTTCCACCACTGTCTCTCATATCCAAAGGTATGTGCTTGCAGAGGATTTCTGCTGAGAAATTTCACAGAAAGCTCTTATACTGCAGGTGAATGATGCCAGCAAGTCTTGACTGAATAGCTTAGGGAACAGGACTCAGCCAAATGACAGACATGACAAGGGAAATGGGTATGCTCAAGGATAGGACATGGCAGAGATCATCTGCCAGGCCCTGGCATATTTCATATCCCATTGAAAGTACATCCATGTGTAGATTGGCAAGCATTTCCATCCACAAATTCTGAGCAGTGAAGCCTTCAGAGAGAATATTGTGGCATACCAGGCCAAGAATATTCATCCTAGTTAAATCTTGCCCTACAAGGTCCTCTGTGCCACTGAGGTCTCCATGGCAATGCCCAGCATTGTGACTCAGGTCTCCTACTGCACACTTGTATCCTAGAGCCTAAAGTCCAGCTCACAATTGTGCTCAGCCAATCACAGCCCAGTGTGGTTGCCTGGCAACCACAAGCTTGTGGATTTCTGTGAAGTGTTTCAGCCCAACTCTGCAGCTTTCCACCTCATACAGCCACAGCCATTCCAATCATGCAGTATTTGATTAGCCTCTCTATGTTGCCTCAGAATTTTTTTTACAGTTGTAATGATCAAGAAAATTTGACACATTTTGAGAAGTGGAGGGAAGTAATTGGAAAACGTTTTGGTATGTCTGAGGTCTATGGGTTCCAAACTTGACTACCACAGTCTTATAAATTTTCACACCTAGAGCCTAAAATCCCCCTCACAGTGATGTTCATCCAATATCAGCCCAGTGTGGTTGCCTGGCAACCACAAGCCTGTGGATTTCTGTGAAGAGTTTCAGCCCAACTCGGCAGCTCTCCACCTCATACAACCACAGCCATTCCAATCATGCAGTATTTGATTCACCTCTCTAAGTTGCCCCCGAATTTTCTTTGATGTTGTGGTGATCAACCAAATTTGACATATTTTGACATGTGGAGGGAAGTAATTGGCTCTGTCTTTAGCTCTGTTTGTGGTACATGTGGTCCAAACTTGACTAGGCCAGTCTATTCAATTTTCAAACTTAGAAAGCCAAATGTTCAGGGGAGGAAAGAAAATGCCACAATGATTTGGGTTCTGCAGAGTTTCTGGTGGCTTGGGAAGCAAACCTGCAAACCACACATGCAATCCCTGCTGGATTACTGCCACCATGGTAGTATCAGTTAGCACTAAACCCAGCAACCAGAAGATGAGTCCCAAAATGAAAGTGAATCCTTGCAGTGCATGAATATTTGGAGTCCCTGCTTCAACTATCCAGCTTCCTCGGGGTTCACATGTCTGCAATCGCTATTTCAAGGAGGTCTGCAGCCATTCCAGCATAACCCTGAACACGAAACATGAGGTACTAGCTCAATACCTAAACCAACATAATACTAGATAGCTTATCACCAACAGGTCTTCCCAGAATTCAAATGCAACATGGTGAAAGGGAAACCCTTAGAAACGGGATGCAAATGATCCTTTCCCTAAAAATCCCAGGTATTTTCTCATGGCATGGAATATTTACACTGCACAACTCATGTAGTGAACCCAGGGACCTGGACCAAGTGTGTCTAGTTTTCTGTTGTCCTCTTTTTGGAAACAGAATCTTATGTAGTTGTTGAAAGAGGCCTTGAGATAAATTCGTAGCCCTAGTTGGAGTGGAACTCCCGAGCATCCATCAACCTCAGCCCCCAGATGGCTGGGATTATAGGCATGAGCCACAATGCCAAGCATGTTCACAGAGATTCTTACATAATTAGTGAAATCCCACGACTGGTCTATAGGTAGCTTCTGTGCTTCAGGCTTTATGAATATGCCTCTCTTTGTTCTGGCTCCCCTGGTTCAGGTGTCCATTTCTATTGTGATAAGCTCCAAGGCCCCAGGCAAGGGGGTGGCTGCCCTTCCTCTGGTGTGTCCTTGGATGATTAAGGCCCAGGTGAACAGGGTTCAAATATATTGGATCCTGTGCATTTGAAAAGCAAATGAGTAAAGATTCATGAGTTAATGTGGACATGCCAGGGAATTGAGGGGCCATGATAGAGGCAAAACATCAGGCCATGGGCTGAAGGCTGAGGCTTCTGTACCTCTAGCTTCTTGAATAGTGTTCACATGGGCCTGCTGAGCCATTGTGTGCTCTCAAATGTTATTTCATGGGTTTTGTCTTAATTTATTTTGTTTTTTCCTTTGGTTTTTTACATGGAAGTAACAGTACCATGGTTTGAAGAAGCTGGAGTCTCTTATCTAAGAGAAATGTGAAAAAAGGGACAATTCAGCAGCCCAGAATTTCTCAAATGCCCCTGCCGTTTTTAAAAAAGTGACATAAAGTTGAGCGTGTCATGTCCATGTCTCTTTACAAAAGATTTTACCTCCTATTTGATAGGAATTACTGTTTCTTTGAAAGGTCAACCTGCATTGAAAAAAAGATAATCCCACCTTTCCTCATTCTGCTTGAAACCACATCCTTTGTTAGTTATATTTTCTTACGCAACAACACTTGGAGATGACTACAGCAAGAGTTTCCCATTGGTGGAATTTCCATGGAGACACATCCAGTAATACTGCACAAATTCAAGTGAAGTGCACTGTACCTTGACAATGGCAAGTCTGGGCAAACCTCTAGTAACTGAAAATCTTAGAAAGTCTGAAAGTGAGTGAATGAAAATGGGCCTCTCCACATTTGGACAGGGCCTCTCCTGAAGCACACATTTGTGGAAAAAGTAATTATGCGAGACGAATGAACACTCAAAACGGAATGGAAATTTTCTTGTTTAGGCCTGGAACGCTATGGCCTGGAGCCCAGTGGTTCTATCTGGATGAGCAAAGTGTGAGCAGAGATCAAAATAAAACACACACCATTTAGGGAACTGGATACTTAACCAGGTGTGCAGAGTAGTGGCAAACTGTACTTGTGTCAATTTGCTCAAATCCTGTCTTCACAAGAAAGTAAATTCCAGCACAACCAGTGACTAGAGGAGGACACATTTCAAAGGACTTGTAAAGATTCCAAAACTGAATTTAGCCCAACACTGAATTTAGATGAAAAGTGGCAGAGTCTGTTAGTCTTTCAAGATTTAATAGGAGAAACTTATAACATGTAATAGCTGTTACATGAATACCTTCAGAGCTTTTGGAGAGATCTAAATCACTATGAGTGAGGGCTTCCCTGACTCACAAAGTTAAAAATAGTAAAACAAACAATTTGAAAAATAAATCAACCAATAAAATACAAACACTAAGTCCAAAGGGTTTCTCTGGTTTTAAAACCACTTATGGAATGCACATCTATTGAACAGGCTTACTCTGCATTCTGCTTTATTCAGGCCTGGTACATGAGCAAGTGTGAAAGCAAAATTCAAAATGTTATGTGATGTGACCATTTCATTGGTGAAACCATGACCCAATAGACATTTTCTCTTTTGAAACTTCGTACATTATCCGTATATGTTCTCAAAGGGAAGGAATACACAGGGTTTAGGCTGATTTTTTTTCAGTATTTTGTGTTCCACCAGATTTATTTGAAGATCTCCTGTCCTGCATCCACTGCCCAATGCAGAAGGCCACACATAGGACAACCAACATGAGAACTTCACTTCTACAGCCTGATTAAATCCTCATGAGAATATACTTTTCCTTTCATCATCAAAGATTTTTACATCAGATTAACCAGCTCTCTTGCTTTCCCATGATTTTCCCTGGTTTTTGCACCTTGAAATGGGTGTGCACTCTTCTCAGTCTTGATCTCCATCTTCCCCAATATTTCCAAACATATTCATCTGGGAAACATGTAAAGATCTTATTCAGGGCTTGTTTCATTGTTTTCCAATATCTGCCCTTGAAATTCAACTTCCACCACTGTCTCTCATATCCAAAGGTATGTGCTTGCAGAGGATTTCTGCTGAGAAATTTCACAGAAAGCTCTTATACTGCAGGTGAATGATGCCAGCAAGTCTTGACTGAATAGCTTAGGGAACAGGACTCAGCCAAATGACAGACATGACAAGGGAAATGGGTATGCTCAAGGATAGGACATGGCAGAGATCATCTGCCAGGCCCTGGCATATTTCATATCCCATTGAAAGTACATCCATGTGTAGATTGGCAAGCATTTCCATCCACAAATTCTGAGCAGTGAAGCCTTCAGAGAGAATATTGTGGCATACCAGGCCAAGAATATTCATCCTAGTTAAATCTTGCCCTACAAGGTCCTCTGTGCCACTGAGGTCTCCATGGCAATGCCCAGCATTGTGACTCAGGTCTCCTACTGCACACTTGTATCCTAGAGCCTAAAGTCCAGCTCACAATTGTGCTCAGCCAATCACAGCCCAGTGTGGTTGCCTGGCAACCACAAGCTTGTGGATTTCTGTGAAGTGTTTCAGCCCAACTCTGCAGCTTTCCACCTCATACAGCCACAGCCATTCCAATCATGCAGTATTTGATTAGCCTCTCTATGTTGCCTCAGAATTTTTTTTACAGTTGTAATGATCAAGAAAATTTGACACATTTTGAGAAGTGGAGGGAAGTAATTGGAAAACGTTTTGGTATGTCTGAGGTCTATGGGTTCCAAACTTGACTACCACAGTCTTATAAATTTTCACACCTAGAGCCTAAAATCCCCCTCACAGTGATGTTCATCCAATATCAGCCCAGTGTGGTTGCCTGGCAACCACAAGCCTGTGGATTTCTGTGAAGAGTTTCAGCCCAACTCGGCAGCTCTCCACCTCATACAACCACAGCCATTCCAATCATGCAGTATTTGATTCACCTCTCTAAGTTGCCCCCGAATTTTCTTTGATGTTGTGGTGATCAACCAAATTTGACATATTTTGACATGTGGAGGGAAGTAATTGGCTCTGTCTTTAGCTCTGTTTGTGGTACATGTGGTCCAAACTTGACTAGGCCAGTCTATTCAATTTTCAAACTTAGAAAGCCAAATGTTCAGGGGAGGAAAGAAAATGCCACAATGATTTGGGTTCTGCAGAGTTTCTGGTGGCTTGGGAAGCAAACCTGCAAACCACACATGCAATCCCTGCTGGATTACTGCCACCATGGTAGTATCAGTTAGCACTAAACCCAGCAACCAGAAGATGAGTCCCAAAATGAAAGTGAATCCTTGCAGTGCATGAATATTTGGAGTCCCTGCTTCAACTATCCAGCTTCCTCGGGGTTCACATGTCTGCAATCGCTATTTCAAGGAGGTCTGCAGCCATTCCAGCATAACCCTGAACACGAAACATGAGGTACTAGCTCAATACCTAAACCAACATAATACTAGATAGCTTATCACCAACAGGTCTTCCCAGAATTCAAATGCAACATGGTGAAAGGGAAACCCTTAGAAACGGGATGCAAATGATCCTTTCCCTAAAAATCCCAGGTATTTTCTCATGGCATGGAATATTTACACTGCACAACTCATGTAGTGAACCCAGGGACCTGGACCAAGTGTGTCTAGTTTTCTGTTGTCCTCTTTTTGGAAACAGAATCTTATGTAGTTGTTGAAAGAGGCCTTGAGATAAATTCGTAGCCCTAGTTGGAGTGGAACTCCCGAGCATCCATCAACCTCAGCCCCCAGATGGCTGGGATTATAGGCATGAGCCACAATGCCAAGCATGTTCACAGAGATTCTTACATAATTAGTGAAATCCCACGACTGGTCTATAGGTAGCTTCTGTGCTTCAGGCTTTATGAATATGCCTCTCTTTGTTCTGGCTCCCCTGGTTCAGGTGTCCATTTCTATTGTGATAAGCTCCAAGGCCCCAGGCAAGGGGGTGGCTGCCCTTCCTCTGGTGTGTCCTTGGATGATTAAGGCCCAGGTGAACAGGGTTCAAATATATTGGATCCTGTGCATTTGAAAAGCAAATGAGTAAAGATTCATGAGTTAATGTGGACATGCCAGGGAATTGAGGGGCCATGATAGAGGCAAAACATCAGGCCATGGGCTGAAGGCTGAGGCTTCTGTACCTCTAGCTTCTTGAATAGTGTTCACATGGGCCTGCTGAGCCATTGTGTGCTCTCAAATGTTATTTCATGGGTTTTGTCTTAATTTATTTTGTTTTTTCCTTTGGTTTTTTACATGGAAGTAACAGTACCATGGTTTGAAGAAGCTGGAGTCTCTTATCTAAGAGAAATGTGAAAAAAGGGACAATTCAGCAGCCCAGAATTTCTCAAATGCCCCTGCCGTTTTTAAAAAAGTGACATAAAGTTGAGCGTGTCATGTCCATGTCTCTTTACAAAAGATTTTACCTCCTATTTGATAGGAATTACTGTTTCTTTGAAAGGTCAACCTGCATTGAAAAAAAGATAATCCCACCTTTCCTCATTCTGCTTGAAACCACATCCTTTGTTAGTTATATTTTCTTACGCAACAACACTTGGAGATGACTACAGCAAGAGTTTCCCATTGGTGGAATTTCCATGGAGACACATCCAGTAATACTGCACAAATTCAAGTGAAGTGCACTGTACCTTGACAATGGCAAGTCTGGGCAAACCTCTAGTAACTGAAAATCTTAGAAAGTCTGAAAGTGAGTGAATGAAAATGGGCCTCTCCACATTTGGACAGGGCCTCTCCTGAAGCACACATTTGTGGAAAAAGTAATTATGCGAGACGAATGAACACTCAAAACGGAATGGAAATTTTCTTGTTTAGGCCTGGAACGCTATGGCCTGGAGCCCAGTGGTTCTATCTGGATGAGCAAAGTGTGAGCAGAGATCAAAATAAAAGACACACCATTTAGGGAACTGGATACTTAACCAGGTGTGCAGAGTAGTGGCAAACTGTACTTGTGTCAATTTGCTCAAATCCTGTCTTCACAAGAAAGTAAATTCCAGCACAACCAGTGACTAGAGGAGGACACATTTCAAAGGACTTGTAAAGATTCCAAAACTGAATTTAGCCCAACACTGAATTTAGATGAAAAGTGGCAGAGTCTGTTAGTCTTTCAAGATTTAATAGGAGAAACTTATAACATGTAATAGCTGTTACATGAATACCTTCAGAGCTTTTGGAGAGATCTAAATCACTATGAGTGAGGGCTTCCCTGACTCACAAAGTTAAAAATAGTAAAACAAACAATTTGAAAAATAAATCAACCAATAAAATACAAACACTAAGTCCAAAGGGTTTCTCTGGTTTTAAAACCACTTATGGAATGCACATCTATTGAACAGGCTTACTCTGCATTCTGCTTTATTCAGGCCTGGTACATGAGCAAGTGTGAAAGCAAAATTCAAAATGTTATGTGATGTGACCATTTCATTGGTGAAACCATGACCCAATAGACATTTTCTCTTTTGAAACTTCGTACATTATCCGTATATGTTCTCAAAGGGAAGGAATACACAGGGTTTAGGCTGATTTTTTTTCAGTATTTTGTGTTCCACCAGATTTATTTGAAGATCTCCTGTCCTGCATCCACTGCCCAATGCAGAAGGCCACACATAGGACAACCAACATGAGAACTTCACTTCTACAGCCTGATTAAATCCTCATGAGAATATACTTTTCCTTTCATCATCAAAGATTTTTACATCAGATTAACCAGCTCTCTTGCTTTCCCATGATTTTCCCTGGTTTTTGCACCTTGAAATGGGTGTGCACTCTTCTCAGTCTTGATCTCCATCTTCCCCAATATTTCCAAACATATTCATCTGGGAAACATGTAAAGATCTTATTCAGGGCTTGTTTCATTGTTTTCCAATATCTGCCCTTGAAATTCAACTTCCACCACTGTCTCTCATATCCAAAGGTATGTGCTTGCAGAGGATTTCTGCTGAGAAATTTCACAGAAAGCTCTTATACTGCAGGTGAATGATGCCAGCAAGTCTTGACTGAATAGCTTAGGGAACAGGACTCAGCCAAATGACAGACATGACAAGGGAAATGGGTATGCTCAAGGATAGGACATGGCAGAGATCATCTGCCAGGCCCTGGCATATTTCATATCCCATTGAAAGTACATCCATGTGTAGATTGGCAAGCATTTCCATCCACAAATTCTGAGCAGTGAAGCCTTCAGAGAGAATATTGTGGCATACCAGGCCAAGAATATTCATCCTAGTTAAATCTTGCCCTACAAGGTCCTCTGTGCCACTGAGGTCTCCATGGCAATGCCCAGCATTGTGACTCAGGTCTCCTACTGCACACTTGTATCCTAGAGCCTAAAGTCCAGCTCACAATTGTGCTCAGCCAATCACAGCCCAGTGTGGTTGCCTGGCAACCACAAGCTTGTGGATTTCTGTGAAGTGTTTCAGCCCAACTCTGCAGCTTTCCACCTCATACAGCCACAGCCATTCCAATCATGCAGTATTTGATTAGCCTCTCTATGTTGCCTCAGAATTTTTTTTACAGTTGTAATGATCAAGAAAATTTGACACATTTTGAGAAGTGGAGGGAAGTAATTGGAAAACGTTTTGGTATGTCTGAGGTCTATGGGTTCCAAACTTGACTACCACAGTCTTATAAATTTTCACACCTAGAGCCTAAAATCCCCCTCACAGTGATGTTCATCCAATATCAGCCCAGTGTGGTTGCCTGGCAACCACAAGCCTGTGGATTTCTGTGAACAGTTTCAGCCCAACTCGGCAGCTCTCCACCTCATACAACCACAGCCATTCCAATCATGCAGTATTTGATTCACCTCTCTAAGTTGCCCCCGAATTTTCTTTGATGTTGTGGTGATCAACCAAATTTGACATATTTTGACATGTGGAGGGAAGTAATTGGCTCTGTCTTTAGCTCTGTTTGTGGTACATGTGGTCCAAACTTGACTAGGCCAGTCTATTCAATTTTCAAACTTAGAAAGCCAAATGTTCAGGGGAGGAAAGAAAATGCCACAATGATTTGGGTTCTGCAGAGTTTCTGGTGGCTTGGGAAGCAAACCTGCAAACCACACATGCAATCCCTGCTGGATTACTGCCACCATGGTAGTATCAGTTAGCACTAAACCCAGCAACCAGAAGATGAGTCCCAAAATGAAAGTGAATCCTTGCAGTGCATGAATATTTGGAGTCCCTGCTTCAACTATCCAGCTTCCTCGGGGTTCACATGTCTGCAATCGCTATTTCAAGGAGGTCTGCAGCCATTCCAGCATAACCCTGAACACGAAACATGAGGTACTAGCTCAATACCTAAACCAACATAATACTAGATAGCTTATCACCAACAGGTCTTCCCAGAATTCAAATGCAACATGGTGAAAGGGAAACCCTTAGAAACGGGATGCAAATGATCCTTTCCCTAAAAATCCCAGGTATTTTCTCATGGCATGGAATATTTACACTGCACAACTCATGTAGTGAACCCAGGGACCTGGACCAAGTGTGTCTAGTTTTCTGTTGTCCTCTTTTTGGAAACAGAATCTTATGTAGTTGTTGAAAGAGGCCTTGAGATAAATTCGTAGCCCTAGTTGGAGTGGAACTCCCGAGCATCCATCAACCTCAGCCCCCAGATGGCTGGGATTATAGGCATGAGCCACAATGCCAAGCATGTTCACAGAGATTCTTACATAATTAGTGAAATCCCACGACTGGTCTATAGGTAGCTTCTGTGCTTCAGGCTTTATGAATATGCCTCTCTTTGTTCTGGCTCCCCTGGTTCAGGTGTCCATTTCTATTGTGATAAGCTCCAAGGCCCCAGGCAAGGGGGTGGCTGCCCTTCCTCTGGTGTGTCCTTGGATGATTAAGGCCCAGGTGAACAGGGTTCAAATATATTGGATCCTGTGCATTTGAAAAGCAAATGAGTAAAGATTCATGAGTTAATGTGGACATGCCAGGGAATTGAGGGGCCATGATAGAGGCAAAACATCAGGCCATGGGCTGAAGGCTGAGGCTTCTGTACCTCTAGCTTCTTGAATAGTGTTCACATGGGCCTGCTGAGCCATTGTGTGCTCTCAAATGTTATTTCATGGGTTTTGTCTTAATTTATTTTGTTTTTTCCTTTGGTTTTTTACATGGAAGTAACAGTACCATGGTTTGAAGAAGCTGGAGTCTCTTATCTAAGAGAAATGTGAAAAAAGGGACAATTCAGCAGCCCAGAATTTCTCAAATGCCCCTGCCGTTTTTAAAAAAGTGACATAAAGTTGAGCGTGTCATGTCCATGTCTCTTTACAAAAGATTTTACCTCCTATTTGATAGGAATTACTGTTTCTTTGAAAGGTCAACCTGCATTGAAAAAAAGATAATCCCACCTTTCCTCATTCTGCTTGAAACCACATCCTTTGTTAGTTATATTTTCTTACGCAACAACACTTGGAGATGACTACAGCAAGAGTTTCCTATTGGTGGAATTTCCATGGAGACACATCCAGTAATACTGCACAAATTCAAGTGAAGTGCACTGTACCTTGACAATGGCAAGTCTGGGCAAACCTCTAGTAACTGAAAATCTTAGAAAGTCTGAAAGTGAGTGAATGAAAATGGGCCTCTCCACATTTGGACAGGGCCTCTCCTGAAGCACACATTTGTGGAAAAAGTAATTATGCGAGACGAATGAACACTCAAAACGGAATGGAAATTTTCTTGTTTAGGCCTGGAACGCTATGGCCTGGAGCCCAGTGGTTCTATCTGGATGAGCAAAGTGTGAGCAGAGATCAAAATAAAACACACACCATTTAGGGAACTGGATACTTAACCAGGTGTGCAGAGTAGTGGCAAACTGTACTTGTGTCAATTTGCTCAAATCCTGTCTTCACAAGAAAGTAAATTCCAGCACAACCAGTGATTAGAGGAGGACACATTTCAAAGGACTTGTAAAGATTCCAAAACTGAATTTAGCCCAACACTGAATTTAGATGAAAAGTGGCAGAGTCTGTTAGTCTTTCAAGATTTAATAGGAGAAACTTATAACATGTAATAGCTGTTACATGAATACCTTCAGAGCTTTTGGAGAGATCTAAATCACTATGAGTGAGGGCTTCCCTGACTCACAAAGTTAAAAATAGTAAAACAAACAATTTGAAAAATAAATCAACCAATAAAATACAAACACTGAGTCCAAAGGGTTTCTCTGGTTATAAAACCACTTATGGAATGCACATCTATTGAACAGGCTTACTCTGCATTCTGCTTTATTCAGGCCTGGTACATGAGCAAGTGTGAAAGCAAAATTCAAAATGTTATGTGATGTGACCATTTCATTGGTGAAACCATGACCCAATAGACATTTTCTCTTTTGAAACTTCGTACATTATCCGTATATGTTCTCAAAGGGAAGGAATACACAGGGTTTAGGCTGATTTTTTTTCAGTATTTTGTGTTCCACCAGATTTATTTGAAGATCTCCTGTCCTGCATCCACTGCCCAATGCAGAAGGCCACACATAGGACAACCAACATGAGAACTTCACTTCTACAGCCTGATTAAATCCTCATGAGAATATACTTTTCCTTTCATCATCAAAGATTTTTACATCAGATTAACCAGCTCTCTTGCTTTCCCATGATTTTCCCTGGTTTTTGCACCTTGAAATGGGTGTGCACTCTTCTCAGTCTTGATCTCCATCTTCCCCAATATTTCCAAACATATTCATCTGGGAAACATGTAAAGATCTTATTCAGGGCTTGTTTCATTGTTTTCCAATATCTGCCCTTGAAATTCAACTTCCACCACTGTCTCTCATATCCAAAGGTATGTGCTTGCAGAGGATTTCTGCTGAGAATTTTCACAGAAAGCTCTTATACTGCAGGTGAATGATGCCAGCAAGTCTTGACTGAATAGCTTAGGGAACAGGACTCAGCCAAATGACAGACATGACAAGGGAAATGGGTATGCTCAAGGATAGGACATGGCAGAGATCATCTGCCAGGCCCTGGCATATTTCATATCCCATTGAAAGTACATCCATGTGTAGATTGGCAAGCATTTCCATCCACAAATTCTGAGCAGTGAAGCCTTCAGAGAGAATATTGTGGCATACCAGGCCAAGAATATTCATCCTAGTTAAATCTTGCCCTACAAGGTCCTCTGTGCCACTGAGGTCTCCATGGCAATGCCCAGCATTGTGACTCAGGTCTCCTACTGCACACTTGTATCCTAGAGCCTAAAGTCCAGCTCACAATTGTGCTCAGCCAATCACAGCCCAGTGTGGTTGCCTGGCAACCACAAGCTTGTGGATTTCTGTGAAGTGTTTCAGCCCAACTCTGCAGCTTTCCACCTCATACAGCCACAGCCATTCCAATCATGCAGTATTTGATTAGCCTCTCTATGTTGCCTCAGAATTTTTTTTACAGTTGTAATGATCAAGAAAATTTGACATATTTTGAGAAGTGGAGGGAAGTAATTGGAAAACGTTTTGGTATGTCTGAGGTCTATGGGTTCCAAACTTGACTACCACAGTCTTATAAATTTTCACACCTAGAGCCTAAAATCCCCCTCACAGTGATGTTCATCCAATATCAGCCCAGTGTGGTTGCCTGGCAACCACAAGCCTGTGGATTTCTGTGAACAGTTTCAGCCCAACTCGGCAGCTCTCCACCTCATACAACCACAGCCATTCCAATCATGCAGTATTTGATTCACCTCTCTAAGTTGCCCCCGAATTTTCTTTGATGTTGTGGTGATCAACCAAATTTGACATATTTTGACATGTGGAGGGAAGTAATTGGCTCTGTCTTTAGCTCTGTTTGTGGTACATGTGGTCCAAACTTGACTAGGCCAGTCTATTCAATTTTCAAACTTAGAAAGCCAAATGTTCAGGGGAGGAAAGAAAATGCCACAATGATTTGGGTTCTGCAGAGTTTCTGGTGGCTTGGGAAGCAAACCTGCAAACCACACATGCAATCCCTGCTGGATTACTGCCACCATGGTAGTATCAGTTAGCACTAAACCCAGCAACCAGAAGATGAGTCCCAAAATGAAAGTGAATCCTTGCAGTGCATGAATATTTGGAGTCCCTGCTTCAACTATCCAGCTTCCTCGGGGTTCACATGTCTGCAATCGCTATTTCAAGGAGGTCTGCAGCCATTCCAGCATAACCCTGAACACGAAACATGAGGTACTAGCTCAATACCTAAACCAACATAATACTAGATAGCTTATCACCAACAGGTCTTCCCAGAATTCAAATGCAACATGGTGAAAGGGAAACCCTTAGAAACGGGATGCAAATGATCCTTTCCCTAAAAATCCCAGGTATTTTCTCATGGCATGGAATATTTACACTGCACAACTCATGTAGTGAACCCAGGGACCTGGAACAAGTGTGTCTAGTTTTCTGTTGTCCTCTTTTTGGAAACAGAATCTTATGTAGTTGTTGAAAGAGGCCTTGAGATAAATTCGTAGCCCTAGTTGGAGTGGAACTCCCGAGCATCCATCAACCTCAGCCCCCAGATGGCTGGGATTATAGGCATGAGCCACAATGCCAAGCATGTTCACAGAGATTCTTACATAATTAGTGAAATCCCACGACTGGTCTATAGGTAGCTTCTGTGCTTCAGGCTTTATGAATATGCCTCTCTTTGTTCTGGCTCCCCTGGTTCAGGTGTCCATTTCTATTGTGATAAGCTCCAAGGCCCCAGGCAAGGGGGTGGCTGCCCTTCCTCTGGTGTGTCCTTGGATGATTAAGGCCCAGGTGAACAGGGTTCAAATATATTGGATCCTGTGCATTTGAAAAGCAAATGAGTAAAGATTCATGAGTTAATGTGGACATGCCAGGGAATTGAGGGGCCATGATAGAGGCAAAACATCAGGCCATGGGCTGAAGGCTGAGGCTTCTGTACCTCTAGCTTCTTGAATAGTGTTCACATGGGCCTGCTGAGCCATTGTGTGCTCTCAAATGTTATTTCATGGGTTTTGTCTTAATTTATTTTGTTTTTTCCTTTGGTTTTTTACATGGAAGTAACAGTACCATGGTTTGAAGAAGCTGGAGTCTCTTATCTAAGAGAAATGTGAAAAAAGGGACAATTCAGCAGCCCAGAATTTCTCAAATGCCCCTGCCGTTTTTAAAAAAGTGACATAAAGTTGAGCGTGTCATGTCCATGTCTCTTTACAAAAGATTTTACCTCCTATTTGATAGGAATTACTGTTTCTTTGAAAGGTCAACCTGCATTGAAAAAAAGATAATCCCACCTTTCCTCATTCTGCTTGAAACCACATCCTTTGTTAGTTATATTTTCTTACGCAACAACACTTGGAGATGACTACAGCAAGAGTTTCCCATTGGTGGAATTTCCATGGAGACACATGCAGTAATACTGCACAAATTCAAGTGAAGTGCACTGTACCTTGACAATGGCAAGTCTGGGCAAACCTCTAGTAACTGAAAATCTTAGAAAGTCTGAAAGTGAGTGAATGAAAATGGGCCTCTCCACATTTGGACAGGGCCTCTCCTGAAGCACACATTTGTGGAAAAAGTAATTATGCGAGACGAATGAACACTCAAAACGGAATGGAAATTTTCTTGTTTAGGCCTGGAACGCTATGGCCTGGAGCCCAGTGGTTCTATCTGGATGAGCAAAGTGTGAGCAGAGATCAAAATAAAACACACACCATTTAGGGAACTGGATACTTAACCAGGTGTGCAGAGTAGTGGCAAACTGTACTTGTGTCAATTTGCTCAAATCCTGTCTTCACAAGAAAGTAAATTCCAGCACAACCAGTGACTAGAGGAGGACACATTTCAAAGGACTTGTAAAGATTCCAAAACTGAATTTAGCCCAACACTGAATTTAGATGAAAAGTGGCAGAGTCTGTTAGTCTTTCAAGATTTAATAGGAGAAACTTATAACATGTAATAGCTGTTACATGAATACCTTCAGAGCTTTTGGAGAGATCTAAATCACTATGAGTGAGGGCTTCCCTGACTCACAAAGTTAAAAATAGTAAAACAAACAATTTGAAAAATAAATCAACCAATAAAATACAAACACTAAGTCCAAAGGGTTTCTCTGGTTTTAAAACCACTTATGGAATGCACATCTATTGAACAGGCTTACTCTGCATTCTGCTTTATTCAGGCCTGGTACATGAGCAAGTGTGAAAGCAAAATTCAAAATGTTATGTGAAGTGACCATTTCATTGGTGAAACCATGACCCAATAGACATTTTCTCTTTTGAAACTTCGTACATTATCCGTATATGTTCTCAAAGGAAAGGAATACACAGGGTTTAGGCTGATTTTTTTTCAGTATTTTGTGTTCCACCAGATTTATTTGAAGATCTCCTGTCCTGCATCCACTGCCCAATGCAGAAGGCCACACATAGGACAACCAACATGAGAACTTCACTTCTACAGCCTGATTAAATCCTCATGAGAATATACTTTTCCTTTCATCATCAAAGATTTTTACATCAGATTAACCAGCTCTCTTGCTTTCCCATGATTTTCCCTGGTTTTTGCACCTTGAAATGGGTGTGCACTCTTCTCAGTCTTGATCTCCATCTTCCCCAATATTTCCAAACATATTCATCTGGGAAACATGTAAAGATCTTATTCAGGGCTTGTTTCATTGTTTTGCAATATCTGCCCTTGAAATTCAACTTCCACCACTGTCTCTCATATCCAAAGGTATGTGCTTGCAGAGGATTTCTGCTGAGAAATTTCACAGAAAGCTCTTATACTGCAGGTGAATGATGCCAGCAAGTCTTGACTGAATAGCTTAGGGAACAGGACTCAGCCAAATGACAGACATGACAAGGGAAATGGGTATGCTCAAGGATAGGACATGGCAGAGATCATCTGCCAGGCCCTGGCATATTTCATATCCCATTGAAAGTACATCCATGTGTAGATTGGCAAGCATTTCCATCCACAAATTCTGAGCAGTGAAGCCTTCAGAGAGAATATTGTGGCATACCAGGCCAAGAATATTCATCCTAGTTAAATCTTGCCCTACAAGGTCCTCTGTGCCACTGAGGTCTCCATGGCAATGCCCAGCATTGTGACTCAGGTCTCCTACTGCACACTTGTATCCTAGAGCCTAAAGTCCAGCTCACAATTGTGCTCAGCCAATCACAGCCCAGTGTGGTTGCCTGGCAACCACAAGCTTGTGGATTTCTGTGAAGTGTTTCAGCCCAACTCTGCAGCTTTCCACCTCATACAGCCACAGCCATTCCAATCATGCAGTATTTGATTAGCCTCTCTATGTTGCCTCAGAATTTTTTTTACAGTTGTAATGATCAAGAAAATTTGACATATTTTGAGAAGTGGAGGGAAGTAATTGGAAAACGTTTTGGTATGTCTGAGGTCTATGGGTTCCAAACTTGACTACCACAGTCTTATAAATTTTCACACCTAGAGCCTAAAATCCCCCTCACAGTGATGTTCATCCAATATCAGCCCAGTGTGGTTGCCTGGCAACCACAAGCCTGTGGATTTCTGTGAACAGTTTCAGCCCAACTCGGCAGCTCTCCACCTCATACAACCACAGCCATTCCAATCATGCAGTATTTGATTCACCTCTCTAAGTTGCCCCCGAATTTTCTTTGATGTTGTGGTGATCAACCAAATTTGACATATTTTGACATGTGGAGGGAAGTAATTGGCTCTGTCTTTAGCTCTGTTTGTGGTACATGTGGTCCAAACTTGACTAGGCCAGTCTATTCAATTTTCAAACTTAGAAAGCCAAATGTTCAGGGGAGGAAAGAAAATGCCACAATGATTTGGGTTCTGCAGAGTTTCTGGTGGCTTGGGAAGCAAACCTGCAAACCACACATGCAATCCCTGCTGGATTACTGCCACCATGGTAGTATCAGTTAGCACTAAACCCAGCAACCAGAAGATGAGTCCCAAAATGAAAGTGAATCCTTGCAGTGCATGAATATTTGGAGTCCCTGCTTCAACTATCCAGCTTCCTCGGGGTTCACATGTCTGCAATCGCTATTTCAAGGAGGTCTGCAGCCATTCCAGCATAACCCTGAACACGAAACATGAGGTACTAGCTCAATACCTAAACCAACATAATACTAGATAGCTTATCACCAACAGGTCTTCCCAGAATTCAAATGCAACATGGTGAAAGGGAAACCCTTAGAAACGGGATGCAAATGATCCTTTCCCTAAAAATCCCAGGTATTTTCTCATGGCATGGAATATTTACACTGCACAACTCATGTAGTGAACCCAGGGACCTGGACCAAGTGTGTCTAGTTTTCTGTTGTCCTCTTTTTGGAAACAGAATCTTATGTAGTTGTTGAAAGAGGCCTTGAGATAAATTCGTAGCCCTAGTTGGAGTGGAACTCCCGAGCATCCATCAACCTCAGCCCCCAGATGGCTGGGATTATAGGCATGAGCCACAATGCCAAGCATGTTCACAGAGATTCTTACATAATTAGTGAAATCCCACGACTGGTCTATAGGTAGCTTCTGTGCTTCAGGCTTTATGAATATGCCTCTCTTTGTTCTGGCTCCCCTGGTTCAGGTGTCCATTTCTATTGTGATAAGCTCCAAGGCCCCAGGCAAGGGGGTGGCTGCCCTTCCTCTGGTGTGTCCTTGGATGATTAAGGCCCAGGTGAACAGGGTTCAAATATATTGGATCCTGTGCATTTGAAAAGCAAATGAGTAAAGATTCATGAGTTAATGTGGACATGCCAGGGAATTGAGGGGCCATGATAGAGGCAAAACATCAGGCCATGGGCTGAAGGCTGAGGCTTCTGTACCTCTAGCTTCTTGAATAGTGTTCACATGGGCCTGCTGAGCCATTGTGTGCTCTCAAATGTTATTTCATGGGTTTTGTCTTAATTTATTTTGTTTTTTCCTTTGGTTTTTTACATGGAAGTAACAGTACCATGGTTTGAAGAAGCTGGAGTCTCTTATCTAAGAGAAATGTGAAAAAAGGGACAATTCAGCAGCCCAGAATTTCTCAAATGCCCCTGCCGTTTTTAAAAAAGTGACATAAAGTTGAGCGTGTCATGTCCATGTCTCTTTACAAAAGATTTTACCTCCTATTTGATAGGAATTACTGTTTCTTTGAAAGGTCAACCTGCATTGAAAAAAAGATAATCCCACCTTTCCTCATTCTGCTTGAAACCACATCCTTTGTTAGTTATATTTTCTTACGCAACAACACTTGGAGATGACTACAGCAAGAGTTTCCCATTGGTGGAATTTCCATGGAGACACATGCAGTAATACTGCACAAATTCAAGTGAAGTGCACTGTACCTTGACAATGGCAAGTCTGGGCAAACCTCTAGTAACTGAAAATCTTAGAAAGTCTGAAAGTGAGTGAATGAAAATGGGCCTCTCCACATTTGGACAGGGCCTCTCCTGAAGCACACATTTGTGGAAAAAGTAATTATGCGAGACGAATGAACACTCAAAACGGAATGGAAATTTTCTTGTTTAGGCCTGGAACGCTATGGCCTGGAGCCCAGTGGTTCTATCTGGATGAGCAAAGTGTGAGCAGAGATCAAAATAAAACACACACCATTTAGGGAACTGGATACTTAACCAGGTGTGCAGAGTAGTGGCAAACTGTACTTGTGTCAATTTGCTCAAATCCTGTCTTCACAAGAAAGTAAATTCCAGCACAACCAGTGACTAGAGGAGGACACATTTCAAAGGACTTGTAAAGATTCCAAAACTGAATTTAGCCCAACACTGAATTTAGATGAAAAGTGGCAGAGTCTGTTAGTCTTTCAAGATTTAATAGGAGAAACTTATAACATGTAATAGCTGTTACATGAATACCTTCAGAGCTTTTGGAGAGATCTAAATCACTATGAGTGAGGGCTTCCCTGACTCACAAAGTTAAAAATAGTAAAACAAACAATTTGAAAAATAAATCAACCAATAAAATACAAACACTAAGTCCAAAGGGTTTCTCTGGTTTTAAAACCACTTATGGAATGCACATCTATTGAACAGGCTTACTCTGCATTCTGCTTTACTCAGGCCTGGTACATGAGCAAGTGTGAAAGCAAAATTCAAAATGTTATGTGAAGTGACCATTTCATTGGTGAAACCATGACCCAATAGACATTTTCTCTTTTGAAACTTCGTACATTATCCGTATATGTTCTCAAAGGAAAGGAATACACAGGGTTTAGGCTGATTTTTTTTCAGTATTTTGTGTTCCACCAGATTTATTTGAAGATCTCCTGTCCTGCATCCACTGCCCAATGCAGAAGGCCACACATAGGACAACCAACATGAGAACTTCACTTCTACAGCCTGATTAAATCCTCATGAGAATATACTTTTCCTTTCATCATCAAAGATTTTTACATCAGATTAACCAGCTCTCTTGCTTTCCCATGATTTTCCCTGGTTTTTGCACCTTGAAATGGGTGTGCACTCTTCTCAGTCTTGATCTCCATCTTCCCCAATATTTCCAAACATATTCATCTGGGAAACATGTAAAGATCTTATTCAGGGCTTGTTTCATTGTTTTGCAATATCTGCCCTTGAAATTCAACTTCCACCACTGTCTCTCATATCCAAAGGTATGTGCTTGCAGAGGATTTCTGCTGAGAAATTTCACAGAAAGCTCTTATACTGCAGGTGAATGATGCCAGCAAGTCTTGACTGAATAGCTTAGGGAACAGGACTCAGCCAAATGACAGACATGACAAGGGAAATGGGTATGCTCAAGGATAGGACATGGCAGAGATCATCTGTCAGGCCCTGGCATATTTCATATCCCATTGAAAGTACATCCATGTGTAGATTGGCAAGCATTTCCATCCACAAATTCTGAGCAGTGAAGCCTTCAGAGAGAATATTGTGGCATACCAGGCCAAGAATATTCATCCTAGTTAAATCTTGCCCTACAAGGTCCTCTGTGCCACTGAGGTCTCCATGGCAATGCCCAGCATTGTGACTCAGGTCTCCTACTGCACACTTGTATCCTAGAGCCTAAAGTCCAGCTCACAATTGTGCTCAGCCAATCACAGCCCAGTGTGGTTGCCTGGCAACCACAAGCTTGTGGATTTCTGTGAAGTGTTTCAGCCCAACTCTGCAGCTTTCCACCTCATACAGCCACAGCCATTCCAATCATGCAGTATTTGATTAGCCTCTCTATGTTGCCTCAGAATTTTTTTTACAGTTGTAATGATCAAGAAAATTTGACATATTTTGAGAAGTGGAGGGAAGTAATTGGAAAACGTTTTGGTATGTCTGAGGTCTATGGGTTCCAAACTTGACTACCACAGTCTTATAAATTTTCACACCTAGAGCCTAAAATCCCCCTCACAGTGATGTTCATCCAATCTCAGCCCAGTGTGGTTGCCTGGCAACCAGAAGCCTGTGGATTTCTGTGAACAGTTTCAGCCCATCTCGGCAGCTCTCCACCTCATACAATCACAGCCATTCCAATCATGCAGTATTTGATTCACCTTTCTAAGTTGCCCCCGAATTTTCTTTGATGTTGTGGTGATCAAGCAAATTTGACATATTTTGACATGTGGAGGGAAGTAATTGGCTCTGTCTTTAGCTCTGTTTGTGGTACATGTGGTCCAAACTTGACTAGCCCAGTCTATTCAATTTTCAAACTTAGAAAGCCAAATGTTCAGGGGAGGAAAGAAAATGCCACAATGATTTGGGTTCTGCAGAGTTTCTGGTGGCTTGGGAAGCAAACCTGCAAACCACACATGCAATCCCTGCTGGATTACTGCCACCATGGTAGTATCAGTTAGCACTAAAAGCCAGCAACCAGAAGATGAGTCCCAAAATGAAAGTGAATCCTTGCAGTGCATGAATATTTGGAGTCCCTGCTTCAACTATCCAGCTTCCTCGGGGTTCACATGTCTGCAATCGCTATTTCAAGGAGGTCTGCAGCCATTCCAGCATAACCCTGAACACGAAACATGAGGTACTAGCTCAATACCTAAACCAACATAATACTAGATAGCTTATCACCAACAGGTCTTCCCAGAATTCAAATGCAACATGGTGAAAGGGAAACCCTTAGAAACGGGATGCAAATGATCCTTTCCCTAAAAATCCCAGGTATTTTCTCATGGCATGGAATATTTACACTGCACAACTCATGTAGTGAACCCAGGGACCTGGACCAAGTGTGTCTAGTTTTCTGTTGTCCTCTTTTTGGAAACAGAATCTTATGTAGTTGTTGAAAGAGGCCTTGAGATAAATTTGTAGCCCTAGTTGGAGTGGAACTCCCGAGCATCCATCAACCTCAGCCCCCAGATGGCTGGGATTATAGGCATGAGCCACAATGCCAAGCATGTTCACAGAGATTCTTACATAATTAGTGAAATCCCACGACTGGTCTATAGGTAGCTTCTGTGCTTCAGGCTTTATGAATATGCCTCTCTTTGTTCTGGCTCCCCTGGTTCAGGTGTCCATTTCTATTGTGATAAGCTCCAAGGCCCCAGGCAAGGGGGTGGCTGCCCTTCCTCTGGTGTGTCCTTGGATGATTAAGGCCCAGGTGAACAGGGTTCAAATATATTGGATCCTGTGCATTTGAAAAGCAAATGAGTAAAGATTCATGAGTTAATGTGGACATGCCAGGGAATTGAGGGGCCATGATAGAGGCAAAACATCAGGCCATGGGCTGAAGGCTGAGGCTTCTGTACCTCTAGCTTCTTGAATAGTGTTCACATGGGCCTGCTGAGCCATTGTGTGCTCTCAAATGTTATTTCATGGGTTTTGTCTTAATTTATTTTGTTTTTTCCTTTGGTTTTTTACATGGAAGTAACAGTACCATGGTTTGAAGAAGCTGGAGTCTCTTATCTAAGAGAAATGTGAAAAAAGGGACAATTCAGCAGCCCAGAATTTCTCAAATGCCCCTGCCGTTTTTAAAAAAGTGACATAAAGTTGAGCGTGTCATGTCCATGTCTCTTTACAAAAGATTTTACCTCCTATTTGATAGGAATTACTGTTTCTTTGAAAGGTCAACCTGCATTGAAAAAAAGATAATCCCACCTTTCCTCATTCTGCTTGAAACCACATCCTTTGTTAGTTATATTTTCTTACGCAACAACACTTGGAGATGACTACAGCAAGAGTTTCCCATTGGTGGAATTTCCATGGAGACACATGCAGTAATACTGCACAAATTCAAGTGAAGTGCACTGTACCTTGACAATGGCAAGTCTGGGCAAACCTCTAGTAACTGAAAATCTTAGAAAGTCTGAAAGTGAGTGAATGAAAATGGGCCTCTCCACATTTGGACAGGGCCTCTCCTGAAGCACACATTTGTGGAAAAAGTAATTATGCGAGACGAATGAACACTCAAAACGGAATGGAAATTTTCTTGTTTAGGCCTGGAACGCTATGGCCTGGAGCCCAGTGGTTCTATCTGGATGAGCAAAGTGTGAGCAGAGATCAAAATAAAAGACACACCATTTAGGGAACTGGATACTTAACCAGGTGTGCAAAGTAGTGGCAAACTGTACTTGTGTCAATTTGCTCAAATCCTGTCTTCACAAGAAAGTAAATTCCAGCACAACCAGTGACTAGAGGAGGACACATTTCAAAGGACTTGTAAAGATTCCAACACTGAATTTAGCCCAACACTGAATTTAGATGAAAAGTGGCAGAGTCTGTTAGTCTTTCAAGTTTTAATAGGAGAAACTTATAACATGTAATAGCTGTTACATGAATACCTTCAGAGCTTTTGGAGATATCTAAATCACTATGAGTGAGGGCTTCCCTGACTCACAAAGTTAAAAATAGTATAACAAACAATTTGAAAAATAAATCAACCAATAAAATACAAACACTAAGTCCAAAGGGTTTCTCTGGTTTTAAAACCACTTATGGAATGCACATCTATTGAACAGGCTTACTCTGCATTCTGCTTTATTCAGGCCTGGTACATGAGCAAGTGTGAAAGCAAAATTCAAAATGTTATGTGATGTGACCATTTCATTGGTGAAACCATGACCCAATAGACATTTTCTCTTTTGAAACTTCGTACATTATCCGTATATGTTCTCAAAGGGAAGGAATACACAGGATTTAGGCTGATTTTTTTTCAGTATTTTGTGTTGCACCAGATTTATTTGAAGATCTCCTGTCCTGCATCCACTGCCCAATGCAGAAGGCCACACATAGGACAACCAACATGAGAACTTCACTTCTACAGCCTGATTAAATCCTCATGAGAATATACTTTTCCTTTCATCATCAAAGATTTTTACATCAGATTAACCAGCTCTCTTGCTTTCCCATGATTTTCCCTGGTTTTTACACCTTGAAATGGGTGTGCACTCTTCTCAGTCTTGATCTCCATCTTCCCCAATATTTCCAAACATATTCATCTGGGAAACATGTAAAGATCTTATTCAGGGCTTGTTTCATTGTTTTCCAATATCTGCCCTTGAAATTCAACTTCCACCACTGTCTCTCATATCCAAAGGTATGTGCTTGCAGAGGATTTCTGCTGAGAAATTTCACAGAAAGCTCTTATACTGCAGGTGAATGATGCCAGCAAGTCTTGACTGAATAGCTTAGGGAACAGGACTCAGCCAAATGACAGACATGACAAGGGAAATGGGTATGCTCAAGGATAGGACATGGCAGAGATCATCTGCCAGGCCCTGGCATATTTCATATCCCATTGATAGTACATCCATGTGTAGATTGGCAAGCATTTCCATCCACAAATTCTGAGCAATGAAGCCTTCAGAGAGAATATTGTGGCATACCAGGCCAAGAATATTCATCTTAGTTAAATCTTGCCCTACAAGGTCCTCTGTGCCACTGAGGTCTCCATGGCAATGCCCAGCATTGTGACTCAGGTCTCCTACTGCACACTTGTATCCTAGAGCCTAAAGTCCAGCTCACAATTGTGCTCAGCCAATCACAGCCCAGTGTGGTTGCCTGGCAACCACAAGCTTGTGGATTTCTGTGAAGTGTTTCAGCCCAACTCTGCAGCTTTCCACCTCATACAGCCACAGCCATTCCAATCATGCAGTATTTGATTAGCCTCTCTATGTTGCCTCAGAATTTTTTTTACAGTTGTAATGATCAAGAAAATTTGACATATTTTGAGAAGTGGAGGGAAGTAATTGGAAAACGTTTTGGTATGTCTGAGGTCTATGGGTTCCAAACTTGACTACCACAGTCTTATAAATTTTCACACCTAGAGCCTAAAATCCCCCTCACAGTGATGTTCATCCAATCTCAGCCCAGTGTGGTTGCCTGGCAACCAGAAGCCTGTGGATTTCTGTGAACAGTTTCAGCCCAACTCGGCAGCTCTCCACCTCATACAACCACAGCCATTCCAATCATGCAGTATTTGATTCACCTCTCTAAGTTGCCCCCGAATTTTCTTTGATGTTGTGGTGATCAAGCAAATTTGACATATTTTGACATGTGGAGGGAAGTAATTGGCTCTGTCTTTAGCTCTGTTTGTGGTACATGTGGTCCAAACTTGACTAGGCCAGTCTATTCAATTTTCAAACTTAGAAAGCCAAATGTTCAGGGGAGGAAAGAAAATGCCACAATGATTTGGGTTCTGCAGAGTTTCTGGTGGCTTGGGAAGCAAACCTGCAAACCACACATGCAATCCCTGCTGGATTACTGCCACCATGGTAGTATCAGTTAGCACTAAAAGCCAGCAACCAGAAGATAAGTCCCAAAATGAAAGTGAATCCTTGCAGTGCATGAATATTTGGAGTCCCTGCTTCAACTATCCAGCTTCCTCGGGGTTCACATGTCTGCAATCGCTATTTCAAGGAGGTCTGCAGCCATTCCAGCATAACCCTGAACACGAAACATGAGGTACTAGCTCAATACCTAAACCAACATAATACTAGATAGCTTATCACCAACAGGTCTTCCCAGAATTCAAATGCAACATGGTGAAAGGGAAACCCTTAGAAACGGGATGCAAATGATCCTTTCCCTAAAAATCCCAGGTATTTTCTCATGGCATGGAATATTTACACTGCACAACTCATGTAGTGAACCCAGGGACCTGGACCAAGTGTGTCTAGTTTTCTGTTGTCCTCTTTTTGGAAACAGAATCTTATGTAGTTGTTGAAAGAGGCCTTGAGATAAATTCGTAGCCCTAGTTGGAGTGGAACTCCCGAGCATCCATCAACCTCAGCCCCCAGATGGCTGGGATTATAGGCATGAGCCACAATGCCAAGCATGTTCACAGAGATTCTTACATAATTAGTGAAATCCCACGACTGGTCTATAGGTAGCTTCTGTGCTTCAGGCTTTATGAATATGCCTCTCTTTGTTCTGGCTCCCCTGGTTCAGGTGTCCATTTCTATTGTGATAAGCTCCAAGGCCCCAGGCAAGGGGGTGGCTGCCCTTCCTCTGGTGTGTCCTTGGATGATTAAGGCCCAGGTGAACAGGGTTCAAATATATTGGATCCTGTGCATTTGAAAAGCAAATGAGTAAAGATTCATGAGTTAATGTGGACATGCCAGGGAATTGAGGGGCCATGATAGAGGCAAAACATCAGGCCATGGGCTGAAGGCTGAGGCTTCTGTACCTCTAGCTTCTTGAATAGTGTTCACATGGGCCTGCTGAGCCATTGTGTGCTCTCAAATGTTATTTCATGGGTTTTGTCTTAATTTATTTTGTTTTTTCCTTTGGTTTTTTACATGGAAGTAACAGTACCATGGTTTGAAGAAGCTGGAGTCTCTTATCTAAGAGAAATGTGAAAAAAGGGACAATTCAGCAGCCCAGAATTTCTCAAATGCCCCTGCCGTTTTTAAAAAAGTGACATAAAGTTGAGCGTGTCATGTCCATGTCTCTTTACAAAAGATTTTACCTCCTATTTGATAGGAATTACTGTTTCTTTGAAAGGTCAACCTGCATTGAAAAAAAGATAATCCCACCTTTCCTCATTCTGCTTGAAACCACATCCTTTGTTAGTTATATTTTCTTACGCAACAACACTTGGAGATGACTACAGCAAGAGTTTCCCATTGGTGGAATTTCCATGGAGACACATGCAGTAATACTGCACAAATTCAAGTGAAGTGCACTGTACCTTGACAATGGCAAGTCTGGGCAAACCTCTAGTAACTGAAAATCTTAGAAAGTCTGAAAGTGAGTGAATGAAAATGGGCCTCTCCACATTTGGACAGGGCCTCTCCTGAAGCACACATTTGTGGAAAAAGTAATTATGCGAGACGAATGAACACTCAAAACGGAATGGAAATTTTCTTGTTTAGGCCTGGAACGCTATGGCCTGGAGCCCAGTGGTTCTATCTGGATGAGCAAAGTGTGAGCAGAGATCAAAATAAAAGACACACCATTTAGGGAACTGGATACTTAACCAGGTGTGCAGAGTAGTGGCAAACTGTACTTGTGTCAATTTGCTCAAATCCTGTCTTCACAAGAAAGTAAATTCCAGCACAACCAGTGACTAGAGGAGGACACATTTCAAAGGACTTGTAAAGATTCCAACACTGAATTTAGCCCAACACTGAATTTAGTTGAAAAGAGGCAGAGTCTGTTAGTCTTTCAAGTTTTAATAGGAGAAACTTATAACATGTAATAGCTGTTACATGAATACCTTCAGAGCTTTTGGAGAGATCTAAATCACTATGAGTGAGGGCTTCCCTGACTCACAAAGTTAAAAATAGTAAAACAAACAATTTGAAAAATAAATCAAAAAATAAAATACAAACACTAAGTCCAAAGGGTTTCTCTGGTTTTAAAACCACTTATGGAATGCACATCTATTGAACAGGCTTACTCTGCATTCTGCTTTATTCAGGCCTGGTACATGAGCAAGTGTGAAAGCAAAATTCAAAATGTTATGTGATGTGACCATTTCATTGGTGAAACCATGACCCAATAGACATTTTCTCTTTTGAAACTTCGTACATTATCCGTATATGTTCTCAAAGGGAAGGAATACACAGGATTTAGGCTGATTTTTTTTCAGTATTTTGTGTTCCACCAGATTTATTTGAAGATCTCCTGTCCTGCATCCACTGCCCAATGCAGAAGGCCACACATAGGACAACCAACATGAGAACTTCACTTCTACAGCCTGATTAAATCCTCATGAGAATATACTTTTCCTTTCATCATCAAAGATTTTTACATCAGATTAACCAGCTCTCTTGCTTTCCCATGATTTTCCCTGGTTTTTGCACCTTGAAATGGGTGTGCACTCTTCTCAGTCTTGATCTCCATCTTCCCCAATATTTCCAAACATATTCATCTGGGAAACATGTAAAGATCTTATTCAGGGCTTGTTTCATTGTTTTCCAATATCTGCCCTTGAAATTCAACTTCCACCACTGTCTCTCATATCCAAAGGTATGTGCTTGCAGAGGATTTCTGCTGAGAAATTTCACAGAAAGCTCTTATACTGCAGGTGAATGATGCCAGCAAGTCTTGACTGAATAGCTTAGGGAACAGGACTCAGCCAAATGACAGACATGACAAGGGAAATGGGTATGCTCAAGGATAGGACATGGCAGAGATCATCTGCCAGGCCCTGGCATATTTCATATCCCATTGAAAGTACATCCATGTGTAGATTGGCAAGCATTTCCATCCACAAATTCTGAGCAGTGAAGCCTTCAGAGAGAATATTGTGGCATACCAGGCCAAGAATATTCATCCTAGTTAAATCTTGCCCTACAAGGTCCTCTGTGCCACTGAGGTCTCCATGGCAATGCCCAGCATTGTGACTCAGGTCTCCTACTGCACACTTGTATCCTAGAGCCTAAAGTCCAGCTCACAATTGTGCTCAGCCAATCACAGCCCAGTGTGGTTGCCTGGCAACCACAAGCTTGTGGATTTCTGTGAAGTGTTTCAGCCCAACTCTGCAGCTTTCCACCTCATACAGCCACAGCCATTCCAATCATGCAGTATTTGATTAGCCTCTCTATGTTGCCTCAGAATTTTGTTTACAGTTGTAATGATCAAGAAAATTTGACATATTTTGAGAAGTGGAGGGAAGTAATTGGAAAACGTTTTGGTATGTCTGAGGTCTATGGGTTCCAAACTTGACTACCACAGTCTTATAAATTTTCACACCTAGAGCCTAAAATCCCCCTCACAGTGATGTTCATCCAATCTCAGCCCAGTGTGGTTGCCTGGCAACCACAAGCCTGTGGATTTCTGTGAACAGTTTCAGCCCAACTCGGCAGCTCTCCACCTCATACAACCACAGCCATTCCAATCATGCAGTATTTGATTCACCTCTCTAAGTTGCCCCCGAATTTTCTTTGATGTTGTGGTGATCAAGCAAATTTGACATATTTTGACATGTGGAGGGAAGTAATTGGCTCTGTCTTTAGCTCTGTTTGTGGTACATGTGGTCCAAACTTGACTAGCCCAGTCTATTCAATTTTCAAACTTAGAAAGCCAAATGTTCAGGGGAGGAAAGAAAATGCCACAATGATTTGGGTTCTGCAGAGTTTCTGGTGGCTTGGGAAGCAAACCTGCAAACCACACATGCAATCCCTGCTGGATTACTGCCACCATGGTAGTATCAGTTAGCACTAAAAGCCAGCAACCAGAAGATGAGTCCCAAAATGAAAGTGAATCCTTGCAGTGCATGAATATTTGGAGTCCCTGCTTCAACTATCCAGCTTCCTCGGGGTTCACATGTCTGCAATCGCTATTTCAAGGAGGTCTGCAGCCATTCCAGCATAACCCTGAACACGAAACATGAGGTACTAGCTCAATACCTAAACCAACATAATACTAGATAGCTTATCACCAACAGGTCTTCCCAGAATTCAAATGCAACATGGTGAAAGGGAAACCCTTAGAAACGGGATGCAAATGATCCTTTCCCTAAAAATCCCAGGTATTTTCTCATGGCATGGAATATTTACACTGCACAACTCATGTAGTGAACCCAGGGACCTGGACCAAGTGTGTCTAGTTTTCTGTTGTCCTCTTTTTGGAAACAGAATCTTATGTAGTTGTTGAAAGAGGCCTTGAGATAAATTCGTAGCCCTAGTTGGAGTGGAACTCCCAATGATCCATCAAGCTCAGCCCCCAGATGGCTGGGATTATAGGCATGAGCCACAATGCCAAGCATGTTCACAGAGATTCTTACATAATTAGTGAAATCCCACTACTGGTCTATAGGTAGCTTCTGTGCTTCAGGCTTTAGGAATATGCCTCTCTTTGTTTTGGCTCCCCTTGTTCAGGTGTCCATTTCTATTGTGATAAGCTCCAAGGCCCCAGACAAGGGGGTGGCTGCACTTCCTCTGGTGTATCCTTGGATGATTACGGCCCAGGTGAACAGGGTTCAAATATAATAGATCCTGTGCATTTGAAAAGGAAATGAGTAAAGATTCATGAGTTAATGTGGACATGCCAGGGAATTGAGGGTCCATGATGGAGGCAAAACATCAGGCCATGGGCTGAAGGCTGAGGCTTCTGTACCTCTAGCTTCTTGAATAGTGTTCACATGGGCCTGCTGAGCCATTGTGTGCTCTCAAATGTTATTTCATGGGTTTTGTCTTAATTTATTTTGTTTTTTCCTTTGGTTTTTTACATGGAAGTAACAGTACCAGGGTTTGAAGAAGCTGGAGTCTCTTATCTAAGAGAAATGTGAAAAAAGGGACAATTCAGCAGCCCAGAATTTCTCAAATGCCCCTGCCATTTTTAAAAAAGTGACATAAAGTTGAGCGTGTCATGTCCATGTCTCTTTACAAAAGATTTTACCTCTTATTTGATAGGAATTACTGTTTTTTGAAAGGTCAACCTGCACTGAAATAAAGATAATCCCACCTTTGCTCATTCTGCTTGAAACCACATCCTTTATAAGTTATATTTTCTTACGCAGAAACACTTGGAGATGACTACAGCAAGAGTTTCCCATTGGTGGAATTTCCATGGAGACACATGCAGTAATACTGCACAACTACATGTGCAGTGCACTGTCCCTTGACAATGGCAAGTCTGGGCAAACCTCTAGTAACTGAAAATCTTAGAAAGCCTGAAAGTGAGTGAATGAAAATGGGCCTCTCCACATTTGCACAGGGCCTCTCCTGAAGCACACATTTGTGGAAAAAGTAATTATGGGATACGAATGAACACCCAAAATGGAATACAAATTTTCTTGTTTAGGCCTGGAATGCTATGGCCTGGAGCCCAGTGGTTCTATCTGGATGACCAAAGTGTGAGCAGAGATCACAATAAAACACACCACATTTAGGGAACTGGATACTTAACCAGGTGTGCAGAGTAGTGGCAAACTGTACTTGTGTCAATTTGCTCAAATCCTGTCTTCACAAGAAAGTAAATTCCAGCACGACCAGTGACTAGAGGAGGACACATTTCAAAGGACTTGTAAAAATTCCAACACTGAATTTAGCCCAACACTGAATTTAGATAAAAAGTGGCAGAGTCTGTAAGTCTTTCAAGTTTTAATAGGAGAAACTTATAACATGTAATAGCTGTTACTTGAATACCTTCAGAGCTTTTGGAGAGGTCTAAATCACTATGAGTGAGGGCTTCCCTGACTCACAAAGTTAAAAATAGTAAAACAAACAATTTGAAAAATAAATCAACCAATAAAATACAAACACTAAGTCCAAAGGGTTTCTCTGGTTTTAAAACCACTTATGGAATGCGCATCTATTGAACAGGCTTACTCTGCATTCTGCTTTATTCAGGCCTGGTACATGAGCAAGTGTGAAAGCAAAATTCAAAATGTTATGTGAAGTGACCATTTCATTGGTGAAACCATGACCCAATAGACATTTTCTGTTTTGAAACTTCGTACATTATCCATATATGTTCTCAAAAGGAAGGAATACACAGGATTTAGGCTGATTTTTTTCAGTATTTTGTGTTCCACCAGATTTATTTGAAGATCTCCTGTCCTGCATCCACTGCCCAATGCAGAAGGCCACACATAGGACAACCAACATGAGAACTTCACTTCTACAGCCTGATTAAATCCTCATGAGAATATACTTTTCCTTTCATGATCAAAGATTTTTACATCAGATTAACCAGCTCTCTTGCTTTCCCATGTTTTTCCCTGGTTTTTGCACCTTGAAATGGGTGTGCACTCTTCTCAGTCTTGATCTCCATCTTCCCCAATATTTCCAAACATATTCATCTGGGAAACATTTAAAGATCTTATTCAGGGCTTGTTTCATTGTTTTCCAATATCTGCCCTTGAAATTCAACTTCCACCACTGTCTCTCATATCTAAAGGTATGTGCTTGCAGAGGATTTCTGCTGAGAAATTTCACAGAAAGCTCTTATACTGCAGGTGAATGATGCCAGCAAGTCTTGACTGAATAGCTTAGGGAACAGGACTCAGCCAAATGACAGACATGACAAGGGAAATGGGTATGCTCAAGGATAGGACATGGCAGAGATCATCTGCCAGGCCCTGGCATATTTCATATCCCATTGAAAGTACATCCATGTGTAGATTGGCAAGCATTTCCATCCACAAATTCTGAGCAGTGAAGCCTTCAGAGAGAATATTGTGGCATACCAGGCCAAGAATATTCATCCTAGTTAAATCTTGCCCTACAAGGTCCTCGGTGCCACTGAGGTTGCCATGGCAACGCCCAGCATTTTGACTCAGGTCTCCTACTGCACACTTGTATCCTAGAGCCTAAAGTCCAGCTCACAATGGTGCTCAGCCAATCACAGCCCAGTGTGGTTGCCTGGCAACCACAAGCTTGTGGATTTCTGTGAAGTGTTTCAGCCCAACTCTGCAGCTTTCCACCTCATACAGCCACAGCCATTCCAATCATGCAGTATTTGATTAGCCTCTCTATGTTGCCTCAGAATTTTTTTTACAGTTGTAATGATCAAGAAAATTTGACATATTTTGAGAATTGGAGGGAAGTAATTGGAAAACGTTTTGGTATGTCTGAGGTCTATGGGTTCCCATCTTGACTACCACAGTCTTATAAATTTTCACACCTAGAACCTAAAATCCCCCTCACAGTGATGTTCATCCAATCTCAGCCCAGTTTGGTTGCCTGGCAACCACAAGCCTGTGGATTTCTGTGAACAGTTTCAGCCCAACTCGGCAGCTCTCCACCTCATACAACCACAGCCATTCCAATCATGCAGTATTTGATTCACCTCTCTAAGTTGCCCCCGAATTTTCTTTGATGTTGTGGTGATCAAGCAACTTTGACATATTTTGACATGTGGAGGGAAGTAATTGGCTCTGTCTTTAGCTCTGTTTGTGGTACATGTGGTCCAAACTTGACTAGGCCAGTCTTTTCAATTTTCAAACTTAGAAAGCCAAATGTTCAGGGGAGGAAAGAAAATGCCACAATGATTTGGGTTCTGCGGAGTTTCTGGTGGCTTGGGAAGCAAACCTGCAAACCACACATCCAATCCCTGCTGGATTACTGCCACCATGGTAGTATCAGTTAGCACTAAAAGCCAGCAACCAGAAGATGAGTCCCAAAATGAAAGTGAATCCTTGCAGTGCATGGATATTTGGAGTGCCTGCTTCAACTATCCAGCTTCCTTGGGGTTCACATGTCTGCAATCGCTATTTCAAGGAGGTCTGCAGCCATTCCAGCATAACCCTGAACACTAAACATGAGGTACTAGCTCAATAGCTAAACCAACATAATACTAGATAGCTTATCACCAACAGGTCTTCCCAGAATTCAAATGCAACATGGTGAAAGGGAAACCCTTAGAAACGGGATGCAAATGCCCCTTTCCCTAAAAATCCCAGGTATTTTCTCATGGCATGGAATATTTACACTGCTAAACTCATGTAGTGAACCCAGGGACCTGGACCAAGTGTGTCTAGATTTCTGTTGTCCTCTTTTTGGAAACAGCATCTTATGTAGTTGTTGAAAGAGGCCTTGAGATAAATTCGTAGCCCTAGTTGGAGTGGAACTCCCAAGGATCCATCAACCTCAGCCCCCAGATGGCTGTGATTATAGGCATGAGCCACAATGCCAAGCATGTTCACAGAGATTCTTACATAATTAGTGAAATCCCACTACTGTTCTATAGGTAGCTTCTGTCCTTCAGGCTTTAGGAATATGCCTCTCTTTGTTTTGGCTCCCCTTGTTCAGGTGTCCATTTCTATTGTGATAAGCTCCAAGGCCCCAGGCAAGGGGGTGCCTGCCCTTCCTCTGGTGTATCCTTGGATGATTAAGGCCCAGGTGAACAGGGTTCAAATATATTGGATCCAGTGCATTTGAAAAGCAAATGAGTAAAGATTCATGAGTTAATGTGGACATGCCAGGGAATTGAGGGGCCATGATAGAGGCAAAACTTGAGGCCATGGGCTGAAGGCTGAGGCTTCTGTACTTCTAGCTTCTTGAATAGTGTTCACATGGGCCTGCTGAGGAATTGTGTGCTCTCAAATGTTATTTCATGGGTTTTGTCATAATTTATTTTGTTTTTTCCTTTGGTTTTTTACATGGAAGTAACAGTACCATGGTATGAAGAAGCTGGAGTCTCTTATCTAAGAGAAATGTGAAAAAAGGGACAATTCAGCAGCCCAGAATTTCTCAAATGCCCCTGTCGTTTTTAAAAAAGTGACATAAAGTTGAGCGTGTCATGTCCATGTCTCTTTACAAAAGATTTTACCTCCTATTTGATAGGAATTACTGTTTCTTTGAAAGGTCAACCTGCACTGAAATAAAGATAATCCCACCTTTCCTCATTCTGCTTGAAACCACATCCTTTGTTAGTTATATTTTCTTACGCAACAACACTTGGAGATGACTATAGCAAGAGTTTCCCATTGGTGGAATTTCCATGGAGACACATGAAGTAATACTGCACAACTTCATGTGAAGTGCACTGTCCCTTGACAATGGCAAGTCTGGGCAAACCTCTAGTAACTGAAAATCTTAGAAAGTCTGAAAGTGAATGAATGAAAATGGGCCTCTCCACATTTGGACAGGGCCTCTCCTTAAAGACACATTTGTGGAAAAAGTAATTATGCGAGACGAATGAACACCCAAAACGGAATGAAAATTTTCTTGTTTAGGTCTGGAACGCTATGGCCTGGAGCCCAGTGGTTCTATCTGGATGAGCAAAGTGTGAGCAGAGATCAAAATAAAACACACACCATTTAGGGAACTGGATACTTAACCAGGTGTGCAGAGTAGTGGCAAACAGTACTTGTGTCAATTTGCTCAAATCCTGTCTTCACAAGAAAGTAAATTCCAGCACGACCAGTGACTAGAGGAGGACACATTTCAAAGGACTTGTAAAAAGTCCAACAGTGAATTTAGCCCAACACTGAATTTAGATAAAAAGTGGCAGAGTCTGTTAGTCTTTCAAGTTTTAATAGGAGAAACTTAAAACATGTAATAGCTGTTACATGAATACCTTCAGAGCTTTTGGAGAGATCTAAATCACTATGAGTGAGGGCTTCCCTGACTCACAAAGTTAAAAATAGTAAAACAAACAATATGAAAAATAAATCAACCAATAAAATACAAACACTAAGTCCAAAGGGTTTCTGTGGTTTTAAAACCACTTATGGAATGCACATCTATTGAACAGGCTTACTCTGCATTCTGCTTTATTCAGGCCTGGTACATGAGCAAGTGTGAAAGCAAAATTCAAAATGTTATGTGAAATGACCATTTCATTGGTGAAACCATGACCCAATAGACATTTTCTCTTTTGAAACTTCGTACATTATCCATATATGTTCTCAAAGGGAAGGAATACACAGGATTTAGGCTGATTTTTTTCAGTATTTTGTGTTCCACCAGATTTATTTCAAGATCTCCTGTCCTGCATCCACTGCCCAATGCAGAAGGCCACACATAGGACAACCAACATGAGAACTTCACTTCTACAGCCTGATTAAATCCTCATGAGAATATACTTTTCCTTTCATGATCAAAGATTTTTACATCAGATTAACCAGCTCTCTTGCTTTCCCATGTTTTTCCCTGGTTTTTGTACCTTGAAATGGGTGTGCACTCTTCTCAGTCTTGATCTCCATCTTCCCCAATATTTCCAAACATATTCATCTGGGAAACATTTAAAGATCTTATTCAGGGCTTGTTTCATTGTTTTCCTATATCTGCCCTTGAAATTCAACTTCCACCACTGTCTCTCATATCCAAAGGTATGTGCTTGCAGAGGATTTCTGCTGAGAAATTTCACAGAAAGCTCTTATACTGCAGGTGAATGATGCCAGCAAGTCTTGACTGAATAGCTTAGGGAACAGGACTCAGCCAAATGACAGACATGACAAGGGAAATGGGTATGCTCAAGGATAGGACATGGCAGAGATCATCTGCCAGGCCCTGGCATATTTCATATCCCATTGAAAGTACATCCATGTGTAGATTGGCAAGCATTTCCATCCACAAATTCTGAGCAGTGAAGCCTTCAGAGAGAATATTGTGGCATACCAGGCCAAGAATATTCATCCTAGTTAAATCTTGCCCTACAAGGTCCTCGGTGCCACTGAGGTCTCCATGGCAACGCCCAGCATTGTGACTCAGGTCTCCTACTGCACACTTGTATCCTAGAGCCTAAAGTCCAGCTCACAATGGTGCTCAGCCAATCACAGCCCAGTGTGGTTGCCTGGCAACCACAAGCTTGTGGATTTCTGTGAAGTGTTTCAGCACAACTCTGCAGCTTTCCACCTCATACAGCCACAGCCATTCCAATCATGCAGTATTTGATTAGCCTCTCTATGTTGCCTCAGAATTTTTTTACAGTTGTAATGATCAAGAAAATTTGACATATTTTGAGATTTGGAGGGAAGTAATTGGAAAACGTTTTGGTATGTCTGAGGTCTATGGGTTCCCATCTTGACTACCACAGTCTTATAAATTTTCACACCTGGAGCCTAAAATCCCCCTCACAGTGATGTTCATCCAATCTCAGCCCAGTGTGGTTGCCTGGCAACCACAAGCCTGTCTATTTCTGTGAACAGTTTCAGCCCAACTCGGCAGCTCTCCACCTCATACAAGCACAGCCATTCCAATCATGCAGTATTTGATTCACCTCTCTAAGTTGCCCTCGAATTTTCTTTGATGTTGTGGTGATCAACCAAATTTGACATATTTTGACATGTGGAGGGAAGTAATTGGCTCTGTCTTTAGCTCTGTTTGTGGTACATGTGGTCCAAACTTGACTAGCCCAGTCTATTCAATTTTCAAACTTAGAAAGCCAAATGTTCAGGGGAGGAAAGGAAATGCCACAATGATTTGGGTTCTGCGGAGTTTCTGGTGGCTTGGGAAGCAAACCTGCAAACCACACATGCAATCCCTGCTAGATTACTGCCACCATGGTAGTATCAGTTAGCACTAAAAGCCAGCAACCAGAAGATGAGTCCCAAAATGAAAGTGAATCCTTGCAGTGCATGAATATTTGGAGTCCCTGCTTCAACTATCCAGCTTCCTCGGGGTTCACATGTCTGCAATCGCTATTTCAAGGAGGTCTGCAGCCATTCCAGCATAACCCTGAACACTAAACATGAGGTACTAGCTCAATACCTAAACCACCATGATACTAGATAGTTTATCACCAACAGGTCTTCCCAGAATTCAAATGCAACATGGTGAAAGGAAACCCTTAGAAACGGGATGCAAATGCCCCTTTCCCTAAAAATCCCAGGTATTTTCTCATGGCATGGAATATTTACACTGCACAACTCATGTAGTGAACCCAGGGACCTGGACCAAGTGTGTCTAGATTTCTGTTGTCCTCTTTTTGGAAACAGCATCTTATGTAGTTGTTGAAAGAGGCCTTGAGATAAATTCGTAGCCCTAGTTGGAGTGGAACTCCCAAGGATCCATCAACCTCAGCCCCCAGATGGCTGGGATTATAGGCATGAGCCACAATGCCAAGCATGTTCACAGAGATTCTTACATAATTAGTGAAATCCCACTACTGGTCTATAGGTAGCTTCTGTGCTTCAGGCTTTAGGACTATGCCTCTCTTTGTTTTGGCTCTCCTTGTTCAGGTGTCCATTTCTATTGTGATAATCTCCAAGGCCCCAGGCAAGGGGGTGGCTGCCCTTCCTCTGGTGTATCCTTGGATGATTACGGCGCCGGTGAACAGGGTTCAAATATATTGGATCCTGTGCATTTGAAAAGGAAATGAGTAAAGATTCATGAGTTAATGTGGACATGCCAGGAAATTGAGGGGCCATGATAGAGGCAAAACTTCAGTCCATGGGCTGAAGGCTGAGGCTTCTGTACCTCTACCTTCTTGAATAGCGTTCACATGGGCCTGCTGAGCAATTGTGTGCTCTCAAAAGTGATTTCATGGGTTTTGTCTTAATTTATTTTGTTTTTTCCTTTGGTTTTTTACATGGAAGTAACAGTACCATGGTTTGAAGAAGGTGGGGTCTCTTATCTAAGAGAAATGTGAAAAAAGGGACAATTCAGCAGCCCAGAATTTCTCAAATGCCCCTGCCGCTTTTAAAAATGTGACATAAAGTTGAGCGTGTCATGTCCATGTCTCTTTAGAAAAGATTTTACCTCCTATTTGATAGGAATTACTGTTTCTTTGAAAGGTCAACCTGCACTGAAAAAAAGATAATCCCACCTTTCCACATTCTGCTTGAAACCACAGACTTTGTTAGTTATATTTTCTTACGCAGCAACACTTGGAGATGACTACAGCAAGAGTTTCCCATTGGTGGAATTTCCATGGAGACACATGCAGTAATACTGCACAACTTCATGTGAAGTGCACTGTCCCTTGACAATGGCAAGTCTGGGCAAACCTCTAGTAACTGAAAATCTTAGAAAGTCTGAAAGTGAATGAAAGAAAATGGGCCTCTCCCCATTTGGACAGGGCCTCTCCTGAAGCACACATTTGTGGAAAAAGTAATTATGCGAGACGAATGAACACACAAAACGGAATGGAAATTTTCTGGTTTAGGCCTGGACCGCTATGGCCTGGAGCCCAGTGGTTCTATCTGGATGAGCAAAGTGTGAGCAGAGATCAAAATAAAACACTCACCATTTAGGGAACTGGATACTTAACCAGGTGTGCAGAGTAGTGGCAATCTGTACTTGTGTCAATTTGCTCAAATCCTGTCTTCACAAGAAAGTAAATTCCAGCACGACCAGTGACTAGAGGAGGACACATTTCAAAGGACTTGTAAAAATTCCAACACTGAATTTAGCCCAACACTGAATTTAGATAAAAAGTGGCAGAGTCTGTTAGTCTTTCAAGTTTTAATAGGAGAAACTTATAACATGTAATAGCTGTTACATGAATACCTTCAGAGCTTTTGGAGAGATCTAAATCACTATGAGTGAGGGATTCCCTGACTCACAAAGTTAAAAACAGTAAAACAAACAATTTGAAAAATAAATAAACCAATAAAATACAAACACTAAGTCCAAAGGGTTTCTCTGGTTTTAAAACCACTTATGGAATGCACATCTATTGAACAGGCTTACTCTGCATTCTGCTTTATTCAGGCCTGGTACATGAGCAAGTGTGAAAGCAAAATTCAAAATGTTATGTGATGTGACCATTTCATTGGTGAAACCATGACCCAATAGACATTTTCTCTTTTGAAACTTCGTACATTATCCATATATGTTCTCAAAGGGAAGGAATACACAGGATTTAGGCTGATTTTTTTCAGTATTTTGTGTTCCACCAGATTTATTTGAAGATCTCCTGTCCTGCATCCACTGCCCAATGCAGAAGGCCACACATAGGACAACCAACATGAGAACTTCACTTCTACAGCCTGATTAAATCCTCATGAGAATATACTTTTCCTTTCATGATCAAAGATTTTTACATCAGATTAACCAGCTCTCTTGCTTTCCCATGTTTTTCCCTGGTTTTTGCACCTTGAAATGGGTGTGCACTCTTCTCAGTCTTGATCTCCATCTTCCCCAATATTTCCAAACATATTCATCTGGGAAACATTTAAAGATCTTATTCAGGGCTTGTTTCATTGTTTTCCAATATCTGCCCTTGAAATTCAACTTCCACCACTGTCTCTCATATCTAAAGGTATGTGCTTGCAGAGGATATCTACTGAGAAATTTCACAGAAAGCTCTTATACTGCATGTGAATGATGCCAGCAAGTCTTGACTGAATAGCTTAGGGAACAGGACTCAGCCAAATGACAGACATGACAAGGGAAATGGGTATGCTCAAGGATAGGACATGGCAGAGGTCATCTGCCAGGCCTTGGCATATTTCATATCCCATTGAAAGTACATCCATGTGTAGATTTGCAAGCATTTCCATCCACAAATTCTGAGCAGTGAAGCCTTCAGAGAGAATATTGTGGCATACCAGGCCAAGAATATTCATCCTAGTTAAATCTTGCCCTACAAGGTCCTCTGTGCCACTGAGGTCTCCATGGCAACGCCCAGCATTGTGACTCAGGTCTCCTACTGCACACTTGTATCCTAGAGCCTAAAGTCCAGCTCACAATGGTGCTCAGCCAATCACAGCCCAGTGTGGTTGCCTGGCAACCACAAGCTTGTGGATTTCTGTGAAGTGTTTCATCCCAACTCTGCAGCTTTCCACCTCATACAACCACAGCCATTCCAATCATGCAGTATTTGATTAGCCTCTCTATGTTGCCTCAGAATTTTTTTTACAGTTGTAATGATCAAGAAAATTTGACATATTTTTAGAAGTGGAGGGAAGTAATTGGAAAACGTTTTGGTATGTCTGAGGTCTATGGGTTCCAAACTTGACTACCACAGTCTTATAAATTTTCACACCTAGAGCCTAAAATCCCCCTCACAGTGATGTTCATCCAATCTCAGCCCAGTGTGGTTGCCTGGCAACCACAAGCCTGTGGATTTCTGTGAACAGTTTCAGCCCAACTCGGCAGCTCTCCACCTCATACAACCACAGCCATTCCAATCATGCAGTATTTGATTCACCTCTCTAAGTTGCCCCCGAATTTTCTTTGATGTTGTGGTGATCAAGCAACTTTGACATATTTTGACGTGTGGAAGGAAGTAATTGGCTCTGTCTTTAGCTCTGTTTGTGGTACATGTGGTCCAAACTTGACTAGCCCAGTCTATTCAATTTTAAAACTTAGAAAGCCAAATGTTCAGGGGAGGCAAGGAAATGCCACAATGATTTGGGTTCTGCGGAGTTTCTGGTGGCTTGGGAAGCAAACCTGCAAACCACACATGCAATCCCTGCTAGATTACTGCCACCATGGTAGTATCAGTTAGCACTAAAAGCCAGCAACCAGAAGATGAGTCCCAAAATGAAAGTGAATCCTTGCAGTGCATGAATATTTGGAGTGCCTGCTTCAACTATCCAGCTTCCTCGGGGTTCACATGTCTGCAATCGCTATTTCAAGGAGGTCTGCAGCCATTCCAGCATAACCCTGAACACTAAACATGAGGTACTAGCTCAATACCTAAACCAACATAATACTAGATAGTTTATCACCAACAGGTCTTCCCAGAATTCAAATGCAACATGGTGAAAGGAAACACTTAGAAACGGGATGCAAATGCCCCTTTCCCTAAAAATCCCAGGTATTTTCTCATGGCATGGAATATTTACACTGCACAACTCATGTAGTGAACCCAGGGACCTGGACCAAGTGTGTCTAGTTTTCTGTTGTCCTCTTTTTGGAAACAGAATCTTATGTAGTTGTTGAAAGAGGCCTTGAGATAAATTCGTAGCCCTAGTTGGAGTGGAACTCCCAAGGATCCATCAACCTCAGCCCCCAGATGGCTGGGATTATAGTCATGAGCCACAATGCCAAGCATGTTCACAGAGATTCTTACATAATTAGTGAAATCCCACTACTGGTCTATAGGTAGCTTCTGTGCTTCAGGCTTTAGGACTATGCCTCTCTTTGTTTTGGCTCTCCTTGTTCAGGTGTCCATTTCTATTGTGATAAGCTCCAAGGCCCCAGGCAACGGGGTGGCTGCCCTTCCTCTGGTGTATCCTTGGATGATTACGGCCCAGGATAACAGGGTTCAAATATATTGGATCCTGTGCATTTGAAAAGCAAATGAGTAAAGATTCATGAGTTAATGTGGACATGCCAGGGAATTGAGGGGCCATGATAGAGGCAAAACTTCAGGCCATGGGCTGAAGGCTGAGGCTTCTGTACGTCTAGCTTCTTGAATAGTGTTCACATGGGCCTGCTGAGCAATTGTGTGCTCTCAAATGTGATTTCATGGGTTTTGTCTTAATTTATTTTGTTTTTTCCTTTGGTTTTTTACATGTAAGTAACAGTACCATGGTTTGAAGAAGCTGGAGTCTCTTATCTAAGAGAAATGTGAAAAAAGGGACAATTCAGCAGCCCAGAATTTCTCAAATGCCCCTGCCGCTTTTAAAAAAGTGACATAAAGTTGAGCGTGTCATGTCCATGTCTCTTTACAAAAGATTTTACCTCCTATTTGATAGGAATTACTGTTTCTTTGAAAGGTCAACCTGCCCTGAAAAAAAGATAATCCCACCTTTCCACATTCTGCTGTAAACCACAGCCTTTGTTAGTTATATTTTCTTACGCAACAACACTTGGAGATGACTACAGCAAGAGTTTTCCATTGGTGGAATTTCCATGGAGACACATGCAGTAATACTGCACAACTTCATGTGAAGTGCACTGTCCCTTGACAATGGCAAGTCTGGGCAAACCTCTAGTAACTGAAAATCTTAGAAAGTCTGAAAGTGAATGAAAGAAAATGGGCCTCTCCACATTTGGACAGGGCCTCTCTTTAAGGACACATTTGTGGAAAAAGTAATTATGCGAGACGAACGAACACCCAAAACGGAATGGAAATTTTCTTGTTTAGGCCTGGAACGCTATGGCCTGGAGCCCAGTGGTTCTATCTGGATGAGCAAAGTGTGAGCAGAGATCAAAATAAAACACACACCATTTAGGGAACTGGATACTTAACCAGGTGTGCAGAGTAGTGGCAAACTGTACTTGTGTCAATTTGCTCAAATCCTGTCTTCACAAGAAAGTAAATTCCAGCACGACCAGTGACTAGAGGAGGACACATTTCAAAGGACTTGTAAAAATTCCAACACTGAATTTAGCCCAACACTGAATTTAGATAAAAAGTGGCCGAGTCTCTTAGTCTTTCAAGTTTTAATAGGAGAAACTTATAACATGTAATAGCTGTTACATGAATACCTTCAGAGCTTTTGGAGAGATCTAAATCACTATGAGTGAGGGCTTCCCTGACTCACAAAGTTAAAAATAGTAAAACAAACAATTTTAAAAATAAATCAACCAATAAAATACAAACACTAAGTCCAAAGGGTTTCTCTGGTTTTAAAACCACTTATGGAATGCACATCTATTGAACAGGCTTACTCTGCATTCTGCTTTATTCAGGCCTGGTACATGAGCAAGTGTGAAAGCAAAATTCAAAATGTTATGTGAAGTGACCATTTCATTGGTGAAACCATGACCCAATAGACATTTTCTCTTTTGAAACTTCGTACATTATCCATATATGTTCTCAAAGGGAAGGAATACACAGGATTTAGGCTGATTTTTTTCAGTATTTTGTGTTCCACCAGATTTATTTGAAGATCTCCTGTCCTGCATCCACTGCCCAATGCAGAAGGCCACACATAGGACAACCAACATGAGAACTTCACTTTTACAGCCTGATTAAATCCTCATGAGAATATACTTTTCCTTTTATGATCAAAGATTTTTACATCAGATTAACCAGCTCTCTTGCTTTCCCATGTTTTTCCCTGGTTTTTGCACCTTGAAATGGGTGTGCACACTTCTCCGTCTTGATCTCCATCTTCCCCAATATTTCCAAACATATTCATCTGGGAAACATTTAAAGATCTTATTCAGGGCTTGTTTCATTGTTTTCCAATATCTGCCCTTGAAATTCAACTTCCACCACTGTCTCTCATATCTAAAGGTATGTGCTTGCAGAGGATTTCTGCTGAGAAATTTCACAGAAAGCTCTTATACTGCAGGTGAATGATGCCAGCAATTCTTGACTGAATAGCTTAGGGAACAGGACTCAGCCAAATGACAGACATGACAAGGGAAATGGGTATGCTCAAGGATAGGACATGGCAGAGATCATCTGCCAGGCCCTGGCATATTTCATATCCCATTGAAAGTACATCCATGTGTAGATTGGCAAGCATTTCCATCCACAAATTCTGAGCAGTGAAGCCTTCAGAGAGAATATTGTGGCATACCAGGCCAAGAATATTCATCCTAGTTAAATCTTGCCCTACAAGGTCCTCGGTGCCACTGAGGTCTCCATGGCAACTCCCAGCATTGTGACTCAGGTCTCCTACTGCACACTTGTATCCTAGAGCCTAAAGTCCAGCTCACAATGGTGCTCAGCCAATCACAGCCCAGTGTGGTTGCCTGGCAACCACAAGCTTGTGGATTTCTGTGAAGTGTTTCAGCCCAACTCTGCAGCTTTCCACCTCATACAACCACAGCCATTCCAATCATGCAGTATTTGAGTAGCCTCTCTATGTTGCCTCAGAATTTTTTTTACAGTTGTAATGATGAAGAAAATTTGACATATTTTGAGAAGTGGAGGGAAGTAATTGGAAAACGTTTTGGTATGTCTGAGGTCTATGGGTTCCAAACTTGACTACCACAGTCTTATAAATTTTCATACCTAGAGCCTAAAATCCCCCTCACAGTGATGTTCATCCAATCTCAGCCCAGTGTGGTTGCCTGGCAACCACAAGCCTGTGGATTTCTGTGAACAGTTTCAGCCCAACTCGGCAGCTCTCCACCTCATACAACCACAGCCATTCCAATCATGCAGTATTTGATTCACCTCTCTAAGTTGCCCCCGAATTTTCTTTGATGTTGTGGTGATCAAGCAACTTTGACATATTTTGACGTGTGGAAGGAAGTAATTGGCTCTGTCTTTAGCTCTGTTTGTGGTACATGTGGTCCAAACTTGACTAGCCCAGTCTATTCAATTTTAAAACTTAGAAAGCCAAATGTTCAGGGGAGGCAAGGAAATGCCACAATGATTTGGGTTCTGCGGAGTTTCTGGTGGCTTGGGAAGCAAACCTGCAAACCACACATGCAATCCCTGCTAGATTACTGCCACCATGGTAGTATCAGTTAGCACTAAAAGCCAGCAACCAGAAGATGAGTCCCAAAATGAAAGTGAATCCTTGCAGTGCATGAATATTTGGAGTGCCTGCTTCAACTATCCAGCTTCCTCGGGGTTCACATGTCTGCAATCGCTATTTCAAGGAGGTCTGCAGCCATTCCAGCATAACCCTGAACACTAAACATGAGGTACTAGCTCAATACCTAAACCAACATAATACTAGATAGTTTATCACCAACAGGTCTTCCCAGAATTCAAATGCAACATGGTGAAAGGAAACACTTAGAAACGGGATGCAAATGCCCCTTTCCCTAAAAATCCCAGGTATTTTCTCATGGCATGGAATATTTACACTGCACAACTCATGTAGTGAACCCAGGGACCTGGACCAAGTGTGTCTAGTTTTCTGTTGTCCTCTTTTTGGAAACAGAATCTTATGTAGTTGTTGAAAGAGGCCTTGAGATAAATTCGTAGCCCTAGTTGGAGTGGAACTCCCAAGGATCCATCAACCTCAGCCCCCAGATGGCTGGGATTATAGTCATGAGCCACAATGCCAAGCATGTTCACAGAGATTCTTACATAATTAGTGAAATCCCACTACTGGTCTATAGGTAGCTTCTGTGCTTCAGGCTTTAGGACTATGCCTCTCTTTGTTTTGGCTCTCCTTGTTCAGGTGTCCATTTCTATTGTGATAAGCTCCAAGGCCCCAGGCAACGGGGTGGCTGCCCTTCCTCTGGTGTATCCTTGGATGATTACGGCCCAGGATAACAGGGTTCAAATATATTGGATCCTGTGCATTTGAAAAGCAAATGAGTAAAGATTCATGAGTTAATGTGGACATGCCAGGGAATTGAGGGGCCATGATAGAGGCAAAACTTCAGGCCATGGGCTGAAGGCTGAGGCTTCTGTACGTCTAGCTTCTTGAATAGTGTTCACATGGGCCTGCTGAGCAATTGTGTGCTCTCAAATGTGATTTCATGGGTTTTGTCTTAATTTATTTTGTTTTTTCCTTTGGTTTTTTACATGTAAGTAACAGTACCATGGTTTGAAGAAGCTGGAGTCTCTTATCTAAGAGAAATGTGAAAAAAGGGACAATTCAGCAGCCCAGAATTTCTCAAATGCCCCTGCCGCTTTTAAAAAAGTGACATAAAGTTGAGCGTGTCATGTCCATGTCTCTTTACAAAAGATTTTACCTCCTATTTGATAGGAATTACTGTTTCTTTGAAAGGTCAACCTGCCCTGAAAAAAAGATAATCCCACCTTTCCACATTCTGCTGTAAACCACAGCCTTTGTTAGTTATATTTTCTTACGCAACAACACTTGGAGATGACTACAGCAAGAGTTTTCCATTGGTGGAATTTCCATGGAGACACATGCAGTAATACTGCACAACTTCATGTGAAGTGCACTGTCCCTTGACAATGGCAAGTCTGGGCAAACCTCTAGTAACTGAAAATCTTAGAAAGTCTGAAAGTGAATGAAAGAAAATGGGCCTCTCCACATTTGGACAGGGCCTCTCTTTAAGGACACATTTGTGGAAAAAGTAATTATGCGAGACGAACGAACACCCAAAACGGAATGGAAATTTTCTTGTTTAGGCCTGGAACGCTATGGCCTGGAGCCCAGTGGTTCTATCTGGATGAGCAAAGTGTGAGCAGAGATCAAAATAAAACACACACCATTTAGGGAACTGGATACTTAACCAGGTGTGCAGAGTAGTGGCAAACTGTACTTGTGTCAATTTGCTCAAATCCTGTCTTCACAAGAAAGTAAATTCCAGCACGACCAGTGACTAGAGGAGGACACATTTCAAAGGACTTGTAAAAATTCCAACACTGAATTTAGCCCAACACTGAATTTAGATAAAAAGTGGCCGAGTCTCTTAGTCTTTCAAGTTTTAATAGGAGAAACTTATAACATGTAATAGCTGTTACATGAATACCTTCAGAGCTTTTGGAGAGATCTAAATCACTATGAGTGAGGGCTTCCCTGACTCACAAAGTTAAAAATAGTAAAACAAACAATTTTAAAAATAAATCAACCAATAAAATACAAACACTAAGTCCAAAGGGTTTCTCTGGTTTTAAAACCACTTATGGAATGCACATCTATTGAACAGGCTTACTCTGCATTCTGCTTTATTCAGGCCTGGTACATGAGCAAGTGTGAAAGCAAAATTCAAAATGTTATGTGAAGTGACCATTTCATTGGTGAAACCATGACCCAATAGACATTTTCTCTTTTGAAACTTCGTACATTATCCATATATGTTCTCAAAGGGAAGGAATACACAGGATTTAGGCTGATTTTTTTCAGTATTTTGTGTTCCACCAGATTTATTTGAAGATCTCCTGTCCTGCATCCACTGCCCAATGCAGAAGGCCACACATAGGACAACCAACATGAGAACTTCACTTTTACAGCCTGATTAAATCCTCATGAGAATATACTTTTCCTTTTATGATCAAAGATTTTTACATCAGATTAACCAGCTCTCTTGCTTTCCCATGTTTTTCCCTGGTTTTTGCACCTTGAAATGGGTGTGCACACTTCTCCGTCTTGATCTCCATCTTCCCCAATATTTCCAAACATATTCATCTGGGAAACATTTAAAGATCTTATTCAGGGCTTGTTTCATTGTTTTCCAATATCTGCCCTTGAAATTCAACTTCCACCACTGTCTCTCATATCTAAAGGTATGTGCTTGCAGAGGATTTCTGCTGAGAAATTTCACAGAAAGCTCTTATACTGCAGGTGAATGATGCCAGCAATTCTTGACTGAATAGCTTAGGGAACAGGACTCAGCCAAATGACAGACATGACAAGGGAAATGGGTATGCTCAAGGATAGGACATGGCAGAGATCATCTGCCAGGCCCTGGCATATTTCATATCCCATTGAAAGTACATCCATGTGTAGATTGGCAAGCATTTCCATCCACAAATTCTGAGCAGTGAAGCCTTCAGAGAGAATATTGTGGCATACCAGGCCAAGAATATTCATCCTAGTTAAATCTTGCCCTACAAGGTCCTCGGTGCCACTGAGGTCTCCATGGCAACTCCCAGCATTGTGACTCAGGTCTCCTACTGCACACTTGTATCCTAGAGCCTAAAGTCCAGCTCACAATGGTGCTCAGCCAATCACAGCCCAGTGTGGTTGCCTGGCAACCACAAGCTTGTGGATTTCTGTGAAGTGTTTCAGCCCAACTCTGCAGCTTTCCACCTCATACAACCACAGCCATTCCAATCATGCAGTATTTGAGTAGCCTCTCTATGTTGCCTCAGAATTTTTTTTACAGTTGTAATGATGAAGAAAATTTGACATATTTTGAGAAGTGGAGGGAAGTAATTGGAAAACGTTTTGGTATGTCTGAGGTCTATGGGTTCCAAACTTGACTACCACAGTCTTATAAATTTTCATACCTAGAGCCTAAAATCCCCCTCACAGTGATGTTCATCCAATCTCAGCCCAGTGTGGTTGCCTGGCAACCACAAGCCTGTGGATTTCTGTGAACAGTTTCAGCCCAACTCGGCAGCTCTCCACCTCATACAACCACAGCCATTCCAATCATGCAGTATTTGATTCACCTCTCTAAGTTGCCCCCGAATTTTCTTTGATGTTGTGGTGATCAAGCAACTTTGACATATTTTGACATGTGGAGGGAAGTAATTGGCTCTGTCTTTAGCTCTGTTTGTGGTACATGTGGTCCAAACTTGACTAGCCCAGTCTTTTCAATTTTCAAACTTAGAAAGCCAAATGTTCAGGGGAGGAAAGAAAATGCCACAATGATTTGGGATCTGCGGAGTTTCTGGTGGCTTGGGAAGCAAACCTGCAAACCACACATGCAACCCTGCTGGATTACTGCCACCATGGTAGTATCAGTTAGCACTAAAAGCCAGCAACCAGAAGATGAGTCCCAAAATGAAAGTGAATCCTTGCAGTGCATGAATATTTGGAGTGCCTGCTTCAACTATCCAGCTTCCTCGGGGTTCACATGTCTGCAATCGCTATTTCAAGGAGGTCTGCAGCCATTCCAGCATAACCCTGAACACTAAACATGAGGTACTAGCTCAATAGCTAAACCAACATAATACTAGATAGCTTATCACCAACAGGTCTTCCCAGAATTCAAATGCAACATGGTGAAAGGGAAACCCTTAGAAACGGGATGCAAATGCCCCTTTCCCTAAAAATCCCAGGTATTTTCTCATGGCATGGAATATTTACACTGCACAACTCATGTAGTGAACCCAGGGACCTGGACCAAGTGTGTCTAGATTTCTGTTGTCCACTTTTTGGAAACAGCATCTTATGTAGTTGTTGAAAGAGGCCTTGAGATAAATTCGTAGCCCTAGTTGGAGTGGAACTCCCAAGGATCCATCAACCTCAGCCCCCAGATGGCTGTGATTATAGGCATGAGCCACAATGCCAAGCATGTTCACAGAGATTCTTACATAATTAGTGAAATCCCACGACTGGTCTATAGGTAGCTTCTGTGCTTCAGGCTTTAGGAATATGCCTCTCTTTGTTTTGGCTCCCCTTGTTCAGGTGTCCATTTCTTTTGTGATAAGCTCCAAGGCCCCAGGCAAGGGGGTGGCTGCCCTTCCTCTGGTTTATCCTTGGATGATTACGGCCCAGGTGAACAGGGTTCAAATATATTGGATCCTGTGCATTTGAAAAGCAAATGAGTAAAGATTCATGAGTTAATGTGGACATGCCAGGGAATTGAGGGGCCATGATAGAGGCAAAACTTCAGGCCATGGGCTGAAGGCTGAGGCTTCTGTACCTCTAGCTTCTTGAATAGTGTTCACATGGGCCTGCTGAGGAATTGTGTGCTCTCAAATGTTATTTCATGGGTTTTGTCTTAATTTATTTTGTTTTTTCCTTTGGTTTTTTACATGGAAGTAACAGTACCATGGTTTGAAGAAGCTGGAGTCTCTTATCTAAGAGAAATGTGAAAAAAGGGACAATTCAGCAGCCCAGAATTTCTCAAATGCCCCTGTCGTTTTTAAAAAAGTGACATAAAGTTGAGCGTGTCATGTCCATGTCTCTTTACAAAAGATTTTACCTCTTATTTGATAGGAATTACTGTTTCTTTAAAAGGTCAACCTGCACTGAAATAAAGATAATCCCACCTTTCCTCATTCTGCTTGAAACCACATCCTTTGTTAGTTATATTTTCTTACGCAACAACACTTGGAGATGACTACAGCAAGAGTTTCCCATTGGTGGAATTTCCATGGAGACACATGAAGTAATACTGCACAACTTCATGTGAAGTGCACTGTCCCTTGACAATGGCAAGTCTGGGCAAACCTCTAGTAACTGAAAATCTTAGAAAGTCTGAAAGTGAATGAATGAAAATATGCCTCTCCACATTTGGACAGGGCCTCTCCTTAAGGACACATTTGTGGAAAAAGTAATTATGCGAGACGAATGAACACCCAAAACGGAATGAAAATTTACTTGTTTAGGTCTGGAACGCTCTGGCCTGGAGTCCAGTGGTTCTATCTGGATGAGCAAAGTATGAGCAGAGATCAAAATAAAACACACACAATTTAGGGAACTGGATACTTAACCAGGTGTGCAGAGTAGTGGCAAACTGTACTTGTGTCAATTTGCTCAAATCCTGTCTTCACAAGAAAGTAAATTCCAGCACGACCAGTGACTAGAGGAGGACACATTTCAAAGGACTTGTAAAAAGTCCAACACTGAATTTAGCCCAACACTGAATTTAGATAAAAAGTGGCAGAGTCTGTTAGTCTTTCAAGTTTTAATAGGAGAAACTTAAAACATGTAATAGCTGTTACATGAATACCTTCAGAGCTTTTGGAGAGATCTAAATCACTATGAGTGAGGGCTTCCCTGACTCACAAAGTAAAAAATAGTAAAACAAGCAATATGAAAAATAAATCAACCAATAAAATACAAACACTAAGTCCAAAGGTTTTCTCTGGTTTTAAAACCACTTATGGAATGCACATCTATTGAACAGGCTTACTCTGCATTCTGCTTTATTCAGGCCTGGTACATGAGCAAGTGTGAAAGCAAAATTCAAAATGTTATGTGAAATGACCATTTCATTGGTGAAACCATGACCCAATAGACATTTTCTCTTTTGAAACTTCGTACATTATCCATATATGTTCTCAAAGGGAAGGAATACACAGGATTTAGGCTGATTTTTTTCAGTATTTTGTGTTCCACCAGATTTATTTCAAGATCTCCTGTCCTGCATCCACTGCCCAATGCAGAAGGCCACACATAGGACAACCAACATGAGAACTTCACTTCTACAGCCTGATTAAATCCTCATGAGAATATACTTTTCCTTTCATGATCAAAGATTTTTACATCAGATTAACCAGCTCTCTTGCTTTCCCATGTTTTTCCCTGGTTTTTGTACCTTGAAATGGGTGTGCACTCTTCTCAGTCTTGATCTCCATCTTCCCCAATATTTCCAAACATATTCATCTGGGAAACATTTAAAGATCTTATTCAGGGCTTGTTTCATTGTTTTCCTATATCTGCCCTTGAAATTCAACTTCCACCACTGTCTCTCATATCCAAAGGTATGTGCTTGCAGAGGATTTCTGCTGAGAAATTTCACAGAAAGCTCTTATACTGCAGGTGAATGATGCCAGCAAGTCTTGACTGAATAGCTTAGGGAACAGGACTCAGCCAAATGACAGACATGACAAGGGAAATGGGTATGCTCAAGGATAGGACATGGCAGAGATCATCTGCCAGGCCCTGGCATATTTCATATCCCATTGAAAGTACATCCATGTGTAGATTGGCAAGCATTTCCATCCACAAATTCTGAGCAGTGAAGCCTTCAGAGAGAATATTGTGGCATACCAGGCCAAGAATATTCATCCTAGTTAAATCTTGCCCTACAAGGTCCTCGGTGCCACTGAGGTCTCCATGGCAACGCCCAGCATTGTGACTCAGGTCTCCTACTGCACACTTGTATCCTAGAGCCTAAAGTCCAGCTCACAATGGTGCTCAGCCAATCACAGCCCAGTGTGGTTGCCTGGCAACCACAAGCTTGTGGATTTCTGTGAAGTGTTTCAGCACAACTCTGCAGCTTTCCACCTCATACAGCCACAGCCATTCCAATCATGCAGTATTTGATTAGCCTCTCTATGTTGCCTCAGAATTTTTTTACAGTTGTAATGATCAAGAAAATTTGACATATTTTGAGATTTGGAGGGAAGTAATTGGAAAACGTTTTGGTATGTCTGAGGTCTATGGGTTCCCATCTTGACTACCACAGTCTTATAAATTTTCACACCTGGAGCCTAAAATCCCCCTCACAGTGATGTTCATCCAATCTCAGCCCAGTGTGGTTGCCTGGCAACCACAAGCCTGTGGATTTCTGTGAACAGTTTCAGCCCAACTCGGCAGCTCTCCACCTCATACAACCACAGCCATTCCAATCATGCAGTATTTGATTCACCTCTCTAAGTTGCCCCCGAATTTTCTTTGATGTTGTGGTGATCAAGCAACTTTGACATATTTTGACGTGTGGAAGGAAGTAATTGGCTCTGTCTTTAGCTCTGTTTGTGGTACATGTGGTCCAAACTTGACTAGCCCAGTCTATTCAATTTTAAAACTTAGAAAGCCAAATGTTCAGGGGAGGCAAGGAAATGCCACAATGATTTGGGTTCTGCGGAGTTTCTGGTGGCTTGGGAAGCAAACCTGCAAACCACACATGCAATCCCTGCTAGATTACTGCCACCATGGTAGTATCAGTTAGCACTAAAAGCCAGCAACCAGAAGATGAGTCCCAAAATGAAAGTGAATCCTTGCAGTGCATGAATATTTGGAGTGCCTGCTTCAACTATCCAGCTTCCTCGGGGTTCACATGTCTGCAATCGCTATTTCAAGGAGGTCTGCAGCCATTCCAGCATAACCCTGAACACTAAACATGAGGTACTAGCTCAATACCTAAACCAACATAATACTAGATAGTTTATCACCAACAGGTCTTCCCAGAATTCAAATGCAACATGGTGAAAGGAAACACTTAGAAACGGGATGCAAATGCCCCTTTCCCTAAAAATCCCAGGTATTTTCTCATGGCATGGAATATTTACACTGCACAACTCATGTAGTGAACCCAGGGACCTGGACCAAGTGTGTCTAGTTTTCTGTTGTCCTCTTTTTGGAAACAGAATCTTATGTAGTTGTTGAAAGAGGCCTTGAGATAAATTCGTAGCCCTAGTTGGAGTGGAACTCCCAAGGATCCATCAACCTCAGCCCCCAGATGGCTGGGATTATAGTCATGAGCCACAATGCCAAGCATGTTCACAGAGATTCTTACATAATTAGTGAAATCCCACTACTGGTCTATAGGTAGCTTCTGTGCTTCAGGCTTTAGGACTATGCCTCTCTTTGTTTTGGCTCTCCTTGTTCAGGTGTCCATTTCTATTGTGATAAGCTCCAAGGCCCCAGGCAACGGGGTGGCTGCCCTTCCTCTGGTGTATCCTTGGATGATTACGGCCCAGGATAACAGGGTTCAAATATATTGGATCCTGTGCATTTGAAAAGCAAATGAGTAAAGATTCATGAGTTAATGTGGACATGCCAGGGAATTGAGGGGCCATGATAGAGGCAAAACTTCAGGCCATGGGCTGAAGGCTGAGGCTTCTGTACGTCTAGCTTCTTGAATAGTGTTCACATGGGCCTGCTGAGCAATTGTGTGCTCTCAAATGTGATTTCATGGGTTTTGTCTTAATTTATTTTGTTTTTTCCTTTGGTTTTTTACATGTAAGTAACAGTACCATGGTTTGAAGAAGCTGGAGTCTCTTATCTAAGAGAAATGTGAAAAAAGGGACAATTCAGCAGCCCAGAATTTCTCAAATGCCCCTGCCGCTTTTAAAAAAGTGACATAAAGTTGAGCGTGTCATGTCCATGTCTCTTTACAAAAGATTTTACCTCCTATTTGATAGGAATTACTGTTTCTTTGAAAGGTCAACCTGCCCTGAAAAAAAGATAATCCCACCTTTCCACATTCTGCTGTAAACCACAGCCTTTGTTAGTTATATTTTCTTACGCAACAACACTTGGAGATGACTACAGCAAGAGTTTTCCATTGGTGGAATTTCCATGGAGACACATGCAGTAATACTGCACAACTTCATGTGAAGTGCACTGTCCCTTGACAATGGCAAGTCTGGGCAAACCTCTAGTAACTGAAAATCTTAGAAAGTCTGAAAGTGAATGAAAGAAAATGGGCCTCTCCACATTTGGACAGGGCCTCTCTTTAAGGACACATTTGTGGAAAAAGTAATTATGCGAGACGAACGAACACCCAAAACGGAATGGAAATTTTCTTGTTTAGGCCTGGAACGCTATGGCCTGGAGCCCAGTGGTTCTATCTGGATGAGCAAAGTGTGAGCAGAGATCAAAATAAAACACACACCATTTAGGGAACTGGATACTTAACCAGGTGTGCAGAGTAGTGGCAAACTGTACTTGTGTCAATTTGCTCAAATCCTGTCTTCACAAGAAAGTAAATTCCAGCACGACCAGTGACTAGAGGAGGACACATTTCAAAGGACTTGTAAAAATTCCAACACTGAATTTAGCCCAACACTGAATTTAGATAAAAAGTGGCCGAGTCTCTTAGTCTTTCAAGTTTTAATAGGAGAAACTTATAACATGTAATAGCTGTTACATGAATACCTTCAGAGCTTTTGGAGAGATCTAAATCACTATGAGTGAGGGCTTCCCTGACTCACAAAGTTAAAAATAGTAAAACAAACAATTTGAAAAATAAATCAACCAATAAAATACAAACACTAAGTCCAAAGGGTTTCTCTGGTTTTAAAACCACTTATGGAATGCACATCTATTGAACAGGCTTACTCTGCATTCTGCTTTATTCAGGCCTGGTACATGAGCAAGTGTGAAAGCAAAATTCAAAATGTTATGTGAAGTGACCATTTCATTGGTGAAACCATGACCCAATAGACATTTTCTCTTTTGAAACTTCGTACATTATCCATATATGTTCTCAAAGGGAAGGAATACACAGGATTTAGGCTGATTTTTTTCAGTATTTTGTGTTCCACCAGATTTATTTGAAGATCTCCTGTCCTGCATCCACTGCCCAATGCAGAAGGCCACACATAGGACAACCAACATGAGAACTTCACTTTTACAGCCTGATTAAATCCTCATGAGAATATACTTTTCCTTTTATGATCAAAGATTTTTACATCAGATTAACCAGCTCTCTTGCTTTCCCATGTTTTTCCCTGGTTTTTGCACCTTGAAATGGGTGTGCACACTTCTCCGTCTTGATCTCCATCTTCCCCAATATTTCCAAACATATTCATCTGGGAAACATTTAAAGATCTTATTCAGGGCTTGTTTCATTGTTTTCCAATATCTGCCCTTGAAATTCAACTTCCACCACTGTCTCTCATATCTAAAGGTATGTGCTTGCAGAGGATTTCTGCTGAGAAATTTCACAGAAAGCTCTTATACTGCAGGTGAATGATGCCAGCAATTCTTGACTGAATAGCTTAGGGAACAGGACTCAGCCAAATGACAGACATGACAAGGGAAATGGGTATGCTCAAGGATAGGACATGGCAGAGATCATCTGCCAGGCCCTGGCATATTTCATATCCCATTGAAAGTACATCCATGTGTAGATTGGCAAGCATTTCCATCCACAAATTCTGAGCAGTGAAGCCTTCAGAGAGAATATTGTGGCATACCAGGCCAAGAATATTCATCCTAGTTAAATCTTGCCCTACAAGGTCCTCGGTGCCACTGAGGTCTCCATGGCAACTCCCAGCATTGTGACTCAGGTCTCCTACTGCACACTTGTATCCTAGAGCCTAAAGTCCAGCTCACAATGGTGCTCAGCCAATCACAGCCCAGTGTGGTTGCCTGGCAACCACAAGCTTGTGGATTTCTGTGAAGTGTTTCAGCCCAACTCTGCAGCTTTCCACCTCATACAACCACAGCCATTCCAATCATGCAGTATTTGAGTAGCCTCTCTATGTTGCCTCAGAATTTTTTTTACAGTTGTAATGATGAAGAAAATTTGACATATTTTGAGAAGTGGAGGGAAGTAATTGGAAAACGTTTTGGTATGTCTGAGGTCTATGGGTTCCAAACTTGACTACCACAGTCTTATAAATTTTCATACCTAGAGCCTAAAATCCCCCTCACAGTGATGTTCATCCAATCTCAGCCCAGTGTGGTTGCCTGGCAACCACAAGCCTGTGGATTTCTGTGAACAGTTTCAGCCCAACTCGGCAGCTCTCCACCTCATACAACCACAGCCATTCCAATCATGCAGTATTTGATTCACCTCTCTAAGTTGCCCCCGAATTTTCTTTGATGTTGTGGTGATCAAGCAACTTTGACATATTTTGACATGTGGAGGGAAGTAATTGGCTCTGTCTTTAGCTCTGTTTGTGGTACATGTGGTCCAAACTTGACTAGCCCAGTCTTTTCAATTTTCAAACTTAGAAAGCCAAATGTTCAGGGGAGGAAAGAAAATGCCACAATGATTTGGGTTCTGCGGAGTTTCTGGTGGCTTGGGAAGCAAACCTGCAAACCACACATGCAACCCTGCTGGATTACTGCCACCATGGTAGTATCAGTTAGCACTAAAAGCCAGCAACCAGAAGATGAGTCCCAAAATGAAAGTGAATCCTTGCAGTGCATGAATATTTGGAGTGCCTGCTTCAACTATCCAGCTTCCTCGGGGTTCACATGTCTGCAATCGCTATTTCAAGGAGGTCTGCAGCCATTCCAGCATAACCCTGAACACTAAACATGAGGTACTAGCTCAATAGCTAAACCAACATAATACTAGATAGCTTATCACCAACAGGTCTTCCCAGAATTCAAATGCAACATGGTGAAAGGGAAACCCTTAGAAACGGGATGCAAATTCCCCTTTCCCTAAAAATCCCAGGTATTTTCTCATGGCATGGAATATTTACACTGCACAACTCATGTAGTGAACCCAGGGACCTGGACCAAGTGTGTCTAGATTTCTGTTGTCCACTTTTTGGAAACAGCATCTTATGTAGTTGTTGAAAGAGGCCTTGAGATAAATTCGTAGCCCTAGTTGGAGTGGAACTCCCAAGGATCCATCAACCTCAGCCCCCAGATGGCTGTGATTATAGGCATGAGCCACAATGCCAAGCATGTTCACAGAGATTCTTACATAATTAGTGAAATCCCACGACTGGTCTATAGGTAGCTTCTGTGCTTCAGGCTTTAGGAATATGCCTCTCTTTGTTTTGGCTCCCCTTGTTCAGGTGTCCATTTCTTTTGTGATAAGCTCCAAGGCCCCAGGCAAGGGGGTGGCTGCCCTTCCTCTGGTTTATCCTTGGATGATTACGGCCCAGGTGAACAGGGTTCAAATATATTGGATCCTGTGCATTTGAAAAGCAAATGAGTAAAGATTCATGAGTTAATGTGGACATGCCAGGGAATTGAGGGGCCATGATAGAGGCAAAACTTCAGGCCGTGGGCTGAAGGCCTAGGCTTCTGTACCTCTAGCTTCTTGAATAGTGTTCACATGGGCCTGCTGAGCCATTGTGTGCTCTCAAATGTTATTTCATGGGTTTTGTCTTAATTTATTTTGTTTTTCCTTTGGTTTTTTACATGGAAGTAACAGTACCATGGTTTGAAGAAGCTGGAGTCTCTTATCTAAGAGAAATGTGAAAAAAGGGACAATTCAGCAGCCCAGAATTTCTCAAATGCCCCTGCCGTTTTTAAAAAAGTGACATAAAGTTGAGCGTGTCATGTCCATGTCTCTTTAGAAAAGATTTTACCTCCTATTTGATAGGAATTACTGTTTCTTTGAAAGGTCAACCTGCACTGAAAAAAAGATAATCCCACCTTTCCACATTCTGCTTGAAACCACATCCTTTGTTAGTTATATTTTCTTAGGCAACAACACTTGGAGATGACTACAGCAAGAGTTTCCCATTGGTGGAATTTCCATGGAGACACATGCAGTAATACTGCACAACTTCATGTGAAGTGCACTGTCCCTTGACAATGGCAAGTCTGGGCAAACCTCTAGTAACTGAAAATCTTAGAAAGCCTGAAAGTGAGTGAATGAAATTGGGCCTCTCCACATTTGGACAGGGCCTCTCCTTAAGGACACATTTGTTGAAAAAGTAATTATGAGAGACAAATGAACTCCCAAAATGGAATGGAAATTTACTTGTTTAGGCCTTGAACGCTATGGCCTGGAGCCCTGTGGTTCTAACTGGATGAGCCAAGTGTGAGCAGAGATCAAAGTAAAACACACACCATTTAGGGAACTCGATATTTAACCAGGTGTCCAGAGTAGTGGCAAACTGTACTTGTGTCAATTTGCTCAAATCCTGTCTTCACAGGAAAGTAAATTCCAGCACGACCAGTGACTAGAGGAGGATACATTGCCAAGGACTTGTAAAAAGTCCAACACTGAATTTAGCCCAACACTGCATTTAGATGAAAAGTGGCAGAGTCTGTTAGTCTTTCAAGTTTTAATAGGACAAATTTATAACATATAATAGCTGTTACATGAATACCTTCAGAGCTTTTGGAGAGATCTAAATCACTATGAGTGAGGGCTTCCCTGACTCACAAAGTTAAAAATAGTAAAACAAACAATTTGAAAAATAAATCAACCAATAAAATACAAACACTAAGTCCAAAGGATTTCTCTGATTTTAAAACCACTTATGGAATGCACATCTATTGAACAGGCTTACTCTGCATTCTGCTTTACTCCGGCCTGGTACATGAGCAAGTGTAAAAGCAAAATTCAAAATGTTATGTGACGTGACCATTTCATTGGTGAAACCATGACCCAATAGACATTTTCTCTTTTGAAACTTCGTACATTATCCATATATGTTCTCAAAGGGAAGGAATACACAGGATTTAGGCTGGTTTTTTTTCAGTATTTTCTGTTCCACCAGATTTATTTGAAGATCTCCTGTCCTGCATCCACTGCCCAATGCAGAAGGCCAAGCATAGGACAACCAACATGAGAACTTCACTTCTACAGCCTGATTAAATCCTCATGAGAATATACTTTTCCTTTCATCATCCAAGATTTTTACATCAGATTAACCAGCAATCTTGCTTTCCCATGTTTTTCCCTGGTTTTTGCACCTTGAAATGGGTGTGCACTCTTCTCAGTCTTGATCTCCATCTTCCCCAATATTTCCAAACATATTCATCTGGGAAACATTTAAAGATCTTATTCAGGGCTTGTTTCATTGTTTTCCAATATCTGCCCTTGAAATTCAACTTCCACCACTGTCTCTCATATCCAAAGGTATGTGCTTGCAGAGGATTTCTGCTGAGAAATTTCACAGAAAGCTCTTATACTGCAGGTGAATGATGCCAGCAAGTCTTGACTGAATAGCTTAGGGAACAGGACTCAGCCAAATGACAGACATCACAAGGGAAATGGGTATGCTCAAGGATAGGACATGGCAGAGATCATCTGCCAGGCCCTGGCATATTTCATATCCCATTGAAAGTACATCCATGTGTAGATTGGCAAGCATTTCCATCCACAAATTCTGAGCAGTGAAGCCTTCAGAGAGAATATTGTGGCATACCAGGCCAAGAATATTCATCCTAGTTAAGTCTTGCCCTACAAGGTCCTCTGTGCCACTGAGGTCTCCATGGCAACGCCCAGCATTGTGACTCAGGTCTCCTACTGCACACTTGTATCCTAGAGGGTAAAGTCCAGCTCACAATGGTGCTCAGCCAATCACAGCCCAGTGTGGTTGCCTGGCAACCACAAGCTTGTGGATTTCTGTGAAGTGTTTCAGCCCAACTCTGCAGCTTTCCACCTCATACAGCCACAGCCATTCCAATCATGCAGTATTTGATTAGCCTCTCTATGTTGCCTCAGAATTTTTTTTACAGTTGTAATGATCAAGAAAATTTGACATATTTTGAGATGTGGAGGGAAGTAATTGGAAAACGTTTTGGTATGTCTGAGGTCTATGGGTTAAAAACTTGACTACCACAGTCTTATAAATTTTCACACCTAGAGCCTAAAATCCCCCTCACAGTGATGTTCATCCAATCTCAGCCCAGTGTGGTTGCCTGGCAACCAAAAGCCTGTGGATTTCTGTGAACAGTTTCAGCCCAACTCGGCAGCTCTCCACCTCATACAACCACAGCCATTCCAATCATGCAGTATTTGATTCACCTCTCTAAGTTGCCCCCGAATTTTCTTTGATGTTGTGGTGATCAACCAAATTTGACATATTTTGACATGTGGAGGGAAGTAATTGGCTCTGTCTTTAGCTCTGTTGGTGGTACATGTGGTCCAAACTTGACTAGCCCAGTCTATTCAATTTTCAAACTTAGAAAGCCAAATGTTCAGGGGAGGAAAGAAAATGCCACAATGATTTGGATTCTGCAGAGTTTCTGGTGGCTTGGGAAGCAAACCTGCAAACCACACATGCAATCCCTGCTGGATTACTGCCACCGTGGTAGTGTCAGTTAGCACTAAAAGCCAGCAACCAGAAGATGAGTCCCAAAATGAAAGTGAATCCTTGCAGTGCATGAATATTTGGAGTGCCTGCTTCAACTATCCAGCTTCCTCGGGGTTCACATGTCTGCAATCGCTATTTCAAGGAGGTCTGCAGCCATTCCAGCATAACCCTGAACACGAAACATGAGGTACTAGCTCAATACCTAAACCCACATAATACTAGATAGCTTATCACCAACAGGTCTTCCCAGAATTCAAATGCAACATGGTGAAAGGGAAACCCTTAGAAATGGGATGCAAATGCCCCTTTCCCTAAAAATCCCAGGTATTTTCTCATGGCATGGAATATTTACACTGCACAACTCATGTAGTGAACCCATGGACCTGGACCAAGTGTGTCTAGTTTTCTGTTGTCCTCTTTTTGGAAACAGAATCTTATCTAGTTGTTGAAAGAGGCCTTGAGATAAATTCGTAGCCCTAGTTGGAGTGCAACTACCAAGGATCCATCAACCTCAGCCCCCAGATGGCTGTGATTATAGGCATGAGCCACAATGCCAAGCATGTTCATAGAGATTCTTACATAATTGGTGAAATCCCACTACTGGTCTATAGGTAGCTTCTGTGCTTCAGGCTTTAGGAATATGCCTCTCTTGTTTTGGCTCCCCTTGTTCAGGTGTCCATTTCTATTGTGATAAGCTCCAAGGCCCCAGGCAAGGGGGTGGCCGCCCTTCCTCTGGTGTGTCCTTGGATGATTATGGCCCAGGTGAACAGGGTTCAAATATATTGGATCCTGTGCATTTGAAAAGGAAATGAGTAAAGATTCATGAGTTAATGTGGACATGCCAGGGAATTGAGGGGCCATGATAGAGGCAAAACTTCAGGCCATGGGCTGAAGGCTGAGGCTTCTGTACCTCTAGCTTCTTGAATAGTGTTCACATGGGCCTGCTGAGCAATTGTGTGCTCTCAAATGTGATTCCATGGGTTTTGTCTTAATTTATTTTGTTTTTTCCTTTGGTTTTTTACATGGAAGTAACAGTACCATGGTTTGAAGAAGCTGGAGTCTCTTATCTAAGAGAAATGTGAAAAAAGGGACAATTCAGCAGCCCAGAATTTCTCAAATGCCCCTGCCGTTTTTAAAAAAGTGACATAAAGTTGAGCGTGTCATGTCCATGTCTCTTTACAAAATATTTTACCTCCTATTTGATAGGAATTACTGTTTCTTTGAAAGGTCAACCTGCATTGAAAAAAAGATAATCCCACCTTTCCTCATTCTGCTTGAAACCACATCCTTTGTTAGTTATATTTTCTTACGCAGAAACACTTGGAGATGACTACAGCAAGAGTTTCCCATTGGTGGAATTTCCATGGAGACACATGCAGTAATACTGCACAACTTCATGTGAAGTGCACTGTCCCTTGACAATGGCAAGTCTGGGCAAACCTCTAGTAACTGAAAATCTTAGAAAGCCTGAAAGTGAGTGAATGAAATTGGGCCTCTCCACATTTGGACAGGGCCTCTCCGTAAGCACACATTTGTGGAAAAAGTAATTATGCGAGACGAATGAACACCCAAAACGGAATGGAAAATTTCTTGTTTAGGCCTGGAACGCTATGGCCTGGAGCCCAGTGGTTCTATCTGGATGAGCAAAGTGTGAGCAGAGATCAAAATAAAACACACACCATTTAGGGAACTGGATACTTAACCAGGTGTGCAGAGTAGTGGCAAACTGTACTTGTGTCAATTTGCTCAAATCCTGTCTTCACAAGAAAGTAAATTCCAGCACGACCAGTGACTAGAGGAGGACACATTTCAAAGGACTTGTAAAAAGTCCAACACTGAATTTAGCCCAACACTGAATTTAGATGAAAAGTGGCAGAGTCTGTTAGTCTTTCAAGTTTTAATAGGAGAAACTTATAACATTTAATAGCTGTTACATGAATACCTTCAGAGCTTTTGGAGAGGTCTAAATCACTATGAGTGAGGGCTTCCCTGACTCACAAAGTTAAAAATAGTAAAACAAACAATTTGAAAAATAAATCAACCAATAAACTACAAACACTAAGTCCAAAGGGTTTCTCTGGTTTTAAAACCACTTATGGAATGCACATCTATTGAACAGGCTTACTCTGCATTCTGCTTTATTCAGGCCTGGTACATGAGCAAGTGTGAAAGCAAAATTCAAAATGTTATGTGAAGTGACCATTTCATTGGTGAAACCATGACCCAATAGACATTTTCTCTTTTGAAACTTCGTACATTATCCATATATGTTCTCAAAGGGAAGGAATACACAGGATTTAGGCTGATTTTTTTCAGTATTTTGTGTTCCACCAGATTTATTTGAAGATCTCCTGTCCTGCATCCACTGCCCAATGCAGAAGGCCACACATAGGACAACCAACATGAGAACTTCACTTCTACAGCCTGATTAAATCCTCATGAGAATATACTTTTCCTTTCATCATCAAAGATTTTTACATCAGATTAACCAGCTCTCTTGCTTTCCCATGTTTTTCCCTGGTTTTTGTACCTTGAAATGGGTGTGCACTCTTCTCAGTCTTGATCTCCATCTTCCCCAATATTTCCAAACATATTCATGTGGGAAACATGTAAAGATCTTATTCAGGGCTTGTTTCATTGTTTTCCAAAATCTGCCCTTGAAATTCAACTTCCACCACTGTCTCTCATATCCAAAGGTATATGCTTGCAGAGGATTTCTGCTGAGAAATTTCACAGAAAGCTTTTATACTGCAGGTGAATGATGCCAGCAAGTCTTGACTGAATAGCTTAGGGACAGGACTCAGCCAAATGACAGACATGACAAGGGAAATGGGTATGCTCAAGGATAGGACATGGCAGAGATCATCTGCCAGGCCCTGGCATATTTCATATCCCATTGAAAGTACATCCATGTGTAGATTGGCAAGCATTTCCATCCACAAATTCTGAGCAGTGAAGCCTTCAGAGAGAATATTGTGGCATACCAGGCCAAGAATATTCATCCTAGTTAAATCTTGCCCTACAAGGTCCTCGGTGCCACTGAGGTCTCCATGGCAACTCCCAGCATTGTGACTCAGGTCTCCTACTGCACACTTGTATCCTAGAGCCTAAAGTCCAGCTCACAATGGTGCTCAGCCAATCACAGCCCAGTGTGGTTGCCTGGCAACCACAAGCTTGTGGATTTCTGTGAAGTGTTTCAGCCCAACTCTGCAGCTTTCCACCTCATACAACCACAGCCATTCCAATCATGCAGTATTTGAGTAGCCTCTCTATGTTGCCTCAGAATTTTTTTTACAGTTGTAATGATGAAGAAAATTTGACATATTTTGAGAAGTGGAGGGAAGTAATTGGAAAACGTTTTGGTATGTCTGAGGTCTATGGGTTCCAAACTTGACTACCACAGTCTTATAAATTTTCATACCTAGAGCCTAAAATCCCCCTCACAGTGATGTTCATCCAATCTCAGCCCAGTGTGGTTGCCTGGCAACCACAAGCCTGTGGATTTCTGTGAACAGTTTCAGCCCAACTCGGCAGCTCTCCACCTCATACAACCACAGCCATTCCAATCATGCAGTATTTGATTCACCTCTCTAAGTTGCCCCCGAATTTTCTTTGATGTTGTGGTGATCAAGCAACTTTGACATATTTTGACATGTGGAGGGAAGTAATTGGCTCTGTCTTTAGCTCTGTTTGTGGTACATGTGGTCCAAACTTGACTAGCCCAGTCTTTTCAATTTTCAAACTTAGAAAGCCAAATGTTCAGGGGAGGAAAGAAAATGCCACAATGATTTGGGTTCTGCGGAGTTTCTGGTGGCTTGGGAAGCAAACCTGCAAACCACACATGCAACCCTGCTGGATTACTGCCACCATGGTAGTATCAGTTAGCACTAAAAGCCAGCAACCAGAAGATGAGTCCCAAAATGAAAGTGAATCCTTGCAGTGCATGAATATTTGGAGTGCCTGCTTCAACTATCCAGCTTCCTCGGGGTTCACATGTCTGCAATCGCTATTTCAAGGAGGTCTGCAGCCATTCCAGCATAACCCTGAACACTAAACATGAGGTACTAGCTCAATAGCTAAACCAACATAATACTAGATAGCTTATCACCAACAGGTCTTCCCAGAATTCAAATGCAACATGGTGAAAGGGAAACCCTTAGAAACGGGATGCAAATTCCCCTTTCCCTAAAAATCCCAGGTATTTTCTCATGGCATGGAATATTTACACTGCACAACTCATGTAGTGAACCCAGGGACCTGGACCAAGTGTGTCTAGATTTCTGTTGTCCACTTTTTGGAAACAGCATCTTATGTAGTTGTTGAAAGAGGCCTTGAGATAAATTCGTAGCCCTAGTTGGAGTGGAACTCCCAAGGATCCATCAACCTCAGCCCCCAGATGGCTGTGATTATAGGCATGAGCCACAATGCCAAGCATGTTCACAGAGATTCTTACATAATTAGTGAAATCCCACGACTGGTCTATAGGTAGCTTCTGTGCTTCAGGCTTTAGGAATATGCCTCTCTTTGTTTTGGCTCCCCTTGTTCAGGTGTCCATTTCTTTTGTGATAAGCTCCAAGGCCCCAGGCAAGGGGGTGGCTGCCCTTCCTCTGGTTTATCCTTGGATGATTACGGCCCAGGTGAACAGGGTTCAAATATATTGGATCCTGTGCATTTGAAAAGCAAATGAGTAAAGATTCATGAGTTAATGTGGACATGCCAGGGAATTGAGGGGCCATGATAGAGGCAAAACTTCAGGCCGTGGGCTGAAGGCCTAGGCTTCTGTACCTCTAGCTTCTTGAATAGTGTTCACATGGGCCTGCTGAGCCATTGTGTGCTCTCAAATGTTATTTCATGGGTTTTGTCTTAATTTATTTTGTTTTTCCTTTGGTTTTTTACATGGAAGTAACAGTACCATGGTTTGAAGAAGCTGGAGTCTCTTATCTAAGAGAAATGTGAAAAAAGGGACAATTCAGCAGCCCAGAATTTCTCAAATGCCCCTGCCGTTTTTAAAAAAGTGACATAAAGTTGAGCGTGTCATGTCCATGTCTCTTTAGAAAAGATTTTACCTCCTATTTGATAGGAATTACTGTTTCTTTGAAAGGTCAACCTGCACTGAAAAAAAGATAATCCCACCTTTCCACATTCTGCTTGAAACCACATCCTTTGTTAGTTATATTTTCTTAGGCAACAACACTTGGAGATGACTACAGCAAGAGTTTCCCATTGGTGGAATTTCCATGGAGACACATGCAGTAATACTGCACAACTTCATGTGAAGTGCACTGTCCCTTGACAATGGCAAGTCTGGGCAAACCTCTAGTAACTGAAAATCTTAGAAAGCCTGAAAGTGAGTGAATGAAATTGGGCCTCTCCACATTTGGACAGGGCCTCTCCTTAAGGACACATTTGTTGAAAAAGTAATTATGAGAGACAAATGAACTCCCAAAATGGAATGGAAATTTACTTGTTTAGGCCTTGAACGCTATGGCCTGGAGCCCTGTGGTTCTAACTGGATGAGCCAAGTGTGAGCAGAGATCAAAGTAAAACACACACCATTTAGGGAACTCGATATTTAACCAGGTGTCCAGAGTAGTGGCAAACTGTACTTGTGTCAATTTGCTCAAATCCTGTCTTCACAGGAAAGTAAATTCCAGCACGACCAGTGACTAGAGGAGGATACATTGCCAAGGACTTGTAAAAAGTCCAACACTGAATTTAGCCCAACACTGCATTTAGATGAAAAGTGGCAGAGTCTGTTAGTCTTTCAAGTTTTAATAGGACAAATTTATAACATATAATAGCTGTTACATGAATACCTTCAGAGCTTTTGGAGAGATCTAAATCACTATGAGTGAGGGCTTCCCTGACTCACAAAGTTAAAAATAGTAAAACAAACAATTTGAAAAATAAATCAACCAATAAAATACAAACACTAAGTCCAAAGGATTTCTCTGATTTTAAAACCACTTATGGAATGCACATCTATTGAACAGGCTTACTCTGCATTCTGCTTTACTCCGGCCTGGTACATGAGCAAGTGTAAAAGCAAAATTCAAAATGTTATGTGACGTGACCATTTCATTGGTGAAACCATGACCCAATAGACATTTTCTCTTTTGAAACTTCGTACATTATCCATATATGTTCTCAAAGGGAAGGAATACACAGGATTTAGGCTGGTTTTTTTTCAGTATTTTCTGTTCCACCAGATTTATTTGAAGATCTCCTGTCCTGCATCCACTGCCCAATGCAGAAGGCCAAGCATAGGACAACCAACATGAGAACTTCACTTCTACAGCCTGATTAAATCCTCATGAGAATATACTTTTCCTTTCATCATCCAAGATTTTTACATCAGATTAACCAGCAATCTTGCTTTCCCATGTTTTTCCCTGGTTTTTGCACCTTGAAATTGGTGTGCACTCTTCTCAGTCTTGATCTCCATCTTCCCCAATATTTCCAAACATATTCATCTGGGAAACATTTAAAGATCTTATTCAGGGCTTGTTTCATTGTTTTCCAATATCTGCCCTTGAAATTCAACTTCCACCACTGTCTCTCATATCCAAAGGTATGTGCTTGCAGAGGATTTCTGCTGAGAAATTTCACAGAAAGCTCTTATACTGCAGGTGAATGATGCCAGCAAGTCTTGACTGAATAGCTTAGGGAACAGGACTCAGCCAAATGACAGACATCACAAGGGAAATGGGTATGCTCAAGGATAGGACATGGCAGAGATCATCTGCCAGGCCCTGGCATATTTCATATCCCATTGAAAGTACATCCATGTGTAGATTGGCAAGCATTTCCATCCACAAATTCTGAGCAGTGAAGCCTTCAGAGAGAATATTGTGGCATACCAGGCCAAGAATATTCATCCTAGTTAAGTCTTGCCCTACAAGGTCCTCTGTGCCACTGAGGTCTCCATGGCAACGCCCAGCATTGTGACTCAGGTCTCCTACTGCACACTTGTATCCTAGAGGGTAAAGTCCAGCTCACAATGGTGCTCAGCCAATCACAGCCCAGTGTGGTTGCCTGGCAACCACAAGCTTGTGGATTTCTGTGAAGTGTTTCAGCCCAACTCTGCAGCTTTCCACCTCATACAGCCACAGCCATTCCAATCATGCAGTATTTGATTAGCCTCTCTATGTTGCCTCAGAATTTTTTTTACAGTTGTAATGATCAAGAAAATTTGACATATTTTGAGATGTGGAGGGAAGTAATTGGAAAACGTTTTGGTATGTCTGAGGTCTATGGGTTAAAAACTTGACTACCACAGTCTTATAAATTTTCACACCTAGAGCCTAAAATCCCCCTCACAGTGATGTTCATCCAATCTCAGCCCAGTGTGGTTGCCTGGCAACCAAAAGCCTGTGGATTTCTGTGAACAGTTTCAGCCCAACTCGGCAGCTCTCCACCTCATACAACCACAGCCATTCCAATCATGCAGTATTTGATTCACCTCTCTAAGTTGCCCCCGAATTTTCTTTGATGTTGTGGTGATCAACCAAATTTGACATATTTTGACATGTGGAGGGAAGTAATTGGCTCTGTCTTTAGCTCTGTTGGTGGTACATGTGGTCCAAACTTGACTAGCCCAGTCTATTCAATTTTCAAACTTAGAAAGCCAAATGTTCAGGGGAGGAAAGAAAATGCCACAATGATTTGGATTCTGCAGAGTTTCTGGTGGCTTGGGAAGCAAACCTGCAAACCACACATGCAATCCCTGCTGGATTACTGCCACCGTGGTAGTGTCAGTTAGCACTAAAAGCCAGCAACCAGAAGATGAGTCCCAAAATGAAAGTGAATCCTTGCAGTGCATGAATATTTGGAGTGCCTGCTTCAACTATCCAGCTTCCTCGGGGTTCACATGTCTGCAATCGCTATTTCAAGGAGGTCTGCAGCCATTCCAGCATAACCCTGAACACGAAACATGAGGTACTAGCTCAATACCTAAACCCACATAATACTAGATAGCTTATCACCAACAGGTCTTCCCAGAATTCAAATGCAACATGGTGAAAGGGAAACCCTTAGAAATGGGATGCAAATGCCCCTTTCCCTAAAAATCCCAGGTATTTTCTCATGGCATGGAATATTTACACTGCACAACTCATGTAGTGAACCCATGGACCTGGACCAAGTGTGTCTAGTTTTCTGTTGTCCTCTTTTTGGAAACAGAATCTTATCTAGTTGTTGAAAGAGGCCTTGAGATAAATTCGTAGCCCTAGTTGGAGTGCAACTACCAAGGATCCATCAACCTCAGCCCCCAGATGGCTGTGATTATAGGCATGAGCCACAATGCCAAGCATGTTCATAGAGATTCTTACATAATTGGTGAAATCCCACTACTGGTCTATAGGTAGCTTCTGTGCTTCAGGCTTTAGGAATATGCCTCTCTTGTTTTGGCTCCCCTTGTTCAGGTGTCCATTTCTATTGTGATAAGCTCCAAGGCCCCAGGCAAGGGGGTGGCCGCCCTTCCTCTGGTGTGTCCTTGGATGATTATGGCCCAGGTGAACAGGGTTCAAATATATTGGATCCTGTGCATTTGAAAAGGAAATGAGTAAAGATTCATGAGTTAATGTGGACATGCCAGGGAATTGAGGGGCCATGATAGAGGCAAAACTTCAGGCCATGGGCTGAAGGCTGAGGCTTCTGTACCTCTAGCTTCTTGAATAGTGTTCACATGGGCCTGCTGAGCAATTGTGTGCTCTCAAATGTGATTTCATGGGTTTTGTCTTAATTTATTTTGTTTTTTCCTTTGGTTTTTTACATGGAAGTAACAGTACCATGGTTTGAAGAAGCTGGAGTCTCTTATCTAAGAGAAATGTGAAAAAAGGGACAATTCAGCAGCCCAGAATTTCTCAAATGCCCCTGCCGTTTTTAAAAAAGTGACATAAAGTTGAGCGTGTCATGTCCATGTCTCTTTACAAAATATTTTACCTCCTATTTGATAGGAATTACTGTTTCTTTGAAAGGTCAACCTGCATTGAAAAAAAGATAATCCCACCTTTCCTCATTCTGCTTGAAACCACATCCTTTGTTAGTTATATTTTCTTACGCAGAAACACTTGGAGATGACTACAGCAAGAGTTTCCCATTGGTGGAATTTCCATGGAGACACATGCAGTAATACTGCACAACTTCAAGTGAAGTGCACTGTCCCTTGACAATGGCAAGTCTGGGCAAACCTCTAGTAACTGAAAATCTTAGAAAGCCTGAAAGTGAGTGAATGAAATTGGGCCTCTCCACATTTGGACAGGGCCTCTCCGTAAGCACACATTTGTGGAAAAAGTAATTATGCGAGACGAATGAACACCCAAAACGGAATGGAAAATTTCTTGTTTAGGCCTGGAACGCTATGGCCTGGAGCCCAGTGGTTCTATCTGGATGAGCAAAGTGTGAGCAGAGATCAAAATAAAACACACACCATTTAGGGAACTGGATACTTAACCAGGTGTGCAGAGTAGTGGCAAACTGTACTTGTGTCAATTTGCTCAAATCCTGTCTTCACAAGAAAGTAAATTCCAGCACGACCAGTGACTAGAGGAGGACACATTTCAAAGGACTTGTAAAAAGTCCAACACTGAATTTAGCCCAACACTGAATTTAGATGAAAAGTGGCAGAGTCTGTTAGTCTTTCAAGTTTTAATAGGAGAAACTTATAACATTTAATAGCTGTTACATGAATACCTTCAGAGCTTTTGGAGAGGTCTAAATCACTATGAGTGAGGGCTTCCCTGACTCACAAAGTTAAAAATAGTAAAACAAACAATTTGAAAAATAAATCAACCAATAAACTACAAACACTAAGTCCAAAGGGTTTCTCTGGTTTTAAAACCACTTATGGAATGCACATCTATTGAACAGGCTTACTCTGCATTCTGCTTTATTCAGGCCTGGTACATGAGCAAGTGTGAAAGCAAAATTCAAAATGTTATGTGAAGTGACCATTTCATTGGTGAAACCATGACCCAATAGACATTTTCTCTTTTGAAACTTCGTACATTATCCATATATGTTCTCAAAGGGAAGGAATACACAGGATTTAGGCTGATTTTTTTCAGTATTTTGTGTTCCACCAGATTTATTTGAAGATCTCCTGTCCTGCATCCACTGCCCAATGCAGAAGGCCACACATAGGACAACCAACATGAGAACTTCACTTCTACAGCCTGATTAAATCCTCATGAGAATATACTTTTCCTTTCATCATCAAAGATTTTTACATCAGATTAACCAGCTCTCTTGCTTTCCCATGTTTTTCCCTGGTTTTTGTACCTTGAAATGGGTGTGCACTCTTCTCAGTCTTGATCTCCATCTTCCCCAATATTTCCAAACATATTCATGTGGGAAACATGTAAAGATCTTATTCAGGGCTTGTTTCATTGTTTTCCAAAATCTGCCCTTGAAATTCAACTTCCACCACTGTCTCTCATATCCAAAGGTATATGCTTGCAGAGGATTTCTGCTGAGAAATTTCACAGAAAGCTTTTATACTGCAGGTGAATGATGCCAGCAAGTCTTGACTGAATAGCTTAGGGACAGGACTCAGCCAAATGACAGACATGACAAGGGAAATGGGTATGCTCAAGGATAGGACATGGCAGAGATCATCTGCCAGGCCCTGGCATATTTCATATCCCATTGAAAGTACATCCATGTGTAGATTGGCAAGCATTTCCATCCACAAATTCTGAGCAGTGAAGCCTTCAGAGAGAATATTGTGGCATACCAGGCCAAGAATATTCATCCTAGTTAAATCTTGCCCTACAAGGTCCTCTGTGCCACTGAGGTCTCCATGGCAACGCCCAGCATTGTGACTCAGGTCTCTTACTGCACACTTGTATCCTAGATCCTAAAGTCCAGCTCACAATGGTGCTCAGCCAATCACAGCCCAGTGTGGTTGCCTGGCAACCACAAGCTTGTGGATTTCTGTGAAGTGTTTCAGCCCAACTCTGCAGCTTTCCACCTCATACAGCCACAGCCATTCCAATCATGCAGTATTTGATTAGCCTCTCTATGTTGCCTCAGAATTTTTTTTTACAGTTGTAATGATCAAGAAAATTTGACATATTTTGAGAAGTGGAGGGAAGTAATTGGAAAACCTTTTGGTATGTCTGAGGTCTATGGGTTCCAAACTTGACTACCACAGTCTTATAAATTTTCACACCTAGAGCCTAAAATCCCCCTCACAGTGATGTTCATCCAATCTCAGCCCACTGTGGTTGCCTGGCAACCACAAGCCTGTGGATTTCTTTGAACAGTTTCAGCCCAACTCGGCAGCTCTCCACCTCATACAACCACAGCCATTCCAATCATGCAGTATTTGATTCACCTCTCTAAGTTGCCCCCGAATTTTCTTTGATGTTGTGGTGATCAAGCAAATTTGACATATTTTGACATGTGGAGGGAAGTAATTGGCTCTGTCTTTAGCTCTGTTTGTGGTACATGTGGTCCAAACTTGACTAGCCCAGTCTATTCAATTTTCAAACTTAGAAAGCCAAATGTTCAGGGGAGGAAAGAAAATGCCAAAATGATTTGGATTCTGCGGAGTTTCTGGTGGCTTGGGAAGCAAACCTGCAAACCACACATGCAATCCCTGCTGGATTACTGCCACCGTGGTAGTGTCAGTTAGCATTAAAAGCCAGCAAGCAGAAGATGAGTCCCAAAATGAAAGTGAATCCTTGCAGTGCATGAATATTTGGAGTGCCTGCTTCAACTATCCAGCTTCCTCGGGGTTCACATGTCTGCAATCGCTATTTCAAGGAGGTCTGCAGCCATTCCAGCATAACCCTGAACACTAAACATGAGGTACTAGCTCAATACCTAAACCCACATAATACTAGATAGCTTATCACCAACAGGTCTTCCCAGAATTCAAATGCAACATGGCGAAAGGGAAACCCTTAGAAATGGGATGCAAATGCCCCTTTCCCTAAAAATCCCAGGTATTTTCTCATGGCATGGAATATTTACACTGCACAACTCATGTAGTAAACCCAGGGACCTGGACCAAGTGTGTCTAGTTTTCTGTTGTCCTCTTTTTGGAAACAGAATCTTATGTAGTTGTTGAAAGAGGCCTTGAGATAAATTCGTAGCCCTAGTTGGAGTGGAACTCCCAAGGATCCATCAACCTCAGCCCCCAGATGCCTGGGATTATAGGCATGAGCCACAATGCCAAGCATGTTCACAGGGATTCTTACATAATTAGTGAAATTCTACTACTGGTCTATAGGTAGCTTCTGTGCTTCAGGCTTTAGGAATATGCCTCTCTTTGTTTTGGCTCCCCTTGTTCAGGTGTCCATTTCTATTGTGATATGCTCCAAAGCCTCAGGCAAGGGGGTGCTGCCCTTCCTCTGGTGTGTCCTTGGATGATTACAGCCCAGGTGAACAGGGTTCAAATATATTGGATCCTGTGCATTTGAAAAGGAAATGAGTAAAGATTCATGAGTTAATGTGGACATGCCAGGGAATTGAGGGGCCATGATAGAGGCAAAACTTCAGGCCATGGGCTGAAGGCTGAGGCTTCTGTACCTCAAGCTTCTTGAATAGTGTTCACAAGGGCCTGCTGAGCAATTGTGTGCTCTCAAATGTTATTTCATGGGTTTTGTCTTAATTTATTTTGTTTTTTCCTTTGGTTTTTTACATGGAAGTAACAGTACAATGGTTTGAAGAAGCTGGAGTCTCTTATCTAAGAGAAATGTGAAAAAAGGGACAATTCAGCAGCCCAGAATTTCTCAAATGCCCCTGCCGTTTTTAAAAAAGTGACATAAAGTTGAGCGTGTCATGTCCATGTCTCTTTACAAAAGATTTTACCTCCTATTTAATAGGAATTACTATTTCTTTGAAAGGTCAACCTGCACTGAAAAAAAGATAATCCCACCTTTCCTCATTCTGCTTGAAACCACATCCTTTGTTAGTTATATTTTCTTACGCAACAACACTTGGAGATGACTACAGCAAGAGTTTCCCATTGGTGGAATTTCCATGGAGACACATGCAGTAATACTGCACAACTTCATGTGAAGTGCACTGTCCCTTGACAATGGCAAGTCTGGGCAAACCTCTAGTAACTGAAAATCTTAGAAAGTCTGAAAGTGAGTGAGTGAAAATGGGCCTCTCCACATTTGCACAGGGCCTCTCCTTAAGCACACATTTGTGGAAAAAGTAATTATGCGAGACGAATGAACACCCAAAACGGAATGGAAATTTTCTTGTTTAGGCCTGGAACGCTATGGCCTGGAGCCCAGTGGTTCTATCTGGATGAGCAAAGTATGAGCAGAGATCAAAATAAAACACACACCATTTAGGGAACTGGATACTTAACCAGGTGTGCAGAGTAGTGGCAAACTGTACTTGTGTGAATTTGCTCAAATCCTGTCTTCACAAGAAAGTAAATTCCAGCATGACCAGTGACTAGAGGAGGACACATTTCAAAGGACTTGTAAAAAGTCCAACACTGAATTTAGCCCAACACTGAATTTAGATGAAAAGTGGCAGAGTCTGTTAGTCTTTCAAGTTTTAATAGGAGAAACTTATAACATGTAATAGCTGTTACATGAATACCTTCAGAGCTTTTGGAGAGGTCTAAATCACTATGAGTGAGGGCTTCCCTGACTTACAAAGTTAAAAATAGTAAAACAAACAATTTGAAAAATAAATCAACCAATAAAATACAAACCCTAAGTCCAAAGGGTTTCTCTGGTTTTAAAACCACTTATGGAATGCACATCTATTGAACAGGCTTACTCTGCATTCTGCTTTATTCAGGCCTGGTACATGAGCAAGTGTGAAAGCAAAATTCAAAATGTTATGTGAAGTGACCATTTCATTGGTGAAACCATGACCCAATAGACATTTTCTCTTTTTAAACTTCGTACATTATCCATATATGTTCTCAACGGGAAGGAATACACAGGATTTATGCTGATTTTTTTCAGTATTTTGTGTTCCACCAGATTTATTTGAAGATCTCCTGTCCTGCATCCACTGCCCAATGCAGAAGGCCACACATAGGACAACCAACATGAGAACTTCACTTCTACAGCCTGATTAAATCCTCATGAGAATATACATTTCCTTTCATCATCAAAGATTTTTACATCAGATTAACCAGCTCTCTTGCTTTCCCATGTTTTTCCTGGTTTTTGTACCTTGAAATGGGTGTGCACTCTTCTCAGTCTTGATCTCCATCTTCCCCAACATTTCCAAACATATTCATCTGGGAAACATGTAAAGATCTTGTTCAGGGCTTGTTTCATTGTTTTCCAATATCTGCCCTTGAAATTCAACTTCCACCACTGTCTCTCATATCCAAAGCTATGTGCTTGCAGAGGATTTCTGCTGAGAAATTTCACAGAAAGCTTTTATACTGCAGGTGAATGATGCCAGCAAGTCTTGACTGAATAGCTTAGGGAACAGGACTCAGCCAAATGACAGACATGACAAGGGAAATGGGTATGCTCAAGGATAGGACATGGCAGAGATCATCTGCCAGGCCTTGGCATATTACATATCCCATTGAAAGTACATCCATGTGTAGATTGGCAAGCATTTCCATCCACAAATTCTGAGCAGTGAAGCCTTCAGAGAGAATATTGTGGCATACCAGGCCAAGAATATTCACCCTAGTTAAATCTTGCCCTACAAGGTCCTCTGTGCCACTGAGGTCTCCATGGCAACGCCCAGCATTGTGACTCAGGTCTCCTACTGCACGCTTGTATCCTAGAGCCTAAAGTCCAGCTCACAATGGTGCTCAGCCAATCACAGCCCAGTGTGGTTGCCTGGCAACCACAAGCTTGTGGATTTCTGTGAAGTGTTTCAGCCCAACTCTGCAGCTTTCGACCTCATACAGCCACAGCCATTCCAATCATGCAGTATTTGATTAGCCTCTCTATGTTGCCTCAGAATTTTTTTTACAGTTGTAATGATCAAGAATATTTGACATATTTTGAGAAGTGGAGGGAAGTAATTGGAAAACGTTTTGGTATGTCTGAGGTCTATGGGTTCCAAACTTGACTACCACAGTCTTATAAATTTTCACACCTAGAGCCTAAAATCCCCCTCACAGTGATGTTCATCCAATCTCAGCCCAGTGTGGTTGCCTGGCAACCACAAGCCTGTGGATTTCTGTGAACAGTTTCAGCCCAACTCGGCAGCTCTCCACCTCATACAACCACAGCCATTCCAATCATGCAGTATTTGATTCACCTCTCTAAGTTGCCCCCGAATTTTCTTTGATGTTGTGGTGATCAAGCAAATGTGACATATTTTGACATGTGGAGGGAAGTAATTGGCTCTGTCTTTAGCTCTGTTGGTGGTACATGTGGTCCAAACTTGACTAGCCCAGTCTATTCAATTTTCAAACTTAGAAAGCCAAATGTTCAGGGGAGGAAAGAAAATGTCACAATGATTTGGATATTGCGGAGTTTCTGGTGGCTTGGGAAGCAACCCTGCAAACCACACATGCGATCCCTGCTGGATTACTGCCACCATGGTAGTATCAGTTACCACTAAAAGCCAGCAACCAGAAGATGAGTCCCAAAATGAAAGTGAATCCTTGCAGTGCATGAATATTTGGAGTGCCTGCTTCAACTATCCAACTTCCTCGGGGTTCACATGTCTGCAATCGCTATTTCAAGGAGGTCTGCAGCCATTCCAGCATAACCCTGAACACTAAACATGAGGTACTAGCTCAATACCTAAACCCACATAATACTAGATAGCTTATCACCAACAGGTCTTCCCAGAATTCAAATGCAACATGGCGAAAGGGAAACCCTTAGAAATGGGATGCAAATGCCCCTTTCCCTAAAAATCCCAGGTATTTTCTCATGGCATGGAATATTTACACTGCACAACTCATGTAGTAAACCCAGGGACCTGGACCAAGTGTGTCTAGTTTTCTGTTGTCCTCTTTTTGGAAACAGAATCTTATGTAGTTGTTGAAAGAGGCCTTGAGATAAATTCGTAGCCCTAGTTGGAGTGGAACTCCCAAGGATCCATCAACCTCAGCCCCCAGATGCCTGGGATTATAGGCATGAGCCACAATGCCAAGCATGTTCACAAGGATTCTTACATAATTAGTGAAATCCTACTACTGGTCTATAGGTAGCTCCTGTGCTTCAGGCTTTAGGAATATGCCTCTCTTTGTTTTGGCTCCCCTTGTTCAGGTGTCCATTTCTATTGTGATATGCTCCAAGGCCTCAGGCAAGGGGGTGCTGCCCTTCCTCTGGTGTGTCCTTGGATGATTACAGCCCAGGTGAACAGGGTTCAAATATATTGGATCCTGTGCATTTGAAAAGGAAATGAGTAAAGATTCATGAGTTAATGTGGACATGCCAGGGAATTGAGGGGCCATTATAGAGGCAAAACTTCAGGCCATGGGCTGAAGGCTGAGGCTTCTGTACCTCAAGCTTCTTGAATAGTGTTCACAAGGGCCTGCTGAGCAATTGTGTGCTCTCAAATGTTATTTCATGGGTTTTGTCTTAATTTATTTTGTTTTTTCCTTTGGTTTTTTACATGGAAGTAACAGTACCATGGTTTGAAGAAGCTTGAGTCTCTTATCTAAGAGAAATGTGAAAAAAGGGACAATTCAGCAGCCCAGAATTTCTCAAATGCCCCTGCCGTTTTTAAAAAAGTGACATAAAGTTGAGCGTGTCATGTCCATGTCTCTTTACAAAAGATTTTACCTCCTATTTGATAGGAATTACTATTTCTTTGAAAGGTCAACCTGCACTGAAAAAAAGATAATCCCACCTTTCCTCATTCTGCTTGAAACCACATCCTTTGTTAGTTATATTTTCTTACGCAACAACACTTGGAGATGACTACAGCAAGAGTTTCACATTGGTGGAATTTCCATGGAGACACATGCAGTAATACTGCACAACTTCATGTGAAGTGCACTGTCCCTTGACAATGGCAAGTCTGGGCAAACCTCTAGTAACTGAAAATCTTAGAAAGTCTGAAAGTGAGTGAATGAAAATGGGCCTCTCCACATTTGCACAGGGCCTCTCCTTAAGCACACATTTGTGGAAAAAGTAATTATGCGAGACGAATGAACACCCAAAACGGAATGGAAATTTTCTTGTTTAGGCCTGGAACGCTATGGCCTGGAGCCCAGTGGTTCTATCTGGATGAGCAAAGTGTGAGCAGAGATGAAAATAAAACACACACCATTTAGGGAACTGGATACTTAACCAGGTGTGCAGAGTAGTGGCAAACTGTACTTGTGTCAATTTGCTCAAATCCTGTCTTCACAAGAAAGTAAATTCCAGCACGACCAGTGACTAGAGGAGGACACATTTCAAAGGACTTGTAAAAAGTCCAACACTGAATTTAGCCCAACACTGAATTTAGATGAAAAGTGGCAGAGTCTGTTAGTCTTTCAAGTTTTAATAGGAGAAACTTATAACATGTAATAGCTGTTACATGAATACCTTCAGAGCTTTTGGAGAGGTCTAAATCACTATGAGTGAGGGCTTCCCTGACTCACAAAGTTAAAAACAGTAAAACAAACAATTTGAAAAATAAATAAACCAATAAAATACAAACACTAAGTCCAAAGGGTTTCTCTGGTTTTAAAACCACTTATGGAATGCACATCTATTGAACAGGCTTACTCTGCATTCTGCTTTATTGAGGCCTGGTACATGAGCAAGTGTGAAAGCAAAATTCAAAATGTTATGTGAAGTGACCATTTCATTGGTGAAACCATGACCCAATAGACATTTTCTCTTTTGAAACTTCGTACATTATCCATATATGTTCTCACAGGGAAGGAATACACAGGATTTATGCTGATATTTTCAGTATTTTGTGTTCCACCAGATTTATTTGAAGATCTCCTGTCCTGCATCCACTGCCCAATGCAGAAGGCCACACATAGGACAACCAACATGAGAACTTCACTTCTACAGCCTGATTAAATCCTCATGAGAATATACTTTTCCTTTCATCATCAAAGATTTTTACATCAGATTAACCAACTCTCTTGCTTTCCCATGATTTTCCCTGGTTTTTGTACCTTGAAATGGGTGTGCACTCTTCTCAGTCTTGATCTCCATCTTCCCCAATATTTCCAAACATATTCATGTGGGAAACATGTAAAGATCTTATTCAGGGCTTGTTTCATTGTTTTCCAATATCTGCCCTTGAAATTCAACTTCCACCACTGTCTCTCATATCCAAAGCTATGTGCTTGCAGAGGATTTCTGCTGAGAAATTTCACAGAAAGCTTTTATACTGCAGGTGAATGATGCCAGCAAGTCTTGACTGAATAGCTTAGGGAACAGGACTCAGCCAAATGACAGACATGACAAGGGAAATGTGTATGCTCAAGGAGAGGACACGGCAGAGATCATCTGCCAGGCCCTGGCATATTTCATATCCCATTGAAAGTACATCCATGTGTAGATTGGCAAGCATTTCCATCCACAAATTCTGAGCAGTGAAGCCTTCAGAGAGAATATTGTGGCATACCAGGCCAAGAATATTCATCCTAGTTAAATCTTGCCCTACAAGGTCCTCTGTGCCACTGAGGTCTCCATGGCAACGCCCAGCATTGTGACTCAGGTCTCCTACTGCACACTTGTATCCTAGAGCCTAAAGTCCAGCTCACAATGGTGCTCAGCCAATCACAGCCCAGTGTGGTTGCCTGGCAACCACAAGCTTGTGGATTTCTGTGAAGTGTTTCAGCCCAACTCTGCAGCTTTCCACCTCATACAGCCACAGCCATTCCAATCATGCAGTATTTGATTAGCCTCTCTATGTTGCCTCAGAATTTTTTTTACAGTTGTAATGATCAAGAAAATTTGACATATTTTGAGAAGTGGAGGGAAGTAATTGGAAAACGTTTTGGTATGTCTGAGGTCTATGGGTTCCAAACTTGACTACCACAGTCTTATAAATTTTCACACCTAGAGCCTAAAATCCCCCTCACAGTGATGTTCATCCAATCTCAGCCCAGTGTGGTTGCCTGGCAACCACAAGCCTGTGGATTTCTGTGAACAGTTTCAGCCCAACTCGGCAGCTCTCCACCTCATACAACCACAGCCATTCCAATCATGCAGTATTTGATTCACCTCTCTAAGTTGCCCCCGAATTTTCTTTGATGTTGTGGTGATCAAGCAAATTTGACATATTTTGACATGTGGAGGGAAGTAATTGGCTCTGTCTTTAGCTCTGTTTGTGGTACATGTGGTCCAAACTTGACTAGCCCAGTCTATTCAATTTTCAAACTTAGAAAGCCAAATGTTCAGGGGAGGAAAGAAAATGCCACAATGATTTGGATTCTGCGGAGTTTCTGGTGGCTTGGGAAGCAAACCTGCAAACCACACATGCAATCCCTGCTGGATTACTGCCACCGTGGTAGTGTCAGTTACCACTAAAAGCCAGCAACCAGAAGATGAGTCCCAAAATGAAAGTGAATCCTTGCAGTGAATGAATATTTGGAGTGCCTGCTTCAACTATCCAGCTTCCTCGGGATTCACATGTCTGCAATCGCTATTTCAAGGAGGTCTGCAGCCATTCCAGCATAACCCTGAACACGAAACATGAGGTACTAGCTCAATACCTAAACCCACATAATACTAGATAGCTTATCACCAACAGGTCTTCCCAGAATTCAAATGCAACATGGTGAAAGGGAAACCCTTAGAAATGGGATGCAAATGCCCCTTTCCCTAAAAATAACAGGTATTTTCTCATGGCATGGAATATTTACACTGCTAAACTCATGTAGTGAACCCATGGACCTGGACCAAGTGTGTCTAGTTTTCTGTTGTCCTCTTTTTGGAAACAGAATCTTATGTAGTTGTTGAAAGAGGCCTTGAGATAAATTCGTAGCCCTAGTTGGAGTGGAACTCCCAAGGATCCATCAACCTCAGCCCCCAGATGGCTGGGATTATAGGCATGAGCCACAATGCCAAGCATTTTCACAGAGATTCTTACATAATTAGTGAAATCCCACTACTGGTCTATAGGTAGATTCTGTGCTTCAGGCTTTAGGAATATGCCTCTCTTTGTTTTGGCTCCCCTTGTTCAGGTGTCCATTTCTATTGTGATAAGCTCCAAGGCCCCAGGCAAGGGGGTGGCCGCCCTTCCTCTGGTGTGTCCTTGGAAGATTAAGGCCCAGGTGAACAGGGTTCAAATATATTGGATCCTGTGCATTTGAAAAGGAAATGAGTGAAGATTCATGAGTTAATGTGGACATGGCAGGGAATTGAGGGGCCATGATAGAGGCAAAACTTCAGGCCATGGGCTGAAGGCTGAGGCTTCTGTACCTCTACCTTCTTGAATAGTGTTCACATGGGCCTGCTGAGCAATTGTGTGCTCTCAAATGTTATTTCATGGGTTTTGTCTTAATTTATTTTGTTTTTTCCTTTGGTTTTTTACATGGAAGTAACAGTACCATGGTTTGAAGAAGCTGGAGTCTCTAATCTAAGAGAAATGTGAAAAAAGGGACAATTCAGCAGCCCAGAATTTCTCAAATGCCCCTGCCGTTTTTAAAAAAGTGACATAAAGTTGAGCGTGTCATGTCCATGTCTCTTTACAAAAGATTTTACCTCCTATTTGATAGGAATTACTATTTCTTTGAAAGGTCAACCTGCACTCAAAAAAAGATAATCCCACCTTTCCTCATTCTGCTTGAAACCACATCCTTTGTTAGTTATATTTTCTTACGCAACAACACTTGGAGATGACTACAGCAAGAGTTTCACATTGGTGGAATTTCCATGGAGACACATGCAGTAATACTGCACAACTTCATGTGAAGTGCACTGTCCCTTGACAATGGCAAGTCTGGGCAAACCTCTAGTAACTGAAAATCTTAGAAAGTCTGAAAGTGAGTGAATGAAAATGGGCCTCTCCACATTTGGACAGGGCCTCTCCTTAAGCACACATTTGTGGAAAAAGTAATTATGCGAGACGAATGAACACCCAAAACGGAATGGAAATTTTCTTGTTTAGGCCTGGAACGCTATGGCCTGGAGCCCAGTGGTTCTATCTGGATGAGCAAAGTGTGAGCAGAGATCAAAATAAAACACACACCATTTAGGGAACTGGATACTTAACCAGGTGTGCAGAGTAGTGGCAAACTGTACTTGTGTCAATTTGCTCAAATCCTGTCTTCACAAGAAAGTAAATTCCAGCACGACCAGTGACTAGAGGAGGACACATTTCAAAGGACTTGTAAAAAGTCCAACACTGAATTTAGCCCAACACTGAATTTAGATGAAAAGTGGCAGAGTCTGTTAGTCTTTCAAGTTTTAATAGGAGAAACTTATAACATGTAATAGCTGTTACATGAATACCTTCAGAGCTTTTGGAGAGGTCTAAATCACTATGAGTGAGGGCTTCCCTGACTCACAAAGTTAAAAATAGTAAAACAAACAATTTGAAAAATATATCAACCAATAAAATACAAACACTAAGTCCAAAGGGTTTCTCTGGTGTTAAAACCACTTATGGAATGCACATCTATTGAACAGGCTTACTCTGCATTCTGCTTTATTCAGGCCTGGTACATGAGCAAGTGTGAAAGCAAAATTCAAAATGTTATGTGAAGTGACCATTTCATTGGTGAAACCATGACCCAATAGACATTTTCTCTTTTGAAACTTCGTACATTATCCATATATGTTCTCAAAGGGAAGGAATACACAGGATTTAGGCTGATTTTTTTCAGTATTTTGTGTTCCACCAGATTTATTTGAAGATCTCCTCTCCTGCATCCACTGCCCAATGCAGAAGGCCACACATAGGACAACCAACATGAGAACTTCACTTCTACAGCCTGATTAAATCCTCATGAGAATATACTTTTCCTTTCATCATCAAAGATTTTTACATCAGATTAACCAGCTCTCTTGCTTTCCCATGTTTTTCCCTGGTTTTTGTACCTTGAAATGTGTGTGCACTCTTCTCAGTCTTGATCTCCATCTTCCACAATATTTCCAAACATATTCATCTGGGAAACATGTAAAGATCTTATTCAGGGCTTGTTTCATTGTTTTCCAATATCTGCCCTTGAAATTCAACTTCCACCACTGTCTCTCATATCCAAAGGTATGTGCTTGCAGAGATTTTCTGCTGAGAAATTTCACAGAAAGCTCTTATACTGCAGGTGAATGATGCCAGCAAGTCTTGACTGAATAGCTTAGGAAACAGGACTCAGCCAAATGACAGACATGACAAGGGAAATGGGTATGCTCAAGGATAGGACATGGCATTGATCATCTACCAGGCCCTGGCATATTTCATATCCCATTGAAAGTACATCCATGTGTAGATTGGCAAGCATTTCCATCCACAAATTCTGAGCACTGAAGCCTTCAGAGAGAATATTGTGGCATACCAGGCCAAGAATATTCATCCTAGTTAAATCTTGCCCTACAAGGTCCTCTGTGCCACTGAGGTCTCCATGGCAACGCCCAGCATTGTGACTCAGGTCTCCTACTGCACACTTGTATCCTAGAGCCTAAAGTCCAGCTCACAATGGTGCTCAGCCAATCACAGCCCAGCCCAGTGTGGTTGCCTGGCAACCACAAGCTTGTGGATTTCTGTGAAGTGTTTCAGCCCAACTCTGCAGCTTTCCACCTCATACAGCCACAGCCATTCCAATCATGCAGTATTTGATTAGCCTCTCTATGTTGCCTCAGAATTTTTTTTACAGTTGTAATGATCAAGAAAATTTGACATATTTTGAGAAGTGGAGGGAAGTAATTGGAAAACGTTTTGGTATGTCTGAGGTCTATGGGTTCCAAACTTGACTACCACAGTCTTATAAATTTTCACACCTAGAGCCTAAAATCCCCCTCACAGTGATGTTCATCCATTCTCAGCCCAGTGTGGTTGCCTGGCAACCACAAGCCTGTGGATTTCTGTGAACAGTTTCAGCCCAACTCGGCAGCTCTCCACCTCATACAACCACAGCCATTCCAATCATGCAGTATTTGATTCACCTCTCTAAGTTGCCCCCGAATTTTCTTTGATGTTGTGGTGATCAAGCAAATGTGACATATTTTGACATGTGGAGGGAAGTAATTGGCTCTGTCTTTAGCTCTGTTTGTGGTACATGTGGTCCAAACTTGACTAGCCCAGTCTATTCAATTTTCAAACTTAGAAAGCCAAATGTTCAGGGGAGGAAAGAAAATGCCACAATGATTTGGATATTGCGGAGTTTCTGGTGGCTTGGGAAGCAACCCTGCAAACCACACATGCGATCCCTGCTGGATTACTGCCACCATGGTAGTATCAGTTACCACTAAAAGCCAGCAACCAGAAGATGAGTCCCAAAATGAAAGTGAATCCTTGCAGTGCATGAATATTTGGAGTGCCTGCTTCAACTATCCAACTTCCTCGGGGTTCACATGTCTGCAATCGCTATTTCAAGGAGGTCTGCAGCCATTCCAGCATAACCCTGAACACTAAACATGAGGTACTAGCTCAATACCTAAACCCACATAATACTAGATAGCTTATCACCAACAGGTCTTCCCAGAATTCAAATGCAACATGGCGAAAGGGAAACCCTTAGAAATGGGATGCAAATGCCCCTTTCCCTAAAAATCCCAGGTATTTTCTCATGGCGTGGAATATTTACACTGCACAACTCATGTAGTAAACCCAGGGACCTGGACCAAGTGTGTCTAGTTTTCTGTTGTCCTCTTTTTGGAAACAGAATCTTATGTAGTTGTTGAAAGAGGCCTTGAGATAAATTCGTAGCCCTAGTTGGAGTGGAACTCCCAAGGATCCATCAACCTCAGCCCCCAGATGCCTGGGATTATAGGCATGAGCCACAATGCCAAGCATGTTCACAGGGATTCTTACATAATTAGTGAAATCCTACTACTGGTCTATAGGTAGCTTCTGTGCTTCAGGCTTTAGGAATATGCCTCTCTTTGTTTTGGCTCCCCTTGTTCAGGTGTCCATTTCTATTGTGATATGCTCCAAGGCCTCAGGCAAGGGGGTGCTGCCCTTCCTCTGGTGTGTCCTTGGATGATTACAGCCCAGGTGAACAGGGTTCAAATATATTGGATCCTGTGCATTTGAAAAGGAAATGAGTAAAGATTCATGAGTTAATGTGGACATGCCAGGGAATTGAGGGGCCATTATAGAGGCAAAACTTCAGGCCATGGGCTGAAGGCTGAGGCTTCTGTACCTCAAGCTTCTTGAATAGTGTTCACAAGGGCCTGCTGAGCAATTGTGTGCTCTCAAATGTTATTTCATGGGTTTTGTCTTAATTTATTTTGTTTTTTCCTTTGGTTTTTTACATGGAAGTAACAGTACCATGGTTTGAAGAAGCTTGAGTCTCTTATCTAAGAGAAATGTGAAAAAAGGGACAATTCAGCAGCCCAGAATTTCTCAAATGCCCCTGCCGTTTTTAAAAAAGTGACATAAAGTTGAGCGTGTCATGTCCATGTCTCTTTACAAAAGATTTTACCTCCTATTTGATAGGAATTACTATTTCTTTGAAAGGTCAACCTGCACTGAAAAAAAGATAATCCCACCTTTCCTCATTCTGCTTGAAACCACATCCTTTGTTAGTTATATTTTCTTACGCAACAACACTTGGAGATGACTACAGCAAGAGTTTCACATTGGTGGAATTTCCATGGAGACACATGCAGTAATACTGCACAACTTCATGTGAAGTGCACTGTCCCTTGACAATGGCAAGTCTGGGCAAACCTCTAGTAACTGAAAATCTTAGAAAGTCTGAAAGTGAGTGAATGAAAATGGGCCTCTCCACATTTGCACAGGGCCTCTCCTTAAGCACACATTTGTGGAAAAAGTAATTATGCGAGACGAATGAACACCCAAAACGGAATGGAAATTTTCTTGTTTAGGCCTGGAACGCTATGGCCTGGAGCCCAGTGGTTCTATCTGGATGAGCAAAGTGTGAGCAGAGATCAAAATAAAACACACACCATTTAGGGAACTGGATACTTAACCAGGTGTGCAGAGTAGTGGCAAACTGTACTTGTGTCAATTTGCTCAAATCCTGTCTTCACAAGAAAGTAAATTTCAGCACGACCAGTGACTAGAGGAGGACACATTTCAAAGGACTTGTAAAAAGTCCAACACTGAATTTAGCCCAACACTGAATTTAGATGAAAAGTGGCAGAGTCTGTTAGTCTTTCAAGTTTTAATAGGAGAAACTTATAACATGTAATAGCTGTTACATGAATACCTTCAGAGCTTTTGGAGAGGTCTAAATCACTATGAGTGAGGGCTTCCCTGACTCACAAAGTTAAAAATAGTAAAACAAACAATTTGAAAAATAAATCAACCAATAAAATACAAACACTAAGTCCAAAGGGTTTCTCTGGTTTTAAACCACTTATGGAATGCACATCTATTGAACAGGCTTACTCTGCATTCTGCTTTATTCAGGCCTGGTACATGAGCAAGTGTGAAAGCAAAATTCAAAATGTTATGTGAAGTGACCATTTCATTGGTGAAACCATGACCCAATAGACATTTTCTCTTTTGAAACTTCGTACATTATCCATATATGTTCTCAAAGGGAAGGAATACACAGGATTTATGCTGATATTTTCAGTATTTTGTGTTCCACCAGATTTATTTGAAGATCTCCTGTCCTGCATCCACTGCCCAATGCAGAAGGCCACACATAGGACAACCAACATGAGAACTTCACTTCTACAGCCTGATTAAATCCTCATGAGAATATACTTTTCCTTTCATCATCAAAGATTTTTACATCAGATTAACCAACTCTCTTGCTTTCCCATGATTTTCCCTGGTTTTTGCACCTTGAAATGGGTGTGCACTCTTCTCAGTCTTGATCTCCATCTTCCCCAATATTTCCAAACATATTCATCTGGGAAACATGTAAAGATCTTATTCAGGGCTTGTTTCATTGTTTTCCAATATCTGCCCTTGAAATTCAACTTCCACCACTGTCTCTCATATCCAAAGCTATGTGCTTGCAGAGGATTTCGGCTGAGAAATTTCACAGAAAGCTTTTATACTGCAGGTGAATGATGCCAGCAAGTCTTGACTGAATAGCTTAGGGAACAGGACTCAGCCAAATGACAGACATGACAAGGGAAATGTGTATGCTCAAGGAGAGGACACGGCAGAGATCATCTGCCAGGCCCTGGCATATTTCATATCCCATTGAAAGTACATCCATGTGTAGATTGGCAAGCATTTCCATCCACAAATTCTGAGCAGTGAAGCCTTCAGAGAGAATATTGTGGCATACCAGGCCAAGAATATTCATCCTAGTTAAATCTTGCCCTACAAGGTCCTCTGTGCCACTGAGGTCTCCATGGCAACGCCCAGCATTGTGACTCAGGTCTCCTACTGCACACTTGTATCCTAGAGCCTAAAGTCCAGCTCACAATGGGGCTCAGCCAATCACAGCCCAGTGTGGTTGCCTGGCAACCACAAGCTTGTGGATTTCTGTGAAGTGTTTCAGCCCAACTCTGCAGCTTTCCACCTCATACAGCCACAGCCATTCCAATCATGCAGTATTTGATTAGCCTCTCTATGTTGCCTCAGAATTTTTTTTACAGTTGTAATGATCAAGAAAATTTGACATATTTTGAGAAGTGGAGGGAAGTAATTGGAAAACGTTTTGGTATGTCTGAGGTCTATGGGTTCCAAACTTGACTACCACAGTCTTATAAATTTTCACACCTAGAGCCTAAAATCCCCCTCACAGTGATGTTCATCCAATCTCAGCCCAGTGTGGTTGCCTGGCAACCACAAGCCTGTGGATTTCTGTGAACAGTTTCAGCCCAACTCGGCAGCTCTCCACCTCATATAACCACAGCCATTCCAATCATGCAGTATTTGATTCACCTCTCTAAGTTGCCCCCGAATTTTCTTTGATGTTGTGGTGATCAAGCAAATTTGACATATTTTGACATGTGGAGGGAAGTAATTGGCTCTGTCTTTAGCTCTGTTTGTGGTACATGTGGTCCAAACTTGACTAGCCCAGTCTATTCAATTTTCAAACTTAGAAAGCCAAATGTTCAGGGGAGGAAAGAAAATGCCACAATGATTTGGATTCTGCGGAGTTTCTGGTGGCTTGGGAAGCAAACCTGCAAACCACACATGCAATCCCTGCTGGATTACTGCCACCGTGGTAGTGTCAGTTAGCACTAAAAGCCAGCAACCAGAAGATGAGTCCCAAAATGAAAGTGAATCCTTGCAGTGAATGAATATTTGGAGTGCCTGCTTCAACTATCCAGCTTCCTCGGGATTCACATGTCTGCAATCGCTATTTCAAGGAGGTCTGCAGCCATTCCAGCATAACCCTGAACACGAAACATGAGGTACTAGCTCAATACCTAAACCCACATAATACTAGATAGCTTATCACCAACAGGTCTTCCCAGAATTCAAATGCAACATGGTGAAAGGGAAACCCTTAGAAACAGGATGCAAATGCCACTTTCCCTAAAAATCCCAGATATTTTCTCATGGCATGGAATATTTACACTGCACAACTCATGTAGTAAACCCAGGGACCTGGACCAAGTGTGTCTAGTTTTCTGTTGTCCTCTTTTTGGAAACAGAATCTTATGTAGTTGTTGAAAGAGGCCTTGAGATAAATTCGTAGCCCTAGTTGGAGTGGAACTCCCAAGGATCCATCAACCTCAGCCCCCAGATGGCTGGGATTATAGGCATGAGCCACAATGCCAAGCATGTTCACAGAGATTCTTACATAATTAGTGAAATCCCACTACTGGTCTATAGGTAGCTTCTGTGCTTCAGGCTTTAGGAATATGCCTCTCTTTGTTTTGGCTCCCCTTGTTCAGGTGTCCATTTCTATTGTGATAAGCTCCAAGGCCCCAGGCAAGGGGGTGGCCGCCCTTCCTCTGGTGTGTCCTTGGAAGATTAAGGCCCAGGTGAACAGGGTTCAAATATATTGGATCCTGTGCATTTGAAAAGGAAATGAGTGAAGATTCATGAGTTAATGTGGACATGGCAGGGAATTGAGGGGCCATGATAGAGGCAAAACTTCAGGCCATGGGCTGAAGGCTGAGGCTTCTGTACCTCTACCTTCTTGAATAGTGTTCACATGGGCCTGCTGAGCAATTGTGTGCTCTCAAATGTTATTTCATGGGTTTTGTCTTAATTTATTTTGTTTTTTCCTTTGGTTTTTTACATGGAAGTAACAGTACCATGGATTGAAGAAGCTGGAGTCTCTTATCTAAGAGAAATGTGAAAAAAGGGACAATTCAGCAGCCCAGAATTTCTCAAATGCCCCTGCCGTTTTTAAAAAAGTGACATAAAGTTGAGCGTGTCATGTCCATGTCTCTTTACAAAAGATTTTACCTCCTATTTGATAGGAATTACTATTTCTTTGAAAGGTCAACCTGCACTGAAAAAAAGATAATCCCACCATTCCTCATTCTGCTTGAAACCACATCCTTTGTTAGTTATATTTTCTTACGCAACAACACTTGGAGATGACTACAGCAAGAGTTTCCCATTGGTGGAATTTCCATGGAGACACATGCAGTAATACTGCACAACTTCATGTGAAGTGCACTGTCCCTTGACAATGGCAAGTCTGGGCAAACCTCTAGTAACTGAAAATCTTAGAAAGTCTGAAAGTGAGTGAATGAAAATGGGCCTCTCCACATTTGGACAGGGCCTCTCCTTAAGCACACATTTGTGGAAAAAGTAATTATGCGAGACGAATGAACACCCAAAACGGAATGGAAATTTTCTTGTTTAGGAATGGAACGCTATGGTCTGGAGCCCAGTGTTTCTATCTGGATGAGCAAAGTGTGAGCAGAGATCAAAATAAAACACACACCATTTAGGGAACTGGATACTTAACCAGGTGTGCAGAGTAGTGGCAAACTGTACTTGTGTCAATTTGCTCAAATCCTGTCTTCACAAGAAAGTAAATTCCAGCACGACCAGTGACTAGAGGAGGACACATTTCAAAGGACTTGTAAAAAGTCCAACACTGAATTTAGCCCAACACTGAATTTAGATGAAAAGTGGCAGAGTCTGTTAGTCTTTCAAGTTTTAATAGGAGAAACTTATAACATGTAATAGCTGTTACATGAATACCTTCAGAGCTTTTGGAGAGGTCTAAATCACTATGAGTGAGGGCTTCCCTGACTCACAAAGTTAAAAATAGTAAAACAAACAATTTGAAAAATATATCAACCAATAAAATACAAACACTAAGTCCAAAGGGTTTCTCTGGTTTTAAAACCACTTATGGAATGCACATCTATTGAACAGGCTTACTCTGCATTCTGCTTTATTCAGGCCTGGTACATGAGCAAGTGTGAAAGCAAAATTCAAAATGTTATGTGAAGTGACCATTTCATTGGTGAAACCATGACCCAATAGACATTTTATCTTTTGAAACTTCGTACATTATCCATATATGTTCTCAAAGGGAAGGAATACACAGGATTTAGGCTGATTTTTTTCAGTATTTTGTGTTCCACCAGATTTATTTGAAGATCTCCTGTACTGCATCCACTGCCCAATGCAGAAGGCCACACATAGGACAACCAACATGAGAACTTCACTTCTACAGCCTGATTAAATCCTCATGAGAATATACTTTTCCTTTCATCATCAAAGATTTTTACATCAGATTAACCAGCTCTCTTGCTTTCCCATGTTTTTCCCTGGTTTTTGTACCTTGAAATGTGTGTGCACTCTTCTCAGTCTTGATCTCCATCTTCCACAATATTTCCAAACATATTCATCTGGGAAACATGTAAAGATCTTATTCAGGGCTTGTTTCATTGTTTTCCAATATGTGCCCTTGAAATTCAACTTCCACCACTGTCTCTCATATCCAAAGCTATGTGCTTGCAGAGGATTTCTGCTGAGAAATTTCACAGAAAGCTCTTATACTGCAGGTGAATGATGCCAGCAAGTCTTGACTGAATAGCTTAGGAAACAGGACTCAGCCAAATGACAGACATGACAAGGGAAATGGGTATGCTCAAGGATAGGACATGGCATTGATCATCTGCCAGGCCCTGGCATATTTCATATCCCATTGAAAGTACATCCATGTGTAGATTGGCAAGCATTTCCATCCACAAATTCTGAGCCCTGAAGCCTTCAGAGAGAATATTGTGGCATACCAGGCCAAGAATATTCATCCTAGTTAAATCTTGCCCTACAAGGTCCTCTGTGCCACTGAGGTCTCCATGGCAACGCCCAGCATTGTGACTCAGGTCTCCTACTGCACACTTGTATCCTAGAGCCTAAAGTCCAGCTCACAATGGTGCTCAGCCAATCACAGCCCAGTGTGGTTGCCTGGCAACCACAAGCTTGTGGATTTCTGTGAAGTGTTTCAGCCCAACTCTGCAGCTTTCGACCTCATACAGCCACAGCCATTCCAATCATGCAGTATTTGATTAGCCTCTCTATGTTGCCTCAGAATTTTTTTTACAGTTGTAATGATCAAGAAAATTTGACATATTTTGAGAAGTGGAGGGAAGTAATTGGAAAATGTTTTGGTATGTCTGAGGTCTATGGGATCCAAACTTGACTACCACAGTCTTATAAATTTTCACACCTAGAGCCTAAAATCCCCCTCACAGTGATGTTCATCCAATCTCAGCCCAGTGTGGTTGCCTGGCAACCACAAGCCTGTGGATTTCTGTGAACAGTTTCAGCCCAACTCGGCAGCTCTCCACCTCATACAACCACAGCCATTCCAATCATGCAGTATTTGATTCACCTCTCTAAGTTGCCCCCGAATTTTCTTTGATGTTGTGGTGATGAAGCAAATTTGACATATTTTGACATGTGGACGGAAGTAATTGGCTATGTCTATAGCTCTGTTTGTGGTACATGTGGTCCAAACTTGACTAGCCCCGTCTATTCAATTTTCAAACTTAGAAAGCCAAATGTTCAGGGGAGGAAAGAAAACGCCACAATGATTTGGATATTGCGGAGTTTCTGGTGGCTTGGGAAGCAAACCTGCAAACCACACATGCAATCCATGCTGGATTACTGCCACCGTGGTAGTGTCAGTTAGCACTAAAAGCCAGCAAGCAGAAGATGAGTCCCAAAATGAAAGTGAATCCTTGCAGTGCATGAATATTTGGAGTGCCTGCTTCCACTATCCAGCTTCCTCGGGGTTCACATGTCTGCAATCGCTATTTCAAGGAGGTCTGCAGCCATTCCAGCATAACCCTGAACACTAAACATGAGGTACTAGCTCAATACCTAAACCCACATAATACTAGATAGTTTATCACCAACAGGTCTTCCCAGAAATCAAATGCAACATGGTGAAAGGGAAACCCTTAGAAACGGGATGCAAATACCCCTTTCCATAAAAATCCCAGGTATTTTCTCATGGCATGGAATATTTACACTGCACAACTCATGTAGTGAACCCAGGGACCTGGACCAAGTGTGTCTAGTTTTCTGTTGTCCTCTTTTTGGAAACAGAATCTTATGTAGTTGTTGAAAGAGGCCTTGAGATAAATTCGTAGCCCTAGTTGGAGTGGAACTCCCAAGGATCCATCAACCTCAGCCCCCAGATGGCTGGGATTATAGGCATGAGCCACAATGCCAAGCATGCTCACAGAGATTCTTACATAATTAGTGAAATCCCACTACTGGTCTATAGGTAGCTTCTGTGCTTCAGGCTTTAGGAATATGCCTCTCTTTGTTTTGGCTCCCCTTGTTCAGGTGTTCATTTCTATTGTGATAAGCTCCAAGGCCCCAGGCAAGGGGGTGGCCGCCATTCCTCTGGTGTGTCCTTGGATGATTACGGCCCAGGTGAACAGGGTTCAAATATATTGGATCCTGTGCATTTGAAAAGGAAATGAGTAAAGATTCATGAGTTAATGTGGACATGCCAGGGAATTGAGGGGCCATTATAGAGGCAAAACTTCAGGCCATGGGCTGAAGGCTGAGGCTTCTGTACCTCTAGCTTCTTGAATAGTGTTCACATGGGCCTGCTGAGCAATTGTGTGCTCTCAAATGTTATTTTATGGGTTTTGTCTTAATTTATTTTGTTTTTTCCTTTGGTTTTTTACATGGAAGTAACAGTACCATGGTTTGAAGAAGCTGGAGTCTCTTATCTAAGAGAAATGTGAAAAAAGGGACAATTCAGCAGCGCAGAATTTCTCAAATGCCCCTGCCGTTTTTAAAAAAGTGACATAAAGTTGAGCGTGTCATGTCCATGTCTCTTTACAAAAGATTTTACCTCCTATTTGATAGGAATTACTGTTTCGTTGAAAGGTCAACCTGCACTGAAAAAAAGATAATCCCACCTTTCCTCATTCTGCTTGAAGCCACATCCTTTGTTAGTTATATTTTCTTACGCAACAACACTTGGAGATGACTACAGCAAGATTTTCCCATTGGTGGAATTTCCATGGAGACACATGCAGTAATACTGCACAACTTCATGTGAAGTGCACTGTCCCTTGACAATGGCAAGTCTGGGCAAACCTCTAGTAACTGAAAATCTTAGAAAGTCTGAAAGTGAGTGAATGAAAATGGGCCTCTCCACATTTGCACAGGGCCTCTCCTTAAGCACATATTTGTGGAAAAAGTAATTATGCGAGACGAATGAACACCCAAAACGGAATGGAAATTTTCTTGTTTAGGCCTGGAACGCTATGGCCTGGAGCCCTGTGGTTCTATCTGGATGAGCAAAGTGTGAGCAGAGATCAAAATTAAACACACACCATTTAGGGAACTGGATACTTAACCAGGTGTGCAGAGTAGTGGCAAACTGTACTTGTGTCAATTTGCTCAAATCCTGTCTTCACAAGAAAGTAAATTCCAGCACGACCAGTGACTAGAGGAGGACACATTTCAAAGGACTTGTAAAAAGTCCAACACTGAATTTAGCCCAACAGTGAATTTAGATGAAAAGTGGCAGAGTCTGTTAGTCTTTCAAGTTTTAATAGGAGAAACATAACATGTAATAGCTGTTACATGAATACCTTCAGAGCTTTTGGAGAGGTCTAAATCACTATGAGTGAGGGCTTCCCTGACTCACAAAGTTAAAAATAGTAAAACAAACAATTTGAAAAATAAATCAACCAATAAAATACAAACACTAAGTCCAAAGGGTTTCTCTGGTTTTAAAACCATTTATGGAATGCACATCTATTGAACAGGCTTACTCTGCATTCTGCTTTATTCAGGCCTGGTACATGAGCAAGTGTGAAAGCAAAATTCAAAATGTTATGTGAAGTGACCATTTCATTGGTGAAACCATGACCCAATAGACATTTTCTCTTTTTAAACTTCGTACATTATCCATATATGTTCTCAAAGGGAAGGGATACACAGGATTTAGGCTGATTTTTTTCAGTATTTTGTGTTCCACCAGATTTATTTGAAGATCTCCTGTCCTGCATCCACTGCCCAATGCAGAAGGCCACACATAGGACAACCAACATGAGAACTTCACTTCTACAACTGATTAAATCCTCATGAGAATATACTTTTCCTTTCATCATCAAAGATTTTTACATCAGATTAACCAGCTCTCTTACTTTCCCATGTTTTTCCCTGGTTTTTGTACCTTGAAATGGGTGTGCACTCTTCTCAGTCTTGATCTCCATCTTCCCCAATATTTCCAAACATATTCATCTGGGAAACATGTAAAGATCTTATTCAGGGCTTGTTTCATTGTTTTCCAATATCTGCCATTGAAATTCAACTTCCACCACTGTCTCTCATATCCAAAGGTATGTGCTTGCAGAGGATTTCTGCTGAGAAATTTCACAGAAAGCTTTTATACTCCAGGTGAATGATGCCAGCAAGTCTTGACTGAATAGCTTAGGGAACAGGACTCAGCCAAATGACAGACATGACAAGGGAAATGGGTATGCTCAAGGATAGGACATGGCAGAGATCATCTGCCAGGCCCTGGCATATTTCATATCCCATTGAAAGTACATCCATGTGTAGATTGGCAAGCATTTCCATCCACAAATTCTGAGCAGTGAAGCCTTCAGAGAGAATATTGTGGCATACCAGGCCAAGAATATTCATCCTAGTTAAATCTTGCCCTACAAGGTCCTCTGTGCCACTGAGGTCTCCATGGCAACGCCCAGCATTGTGACTCAAGTCTCCTACTGCACACTTGTATCCTAGAGCCTAAAGTCCAGCTCACAATGGTGCTCAGCCAATCACAGCCCAGTGTGGTTGCCTGGCAACCACAAGCTTGTGGATTTCTGTGAACTGTTTCAGCCCAACTCTGCAGCTTTCCACCTCATACAGTCACAGCCATTGCAATCATGCAGTATTTGATTAGCCTCTCTATGTTGCCTCAGAATTTTTTTTACAGTTGTAATGATCAAGAAAATTTGACATATTTTGAGAAGTGGAGGGAAGTAATTGGAAAACGTTTTGGTATGTCTGAGGTCTATGGGTTCCAAACTTGACTACCACAGTCTTATAAATTTTCACACCTAGAGCCTAAAATCCCCCTCACAGTGAGGTTCATCCAATCTCAGCCCAGTGTGGTTGCCTGGCAACCACAAGCCTGTGGATTTCTGTGAACAGTTTCAGGCCAATTCAGCAGCTCTCCACCTCATACAACCACAGCCATTCCAATCATGCAGAATTTGATTCACCTCTCTAAGTTGCCCCCGAATTTTCTTTGATGTTGTGGTGATCAAGCAAATTTGACATATTTTGACATGTGGAGGGAAGTAATTGGCTCTGTCTTTAGCTCTGTTTGTGGTACATGTGGTCCAAACTTGACTAGCCCAGTCTATTCAATTTTCAAACTTAGAAAGCCAAATATTCAGGGGAGGAAATAAAATGCCACAATGATTTGGGTTCTGCGTAGTTTCTGGTGGCTTGAGAAGCAAACCTGCAAACCACACATGCAATCCTTGCTGGATTACTGCCACCATGGTAGTATCAGTTAGCACTAAAAGCCAGCAAACAGAAGATGAGTCCAAAAATGAAAGTGAATCCTTGCAGTGCATGAATATTTGGAGTGCCTGCTTCAACTATCCAGCTTCCTCGGGGTTCACATGTCTGCAATCGCTATTTCAAGGAGGTCTGCAGCCATTCCAGCATAACCCTGAACACTAAACATGAGGTACTAGCTCAATACCTAAACCCACATAATACTAGATAGCTTATCACCAACAGGTCTTCCCAGAATTCAAATGCAACATGGTGAAAGGGAAACCCTTAGAAACAGGATGCAAATGCCACTTTCCCTAAAAATCCCAGATATTTTCTCATGGCATGGAATATTTACACTGCACAACTCATGTAGTGAACCCAGGGACCTGGACCAAGTGTGTCTAGTTTTCTGTTGTCCTCTTTTTGGAAACAGCATCTTATGTAGTTGTTGAAAGAGGCCTTGAGATAAATTCGTAGCCCTAGTTGGAGTGGAACACCCAAGGATCCATCAACCTCAGCCCCCAGATGGCTGGGATTCTAGGCATGAGCCACAATGCCAAGCATGTTCACAGAGATTCTTACATAATTAGTGAAATCCCACTACTGGTCTATAGGTAGCTTCTGTGCTTCAGGCTTTAGGAATATGCCTCTCTTTGTTTTGGCTCCCCTTGTTCTGGTGTCCATTTCTATTGTGATAAGCTCCAAGGCCCCAGGCAAGGGGGTGGCTGCACTTCCTCTGGTGTGTCCTTGGATGATTAAGGCCCAGGTGAACAGGGTTCAAACATATTGGATCCTGTGCATTTGAAAAGGAAATGAGTAAAGATTCATGAGTTAATGTGGACATGCCAGGGAATTGAGGGGCCATGATAGAGGCAAAACTTCAGGCCATGGGCTGAAGGCTGAGGCTTCTGTACCTCTAGCTTCTTGAATAGTGTTCACATGGGCCTGCTGAGCAATTGTGTGCTCTTAAATGTTATTTCATGGGTTTTGTCTTAATTTTTTTTGTTTTTTCCTTTGGTTTTTTACATGGAAGTAACAGTACCATGGTTTGAAGAAGCTGGAGTCTCTTATCTAAGAGAAATGTGAAAAAAGGGACAATTCAGCAGCCCAGAATTTCTCAAATGCCCCTGCCGTTTTTAAAAAAGTGACATAAAGTTGAGCGTGTCATGTCCATGTGTCTTTACAAAAGATTTTACCTCCTATTTGATAGGAATTACTGTTTCTTTGAAAGATCAACCTGCACTGAAAAAAAGATAATCCCACCTTTCCTCATTCTGCTTGAAACCACATCCTTTGTTAGTTATATTTTCTTACCCAACAATACTTGGAGATGACTACAGCAAGAGTTTCCCATTGGTGGAATTTCCATGGAGACACATGCAGTAATACTGCACAACTTCATGTGAAGTGCACTGTCCTTGACAATGGCAAGTCTGGGCAAACCTCTAGTAACTGAAAATCTTAGAAAGTCTGAAAGTGAGTGAATGAAAATGGGCCTCTCCACATTTGGACAGGGCCTCTCCTGAAGCACACATTTGTGGAAAAAGTAATTATGCGAGACAAATGAACACCCATAACGGAATGGAAATTTTCTTGTTTAGGCCTGGAACGCTATGGCCTGGAGCCCAGTGTTTCTATCTGGATGAGCAAAGTGTGAGCAGAGATCAAAATAAAACACACACCATTTAGGGAACTGGATACTTAACCAGGTGTGCAGAGTAGTGGCAAACTGTACTTGTGTCAATTTGCTCAAATCCTGTCTTCACAAGAAAGTAAATTCCAGTAGGACCAGTGACTAGAGGAGGACACATTTCAAAGGACTTGAAAAAAGTCCAACACTGAATTTAGCCCAACACTGAATTTAGATGAAAAGTGGCAGAGTCTGTTAGTCTTTCAAGTTTTAATAGGAGAAACTTATAACATGTAATAGCTGTTACATGAATACCTTCAGAGCTTTTGGAGAGGTCTAAATCACTATGAGTGAGGGCTTCCCTGACTCACAAAGTTAAAAATAGTAAAGCAAACAATTTGAAAAATAAATCAACCAATAAAATACAAACACTAAGTCCAAAGGGTTTCTCTGGTTTTAAAACCACTTATGGAATGCACATCTATTGAACAGGCTTACTCTGCATTCTGCTTTATTCAGGCCTGGTACATGAGCAAGTGTGAAAGCAAAATTCAAAATGTTATGTGATGTGACCATTTCATTGGTGAAACCATGACACAATAGACATTTTCTCTTTTGAAACTTCGTACATTATCCATATATGTTCTCAAAGGGAAGGAATACACAGGATTTAGGCTGATTTTTTTCAGTATTTTGTGTTCCACCAGATTTATTTGAAGATCTCCTGTCCTGCATCCACTGCCCAATGCAGAAGGCCACACATAGGATAACCAACATGAGAACTTCACTTCTACAACCTGATTAAATCCTCATGAGAATGTACTTTTCCTTTCATCATCAAAGATTTTTAAATCAGATTAACCAGCTCTCTTACTTTCCCATGTTTTTCCCTGGTTTTTGTACCTTGAAATGGGTGTGCACTCTTCTCAGTCTTGATCTCCATCTTCCCCAATATTTCCAAACATATTCATCTGGGAAACATGTAGAGATCTTATTCAGGGCTTGTTTCATTATTTTCCAATATCTGCCCTTGAAATTCAACTTCCACCACTGTCTCTCATATCCAAAGGTATGTGCTTGCAGAGGATTTCTGCTGAGAAATTTCACAGAAAGCTCTTATACTGCAGGTGAATGATGCCAGCAAGTCTTGACTGAAGAGCTTATGGAACAGGACTCAGCCAAATGACAGACATGACAAGGGAAATGGGTATGCTCAAGGATAGGACATGGCAGAGATCATCTGCCCGGCCCTGGCATATTTCATATCCCATTGAAAGTACATCCATGTGTAGATTGGCAAGCATTTCCATCCACAAATTCTGAGCAGTGAAGCCTTCAGAGAGAATATTGTGGCATACCAGGCCAAGAATATTCATGCTAGTTAAATCTTGCCCTACAAGGTCCTCTGTGCCACTGAGGTCTCCATGGCAACGCCCAGCATTGTGACTCAGGTCTCCTACTGCACACTTGTATCCTAGAGCCTAAAGTCCAGCTCACAATGGTGCTCAGCCAATCACAGCCCAGTGTGGTTGCCTGGCAACCCCAAGCTTGTGGATTTCTGTGAAGTGTTTAGGCCAAACTCTGCAGCTTTCCACCTCATACAGCCACAGCCATTCCAATCATGCAGTATTTGATTAGCCTCTCTATGTTGCCTCAGAATTTTTTTTACAGTTGTAATGATCAAGAAAATTTGACATATTTTGAGAAGTGGAGGGAAGTAATTGGAAAACGTTTTGGTATGTCTGAGGTCTATGGGTTCCAAACTTGACTACCACAGTCTTATAAATTTTCACACCTAGAGCCTAAAATCCCCCTCACAGTGATGTTCATCCAATCTCAGCCCACTGTGGTTGCCTGGCAACCAGAAGCCTGTGGATTTCTGTGAACAGTTTCAGCCCAACTCGGCAGCTCTCCACCTCATACAAGCACAGCCATTCCAATCACGCAGTATTTGATTCACCTCTCTAAGTTGCCCCCGAATTTTCTTTGATGTTGTGGTGATCAAGCAAATTTGACATATTTTGACATGTGGAGGGAAGTAATTGGCTCTGTCTTTAGCTCTGTTTGTGGTACATGTGGTCCAAACTTGACTAGCCCAGTCTATTCAATTTTCAAACTTAGAAAGCCAAATATTCAGGGGAGGAAAGAAAATGCCACAATGATTTGGGTTCTGTGGAGTTTCTGGTGGCTTGGGAAGCAAACCTGCAAACCACACATGCAATCCCTGCTGGATTACTGCCACCATGGTAGTATCAGTTAGCACTAAAAGCCAGCAACCAGAAGATGAGTCCCAAAATGAAAGTGAATCCTTGCAGTGCATGAATATTTGGAGTGCCTGCTTCAACTATCCAGCTTCCTCGGGGTTCACATGTCTGCAATCGCTATTTCAAGGAGGTCTGCAGCCATTCCAGCATAACCCTGAACACTAAACATGAGGTACTAGCTCAATACCTAAACCCACATAATACTAGATAGCTTATCACCAACAGGTCTTCCCAGAATTCAAATGCAACATGGCGAAAGGGAAACCCTTAGAAACGGGATGCAAATGCCACTTTCCATAAAAATCCCAAGGATTTTCTCATGGCATGGAATATTTACACTGCACAACTCATGTAGTAAACCCAGGGACCTGGACCAAGTGTGTCTAGTTTTCTGTTGTCCTCTTTTTGGAAACAGCATCTTATGTAGTTGTTGAAAGAGGCCTTGAGATAAATTCGTAGCCCTAGTTGGAGTGGAACTCCCAAGGATCCATCAACCTCAGCCCCCAGATGGCTGGGATTCTAGGCATGAGCCACAATGCCAAGCATGTTCACAGAGATTCTTACATAATTAGTGAAATCCCACTACTGGTCTATAGGTAGCTTCTGTGTTTCAGGCTTTAGGAATATGCCTCTCTTTGTTTTGGCTCCCCTTGTTCAGGTGTCCATTTCTATTGTGATATGCTCCAAGGCCTCAGGCAAGGGGGTGCTGCCCTTCCTCTGGTGTGTCCTTGGATGATTACGGCCCAGGTGAACAGGGTTCAAATATATTGGATCCTGTGCATTTGAAAAGGAAATGAGTAAAGATTCATGAGTTAATGTGCGCATGCCAGGGAATTGAGGGGCCATGATAGAGGCAAAACTTCAGGCCATGGGCTGAAGGCTGAGGCTTCTGTACCTCTAGCTTCTTGAATAGTGTTCACAAGGGCCTGCTGAGCAATTGTGTGCTCTCAAATGTTATTTCATGGGTTTTGTCTTAATTTATTTTGTTTTTTCCTTTGGTTTTTTACATGGAAGTAACAGTACCATGGTTTGAAGAAGCTTGAGTCTCTTATCTAAGAGAAATGTGAAAAAAGGGACAATTCAGCAGCCCAGAATTTCTCAAATGCCCCTGCCGTTTTTAAAAAAGTGACATAAAGTTGAGCGTGTCATGTCCATGTCTCTTTACAAAAGATTTTACCTCCTATTTGATAGGAATTACTGTTTCTTTGAAAGGTCAACCTGCACTGAAAAAAAGATAATTCCACCTTTCCTCATTCTGCTTGAAACCACATCCTTTGTTAGTTATATTTTCTTACGCAACAACACTTGGAGATGACTACAGCAAGAGTTTCCCATTGGTGGAATTTCCATGGAGACACATGCAGTAATACTGCACAACTTCATGTGAAGTGCACTGTCCCTTGACAATGGCAAGTCTGGGCAAACTTCTAGTAACTGAAAATCTTAGAAAGTCTGAAAGTGAGTGAATGAAAATGGGCCTCTCCACATTTGGACAGGGCCTCTCCTTAAGCACACATTTGTGGAAAAAGTAATTATGCGAGACGAATGAACACCCAAAAGGGAATGGAAATTTTCTTGTTTAGGCCTGGAACGCTATGGCCTGGAGCCCTGTGGTTCTATCTGGATGAGCAAAGTGTGAGCAGAGATCAAAATAAAACACACACCATTTAGGGAAATGGATACTTAACCAGGTGTGCAGAGTAGTGGCAAACTGTACTTGTGTCAATTTGCTCAAATCCTATCTTCACAAGAAAGTAAATTCCAGCACGATCAGTGACTAGAAGAGGACAGATTTCAAAGGACTTGTAAAAAGTCCAACACTGAATTTAGCCCAACACTGAATTTAGATGAAAAGTGGCAGAGTCTGTTAGTCTTTCAAGTTTTAATAGGAGAAACTTATAACATGTAATAGCTGTTACATGAATACCTTCAGAGCTTTTGGAGAGGTCTAAATCATATGAGTAAGGGCTTCCCTGACACACAAAGTTAAAAATAGTAAAACAAACAATTTGAAAAATAAATCAACCAATTAAAATACAAACACTAAGTCCAAAGGGTTTCTCTGGTTTTAAAACCACTTATGGAATGCACATCTATTGAACAGGCTTACTCTGCATTCTGCTTTATTCAGGCCTGGTACATGAGCAAGTGTGAAAGCAAAATTCAAAATGTTATGTGATGTGACCATTTCATTGGTGAAACCATGACACAATAGACATTTTCTCTTTTGAAACTTCGTACATTATCCATATATGTTCTCAAAGGGAAGGAATACACAGGATTTAGGCTGATTTTTTTCAGTATTTTGTGTTCCACCAGATTTATTTGAAGATCTCCTGTCCTGCATCCACTGCCCAATGCAGAAGGCCACACATAGGATAACCAACATGAGAACTTCACTTCTACAACCTGATTAAATCCTCATGAGAATATACTTTTCCTTTCATCATCAAAGATTTTTAAATCAGATTAACCAGCTCTCTTACTTTCCCATGTTTTTCCCTGGTTTTTGTACCTTGAAATGGGTGTGCACTCTTCTCAGTCTTGATCTCCATCTTCCCCAATATTTCCAAACATATTCATCTGGGAAACATGTAAAGATCTTATTCAGGGCTTGTTTCATTATTTTCCAATATCTGCCCTTGAAATTCAACTTCCACCACTGTCTCTCATATCCAAAGGTATGTGCTTGCAGAGGATTTTTGCTGAGAAATTTCACAGAAAGCTCTTATACTGCAGGTGAATGATGCCAGGAAGTCTTGACTGAAGAGCTTATGGAACAGGACTCAGCCAAATGACAGACATGACAAGGGAAATGGGTATGCTCAAGGATAGGACATGGCAGAGATCATCTGCCCGGCCCTGGCATATTTCATATCCCATTGAAAGTACATCCATGTGTAGATTGGCAAGCATTTCCATCCACAAATTCTGAGCAGTGAAGCCTTCAGAGAGAATATTGTGGCATACCAGGCCAAGAATATTCATGCTAGTTAAATCTTGCCCTACAAGGTCCTCTGTGCCACTGAGGTCTCCATGGCAACGCCCAGCATTGTGACTCAGGTCTCCTACTGCACACTTGTATCCTAGAGCCTAAAGTCCAGCTCACAATGGTGCTCAGCCAATCACAGCCCAGTGTGGTTGCCTGGCAACCCCAAGCTTGTGGATTTCTGTGAAGTGTTTAGGCCAAACTCTGCAGCTTTCCACCTCATACAGCCACAGCCATTCCAATCATGCAGTATTTGATTAGCCTCTCTATGTTGCCTCAGAATTTTTTTTACAGTTGTAATGATCAAGAAAATTTGACATATTTTGAGAAGTGGAGGGAAGTAATTGGAAAACGTTTTGGTATGTCTGAGGTCTATGGGTTCCAAACTTGACTACCACAGTCTTATAAATTTTCACACCTAGAGCCTAAAATCCCCCTCACAGTGATGTTCATCCAATCTCAGCCCACTGTGGTTGCCTGGAAACCAGAAGCCTGTGGATTTCTGTGAACAGTTTCAGCCCAACTCGGCAGCTCTCCACCTCATACAAGCACAGCCATTCCAATCACGCAGTATTTGATTCACCTCTCTAAGTTGCCCCCGAATTTTCTTTGATGTTGTGGTGATCAAGCAAATTTGACATATTTTGACATGTGGAGGGAAGTAATTGGCTCTGTCTTTAGCTCTGTTTGTGGTACATGTGGTCCAAACTTGACTAGCCCAGTCTATTCAATTTTCAAACTTAGAAAGCCAAATATTCAGGGGAGGAAAGAAAATGCCACAATGATTTGGGTTCTGTGGAGTTTCTGGTGGCTTGGGAAGCAAACCTGCAAACCACACATGCAATCCCTGCTGGATTACTGCCACCATGGTAGTATCAGTTAGCACTAAAAGCCAGCAACCAGAAGATGAGTCCCAAAATGAAAGTGAATCCTTGCAGTGCATGAATATTTGGAGTGCCTGCTTCAACTATCCAGCTTCCTCGGGGTTCACATGTCTGCAATCGCTATTTCAAGGAGGTCTGCAGCCATTCCAGCATAACCCTGAACACTAAACATGAGGTACTAGCTCAATACCTAAACCCACATAATACTAGATAGCTTATCACCAACAGGTCTTCCCAGAATTCAAATGCAACATGGCGAAAGGGAAACCCTTAGAAACGGGATGCAAATGCCACTTTCCATAAAAATCCCAAGGATTTTCTCATGGCATGGAATATTTACACTGCACAACTCATGTAGTAAACCCAGGGACCTGGACCAAGTGTGTCTAGTTTTCTGTTGTCCTCTTTTTGGAAACAGAATCTTATGTAGTTGTTGAAAGAGGCCTTGAGATAAATTCGTAGCCCTAGTTGGAGTGGAACTCCCAAGGATCCATCAACCTCAGCCCCCAGATGGCTGGGATTCTAGGCATGAGCCACAATGCCAAGCATGTTCACAGAGATTCTTACATAATTAGTGAAATCCCACTACTGGTCTATAGGTAGCTTCTGTGTTTCAGGCTTTAGGAATATGCCTCTCTTTGTTTTGGTTCCCCTTGTTCAGGTGTCCATTTCTATTGTGATATGCTCCAAGGCCTCAGGCAAGGGGGTGCTGCCCTTCCTCTGGTGTGTCCTTGGATGATTACAGCCCAGGTGAACAGGGTTCAAATATATTGGATCCTGTGCATTTGAAAAGGAAATGAGTAAAGATTCATGAGTTAATGTGCGCATGCCAGGGAATTGAGGGGCCATGATAGAGGCAAAACTTCAGGGTATGGGCTGAAGGCTGAGGCTTCTGTACCTCTAGCTTCTTGAATAGTGTTCACAAGGGCCTGCTGAGCAATTGTGTGCTCTCAAATGTTATTTCATGGGTTTTGTCTTAATTTATTTTGTTTTTTCCTTTGGTTTTTTACATGGAAGTAACAGTACCATGGTTTGAAGAAGCTGGAGTCTCTTATCTAAGAGAAATGTGAAAAAAGGGACAATTCAGCAGCCCAGAATTTCTCAAATGCCCCTGCCGTTTTTAAAAAAGTGACATAAAGTTGAGCGTGTCATGTCCATGTCTCTTTACAAAAGATTTTACCTCCTATTTGATAGGAATTACTGTTTCTTTGAAAGGTCAACCTGCACTGAAAAAAAGATAATCCCACCTTTCCTCATTCTGCTTGAAACCACATCCTTTGTTAGTTATATTTTCTTACGCAACAACACTTGGAGATGACTACAGCAAGAGTTTCCCATTGGTGGAATTTCCATGGAGACACATGCAGTAATACTGCACAACTTCATGTGAAGTGCACTGTCCCTTGAAAATGGCAAGTCTGGGCAAACCTCTAGTCACTGAAAATCTTAGAAAGTCTGAAAGTGAGTGAATGAAAATGGGCCTCTCCACATTTGGACAGGGCCTCTCCTTAAGCACACATTTGTGGAAAAAGTAATTATGCGAGACGAATGAACACCCAAAAGGGAATGGAAATTTTCTTGTTTAGGCCTGGAACGCTATGGCCTGGAGCCCTGTGGTTCTATCTGGATGAGCAAAGTGTGAGCAGAGATCAAAATAAAACACACACCATTTAGGGAAATGGATACTTAACCAGGTGTGCAGAGTAGTGGCAAACTGTACTTGTGTCAATTTGCTCAAATCCTATCTTCACAAGAAAGTAAATTCCAGAACGATCAGTGACTAGAAGAGGACAGATTTCAAAGGACTTGTAAAAAGTCCAACACTGAATTTAGCCCAACACTGAATTTAGATGAAAAGTGGCAGAGTCTGTTAGTCTTTCAAGTTTTAATAGGAGAAACTTATAACATGTAATAGCTGTTACATGAATACCTTCAGAGCTTTTGGAGAGGTCTAAATCATATGAGTAAGGGCTTCCCTGACTCACAAAGTTAAAAATAGTAAAACAAACAATTTGAAAAATAAATCAACCAATTAAAATACAAACACTAAGTCCAAAGGGTTTCTCTGGTTATAAAACCACTTATGGAATGCACATCTATTGAACAGGCTTACTCTGCATTCTGCTTTACTCAGGCCTGGTACATGAGCAAGTGTGAAAGCAAAATTCAAAATGTTATGTGAAGTGACCATTTCATTGGTGAAACCATGACCCAATAGACATTTTCTCTTTTGAAACTTCGTACATTATCCATATATGTTCTCAAAGGGAAGGAATACACAGGATTTAGGCTGATTTTTTTCAGTATTTTGTGTTCCACCAGATTTATTTGAAGATCTCCTGTCCTGCATCCACTGCCCAATGCAGAAGGCCACACATAGGATAACCAACATGAGAACTTCACTTCTACAACCTGATTAAATCCTCATGAGAATGTACTTTTCCTTTCATCATCAAAGATTTTTAAATCAGATTAACCAGCTCTCTTACTTTCCCATGTTTTTCCCTGGTTTTTGTACCTTGAAATGGGTGTGCACTCTTCTCAGTCTTGATCTCCATCTTCCCCAATATTTCCAAACATATTCATCTGGGAAACATGTAGAGATCTTATTCAGGGCTTGTTTCATTATTTTCCAATATCTGCCCTTGAAATTCAACTTCCACCACTGTCTCTCATATCCAAAGGTATGTGCTTGCAGAGGATTTCTGCTGAGAAATTTCACAGAAAGCTCTTATTTGTTTTTTGTCTTTTTCATTTTTATTGGTACCGGGTATCGAACTCACGACCGCCTTCTTGAAAGGCAGGTGCTTATGCCGCTGAGCTAAACCTCCAGCCCCACAGAAAGCTCTTATACTGCAGGTGAATGATGCCAGCAAGTCTTGACTGAATAGCTTAGGGAACAGGACTCAGCCAAATGACAGTCATGACAAGGGAAAAAGGTATGCTCAAGGATAGGACATGGCAGAGATCATCTGGCAGGCCCTGGCATATTTCATATCCCATTGAATGTACATCCATGTGTAGATTGGCAAGCACTTCCATCCACAAATTCTGAGCAGTGAAGCCTTCAGAGAGAATATTGTGGCATACCAGGCCAAGAATATTCATCCTATTTAAATCTTGCCCTACAAGGTACTCTGTGCCACTGAGGTCTCCATGGCAACGCCCAGCATTGTGACTCAGGTCTCCTACTGCACACTTGTATCCTAGAGCCTAAAGTCCAGCTCACAATGGTGCTCAGCCAATCACAGCCCAGTGTGGTTGCCTGGCAACCACAAGCTTGTGGATTTCTGTGAAGTGTTTCAGCCCAACTCTGCAGCTTTCCACCTCATACAACCACAGCCATTCCAATCCTGAAGTATTTGATTAGCCTCTCTATGTTGCCTCAGAATTTTTTTTACAGTTGTAATTATCAAGAAAATTTGACATATTTTGAGAAGTGGAGGGAAGTAATTGGAAAATGTTATGGTATGTCTGAGGTCTATGGGTTCCAAACTTGACTACCACAGTCTTATAAATTTTCACACCTAGAGCCTAAAATCCCCCTCACAGTGATGTTCATCCAATCTCAGCCCACTGTGGTTGCCTGGCAACCACAAGCCTGTGGATTTCTGTGAACAGTTTCAGCCCAACTCGGCAGCTCTCCACCTCATACAACCACAGCCATTCCAATCATGCAGTATTTGATTCACCTCTCTAAGTTGCCCCCGAATTTTCCTTGATGTTGTGGTGATCAAGCAAATTTGACATATTTTGACATGTGTAGGGAAGTAATTGGCTCTGTCTTTAGCTCTGTTTGTGGTACATGTGGTCCAAACTTGACTAGCCCAGTCCATTCAATTTTCAAACTTAGAAAGCCAAATATTCAGGGGAGGAAAGAAAATGCCACAATGATTTGGGTTCTGCGGAGTTTCTGGCGGCTTGGGAAGGAAACCTGCAAACCACACATGCAATCCCTGCTGGATTACTGCCACCATGGTAGTATCAGTTAGCACTAAAAGCCAGCAACCAGAAGATGAGTCCCAAAATGAAAGTGAATCCTTTCAGTACATGAATATTTGGAGTGCCTGCTTCAACTATCCAGCTTCCTCGGGGTGAACATGTCTGCAATCAGTATTTCAAGGAAGTCTGCAGCCATTCCAGCATAAACCTGAACACTAAACATGAGGTGCTAGCTCAATATCTGAACCAACATAATACTAGATAGCTTATCACCAGCAGGTCTTCCCAGAATTCAAATGCAACATGGTGAAAGGGAAACCCTTAGAAACGGGATGCAAATGCCCCTTTCCCTAAAAATCCAAGGTATTGTCTCATGGCATGGAATATTTAGACTCCACAACTCATGTAGTGAACCCAGGGACCTGGACCAAGTGTGTCTAGTTTTCTGTTGTCCTCTTTTTGGAAACAGCATCATAAGTAGTTGTTGAAAGAGGCCTTGAGATAAATTCATAGCCCTAGTTGGAGTGGAACTACCAAGGATCCATCAGCCCCCAGATGGCTGAGATTATAGGCATGAGTGACAATGCCAAGCATGTGCACAGAGATTCTTACATAATTAGTGAAATCCCTCTACTGGTCTATAGATAGCTTCTGTGATTCAGGCTTTAGGAATATGCCACTCTTTATTTTGGCTCCCCTTGTTCAGGTGTCCATTTCTATTGTGATAAGCTCCAAGGCCCCTGGCAAGGGGGGTCTGCCTTTCCTCTGGTGTATCCTTGGATGCTTATGGGCCAGGTGAACAGAGTTCAAATATATTGGATCCTGTGCATTTGAAAAGGAAATGAGTAAAGATTCATGAGTTAATGTGGACATGCCAGAGAATTGAGGGGCCATGATAGAGGCAAAATTTTAGGCCTTGGGCTGAAGGCTGAGGCTTCTGTACCTCTAGCTTCTTGAATAGTGTTTACATGGGCCTGCTGAGCAATTGTGTGCTCTGAAATGTTATTTCATGGGTTTTGTCTTAACTTATTTTGTTTTTCCTTTGGTTTTTTACATGGAAGTAACAGTACCATGGTTTGAAGAAGCTGGAGTCTTTTATCTAAGAGAAATTTGAAAAAAGGGACAATTCAGCAGCCCAGAATTTCTCAAATGCCCCTGCCGTTTTTAAAAAAGTGACATAAAGTTGAGCGTGTCATGTCCATGTTTCTTTACAAAAGATTTTACCTCCTATTTGATAGGAATTACTGTTTCTTTGAAAGGTCAACCTGCACTGAAATAAAGATAATCCCACATTTCCTCATTCTGCTTGAAACCACATCCTTTGTTAGTTATATTTTCTTAAGCAGCAACACTTGGAGACGACTACAGCAAGAGTTTCCCATTGGTGGAATTTCCATGGAGACACATGCAGTAATACTGCACAACTTCATGGAAGTGCACTGTCTCTTGACAATGGCAAGTCTGGGCAAACCTCTAGTAACTGAAAATCTTAGAAAGTCTGAAAGTGAGTGAATGAAAATGGGCCTCTCCATATTTGGACAGGGCCTTTCCTTAAGCACACATTTGTGGAAAAAGTAATTATGCGAGACGAATGAACACCCAAAACGGAATGGAAATTTTCTTGTTTAGGCCTGAACGCTATGGCCTGGAGCCCTGTGGTTCTATATGGATGAGCAAAGTGTGAGCAGAGATCAAAATATAACACACACCATTTAGGGAACTGGATACTTAACCAGGTGTGCAGAGTAGTGGCAAACTGTACTTGTGTCAATTTGCTCAAATCCTGTCTTCACAAGAAAGTAAATTCCAGCAGGACGAGTGACTAGAGGAGGACACATTTCAAAGGACTTGTAAAGAGTCCAACACTGAATTTAGATGAAAAGTGGCAGAGTCTGTTAGTCTTTCAAGTTTTAATAGGAGAAACTTATAACATGTAATAGCTGTTACATGAATACCTTCAGAGCTTTTGGAGAGGTCTAAATCACTATGAGTGAGGGCTTCCCTGACTCACAAAGTTAAAAATAGTAAAAGAAACAATTTGAAAAATAAATCAACCAATAAAATACAAACACTAAGTCCAAAGGGTTTCACTGGTTTTAAAACCACTTATGGAATGCACATCTATTGAACAGGCTTACTCTGCATTCTGCTTTACTCAGGCCTGGTACATGAGCAAGTGTGAAAGCAAAATTCAAAATGTTATGTGAAGTGACCATTTCATTGGTGAAACCATGACACAATAGACATTTTCTCTTTTGAAATTTCGTACATTATCCATATATGTTCTCAAAGGGAAGGAATACACAGGATTTAGGCTGGTTTTTTTCAGCAATTTGTGTTCCACCAGATTTATTTGAAGATCTCCTGTCCTGCATCCACTGCCCAATGCAGAAGGCCACACATAGGACAACCAACATGAGAAATTCACTTCTACAGCCTGATTAAATCCTCATGAGAATATACTTTTCCTTTCATCATCGAAGATTTTTACATCAGATTAACCAGCTCTCTTGCTTTCCCATGTTTTTCCCTGGTTTTTGTACCTTGAAATGGGTGTGCACTCTTCTCAGTCTTGATCTCCATCTTCCCCAATATTTCCAAACATATTCATCTGGGAAACATGTAAAGATCTTATGCAGGGCTTGTTTCATTGTTTTCCAATATCTGCCCTTGAAATTCAACTTCCACCACTGTCTCTCATATCCAAAGCTGTGTGCTTGCAGAGGATTTCTGCTGAGAAATTTCACAGAAAGCTCTTATACTGCAGGTGAATGACGCCAGGAAGTCTTGACTGAATAGCTTAGGGAACAGGACTCAGCCAAATGACAGACATGACAAGGGAAAAGGGTATGCTCAAGGATAGGACATGGCAGAGATCATCTGCCAGGCCCTGGCATATTTCATATCGCATTGAAAGTACATCCATGTGTAGATTTGCAAGCATTTCCATCCACAAATTCTGAGCAGTGAAGCCTTCAGAGAGAATATTGTGGCATACCAGGCCAAGAATATTCATCCTATTTAAATCTTGCCCTACAATGTCCTCTGTGCCACTGAGGTCTCCATGGCAACGCCCAGCATTGTGACTCAGGTCTCCTACTGCACACGTGTATCCTAGAGCCTAAAGTCCAGCTCACAATGGTGCTCAGCCAATCACAGCCCAGTGTGGTTGCCTGGCAACCACAAGCTTGTGGATTTCTGTGAAGTGTTTCAGCCCAACTCTGCAGCTTTCCACCTCATACAACCACAGCCATTCCAATCATGCAGTATTTGATTAGCCTCTCTATGTTGCCTCAGAATTTTTTTTACAGTTGTAATGATCAAGAAAATTTGACATATTTTGAGAAGTGGAGGGAAGTAATTGGAAAACGTTTTGGTGTGTCTGAGGTCTATGGGTTCCAAACTTGACTACAACAGTCTTATAAATTTTCACACCTAGAGCCTAAAATCCCCCTCACAGTGATGTTCATCCAATCTCAGCCCAGTGTGGTTGCCTGGCAACCACAAGCCTGTGGATTTCTGTGAAGAGTTTCAGCCCAACTCAGCAGCTCTCCACCTCATACAACCACAGCCATTCCAATCATGCAGTATTTGATTCACCTCTCTAAGTTGCCCCCGAATTTTCTTTGATGTTGTGGTGATCAAGCAAATTTGACATATTTTGACATGTGGAGGGAAGTAATTGGCTCTGTCTTTAGCTCTGTTTGTGGTACATGTGGTCCAAACTTGACTAGCCCAGTCTATTCAATTTTCAAACTTAGAAAGCCAATTGTTTAGGGGAGAAATGAAAATGCCACAATGATTTGGGTTCTGCGGAGTTTCTGGTGGCTTGGGAAGCAAACCTGCAAACCATACATGCAATCCCTGCTGGATTACTGCCACCATGGTAGTATCAGCACTAAAAGCCAGCAACCAGAAGATGAGTCCCAAAATGAAAGTGAATCCTTGCAGTACATGTATATTTGGAGTGCCTGCTTCAACTATCCAGCTTCCTCGGGGTTCACATGTCTGCAATCACTATTTCAAGGAAGTCTGCAGCCATTCCAGCATAACCCTGAACACTAAACATGAGGTGCTAGCTCAATACCTGAACCAACATAATACTTGATAGCTTATCACCAGCAGGTCTTCCCAGAATTCAAATGCAACATGGTGAAAGGGAAACCCTTGGAAACGGGATGCAAATGCCCCTTTCCCTAAAAATCCCAGGTATTTTCTCATGGCATGGAATAATTAGACTCCACAACTCATGTAGTGAACCCAGCGACCTGGACCAAGTGTGTCTAGTTTTCTGTTGTGCTCTTTTTGGAAACAGCATCTTAAGCAGTTGTTGAAAGAGGCCTTGAGATAAATTCATAGCCCTAGTTGGAGTGGAACTACCAAGGATCCATCAACCCCAGCCCCCAGATGCCTGGGATTATAGGCATGAGCGACAATGCCATGCATGTTCACAGAGATTCTTACATAATTGGTGAAATCACACTACTTGTCTATAGGTAGCTTCTGTGCTTCAGGCTTTAGGAATATGCCTCTCTTTGTTTTGGCTCCCCTTGTTCAGGTGTCCATTTCTATTGTGATAAGCTCCAAGGCCCCAGGCAAGGGGGTGGCTGCCCTTCTTCTGGTGTGTCCTTGGATGATTATGGCCCAGGTGAACAGGGTTCAAATATATTGGATCCTGTGCATTTGAAAAGGAAATGAGTAAAGATTCATGAGTTAATGTGGACATGCCAGGGAATTGAGGGGCTATGATAGAGGCAAAACTTCAGGCCATGGGCTGAAGGCTGAGGCTTCTGTACCTCTAGCTTCTTGAATAGTGTTCACATGGGCCTGCTGAGCAATTGTGTGCTCTCAAATGTGATATCATGGGTTTTTTCTTAATTTATTTTGTTTTTCCTTTGGTTTTTTACATGGAAGTTACAGTACCATGGTTTGAAGAAGCTGGAGTCTCTTATCTAAGAGAAATTTGAAAAAAGGGACAATTCAGCAGCCCAGAATTTCTCAATTGCCCGTGGCATTTTTAAAAAAGTGACATAAAGTTGAGCGTGTCATGTCCATGTCTCTTTACAAAAGATTTTACCTCCTATTTGATAGGAATTACTGTTTCTTTGAAAGGTCAACCTGCACTGAAATAAAGATAATCCCACCTTTCCTCATTCTGCTTGAAACCACATCCTTTGTTAGTTATATTTTGTTATGCAACAACACTTGGAGATGACTACAGCAAGAGTTTCCCTTTGGTGGAATTTCTATTTAGACACATGCAGTAATACTGCACAACTTCATGTGAAGTGCACTGTCCCTTGACAATGGCAAGTCTTGGCAAACCTCTAGTAACTGAAAATCTTAGAAAGTCTGAAAGTGAGTGAATGAAAATGGGCCTCTCCACATTTGGACAGGGCCTCTCCTGAAGCACACATTTGTGGAAAAAGTAATTATGCGAGACGAATGAACACCCAAAACGGAATGGAAATTTTCTTGTTTAGGCCTGGAACGCTATGGCCTGGAGCCCTGTGGTTCTATATGGATGAGCAAAGTGTGAGCAGAGATCAAAAGAAAACACACACCATTTAGGGAACTGGATACTTAACCAGGTGTGCAGAGTAGTGGCAAACTGTACTTGTGTCAATTTGCTCAAATCCTGTCTTCACAAGAAAGTAAGTTCCAGCACGACAAGTGACTAGAGGAGGACACATTTCAAAGGACTTGTAAAAAGTCCAACACTGAATTTAGCTCAACACTGAATTTAGATGAAAAGTGGCAGAGTCTGTTAGTCTTTCAAGTTTTAATAGGAGAAACTTATAACATGTAATAGCTGTTACATGAATACCTTCAGAGCTTTTGGAGAGGTCTAAATCACTATGAGTGAGGGCTTCCCTGACTCACAAAGTTAAAAATAGTAAAACAAACAATTTGAAAAATAAATCAACCAATAAAATACAAACACTAAGTCCAAAGGGTTTCACTGGTTTTAAAACCACTTATGGAATGCACATCTATTGAACAGGCTTACTCTGCATTCTGCTTTACTCAGGCCTGGTACATGAGCAAGTGTCAAAGCAAAATTCAAAATGTTATGTGAAGTGACCATTTCATTGGTGAAACCATGACCCAATAGACATTTTCTCTTTTGAAACTTCGTACATTATCCATATATGTTCTCAAAGGGAAGCAATACACAGGATTTAGGCTGATTTTTTTTCAGTATTTTGTGTTCCACCAGATTTATTTGAAGATCTCCTGTCCTGCATCCACTGCCCAAAGCAGAAGGCCACACATAGGACAACCAACATGAGAACTTCACTTCTACTGCCTGATTAAATCCTCATGAGAATATACTTTTCCTTTCATCATCAAAGATTTTTACATCAGATTAACCAGCTCTCTTGCTTTCTCATGTTTTTCGTTGGTTTTTGTACCTTGAAATGGGTGTGCACTCTTCTCAGTCTTGATCTCCATCTTCCCCAATATTTCCAAACATATTCATCTGGGAAACATGTAAAGATCTTATTCAGGGCTTGTTTCATTGTTTTCCAATATCTGCCATTGAAATTCAACTTCCACCACTGTCTCTCATATCCAAAGCTATGTGCTTGCAGATGATTTCTACTGAGAAATTTCACAGAAAGCTCTTATATTGCAGGTGAATGATGCCAGCAAGTCTTCATTGAATAGCTTAGGGAACAGGACTCAGCCAAATGACAGACATGACAAGGGAAAAGGGTATGCTCAAGGATAGGACATGGCAGAGATCATCTGCCAGGCCCTGGCATATTTCATATCCCATTGAAAGTACATCCATGTATAGATTGGCAAGCATTTCCATCCACAAATTCTGAGCAGTGAAGCCTTCAGAGAGAATATTGTGGCATACCAGGCCAAGAATATTCATCCTATTTAAATCTTGCCCTACAAGGTCCTCTGTGCCACTGAGGTCTCCATGGCAACGCCCAGCATTGTGACTCAGGTCTAATACTGAACACTTGTATCCTAGTGCGTAAAGTCCAGCTCACAATGGTGCTCAGCCAATCACAGCCCAGTGTGGTTGCCTGGCAACCACAAGCTTGTGGATTTCTGTGAAGTGTTTCAGCCCAACCCTGTAGCTTTCCACCTCATACAACCACAGCCATTCCAATCATGCAGTATTTGATTAGCCTCTCTATGTTGCCTCAGAATTTTTTTTACAGTTGTAATGATCAAGAAAATTTGACATATTTTGAGAAGTGGAGGGAAGTAATTGAAAAACTTTTTGGTATGTCTGAGGTCTATGGGTTCCAAACTTGACTACAACAGTCTTATAAATTTTCACACCTAGAGCCTAAAATCCCCCTCACAGTGATGTTCATCCAATCTCAGCCCAGTGTGGTTGCCTGGCAACCACAAGCCTGTGGATTTCTGTGAACAGTTTTAGCCCAACTCGGCAGCTCTCCACCTCATACAACCACAGCCATTCCAATCATGCAGTATTTGATTCACCTCTCTAAGTTGCCCACGAATTTTCTTTGATGTTGTGGTGATCAAGCAAATTTGACATATTTTGACATGTGGAGGGAAGTAATTGGCTCTGTCTTTAGCTCTGTTTGTGGTACATGTGGTCCAAACTTGACTAGCCCAGTCTATTCAATTTTCAAACTTAGAAAGCCAAATGTTTAGGGGAGGAAAGAAAGTGCCACAATGATTTGGGTTCTGCGGAGTTTCTTGTGGCTTGGGAAGCAAACCTGCAAACCATACATGCAATCCCTGCTGGATTACTGCCACCATGGCAGTATCAGTTAGCACTAAAAGCCAGAAACCAGTAGATGAGTCCCAAAATGAAAGTGAATCCTTGCAGTGCATGAATATTTGGAGTGCCTGCTTCAACTATCCAGCTTCCTCGGGGTTCACATGTCTGCAATCGCTATTTCAAGGAGGTCTGCAGCCATTCCAGCATAACCCTGAACACTAAACATGAGGTACTAGCTCAATACCTAAACCAACACAATACTAGATAGCTTATCACCAGCAGGTCTTCCCAGAATTCAAATACAACATGGTGAAAGGGAAAACCTTAGAAACGGTATGCAAATGCCCCTTTCCCTAAAAATCCCAGGTATTTTCTCATGGCATGGAATATTTAGACTCCACAACTCATGTAGTGAACCCAGGGACCTGGACCACGTGTGTCTAGTTTTCTGTTGTCCTCTTTTTGGAAACAGCATCTTATGTAGTTGTTGAAACAGGCCTGGAGATAAATTCGTAGCCCTAGTTGGAGTGGAACTCCCAAGGATCCATCAACCTCAGCCCCCAGATGGCTGGGATTATAGGCATGAGCGACAATGCCAAGCATGTTCACAGAGATTCTTACATAATTGGTGAAATCCCACTACTGGTCTATAGGTAGCTTCTGTGCTTCAGGCTTTAGGAATATGCCTCTCTTTGTTTTGGCTCCCCTTGTTCAGGTGTCCATTTCTATTGTGATAAGCTCCAAGGCCCCAGGCAAGGGGGTGGCTGCCCTTCCTCTGGTGTGTCCTTGGATGATTATGGCCCAGGTGAACAGGGTTCACATATATTGGATCCTGTGCATTTGAAAAGGAAATGAGTAAAGATTCATGAGTTAATGTGGACATGCCAGGGAATTGAGGGGGATGATAGAGGCAAAACTTCAGGCCATGGGCTGAAGGCTGAGGCTTCTGTACCTCTAGCTTCTTGAATAGTGTTCACATGGGCCTGCTGAGCAATTGTGTGCTCTCAAATGTGATTTCATGGGTTTTGTCTTAATTTATTTTGGTTTTTCCTTTGGTTTTTTACATGGAAGTAACAGTACCATGGTTTGAAGAAGCTGGAGTCTCTTATCTAAGAGAAATGTGAAAAAAGGGACAATTCAGCAGCCCAGAATTTCTCAAATGCCCGTGGCATTTTTAAAAAAGTGACACAAAGTTGAGCGTGTCATGTCCATGTCTCTTTACAAAAGATTTTACCTCCTATTTGATAGGAATTACTGTTTCTTTGAAAGGTCAACCTGCACTGAAATAAAGATAATCCCACCTTTCCTCATTCTGCTTGAAACCACATCCTTTGTTAGTTATATTTTGTTATGCAACAACACTTGGAGATGACTACAGCAAGAGTTTCCCTTTGGTGGAAATTCCATTTAGACACATGCAGTAATACTGCACAACTTCATGTGAAGTGCACTGTCCCTTGACAATGGCAAGTCTGGGCAAACCTCTAGTAACTGAAAATCTTAGAAAGTCTGAAAGTGAGTGAATGAAAATGGGCCTCTCCATATTTGGACAGGGCCTCTCCTTAAGCACACATTTGTGGAAAAAGTAATTATGCGAGACGAATGAACACCCAAAACGGAATGGAAATTTTCTTGTTTAGGCCTGAACGCTATGGCCTGGAGCCCTGTGGTTCTATATGGATGAGCAAAGTGTGAGCAGAGATCAAAATATAACACACACCATTTAGGGAAGTGGATACTTAACCAGGTGTGCAGAGTAGTGGCAAACTGTACTTGTGTCAATTTGCTCAAATCCTGTCTTCACAAGAAAGTAAATTCCAGCACGACCAGTGACTAGAGGAGGATACATTTCAAAGGACTTGTAAAAAGTCCAACACTGAATTTAGCTCAACACTGAATTTAGATGAAAAGTGGCAGAGTCTGTTAGTCTTTCAAGTTTTAATAGGAGAAACTTATAACATGTAATAGATGTTACATGAATACCTTCAGAGCTTTTGGAGAGGTCTAAATCACTATGAGTGAGGGCTTCCCTGACTCACAAAGTTAAAAATAGTAAAACAAACAATTTGAAAAATAAATCAACCAATAAAATACAAACACTAAGTCCAAAGGTTTTCACTGATTTTAAAACCACTTATGGAATGCACATCTATTGAACAGGCTTACTCTGCATTCTGCTTTACTCAAGCCCGGTACATGAGCAAGTGTGAAAGCAAAATTCAAAATGTTATGTGAAGGGACCATTTCATTGGTGAAACCATGACCCAATAGACATTTTCTCTTTTGAAACTTCGTACATTATCCATATACGTTCTCAAAGGGAAGGAATACACAGGATTTAGGCTGATTTTTTTCAGTATTTTGTGTTCCACCAGATTTATTTGAAGATCTCCTGTCCTGCATCCACTGCCCAATGAAGAAGGCCACACATAGGAAAACCAACATGAGAACTTCACTTCTACAGCCTGATTAAATCATCATGAGAATATACTTTTCCTTTCAGCATCAAAGATTTTTACATCAGATTAACCAGCTCTCTTGCTTTCCCATGTTTTTCCTGGTTTTTGTACCTTGAAATGTGTGTGCACTCTTCTCAGTCATGATCTCCATCTTCCCCAATATTTCCAAACATATTCATCTGGGAAATATGTAAAGATCTTATTCTGGGCTTGTTTCATTGTTTTCAAATATCTGCCCTTGAAATTCAACTTCCACCACTGTCTCTCATATCCAAAGCTATGTGCTTGCAGATGATTTCTGCTGAGAAATTTCACAGAAAGCTCTTATACTGCAGGTGAATGATGCCAGCAAGTCTTCATTGAATAGCTTAGGGAACAGGACTCAGCCGAATGACAGACATGACAAGGGAAAAGGGTATGCTCAAGGATAGGACATGGCAGAGATCATCTGCCAGGCCCTGGCATATTTCATATCCCATTGAAAGTACATCCATGTGTAGATTGGCAACATTTCCATCCACAAATTCTGAGCAGTGAAGCCTTCAGAGAGAATATTGTGGCATACCAGGCCAAGAATATTCATCCTATTTAAATCTTGCCCTACAAGGTCCTCTGTGCCACTGAGGTCTCCATGGCAACGCCCAGCATTGTGACTCAGGTCTAATACTGAACACTTGTATCCTAGAGCCTAAAGTCCAGCTCACAATGGTGCTCAGCCAATCACAGCCCAGTGTGGTTGCCTGGCAACCACAAGCTTGTGGATTTCTGTGAAGTGTTTCAGCCCAACTCTGTAGCTTTCCACCTCATACAACCACAGCCATTCCAATCATGCAGTATTTGATTAGCCTCTCTATGTTGCCTCAGAATTTTTTTTACAGTTGTAATGATCAAGAAAATTTGACATATTTTAAGAAGTGGAGGGAAGTAATTGAAAAACGTTTTGGTATGTCTGAGGTCTATGGGTTCCAAACTTGACTACCGCAGTCTTATAAATTTTCACACCTAGAGCCTAAAATCCCCCTCACAGTGATGTTCATCCAATCTCAGCCCAGTGTGGTTCTCTGGCAACCACAAGCCTGTGGATTTCTGTCAAGAGTTTCAGCCCAACTCGGCAACTCTCCACCTCATACAACCACAGCCATTCCAATCATGCAGTATTTGATTCACCTCTCTAAGTTGCCCCCGAATTTTCTTTGATGTTGTGGTGATCAAGCAAATTTCACATATTTTGACATGTGGAGGGAAGTAATTGGCTCTGTCTTTGGCTCTGTTTGTGGTACATGTGGTCCAAACTTGACTAGCCCAGTCTATTCAATTTTCAAACTTAGAAAGCCAATTGTTTAGGGGAGAAATGAAAATGCCACAATGATTTGGGTTCTGCGGAGTTTCTGGTGGCTTGGGAAGCAAACCTGCAAACCATACATGCAATCCCTGCTGGACTACTGCCACCATGGCAGTATCAGTTAGCACTAAAAGCCAGCAACCAGAAGATGAGTCCCAAAATGAAAGTGAATCCTTGCATTGCATGAATATTTGGAGTGCCTGCTTCAACTATCCAGCTTCCTCGGGGTTCACATGTCTGCAATCGCTATTTCAAGGAGGTCTGCAGCCATTCCAGCATAACCCTGAACACTAAACATGAGGTACTAGCTCAATACCTAAACCAACACAATACTAGATAGCTTATCACCAGCAGGTCTTCCCAGAATTCAAATGCAACATGGTGAAAGTGAAACCCTTAGAAACGGGATGCAAATGCCCCTTTCCCTAAAAATCCCAGGTATTTTCTCATGGCATGGAATGTTTAGACTCCACAACTCATGTAGTGAACCCACGGACCTGGACCACGTGTGTCTAGTTTTCTGTTGTCCTCTTTTTGGAAACAGCATCTTATGTAGTTGTTGAAACAGGCCTTGAGATAAATTCGTAGCTCTAGTTGGAGTGGAACTCCCAAGGATCCATCAACCTCAGCCCCCAGATGGCTGGGATTATAGGCATGAGCGAGAATGCCAAGCATGTTCACAGAGATTCTTACATAATTGGTGAAATCCCACTACTGGTCTATAGGTAGCTTCTGTGCTTCAGGCTTTAGGAATATGCCTCTCTTTGTTTTGGCTCCCCTTGTTCAGGTGTCCATTTCTATTGTGATAAGCTCCAAGGCCCCAGGCAAGTGGGTGGCTGCCCTTCCTCTGGTGTGTCCTTGGATGATTATGGCCCAGGTGAACAGGGTTCAAATATATTGGATCCTGTGCATTTGCAAAGGAAATGAGTAAAGATTCATGAGTTAATGTGGACATGCCAGGGAATTGAGGGGCCATGATAGAGGCAAAACTTCAGGCCATGGGCTGAAGGCTGAGGCTTCTGTACCTCTAGCTTCTTGAATAGTGTTCACATGGGCCTGCTGAGCAATTGTGTGCTCTCAAATGTTATTTCATGGGTTTTGTCTTAATTTATTTTGTTTTTTCCTTTGGTTTTTTACATGGAAGTAACAGTACCATGGTTTGGAGAAGCTGGAGTCTCTTATCTAAGAGAAATTTGAAAAAAGGGACAATTCAGCAGCCCAGAATTTCTCAAATGCCCGTGGCATTTTTAAAAAAGTGACACAAAGTTGAGCGTGTCATGTCCATGTCTCTTTACAAAAGATTTTACCTCCTATTTGATAGGAATTACTGTTTCTTTGAAAGGTCAACTTGCACTGAAATAAAGATAATCCCACCTTTCCTCATTCTGCTTGAAACCACATCCTTTGTTAGTTATATTTTGTTATGCAACAACACTTGGAGATGACTACAGCACGAGTTTCCCTTTGGTGGAATTTCCATTTAGACACATGCAGTAATACTGCACAACTTCATGTGAAGTGCAATGTCCCTTGACAATGGCAAGTCTGGGCAAACCTCTAGTAACTTAAAATCTTAGAAAGTCTGAAAGTGAGTGAATGAAAATGGGCCTCTCCACATTTGGACAGGGCCTCTCCTTAAGCACACATTTGTGGAAAAAGTAATTATGCGAGATGAATGAACACCCAAAACGGAATGGAAATTTTCTTGTTTAGGCCTGAACGCTATGGCCTGGAGCCCTGTGGTTCTATATGGATGAGCAAAGTGTGAGCAGAGATCTAAATATAACACACACCATTTAGGGAACTGGATACTTAACCAGGTGTGCAGAGTAGTGGCAAACTGTACTTGTGTCAATTTGCTCAAATCCTGTCTTCACAAGAAAGTAAATTCCAGCACGACGAGTGACTAGAGGAGGACACATTTCAAAGGACTTGTAAAAAGTCCAACACTGAATTTAGCCCAACACTGAATTTAGATGAAAAGTGGCAGAGTCTGTTAGTCTTTCAAGTTTTAATAGGAGAAACTTATAACATGTAATAGCTGTTACATGAATACCTTCAGAGCTTTTGGAGAGGTCTAAATCACTATGAGTGAGGGCTTCCCTGACTCACAAAGTTAAAAATAGTAAAACAAACAATTTGAAAAATAAATCAACCAATAAAATACAAACACTAAGTCCAAAGGGTTTCACTGGTTTTAAAACCACTTATGGAATGCACATCTATTGAACAGGCTTACTCTGCATTCTGCTTTACTCAGGCCTGGTACATGAGCAAGTGTGAAAGCAAAATTCAAAATGTTATGTGAAGTGACCATTTCATTGGTGAAACCATGACCCAATAGACATTTTCTCTTTTGAAACTTCGTACATTATCCATATATGTTCTCAAAGGGAAGGAATACACAGGATTTAGGCTGATTTTTTTTTCAGTATTTTGTGTTCCACCAGATTTATTTGAAGATCTCCTGTCCTGCAACCACTGCCCAATGCAGAAGGCCACACATAGGACAACCAACATGAGAACTTCACTTCTACAGCCTGATTAAATCCTCATGAGAATATACTTTTCCTTTCATCATCAAAGATTTTTACATCAGATTAACCAGCTCTCTTGCTTTCTCATGTTTTTCCCTGGTTTTTGTACCTTGAAAGGGGTGTGCACTCTTCTCAGTCTTGATCTCCACCTTCCACAATATTTCCAAACATATTCATCTGGGAAACATGTAAAGATCTTATTCAGGGCTTGTTTCATTGTTTTCCAATATCTGCCATTGAAATTCAACTTCCACCACTGTCTCTCATATCCAAAGCTATATGCTTGCAGATGATTTCTGCTGAGAAATTTCACAGAAAGCTCTTATACTGCAGGTGAATGATGCCAGCAAGTCTTCATTGAATAGCTTAGGGAACAGGACTCAGCCAAATGACAGACATGACAAGGGAAAAGGGTATGCTCAAGGATAGGACATGGCAGAGATCATCTGCCAGGCCCTGGCATATTTCATATCCCATTGAAAGTACATCCATGTGTAGATTGGCAAGCATTTCCATCCACAAATTCTGAGCAGTGAAGCCTTCAGAGAGAATATTGTGGCATACCAGGCCAAGAATATTCATCCTATTTAAATCTTGCCCTACAAGGTCCTCTGTGCCACTGAGGTCTCCATGGCAACGCCCAGCATTGTGACTCAGGTCTAATACTGAACACTTGTATCCTAGAGCCTAAAGTCCAGCTCACAATGGTGCTCAGCCAATCACAGCCCAATGTGGTTGCCTGGCAACCACAAGCTTGTGGATTTCTGTGAAGTGTTTCAGCCCAACTCTGTAGCTTTCCACCTCATACAACCACAGCCATTCCAATCATGCAGTATTTGATTAGCCTCTCTATGTTGCCTCAGAATTTTTTTTACAGTTGTAATGATCAAGAAAATTTGACATATTTTAAGAAGTGGAGGGAAGTAAATGAAAAACGTTTTGGTATGTCTGAGGTCTATGGGTTCCAATCTTGACTACCACAGTCTTATAAATTTTCACACCTAGAGCCTAAAATCCCCCTCACAGTGATGATCATCCAATCTCAGCCCAGTGTGGTTGCCTGGCAACCACAAGCCTGTGGATTTCTGTCAACAGTTTCAGCCCAACTCGGCAGCTATCCACCTCATAAAACCACAGCCATTCCAATCATGCAGTATTTGATTCACCTCTCTAAGTTGCCCCCGAATTTTCTTTGATGTTGTGGTGATCAAGCAAATTTGACATATTTTGACATGTGGAGGGAAGTAATTGGCTCTGTCTTTGGCTCTGTTTTTGGTACATGTGGTCCAAACTTGACTAGCCCAGTCTATTCAATTTTCAAACTTAGAAAGCCAAATGTTTAGGGGAGGAAAGAAAATGCTACAATGATTTGGGTTCTGCGGAGTTTCTGGTGGCTTGGGAAGCAAACCTGCAAACCATACATGCAATCCCTGCTGGACTGCTGCCACCATGGCAGTATCAGGTAGCACTAAAAGCCAGCAACCAGAAGATGAGTCCCAAAATGAAAGTGAATCCTTGCATTGCATGAATATTTGGAGTGCCTGCTTCAACTATCCAGCTTCCTCGGGGTTCACATGTCTGCAATCGCTATTTCAAGGAGTTCTGCAGCCATTCCAGCATAACCCTGAACACTAAACATGAGGTACTAGCTCAATACCTAAACCAACACAATACTAGATAGCTTATCACCAGCAGGTCTTCCCAGAATTCAAATGCAACATGGTGAAAGGGAAACCCTTAGAAACGGGATGCAAATGCCCCTTTCCCTAAAAATCCCAGGTATTTTCTCATGGCATGGAATATTTAGACTCCACAACTCATGTAGTGAACCCACGGACCTGGACCACGTGTGTCTAGTTTTCTGTTGTCCTCTTTTTGGAAACAGCATCTTATGTAGTTGTTGAAACAGGCCTTGAGATAAATTCGTAGCCCTAGTTGGAGTGGAACTCCCAAGGATCCATCAACCTCAGCCCCCAGATGGCTGGGATTATAGGCATGAGTGACAATGCCAAGCATGTTCACAGAGATTCTTACATAATTGGTGAAATCCCACTACTGGTCTATACATAGCTTCTGTGCTTCAGGCTTTAGGAATATGCCTCTCTTTGTTTTGGCTCCCCTATTTCAGGTGTCCATTTCTATTGTGATAAGCTCCAAAGCCCCAGGCAAGGGGGTGGCTGCCCTTCCTCTGGTGTGTCCTTGGATGATTATGGCCCAGGTGAACAGGGTTCAAATATATTGGATCCTGTGCATTTGCAAAGGAAATGAGTAAAGATTCATGAGTTAATGTGGACATGCCAGGGAATTGAGGGGCCATGATAGAGGCAAAACTTCAGGCCATGGGCTGAAGGCTGAGGCTTCTGTACCTCTAGCTTCTTGAATAGTGTTCACATGGGCCTGCTGAGCAATTGTGTGCTCTCAAATGTGATTTCATGGGTTTTGTCTTAATTTATTTTGTTTTTTCCTTTGGTTTTTTACATGGAAGTAACAGTACCATGGTTTGAAGAAGCTGGAGTCTCTTATCTAAGAGAAATTTGAAAAAACGGACAATTCAGCAGCCCAGAATTTCTCAAATGCCCGTGGCGTTTTTAAAAAAGTGACATAAAGTTGAGCGTGTCATGTCCATGTCTCTTTACAAAAGATTTTACCTCCTCTTTGATAGGAATTACTGTTTCTTTGAAAGGTCAACCTGCAGTGAAATAAAGATAATCCCAACTTTCCTCATTCTGCTTGAAACCACATCCTTTGTTAGTTATATTTTCTTACGCAACAACACTTGGAGATGACTACAGCAAGAGTTTCCCATTGGTGGAATTTCCATGGAGACACATGCAGTAATACTGCACAACTTCATGTGAAGTGCACTGTCTCTTGACAATGGCAAGTGTGGGCAAACCTCTAGTAACTGAAAATCTTAGAAAGTCTGAAAGTGAGTGAATTAAAATGGGCCTCCCCACATTTGGACAGGGCCTCTCCTTAAGCACACATTTGTGGAAAAAGTAATTATGCGAGACGAATGAACACCCAAAACGGAATGGAAATTTTCTTGTTTAGGCCTGGAATGCTATGGCCTGGAGCCCTGTGGTTCTATCTGGATGAGCAAAGTGTGAGCAGAGATCAAAATAAAACACACACCATTTAGGGAACTGGATACTTAACCAGGTGTGCAGAGTAGTGGCAAACTGTACTTGTGTCAATTTGCTCAAATCCTGTCTTCACAAGAAAGTAAATTCCAGCAGGACCAGTGACTAGAGGAGGACACATTTCAAAGGACTTGTAAAAAGTCCAACACAGGATTTAGCTCAACACTGAATTTAGATGAAAAGTGGCAGAGTCTGTTAGTCTTTCAAGTTTTAATAGGAGAAACTTATAACATGTAATAGCTGTTACATGAATACCTTCAGAGCTATTGGAGAGGTCTAAATCACTATGAGTGAGGGCTTCCCTGACTCACAAAGTTAAAAATAGTAAAACAAGCAATTTGAAAAATAAATCAACCAATAAAATACAAACACTAAGTCCAAAGGGTTTCACTGGTTTTAAAACCACTTATGGAATGCACATCTATTGAACAGGCTTACTCTGCATTCTGCTTTACTCAGGCCTGGTACATGAGCAAGTGTGAAAGCAAAATTCAAAATGTTATGTGAAGTGACCATTTCATTGGTGAAACCATGACCCAATAGACATTTTCTCTTTTGAAACTTCGTACATTATCCAAATATGTACGAAAAGGGAAGGAATACACAGGATTTAGGCTGATTTTTTTCAGTATTTTGTGTTCCACCAAATTTATTTGAAGATCTCCTGTCCTGCATCCACTGCCCAATGCAGAAGGCCACACATAGGACAACCAACATGAGAACTTCACTTCTACAGCCTGATTAAATCCTCATGAGAATATACTTTTCCTTTCATCATCAAAGATTTTTACATCAGATTAACCTGCTCTCTTGCTTTCCCATGTTTTTCCCTGGTTTTTGTACCTTGAAATGGGTGTGCACTCTTTTCAGTCTTGATCTCCATCTTCCCCAATATTTCCAAACATATTCATCTGGGAAACATGTAAAGATCTTATTCAGGGCTTGTTTCATTGTTTTCCAATATCTGCCCTTGAAATTCAACTTCCAACACTGTCTCTCATATCCAAAGGTATGTGCTTGCAGAGGATTTCTGCTGAGAAATTTCACAGAAAGCTCTTATACTGCAGGTGAATGATGCCAGCAAGTCTTGACTGAATAGCTTAGGGAACAGGACTCAGCCAAATGACAGACATGACAAGGGAAATGGGTATGCTCAAGGATAGGACATGGCAGAGATCATCTGCCAGGCCCTGGCATATTTCATATCCCATTGAAAGTACATCAATGTGTAGATTGGCAAGCATTTCCATCCACAAATTCTGAGCAGTGAAGCCTTCAGAGAGAATATTGTGGCATACCAGGCCAAGAATATTCATCCAAGTTAAATCTTGCCCTACAAGGTCCTCTGTGCCACTGAGGTCTCCATGGCAAAGCCCAGCATTGTGACTCAGGTCTCCTACTGCACAATTGTATCCTAGAGCCTAAAGTCCAGCTCAAAATGGAGCTCAGCCAATCACAGCCCAGTGTGGTTGCCTGGCAACCACAAGCTTGTGGATTTCTGTGAAGTGTTTCAGCCCAACTCTGCAGCATTCCACCTCATAGAGCCACAGCCATTCCAATTATGCAGTATTTGATTAGCCTCTCTATGTTGCCTCAGAATTTTTTTTTACACTTGTAATGATCAAGAAAATTTGACATATATTGAGAAGTGGAGGGAAGTAATTGGAAAACGTTTTGGTATGTTTGAGGTCTATGGGTTCCAAACTTGACTACCACAGTCTTATAAATTTTCACACCTAGAGCCTAAAATCCCCCTCACAGTGATGTTCATCCAATCTCAGCCCAGTGTGGTTGCCTGGCAACCACAAGCCTGTGGATTTCTGTCAACAGTTTCAGCCCAACTCGGCAGCTCTCCACCTCATACAACCACAGCCATTCCAATCATGTAGTATTTGATTCACCTCTCTAAGTTGCCCCCGAATTTTCTTTGATGTTGTGGTGATCAAGCAAATTTGACATATTTTGACATGTGGAGGGAAGTAATTGGCTCTGTCTTTAGCTCTGTTTGTGGTACATGTGGTCCAAACTTGACTAGCCCAGTCTATTCAATTTTCAAACTTAGAAAGCCAAATGTTTAGGGGAGGAAAGAAAATGCCACAATGATTTGGGTTCTGCGGAGTTTCTGGTGGCTTGGGAAGCAAACCTGCAAACCATACATGCAATCCCTGCTGGATTACTGCCACCATGGTAGTGTCAGTTAGCACTAAAAGCCAGCAACGAGAAGAAGAGTCCGAAAATGAAAGTGAATCCTTGCAGTGCATGAATATTTGGAGTGCCTGCTTCAACTATCCAGCTTCCTCGGGGTTCACATGTCTGCAATCGCTATTTCAAGGAGGTCTGCAGCCATTCCAGCATAACCCTGAACACTAAACATGAGGTACTAGCTCAATACCTAAACCCACATAATACTAGATAGCTTATCACCAACAGGTCTTCCCAGAATTCAAATGCAACATGGTGAAAGGGAAACCCTTAGAAACGGGATGCAAATGCCCCTTTCCCTAAAAATCCCAGGTATTTTCTCATGGCATGGAATATTTACACTGCACAACTCATGTAGTGAACCCAGGGACCTGGACCAAGTGTGTCTAGTTTTCTGTTGTCCACTTTTTGGAAACAGAATCTTATGTAGTTGTTGATAGAGGCCTTGAGATAAATTCATAGCCCTAGTTGGAGTGGAACTCCCAAGGATCCATCAACCCCAGCCCCCAGATGCCTGGGATTATAGGCATGAGCCACAATGCCAAGCATGTTCACAGAGATTCTTACATAATTAGTGAAATCCCACTACTGGTCTATAGGTAGCTTCTGTGCTTCAGGCTTTAGGAATATGCCTCTCTTTGTTTTGGTTCCCCTTGTTCAGGTGTCCATTTCTATTGTGATAAGCTCCAAGGCCCCAGGCAAGGGGGTGGCTGCCCTTCCTGTGGTGTGTCCTTGGATGATTATGGCCCAGGTGAACAGGGTTTAAATATATTGGATCCTGTGCATTTGAAAAGGAAATGAGTAAAGATTCATGAGTTAATGTGGACATGCAAGGGAATTGAGGGGCCATGATAGAGGCAAAACTTCAGGCCATGGGCTGAAGGCTGAGGCTTCTGTACCTCTAGCTTCTTGAATAGTGTTCACATGGGCCTGCTGAGCAATTGTGTGCTCTCAAATGTTATTTCAAGGGTTTTGTCTTAATTTATTTTGTTTTTTCCTTTGGTTTTTTACATGGAATTAACAGTACCATGGTTTGAAGAAGCTGGAGTCTCTTATCTAAGAGAAATGTGAAAAAAGGGACAATTCAGCAGCCCAGAATTTCTCAAATGCCCGTGGCGTTTTTAAAAAAGTGACATAAAGTTGAGCGTGTCATGTCCATGTCTCTTTACAAAAGATTTTACCTCCTATTTGATAGGAATTACTGTTTCTTTGAAAGGTCAACCTGCACTGAAAAAAAGATAATCCCACCTTTCCTCATTCTGCTTGAAACCACATCCTTTGTTAGTTATATTTTCTTACGCAACAACATTTGGAGATGACCACAGCAAGAGTTTCCCATTGGTGGAATTTCCATGGAGACACATGCAGTAATACTGCACATCTTCATGTGAAGTGCACTGTCCCTTGACAATGGCAAGTCTGGGCAAACCTCTAGTAACTGAAAATCTTGGAAAGTCTGAAAGTGAGTGAATGAAAATGGGCCTCTCCACATTTGGACAGGGCCTCTCCTTAAGCACACATTTGTGGAAAAAGTAATTATGTGAGACGAATGAACACCCAAAACGGAATGGAAATTTTCTTGTTTAGGCCTCGAACGCTATGGCCTGGAGCCCAGTGGTTCTATCTGGATGAGCAAAGTGTGAGCAGAGATCAAAATAAAACACACACCATTTAGGGAACTGGATACTTAACCAGGTGTGCAGAGTAGTGGCAAACTGTACTTGTGTCAATTTGCTCAAATCCTGTCTTCACAAGAAAGTAAATTCCAGCACGACCAGTGACTAGAGGAGGACACATTTCAAAGGACTTGTAAAAAGTCCAACACTGAATTTAGCCCAACACTGAATTTAGATGAAAAGTGGCAGAGTCTGTTAGTCTTTCAAGTTTTAATAGGAGAAACTTATAACATTTAATAGCTGTTACATGAATACCTTCAGAGCTTTTGTAGAGGTCTAAATCACTATGAGTGAGGGCCTCCCTGACTCACAAACTTAAAAATAGTAAAACAAACAATTTGAAAAATAAATCAACCAATAAAATACAAACACTAAGTCCAAAGGGTTTCTCTGGTTTTAAAACCACTTATGGAATGCACATCTATTGAACAGGCTTACTCTGCATTCTGCTTTATTCAGGCCTGGTACATGAGCAAGTGTGAAAACAAAATTCAAAATGTTATGTGAAGTGACCATTTCATTGGTGAAACCATGACCCAATAGACATTTTCTCTTTTGAAACTTCGTACATTATCCATATATGTTCTCAAAGGGAAGGAATACACAGGATTTAGGCTGATTTTTTTCAGTATTTTGTGTTCCACCAGATTTATTTGAAGATCTCCTGTCCTGCATCCGCTGCCCAATGCAGAAGGCCACACATAGGACAACCAACATGAGAACTTCACTTCTACAGCCTGATTAAATACTCATGAGAATATACTTTTCCTTTCATCATCAAAGATTTTTACATCAGATTAACCAGCTCTCTTGCTTTCCCATGTTTTTCCCTGGTTTTTGTTCCTTGAAATGGGTGTGCACTCTTTTCAGTCTTGATCTCCATCTTCCCCAATATTTCCAAACATATTCATCTGGGAAACATGTAAAGATCTTCTTCAGGGCTTGTTTCATTGTTTTCCAATATCTGCCCTTGAAATTCAACTTCCACCACTGTCTCTCATATCCAAAGGTATGTGCTTGCAGAGGATTTCTGCTGAGAAATTTCACAGAAAGCTCTTATACTGCAGGTGAATGATGCCAGCAAGTCTTGACTGAATAGCTTAGGGAACAGGACTCAGCCAAATGACAGACATGACAAGGGAAATGGATATGCTCAAGGATAGGACATGGCAGAGATCATCTGCCAGGCCCTGGCATATTTCATATCCCATTGAAAGTACATCCATGTGTAGATTGGCAAGCATTTCCATCCACAAATTCTGAGCAGTGAAGCCTTCAGAGAGAATATTGTGGCATACCAGGCCAAGAATATTCATCCTAGTTAAATCTTGCCCTACAAGGTCCTCTGTGCCACTGTGGTCTCCATGGCAACGCCCAGCATTGTGACTCAGGTCTCCTACTGCACACTTGTATAATAGAGCCTAAAGTCCAGCTCACAATGGTGCTCAGCCAATCACAGCCCAGTGTGGTTGCCTGGCAACCACAAGCTTGTGGATTTCTGTGAAGTGTTTCAGCCCAACTCTGCAGCTTTCCACCTCATACAGCCACAGCCATTCCAATCATGCAGTATTTGATTAGCCTCTCTATGTTGCCTCAGAATTTTTTTTACAGTTGTAATGATCAAGAAAATTTGACATATTTTGAGAAGTGGAGGGAAGTAATTGGAAAACGTTTTGGTATGTCTGAGGTTTATGGGTTCCAAACTTGACTACCACAGTCTTATAAATTTTCACACCTAGAGCCTAAAATCCCCCTCACAGTGATGTTCATCCAATCTCAGCCCAGTGTGGTTGCCTGGCAACCACAAGCCTGTGGATTTCTGTCAACAGTTTCAGCCCAACTCGGCAGCTCTCCACCTCATACAACCACAGCCATTCCAATCATGTAGTATTTGATTCACCTCTCTAAGTTGCCCCTGAATTTTCTTTGATGTTGTGGTGATCAAGCAAATTTGACATATTTTGACATGTGGAGGGAAGTAATTGGCTCTGTCTTTAGCTCTGTTTGTGGTACATGTGGTCCAAACTTGACTAGCCCAGTCTATTCAATTTTCAAACTTAGAAAGCCAAATGTTTAGGGGAGGAAAGAAAATGCCACAATGATTTGGGTTCTGCGGAGTTTCTGGTGGCTTGGGAAGCAAACCTGCAAACCATACATGCAATCCCTGCTGGATTACTGCCACCATGGTAGTGTCAGTTAGCACTAAAAGCCAGCAACGAGAAGAAGAGTCCGAAAATGAAAGTGAATCCTTGCAGTGCATGAACATTTGGAGTGCCTGCTTCAACTATCCAGCTTCCTCGGGGTTCACATGTCTGCAATCGCTATTTCAAGGAGGTCTGCAGCCATTCCAGCATAACCCTGAACACTAAACATGAGGTACTAGCTCAATACCTAAACCCACATAATACTAGATAGCTTATCACCAACAGGTCTTCCCAGAATTCAAATGCAACATGGTGAAAGGGAAACCCTTAGAAACGGGATGCAAATGCCCCTTTCCCTAAAAGTCCCAGGTATTTTCTCATGGCATGGAATATTTACACTGCACAACTCATGTAGTGAACCCAGGGACCTGGACCAAGTGTGTCTAGTTTTCTGTTGTCCTCTTTTTGGAAACAGAATCTTATGTAGTTGTTGAAAGAGGCCTTGAGATAAATTCGTAGCCCTAGTTGGAGTGGAACTCCCAAGGATCCATCAACCTCAGCCCCCAGATGGCTGGGATTATAGGCATGAGCCACAATGCCAAGCATGTTCACAGAGATTCTTACATAATTAGTGAAATCCCACTACTGGTCTATAGGTAGCTTCTGTGCTTCAGGCTTTAGGAATATGCCTCTCTTTGTTTTGGCTCCCCTTGTTCAGGTGTCCATTTCTATTGTGATAAGCTCCAAGGCCCCAGGCAAGGGGGTGGCTGCCCTTCCTCTGGTGTGTCCTTGGATGATTATGGCCCAGGTAAACAGGGTTTAAATATATTGGACCCTGTGCATTTGAAAAGGAAATGAGTAAAGATTCATGAGTTAATGTGGACATGCAAGGGAATTGAGGGGCCATGATAGAGGCAAAACTTCAGGCCATGGGCTGAAGGCTGAGGCCTCTGTACCTCTAGCTTCTTGAATAGTGTTCACATGGGCCTGCTGAGCAATTGTGTGCTCTCAAATGTTATTTCAAGGGTTTTGTCTTAATTTATTTTGTTTTTTCCTTTGGTTTTTTACATGGAAGTAACAGTACCATGGTTTGAAGAAGCTGGAGTCTCTTATCTAAGAGAAATGTGAAAAAAGGGACAATTCAGCAGCCCAGAATTTCTCAAATGCCCCTGCCATTTTTAAAAAAGTGACATAAAGTTGAGCGTGTCATGTCCATGTCTCTTTACAAAAGATTTTACCTCCTATTTGATAGGAATTACTGTTTCTTTGAAAGGTCAACCTGCACTGAAAAAAAGATAATCCCACCTTTCCTCATTCTGATTGAAACCACATCCTTTGTTAGTTATATTTTCTTACGCAACAACATTTGGAGATGACCACAGCAAGAGTTTCCCATTGGTGGAATTTCCATGGAGACACATGCAGTAATACTGTACATCTTCATGTGAAGTGCACTGTCCCTTGACAATGGCAAGTCTGGGCAAACCTCTAGTAACTGAAAATCTTAGAAAGTCTGAAAGTGAGTGAATGAAAATGGGCCTCTCCACATTTGGACAGGGCCTCTCCTGAAGCACACGTTTGTGGAAAAAGTAATTATGCGAAACGAATGAACACCCAAAACGGAATGGAAATTTTCTTGTTTAGGCCTGGAATGCTATGGCCTGGAGCCCAGTGGTTCTAACTGGATGAGCAAAGTGTGAGCAAAGATCAAAATAAAACACATACCATTTAGATAACTGGATACTTAACCAGGTGTGCAGAGTAGTGGCAAACTGTACTTGTGTCAATTTGCTCAAATCCTGTCTTCACAAGAAAGTAAATTCCAGCACGACCAGTGACTAGAGGAGGACACATTTCAAAGGACTTGTAAAAAGTCCAACACTGAATTTAGCCCAACACTGAATTTAGATGAAAAGTGGCAGAGTCTGTTAGTCTTTCAAGTTTTAATAGGAGAAACTTATAACATTTAATAGCTGTTACATGAATACCTTCAGAGCTTTTGTAGAGGTCTAAATCACTATGAGTGAGGGCCTCCCTGACTCACAAACTTAAAAATAGTAAAACAAACAATTTGAAAAATAAATCAACCAATAAAATACAAACACTAAGTCCAAAGGGTTTCTCTGGTTTTAAAACCACTTATGGAATGCACATCTATTGAACAGGCTTACTCTGCATTCTGCTTTATTCAGGCCTGGTACATGAGCAAGTGTGAAAGCAAAATTCAAAATGTTATGTGAAGTGACCATTTCATTGGTGAAACCATGACCCAATAGACATTTTCTCTTTTGAAACTTCGTACATTATCCATATATGTTCTCAAAGGGAAGGAATACACAGGATTTAGGCTGATTTTTTTCAGTATTTTGTGTTCCACCAGATTTATTTGAAGATCTCCTGTCCTGCATCCACTGCCCAATGCAGAAGGCCACACATAGGACAACCAACATGAGAACTTCACTTCTACAGCCTGATTAAATCCTCATGAGAATATACTTTTCCTTTCATCATCAAAGATTTTTACATCAGATTAACCAGCTCTCTTGCTTTCCCATGATTTTCCCTGGTTTTTGTACCTTGAAATGGGTGTGCACTCTTCTCAGTCTTGATCTCCATCTTCCCCAATATTTCCAAACATATTCATCTGGGAAACATGTAAAGATCTTCTTCAGGGCTTGTTTCATTGTTTTCCAATATCTGCCCTTGAAATTCAAGTTCCACCACTGTCTCTCATATCCAAAGGTATGTGCTTGCAGAGGATTTCTGCTGAGAAATTTCACAGAAAGCTCTTATACTGCAGGTGAATGATGCCAGCAAGTCTTGACTGAATAGCTTAGGGAACAGGATTCAGCCAAATGACAGACATGACAAGGGAAATGGGTATGCTCAAGGATAGGACATGGCAGAGATCATCTGCCAGGCCCTGGCATATTTCATATCCCATTGAAAGTACATCCATGTGTAGATTGGCAAGCATTTCCATCCACAAATTCTGAACAGTGAAGCCTTCAGAGAGAATATTGTGGCATACCAGGCCAAGAATATTCATCCTAGTTAAATCTTGCCCTACAAGGTCCTCTGTGCCACTGAGGTCTCCATGGCAACGCCCAGCATTGTGACTCTGGTCTCCTACTGCACACTTGTATCCTAGAGCCTAAATTCCAGCTCACAATGGTGCTCAGCCAGTCACAGCCCAGTGTGGTTGCCTGGCAACCACAAGCTTGTGGATTTCTGTGAAGTGTTTCAGCCCAACTTTGCAGCTTTCCACCTCATACAGCCACAGCCATTCCAATCATGCAGTATTTGATTAGCCTCTCTATGTTGCCTCAGAATTTTTTTTACAGTTGTAATGATCAAGAAAATTTGACATATTTTGAGAAGTGGAGGGAAGTAATTGGAAAACGTTTTGGTATGTCTGAGGTCTATGGGTTCCAAACTTGACTACCACAGTCTTATAAATTTTCACACCTAGAGCCTAAAATCCCCCTCACAGTGATGTTCATCCAATCTCAGCCCAGTGTGGTTGCCTGGCAACCACAAGCCTGTGGATTTCTGTGAACAGTTTCAGCCCAACTCGGCAGCTCTCCACCTCATACAACCACAGCCATTCCAATCATGCAGTATTTGATTCACCTCTCTAAGTTGCCCCCGAATTTTTTTTGATGTTGTGGTGATCAAGCAAATTTGACATATTTTGACATGTGGAGGGAAGTAATTGGCTCTGTCTTTAGCTCTGTTTGTGGTACATGTGGTCCAAACTTGACTAGCCCAGTTTATTCAATTTTCAAACTTAGAAAGCAAAATGTTTAGGGGAGGAAAGAAAATGCCACAATGATTTGGGTTCTGCGGAGTTTCTTCTGGCTTGGGAAGCAAACCTGCAAACCATACATGCAATCCCTGCTGGATTACTGCCACCGTGGTAGTATCAGTTAGCACTAAAAGCCAGCAACCAGAAGATGAGTCCCAAAATGAAAGTGAATCCTTGCAGTGCATGAATATTTGGAGTGCCTGCTTCAACTATCCAGCTTCCTCGGGGTTCACATGTCTGCAATCGCTATTACAAGGAGGTCTGCAGCCATTCCAGCATAACCCTGAACACTAAACATGAGGTACTAGCTCAATACCTAAACCAACATAATACTAGATAGCTTATCACCAACAGGTCTTCCCAGAATTCAAATGCAACATGGTGAAAGGGAAACCCTTAGAAACGGGATGCAAATGCCCCTTTCCCTAAAAATCCCAGGTATTTTCTCATGGCATGGAATATTTACACTGCACAACTCATGTAGTGAACCCAGGGACCTGGACCAATTGTGTCTATTTTTCTGTTGTCCTCTTTTTGGAAACAGAATCTTATGTAGTTGTTGAAAGAGGCCTTGAGATAAATTCATAGCCCTAGTTGGAGTGGAATTCCCAAGGATCCATCAACCTCAGCCCCCAGATGGCTGGGATTATAAGCATGAGCGACAATGCAAAGCATGTTCACAGAGATTCTTACATAATTGGTGAAATCCCACTACTGATCTATAGGTAGCTTCTGTGCTTCAGGCTTTAGGAATATGCCTCTCTTTGTTTTGGCTCCCCTTGTTCAGGTGTCCATTTCTATTGTGATAAGCTCCAAGGCCCCAGGCAAGGGGGTGGCTGCCCTTCCTCTGGTGTGTCCTTGGATGATTATGGCCCAGGTGAACAGGGTTCAAATATATTGGATCCTGTGCATTTGAAAAGGAAATGAGTAAAGATTCATGAGTTAATGTGGACATGCCAGGGAATTGAGGGGCCATGATAGAGGCAAAACTTCAGGCCATGGGCTGAAGGCTGAGGCTTCTGTACCTCTAGCTTCTTGAATAGTGTTCACATGGGCCTGCTGAGCAATTGTGTGCTCTCAAATGTTATTTCATGAGTTTTGTCTTAATTTATTTTGTTTTTTCCTTTGGTTTTTTACATGGAAGTAACAGTACCATGGTTTGAAGAAGCTGGAGTCTCTTATCTAAGAGAAATGTGAAAAAAGGGACAATTCAGCAGCCCACAATTTCTCAAATGCCCCTGCCGTTTTTAAAAAAGTGACATAAAGTTGAACGTGTCATGTCCATGTCTCTTTACAAAAGATTTTACCTCCTATTTGATAGGAATTACTGTTTCTTTGAAGGTCAACCTGCACTGAAAAAAAGATAATCCCACCTTTCCTCATTCTGCGTGAAACCACATCCTTTGTTAGTTATATTTTCTTACGCAAAAAAACTTGGAGATGACTACAGCAAGAGTTTCCCATTGGTGGAAATTCCATGGAGACACATGCAGTAATACTGCACAACTTCATGTGAAGTGCACTGTCCCTTGACAATGGCAAGTCTGGGCAAACTTCTAGTAACTGAAAATCTTAGAAAGTCTGAAAGTGAGTGAATGAAAATGGGCCTCTCCACATTTGGACAGGGCCTCTCCTTAAGCACACATTTGTGGAAAAATTAATTATGCGAGACGAATGAACACCCAAAACGGAATGGAAATTTTCTTGTTTAGGCCTGGAACGCTATGGCCTGGAGCCCAGTGGTTCTAACTGGATGAGCAAAGTGTGAGCAGAGATCAAAATAAAACACACACCATTTAGGGAACTGGATACTTAACCAGGTGTGCAGAGTAGTGGCAAAATGTACTTGTGTCAATTTGCTCAAATCCTGTCTTCACAAGAAAGTAAATTCCAGCACGACCAGTGACTAGAGGAGGACACATTTCAAAGGACTTGTAAAAAGTCCAACACTGAATTTAGCCCAACACTGAATTTAGATGAAAAGTGGCAGAGTCTGTTAGTCTTTCAAGTTTTAATAGGAGAAACTTATAACATGTAATAGCTGTTACATGAATACCTTCAGAGCTTTTGGAGAGGTCTAAATCACTATGAGTGAGGGCTTCCCTGACTCACAAAGTTAAAAATAGTAAAACAAACAATTTGAAAAATAAATCAACCAATAAAATACAAACACTAAGTCCAAAGGGTTTCTCTGGTTTTAAAACCACTTATGGAATGCACATCTATTGAACAGGCTTACTCTGCATTCTGCTTTATTCAGGCCTGGTACATGAGCAAGTGTGAAAGCAAAATTCAAAATGTTATGTGAAGTGACCATTTCATTGGTGATACCATGACCCAATAGACATTTTCTCTTTTGAAACTTCGTACATTATCCATATATGTTCTCAAAGGGAAGGAATACACAGGATTTAGGCTGATTTTTTTCAGTATTTTGTGTTCCACCAGATTTATTTGAAGATCTCCTGTCCTGCATCCACTGCCCAATGCAGAAGGCCACACATAGGACAACCAACATGAGAACTTCACTTCTACAGCCTGATTAAATCCTCATGAGAATATACTTTTCCTTTCATCATCAAAGATTTTTACATCAGATTAACCAGCTCTCTTGCTTTCTCGTGTTTTCCTCTGGTTTTTTTACCTTGAAATGGGTGTGCACTCTTCTCAGTCTTGATCTCCATCTTCCCCAATATTTCCAAACATATTCATCTGGGAAACATGTAAAGATCTTCTTCAGGGCTTGTTTCATTGTTTTCCAATATCTGCCCTTGAAATTCAACTTCCACCACTGTCTCTCATATCCAAAGGTATGTGCTTGCAGAGGATTTCTGCTGAGAAATTTCACAGAAAGCTCTTATACTGCAGGTGAATGATGCCAGCAAGTCTTGACTGAATAGCTTAGGGAACAGGACTCAGCCAAATGACAGACATGACAAGGGAAATGGGTATGCTCAAGGATAGGACATGGCAGAGATCATCTGCCAGGCCCTGGCATATTTCATATCCCATTGAAAGTACATCCATGTGTAGATTGGCAAGCATTTCCATCCACAAATTCTGAACAGTGAAGCCTTCAGAGAGAATATTGTGGCATACCAGGCCAAGAATATTCATCCTAGTTAAATCTTGCCCTACAAGGTCCTCTGTGCCACTGAGGTCTCCATGGCAACGCCCAGCATTGTGACTCTGGTCTCCTACTGCACACTTGTATCCTAGAGCCTAAATTCCAGCTCACAATGGTGCTCAGCCAGTCACAGCCCAGTGTGGTTGCCTGGCAACCACAAGCTTGTGGATTTCTGTGAAGTATTTCAGCCCAACTCTGCAGCTTTCCACCTCATACAGCCACAGCCATTCCAATCATGCAGTATTTGATTAGCCTCTCTATGTTGCCTCAGAATTTTTCTTACAGTTGTAATGATCAAGAAAATTTGACATATTTTGAGAAGTGGAGGGAAGTAATTGGAAAACGTTTTGGTATGTCTGAGGTCTATGGGTTCCAAACTTTACTACCACAGTCTTATAAATTTTCACACCTAGAGCCTAAAATCCCCCTCACAGTGATGTTCATCCAATCTCAGCCCAGTGTGGTTGCCTGGCAACCACAAGCCTGTGGATTTCTGTGAACAGTTTCAGCCCAACTCGGCAGCTCTCCACCTCATACAACCACAGCCATTCCAATCATGCAGTATTTGATTCACCTCTCTAAGTTGCCCCCGAATTTTTTTTGATGTTGTGGTGATCAAGCAAATTTGACATATTTTGACATGTGGAGGGAAGTAATTGGCTCTGTCTTTAGCTCTGTTTGTGGTACATGTGGTCCAAACTTGACTAGCCCAGTCTATTCAATTTTCAAACTTAGAAAGCCAAATGTTTAGGGGAGGAAAGAAAATGCCACAATGATTTGGGTTCTGCGGAGTTTCTTCTGGCTTGGGAAGCAAACCTGCAAACCATACATGCAATCCCTGCTGGATTACTGCCACCGTGGTAGTATCAGTTAGCACTAAAAGCCAGCAACCACAAGATGAGTCCCAAAATGAAAGTGAATCCTTGCAGTGCATGAATATTTGGAGTGCCTGCTTCAACTATCCAGCTTCCTCGGGGTTCACATGTCTGCAATCGCTATTACAAGGAGGTCTGCAGCCATTCCAGCATAACCCTGAACACTAAACATGAGGTACTAGCTCAATACCTAAACCAACATAATACTAGATAGCTTATCACCAACAGGTCTTCCCAGAATTCAAATGCAACATGGTGAAAGGGAAACCCTTAGAAACGGGATGCAAATGCCCCTTTCCCTAAAAATCCCAGGTATTTTCTCATGGCATGGAATATTTACACTGCACAACTCATGTAGTGAACCCAGGGACCTGGACCAAGTGTGTCTAGTTTTCTGTTGTCCTCTTTTTGGAAACAGAATCTTATGTAGTTGTTGAAAGAGGCCTTGAGATAAATTCATAGCCCTAGTTGGAGTGGAATTCCCAAGGATCCATCAACCTCAGCCCCCAGATGGCTGGGATTATAGGCATGAGCGACAATGCAAAGCATGTTCACAGAGATTCTTACATAATTAGTGAAATCCCACTACTGGTCTATAGGTAGCTTCTGTGCTTCAGGCTTTAGGAATATGCCTCTCTTTGTTTTGGCTCCCCTTGTTCAGGTGTCCATTTCTATTGTGATAAGCTCCAAGGCCCCAGGCAAGGGGGTGGCTGCCCTTCCTCTGGTGTGTCCTTGGATGATTATGGCCCAGGTGAACAGGGTTCAAATATATTGGATCCTGTGCATTTGAAAAGGAAATGAGTAAAGATTCCTTAGTTAATGTGGACATGCCAGGGAATTGAGGGGCCATGATAGAGGCAAAACTTCAGGCCATGGGCTGAAGGCTGAGGCTTCTGTACCTCTAGCTTCTTGAATAGTGTTCACATGGGCCTGCTGAGCAATTGTGTGCTCTCAAATGTTATTTCATGGGTTTTGTCTTAATTTATTTTGTTTTTTCCTTTGGTTTTTTACATGGAAGTAACAGTACCATGGTTTGAAGAAGCTGGAGTCTCTTATCTAAGAGAAATGTGAAAAAAGGGACAATTCAGCAGCCCACAATTTCTCAAATGCCCCTGCCGATTTTAAAAAAGTGACATAAAGTTGAACGTGTCATGTCCATGTCTCTTTACAATACATTTTACCTCCTATTTGATAGGAATTACTGTATCTTTGAAAGGTCAACCTGCACTAAAAAAAAGATAATCCCACCTTTCCTCATTCTGCGTGAAACCACATCCTTTGTTAGTTATATTTTCTTACGCAAAAACACTTGGAGATGACTACAGCAAGAGTTTCACATTGGTGGAATTTCCATGGAGACACATGCAGTAATACTGCACAACTTCATGTGAAGTGCACTGTCCCTTGACAATGGCAAGTCTGGGCAAACTTCTAGTAACTGAAAATCTTAGAAAGTCTGAAAGTGAGTGAATGAAAATGGGCCTCTCCACATTTGGACAGGGCCTCTCCTTAAGCACACATTTGTGGAAAAAGTAATTATGCGAGACGAATGAACACCCAAAACGGAATGGAAATTTTCTTGTTTAGGCCTGGAACGCTATGGCCTGGAGCCCAGTGGTTCTAACTGGATGAGCAAAGTGTGAGCAGAGATCAAAATAAAACACACACCATTTAGGGAACTCGATACTTAACCAGGTGTGCAGAGTAGTGGCAAACTGTACTTGTGTCAATTTGCTCAAATCCTGTCTTCACAAGAAAGTAAATTCCAGCACGACCAGTGACTAGAGGAGGACACATTTCAAAGGACTTGTAAAAAGTCCAACACTGAATTTAGCCCAACACTGAATTTAGATGAAAAGTGGCAGAGTCTGTTAGTCTTTCAAGTTTTAATAGGAGAAACTTATAACATTTAATAGCTGTTACATGAATACCTTCAGAGCTTTTGTAGAGGTCTAAATCACTATGAGTGAGGGCCTCCCTGACTCACAAAGTTAAAAATAGTAAAACAAACAATTTGAAAAATAAATCAACCAATAAAATACAAACACTAAGTCCAAAGGGTTTCTCTGGTTTTAAAACCACTTATGGAATGCACATCTATTGAACAGGCTTACTCTGCATTCTGCTTTATTCAGGCCTGGTACATGAGCAAGTGTGAAAGCAAAATTCAAAATGTTATGTGAAGTGACCATTTCATTGGTGAAACCATGACCCAATAGACATTTTATCTTTTGAAACTTCGTACATTATCCATATATGTTCTCAAAGGGAAGGAATACACAGGATTTAGGCTGATTTTTTTCAGTATTTTGTGTTCCACCAGATTTATTTGAAGATCTCCTGTCCTGCATCCACTGCCCAATGCAGAAGGCCACACATAGGACAACCAACATGAGAACTTCACTTCTACAGCCTGATTAAATCCTCATGAGAATATACTTTTCCTTTCATCATCAAAGATTTTTACATCAGATTAACCAGCTCTCTTGCTTTCCCATGTTTTTCCCTGGTTTTTGTACCTTGAAATGGGTGTGCACTCTTCTCAGCCTTGATCTCCATCTTCCCCAATATTTCCAAACATATTCATCTGGGAAACATGTAAAGATCTTATTCAGGGCTTGTTTCATTGTTTTCCAATATCTGCCCTTGAAATTCAACTTCCACCACTGTCTCTCATATCCAAAGGTATGTGCTTGCAGAGGATTTCTGCTGAGAAATTTCACAGAAAGCTCTTATACTGCAGGTGAATGATGCCAGCAAGTCTTGACTGAATAGCTTAGGGAACAGGACTCAGCCAAATGACAGACATGACAAGGGAAATGGGTATGCTCAAGGATAGGACATGGCAGAGATCATCTGCCAGGCCCTGGCATATTTCATATCCCATTGAAAGTACATCCATGTGTAGATTGGCAAGCATTTCCATCCACAAATTCTGAGCAGTGAAGCCTTCAGAGAGAATATTGTGGCATACCAGGCCAAGAATATTCATCCTAGTTAAATCTTGCCCTACAAGGTCCTCTGTGCCACTGAGGTCTCCATGGCAACGCCCAGCATTGTGACTCAGGTCTCCTACTGCACACTTGTATCCTAGAGCCTAAAGTCCAGCTCACAATGGTGCTCAGCCAATCACAGCCCAGTGTGGTTGCCTGGCAACCACAAGCTTGTGGATTTCTGTGAAGTGTTTCAGCCCAACTCTGCAGCTTTCCACCTCATACAGCCACAGCCATTCCAATCATGCAGTATTTGATTAGCTTCTCTATGTTGCCTCAGAATTTTTTTTACAGTTGTAATGATCAAGAAAATTTGACATATTTTGAGAAGTGGAGGGAGGTAATTGGAAAACGTTTTGGTATGTCTGAGGTATATGGGTTCCAAACTTGACTACCACAGTCTTATAAATTTTCACACCTAGAGCCTACAATCCCCCTCACAGTGATGTTCATCCAATCTCAGCCCAGTGTGGTTGCCTGGCAACCACAAGCCTGTGGATTTCTGTGAACAGTTTCAGCCCAACTCGGCAGCTCTCCACCTCTTACAACCACAGCCATTCCAATCATGCAGTATTTGATTCACCTCTCTAAGTTGCCCCCGAATTTTCTTTGATGTTGTGGTGATCAAGCAAATTTGACATATTTTGACATGTGGAGGGAAGTAATTGGCTCTGTCTTTAGCTCTGTTTGTGGTACATGTGGTCCAAACTTGACTAGCCCAGTCTATTCAATTTTCAAACTTAGAAAGCCAAATGTTTAGGGGAGGAAAGAAAATGCCACAATGATTTGGGTTCTGCGGAGTTTCTTGTGGCTTGGGAAGCAAACCTGCAAACCATACATGCAATCCCTGCTGGATTACTGCCACCGTGGTAGTATCAGTTAGCACTAAAAGCCAGCAACCAGAAGATGAGTCCCAAAATGAAAGTGAATCCTTGCAGTGCATGAATATTTGGAGTGCCTGCTTCAACTATCCAGCTTCCTCGGGGTTCACATGTCTGCAATCGCTATTACAAGGAGGTCTGCAGCCATTCCAGCATAACCCTGAACACTAAACATGAGGTACTAGCTCAATACCTAAACCAACATAATACTAGATAGCTTATCACCAACAGGTCTTCCCAGAATTCAAATGCAACATGGTGAAAGGGAAACCCTTAGAAACGGGATGCAAATGCCCCTTTCCCTAAAAATCCCAGGTATTTTCTCATGGCATGGAATATTTACACTGCACAACTCATGTAGTGAACCCAGGGACCTGGACCAAGTGTGTCTAGTTTTCTGTTGTCCTCTTTTTGGAAACAGAATCTTATGTAGTTGTTGAAAGAGGCCTTGAGATAAATTCATAGCCCTAGTTGGAGTGGAATTCCCAAGGATCCATCAACCTCAGCCCCCAGATGGCTGGGATTATAAGCATGAGCGACAATGCAAAGCATGTTCACAGAGATTCTTACATAATTGGTGAAATTCCACTACTGATCTATAGGTAGCTTCTGTGCTTCAGGCTTTAGGAATATGCCTCTCTTTGTTTTGGCTCCCCTTGTTCAGGTGTCCATTTCTATTGTGATAAGCTCCAAGGCCCCAGGCAAGGGGGTGGCTGCCCTTCCTCTGGTGTGTCCTTGGATGATTATGGCCCAGGTGAACAGGGTTCAAATATATTGGATCCTGTGCATTTGAAAAGGAAATGAGTAAAGATTCATGAGTTAATGTGGACATGCCAGGGAATTGAGGGGCCATGATAGAGGCAAAACTTCAGGCCATGGGCTGAAGGCTGAGGCTTCTGTACCTCTAGCTTCTTGAATAGTGTTCACATGGGCCTGCTGAGCAATTGTGTGCTCTCAAATGTTATTTCATGAGTTTTGTCTTAATTTATTTTGTTTTTTCCTTTGGTTTTTTACATGGAAGTAACAGTACCATGGTTTGAAGAAGCTGGAGTCTCGTATCTAAGAGAAATGTGAAAAAAGGGACAATTCAGCAGCCCACAATTTCTCAAATGCCCCTGCCGTTTTTAAAAAAGTGACATAAAGTTGAACGTGTCATGTCCATGTCTCTTTACAAAACATTTTACCTCCTATTTGATAGGAATTACTGTATCTTTGAAAGGTCAACCTGCACTAAAAAAAAGATAATCCCACCTTTCCTCATTCTGCGTGAAACCACATCCTTTGTTAGTTATATTTTCTTACGCAAAAACACTTGGAGATGACTACAGCAAGAGTTTCCCATTGGTGGAATTTCCATGGAGACACATGCAGTAATACTGCACAACTTCATGTGAAGTGCACTGTCCCTTGACAATGGCAAGTCTGGGCAAACTTCTAGTAACTGAAAATCTTAGAAAGTCTGAAAGTGAGTGAATGAAAATGGGCCTCTCCACATTTGGACAGGGCCTCTCCTTAAGCACACATTTGTGGAAAAAGTAATTATGCGAGACGAATGAACACACAAAACGGAATGGAAATTTTCTTGTTTAGGCCTGGAACGCTTTGGCCTGGAGCCCAGTGGTTCTATCTGGATGAGCAAAGTGTGAGCAGAGATCAAAATAAAACACACACCATTTAGGGAACTGGATACTTAACCAGGTGTGCAGAGTAGTGGCAAACTGTACTTGTGTCAATTTGCTCAAATCCTGTCTTCACAAGAAAGTAAATTCCAGCACGACCAGTGACTAGAGGAGGACACATTTCAAAGGACTTGTAAAAAGTCCAACACTGAATTTAGCCCAACACTGAATTTAGATGAAAAGTGGCAGAGTCTGTTAGTCTTTCAAGTTTTAATAGGAGAAACTTATAACATGTAATAGCTGTTACATGAATACCTTCAGAGCTTTTGGAGAGGTCTAAATCACTATGAGTGAGGGCTTCCCTGACTCACAAAGTTAAAAATAGTAAAACAAACAATTTGAAAAATAAATCAACCAATAAAATACAAACACTAAGTCCAAAGGGTTTCTCTGGTTTTAAAACCACTTATGGAATGCACATCTATTGAACAGGCTTACTCTGCATTCTGCTTTATTCAGGCCTGGTACATGAGCAAGTGTGAAAGCAAAATTCAAAATGTTATGTGAAGTGACCATTTCATTGGTGATACCATGACCCAATAGACATTTTCTCTTTTGAAACTTCGTACATTATCCATATATGTTCTCAAAGGGAAGGAATACACAGGATTTAGGCTGATTTTTTTCAGTATTTTGTGTTCCACCAGATTTATTTGAAGATCTCCTGTCCTGCATCCGCTGCCCAATGCAGAAGGCCACACATAGGACAACCAACATGAGAACTTCACTTCTACAGCCTGATTAAATCCTCATGAGAATATACTTTTCCTTTCATCATCAAAGATTTTTACATCAGATTAACCAGCTCTCTTGCTTTCTCGTGTTTTCCTCTGGTTTTTGTACCTTGAAATGGGTGTGCACTCTTCTCAGCCTTGATCTCCATCTTCCCCAATATTTCCAAACATATTCATCTGGGAAACATGTAAAGATCTTATTCAGGGCTTGTTTCATTGTTTTCCAATATCTGCCCTTGAAATTCAACTTCCACCACTGTCTCTCATATCCAAAGGTATGTGCTTGCAGAGGATTTCTGCTGAGAAATTTCACAGAAAGCTCTTATACTGCAGGTGAATGATGCCAGCAAGTCTTGACTGAATAGCTTAGGGAACAGGACTCAGCCAAATGACAGACATGACAAGGGAAATGGGTATGCTCAAGGATAGGACATGGCAGAGATCATCTGCCAGGCCCTGGCATATTTCATATCCCATTGAAAGTACATCCATGTGTAGATTGGCAAGCATTTCCATCCACAAATTCTGAGCAGTGAAGCCTTCAGAGAGAATATTGTGGCATACCAGGCCAAGAATATTCATCCTAGTTAAATCTTGCCCTACAAGGTCCTCTGTGCCACTGAGGTCTCCATGGCAACGCCCAGCATTGTGACTCAGGTCTCCTACTGCACACTTGTATCCTAGAGCCTAAAGTCCAGCTCACAATGGTGCTCAGCCAATCACAGCCCAGTGTGGTTGCCTGGCAACCACAAGCTTGTGGATTTCTGTGAAGTGTTTCAGCCCAACTCTGCAGCTTTCCACCTCATACAGCCACAGCCATTCCAATCATGCAGTATTTGATTAGCTTCTCTATGTTGCCTCAGAATTTTTTTTACAGTTGTAATGATCAAGAAAATTTGACATATTTTGAGAAGTGGAGGGAGGTAATTGGAAAACGTTTTGGTATGTCTGAGGTATATGGGTTCCAAACTTGACTACCACAGTCTTATTAATTTTCACACCTAGAGCCTAAAATCCCCCTCACAGTGATGTTCATCCAATCTCAGCCCAGTTTGGTTGCCTGGCAACCACAAGCCTGTGGATTTCTGTGAACAGTTTCAGCCCAACTCGGCAGCTCTCCACCTCATACAACCACAGCCATTCCAATCATGCAGTATTTGATTCACCTCTCTAAGTTGCCCCCGAATTTTCTTTGATGTTGTGGTGATCAAGCAAATTTGACATATTTTGACATGTGGAGGGAAGTAATTGGCTCTGTCTTTAGCTCTGTTTGTGGTACATGTGTTCCAAACTTGACTAGCCCAGTCTATTCAATTTTCAAACTTAGAAAGCCAAATGTTCATGGGAGGAAAGAAAATGCCACAATGATTTGGATTCTGCGGAGTTTCTGGTGGCTTGGGAAGCAAACCTGCAAACCACACATGCAATCCCTGCTGAATTACTGCCACCGTGGTAGTGTCAGTTAGCACTAAAAGCCAGCAACCAGAAGATGAGTCCCAAAATGAAAGTGAATCCTTGCAGTGCATGAATATTTGGAGTGCCTGCTTCAACTTTCCAGCTTCCTCGGGGTTCACATGTCTGCAATCGCTATTTCAAGGAGGTCTACAGGCATTCCAGCATAACCCTGAACACTAAACATGAGGTACTAGCTCAATACCTAAACTCACATAATACTAGATAGCTTATCACCAACAGGTCTTCCCAGAATTCAAATGCAACATGGTGAAAGGGAAACCCTTAGAAACGGGATGCAAATGCCCCTTTCCCTAAAAATCCCAGGTATTTTCTCATGGCATGGAAATATTTACACTGCACAACTCATGTAGTGAACCCAGGGACCTGGACCAAGTGTGTCTAGTTTTCTGTTGTCCTCTTTTTGGAAACAGAATCTTATGTAGTTGTTGAAAGAGGCCTTGAGATAAATTCGTAGCCCTAGTTGGAGTGGAACTCCCAAGGATCCATCAACTTCAGCCCCCAGATTGCTGGGATTATAGGCATGAGCCACAATGCCAAGCATGTTCACAGAGATTCTTACATAATTAGTGAAATCCCACTACTGGTCTATAGGTAGCTTCTGTGCTTCAGGCTTTAGGAATATGCCTCTCTTTGTTTTGGCTCCCCTTGTTCAGGTTTCCATTTCTATTGTGATAAGCTCCAAGGCCCCAGGCAAGGGGGTGGCTGCCCTTCCTCTGGTGTGTCCTTGGATGATTATGGCCCAGGTGAACAGGGTTCAAATATATTGGATCCTGTGCATTTGAAAAGGAAATGAGTAAAGATTCATGAGTTAATATGGACATGCCAGGGAATTGAGGGGCCATGATAGAGGCAAAACTTCAGGCCATGGGCTGAAGGCTGAGGCTTCTGTACCTCTAGCTTCTTGAATAGTGTTCACATGGGCCTGCTGAGCAATTGTGTGCTCTCAAATGTTATTTCATGGGTTTTGTCTTAATTTATTTTGTTTTTTCCTTTGGTTTTTTAAATGGAAGTAACAGTACCATGGTTTGAAGAAGCTGGAGACTCTTATCTAAGAGAAATGTGAAAAAAGGGTCAATTCAGCAGCCCAGAATTTCTCAAATGCCCCTGCCGTTTTTAAAAAAGTGACATAAAGTTGAGTGTGTCATGTCCATGTCTCTTTACAAAAGATTTTACCTCCTATTTGATAGGAATTACTGTTTCTTTGAAAGGTCAACCTGCAATGAAAAAAAGATAATCCCACCTTTCCTCATTCTGCTTGAAACCACATCGTTTGTTAGTTATATTTTCTTACGCAACAACACTTGGAGATGACTACAGCAAGAGTTTCCCATTGGAGGAATTTCCATGGAGACACATGCAGTAATACTGCACAACTTCATGTGAAGTGCACTGTCCCTTGACAGTGACAAGTCTGGGCAAACATCTAGTAACTGAAAATCTTAGAAAGTCTGAAAGTGAGTGAATGAAAATGGGCCTCTCCACATTTGGACAGGGCCTCTCCTTAAGCACACATTTGTGGAAAAAGTAATTATGCGAGACGAATGAACACCCAAAACGGAATGGAAATTTTCTTGTTTAGGCCTGGAACGCTATGGCCTGGAGCCCAGTGGTTCTATCTGGATGAGCAAAGTGTGAGCAGAGATCAAAATAAAACACACACCATTTAGGGAACTGGATACTTAACCAGGTGTGCAGAGTAGTGGCAAACTGTACTTGTGTCAATTTGCTCAAATCCTGTCTTCACAAGAAAGTAAATTCCAGCACGACCAGTGACTAGAGGAGGACACATTTCAAAGGACTTGTAAAAAGTCCAACACTGAATTTAGCCCAACACTGAATTTAGATGAAAAGTGGCAGAGTCTTTTAGTCTTTCAAGTTTTAATAGGAGAAACTTATAACATGTAATAGCTGTTACATGAATACCTTCAGAGCTCTTGGAGAGATCTAAATCACTATGAGTCAGGGCTTCCCTGACTCACAAAGTTAAAAATAGTAAAACAAACAATTTGAAAAATAAAACAACCAATAAAATACAAACACTAAGTCCAAAGGGTTTCTCTGGTTTTAAAACCACTTATGGAATGCACATCTATTGAACAGGCTTACTCTGCATTCTGCTTTATTCAGGCCTGGTACATGAGCAAGTGTGAAAGCAAAATTCAAAATGTTATGTGAAGTGACCATTTCATTGGTGATACCATGACCCAATAGACATTTTCTCTTTTGAAACTTCATACATTATCCATATATGTTCTCAAAGGGAAGGAATACACAGGATTTAGGCTGATTTTTTTCAGTATTTTGTGTTCCACCAGATTTATTTGAAGATCTCCTGTCCTGCATCCGCTACCCAATGCAGAAGGCCACACATAGGACAACCAACATGAGAACTTCACTTCTACAGCCTGATTAAATCCTCATGAGAATATACTTTTCCTTTTATCATCAAAGATTTTTACATCAGATTAACCAGCTCTCTTGCTTTCCCATGTTTTTCCCTGGTTTTTGTACCTTGAAATGGGTGTGCACTCTTCTCAGTCTTGATCTCCATCTTCCCCAATATTTCCAAACATATTCATCTGGGAAACATGTAAAGATCTTATTCAGGGCTTGTTTCATTGTTTTCCAATATCTGCCCTTGAAATTCAACTTCCACCACTGTCTCTCATATCCAAAGGTATGTGCTTGCAGAGGATTTCTGCTGAGAAATTTCACAGAAAGCTCTTATACTGCAGGTGAATGATGCCAGCAAGTCTTGACTGAATAGCTTAGGGAACAGGACTCAGCCAAATGACAGACATGACAAGGGAAATGGGTATGCTCAAGGATAGGACATGGCAGAGATCATCTGCCAGGCCCTGGCATATTTCATATCCCATTGAAAGTACATCCATGTGTAGATTGGCAAGCATTTCCATCCACAAATTCAGAGCAGTGAAGCCTTCAGAGAGAATATTGTGGCATACCAGGCCAAGAATATTCATCCTAGTTAAATCTTGCCCTACAAGGTCCTCTGTGCCACTGAGGTCTCCATGGCAACGCCCAGCATTGTGACTCAGGTCTCCTACTGCACACTTGTATCCTAGAGCCTAAAGTCCAGCTCACAATGGTGCTCAGCCAATCACAGCCCAGTGTGGTTGCCTGGCAACCACAAGCTTGTGGATTTCTGTGAAGTGTTTCAGCCCAACTCTGCAGCTTTCCACCTCATACAGCCACAGCCATTCCAATCATGCAGTATTTGATTAGCTTCTCTATGTTGCCTCAGAATTTTTTTTACAGTTGTAATGATCAAGAAAATTTGACATATTTTGAGAAGTGGAGGGAGGTAATTGGAAAACGTTTTGGTATGTCTGAGGTATATGGGTTCCAAACTTGACTACCACAGTCTTATAAATTTTCACACCTAGAGCCTAAAATCCCCCTCACAGTGATGTTCATCCAATCTCTGCCCAGTGTGGTTGCCTGACAACCACAAGCCTGTGGATTTCTGTGAACAGTTTCAGCCCAACTCGGCAGCTCTCCACCTCATACAACCACAGCCATTCCAATCATGCAGTATTTGATTCACCTCTCTAAGTTGCCCCCGAATTTTCTTTGATGTTGTGGTGATCAAGGAAATTTGACATATTTTGACATGTGGAGGGAAGTAATTGGCTCTGTCTTTAGCTCTGTTTGTGGTACATGTGGTCCAAACTTGACTAGCCCAGTCTATTCAATTTTCAAACTTAGAAAGCCAAATGTTCATGGGAGGAAAGAAAATGCCACAATGATTTGGATTCTGCGGAGTTTCTGGTGGCTTGGGAAGCAAACCTGCAAACCACACATGCAATCCCTGCTGAATTACTGCCACCGTGGTAGTGTCAGTTAGCACTAAAAGCCAGCAACCAGAAGATGAGTCCCAAAATGAAAGTGAATCCTTGCAGTGCATGAATATTTGGAGTGCCTGCTTCAACTTTCCAGCTTCTTCGGGGTTCACATGTCTGCAATCGCTATTTCAAGGAGGTCTACAGGCATTCCAGCATAACCCTGAACACTAAACATGAGGTACTAGCTCAATACCTAAACCCACATAATACTAGATAGCTTATCACCAACAGGTCTTCCCAGAATTCAAATTAAACATGGTGAAAGGGAAACCCTTAGAAACGGGATGCAAATGCCCCTTTCCCTAAAAATCCCAGGTATTTTCTCATGGCATGGAATATTTACACTGCACAACTCATGTAGTGAACCCAGGGACCTGGACCAAGTGTGTCTAGTTTTCTGTTGTCCTCTTTTTGGAAACAGAATCTTATGTAGTTGTTGAAAGAGGCCTTGAGATAAATTCGTAGCCCTAGTTGGAGTGGAACTCCCAAGGATCCATCAACTTCAGCCCCCAGATTGCTGGGATTATAGGCATGAGCCACAATGCCAAGCATGTTCACAGAGATTCTTACATAATTAGTGAAATCCCACTACTGGTCTATAGGTAGCTTCTGTGCTTCAGGCTTTAGGAATATGCCTCTCTTTGTTTTGGCTCCCCTTGTTCAGGTGTCCATTTCTATTGTGATAAGCTCCAAGGCCCCAGGCAAGGGGGTGGCTGCCCTTCCTCTGGTGTGTCCTTGGATGATTATGGCCCAGGTGAACAGGGTTCAAATATATTGGATCCTGTGCATTTGAAAAGGAAATGAGTAAAGATTCATGAGTTAATGTGGACATGCCAGGGAATTGAGAGGTCATGATAGAGGCAAAACTTCAGGCCATGGGCTGAAGGCTGAGGCTTCTGTACCTCTAGCTTCTTGAATAGTGTTCACATGGGCCTGCTGAGCAATTGTGTTCTCTCAAATGTTATTTCATGGGTTTTGTCTTAATTTATTTTGTTTTTTCCTTTGGTTTTTTACATGGAAGTAACAGTACCATGGTTTGAAGAAGCTGGAGTCTCTTATTTAAGAGAAATGTGAAAAAAGGGTCAATTCAGCAGCCCAGAATTTCTCAAATGCCCCTGCCGTTTTTAAAAAAGTGACATAAAGTTGAGCGTGTCATGTCCATGTCTCTTTACAAAAGATTTTACCTCCTATTTGATAGGAATTACTGTTTCTTTGAAAGGTCAACCTGCACTGAAAAAAAGATAATCCCACCTTTCCTCATTCTGCTTGAAACCACATCGTTTGTTAGTTATATTTTCTTACGCAACAACACTTGGAGATGACTACAGCAAGAGTTTCCCATTGGTGGAATTTCCATGGAGACACATGCAGTAATACTGCACAACTTCATGTGAAGTGCACTGTCCCTTGACAGTGACAAGTCTGGGCAAACCTCTAGTAACTGAAAATCTTAGAAAGTCTGAAAGTGAGTGAATAAAAATGGGCCTCTCCACATTTGGACAGGGCCTCTCCTTAAGCACACATTTGTGGAAAAAGTAATTATGCGAGACGAATGAACACCCAAAACGGAATGGAAATTTTCTTGTTTAGGCCTGGAACGCTTTGGCCTGGAGCCCAGTGGTTCTATCTGGATGAGCAAAGTGTGAGCAGAGATCAAAATAAAACACACACCATTTAGGGAACTGGATACTTAACCAGGTGTGCAGAGTAGTGGCAAACTGTACTTGTGTCAATTTGCTCAAATCCTGTCTTCACAAGAAAGTAAATTCCAGCACGACCAGTGACTAGAGGAGGACACATTTCAAAGGACTTGTAAAAACTCCAACATTGAATTTAGCCCAACACTGAATTTAGATGAAAAGTGGCAGAGTCTGTTAGTCTTTTAAGTTTTAATAGGAGAAACTTATAACATGTAATAGCTGTTACATGAATACCTTCAGAGCTTTTGGAGAGATCTAAATCACTATGAGTCAGGGCTTCCCTGACTCACAAAGTTAAAAATAGTAAAACAAACAATTTGAAAAATAAATCAACCAATAAAATACAAACACTAAGTCCAAAGGGTTTCTCTGGTTTTAAAACCACTTATGGAATGCACATCTATTGAACAGGCTTACTCTGCATTCTGCTTTATTCAGGCCTGGTACATGAGCAAGTGTGAAAGCAAAATTCAAAATGTTATGTGAAGTGACCATTTCATTGGTGATACCATGACCCAATAGACATTTTCTCTTTTGAAACTTCATACATTATCCATATATGTTCTCAAAGGGAAGGAATACACAGGATTTAGGCTGATTTTTTTCAGTATTTTGTGTTCCACCAGATTTATTTGAAGATCTCCTGTCCTGCATCCGCTACCCAATGCAGAAGGCCACACATAGGACAACCAACATGAGAACTTCACTTCTACAGCCTGATTAAATCCTCATGAGAATATACTTTTCCTTTTATCATCAAAGATTTTTACATCAGATTAACCAGCTCTCTTGCTTTCCCATGTTTTTCCCTGGTTTTTGTACCTTGAAATGGGTGTGCACTCTTCTCAGTCTTGATCTCCATCTTCCCCAATATTTCCAAACATATTCATCTGGGAAACATGTAAAGATCTTATTCAGGGCTTGTTTCATTGTTTTCCAATATCTGCCCTTGAAATTCAACTTCCACCACTGTCTCTCATATCCAAAGGTATGTGCTTGCAGAGGATTTCTGCTGAGAAATTTCACAGAAAGCTCTTATACTGCAGGTGAATGATGCCAGCAAGTCTTGACTGAATAGCTTAGGGAACAGGACTCAGCCAAATGACAGACATGACAAGGGAAATGGGTATGCTCAAGGATAGGACATGGCAGAGATCATCTGCCAGGCCCTGGCATATTTCATATCCCATTGAAAGTACATCCATGTGTAGATTGGCAAGCATTTCCATCCACAAATTCAGAGCAGTGAAGCCTTCAGAGAGAATATTGTGGCATACCAGGCCAAGAATATTCATCCTAGTTAAATCTTGCCCTACAAGGTCCTCTGTGCCACTGAGGTCTCCATGGCAACGCCCAGCATTGTGACTCAGGTCTCCTACTGCACACTTGTATCCTAGAGCCTAAAGTCCAGCTCACAATGGTGCTCAGCCAATCACAGCCCAGTGTGGTTGCCTGGCAACCACAAGCTTGTGGATTTCTGTGAAGTGTTTCAGCCCAACTCTGCAGCTTTCCACCTCATACAGCCACAGCCATTCCAATCATGCAGTATTTGATTAGCTTCTCTATGTTGCCTCAGAATTTTTTTTACAGTTGTAATGATCAAGAAAATTTGACATATTTTGAGAAGTGGAGGGAGGTAATTGGAAAACGTTTTGGTATGTCTGAGGTATATGGGTTCCAAACTTGACTACCACAGTCTTATAAATTTTCACACCTAGAGCCTAAAATCCCCCTCACAGTGATGTTCATCCAATCTCTGCCCAGTGTGGTTGCCTGACAACCACAAGCCTGTGGATTTCTGTGAACAGTTTCAGCCCAACTCGGCAGCTCTCCACCTCATACAACCACAGCCATTCCAATCATGCAGTATTTGATTCACCTCTCTAAGTTGCCCCCGAATTTTCTTTGATGTTGTGGTGATCAAGGAAATTTGACATATTTTGACATGTGGAGGGAAGTAATTGGCTCTGTCTTTAGCTCTGTTTGTGGTACATGTGGTCCAAACTTGACTAGCCCAGTCTATTCAATTTTCAAACTTAGAAAGCCAAATGTTCATGGGAGGAAAGAAAATGCCACAATGATTTGGATTCTGCGGAGTTTCTGGTGGCTTGGGAAGCAAACCTGCAAACCACACATGCAATCCCTGCTGAATTACTGCCACCGTGGTAGTGTCAGTTAGCACTAAAAGCCAGCAACCAGAAGATGAGTCCCAAAATGAAAGTGAATCCTTGCAGTGCATGAATATTTGGAGTGCCTGCTTCAACTTTCCAGCTTCTTCGGGGTTCACATGTCTGCAATCGCTATTTCAAGGAGGTCTACAGGCATTCCAGCATAACCCTGAACACTAAACATGAGGTACTAGCTCAATACCTAAACCCACATAATACTAGATAGCTTATCACCAACAGGTCTTCCCAGAATTCAAATTAAACATGGTGAAAGGGAAACCCTTAGAAACGGGATGCAAATGCCCCTTTCCCTAAAAATCCCAGGTATTTTCTCATGGCATGGAATATTTACACTGCACAACTCATGTAGTGAACCCAGGGACCTGGACCAAGTGTGTCTAGTTTTCTGTTGTCCTCTTTTTGGAAACAGAATCTTATGTAGTTGTTGAAAGAGGCCTTGAGATAAATTCGTAGCCCTAGTTGGAGTGGAACTCCCAAGGATCCATCAACTTCAGCCCCCAGATTGCTGGGATTATAGGCATGAGCCACAATGCCAAGCATGTTCACAGAGATTCTTACATAATTAGTGAAATCCCACTACTGGTCTATAGGTAGCTTCTGTGCTTCAGGCTTTAGGAATATGCCTCTCTTTGTTTTGGCTCCCCTTGTTCAGGTGTCCATTTCTATTGTGATAAGCTCCAAGGCCCCAGGCAAGGGGGTGGCTGCCCTTCCTCTGGTGTGTCCTTGGATGATTATGGCCCAGGTGAACAGGGTTCAAATATATTGGATCCTGTGCATTTGAAAAGGAAATGAGTAAAGATTCATGAGTTAATGTGGACATGCCAGGGAATTGAGAGGTCATGATAGAGGCAAAACTTCAGGCCATGGGCTGAAGGCTGAGGCTTCTGTACCTCTAGCTTCTTGAATAGTGTTCACATGGGCCTGCTGAGCAATTGTGTTCTCTCAAATGTTATTTCATGGGTTTTGTCTTAATTTATTTTGTTTTTTCCTTTGGTTTTTTACATGGAAGTAACAGTACCATGGTTTGAAGAAGCTGGAGTCTCTTATTTAAGAGAAATGTGAAAAAAGGGTCAATTCAGCAGCCCAGAATTTCTCAAATGCCCCTGCCGTTTTTAAAAAAGTGACATAAAGTTGAGCGTGTCATGTCCATGTCTCTTTACAAAAGATTTTACCTCCTATTTGATAGGAATTACTGTTTCTTTGAAAGGTCAACCTGCACTGAAAAAAAGATAATCCCACCTTTCCTCATTCTGCTTGAAACCACATCGTTTGTTAGTTATATTTTCTTACGCAACAACACTTGGAGATGACTACAGCAAGAGTTTCCCATTGGTGGAATTTCCATGGAGACACATGCAGTAATACTGCACAACTTCATGTGAAGTGCACTGTCCCTTGACAGTGACAAGTCTGGGCAAACCTCTAGTAACTGAAAATCTTAGAAAGTCTGAAAGTGAGTGAATAAAAATGGGCCTCTCCACATTTGGACAGGGCCTCTCCTTAAGCACACATTTGTGGAAAAAGTAATTATGCGAGACGAATGAACACCCAAAACGGAATGGAAATTTTCTTGTTTAGGCCTGGAACGCTTTGGCCTGGAGCCCAGTGGTTCTATCTGGATGAGCAAAGTGTGAGCAGAGATCAAAATAAAACACACACCATTTAGGGAACTGGATACTTAACCAGGTGTGCAGAGTAGTGGCAAACTGTACTTGTGTCAATTTGCTCAAATCCTGTCTTCACAAGAAAGTAAATTCCAGCACGACCAGTGACTAGAGGAGGACACATTTCAAAGGACTTGTAAAAAGTCCAACATTGAATTTAGCCCAACACTGAATTTAGATGAAAAGTGGCAGAGTCTGTTAGTCTTTTAAGTTTTAATAGGAGAAACTTATAACATGTAATAGCTGTTACATGAATACCTTCAGAGCTTTTGGAGAGATCTAAATCACTATGAGTCAGGGCTTCCCTGACTCACAAAGTTAAAAATAGTAAAACAAACAATTTGAAAAATAAATCAACCAATAAAATACAAACACTAAGTCCAAAGGGTTTCTCTGGTTTTAAAACCACTTATGGAATGCACATTTATTGAACAGGCTTACTCTGCATTCTGCTTTATTCAGGCCTGGTACATGAGCAAGTGTGAAAGCAAAATTCAAAATGTTATGTGAAGTGACCATTTCATTCGTGATACCATGACCCAATAGACATTTTCTCTTTTGAAACTTCATACATTATCCATATATGTTCTCAAAGGGAAGGAATACACAGGATTTAGGCTGATTTTTTTCAGTATTTTGTGTTCCACCAGATTTATTTGAAGATCTCCTGTCCTGCATCCACTGCCCAATGCAGAAGGCCACACATAGGACAACCAACATGAGAACTTCACTTCTACAGCCTGATTAAATCCTCATGAGAATATACTTTTCCTTTCATCATCAAAGATTTTTACATCAGATTAACCAGCTCTCTTGCTTTCCCATGTTTTTCCCTGATTTTTGTACCTTGAAATGGGTGTGCACACTTCTCAGTCTTGATCTCCATCTTCCCCAATATTTCCAAACATATTCATCTGGGAAACATGTAAAGATCTTATTCAGGGCTTGTTTCATTGTTTTCCAATATCTGCCCTTGAAATTCAACTTCCACCACTGTCTCTCATATCCAAAGGTATGTGCTTGCAGAGGATTTCTGCTGAGAAATTTCACAGAACGCTCTTATACTGCAGGTGAATGATGCCAGCAAGTCTTGACTGAATAGCTTAGGGAACAGGACTCAGCCAAATGACAGACATGACAAGGGAAATGGGTATGCTCAAGGATAGGACATGGCAGAGATCATCTGCCAGGCCCTGGCATATTTCATATCCCATTGAATGTACATCCATGTGTAGATTGGCAAGCATTTCCATCCACAAATTCAGAGCAGTGAAGCCTTCAGAGAGAATATTGTGGCATACCAGGCCAAGAATATTCATCCTAGTTAAATCTTGCCCTACAAGGTCCTCTGTGCCACTGAGGACTCCATGGCAACGCCCAGCATTGTGACTCAGGTCTCCTAATGCACACTTGTATCCTAGAGCCTAAAGTCCAGCTCACAATGGTGCTCAGCCAATCACAGCCCAGTGTGGTTGCCTGGCAACCACAAGCCTGTGGATTTCTGTGAAGTGTTTCAGCCCAACTCTGCAGCTTTCCACCTCATACAGCCACAGCCATTCCAATCATGCAGTATTTGATTAGCTCCTCTATGTTGCCTCAGAATTTTTTTTACAGTTGTAATGATCAAGAAAATTTGACATATTTTGAGAAGTGGAGGGCAGTAATTGGAAAACGTTTTGGTATGTCTGAGGTCTATGGGTTCCAAACTTGACTACCACAGTCTTATAAATTTTCACACCTAGAGCCTAAAATCCCCCTCACAGTGATGTTCATCCAATCTCAGCCCAGTGTGGGTGCCTGGCAACCACAAGGCTGTGGATTTCTGTGAACAGTTTCAGCCCAACTCGGCAGCTCTCCACCTCATACAACCAAAGCCATTCCAATCATGCAGTATTTGATTCACCTCTCTAAGTTGCCCCCGAATTTTCTTTGATGTTGTGGTGATCAAGCAAATTTGACATATTTTGACATGTGGAGGGAAGTAATTGGCTCTGTCTTTAGCTCTGTTTGTGGTACATGTGGTCCAAACTTGACTAGCCCACTCTATTCAATTTTCAAACTTAGAAAGCCAAATGTTCATGGGAGGAAAGAAAATGCCATAATGATTTGGATTCTGCGGAGTTTCTGGTGGCTTGGGAAGCAAACCTGCAAACCACACATGCAATCCCTGCTGAATTACTGCCACCGTGGTACTGTCAGTTAGCACTAAAAGCCAGCAACCATAAGATGAGTCCCAAAATGAAAGTGAATCCTTGCAGTGCATGAATATTTGGAGTGCCTGCTTCAACTTTCCAGCTTCCTCGGGGTTCACATGTCTGCAATCGCTATTTCAAGGAGGTCTACATGCATTCCAGCATAACCCTGAACACTAAACATGAGGTACTAGCTCAATACCTAAACCCACATAATACTAGATAGCTTATCACCAACAGGTCTTCCCAAAATTCAAATGCAACATGGTGAAAGGGAAATCCTTAGAAACGGGATGCAAATACCCCTTTCCCTAAAAATCCCAGGTATTTTCTCATGGCATGGAATATTTACACTGCACAACTCATGTAGTGAACCCAGGGACCTGACCAAGTGTGTCTAGTTTTCTGTTGTCCTCTTTTTGGAAACAGAATCTTATGTAGTTGTTGAAAGAGGCCTTGAGATAAATTCGTAGCCCTAGTTGGAGTGCAACTCCCAAGGATCCATCAACCTCAGCCCCCAGATGGCTGGGATTATGGGCATGAGCCACAATGCCAAGCATGTTCACAGAGATTCTTACATAATTAGTGAAATCCCACTACTGGTCTATAGGTAGCTTCTGTGCTTCAGGCTTTAGGAATATGCCTCTCTTTGTTTTGGCTCCCATTGTTCAGGTGTCCATTTCTATTGTGATAAGCTCCAAGGCCCCAGGCAAGGGGGTGGCTGCCCTTCCTCTGGTGTGTCCTTGGATGATTATGGCCCAGGTGAACAGGGTTCAAATATATTGGATCCTGTGCATTTGAAAAGGAAATGAGTAAAGATTCATGAGTTAATGTGGACATGCCAGGGAATTGAGGGGTCATGATAGAGGCAAAACTTCAGGCCATGGGCTGAAGGCTGAGGCTTCTGTACCTCTAGCTTCTTGAATAGTGTTCACATGGGCCTGCTGAGCAATTGTGTGCTCTCAAATGTTATTTCATGGGTTTTGTCTTAATTTATTTTGTTTTTTCCTTTGGTTTTTTACATGGAAGTAACAGTACCATGGTTTGAAGAAGCTGGAGTCTCTTATCTAAGAGAAATGTGAAAAAAGGGTCAATTCAGCAGCCCAGAATTTCTCAAATGCCCCTGCCGTTTTTAAAAAAGTGACATAAAGTTGAGCGTGTCATGTCCATGTCTCTTTACAAAAGATTTTACCTCCTATTTGATAGGAATTACTGTTTCTTTGAAAGGTCAACCTGCACTGAAAAAAAGATAATCCCACCTTTCCTCATTCTGCTTGAAACCACATCCTTTGTTAGTTATATTTTCTTACGCAACAACACTTGGAGATGACTACAGCAAGAGTTTCCCATTGGTGGAATTTCCATGGAGACACATGCAGTAATACTGCACAACTTCATGTGAAGTGCACTGTCCCTTGACAGTGACAAGTCTGGGCAAACCTCTAGTAACCGAAAATCTTAGAAAGTCTGAAAGTGAGTGAATGAAAATGGGCCTCTCCACATTTGGACAGGGCCTCTCCTTAAGCACACATTTGTGGAAAAAGTAATTATGCGAGACGAATGAACACCCAAAACGGAATGGAAATTTTCTTGTTTAGGCCTGGAACACTATGGCCTGGAGCCCAGTGGTTCTATCTGGAAGAGCAAAGTGTGAGCAGAGATCAAAATAAAACACACACCATTTAGGGAACTGGATACTTAACCAGGTGTGCAGAGTAGTGGCAAACTGTACTTGTGTCAATTTGCTCAAATCCTGTCTTCACAAGAAAGTAAATTCCAGCACAACCAGTGACTAGAGGAGGACACATTTCAAAGGACTTGTAAAAAGTCCAACACTGAATTTAGCCCAACACTGAATTTAGATGAAAAGTGGCAGAGTCTGTTAGTCTTTCAAGTTTTAATAGGAGAAACTTATAACATGTAATAGCTGTTACATGAATACCTTCAGAGCTTTTGGAGAGATCTAAATCACTATGAGTCAGGGCTTCACTGACTCACAAAGTTAAAAATAGTAAAACAAACAATTTGAAAAATAAATCAACCAATAAAATACAAACACTAAGTCCAAAGGGTTTCTCTGGTTTTAAAACCACTTATGGAATGCACATCTATTGAACAAGCTTACTCTGCATTCTGCTTTATTCAGGCCTGGTACATGAGCAAGTGTGAAAGCAAAATTCAAAATGTTATGTGAAGTGACCATTTCATTGCTGAAACCATGACCCAGTAGACATTTTCTCTTTTGAAACTTCATACATTATCCATATATGTTCTCAAAGGGAAGGAATACACAGGATTTAGGCTGATTTTTTTCAGTATTTTGTGTTCCACCAGATTTATTTGAAGATCTCCTGTCCTGCATCCGCTGCCCAATGCAGAAGGCCACACATAGGACAACCAACATGAGAACTTCACTTCTACAGCCTGATTAAATCCTCATGAGAATATACTTTTCCTTTCATCATCAAAGATTTTTACATCAGATTAACCAGCTCTCTTTCTTTCCCATGTTTTCCCCTGGTTTTTGTACCTTGAAATGGGTGTGCACTCTTCTCAGTCTTGATCTCCATCTTCCCCAATATTTCCAAACATATTCATCTGGGAAACATGTAAAGATCTTCTTCAGGGCTTGTTTCATTGTTTTCCAATATCTGCCCTTGAAATTCAACTTCCACCACTGTCTCTCATATCCAAAGGTATGTGCTTGCAGAGGATTTCTGCTGAGAAATTTCACAGAAAACTCTTATACTGCAGGTGAATGATACCAGCAAGTCTTGACTGAATAGCTTAGGGAACAGGACTCAGCCAAATGACAGACATGACAAGGGAAATGGGTATGCTCAAGGATAGGACATGGCAGAGATCATCTGCCAGGCCCTGGCATATTTCATATCCCATTGAAAGTACATCCATGTGTAGATTGGCAAGCATTTCCATCCACAAATTCTGAGCAGTGAAGCCTTCAGAGAGAATATTGTGGCATACAAGGCCAAGAATATTCATCCTAGTTAAATCTTGCCCTACAAGGTCCTCTGTGCCACTGAGGTCTCCATGGCAACGCCCAGCATTGTGACTCAGGTCTCCTAATGCACACTTGTATCCTAGAGCCTAAAGTCCAGCTCACAATGGTGCTCAGCCAATCACAGCCCAGTGTGGTTGCCTGGCAACCACAAGCTTGTGGATTTCTGTGAAGTGTTTCAGCCCAACTCTGCAGCTTTCCACCTCATACAGCCACAGCCATTCTAATCATGCAGTATTTGATTAGCTTCTCTATGTTGCCTCAGAATTTTTTTTACAGTTGTAATGATCAAGAAAATTTGACATATTTTGAGAAGTGGAGGGAAGTAATTGGAAAACGTTTTGGTATGTCTGAGGTCTATGGGTTCCAAACTTGACTACAACAGTCTTATAAATTTTCACACCTAGAGCCTAAAATCCCCCTCACAGTGATGTTCATCCAATCTCAGCCCAGTGTGGTTGCCTGGCAACCACAAGCCTGTGGATTTCTGTGAAAAGTTTCAGCCCAACTCGGCAGCTCTCCACCTCATACAACCACAGCCATTCCAATCATGCAGTATTTGATTCACCTCTCTAAGTTGCCCCCGAATTTTCTTTGATGTTGTGGTGATCAAGCAAATTTGACATATTTTGACATGTGGAGGGAAGTAATTGGCTCTGTCTTTAGCTCTGTTTGTGGTACATGTGGTCCAAACTTGACTAGCCCAGTCTATTCAATTTTCAAACTTAGAGAGCCACATGTTCATGGGAGGAAAGAAAATGCCACAATGATTTGGATTCTGCGGAGTTTCTGGTGGCTTGGGAAGCAAACCTGCAAACCACACATGCAATCCCTGCTGAATTACTGCCACCGTGGTAGTGTCAGTTAGCACTAAAAGCCAGCAACCAGAAGATGAATCCCAAAATGAAAGTGAATCCTTGCAGTGCATGAATATTTGGAGTGCCTGCTTCAACTTTCCAGCTTCCGCGGGGTTCACATGTCTGCAATCGCTATTTCAAGGAGGTCTACAGGCATTCCAGCATAACCCTGAACACTAAACATGAGGTACTAGCTCAATACCTAAACCCACATAATACTAGATAGCTTATCACCAACAGGTCTTCCAGAATTCAAATGCAACATGGTGAAAGGGAAACCCTTAGAAACGGGATGCAAATGCCCCTTTCCCTAAAAATCCCAGGTATTTTCTCATGGCATGGAATATTTACACTGCACAACTCATGTAGTGAACCCAGGGACCTGGACCAAGTGTGTCTAGTTTTCTGTTGTCCTCTTTTTGGAAACAGAATCTTATGTAGTTGTTGAAAGAGGCCTTGAGATAAATTCGTAGCCCTAGTTGGAGTGGAACTCCCAAGGATCCATCAACCTCAGCCCCCAGATGGCTGGGATTATAGGCATGAGCCACAAAGCCAAGCATGTTCACAGAGATTCTTACATAATTAGTGAAATCCCACTACTGGTCTATAGGTAGCTTCTGTGCTTCAGGCTTTAGGAATATGCCTCTCTTTGTTTTGGCTCCCCTTGTTCAGGTGTCCATTTCTATTGTGATAAGCTCCAAGGCCCCAGGCAAGGGGGTGGCTGCCCTTCCTCTGGTGTGTCCTTGGATGATTATGGCCCAGGTGAACAGGGTTCAAATATATTGGATCCTGTGCATTTGAAAAGGAAATGAGTAAAGATTCATGAGTTAATGTGGACATGCCAGGGAATTGAGGGGTCCTGATAGAGGGAAAACTTCAGGCCATGGGCTGAAGGCTGAGGCTTATGTACCTCTAGCTTCTTGAATAGTGTTCACATGGGCCTGCTGAGCAATTGTGTGCTCTCAAATGTTATTTCATGGGTTTTGTCTTAATTTATTTTGTTTTTTCCTTTGGTTTTTTACATGGAAGTAACAGTACCATGGTTTGAAGAAGCTGGAGTCTCTTATCTAAGAGAAATGTGAAAAAAGGGACAATTCAGCAGCCCACAATTTCTCAAATGCCCCTGCCGTTTTTAAAAAAGTGACATAAAGTTGAACGTGTCATGTCCATGTCTCTTTACAAAAGATTTTACCTCCTATTTGATAGGAATTACTGTATCATTGAAAGGTCAACCTGCACTGAAAAAAAGATAATCCCACCTTTCCTCATTCTGCTTGAAAACACATCCTTTGTTAGTTATATTTTCTTATGCAACAACACTTGGAGATGACTACAGCAAGAGTTTCCCATTGGTGGAATTTCCATGGAGACACATGCGGTAATACTGCACAACTTCATGTGAAGTGCACTGTCCCTTGACAAGGGCAAGTCTGGGCAAACCTCCAGTAACTGAAAATCTTAGAAAGTCTGAAAGTGAGTGAATGAAAATGGGCCTCTCCACATTTGGACAGGGCCTCTCCTTAAGCACACATTTGTGGAAAAAGTAATTATGCGAGACGAATGAACACCCAAAACGGAATGGAAATTTTCTTGTTTAGGCCTGGAACGCTATGGACTGGAGCCCAGTGGTTCTAACTGGATGAGCAAAGTGTGAGCAGAGATCAAAATAAAACACACACCATTTAGGGAACTGGATACTTAACCAGGTGTGCAGAGTAGTGGCAAACTGTACTTGTGTCAATTTGCTCAAATCCTGTCTTCACAAGAAAGTAAATTCCAGCACGACCAGTGACTAGAGGAGGACACATTTCAAAGGACTTGTAAAAAGTCCAACACTGAATTTAGCCCAACACTGAATTTAGATGAAAAGTGGCAGAGTCTGTTAGTCTTTCAAGTTTTAATAGGAGAAACTTATAACATGTAATATCTGTTACATGAATAACTTCAGAGCTTTTGGAGAGGTCTAAATCACTATGAGTGAGGGCTTCCCTGACTCACAAAGTTAAAAATAGTAAAACAAACAATTTGAAAAATAAATCAACCCATAAAATACAAACACTAAGTCCAAAGGGTTTCTCTGGTTTTAAAACCACCTATGGAATGCACATCTATTGAACAGGTTTACTCTGCATTCTGCTTTATTCAGGCCTGGTACATGAGAAAGTGTGAAAGCAAAATTCAAAATGTTATGTGAAGTGACCATTTCATTTATGATACCATGACCCAATAGACATTTTCTCTTTTGAAACTTCGTACATTATCCCTATATGTTCTCAAAGGGAAGGAATACACAGGATTTAGGCTGATTTTTTTCAGTATTTTGTGTTCCACCAGATTTATTTGAAGATCTCCTGTCCTGCATCCGCTGCCCAATGCAGAAGTCCACACATAGGACAACCAACATGAGAACTTCACTTCTACAGCCTGATTAAATCCTCATGAGAATATACTTTTCCTTTCATCATCAAAGATTTTTACATCAGATTAACCAGCTCTCTTGCTTTCCCATGTTTTCCCCTGGTTTTTGTACCTTGAAATGGGTGTGCACTCTTCTCAGTCTTGATCTCCATCTTCCCCAATATTTCCAAACATATTCATCTGGGAAACATGTAAATATCTTATTCAGGGCTTATTTCATTGTTTTCCAATATCTGCCCTTGAAATTCAACTTCCACCACTGTCTCTCATATCCAAAGGTATGTGCTTGCAGAGGATTTCTGCTGAGAAATTTCACAGAAAGCTCTTATACTGCAGGTGAATGATGCCAGCAAGTCTTGACTGAATAGCTTAGGGAACAGGACTCAGCCAAATGACAGACATGACAAGGGAAATGGGTATGCTCAAGGATAGGACATGGCAGAGATCATCTGCCAGGCCCTGGAATATTTCATATCCCATTGAAAGTACATCCATGTGTAGATTGGCAAGCATTTCCATCCACAAATTCAGAGCAGTGAAGCCTTCAGAGAGAATATTGTGGCATACAAGGCCAAGAATATTCATCCTAGTTAAATCTTGCCCTACAAGTGTGGTAGCCTGGCAACCACAAGCTTGTGGATTTCTGTGAAGTGTTTCAGCCCAACTCTGCAGCTTTCCACCTCATACAGCCACAGCCATTCCAATCATGCAGTATTTGATTAGCCTCTCTATGTTGCCTCAGAATTTTTTTTACAGTTGTAATGATCAAGAAAATTTGACATATTTTGAGAATTGGAGGGAAGTAATTGGAAAATGTTTTGGCATGTCTGAGGTCTATGGGTTCCAAACTTGACTACCACAGTCTTATAAATTTTCACACCTAGAGCCTAAAATCCCCCTCACAGTGATGTTCATCCAATCTCAGCCCAGTGTGGTTGCCTGGCAACCACAAGCCTGTGGATTTCTGTGAAAAGTTTCAGCCCAACTCGGCAGCTCTCCACCTCATACAACCACAGCCATTCCAATCATGCAGTATTTGATTCACCTCTCTAAGTTGCCCCCGAATTTTCTTTGATGTTGTGGTGATCAAGCAAATTTGACATTTTTTGACATGTGGAGGGAAGTAATCGGCTCTGTCTTTAGCTCTGTTTGTGGTACATGTGGTCCAAACTTGACTAGCCCAGTCTATTCAATTTTCAAACTTAGAAAGCCAAATGTTCACGGGAGGAAAGAAAATGCCACAATGATTTGGATTCTGCGGAGTTTCTGGTGGCTTGGGAAGCAAACCTGCAAACCACACATGCAATCTCTGCTGGATTACTGCCACCGTGGTAGTGTCAGTTAGCACTAAAAGCCAGCAACCAGAAGATGAATCCCAAAATGAAAGTGAATCCTTGCAGTGCATGAATATTTGGAGTGCCTGCTTCAACTATCCAGCTTCCTCAGGGTTCACATGTCTGCAATCGATATTTCAAGAAGGTCTGCAGCCTTTCCAGCATAACCCTGAACACTAAACATGAGGTACTAGCTCAATACCTAAACCCACATAATACTAGATAGCTTATCACCAACAGGTCTTCCCAGAATTCAAATGCAACATGGTGAAAGGGAAACCCTTAGAAACGGGATGCAAATGCCCCTTTCCCTAAAAATCCCAGGTATTTTCTCATGGCATGGAATATTTACACTGCACAACTCATGTAGTGAACCCAGGGACCTGGACCAAGTGTGTCTAGTTTTCTGTTGTCCTCTTTTTGGAAACAGAATCTTATGTAGTTGTTGAAAGAGGCCTTGAGATAAATTCGTAGCCCTAGTTGGAGTGGAACTCCCAAGGATCCATCAACCTCAGCCCCCAGATGGCTGGGATTATAGGCATGAGCCACAAAGCCAAGCATGTTCACAGAGATTCTTACATAATTAGGGAAATCCCACTACTGGTCTATAGGTAGCTTCTGTGCTTCAGGCTTTAGGAATATGCCTCTCTTTGTTTTGGCTCCCCTTGTTCAGGTTTCCATTTCTATTGTGATAAGCTCCAAGGCCCCAGGCAAGGGGGTGGCTGCCCTTCCTCTGGTGTGTCCTTGGATGATTACGGCCCAGGTGAACAGGGTTCAAATATATTGGATCCTGTGCATTTGAAAAGGAAATGAGTAAAGATTCATGAGTTAATGTGGACATGCCAGGGAATTGAGGGGTCATGATAGAGGGAAAACTTCAGGCCATGGGCTGAAGGCTGAGGCTTCTGTACCTCTAGCTTCTTGAATAGTGTTCACATGGGCCTGCTGAGCAATTGTGTGCTCTCAAATGTTATTTCATGGGTTTTGTCTTAATTTATTTTGTTTTTTCCTTTGGTTTTTTACATGGAAGTAACAGTACCATGGTTTGAAGAAGCTGGAGTCTCTTATCTAAGAGAAATGTGAAAAAAGGGACAATTCAGCAGCCCACAATTTCTCAAATGCCCCTGCCGTTTTTAAAAAAGTGACATAAAGTTGAACGTGTCATGTCCATGTCTCTTTACAAAAGATTTTACCTCCTATTTGATAGGAATTACTGTATCTTTGAAAGGTCAACCTGCACTGAAAAAAAGATAATCCCACCTTTCCTCATTCTGCTTGAAAACACATCCTTTGTTAGTTATATTTTCTTACGCAACAACACTTGGAGATGACTACAGCAAGAGTTTCCCATTGGTGGAATTTCCATGGAGACACATGCAGTAATACTGCACAACTTCATGTGAAGTGCACTATCCCTTGACAAGGGCAAGTCTGGGCAAACCTCCAGTAACTGAAAATCTTAGAAAGTCTGAAAGTGAGTGAATGAAAATGGGCCTCTCCACATTTGGACAGGGCCTCTCCTTAAGCACACATTTGTGGAAAAAGTAATTATGCGAGACGAATGAACACACAAAACGGAATGGAAATTTTCTTGTTTAGGCCTGGAACGCTATGGCCTGGAGCCCAGTGGTTCTATCTGGATGAGCAAAGTGTGAGCAGAGATCAAAATAAAACACACACCATTTAGGGAACTGGATACTTAACCAGGTGTGCAGAGTAGTGGCAAACTGTACTTGTGTCAATTTGCTCAAATCCTGTCTTCACAAGAAAGTAAATTCCAGCACGACCAGTGACTAGAGGAGGACACATTTCAAAGGACTTGTAAAAAGTCCAACACTGAATTTAGCCCAACACTGAATTTAGATGAAAAGTGGCAGAGTCTGTTAGTCTTTCAAGTTTTAATAGGAGAAACTTATAACATGTAATAGCTGTTACATGAATACCTTCAGAGCTTTTGGAGAGATCTAAATCACTATGAGTCAGGGCTTCACTGACTCACAAAGTTAAAAATAGTAAAACAAACAATTTGAAAAATAAATCAACCAATAAAATACAAACACTAAGTCCAAAGGGTTTCTCTGGTTTTAAAACCAGTTATGGAATGCACATCTATTGAACAAGCTTACTCTGCATTCTGCTTTATTCAGGCCTGGTACATGAGCAAGTGTGAAAGCAAAATTCAAAATGTTATGTGAAGTGACAATTTCATTGCTGAAACCATGACCCAGTAGACATTTTCTCTTTTGAAACTTCATACATTATCCATATATGTTCTCAAAGGGAAGGAATACACAGGATTTAGGCTGATTTTTTTCAGTATTTTGTGTTCCACCAGATTTATTTGAAGATCTCCTGTCCTGCATCCGCTGCCCAATGCAGAAGGCCACACATAGGACAACCAACATGAGAACTTCACTTCTACAGCCTGATTAAATCCTCATGAGAATATACTTTTCCTTTCATCATCAAAGATTTTTACATCAGATTAACCAGCTCTCTTTCTTTCCCATGTTTTCCCCTGGTTTTTGTACCTTGAAATGGGTGTGCACTCTTCTCAGTCTTGATCTCCATCTTCCCCAATATTTCCAAACATATTCATCTGGGAAACATGTAAAGATCTTCTTCAGGGCTTGTTTCATTGTTTTCCAATATCTGCCCTTGAAATTCAAGTTCCACCACTGTCTCTCATATCCAAAGGTATGTGCTTGCAGAGGATTTCTGCTGAGAAATTTCACAGAAAGCTCTTATACGGCAGGTGAATGATGCCAGCAAGTCTTGACTGAATAGCTTAGGGAACAGGACTCAGCCAAATGACAGACATGACAAGGGAAATGGGTATGCTCAAGGATAGGACATGGCAGAGATCATCTGCCAGGCCCTGGCATATTTCATATCCCATTGAAAGTACATCCATGTGTAGATTGGCAAGCATTTCCATCCACAAATTCTGAGCAGTGAAGCCTTCAGAGAGAATATTGTGGCATACAAGGCCAAGAATATTCATCCTAGTTAAATCTTGCCCTACAAGGTCCTCTGTGCCACTGAGGTCTCCATGGCAACGCCCAGCATTGTGACTCAGGTCTCCTACTGCACACTTGTATCCTAGAGCCTAAAGTCCAGCTCACAATGGTGCTCAGCCAATCACAGCCCAGTGTGGTTGCCTGGCAACCACAAGCTTGTGGATTTCTGTGAAGTGTTTCAGCCCAACTCTGCAGCTTTCCACCTCATACAGCCACAGCCATTCCAATCATGCAGTATTTGATTAGCCTCTCTATGTTGCCTCAGAATTTTTTTTACAGTTGTAATGATCAAGAAAATTTGACATATTTTGAGAAGTGGAGGGAAGTAATTGGAAAATGTTTTGGTATGTCTGAGGTCTATGGGTTCCAAACTTGACTACCACAGTCTTATAAATTTTCACACCTAGAGCCCAAAATTCCCCTCACAGTGATGTTCATCCAATCTCAGCCCAGTGTGGTTGCCTGGCAACCACAAGCCTGTGGATTTCTGTGAAAAGTTTCAGCCCAACTCGGCAGCTCTCCACCTCATACAACCACAGCCATTCCAATCATGCAGTATTTGATTCACCTCTCTAAGTTGCCCCCGAATTTTCTTTGATGTTGTGGTGATCAAGCAAATTTGACATATTTTGACATGTGGAGGGAAGTAATTGGCTCTGTCTTTAGCTCTGTTTGTGGTACATGTGGTCCAAACTTGACTAGCCCAGTCTATTCAATTTTCAAACTTAGAGAGCCACATGTTCATGGGAGGAAAGAAAATGCCACAATGATTTGGATTCTGCGGAGTTTCTGGTGGCTTGGGAAGCAAACCTGCAAACCACACATGCAATCTCTGCTGGATTACTGCCACCGTGGTAGTGTCAGTTAGCACTAAAAGCCAGCAACCAGAAGATGAATCCCAAAATGAAAGTGAATCCTTGCAGTGCATGAATATTTGGAGTGCCTGCTTCAACTTTCCAGCTTCCTCGGGGTTCACATGTCTGCAATCGCTATTTCAAGGAGGTCTACAGGCATTCCAGCATAACCCTGAACACTAAACATGAGGTACTAGCTCAATACCTAAACCCACATAATACTAGATAGCTTATCACCAACAGGTCTTCCAGAATTCAAATGCAACATGGTGAAAGGGAAACCCTTAGAAACGGGATGCAAATGCCCCTTTCCCTAAAAATCCCAGGTATTTTCTCATGGCATGGAATATTTACACTGCACAACTCATGTAGTGAACCCAGGGACCTGGACCAAGTGTGTCTAGTTTTCTGTTGTCCTCTTTTTGGAAACAGAATCTTATGTAGTTGTTGAAAGAGGCCTTGAGATAAATTCGTAGCCCTAGTTGGAGTGGAACTCCCAAGGATCCATCAACCTCAGCCCCCAGATGGCTGGGATTATAGGCATGAGCCACAAAGCCAAGCATGTTCACAGAGATTCTTACATAATTAGGGAAATCCCACTACTGGTCTATAGGTAGCTTCTGTGCTTCAGGCTTTAGGAATATGCCTCTCTTTGTTTTGGCTCCCCTTGTTCAGGTTTCCATTTCTATTGTGATAAGCTCCAAGGCCCCAGGCAAGGGGGTGGCTGCCCTTCCTCTGGTGTGTCCTTGGATGATTACGGCCCAGGTGAACAGGGTTCAAATATATTGGATCCTGTGCATTTGAAAAGGAAATGAGTAAAGATTCATGAGTTAATGTGGACATGCCAGGGAATTGAGGGGTCATGATAGAGGGAAAACTTCAGGCCATGGGCTGAAGGCTGAGGCTTCTGTACCTCTAGCTTCTTGAATAGTGTTCACATGGGCCTGCTGAGCAATTGTGTGCTCTCAAATGTTATTTCATGGGTTTTGTCTTAATTTATTTTGTTTTTTCCTTTGGTTTTTTACATGGAAGTAACAGTACCATGGTTTGAAGAAGCTGGAGTCTCTTATCTAAGAGAAATGTGAAAAAAGGGACAATTCAGCAGCCCACAATTTCTCAAATGCCCCTGCCGTTTTTAAAAAAGTGACATAAAGTTGAACGTGTCATGTCCATGTCTCTTTACAAAAGATTTTACCTCCTATTTGATAGGAATTACTGTATCTTTGAAAGGTCAACCTGCACTGAAAAAAAGATAATCCCACCTTTCCTCATTCTGCTTGAAAACACATCCTTTGTTAGTTATATTTTCTTACGCAACAACACTTGGAGATGACTACAGCAAGAGTTTCCCATTGGTGGAATTTCCATGGAGACACATGCAGTAATACTGCACAACTTCATGTGAAGTGCACTATCCCTTGACAAGGGCAAGTCTGGGCAAACCTCCAGTAACTGAAAATCTTAGAAAGTCTGAAAGTGAGTGAATGAAAATGGGCCTCTCCACATTTGGACAGGGCCTCTCCTTAAGCACACATTTGTGGAAAAAGTAATTATGCGAGACGAATGAACACACAAAACGGAATGGAAATTTTCTTGTTTAGGCCTGGAACGCTATGGCCTGGAGCCCAGTGGTTCTATCTGGATGAGCAAAGTGTGAGCAGAGATCAAAATAAAACACACACCATTTAGGGAACTGGATACTTAACCAGGTGTGCAGAGTAGTGGCAAACTGTACTTGTGTCAATTTGCTCAAATCCTGTCTTCACAAGAAAGTAAATTCCAGCACGACCAGTGACTAGAGGAGGACACATTTCAAAGGACTTGTGAAAAGTCCAACACTGAATTTAGCCCAACACTGAATTTAGATGAAAAGTGGCAGAGTCTGTTAGTCTTTTAAGTTTTAATAGGAGAAACTTATAACATGTAATATCTGTTACATGAATACCTTCAGAGCTTTTGGAGAGGTCTAAATCACTATGAGTGAGGGCTTCCCTGACTCACAAAGTTAAAAATAGTAAAACAAACAATTTGAAAAATAAATCAACCCATAAAATACAAACACTAAGTCCAAAGGGTTTCTCTGGTTTTAAAACCACTTATGGAATGCACATCTATTGAACAGGCTTACTCTGCATTCTGCTTTATTCAGGCCTGGTACATGAGCAAGTGTGAAAGCAAAATTCAAAATGTTATGTGAAGTGACCATTTCATTTATGATACCATGACCCAATAGACATTTTCTCTTTTGAAACTTCGTACATTATCCCTATATGTTCTCAAAGGGAAGGAATACACAGGATTTAGGCTGAATTTTTTCAGTATTTTGTGTTCCACCAGATTTATTTGAAGATCTCCTGTCCTGCATCCACTGCCCAATGCAGAAGGCCACACATAGGACAACCAACATGAGAACTTCACTTCTACAGCCTGAATAAATCATCATGAGAATATACTTTTCCTTTCATCATCAAAGATTTTTACATCAGATTAACCAGCTCTCTTGCTTTCCCATGTTTTCCCCTGGTTTTTGTACCTTGAAATGGGTGTGCACTCTTCTCAGTCTTGATCTCCATCTTCCCCAATATTTCCAAACATATTCATCTGGGAAACATGTAAATATCTTATTCAGGGCTTGTTTCATTGTTTTCCAATATCTGCCCTTGAAATTCAACTTCCACTACTGTCTCTCATATCCAAAGGTATGTGCTTGCAGAGGATTTCTGCTGAGAAATTTCACAGAAAGCTCTTATACTGCAGGTGAATGATGCCAGCAAGTCTTGACTGAATAGCTTAGGGAACAGGACTCAGCCAAATGACAGACATGACAAGGGAAATGGGTATGCTCAAGGATAGGACATGGCAGAGATCATCTGCCAGGCCCTGGCATATTTCATATCCCATTGAAAGTACATCCATGTGTAGATTGGCAAGCATTTCCATCCACAAATTCTGAGCAGTGAAGCCTTCAGAGAGAATATTGTGGCATACAAGGCCAAGAATATTCATCCTAGTTAAATCTTGCCCTACAAGGTCCTCTGTGCCACTGAGGTCTCCATGGCAACGCCCAGCATTGTGACTCAGGTCTCCTACTGCACACTTGTATCCTAGAGCCTAAATTCCAGCTCACAATTGTGCTCAGCCAATCACAGCCCAGTGTGGTTGCCTGGCAACCACAAGCTTGTGGATTTCTGTGAAGTGTTTCAGCCCAACTCTGCAGCTTTCCACCTCATACAGCCACAGCCATTCCAATCATGCAGTATTTGGTTAGCCTCTCTATGTTGCCTCAGAATTTTTTTTACTGTTGTAATGATCAAGAAAATTTGACATATTTTGAGAAGTGGAGGGCAGTAATTGGAAACGTTTTGGTATGTCTGAGGTCTATGGGTTCCAAACTTGACTACCACAGTCTTATAAATTTTCACACCTAGAGCCTAAAATCCCCCTCACAGTGATGTTCATCCAATCTCAGCCCAGTGTGGTTGCCTGACAACCACAAGCCTGTGGATTTCTGTGAAAAGTTTCAGCCCAACTCGGCAGCTCTCCACCTCATACAACCACAGCCATTCCAATCATGCAGTATTTGATTCACCTCTCTAAGTTGCCCCCGAATTTTCTTTGACGTTTTGGTGATCAAGCAAATTTGACATATTTTGACATGTGGAGGGAAGTAATTGGCTCTGTCTTTAGCTCTGTTTGTGGTACATGTTGTCCAAACTTGACTAGCCCAGTCTATTCAATTTTCAAACTTAGAAAGCCAAATGTTCAGGGGAGGAAAGAAAATGCCACAATGATTTGGATTCTGCGGAGTTTCTGGTGGCTTGGGAAGCAAACCTGCAAACCACACATGCAATCCCTGCTGGATTACTGCCACCATGGTAGTATCAGTTAGCACTAAAAGCCAGCAACCAGAAGATGAGTCCCAAAATGAAAGTGAATCCTTGCAGTGCATGAATATTTGGAGTGCCTGCTTCAACTATCCAGCTTCCTCGGGGTTCACATGTCTGCAATCGCTATTTCAAGGAGGTCTGCAGCCATTCCAGCATAACCCTGAACACTAAACATGAGGTACTAGCTCAATACCTAAACCAAACATAATACTAGATAGCTTATCACCAGCAGGTCTTCCCAGAATTGAAATGTAACATGGTGAAAGTGAAACCCTTAGAAACGGGATGCAAATGCCCCTTTCCCTATAAATCCCAGGTATTTTCTCATGGCATGGAATATTTAGACTCCACAACTCATGTAGTGAACCCAGGGACCTGGAACAAGTGTGTATAGTTTTCTGTTGTCCTCTTTTTGGAAACAGAATCTTATGTAGTTGTTGAAAGAGGCCTTGAGATAAATTCGTAGCCCTAGTTGGAGTGGAACTCCCAAGGATCCATCAACCTCAGCCCCCAGATGGCTGGGATTATAGGCATGAGCGACAATGCCAAGCATGTTCACAGAGATTCTTACATAATTAGTGAAATTCCACTACTGGTCTATAGGTAGCTTCTGTGCTTCAGGCTTTAGGAATATGCCTCTCTTTGTTTTGGCTCCCCTTGTTCAGGTGTCCATTTCTATTGTGATAAGCTCCAAGGCCCCAGGCAAGGGGGTGGCTGCCCTTCCTCTGGTGTGTCCTTGGATGATTACGGCCCAGGTGAACAGGGTTCAAATATATTGGATCCTGTGCATTTGAAAAGGAAATGAGTAAAGATTCATGAGTTAATGTGGACATGCCAGGGAATTGAGGATCCATGATAGAGGCAAAACTTCAGGCCATGGGCTGAAGGCTGAGGCTTCTGTACCTCTAGCTTCTTGAATAGTGTTCACATGGGCCTGCTGAGCAATTGTGTGCTCTCAAATGTTATTTCATGGGTTTTGTCTTAATTTATTTTGATTTTTCCTTTGGTTTTTTACATGGAAGTAACAGTACCATGGTTTGAAGAAGCTGGAGTCTCTTATCTAAGAGAAATGTGAAAAAAGGGACAATTCAGCCGCACAGAATTGCTCAAATGCCCCTGCCATTTTTAAAAAAAGTGACATAAAGTTGAGCGTGTCATGTCCATGTCTCTTTACAAAAGATTTTTACCTCCTATTTGATAGGAATTACTGTTTCTTTGAAAGGTCAACCTGCACTGAAAAAAAGATAATCCCACCTTTCCTCATTCTGCTTGAAACCACATCCTTTGTTAGTTATATTTTCTTACGCAACAACACTTGGAGATGACTACAGCAAGAGTTTCCCATTGGTGGAATTTCCATGGAGACACATGCAGTAATACTGCACAACTTCATGTGAAGTGCACTGTCCCTTGACAATGGCAAGTCTGGGCAAACCTCTAGTAACTGAAAATCTTAGAAAGTCTGAAAGTGAGTGAATGAAAATGGGCCTTTCCACATTTGGACAGGGCCTCTCCTTAAGCACACATTTGTGGAAAAAGTAATTATGCGAGACGAATGAACACCCAAAACGGAATGGAAATTTTCTTGTTTAGGCCTGGAACGCTATGGCCTGGAACCCAGTGGTTCTATCTGGATGAGCAAAGTGTGAGTAGAGATCAAAATAAAACACACACCATTTAGGGAACTGGATACTTAACCAGGTGTGCAGAGTAGTGGCAAACTGTACTTGTGTCAATTTGCTCAAATCCTGTCTTCACAAGAAAGTAAATTCCAGCACGACCAGTGACTAGAGGAGGACACATTTCAAAGGACTTGTAAAAAGTCCAACACTGAATTTAGCCCAACACTGAATTTAGATGAAAATTGGCAGAGTCTGTTAGTCTTTCAAGTTTTAATAGGAGAAACTTATAACATGTAATAGCTGTTACATGAATACCTTCAGAGCTTTTGGAGAGGTCTAAATCACTATGAGTGAGGGCTTCCCTGACTCACAAAGTTAAAAATAGTAAAACAAGGAGGAGGAGCTGCGCGGATCCGGAGCCGCCTGCAGAGGTCCCTTCCTTTGTCTGGAGGAGGAGGGGTCCCGGGTTCCTGAGGCACCTCGGCCTGAGCCCAGCCGCGCATAGCCATCTGCGTGCAGAGGAGGAGCGGGGTAGATCCGGAGTGCCCGCAGGAGGCCCTTCCTTTGTCTGGAGGTTTGTGGATATCTCTGCAAGCAGGGAGGGATCACAGACTCCTGAGGCACTGCGGTCTGTGGTGAGTACCCTAACCCGGCTGCGATCCAAGAGCTGTGGATCTACCAAGGGGCAGGTGGGCGCACAGTGTCCCTGAGGCCCAGCTTGTCTGGAACCGCGGAGTTCTGAACAAGCAGAGAAGGGCCATTGGTTCTACAGGCCCAATGGCCTGGGGTAGAGTGGTGCCAGAGTCTCAGTAGCTGCAAACATAGAAGGGGATTTTCAACAGATCCTGAGGAGGCTTTCAAATAACACTTGAAACACAGAAATATAGGAAAATGACAAAACGAAAGACCAAATTACAACCTCAAACCTCCAGCCCATCTCAGGAAACCCTAGGAGAAGAGTATTTAGAAGAAAATATATCCCATCCTCCTCATATATTAGACACAATAGCTACTGAAGTTGACAAGCAACTCCAGGAAGCTTTAAAGAAATTCAAACTCGAAATAATTTCCCAGATAAAAGAAGAAATGATAAAAGAAATGAAAGAGATTCTAAATATATCTAAAGAAAACACAGATAAAACATTGGAGGAATTAAACAAAAAGATAGAATCCCTAGACGAGCAATATAAGAAACAAACAGAATACATAATGCAGATGCACAGAGATATACAGGAAATAAAAAACTCCACTGAAAGTTGTAAAAACCGCCTTAATGAAAGTGAAGATAGAATTTCAGACCTTGAAGACAGGATTGCAGCAAGTGAACAGGAAAGGAAAGATCTTTTAAAAATAACAAGGAATCAGGAAACAACAATTCAACAACTGCAAGATGATGCAAAGAAGAATAACATAAGAATGATAGGGATTAATGAAAAAGAAGGAGACAACATAAAGGATATCAAGAGGATATTTAGAGAAGCAATAGCTGAAAACTTCCCAAGCATGAGATCAGAAACTGACATCAGGATCAGTGAAGCATATAGAACTCCAAATAGTCATAACCAAAATAAAACTACACCCAGACATATAATAATCACCATCCCAGAAATCCAACACAAGAATAGATTATTAAAAGCTGTCAGAGAGAAAAGACAGATCACTTATAAAGGAAAACCTATCAGAATCACAGCAGACTTCTCATCACAAACAATAAAGTCAAGAAGAGCATGGAGTAAAGTATTCCAGATCCTAAAGCAAAATGATTTCCAACCTAGACTGATATATCCTGCAAAACTATCATTTAAAATAGATGGTGAAATACGATACTTCCATGACAAAGAACAGCTGAAGAACTTCATGAACACCAAACCAACCCTGCAAAAAATATTGAAAGACAGTTTAGATACACAAAGGAAAAAACCACTAAGCAAAGCAAATAATTAAACAGAACAGAAAGATAAAGATGCAACAGCAGAGAGATAAGAATCCTACAATTAAACAACATTTAACAGTAATAACCATTAATGTAAATGGTCTCAATGCACCAATCAAAAGAAACAGACTAGCAGAATGGATCAAGAAACAAAATCCAACCATATGCTGTTTACAGGAAACACATCTAACCCAGAAGGATACTCACAGACTGAAAGTCAAAGGATGGAAAACAATTCTTCATGCAGCAGGAATCCAAAAAAAGGCAGGAGTAGCCATTCTGTTTGCAGACAACGTGAACTTTAAACCAACAATGACCATAAAGGACAAAGAAGGTCACTACATACTCGTAAGGGGAAAACTCCAAGAGGAAGAGATAACTATCTTAAATATATACGCACCAAACTCCAGAGCGCCCAGTTATATAAAACAATTATTAACAGAAATGAAAACTCAAATTATCAGTAACACAATTGTAACGGGAGACCTTAATACGCCATTGACACCAAGGGACAGATCGACCAGACAGAAAATGAGTAAAGAAATAACAGAACTGAATCATACCTGTGAACAAATGGGTTTGATAGACATATACAGAATGTTCCACCCAACAACATCAGAATACACATTCTTCTCAGCAGTACATGGATCATTTTCTAAAATAGACCATATATTAGCTCATAGAACATATTTAAACAAGTGCAAAAGAGCTGAAATCATCCCTTGCATGTTATCGGATCACAGCGCTCTGAAATTAGAAATTAATGATAAAAGATACCGCAAAAATCCCACAAACACATGGAAACTGAATAACACACTCTTGAGTAATCAGTGGGTCACAGAAGAAATTAAAGAAGAAATCAAACAATACCTAAAAGAAAATGAAAATGCAGATACAACTTACCGGAATCTGTGGGATACAATGAAAGCCGTTCTGAGAGGAAAATTTATTGCACTGAGTTCCCACATCAGGAAAACAGAGCGAATACAAATAAATAACTTGATGCTACACCTCAAACAGCTAGAAAAGGAAGAGCAAGTCAAGCCCAAAGCCAAAAGAAGAGAGGAAATTATAAAAATCAGAGCAGAAATCAATGCAATAGAGACTAAGAAAACAATCCAAAGGATCAACAAATCAAAGAGTTGGTTCTTTGAAAGAATAAATAAAATCGATAAGCCCCTAGCCAACCTTATTAAAAAAAGGGAAGAAAAATCTCAAATTCATGCAATAAGAAATGAAAAGGGAGAAGTCACTACAGACCAAATAGAAATACAGAAGATCATCAACACCTATTTTGAAAACCTCTACTCTCAAAAGTTTGATAACACAGAAGAAATAGACAGTTTCTTAGAAGCATATGAAGTGCCAAAGCTAGATCAAGAGGATGTAAAACTGTTGAATAACCCAATCTCGGTTACTGAAATTGAAAATGTAATTAAGTCCTTACCCACCAAGAAGAGCCCAGGCCCAGATGGATTTACTGCAGAATTCTACAAGAAATACAAAGAAGACCCAATGCCGACACTCCTCAAACTATTCAATGAAATTGAAAGTGAAGCAATCCTGCCTAAGTCATTCCTGGAAGCAAATATCACTCTAGTACCAAAACCTGAGAAAGACCCAACTAAAAAAGAGAACTATAGACCGATCTCCCTAATGAACACAGATGCAAAAATCCTCAATAAAATATTGGCAAATAGGATCCAGCAAATCATCAAGAAGATTATACACCATGACCAAGTGGGGTTCATCCCAGGAATGCAAGGATGGTTCAACATACGCAAATCAATAAATGTAATTCACCATATCAATAAAGCCAAAAATAAGAATCACATGATCATTTCTATAGATGCAGAAAAAGCCTTCGATAAGGTCCAACATTTATTCATGATAAAAACTCTACAGAAAATTGGAATAGATGGTCTTTACCTCAATATAATAAAGGCCATTTATGACAAACCAACAGCCAGCATCATACTAAATGGTCAAAAATTGAAAGCCTTTACTTTAAAATCAGGCACAAAACAAGGATGTCCTTTATCACCACTCCTATTTAATATAGTACTGGAAGTACTAGCCAGAGCAATTAGGCAAGAAAGAGAAATAAAAGGGGTAAAGATAGGAAAAGAAGAAGTTAAGTTGTCATTGTTTGCAGATGACATGATACTCTACATAGAAGACCCCCTAAGCTCCATTGAAAGACTCTTAGATACAATAAATAAATTCAGTAATGTGGCTGGATACAAAATCAACACTCAGAAATCAATAGCATTCCTATACACAAACAACAAAACCACAGAGAGGGAAATAAGGGAAACTGGACTATTCACATTAGCAAGCAAAAAAATGAAATATTTAGGAATTACTCTTACGAAAGAAGTGAAAGACTTATACAGTGAAAACTATATTACACTGAAAAAGGAAATTGAAGATGATCTCAGAAAATGGAAAGACATCCCTTGCTCATGGATAGGAAGAACAAACATTGTGAAGATGGCCATTCTCCCAAAACTCTTATACAGATTCAATGCAATCCCAATAGAAATACCATCAACATACCTTATAGATCTAGAGAAATCACTCCTAAATTTCATCTGGAACCAGAAGAGACCTAGAATCGCAAAAGCAATTCTAAGCAGCAAAGACAAAGTAGGAGGCATCACAATCCCTGACTTGAAATTATACTACAAAGCAACAGTAGTAAAATCAACATGGTATTGGAATCAAAACAGAGCTGAAGATCAATGGAATAGATTAGAAGATACAACCACAACTACAAACACACTCAACCACCTTATCTTCGATAAAGGAGCCAAGCAGGTTCACTGGAAGAACGACAGTCTCTTTAATAAATGGTGCTGGAAAAACTGGCTCTCCATTTGCCGAAAACTAAAGCTAGACCCATGTCTATCACCATGTACTAAATTAAAATCTAAATGGGTCAAAGATCTGAATATTAAAACAGAAACGCTAAATCTATTGGAAGACAAATTGGGTAGAAACCTTGGAGACATAGGAGTAGGTAGAGAATTCATGAATAGGACTCAAACTGCACGGGAAATACTTCCCAGAATCAATAACTGGGACCACTTCTTATTAAAAAGTTTTTGCATGTCAAAAGAAATCTCCAGCATAGTGAAAAGAAAACCCACAAACTGGGAAAAGATTTTAGTGAACTCTCTCTCAGACAAGGGACTCTTGTCTAAAACATATAAAGAATTAAAAAAAACTCAGACCTTCAAAATTCAAAGATCCAATCCAAAAATGGGCATCTGAGATGAATACGCAATTCTCAGATGAAGAAATGCAAATGGCAAATAAATACATGAAAAAATGCTCATCATCATTGGTCATTAGAGAAATGCAAATTAAAACCACACTGAGATACCATCTCACTCCTGAAAGAATGGCCAGGATCAAGAAAACCAACAACAACAAATGCTGGAGAGGCTGTGGGGAAAAAGGAACTCTCCTGCACTGTTGGTGGGAGTGTAGACTGGTACAGCCTTTGTGGAGATCTGTCTGGAGGTTTCTCAAAAAGTTGGGATTGGAAATCCCATTTATTCCAGCTATTCCACTTCTAGGCATATTCCCAGAAGGACTGAAAGCATCATACCACAGGGATATATGTGCACCTATGTTTATAGCAGCACAATTTGTAATCGCCAGATCTTGGAAACAACCCAAGTGTCCATCAACTGAGGAATGGATAAAAAAGTTGTGGTATTTCTATACAATGGAGTATTATTCAGCTATAAAGAAGGATCGCATTGAGATATTTATCAATAAATGGGCGCAGCTTGAGACCATACTCATAAGTGAAATAAATCAATCTCGCATGTATGAATACCGAATAGTTTCCCTAATGTAAGTAATGATTCAAATATATAAAAATATGTGGTAATCATGATTCCCCATTAGGTGGCCTTGAAGCCTTATAAAGTTTTCACTCATTAATTAGAAAGGCTTTATTCTGGGCTTCTTGATATGGAAATATTTGAAGCTAAAGTATATGAAGTTTTATCCAAATATTTCAAGGAAAAAGACAGACACTATGGTAACTACTATTCTTTAAAAAAATTATTTAGCTATTTCTTATGTTTATTTTAATTAAGGGAAAAACTTAAAAAATTAGGATATATAGTAGTAACTCTTTTTGATCTCCTATTAACTTGTTTTGAAGTCCTGTAATACTCCCAAGATCTTGTTTTGACTGATTAGACTCTGTTCCATTCTGTGCGATAGTAGCAAGTTTGAAGGTATAGGCAACTAATTTGAAGGCAATAAGATTCACAAAGATGCCCATTCTGGTTTGACTATTGTCTCCATTGGAAGTCCTGTAATGTTCACAATGCCTAAGTTTTATTGGTCTTGTTCTCCACTGTTTTGTCCGGCTTTATAATATCTAATGAGATGGACAATTCCTTTTAAGGAAACAAGAGACAATGTTGATAACCATTGTTGATGACCTGGTACTCTGTTCTACATCATGTGCTATGTCTATCCTTGGTTTGGACTTACAGCTTTGTTTTGCCATATTTGACTTTATTCTCTCCCCCCCCCAAGAGAGTAATGAGAACTGAGGAGTAATAAAATCCAAAATGTGTAAATTCTGTTATAGAAAAGAGAGGGAGGGGAAAAAAAAAAGAGCTCTAACGGATATGACAACAAGTGTGTTTAGGGATGTTAAATAGCTGACTATATTAATGTTTTTGGATCATTGAACACAGCTGTTTGCAGTCTCTCCGTTTGAATGTCTACTTTGTATTCTTTGATACTGTGATCTGAGCAACTATTTCCAAGATGATATTATGTAATCTATTAACAGGTGATTTCTTACTGTTAGGTTTTTTTGTTTTTTTTTTTTTTTGTAATTCTGTATTATGTGTAACCTTACACTGCTTTGTGTTGTTTGGTGTTTTTCTCTTTTTCCTCTTAAATTAAAAAAAATAGTAATACAAACAATTTGAAAAATAAATCAACCAATTAAAATACAAACACTAAGTCCAAAGGGTTTCTCTGGTTTTAAAACCACTTATGGAATGCACATCTATTGAACAGGCTTACTCTGCATTCTGCTTTATTCAGGCCTGGTACATGAGCAAGTGTGAAAGCAAAATTCAAAATGTTATGTGAAGTGACAATTTCATTGGTGAAACCATGACACAATAGACATTTTCTCTTTTGAAACTTCGTACATTATCCATATATGTTCTCAAAGGGAAGGAATACACAGGATTTAGGCTGATTTTTTTCAGTATTTGTGTTCCACCAGATTTATTTGAAGATCTCCTGTCCTGCATCCACTGCCCAATGCAGAAGGCCACACATAGGACAACCAACATGAGAACTTCACTTCTACAGCCTGATTAAATCCTCATGAGAATATACTTTTCCTTTCATCATCAAAGATTTTTACATCAGATTAACCAGCTCTCTTGCTTTCCCATGTTTTTCCCTGGTTTTTGTACATTGAAATGGGTGTGCACTCTTCTCAGTCTTGATCTCCATCTTCCCCAATATTTTCAAACATATTCATCAGGGAAACATGTAAAGATCTTATTCAGGGCTTGTTTCATTGTTTTCCAATATCTGCCCTTGAAATTCAACTTCCACCACTGTCTCTCATATCCAAAGGTATGTGCTTGCAGAGGATTTCTGCTGAGAAATTTCACAGAAAGCTCTTATACTGCAGGTGAATGATGCCAGCAAGTCTTGACTGAATAGCTTAGGGAACAGAACTCAGCCAAATGACAGACATGACAAGGGAAATGGGTATGCTCACGGATAGGACATGGCAGAGATCATCTGCCAGGCCCTGGCATATTTCATATCCCATTGAAAGTACATCCATGTGTAGATTGGCAAGCATTTACATCCACAAATTCTGAGCAGTGAAGCCTTCAGAGAGAATATTGTGGCATACCAGGACAAGAATATTCATCCTAGTTAAATCTTGCCCTACAAGGTCCTCTGTGCCACTGAGGTCTCCATGGCAACGCCCAGCATTGTGACTCAGGTCTCCTACTGCACACTTGTATCCTAGAGCCTAAATTCCAGCTCACAATGGTGCTCAGCCAATCACAGCCCAGTCTGGTTGCCTGGCAACCACAAGCTTGTGGATTTCTGTGAAGTGTTTCAGCCCAACTCTGCAGCTTTCAACCTCATACAGCCACAGCCATTCCAATCATGCAGTATTTGATTAGCCTCTCTATGTTGCCTCAGAATTTTTTTTACAGTTGTAATGATCAAGAAAATTTGACATATTTTGAGAAGTGGAGGGAAGTAATTGGAAAACGTTTTGGTATGTCTGAGGTCTATGGGTTCCAAATTTGACTACCACAGTCTTATAAATTTTCACACCTAGAGCCTAAAATCCCCCTCACAGTGATGTTCATCCAATCTCAGCCCAGGGTGGTTGCCTGGCAACCACAAGCCTGTGGATTTCTGTGAACAGTTTCAGCCCAACTCGGCAGCGCTCCACCTCATACAACCACAGCCATTCCAATCATGCAGTATTTGATTCACCTCTCTAAGTTGCCCCCGAATTTTCTTTGATGTTGTGGTGATCAAGCAAATTTGACATATTTTGACATGTGGAGGGAAGTAATTGGCTCTGTCTTTAGCTCTGTTTGTGGTACATGTGGTCCAAACTTGACTAGCCCAGTCTATTCAATTTTCAAACTTAGAAAGCCAAATGTTCAGGGGAGGAAAGAAAATGCCACAATGATTTGGGTTCTGCGGAGTTTCTGGTGGCTTGGGAAGCAAACCTGCAAACCACACATGCAATCCCTGCTGGATTACTGCCACCATGGTAGTATCACTTAGCATTAAAAGCCAGCAATCAGAAGATGAGTCCCAAAATGAAAGTGAACCCTTGCAGTGCATGAATATTTGGAGTGCTTGCTTCAACTATACAGCTTCCTCAGGGTTCACATGTCTGCAATCGCTATTTCAAGGAGGTCTGCAGCCTTTCCAGCATAACCCTGAACACTAAACATGAGGTACTAGCTCAATACCTAAACCAACATAATACTAGATAGCTTATCACCAACAGGTCTTCCCAGAATTCAAATGCAACATGGTGAAAGGGAAACCCTTAGAAACGGGATGCAAATGCCCCTTTCGCTAAAAATCCCAGGTATTTTCTCATGGCATGGAATATTTACACAACTCATGTAGTGAACCCAGGGACCTGGACCAAGTGTGTCTAGTTTTCTGTTGTCCTCTTTTTGGAAACAGAATCTTATGTAGTTGTTGAAAGAGGCCTTGAGATAAATTCGTAGCCCTAGTTGGAGTGGAACTCCCAAGGATCCATCAACCTCAGCCCCCAGATGGCTGGGATTATAGGCATGAGCGACAATGCCAAGCATGTTCACAGAGATTCTTACATAATTGGTGAAATCCCACTACTGGTCTATAGGTAGCTTCTGTGCTTCAGGCTTTAGGAATATGCCTCTCTTTGTTTTGGCTCCCCTTGTTCAGGTGTCCATTTCTATTGTGATAAGCTCCAAGGCCCCAGGCAAGGGGGTGGCTGCCCTTCCTCTGGTGTGTCCTTGGGTGATTACGGCCCAGGTGAACAGGGTTCAAATATATTGGATCCTGTGCATTTGAAAAGGAAATGAGTAAAGATTCATGAGTTAATGTGGACATGCCAGGGAATTGAGGGGCCATGATAGAGGCAAAACTTCAGGCCATGGGCTGAAGGCTGAGGATTCTGTACCTCTAGATTCTTGAATAGTGTTCACATGGGCCTGCTGAGCAATTGTGTGCTCTCAAATGTTATTTCATGGGTTTTGTCTTAATTTATTTTGTTTTTTCCTTTGGTTTTTTACATGGAAGTAACAGTACCATGGTTTGAAGAAGCTGGAGTCTCTTATCTAAGAGAAATGTGAAAAAAGGGTCAATTCAGCAGCCCAGAATTTCTCAAATGCCCCTGCCATTTTTAAAAAAGTGACATAAAGTTGAGCGTGTCATGTCCGTGTCTCTTTACAAAAGATTTTACCTCCTATTTGATAGGAATTACTGTTTCTTTGAAAGATCAACCTGCACTGAAAAAAAGATAATCCCACCTTTCCTCATTCTGCTTGAAACCACATCCTTTGTTAGTTATATTTTCTTACGCAACAACACTTGGAGATGACTACAGCAAGAATTTCCCATTGGTGGAATTTCCATGGAGACACATGCAGTAATACTGCACAACTTCATGTGAAGTGCACTGTCCCTTGACAATGGCAAGTCTGGGCAAACCTCTAGTAACTTAAAATCTTAGAAAGTCTGAAAGTGAGTGAATGAAAATGGGCCTCTCCACATTTGGACAGGGCCTGTCCTTAAGCACACATTTGTGGAAAAAGTAATTATGCGAGATGAATGAACACCCAAAACGGAATGGAAATTTTCTTGTTTAGGACTGGAACGCTATGTCCTGGAGCCCAGTGGTTCTATCTGGATGAGCAAAGTGTGAGCAGAGATCAAAATAAAACACACACCATTTAGGGAACTGGATACTTAACCAGGTGTGCAGAGTAGTGGCAAACTGTACTTGTGTCAATTTGCTCAAATCCTGTCTTCACAAGAAAGTAAATTCCAGCACGACCAGTGACTAGAGGAGGACACATTTCAAAGGACTTGTAAAAAGTCCAACACTGAATTTAGCCCAACACTGAATTTAGATGAAAAGTGGCAGAGTCTGTTAGTCTTTCAAGTTTTAATAGGAGAAACTTATAACATGTAATAGCTGTTACATGAATACCTTCAGAGCTTTTGGAGAGATCTAAATCACTATGAGTGAGGGCTTCCCTGACTCACAAAGTTAAAAATAGTAAAACAAACAATTTGAAAAATAAATCAACCAATAAAATACAAACACTAAGTCCAAAGGGTTTCACTGGTTTTAAAACCACTTATGGAATGCACATCTATTGAACAGGCTTACTCTGCATTCTGCTTTACTCAGGCCTGGTACATGAGCAAGTGTGAAAGCAAAATTCAAAATGTTATGTGAAGTGACCATTTCATTGGTGAAACCATGACCCAATAGACATTTTCTATTTTGAAACTTCGTACATTATCCATATATGTTCTCAAAGGGAAGGAATACACAGGATTTAGGCTGATTTTTTTCAGTATTTTGTGTTCCACCAGATTTATTTGAAGATCTCCTGTCCTGCATCCACTGCACAATGCAGAAGGCCACACATAGGACAACCAACATGAGAACTTCACTTCTACAGCCTGATTAAATCCTCATGAGAATATACTTTTCCTTTCATCATCAAAGATTTTTACATCAGATTAACCAGCTCTCTTGCTTTCCCATGTTTTTCCCTGGTTTTTGTACATTGAAATGGGTGTGCACTCTTCTCAGTCTTGATCTCCATCTTCCCCAATATTTTCAAACATATTCATCAGGGAAACATGTAAAGATCTTATTCAGGGCTTGTTTCATTGTTTTCCAATATCTGCCCTTGAAATTCAACTTCCACCACTGTCTCTCATATCCAAAGGTATGTGCTTGCAGAGGATTTCTGCTGAGAAATTTCACAGAAAGCTCTTATACTGCAGGTGAATGATGCCAGCAAGTCTTGACTGAATAGCTTAGGGAACAGGACTCAGCCAAATGACAGACATGACAAGGGAAATGGGTATGCTCAAGGATAGGACATGGCAGAGATCATCTGCCAGGCCCTGGCATATTTCATATCCCATTGAAAGTACATCCATGTGTAGATTGGCAAGCATTTCCATCCACAAATTCTGAGCAGTGAAGCCTTCAGAGAGAATATTGTGGCATACCAGGCCAAGAATATTCATCCTAGTTAAATCTTGCCCTACAAGGTCCTCTGTGCCACTGAGGTCTCCATGGCAACGCCCAGCATTGTGACTCAGGTCTCCTACTGCACACTTGCATCCTAGAGCCTAAATTCCAGCTCACATTGGTGCTCAGCCAATCACAGCCCAGTGTGGTTGCCTGGCAACCACAAGCTTGTGGATTTCTGTGAAGTGTTTCAGCCCAACTCTGCAGCTTTCCACCTCATACAGCCACAGCCATTCCAATCATGCAGTATTTGATTAGCCTCTGTATGTTGCCTCAGAATTTTTTTTACAGTTGTAATGATCAAGAAAATTTGACATATTTTGAGAAGTGGAGGGAAGTAATTAGAAAACGTTTTGGTATGTCTGAGGTCTATGGGTTCCAAACTTGACTACCACAGTCTTATAAATTTTCACACCTAGAGCCTAAAATCCCCCTCACAGTGATGTTGATCCAATCTCAGCTCAGTGTGGTTGCCTGGCAACCACAAGCCTGTGGATTTCTGTGAACAGTTTCAGCCCAACTCGGCAGCGCTCCACCTCATACAACCACAGCCATTCCAATCATGCAGTATTTGATTCACCTCTCTAAGTTGCCCCCGAATTTTCTTTGATGTTGTGGTGATCAAGCAAATTTGACATATTTTGACATGTGGGGGGAAGTAATTGGCTCTGTCTTTAGCTCTGTTTGTGGTACATGTTGTCCAAACTTGACTAGCCCAGTCTATTCAATTTTCAAACTTAGAAAGCCAAATGTTCAGGGGAGGAAAGAAAATGCCACAATGATTTGGGTTCTGCGGAGTTTCTGGTGGCTTGGGAAGCAAACCTGCAAACCACACATGCAATCCCTGCTGGATTACTGCCACCATGGTAGTATCACTTAGCATTAAAAGCCAGCAATCAGAAGATGAGTCCCAAAATGAAAGTGAATCCTTGCAGTACATGAATATTTGGAGTGCCTGCTTCAACTATCCAGCTTCCTCAGGGTTCACATGTCTGCAATCGATATTTCAAGAAGGTCTGCAGCCTTTCCAGCATAACCCTGAACACTAAACATGAGGTACTAGCTCAATACCTAAACCAACATAATGCTAGATAGCTTATCACCAACAGGTCTTCCCAGAATTCAAATGCAACATGGTGAAAGGGAAACCCTTAGAAACGGGATGCAAATGCCCCTTTCCCTAAAAATCCCAGGTATTTTCTCATGGCATGGAATATTTACACTGCACAACTCATGTAGTGAACCCAGGGACCTGGACCAAGTGTGTCTAGTTTTCTGTTGTCCTCTTTTTGGAAACAGAATCTTATGTAGTTGTTGAAAGAGGCCTTGAGATAAATTCGTAGCCCTAGTTGGAGTGGAACTCCCAAGGATCCATCAAGCTCAGCCCCCAGATGGCTGGGATTATAGGCATGAGCGACAATGCCAAGCATGTTCACAGAGATTCTTATATAATTGGTGAAATCCCACTACTGGTCTATAGGTAACTTCTGTGCTTCAGGCTTTAGGAATATGCCTCTCTTTGTTTTGGCTCCCCTTGTTCAGGTGTCCATTTCTAGTGTGATAAGCTCCAAGGCCCCAGGCAAGGGGGTGGCTGCCCTTCCTCTGGTGTGTCCTTGGATGATTACGGCCCAGGTGAACAGGGTTCAAATATATTGGATCCTGTGCATTTGAAAAGGAAATGAGTAAAGATTCATGAGTTAATGTGGACATGCCAGGGAATTGAGGGGCCATGATAGAGGCAAAACTTCAGGCCATGGGCTGAAGGCTGAGGCTTCTGTACCTCTAGCTTCTTGAATAGTGTTTACATGGGCCTGCTGAGCAATTGTGTGCTCTCAAATGTTATTTCATGGGTTTTGTCTTAATTTATTTTGGTTTTTCCTTTGGTTTTTTACATGGAAGTAACAGTACCATGGTTTGAATAAGCTGGAGTCTCTTATCTAAGAGAAATGTGAAAAACGGGACAATTCAGCTGCACAGAATTGCTCAAATGCCCCTGCCTTTTTTAAAAAAGTGACATAAAGTTGAGCGTGTCATGTCTATGTCTCTTTACAAAAGATTTTTACCTCCTATTTGATAGGAATTACTGTTTCTTTGAAAGGTCAACCTGCACTGAAAAAAAGATAATCCCACCTTTCCTCATTCTGCTTGAAACCACATCCTTTGTTAGTTATATTTTCTTACGCAACAACACTTGGATATGACTACAGCAAGAGTTTCCCATTGGTGGAATTTCCATGGAGAAACATGCAGTAATACTGCACAACTTCATGTGAAGTGCACTGTCCCTTGACAATTGCAAGTCTGGGCAAACCTCTAGTAACTGAAAATCTTAGAAAGTCTGAAAGTGAGTGAATGAAAATGGGCCTCTCCACATTTGGACAGGGCCTCTCCTTAAGCACACATTTGTGGAAAAAGTAATTATGCGAGATGAATGAACACCCAAAACGGAATGGAAATTTTCTTGTTTAGGCCTGGAACGCTATGGCCTGGAGCCCAGTGGTTCTATCTGGATGAGCAAAGTGTGAGCAGAGATCAAAATAAAACACACACCATTTAGGGAACTGGATACTTAACCAGGTGTGCAGAGTAGTGGCAAACTGTACTTGTGTCAATTTGCTCAAATCCTGTCTTCACAAGAAAGTAAATTCCAGCACGACCAGTGACTAGAGGAGGACACATTTCAAAGGACTTGTAAAAAGTCCAACACTGAATTTAGCCCAACACTGAATTTAGATGAAAAGTGGCAGAGTCTGTTAGTCTTTCAACTTTTAATAGGAGAAACTTATAACATGTAATAGCTGTTACATGAATACCTTCAGAGCTTTTGGAGAGATCTAAATCACTATGAGTGAGGGCTTCCCTGACTCACAAAGTTAAAAATAGTAAAACAAACAATTTGAAAAATAAATCAACCAATAAAATACAAACAGTAAGTCCAAAGGGTTTCTCTGGTTTTAAAACCACTTATGGAATGCACATCTATTGAACAGGCTTACTCTGCATTCTGCTTTATTCAGGCCTGGTACATGAGCAAGTGTGAAAGCAAAATTCAAAATGTTATGTGACGTGACCATTTCATTGGTGAAACCATGACCCAATAGACATTTTCTCTTTTGAAACTTCGTACATTATCCATATATGTATTCAAAGGGAAGGAATACACAGGATTTAGGCTGATTTTTTTCAGTATTTTGTGTTCCACCAGATTTATTTGAAGATCTCCTGTCCTGCATCCACTGCCCAATGCAGAAGGCCACACATAGGACAACCAACATGAGAACTTCACTTCTACAGCCTGATTAAATCCTCATGAGTATATACTTTTCCTTTCATGATCAAAGATTTTTACATCAGATTAACCAGCTCTCTTGCTTTCCCATGTTTTTCCCTGGTTTTTGCACCTTGAAATGTGTGTGCACTCTTCTCAGGCTTGATCTCCATCTTCCCCAATATTTCCAAACATATTCATCTGGGAAACATGTAAAGATCTTATTCAGGGCTTGTTTCATTGTTTTCCAATATCTGCCCTTGAAATTCAACTTCCACCACTGTCTCTCATATCCAAAGGTATGTGCTTGCAGAGGATTTCTGCTGAGAAATTTCACAGAAAGCTCTTATACTGCAGGTGAATGATGCCAGCAAGTCTTGACTGAATAGCTTAGGGAACAGGACTCAGCCAAATGACAGACATGACAAGGGAAATGGGTATGCTCAAGGATAGGACATGGCAGAGATCATCTGCCAGGCCCTGGCATATTTCATATCCCATTGAAAGTACATCCATGTGTAGATTGGCAAGCATTTCCATCCACAAATTCTGAGCAGTGAAGCCTTCAGAGAGAATATTGTGGCATACCAGGCCAAGAATATTCATCCTAGTTAAATCTTGCCCTACAAGGTCCTCTGTGCCACTGAGGTCTCCATGGCAACGCCCAGCATTGTGACTCAGGTCTCCTAATGCACACTTGTATCTTAGAGCCTAAAGTCCAGCTCACAATGGTGCTCAGCCAATCACAGCCCAGTGTGGTTGCCTGGCAACCACAAGCTTGTGGATTTCTGTGAAGTGTTTCAGCCCAACTCTGCAGCTTTCCACCTCATACAGCCACAGCCATTCCAATCATGCAGTATTTGATTAGCCTCTCTATGTTGCCTCAGAATTTTTTTTACAGTTGTAATGATCAAGAAAATTTGACATATTTTGAGAAGTGGAGGGAAGTAATTGGAAAACGTTTTGGTATGTCTGAGGTCTATGGGTTCCAAACTTGACTACCACAGTCTTATAAATTTTCACACCTAGAGCCTAAAATCCCCCTCACAGTGATGTTCATCCAATCTCAGCCCAGGGTGGTTGCCTGGCAACCACAAGCCTGTGGATTTCTGTGAACAGTTTCAGCCCAACTCGGCAGCTCTCCACCTCATACAACCACAGCCATTCCAATCATGCAGTATTTGATTCACCTCTCTAAGTTGCCCCCGAATTTTCTTTGATGTTGTGGTGATCAAGCAAATTTGACATATTTTGACATGTGGAGGGAAGTAATTGGCTCTGTCTTTAGCTCTGTTTGTGGTACATGTGGTCCAAACTTGACTAGCCCAGTCTATTCAATTTTCAAACTTAGAAAGCCAAATGTTCAGGGGAGGAAAGAAAATGCCACAATGATTTGGGTTCTGCGGAGTTTCTGGTGGCTTGGGAAGCAAACCTGCAAACCACACATGCAATCCCTGCTGGATTACTGCCACCATGGTAGTATCACTTAGCATTAAAAGCCAGCAATCAGAAGATGAGTCCCAAAATGAAAGTGAATCCTTGCAGTGCATGAATATTTGGAGTGCCTGCTTCAACTATCCAGCTTCCTCAGGGTTCACATGTCTGCAGTCGCTATTTCAAGGAGGTCTGCAGCCTTTCCAGCATAACCCTGAACACTAAACATGAGGTACTAGCTCAATACCTAAACCAACATAATACTAGATAGCTTATCACCAACAGGTCTTCCCAGAATTCAAATGCAACATGGTGAAAGGGAAACCCTTAGAAACGGGATGCAAATGCCGCTTTCCCTAAAAATCCCAGGTATTTTCTCATGGCATGGAATATTTACACAACTCATGTAGTGAACCCAGGGACCTGGACCAAGTGTGTCTAGTTTTCTGTTGTCCTCTTTTTGGAAACAGAATCTTATGTAGTTGTTGAAAGAGGCCTTGAGATAAATTCGTAGCCCTAGTTGTAGTGGAACTCCCAAGGATCCATCAACCTCAGCCCCCAGATGGCTGGGATTATAGGCATGAGCGACAATGCCAAGCATGTTCACAGAGATTCTTACATAATTGGTGAAATCCCACTACTGGTCTATAGGTAGCTTCTGTGCTTCAGGCTTTAGGAATATGCCTCTCTTTGTTTTGGCTCCCCTTGTTCAGGTGTCCATTTCTATTGTGATAAGCTCCAAGGCCCCAGGCAAGGGGGTGGCTGCCCTTCCTCTGGTGTGTCCTTGGGTGATTACGGCCCAGGTGAACAGGGTTCAAATATATTGGATCCTGTGCATTTGAAAAGGAAATGAGTAAAGATTCATGAGTTAATGTGGACATGCCAGGGAATTGAGGGGCCATGATAGAGGCAAAACTTCAGGCCATGGGCTGAAGGCTGAGGCTTCTGTACCTCTAGCTTCTTGAATAGTGTTCACATGGGCCTGCTGAGCAATTGTGTGCTCTCAAATGTTATTTCATGGGTTTTGTCTTAATTTATTTTGTTTTTTCCTTTGGTTTTTTACATGGAAGTAACAGTACCATGGTTTGAAGATGCTAGAGTCTCTTATCTAAGAGAAATGTGAAAAAAGGGTCAATTCAGCAGCCCAGAATTTCTCAAATGCCCCTGCCGTTTTTAAAAAAGTGACATAAAGTTGAGCGTGTCATGTCCATGTCTCTTTACAAAAGATTTTACCTCCTATTTGATAGGAATTACTGTTTCTTTGAAAGATCAACCTGCACTGAAAAAAAGATAATCCCACCTTTCCTCATTCTGCTTGAAACCACATCCTTTGTTAGTTATATTTTCTTACGCAACAACACTTGGAGATGACTACAGCAAGAATTTCCCATTGGTGGAATTTCCATGGAGACACATGCAGTAATACTGCACAACTTCATGTGAAGTGCACTGTCCCTTGACAATGGCAAGTCTGGGCAAACCTCTAGTAACTTAAAATCTTAGAAAGTCTGAAAGTGAGTGAATGAAAATGGGCCTCTCCACATTTGGACAGGGCCTCTCCTTAAGCACACATTTGTGGAAAAAGTAATTATGCGAGATGAATGAACACCCAAAACGGAATGGAAATTTTCTTGTTTAGGACTGGAACGCTATGGCCTGGAGCCCAGTGGTTCTATCTGGATGAGCAAAGTGTGAGCAGAGATCAAAATAAAACACACACCATTTAGGGAACTGGATACTTAACCAGGTGTGCAGAGTAGTGGCAAACTGTACTTGTGTCAATTTGCTCAAATCCTGTCTTCACAAGAAATTCCAGCACGACCAGTGACTAGAGGAGGACACATTTCAAAGGACTTATAAAAAGTCCAACACTGAATTTAGCCCAACACTGAATTTAGATGAAAAGTGGCAGAGTCTGTTAGTCTTTCAAGTTTTAATAGGAGAAACTTATAACATGTAATAGCTGTTACATGAATACCTTCAGAGCTTTTGGAGAGATCTAAATCACTATGAGTGAGGGCTTCCCTGACTCACAAAGTTAAAAATAGTAAAACAAACAATTTGAAAAATAAATCAACCAATAAAATACAAACAGTAAGTCCAAAGGGTTTCTCTGGTTTTAAAACCACTTATGGAATGCACATCTATTGAACAGGCTTACTCTGCATTCTGCTTTATTCAGGCCTGGTACATGAGCAAGTGTGAAAGCAAAATTCAAAATGTTATCTGACGTGACAATTTCATTGGTGAAACCATGACCCAATAGACATTTTCTCTTTTGAAACTTCGTACATTATCCATATATGTATTCAAAGGGAAGGAATACACAGGATTTAGGCTGATTTTTTTCAGTATTTTGTGTTCCACCAGATTTATTTGAAGATCTCCTGTCCTGCATCCACTGCCCAATGCAGAAGGCCACACATAGCACAACCAACATGAGAACTTCACTTCTACAGCCTGATTAAATCCTCATGAGTATATACTTTTCCTTTCATGATCAAAGATTTTTACAGCAGATTAACCAGCTCTCTTGCTTTCCCATGTTTTTCCCTGGTTTTTGCACCTTGAAATGTGTGTGCACTCTTCTCAGTCTTGATCTCCATCTTCCCCAATATTTCCAAACATATTCATCTGGGAAACATGTAAAGATCTTATTCAGGGCTTGTTTCATTGTTTTCCAATATCTGCCCTTGAAATTCAACTTCCACCACTGTCTCTCATATCCAAAGGTATGTGCTTGCAGAGGATTTCTGCTGAGAAATTTCACAGAAAGCTCTTATACTGCAGGTGAATGATGCCAGCAAGTCTTGACTGAATAGCTTAGGGAACAGGACTCAGCCAAATGACAGACATGACAAGGGAAATGTGTATGCTCAAGGATAGGACATGGCAGAGATCATCTGCCAGTCCCTGGCATATTTCATATCCCATTGAAAGTACATCCATGTGTAGATTGGCAAGCATTTCCATCCACAAATTCTGAGCAGTGAAGCCTTCAGAGAGAATATTGTGGCATACCAGGCCAAGAATATTCATCCTAGTTAAATCTTGCCCTACAAGGTCCTCTGTGCCACTGAGGTCTCCATGGCAACGCCCAGCATTGTGACTCAGGTCTCCTACTGCACACTTGCATCCTAGAGCCTAAATTCCAGCTCACAATGGTGCTCAGCCAATCACAGCCCAGTGTGGTTGCCTGGCAACCACAAGCTTGTGGATTTCTGTGAAGTGTTTCAGCCCACCTCTGCAGCTTTCCACCTCATACAGCCACAGCCATTCCAATCATGCAGTATTTGATTAGCCTCTCTATGTTGCCTCAGAATTTTTTTTACAGTTGTAATGATCAAGAAAATTTGACATATTTTGAGAAGTGGAGGGAAGTAATTGGAAAACGTTTTGGTATGTCTGAGGTCTATGGGTTCCAAACTTGACTACCACAGTCTTATAAATTTTCACACCTAGAGCCTAAAATCCCCCTCACAGTGATGTTCATCCAATCTCAGCCCAGTGTGGTTGCCTGGCAACCACAAGCCTGTGGATTTCTGTGAACAGTTTCAGCCCAACTCGGCAGCTCTCCACCTCATACAACCACAGCCATTCCAATCATGCAGTATTTGATTCACCTCTCTAAGTTGCCCCCGAATTTTCTTTGATGTTGTGGTGATCAAGCAAATTTGACATATTTTGACATGTGGAGGGAAGTAATTGGCTCTGTCTTTAGCTCTGTTTGTGGTACATGTGGTCCAAACTTGACTAGCCCAGTCTATTCAATTTTCAAACTTAGAAAGCCAAATGTTCAGGGGAGGAAAGAAAATGCCACAATGATTTGGGTTCTGCGGAGTTTCTGGTGGCTTGGGAAGCAAACCTGCAAACCACACATGCAATCCCTGCTGGATTACTGCCACCATGGTAGTATCACTTAGCATTAAAAGCCAGCAATCAGAAGATGAGTCCCAAAATGAAAGTGAATCCTTGCAGTACATGAATATTTGGAGTGCCTGCTTCAACTATCCAGCTTCCTCAGGGTTCACATGTCTGCAATCGATATTTCAAGAAGGTCTGCAGCCTTTCCAGCATAACCCTGAACACTAAACATGAGGTACTAGCTCAATACCTAAACCAACATAATGCTAGATAGCTTATCACCAACAGGTCTTCCCAGAATTCAAATGCAACATGGTGAAAGGGAAACCCTTAGAAACGGGATGCAAATGCCCCTTTCCCTAAAAATCCCAGATATTTTCTCATGGCATGGAATATTTACACTGCACAACTCATGTAGTGAACCCAGGGACCTGGACCAAGTGTGTCTAGTTTTCTGTTGTCCTCTTTTTGGAAACAGAATCTTATGTAGTTGTTGAAAGAGGCCTTGAGATAAATTCGTAGCCCTAGTTGTAGTGGAACTCCCAAGGATCCATCAAGCTCAGCCCCCAGATGGCTGGGATTATAGGCATGAGCGACAATGCCAAGCATGTTCACAGAGATTCTTATATAATTGGTGAAATCCCACTACTGGTCTATAGGTAACTTCTGTGCTTCAGGCTTTAGGAATATGCCTCTCTTTGTTTTGGCTCCCCTTGTTCAGGTGTCCATTTCTAGTGTGATAAGCTCCAAGGCCCCAGGCAAGGGGGTGGCTGCCCTTCCTCTGGTGTGTCCTTGGATGATTATGGCCCAGGTGAACAGGGTTCAAATATATTGGATCCTGTGCATTTGAAAAGGAAATGAGTAAAGATTCATGAGTTAATGTGGACATGCCAGGGAATTGAGGGGCCATGATAGAGGCAAAACTTCAGGCCATGGGCTGAAGGCTGAGGCTTCTGTACCTCTAGCTTCTTGAATAGTGTTTACATGGGCCTGCTGAGCAATTGTGTGCTCTCAAATGTTATTTCATGGGTTTTGTCTTAATTTATTTTGGTTTTTCCTTTGGTTTTTTACATGGAAGTAACAGTACCATGGTTTGAATAAGCTGGAGTCTCTTATCTAAGAGAAATGTGAAAAACGGGACAATTCAGCTGCAGAGAATTGCTCAAATGCCCCTGCCTTTTTTAAAAAAGTGACATAAAGTTGAGCGTGTCATGTCTATGTCTCTTTACAAAAGATTTTTACCTCCTATTTGATAGGAATTACTGTTTTTTTGAAAGGTCAACCTGCACTGAAATAAAGATAATCCCACCTTTCCTCATTCTGCTTGAAACCACATCCTTTGTTAGTTATATTTTCTTATGCAGCAACACTTGGAGATGACTACAGCAAGAGTTTCCCATTGGTGGAATTTCCATGGAGACACATGCAGTAACACTGCACAACTTCATGTGAAGTGCACTGTCCCTTGACAATGGAAAGTCTGGGCAAACCTCTAGTAACTGAAAATCTTAGAAAGTCTGAAAGTGAGTGAATGAAAATCGGCCTCTCCACATTTGGACAGGGCCTCTTCTGAAGCACACATTTGTGGAAAAAGTAATTATGAGAGACAAATGCACTCCGAAAACGGAATGGAAATTTTCTTGTTTAGGCCTGGAACGCTATGGCCTGGAGCCCTGTGTTTCTAACTGGATGAGCAAAGTGTGAGCAGAGATCAAAATAAAACACACACCATTTAGTTAACTCGATACTTAACCAGGTGTGCAGAGTAGTGGCAAACTGTACTTGTGTCAATTTGCTCAAATCCTGTCTTCACAAGAAAGTAAATTCCAGCACGACCAGTGACTAGAGGAGGACACATTTCAAAGGACTTGTAAAAAGTCCAACACTGAATTTAGCCCAACACTGAATTTAGATGAAAAGTGGCAGAGTCTGTTAGTCTTTCAAGTTTTAATAGGAGAAACTTATAACATGTAATAGCTGTTACATGAATACCTTCAGAGATTTTGGAGAGGTCTGAATCACTCTGAGTGAGGGCTTCCCTGACTCACAAAGTTAAAAAGAGTAAAACGAAAAATTTGAAAAATAAATCAACTAATAAATTACAAACACTAAGTCCAAAGGTTTTCACTGATTTTAAAACCACTTATGGAATGCACATCTATTGAACAGGCTTACTCTGCATTCTGCTTTACTCAGGCCCGGTACATGAGCAAGTGTGAAAGCAAAATTCAAAATGTTATGTGAAGGGACCATTTCATTGGTGAAACCATGACCCAATAGACATTTTCTCTTTTGAAACTTCGTACATTATCCATATATGTTCTCAAAGAGAAGGAATACACAGGATTTAGGCTGATTTTTTTCAGTATTTTGTGTTCCACCAGATTTATTTGAAGATCTCCTGTCCTGCATCCACTGCCCAATGCAGAAGGCCACACATAGGACAACCAACATGAGAACTTCACTTCTACAGCCTGATTAAATCATCATGAGAATATACTTTTCCTTTCACCATCAAAGATTTTTACATCAGATTAACCAGCTCTCTTGCTTTCCCATGTTTTTCCTGGTTTTTGTACCTTGAAATGGGTGTGCACTTTTCTCAGTCATGATCTCCATCTTCCCCAATATTTCCAAACATATTCATCTGGGAAATATGTAAAGATCTTATTCGGGGCTTGTTTCATTGTTTTCAAATATCTGCCCTTGAAATTCAACTTCCACCACTGTCTCTCATATCCAAAGCTATGTGCTTGCAGAGGATTTCTGCTGAGAAATTTCACAGAAAGCTCTTATACTGCAGGTGAATGATGCCAGCAAGTCTTGACTGAATAGCTTAGGGAACAGGACTCAGCCAAATGACAGACATGACAAGGGAAAAGCGTATGCTCAATGATAGGACATGGCAGAGATCATCTGCCAGGCCCTGGAATATTTCATATCCCATTGAAAGTACATCCATGTGTAGATTGGCAAGCATTTCCATCCACAAATTCTGAGAAATGAAGCCTTCAGAGAGAATATTGTGGCATACCAGGCCAAGAATATTCATCCTAGTTAAATCTTGCACTACAAGGTCCTCTGTGCCACTGAGGTCTCCATGGCAACGCCCAGCATTGTGACTCAGGTCTCCTACTGCACACTTGTCTCCTAGAGCCTAAAGTCCAGCTCACAATGGTGCTCAGTCACAGCCCAGTGTGGTTGCCTGGCAAGCACAAGCTTGTGGATTTCTGTGAAGTGTTTCAGCCCAACTCTGCAGCTTTCCACCTCATACAGCCACAGCCATTCCAATCATGCAGTATTTGATTAGCCTCTCTATGTTGCCTCAGAATTTTTTTTACAGTTGTAATGATCAAGAAAATTTGACATATTTTGAGAAGTGGAGGGAAGTAATTGGAAAACATTTTGGTATGTCTGAGGTCTATGGGTTCCAAACTTGACTACCACAGTCTTATAAATTTTCACACCTAGAGCCTAAAATCCCCCTCACAGTGATGTTCATCCAATCTCAGCCCAGTGTGATTGCCAGGCAACCACAAGCCTGTGGATTTCTGTGAACAGTTTCAGCCGAACTCTGCAGATCTCCACCTCATACAACCACAGCCATTCCAATCATGCAGTATTTGATTCACCTCTCTAAGTTGCCCCCGAATTTTCTTTGATGTTGTGGTGATCAAGCAAATTTGACATATTTTGACATGTGGAGGGAAGTAATTGGCTCTGTCTTTAGCTCTGTTTGTGGTACATGTGGTCCAAACTTGACTAGCCCAGTCTATTCAATTTTCAAACTTAGAAAGCCAAATGTTCAGGGGAGGAAAGATAATGCCACAATGATTTGGGTTCTGCGGAGTTTCTGGTGGCTTGGGAAGCAAACCTGCAAACAACACATGCAATCCCTGCTGGATTACTGACACCATGGTAGTATCAGTTAGCACTAAAAGCCAGCAACCAGAAGATGAGTCCCAAAATGAAAGTGAATCCTTGCAGTGCATGAATATTTGGAGTGCCTGCTTCAACTATCCAGCTTCCTCGGGGTTCACATGTCTGCAATCGCTATTTCAAGGAGGTCTGCAGTTATTCCAGCATAACCCTGAACACTAAACATGAGGTACTAGCTCAATACCTAAACCAACATAATACTAGATAGCTTATCACCAACAGGTCTTCCCAGAATTCAAATGCAACATGGTGAAAGGGAAACCCTTAGAAACGGGATGCAAATGCCCCTTTCCCTAAAAATCCCAGGTATTTTCTCATGGCATGGAATATTTACACTGCACAACTCATGTAGTGAACCCAGGGACCTGGACCAAATGTGTCTAGTTTTCTGTTGTCCTCTTTTTGGAAACAGAATCTTATGTAGTTGTTGAAAGAGGCCTTGAGATAAATTCGTAGCCCTAGTTGGAGTGGAACTCCCAAGGATCCATCAACCTCAGCCCCCAGATGGCTGGGATTATAGGCATGAGCGACAATGCCAAGCATGTTCACAGAGATTCTTACATAATTTGTGAAATCCCACTACTGGTCTATAGGTAGCTTCTGTGCTTCAGGCTTTAGGAATATGCCTCTCTTTGTTTTGGCTCCCCTTGTTCAGGTGTCCATTTCTATTGTGATAAGCTCCAAGGCCCCAGGCAAGGGGGTGGCTGCCCTTCCTCTGGTGTGTCCTTGGATGATTATAGCCCAGGTGAACAGGGTTCAAATATATTGGATCCTGTGCATTTTAAAAGAAAATGAGTAAAGATTCATGAGTTAATGTGGACATGCCAGGGAATTGAGGGGCCATGATAGAGGCAAAACTTCAGGCCATGGGCTGAAGGCTGAGGCTTCTGTACCTCTAGCTTCTTGAATAGTGTTCACATGGGCCTGCTGAGCAATTGTGTGCTCTCAAATGTTATTTCATGGGTTTTGTCTTAATTTATTTTGTTTTTTCCTTTGGTTTTTTACATGGAAGTAACAGTACCATGGTTTGAAGAAGCTGGAGTCTCTTATCTAAGAGAAATGTGAAAAAAGGATCAATTCAGCAGCCCAGAATTTCTCAAATGCCCCTGCCGTTTTTAAAAAAGTGACATAAAGTTGAGCATGTCATGTCCATGTTTCTTTACAAAAGATTTTACCTCCTATTTGATAGGAATTACTGTTTCTTTGAAGGTCAACCTGCACTGAAAAAAAGATAATCCCACCTTTCCTCATTCTGCTTGAAACCACATCCTTTGTTAGTTATATTTTCTTACGCAACAACACTTGGAGATGACTACAGCAAGAGTTTCCCATTGGTGGAATTTCCATGGAGACACATGCAGTAATACTGCACAACTTCATGTGAAGTGCACTGTCCCTTGACAATGGCAAGTCTGGGCAAACCTCTAGTAACTGAAAATCTTAGAAAGTCTGAAACTGAGTGAATGAAAATGGGCCTCTCCACATTTGGACAGGGCCTCTCCATAACACACATTTGTGGAAAAAGTAATTATGCGAGACGAATGAACACCCAAAACGGAATGGAAATTTTCTTGTTTAGGCCTGGAACGCTATGGCCTGGAGCCCAGTGGTTCTATCTGGAAGAGCAAAGTGTGAGCAGAGATCAAAATAAAACACACACCATTTAGGGAACTGGATACTTAACCAGGTGTGCAGAGTAGTGGCAAACTGTACTTGTGTCAATTTGCTCAAATCCTGTCTTCACAAGAAAGTAAATTCCAGCACGACCAGTGACTAGAGGAGGACACATTTCAAAGGACTTGTAAAAAGTCCAACACTGAATTTAGCCCAACACTGAATTTAGATGAAAAGTGGCAGAGTCTGTTAGTCTTTCAAGTTTTAATAGGAGAAACTTATAACATGTAATAGCTGTTACATGAATACCTTCAGAGCTTTTGGAGAGATCTAAATCACTATGAGTGAGGGCTTCCCTGACTCACAAAGTTAAAAATAGTAAAACAAACAATTTGAAAAATAAATCAACCAATAAAATACAAACACTAAGTCCAAAGTGTTTCTCTGGTTTTAAAACCACTTATGGAATGCACATCTATTGAACAGGCTTACTCTGCATTCTGCTTTACTCAGGCCTGGTACATGAGCAAGTGTGAAAGCAAAATTCAAAATGTTATGTGAAGTGACCATTTCATTGGTGAAACCATGACCCAATAGACATTTTCTCTTTTGAAACTTCGTACATTATCCATATATGTTCTCAAAGGGAAGGAATACACAGGATTTAGGCTGATTTTTTTCAGTATTTTGTATTCCACCAGATTTATTTGAAGATCTCCTGTCCTGCATCCACTGCACAATGCAGAAGGCCACACATAGGACAACCAACATGAGAACTTCACTTCTACAGCATGATTAAATCCTCATGAGAATATACTTTTCCTTTCATCATCAAAGATTTTTACATCAGATTAACCAGCTCTCTTGCTTTCCCATGTTTTTCCCTGGTTTTTGTACCTTGAAATGGGTGTGCACTCTTCTCAGTCTTGATCTCCATCTTCCCCAATATTTCCAAACATATTCATCTGGGAAACATGTAAAGATCTTATTCAAGGCTTGTTTCATTGTATTCCAATATCTGCCCCTGAAATTCAACTTCCACCACTGTCTCTCATATCCAAAGGTATGTGCTTGCAGAGGATTTCTCCTGAGAAATTTCACAGAAAGCTCTTATACTGCAGGTGAAAGATGCCAGCAAGTCTTGACTGAATAGCTTAGGGAACAGGACTCAGCCAAATGACAGACATGACAAGGGAAATGGGTATGCTCAAGGATAGGACATGGCAGAGATCATCTGCCAGGCCCTGGCATATTTCATATCCCATTGAAAGTACATCCATGTGTAGATTGGCAAGCATTTCCATCCACAAATTCTGAGCAGTGAAGCCTTCAGAGAGAATATTGTGGCATACCAGGCCAAGAATATTCATCCTAGTTAAATCTTGCCCTACAAGGTCCTCTGTGCCACTGAGGTCTCCATGGCAACGCCCAGCATTGTGACTCAGGTCTCCTACTGCACACTTGTATCCTAGAGCCTAAAGTCCAGCTCACAATGGTGCTCAGTCACAGCCCAGTGTGGTTGCCTGGCAACCACAAGCTTGTGGATTTCTGTGAAGTGTTTCAGCCCAACTCTGCAGCTTTCCACCTCATACAGCCACAGCCATTCCAATCATGCAGTATTTGATTAGCCTCTCTATGTTGCCTCAGAATTTTTTTACAGTTGTAATGATCAAGAAAATTTGACATATTTTGAGAAGTGGAGGGAAGTAATTGGAAAACGTTTTGGTATGTCTGAGGTCTATGGGTTCCAAACTTGACTACCACAGTCTTATAAATTTTCACACCTAGAGCCAAAAATCCCCCTCACAGTGATGTTCATCCAATCTCAGCCCACTGTGGTTGCCAGGCAACCACAAGCCTGTGGATTGCTGTGAACAGTTTCAGCCCAACTCTGCAGATCTCCACCTCATACAACCACAGCCATTCCAATCATGCAGTATTTGATTCACCTCTCTAAGTTGCCCCCGAATTTTCTTTGATGTTGTGGTGATCAAGCAAATTTGACATATTTTGACATGTGGAGGGAAGTAATTGGCTCTGTCTTTAGCTCTGTTTGTGGTACATGTGGTCCAAACTTGACAAGCCCAGTCTATTCAATTTTCAAACTTAGAAAGCCAAATGTTCAGGGGAGGAAAGAAAATGCCACAATGATTTGGGTTCTGCGGAGTTTCTGGTGGCTTGGGAAGCAAACCTGCAAACAACAAATGCAATCCCTGCTGGATTACTGACACCATGATAGTATCAGTTAGCACTAAAAGCCAGCAACCAGAAGATGAGTCCCAAAATGAAAGTGAATCCTTGCAGTGCATGAATATTTGGAGTGCCTGCTTCAACTATCCAGCTTCCTCGGGGTTCACATGTCTGCAATCGCTATTTCAAGGAGGTCTGCAGTTATTCCAGCATAACCCTGAACACTAAACATGAGGTACTAGCTCAATACCTAAACCAACATAATACTAGATAGCTTATCACCAACAGGTCTTCCCAGAATTCAAATGCAACATGGTGAAAGGGAAACCCTTAGAAACGGGATGCAAATGCCCCTTTCCCTAAAAATCCCAGGTATTTTCTCATGGCATGGAATATTTACACTGCACAACTCATGTAGTGAACCCAGGGACCTGGACCAAGTGTGTCTAGTTTTGTGTTGTCCTCTTTTTGGAAACAGAATCTTATGTAGTTGTTGAAAGAGGCCTTGAGATAAATTCGTAGCCCTAGTTGGAGTGGAACTCCCAAGGATCCATCAAGCTCAGCCCCCAGATGGCTGGGATTATAGGCATGAGCGACAATGCCAAGCATGTTCACAGAGATTCTTACATAATTGGTGAAATCCCACTACTGGTCTATAGGTAGCTTCTGTGCTTCAGGCTTTAGGAATATGCCTCTCTTTGTTTTGGCTCCCCTTGTTCAGGTGTCCATTTCTATTGTGATAAGCTCCAAGGCCCCAGGCAAGGGGGTGGCTGCCCTTCCTCTGGTGTGTCCTTGGATGATTATGGCCCAGGTGAACAGGGTTCAAATATATTGGATCCTGTGCATTTTAAAAGGAAATGAGTAAAGATTCAAGAGTTAATGTGGACATGCCAGGGAATTGAGGGGCCATGATAGAGGCAAAACTTCAGGCCATGGGCTGAAGGCTGAGGCTTCTGTACCTCTAGCTTCTTGAATAGTGTTCACATGGGCCTGCTGAGCAATTGTGTGCTCTCAAATGTTATTTCATGGGTTTTGTCTTAATTTATTTTGTTTTTTCCTTTGGTTTTTTACATGGAAGTAACAGTACCATGGTTTGAAGAAGCTGGAGTCTCTTATCTAAGAGAAATGTGAAAAAAGGATCAATTCAGCAGCCCAGAATTTCTCAAATGCCCCTGCCGTTTTTAAAAAAGTGACATAAAGTTGAGCGTGTCATGTCCATGTCTCTTTACAAAAGATTTTACCTCCCATTTGATAGGAATTACTGTTTCTTTGAAGGTCAACCTGCACTGAAAAAAAGATAATCCCACCTTTCCTCATTCTGCTTGAAACCACATCCTTTGTTAGTTATATTTTCTTACGCAACAACACTTGGAGATGACTACAGCAAGAGTTTCCCATTGGTGGAATTTCCATGGAGACACATGCAGTAATACTGCACAACTTCATGTGAAGTGCACTGTCCCTTGACAATGGCAAGTCTGGGCAAACCTCTAGTAACTGAAAATCTTAGAAAGTCTGAAACTGAGTGAATGAAAATGGGCCTCTCCACATTTGGACAGGGCCTCTCCATAAGCACACATTTGTGGAAAAAGTAATTATGCGAGACGAATGAACACCCAAAACGGAATGGAAATTTTCTTGTTTAGGCCTGGAACGCTATGGCCTGGAGCCCAGTGGTTCTATCTGGAAGAGCAAAGTGTGAGCAGAGATCAAAATAAAACACACACCATTTAGGGAACTGGATACTTAACCAGGTGTGCAGAGTAGTGGCAAACTGTACTTGTGTCAATTTTCTCAAATCCTGTCTTCACAAGAAAGTAAATTCCAGCACGACCAGTGACTAGAGGAGGACACATTTCAAAGGACTTGTAAAAAGTCCAACACTGAATTTAGCCCAACACTGAATTTAGATGAAAAGTGGCAGAGTCTGTTAGTCTTTCAAGTTTTAATAGAAGAAACTTATAACATGTAATAGCTGTTACATGAATACCTTCAGAGCTTTTGGAGAGATCTAAATCACTATGAGTGAGGGCTTCCCTGACTCACAAAGTTAAAAATAGTAAAACAAACAATTTGAAAAATAAATCAACCAATAAAATACAAACACTAAGTCCAAAGTGTTTCACTGGTTTTAAAACCACTTATGGAATGCACATCTATTGAACAGGCTTACTCTGCATTCTGCTTTACTCAGGCCTGGTACATGAGCAAGTGTGAAAGCAAAATTCAAAATGTTATGTGAAGTGACCATTTCATTGGTGAAACCATGACCCAATAGACATTTTCTCTTTTGAAACTTCGTACATTATCCATATATGTTCTCAAAGGGAAGGAATACACAGGATTTAGGCTGATTTTTTTCAGTATTTTGTATTCCACCAGATTTATTTGAAGATCTGCTGTCCTGCATCCACTGCACAATGCAGAAGGCCACACATAGGACAACCAACATGAGAACTTCACTTCTACAGCATGATTAAATCCTCATGAGAATATACTTTTCCTTTCATCATCAAAGATTTTTACATCAGATTAACCAGCTCTCTTGCTTTCCCATGTTTTTCCCTGGTTTTTGTACCTTGAAATGGGTGTGCACTCTTCTCAGTCTTGATCTCCATCTTCCCCAATATTTCCAAACATATTCATCTGGGAAACATGTAAAGATCTTATTCAAGGCTTGTTTCATTGTATTCCAATATCTGCCCCTGAAATTCAACTTCCACCACTGTCTCTCATATCCAAAGGTATGTGCTTGCAGAGGATTTCTGCTGAGAAATTTCACAGAAAGCTCTTATACTGCAGGTGAAAGATGCCAGCAAGTCTTGACTGAATAGCTTAGGGAACAGGACTCAGCCAAATGACAGACATGACAAGGGAAATGGGTATGCTCAAGGATAGGACATGGCAGAGATCATCTGCCAGGCCCTGGCATATTTCATATCCCATTGAAAGTACATCCATGTGTAGATTGGCAAGCATTTCCATCCACAAATTCTGAGCAGTGAAGCCTTCAGAGAGAATATTGTGGCATACCAGGCCAAGAATATTCATCCTAGTTAAATCTTGCCCTACAAGGTCCTCTGTGCCACTGAGGTCTCCATGGCAACGCCCAGCATTGTGACTCAGGTCTCCTACTGCACACTTGTATCCTAGAGCCTAAAGTCCAGCTCACAATGGTGCTCAGTCACAGCCCAGTGTGGTTGCCTGGCAACCACAAGCTTGTGGATTTCTGTGAAGTGTTTCAGCCCAACTCTGCAGCTTTCCACCTCATACAGCCACAGCCATTCCAATCATGCAGTATTTGATTAGCCTCTCTATGTTGCCTCAGAATTTTTTTACAGTTGTAATGATCAAGAAAATTTGACATATTTTGAGAAGTGGAGGGAAGTAATTGGAAAACGTTTTGGTATGTCTGAGGTCTATGGGTTCCAAACTTGACTACCACAGTCTTATAAATTTTCACACCTAGAGCCAAAAATCCCCCTCACAGTGATGTTCATCCAATCTCAGCCCAGTGTGGTTGCCAGGCAACCACAAGCCTGTGGATTTCTGTGAACAGTTTCAGCCCAACTCTGCAGATCTCCACCTCATACAACCACAGCCATTCCAATCATGCAGTATTTGATTCACCTCTCTAAGTTGCCCCCGAATTTTCTTTGATGTTGTGGTGATCAAGCAAATTTGACATATTTTGACATGTGGAGGGAAGTAATTGGCTCTGTCTTTAGCTCTGTTTGTGGTACATGTGGTCCAAACTTGACAAGCCCAGTCTATTCAATTTTCAAACTTAGAAAGCCAAATGTTCAGGGGAGGAAAGAAAATGCCACAATGATTTGGGTTCTGCGGAGTTTCTGGTGGCTTGGGAAGCAAACCTGCAAACAACAAATGCAATCCCTGCTGGATTACTGACACCATGATAGTATCAGTTAGCACTAAAAGCCAGCAACCAGAAGATGAGTCCCAAAATGAAAGTGAATCCTTGCAGTGCATGAATATTTGGAGTGCCTGCTTCAACTATCCAGCTTCCTCGGGGTTCACATGTCTGCAATCGCTATTTCAAGGAGGTCTGCAGTTATTCCAGCATAACCCTGAACACTAAACATGAGGTACTAGCTCAATACCTAAACCAACATAATACTAGATAGCTTATCACCAACAGGTCTTCCCAGAATTCAAATGCAACATGGTGAAAGGGAAACCCTTAGAAACGGGATGCAAATGCCCCTTTCCCTAAAAATCCCAGGTATTTTCTCATGGCATGGAATATTTACACTGCACAACTCATGTAGTGAACCCAGGGACCTGGACCAAGTGTGTCTAGTTTTGTGTTGTCCTCTTTTTGGAAACAGAATCTTATGTAGTTGTTGAAAGAGGCCTTGATATAAATTCGTAGCCCTAGTTGGAGTGGAACTCCCAAGGATCCATCAACCTCAGCCCGCAGATGGCTGGGATTATAGGCATGAGCGACAATGCCAAGCATGTTCACAGAGATTCTTACATAATTGGTGAAATCCCACTACTGGTCTATAGGTAGCTTCTGTGCTTCAGGGTTTAGGAATATGCCTCTCTTTGTTTTGGCTCCCTTTGTTCAGGTGTCCATTTTTATTGTGATAAGCTCCAAGGCCCCAGGCAAGGGGGTGGCTGCCCTTCCTCTGGTGTGTCCTTGGATGATTACGGCCCAGGTGAACAGGGTTCAAATATATTGGATCCTGTGCATTTGAAAAGGAAATGAGTAAAGTTTCATGAGTTAATGTGGACATGCCAGGGAATTGAGGGGCCATGATAGAGGCAAAACTTCAGGCCATGGGCTGAAGGCTGAGGCTTCTGTGCCTCTAGCTTCTTGAATAGTTTTCACATGGGCCTGCTGAGCAATTGTGTGCTCTCAAATGTTATTTCATGGGTTTTGTCTTAATTTATTTTGTTTTTTCCTTTGGTTTTTTACATGGAAGTAACAGTACCATGGTTTGAAGAAGCTGGAGTCTCTTATCTAAGAGAAATGTGAAAAAAGGGTCAATTCACCAGCCCAGAATTTCTCAAATGCCCCTGCCGTTTTTAAAAAAGTGACATAAAGTTGAGCGTGTCATGTCCATGTCTCTTTACAAAAGATTTTACCTCCCATTTGATAGGAATTACTGTTTCTTTGAAAGGTCAACCTGCACTGAAAAAAAGATAATCCCACCTTTCCTCATTCTGCTTGAAACCACATCCTTTGTTAGTTATATTTTCTTACGCAACAACACTTGGAGATGACTACAGCAAGAGTTTCCCATTGGTGGAATTTCCATGGAGACACATGCAGTAATACTGCACAACTTCATGTGAAGTGCACTGTCCCTTGACAATGGCAAGTCTGGGCAAACCTCTAGTAACTGAAAATCTTAGAAAGTCTGAAAGTAAGTGAATGAAAATGGGCCTCTCCACATTTGGACAGGGCCTCTCCTTAAGCACACATTTGTGGAAAAATTAATTATGCGAGACGAATGAACACCCAAAACGGAATGGAAATTTTTTTGTTTAGGCCTGGAAGGCTATGGCCTGGAGCCCAGTGGTTCTATCTGGATGAGCAAAGTGTGAGCAGAGATCAAAATAAAACACACACCATTTAGGGAACTGGATACTTAACCAGGTGTGCAGAGTAGTGGCAAACTGTACTTGTGTCAATTTGCTCAAATCCTGTCTTCACAAGAAAGTAAATTCCAGCACGACCAGTGACTAGAGGAGGACACATTTCAAAGGACTTCTAAAAACTCCAACACTGAATTTAGCCCAACACTGAATTTAGATGAAAAGTGGCATTGTCTGTTAGTCTTTCAAGTTTTAATAGGAGAAACTTATAACATGTAATAGCTGTTACATGAATACCTTCAGAGCTTTTGGAGAGATCTAAATCACTATGAGTGAGGGCTTCCCTGACTCACAAAGTTAAAAATAGTAAAACAAACAATTTGAAAAATAAATCAACCAATAAAATACAAACACTAAGTCCAAAGGGTTTCACTCGTTTTAAAACCACTTATGGAATGCACATCTATTGAACAGGCTTACTCTGCATTCTGCTTTACTCAGGCCTGGTACATGAGCAAGTGTGAAAGCAAAATTCAAAATGTTATGTGAAGTGACCATTTCATTGGTGAAACCATGACCCAATAGACATTTTCTCTTTTGAAACTTCGTACATTATCCATATATGTTCTCAAAGGGAAGGAATACACAGGATTTAGGCTGATTTTTTTCAGTATTTTGTGTTCCACCAGATTTATTTGAAGATCTCCTGTCCTGCATCCACTGCACAATGCAGAAGGCCACACATAGGACAACCAACATGAGAACTTCACTTCTACAGCCTGATTAAATCCTCATGAGAATATACTTTTCCTTTCATCATCAAAGATTTTTACATCAGATTAACCAGCTCTCTTTCTTTCCCATGTTTTTCCCTGGTTTTTGTACCTTGAAATGGGTGTGCACTCTTCTCAGTCTTGATCTCCATCTTCCCCAATATTTCCAAACATATTCATCTGGGAAACATGTAAAGATCTTATTCAAGGCTTGTTTCATTGTATTCCAATATCTGCCGCTGAAATTCAACTTCCACCACTGTCTCTCATATCCAAAGGTATGTGCTTGCAGAGGATTTCTGCTGAGAAATTTCACAGAAAGCTCTTATACTGCAGGTGAATGATGCCAGCAAGTCTTGACTGAATAGCTTAGGGAACAGGACTCAGCCAAATGACAGACATGACAAGGGAAATGGGTATGCTCAAGGATAGGACATGGCAGAGATCATCTGCCAGGCCTTGGCATATTTCATATCCCATTGAAAGTACATCCATGTGTAGATTGGCAAGCATTTCCATCCACAAATTCTGAGCAGTGAAGCCTTCAGAGAGAATATTGTGGCATACCAGGACAAGAATATTCATCCTAGTTAAATCTTGCCCTACAAGGTCCTCTGTGCCACTGAGGTCTCCATGGCAACGCCCAGCATTGTGACTCAGGTCTCCTACTGCACACTTGTATCCTAGAGCCTAAATTCCAGCTCAAAATGGTGCTCAGCCAGTCACAGCCCAGTGTGGTTGCCTGGCAACCACAAGCTTGTGGATTTCTCTGAACTGTTTCAGCCCAACTCTGCAGCTTTCCACCTCCTACAGCCACAGCCATTCCAATCATGCAGTATTTGATTAGCCTCTCTATGTTGCCTCAGAATTTTTTTTACAGTTGTAATGATCAAGAAAATTTGACATATTTTGAGAAGTGGAGGGAATTAATTGGAAAACGTTTTGGTATGTCTGAGGTCTATGGGTTCCAAACTTGACTACCACAGTCTTATAAATTTTCACACCTTGAGCCTAAAATCCCCCTCACAGTGATGTTCATCCAATCTCAGCCCAGTGTGGTTGCCTGGCAACCACAAGCCTGTGGATTTCTGTGAACAGTTTCAGCCCAACTCGGCAGCTCTCCACCTCATACAACCACAGCCATTCCAATCATGCAGTATTTGATTCACCTCTCTAAGTTGCCCCTGAATTTTCTTTGATGTTGTGGTGATCAAGCAAATTTGACATATTTTGACATGTGGAGGGAAGTAATTGCCTCTGTCTTTAGCTCTGTTTGTGGTACATGTGGTCCAAACTTGACTAGCCCAGTCTATTCAATTTTCAAACTTAGAAAGCCAAATGTTCAGGGGAGGAAAGAAAATGCCACAATGATTTGGGTTCTGCGGAGTTTCTGGTGGCTTGGGAAGCAAACCTGCAAACCACACATGCAATCCCTGCTGGATTACTGCCACCATGGTAGTATCAGTTAGCACCACAAGCCAGCAACCAGAAGATGAGTCCCAAAATGAAAGTGAATCCTTGCAGTGCATGAATATTTGGAGTGCCTGCTTCAACTATCCAGCTTCCTCAGGGTTCACATGTCTGCAATCGCTATTTCAAGGAGGTCTCCAGCCTTTCCAGCATAACCCTGAACACTAAACACGAGGTACTAGCTCAATACCTAAACCAACATAATACTAGATAGCTTATCACCAACAGGTCTTCCCAGAATTCAAATGCAACATGGTGAAAGGGAAACCCTTAGAAACGGGATGCAATTGCCCCTTTCCCTAAAAATCCCAGGTATTTTCTCATGGCATGGAATATTTACACTGCACAACTCATGTAGTGAACCCAGGGACCTGGACCAAGTGTGTCTAGTTTTCTGTTGTCCTCTTTTTGGAAACAGCATCTTATGTAGTTGTTGAAAGAGGCCTAGAGATAAATTCGTAGCACTAGTTGGAGTGGAACTCCCAAGGATCCATTCACCTCAGCCCCCAGATGGCTGGGATTATAGGCATGAGCGACCATGACAAGCATGTGCACAGAGATTCTTACATAATTGGTTAAATCTGACTACTGGTCTATAGGTAGCTTCTGTGCTTCAGGCTTTAGGATTATGCCTCTCTTTATGTTGGCTCCCCTTGTTCTGGTGTCCATTTCTATTGTGATAAGCTCCAAGGCCCCAGGCAAGGGGGTGGCTTCCCTTCCTCTGGTGTGTCCTTGGATGATTATGGCCCAGGTTAACAGGGTTCAAATATATTGGATCCTGTGCATTTGAAAAGGAAATGAGTAAAGATTCATGAGTTAATGTGGACATGCCAGGGAATTGAGGAGCCATGATAGAGGCAAAACTTCAGGCCATGGGCTGAAGGCTGAGGCTTCTGTACCTCTAGCTTCTTGAATAGTGTTCACATGGGCCTGCTGAGCAATTGTGTGCTCTCGAATGTTATTTCATGGGTTTTGTCTTAATTTATTTTGGTTTTTCCTTTGGTTTTATACATGGAAGTAACAGTACCATGGTTTGAAGAAGCTGGAGTCTCTTATCTAAGAGAAATGTGAAAAAAGGGACAATTCAGCAGCCCAGAATTTCTCAAATGCCCCTGCCGTTTTTAAAAAAGTGACATAAAGTTGAGCGTGTCATGTCCATATCTCTTTACAAAAGATTTTACCTCCCATTTTAGGAATTACTGTTTCTTTGAAAGGTCAACCTGCACTGAAATAAAGATAATCCCACCTTTCCTCATTCTGCTTGAAATCACATCATTTGTTATTTATATTATCTTACGCAGCAACACTTGGAGATGACTACAGCAAGATTTTCCCTTTGGTGGAATTTCCATTTAGACACATGCAGTAATACTTCACAACTTCATGTGAAGTGCACTGTCCCTGGACAATGGCATGTAAGGGCATACCTCTAGTAACTGAAAATCTTAGAAAGTCTGAAAGTGAGTGAATGAAAATGGGCCTCTCCACATTTGGACAGGGCCTCTCCTTAAGCACACATTTGTGGAAAAAGTAATTATGCGAGACGAATGAACACCCAAAACGGAATGGAAATTTTCTTGTTTAGGCCTGGAACGCTATGGCCTGGAGCCCTGTGGTTCTATCTGGATGAGCAAAGTGTGAGAAGAGATCAAAATAAAACACACACCATTTAGGGAACTGGATACTTAACCAGGTGTGCAGAGTAGTGGCAAACTGTACTTGTGTCAATTTGCTCAAATCCTGTCTTCACAAGAAAGTAAATTCCAGCACGACCAGTGACTAGAGGAGGCCACGTTTCAAAGGACTTGTAAAAAGTCCAACACTGAATTTAGCCCAACAGTGAATTTAGATGAAAAGTGGCAGAGTCTGTTAGTCTTTCAAGTTTTAATAGGAGAAACTTATAACATGTAATAGCTATTACATGAATACCTTCAGAGCTTTTGGAGAGGTCTAAATCACTATGAGTGAGGGCTTCCCTGACTCACAAAGTTAAAAATAGTAAAACAAACAGTTTGAAAAATAAATCAACCAATAAAATACAAACACTAAGTCCAAAGGGTTTCTCTGGTTTTAAAACCACTTATGGAATGCACATCTACTGAACAGGCTTACTCGGCATTCTGCTTTACTCAGGCCTGGTACAGGAGCAAGTGTGAAAGCAAAATTCAAAATGTTATGTGAAGTGACCATTTCATTGGTGAAACTATGACCCAATAGACATTTTCTCTTTTGAAACTTCGTACATTATCCATATATGTTCTCAAAGGGAAGGAATACACAGGATTTAGGCTGATTTTTTCAGTATTTTGTGTTCCACCAGATTTATTTGAAGATCTCCGGTCCTGCATCCACTGCCCAATGCAGAAGGCCCCACATAGGACAACCAACATGAGAACTTCACTTCTACAGCCTGATTAAATCCTCATGAGAATATACTTTTCCTTTCATCATCAAAATTTTTACATCTGATTAACCAGCTCTCTTGCTTTCCCATGTTTTCCCCTGGTTTTTGTACCTTGAAATGGGTGTGCACCCTTCTCAGTCTTGATCTCCATCTTCCCTAATATTTCCAAACATATTCATCTGGGAAACGTGTAAAGATCTTATTTGGGGCTTGTTTCATTGTTTTCCAATATGTGCCCTTGAAATTCAACTTCCACCACTGTCTCTCATATCCAAAGGTATGTGCTTGCAGAGGATTTCTGCTGAGAAATTTCACAGTAAGCTCTTATTTTTTTTGTCTTTTTCATTTTTATTGGTACCAGGGATCGAACTAACGACTGCCTGCTTGCAAGGCAGGTGCTTATGCAGCTGAGCTAAATCTCCAGCACAACAGAAAGCTCTTATATTGCAGGTGAATGATGCCAGCAAGTCTTGACTGAATAGCTTAGGGAACAGGACTCAGCCAAATGACAGACATGACAAGGGAAATGGGTATGCTCAAGGATAGGACATGGCAGAGATCATTTGCCAGTCCCTGGCATATTTCATATCCCATTGAAAGTACATCCCTGTGTAGATTGGGAAACATTTCCATCCACAAATTCTGAGCAGTGAAGCCTTCAGAGAGAATATTGTGGCATACCAGGCCAAGAATATTCATCCTAGTTAAATCTTGCCCTACAAGGTCCTCTGTGCCACTGAGGTCTCCATGTCAACGCCCAGTATTGTGACTCCGGTCTCCTACTGCACACTAGTATCCTAGAGCCTAAATTCCAGCTCACAATGGTGCTCAGCCAATCACAGCCCAGTGTGGTTGCCTGGCAACCACAAGCTTGTGGATTTTTGTGAAGTGTTTCAGCCCAACTCTGCAGCTTTCCACCTCATACAACCACAGCCATTCCAATCATGCAGTATTTGATTAGCCTCTCTATGTTGCCTCAGAATTTTTTTTACAGTTGTAATGATCAAGAAAATTTGACATATTTTGAGAAGTGGAGGGAAGTAATTGGAAATAGTTTTGGTATGTCTGAGGTCTATGTGTTCCAAATTGATACCACAGTCTTATAAGTTTTCACACCTAGAGCCTAAAATCCCCCTCACAGTGATGTTCATCCAATCTCAGCCCAGTGTGGTTGCCTGGCAACCACAAGCCTGTGGATTTCTGTGAACAGTTTCAGCCCAACTGGGCAGATCTCCACCTCATACAACCACAGCCATTCCAATCATGCAGTATTTGATTCACCTCTCTAAGTTGCCCCCGAATTTTCTTTGATGTTGTGCTGATCAAGCAAATTTGACATTTTTTGACATGTGGAGGGAAGTAATCGGCTCTGTCTTTAGCTCTGTTTGTGGTACATGTGGTCCAAACTTGACTAGCCCAGTCTATTCAATTTTCAAACTTAGAAAGCCAAATGTTCAGGGGAGGAAAGAAAATGCCACAATGATTTGGATTCTGCGGAGTTTCTGGTGGATTGGGAAGCAAACCTGCAAATCACACATGCAATCACTGCTGGATTACTGCCACCATGGTAGTATCAGTTAGCACTAAAAGCCAGCAACCAGAAAATGAGTCCCAAAATGAAAGTGAATCCTTGCAGTGCATGAATATTTGGAGTGCCTGCTTCAACTATCCAGCCTCCTCGGGGTTCACATGTCTGCATTCGCTATTTCAAGGAGGTCTGCAGCCATTCCAGCATAACCCTGAACACTAAACATGAGGTACTAGCTCAATACCTAAAGCCACATAATACTAGATAGCTTATCACCAACAGGTCTTCCCAGAATTCAAATGCAACATGGTGAAAGGGAAACCCTTAGAAACGGGATGCAAATGCCCCTTTCCCTAAAAATCCCAGGTATTTTGTCATGCATGGAATATTTACACTGCACAACTCATGTAGTGAACCCAGGGACCTGGACCAAGTGTGTCTAGTTTTCTATTGTCCTCTTTTTCGAAACAGAATCTTATGTAGTTGTTGAAACAGGCCTTGAGATAAATTCGTAGCCCTAGTTGGAGTGGAACTCCCAAGGATCCATCAACCTCAGCCCCCAGATGGCTGGGATTATAGGCATGAGTGATCAGGCCAAGCATGTTCACAGAGATTCTTACATAATTAGTGAAATCCCACTACTGGTCTATAGGTAGCTTCTGTGCTTCAGGCTTTAGGAATATGCCTCTCTTTGTTTTGGCTCCCCTTGTTCAGGTGTCCATTTCTATTGTGATAAGCTCCAAGGCCCCAGGCAAGGGTGTGGCTGCCCTTCCTCTGGTGTGTCCTTGGGTGATTAGGCCCAGGTGAACAGGGTTCAAATATATTGGATCCTGTGCATTTGAAAAGGAAATGAGTAAAGATTCATGAGTTAATGTGGACATGCCAGGGAATTGAGGGGCCATGATAGAGGCAAAACTTCAGGTCATGGGCTGAAGGCTGAGGCTTCTGTACCTCTAGCTTCTTGAATAGTGTTCACATGGGCCTGCTGAGCAATTGTGTGCTCTCAAATGTTATTTCATGGGTTTTGTCTTAATTTATTTTGTTTTTTCCTTTGGTTTTTTACATGGAAGTAACAGTACCATGGTTTGAAGAAGCTGGAGTCTCTTATCTAAGAGAAATGTGAAAAAAGGGTAAATTCAGCAGTCCAGAATTTCTCAAATGCCCCTGCCGTTTTTAAAAAAGTGACATAAAGTTGAGCGTGTCATATCCATGTCTCTTTACAAAAGATTTTACCTCCTATTTGATAGGAATTACTGTTTGTTTGAAAGGTCTACCTGTACTGAAAAAAAGATAATCCCACCTTTCCTCATTCTGCTTGAAACCACATCCTTTGTTAGTTATATTTTCTTAAGCAACAACACTTGGAGATGACTACAGCAAGAGTTTCCCATTGGTGGAATTTCCATGGAGACACATGCAGTAATACTGCACAACTTCATGTGAAGTGCACTGTCCCTTGACAATGGCAAGTCTGGGCAAACCTCTAGTAACTGAAAATCTTAGAAAGTCTGAAAGTGAGTGAATGAAAATGGGCCTCTCCACATTTGGACAGGGCCTCTCCTTAAGCACACATTTGTGGAAAAAGTAATTATGCGAGACGAATGAACACCCAAAACGGAATGGAAATTTTCTTGTTTAGGCCTGGAACGCTATGGCCTGGAGCCCTGTGGTTCTAACTGGATGAGCAAAGTGTGAGCAGAGATCAAAATAAAACACACACCATTTAGGGAACTGGATACTTAACCAGGTGTGCAGAGTAGTGTCAAACTGTACTTGTGTCAATTTGCTCAAATCCTGTCTTCACAAGAAAGTAAATTCCAGCACGACCAGTGACCAGAGGAGGACACATTTCAAAGGACTTGTAAAAAGTCCAACACTGAATTTAGCCCAACACTGACTTTAGATGAAAAGTGGCAGAGTCTGTTAGTCTTTCAAGTTTTAATAGGAGAAACTTATAACATTTAATAGCTGTTACATGAATACCTTCAGAGCTTTTGGGGAGGTCTAAATCACTATGAGTGAGGGCTTCCCTGACTCACAAAGTTAAAAATAGTAAAACAAACAATTTGAAAAATAAATCAACCAATAAAATACAAACACTAAGTCCAAAGTGTTTCTCTGGTTTTAAAACCACTTATGGAATGCACATCTATTGAACAGGCTTACTCTGCATTCTGCTTTATTCAGGCCTGGTACATGAGCAAGTGTGAAAGCAAAATTCAAAATGTTATGTGAAGTGACCATTTCATTGGTGAAACCATGACCCAATAGACATTTTGTCTTTTGAAACTTCGTACATTATCCATATATGTTCTCAAAGGGAAGGAATACACAGGATTTAGGCTGGTTTTTTTCAGTATTTTGTGTTCCACCAGATGTATTTGAAGATCTCCTGTCCTGTATCCACTGCCCAATGCAGAAGGCCACACATAGGACAACCAACATGAGAACTTCACTTCTACAGCCTGATTAAATCCTCATGAGAATATATTTTTCCTTTCATCATCAAAGATTTTTACATCAGATTAACCAGCTCTCTTGCTTTCCATGTTTTTCCCTGGTTTTTGTACCTTGAAATGGGTGTGCACTCTTCTCAGTCTTGATCTCCATCTTCCCCAATATTTCCAAACATATTCATCTGGGAAACATGTAAAGATCTTATTCAGGGCTTGTTTCATTGTTTTCAAATATCTGCCCTTGAAATTCAACTTCCACCACTGTCTCTCATATCCAAAGGTATGTGCTTGCAGAGGATTTCTGCTGAGAAATTTCACAGAAAGCTCTTATACTGCAGGTGAATGATGCCAGCAAGTCTTGACTGAATAGCTTAGGGAACAGGACTCAGCCAAATGACAGACATGACAAGGGAAATGGGTATGCTCAAGGATAGGACATGGCTGAGATCATCTGCCAGGCCCTGGCATATTTCATATCCCATTGAAAGTACATCCATGTGTAGATTGGCAAGCATTTCCATCCACAAACTCTGAGCAGTGAAGCCTTCAGAGAGAATATTGTGGCATACCAGGCCAAGAATATTCATCCTAGTTAAATCTTGCCCTACAAGGTCCTCTGTGCCACTGAGGTCTCCATGGCAACGCCCAGCATTGTGACTCAGGTCTCCTACTGCACACTTGTATCCTAGAGCCTAAAGTCCAGCTCACAATGGTGCTCAGGCAATCACAGCCCAATGTGTTTGCCTGGCAACCACAAGCTTGTGGATTTCTGTGAAGTGTTTCAGCCCAACTCTGCAGCTTTCCACCTCATACAGCCACAGCCATTCCAATCATGCAGTATTTGATTAGCCTCTCTATGTTGCCTCAGAATTTTTTTTACAGTTGTAATGATCAAGAAAATTTGACATATTTTGAGAAGTGGAGGGAAGTAATTGGAAAACGTTTTGGTATGTCTGAGGTCTATGGGTTCCAAACTTGACTAACACAGTCTTATAAATTTTCACACCTAGAGCCTAAAATCCCCCTCACAGTGATGTTCATCCAATCTCAGCCCAGTGTGGGTGCCTGGCAACCACAAGCCTGTGGATTTCTGTGAACAGTTTCAGCCCAACTCGGCAGCTCTCCACCTCATACAACCACAGACATTCCAATCATGCAGTATTTGATTCACCTCTCTAAGTTGCCCCCGAATTTTCTTGGATGTTGTGGTGATCAAACAAATTTGACATATTTTGACATGTGGAGGGAAGTAATTGGCTCTGTCTTTAGCTCTGTTTGTGGTATATGTGGTCCAAACTTGACTAGCCCAGTCTATTCAATTTTCAAACTTAGAAAGCCAAATGTTTAGGGGAGGAAAGAAAATGTCACAATGATTTGGGTTCTGCGGAGTTTCTGATGGCTTGGGAAGCAAACCTGCAAACCATACATGCAATCCCTGCTGGATTACTGCCACCATGGTAGTATCAGTTAGCACTAAAAGCCAGCAACCAGAAGATGAGTCCCAAAATGAAAGTGAATCCTTGCAGTGCATGAATATTTGGAGTGCCTGCTTCAACTATCCAGCTTCCTCGGGGTTCACATGTCTGCAATCGCAATTTCAAGGAGGTCTGCAGCCATTCCAGCATAACCCTGAACACTAAACATGAGGTACTAGCTCAATACCTAAACCCACATAAAACTAGATAGCTTATCACCAACAGGTCTTCCCAGAATTCAAATGCAACATGGTGAAAGGGAAACCCTTAGAAACGGGATGCAAATGCCCCTTTCCCTAAAAATCCCAGGTATTTTCTCATGGCATGGAATATTTACACTGCACAACTCATGTAGTGAACCCAGGGACCTGGACCAAGTATGTCTAGTTTTCTGTTGTCCTCTTTTGGGAAACAGAATCTTATGTAGTTGTTGAAAGAGCCTTGAGATAAATTCGTAGCCTAGTTGGAGTGGAACTCCCAAGGATCCATCAACCTCAGCCCCCAGATGGCTGGGATTATAGGCATGAGCGACAATGCCAAGCATGTTCACAGAGATTCTTACATAATTGGTGAAATCCCACTACTGGTCTATAGGTAGCTTCTGTGCTTCAGGCTTTAGGAATATGCCTCTCTTTGTTTTGGCTCCCCTTGTTCAGGTGTCCATTTCTATTGTGATAAGCTCCAAGGCCCCAGGCAAGGGGGTGGCTGCCCTTCCTCTGGTGTGTCCTTGGATGATTATGGCCCAGGTGAACAGGGTTCAAATATATTGGATCCTGTGCATTTTAAAAGGAAATGAGTAAAGATTCATGAGTTAATGTGGACATGCCAGGGAATTGAGGGGCCATGATAGAGGCAAAACTTCAGGCCATGGGCTGAAGGCTGAGGCTTCTGTACCTCTAGCTTCTTGAATAGTGTTCACATGGGCCTGCTGAGCAATTGTGTGCTCTCAAATGTTATTTCATGGGTTTTGTCTTAATTTATTTTGTTTTTTCCTTTGGTTTTTTACATGGAAGTAACAGTACCATGGTTTGAAGAAGCTGGAGTCTCTTGTCTAAGAGAAATGTGAAAAAAGGGACAATTCAGCAGCCCAGAATTTCTCAAATGCCCGTGGCTTTTTTAAAAAAGTGACATAAAGTTGAGCGTGTCATGTCCATGTCTCTTTACAAAAGATTTTACCTCCTATTTGATAGGAATTACTGTTTCTTTGAAAGGTCAACCTGCACTGAAAAAAAGATAATCCCACCTTTCTCATTCTGCTTGAAACCACATCCTTTGTTAGTTATATTTTCTTAAGCAACAACACTTGGAGATGACTACAGCAAGAGTTTCCCATTGGTGGAATTTCCATGGAGACACATGCAGTAATACTGCACAACTTCATGTGAAGTGCACTGTCCCTTGACAATGGCAAGTCTGGGCAAACCTCTAGTAACTGAAAATCTTAGAAAGTCTGAAAGTGAGTGAATGAAAATGGGCCTCTCCACATTTGGACAGGGCCTCTCCTTAAGCACACATTTGTGGAAAAAGTAATTATGCGAGACGAATGAACACCCAAAATGGAATGGAAATTTTCTTGTTTAGGCCTGGAACGCTATGGCCTGGAGCCCAGTGGTTCTATCTGGATGAGCAAAGTGTGAGCAGAGATCAAAACAAAACACACACCATTTAGGGAACTGGATACTTAACCAGGTGTGCAGAGTAGTGGCAAACTGTACTTGTGTCAATTTGCTCAAATCATGTCTTCACAAGAAAGTAAATTCCAGCATGACCAGTGACTAGAGGAGGACACATTTCAAAGGACTTGTAAATAGTCCAACACTGAATTTAGCCCAACACTGACTTTAGATGAAAAGTGGCAGAGTCTGTTAGTCTTTCAAGTTTTAATAGGAGAAACTTATAACATTTAATAGCTGTTACATGAATACCTTCAGAGCTTTTGGGGAGGTCTAAATCACTATGAGTGAGGGCTTCCCTGACTCACAAAGTTAAAAATAGTAAAACAAACAATTTGAAAAATAAATCAACCAATAAAATACAAACACTAAGTCCAAAGTGTTTCTCTGGTTTTAAAACCACTTATGGAATGCACATCTATTGAACAGGCTTACTCTGCATTCTGCTTTATTCAGGCCTGGTACATGAGCAAGTGTGAAAGCAAAATTCAAAATGTTATGTGAAGTGACCATTTCATTGGTGAAACCATGACCCAATAGACATTTTCTCTTTTGAAACTTCGTACATTATCCATATATGTTCTCAAAGGGAAGGAATACACAGGATTTAGGCTGGTTTTTTTCAGTATTTTGTGTTCCACCAGATTTATTTGAAGATCTCCTGTCCTGCATCCACTGCCCAATGCAGAAGGCCACACATAGGACAACCAACATGAGAACTTCACCTCTACAGCCTGATTATATCCTCATGAGAATATAATTTTCCTTTCATCATCAAAGATTTTTACATCAGATTAACCAGCTCTCTTGCTTTCCCATGTTTTTCCCTGGTTTTTGTACCTTGAAATGGGTGTGAAGTCTTCTCAGTCTTGATCTCCATCTTCCCCAATATTTCCAAACATATTCATCTGGGAAACATGTAAAGATCTTATTCAGGGCTTGTTTCATTGTTTTCCAATATCTTCCCTTGAAATTCAACTTCCACCACTGTCTCTCATATCCAAAGCTATGTGCTTGCAGAGGATTTCTGCTGAGAAATTTCACAGAAAGCTCTTATACTGCAGGTGAATGATGCCAGCAAGTCTTGACTGAATAGCTTAGGGAACAGGACTCAGCCAAATGACAGACATGACAAGGGAAATGGGTATGCTCAAGGATAGGACATGGCTGAGATCATCTGCCAGGCCCTGGCATATTTCATATCCCATTGAAAGTACATCCATGTGTAGATTGGCAAGCATTTCCATCCACAAATTCTGAGCATTGAAGCCTTCAGAGAGAATATTGTGGCATACCAGGCCAAGAATATTCATCCTCTTTAAATCTTGCCCTACAAGGTCCTCTGTGCCACTGAGGTCTCCATGGCAACGCCCAGCATTGTGACTCAGGTCTCCTACTGCACACTTGTATCCTAGAGCCTAAAGTCCAGCTCACAATGGTGCTCAGCCAATCACAGCCCAGTGTGGTTGCCTGGCAACCACAAGCTTGTGGATTTCTGTGAAGTGTTTCAGCCCAACTCTGCAGCTTTCCACCTCATACAGCCACAGCCATTCCAATCATGCAGTATTTGATTAGCCTCTCTATGTTGCCACAGAATTTTTTTTTACAGTTGTAATGATCAAGAAAATTTGACATATTTTGAGAAGTGGAGGGAAGTAATTGGAAAAAGTTTTGGTATGTCTGAGGTCTATGGGTTCCAAACTTGACTATCACAGTCTTATAAATTTTCACACCTAGAGCCTAAAATCCCCCTCACAGTGATGTTTATCCAATCTCAGCCCAGTGTGGTTGTCTGGCAACCACAAGCCTGTGGATTTCTGTGAACAGTTTCAGCCCAACTCGGCAGCTCTCCACCTCATACAACCTTAGCCATTCCAATCATGCAGTATTTGATTCACCTCTCTAAGTTGCCCCCGAATTTTCTTTGATGTTGTGGTGATCAAGCAAATTTGACATATTTTGACATGTGGAGGGAAGTAATTGGCTCTGTCTTTAGCTCTGTTTGTGGTACATGTGGTCCAAACTTGACTAGCCCAGTCTATTCAATTTTCAAACTTAGAAAGCCAAATGTTTAGGGGAGGAAAGGAAATGTCACGATGATTTGGGTTCTGCGGAGTTTCTGGTGGCTTGGGAAGCAAACCTGCAAACCATACATGCAATCCCTGCTGGATTACTGCCACCATGGTAGTATCAGTTAGCACTAAAAGCCAGCAACCAGAAGATGAGTCCCAAAATGAAAGTGAATCCTTGCAGTGCATGAATATTTGGAGTGCCTGCTTCAACTATCCAGCTTCCTCGGGGTTCACATGTCTGCAATCGCTATTTCAAGGAGGTCTGCAGCCATTCCAGCAAAACCCTGAACACTAAACATGAGGTACTAGCTCAATACCTAAACCCACATAATACTAGATAGCTTATCACCAGCAGATCTTCCCAGAATTCAAATGCAACATGGTGAAAGGGAAACCCTTAGAAACGGGATGCAAATGCCACTTTACATAAAAATCCCAGGTATTTTCTCATGGCATGGAATATTTACACTGCACAACTCATGTAGTGAACCCAGGGACCTGGACCAATTGTGTCTATTTTTCTGTTGTCCTCTTTTTGGAAACAGAATCTTATGTAGTTGTTGAAAGAGGCCTTGAGATAAATTCGTAGCCCTAGTTGGAGTGGAACTCCCAAGGATCCATCAACCTCAGCCCCCAGATGGCTGGGATTATAGGCATGAGCGACAATGCCAAGCATGTTCACAGAGATTCTTACATAATTAGTGACATCCCACTACTGGTCTATAGGTAGCTTCTGTGCTTCAGGCTTTAGGAATATGCCTCTCTTTGTTTTGGCTCCCCTTGTTCAGGTGTCCATTTCTATTGTGATAAGCTCCAAGGCCCCACGCAAGGGGGTGGCTGCACTCCCTCTGTTGTGTCCTTGGATGATTATGGCCCAGGTGAACAGGGTTCAAATATATTGGATCCTGTGCATTTGAAAAGGAAATGAGTAAAGATTCATGAGTTACTGTGTACATGCCAGGGAATTGAGGGGCCATGATAGAGGCAAAACTTCAGGCCATGGGCTGAAGGCTGAGGCTTCTGTACCTCTAGCTTCTTGAATAGTGTTCACATGGGCCTGCTGAGCAATTGTGTGCTCTCAAATGTTATTTCATGGGTTTTGTCTTAATTTATTTTGTTTTTTCCTTTGGTTTTTTACATGGAAGTAACAGTACCATGGTTTGAAGAAGCTGGTGTCTCTTATCTAAGAGAAATGTGAAAAAAGGGACAATTCAGCAGCCCAGAATTTCTCAAATGCCCGTGGCTTTTTTAAAAAAGTGACATAAAGTTGAGCGTGTCATGTCCATGTCTCTTTACAAAAGATTTTACCTCCTATTTGATAGGAATTACTGTTTCTTTGAAAGGTCAACCTGTACTGATAAAAAGATAATACAACCTTTCCACATTCTGCTTGAAACCACATCCTTTGTTAGTTATATTTTCTTACGCAACAACACTTGGAGATGACTACAGCAAGAGTTTCCCATTGGTGGAATTTCCATGGAGACACATGCAGTAATACTGCACAACTTCATGTGAAGTGCACTGTCCCTTGACAATGGCAAGTCAGGGCAAACCTCTAGTAACTGAAAATCTTAGAAAGTCTGAAAGTGAGTGAATGAAAATCGGCCTCTCCACATTTGGACAGGGCCTCTCCTTAAGCAAACATTTGTGGAAAAATTAATTATGCGAGACGAATGAACACCCAAAACGGAATGGAAATTTTCTTGTTTAGGCCTGGAACGCTATGGCCTGGAGCCCAGTGGTTCTATCTGGATGAGCAAAGTGTGAGCAGAGATCAAAATAAAACACACACCATTTAGGGAACTGGATACTTAACCAGGTGTGCAGAGTAGTGGCAAACTGTACTTGTGTCAATTTGCTCAAATCCTGTCTTCACAAGAAAGTAAATTCCAGCACGACCAGTGACTAGAGGAGGACACATTTCAAAGGACTTGTAAAAAGTCCAACACTGAATTTAGCCCAACACTGAATTTAGATGAAAAGAGGCAGAGTCTGTTAGTCTTTCAAGTTTTAATAGGAGAAACTTATAACATTTAATAGCTGTTACATGAATACCTTCAGAGCTTTTGGAGAAGTCTAAATCACTATGAGTGAGGGCTTCCCTGACTCACAAAGTTAAAAATAGTAAAACAAACAATTTGAAAAATAAATCAACCAATAAAATACAAACACTAAGTCCAAAGGGTTTCACTGGTTTTATAACCACTTATGGAATGCACATCTATTGAACAGGCTTACTCTTCATTCTGCTTTACTCAGGCCTGGTACATGAGCAAGTGTGAAAGCAAAATGTTATGTGAAGTGGCCATTTCATTGGTGAAACCATGACATAATAGACATTTTCTCTTTTGAAACTTCGTACATTATCCATATATGTTCTCAAAGGGAAGGAATACACAGGATTTAGGCTGTTTTTTTTCAGTATTTTGTGTTCCACCAGATGTATTTGAAGATCTCCTGTCCTGTATCCACTGCCCAATGCAGAAGGCCACACATAGGACAACCAACATGAGAACTTCACTTCTACAGCCTGATTAAATCCTCATGAGAATATACTTTTCCTTTCATCATCAAAGATTTTTACATCAGATTAACCAGCTCTCTTGCTTTCCCATGTTTTTCCCTGGTTTTTGTACCTTGAAATGGGTGTGCACTCTTCTCAGTCTTGATCTCCATCTTCCCGAATATTTCCAAACATATTCATCTGGGAAACATGTAAAGGTCTTATTCGGGGCTTGTTTCATTGTTTTCCAATATCTGCCCTTGAAATTCAACTTCCACCACTGTCTCTCATATCCAAAGCTGTGTGCTTGCAGAGGATTTCTGCTGAGAAATTTCACAGAAAGCTCTTATACTGCAGGTGAATGATGCCAGCAAGTCTTGACTGAATAGCTTAGGGAACAGGACTCAGCCAAATGACAGACATGACAAGGGAAATGGGTATGCTCAAGGATAGGACATGGCAGAGATCATCTGCCAGGCCCTGGCATATTTCATATCCCATTGAAAGTACATCCATGTGCAGATTGGCAAGCATTTCCATCCACAAATTCTGAGCAGTGAAGCCTTCAGAGAGAATATTGTGGCATACCAGGACAAGAATATTCATCCTAGTTAAATCTTGCCCTACAAGGTCCTCTGTGCCACTGAGGTCTCCATGGCAACGCCCAGCATTGTGACTCAGGTCTCCTACTGCACACTTGTATCCTAGAGCCTAAAGTCCAGCTCACAATGGTGCTCAGCCAATCACAGCCCAGTCTGGTTGCCTGGCAACCACAAGCTTGTGGATTTCTGTGAAGTGTTTCAGCCCAACTCTGCAGCTTTCCACCTCATACAGCCACAGCCATTCCAATCATGCAGTATTTGATTAGCCTCTGTATGTTGCCACAGAATTTTTTTTACAGTTGTAATGATCAAGAAAATTTGACATATTTTGAGAAGTGGAGGGAAGTAATTGGAAAACGTTTTGGTATGTCTGAGGTCTATGGGTTCCAAACTTGACTACCACAGTCTTATAAATTTTCACACCTAGAGCCTAAAATCCCCCTCATTGTGATGTTCATCCAATCTCAGCCCAGTGTGGTTGCCTGGCAACCACAAGCCTGTGGATTTCTGTGAACAGTTTCAGCCCAACTCGGCAGCTCTCCACCTCATACAACCACAGCCATTCCAATCATGCAGTATTTGATTCACCTCTCTAAGTTGCCCCCGAATTTTCTTTGATGTTGTGGTGATCAAGCAAATTTGACATATTTTGACATGTGGAGGGAAGTAATCGGCTCTGTCTTTAGCTCTGTTTGTGGTACATGTGGTCCAAACTTGACTAGCCCAGTCTATTCAATTTTCAAACTTAGAAAGCCAAATGTTTAGGGGAGGAAAGAAAATGCCACAATGATTTGGGTTCTGCGGAGTTTCTGGTGGCTTGGGAAGCAAACCTGCAAACCACACATGCAATCCCTGCTGGATTACTTCCACCATGGTAGTATCAGTTAGCACTAAAAGCCAGCAACCAGAAGATGAGTCCCAAAATGAAAGTGAATCCTTGCAGTGCATGAATACTTGGAGTGCCTGCTTCAACTATCCAGCTACCTCGGGGTTCACATGTCTGCAATCCCTATTTCAAGGAGGTCTGCAGCCATTCCAGCATAACCCTGAACACTAAACATGAGGTACTAGCTCAATACCTAAACCCACATAATACTAGATAGCTTATCACCAACAGGTCTTCCCAGAATTGAAATGCAACATGGTGAAAGGGAAACCTTTAGAAACAGGATGCAAATGCCCCTTTCCTAAAAATCCCAGGTATTTTCTCATGGCATGGAATATTTACACTGCACAACTCATGTAGTGAACCCAGGGACCTGGACCAAGTGTGTCTATTTTTCTTTTGTCCTCTTTTTGGAAACAGCATCTTATGTAGTTGTTGAAAGAGGCCTTGAGATAAATTCATAGCCCTAGTTGGAGTGGAACTCCCAAGGATCCATCAACCTCAGCCCCCAGATGGCTGGGATTATAGGCATGAGCGACAATGCCAAGCATGTTCACAGAGATTCTTACATAATTTGTGAAATCCCACTACTGGTCTATAGGTAGCTTCTGTGCTTCAGGCTTTAGGAATATGCCTCTCTTTGTTTTGGCTCCCCTTGTTCAGGTGTCCATTTCTATTGTGATAAGCTCCAAGGCCCCAGGCAAGGGGTGTCTGCCCTTCCTCTGGTGTTTCCTTGGATGATTACAGCCCAGGTGAACAGGGTTCAAATATATTGGATCCTGTGCATTTGAAAAGGAAATGAGTAAAGATTCATGAGTTAATGTGGACATGCCAGGGAATTGAGGGGCCATGATAGAGACAGAACTTCAGGCCATGGGCTGAAGGCTGAGGCTTCTGTACCTCTAGCTTCTTGAATAGTGTTTACATGGGCCTGCTGAGCAATTGTGTGCTCTCAAATGTTTTTCCATGGGTTTTGTTTTAATTTATATTGTTTTTCCTTTGTTTTTTGACATGGAAGGAACAGTACCATGGTTTGAAGAAGCTGGAGTGTCTTACCTAAGAGAAATTTGAAAAAAGGGACAATTCAGCAGCCAAGAATTTCTCAAATGCCCTTGGCGTTTTAAAAAAAAAGTGACATAAAGTTGACCGTGTCATGTCCATGTCTCTTTACAAAAGATTTTACCTCCTATTTGATAGGAGTTACTGTTTCTTTGAAAGGTCAACCTGCACTGAAATAAAGATAATCCCTCCTTTCCTCATTCTGCTTGAAACCACATCCTGTGTTAGTTATATTTTCTTACACAGCAACACTTGGAGTTGACTGCAGCAAGAGTTTCCCATTGGTGAAATTTCCATGGAGACACATGAAGTAATACTGCACAAATTCAAGTGAAGTACACTGTACCTTGACAATGGCAAGTCTGGGGAAACCTCTAGTAACTGAAAATCTTAGAAAGTCTGAAACTGAGTGAATGAAAATGGGCCTCTCCACATTTGGAGAGGGCCTCTTCTGAAGCACACATTTGTGGAAAAAGTAATTATGAGAGACGAATGCACTCCCAAAACGGAATGGAAATTTTCTTGTTTAGGCCTGGAACGCTATGGCCTGGAGCCCTGTGGTTCTAACTGGATGAGCAAAGTGTGAGCAGAGATCAAAAGAAAACACACACCATTTAGGGAACTGGATACTTAACCAGGTGTGCAGAGTAGTGGCAAACTGTACTTGTGTCAATTTGCTCAAATCCTGTCTTCACAAGAAAGTAAATTCCAGCATGACCAGTGACTAGAGGAGGACACATTTCAAAGGACTTGTAAAAAGTCCAACACTGAATTTAGCCCAACACTGAATTTAGATGAAAAGTGGCAGAGTCTGTTAGTCTTTCAAGTTTTAATAGGAGAAACTTATAACATGTAATATCTGTTACATGAATACCTTCAGAGATTTTGGAGAGGTCTGAGTCACTATGAGTGAAGACTTCCCTGACTCACAAAGTTAAAAAGAGTAAAACAAACAATTTGAAAAATAAATCAACCAATAAAATACAAACACTAAGTCCAAAGGGTTTCACTGATTTTAAAACCACTTATGGAATGCACGTCTATTGAACAGGCTTACTCTGCATTCTGCATTACTCAGGCCCGGTACATGAGCAAGTGTGAAAGCAAAATTCATAAAGTTATGTGAAGGGACCATTTCATTGGTGAAACCATGACCCAATAGACATTTTCTCTTTTGAAACTTCGTACATTATCCATATATGTTCTCAAAGGGAAGGAATACACTGGATTTAGGCTGATTTTTTTCCGTATTTTGTGTTCCACCAGATTTATTTGAAGATCTCCTGTCCTGCATCCACTGCCCAATGCAGAAGGCCACACATAGGACAACCAACATGAGAACTTCACTTCTACAGCCTAATTAAATCATCATGAGAATATACTTTTCCGTTCACCATCAAAGATTTTTACATCAGATTAACCAGCTCTCTTGCTTTCCCATGTTTGTCCCAGGTTTTTGTACCTTGAAATGGGTGTGCACTCTTCTCAGTCTTGATCTCCATCTTGACTGAGATTTCCAAACATATTCATCTGGGAAACATGTAAAGATCTTATTCGGGGCTTGTTTCATTGTTTTCAAATATCTGCCCTTGAAATTCAACTTCCATCACTGTCTCTCATATCCAAAGCTATGTGCTTGCAGAGGATTTCTGCTGAGAAATTTCACAGGAAGCTCTTATACTGCAGGAGAATAATGCCAGCAAGTCTTGACTGAATTGCTTAGGGAACAGGTCTCAGCCAAATGACAGACATGACAAGGGAAAAGGGTATGTTCAAGGACAGGACATGGCAGAGATCATCTGCCAGGCCGTGGAATATTTCATATCCCATTGAAAGTACATCCATGTATAGATTGGCAAGCATTTACATCCATAAATTATGAGCAGTGAAGCCTTCAGAGAGAATATTGTGGCATACCAGGACAAGAATATTCATCCTATTTAAATCTTGCAGTACAAGGTCCTCTGTGCCACTGAGGTCTCCATGGCAACGTCCAGCATTGTGACTCAGGTCTCCTACTGCACACTTGTATCCTAGAGCCTAAAGTCCAGCTGAAAATGGTGCTCAGCCAATCACAGCCCAGTGTGGTTGCCTGGCAACCACTAGCTTGTGGATTTCTGTGAACTGTTCAGCCCAAATCTGCAGCTTTCCACCTCATACAACCACAGCCATTCCAATCATGCAGTATTTGATTAGCCTCACTATGTTGCCTCAGAATTTTTTTACAGTTGTAGTGATCAACAAAATTTGACATATTTTGAGAAGTGGAGGAAAGTAATTGGAAAACCTTTTGGTATGTCTGAGGTCTATGGGTTCCAAACTTGACTACCCCAGTCTTTTAAATTTTCACACCTAGAGCCTAAAATCCACCTCACAGTGATGTTCAGCCAATCTCAGCCCAGGGTGGTTGCCTGGCAACCACAAGCCTGTGGATTTCTGTGAACAGTTTCAGCCCAACTCTGCAGCTCTCCACCTCATACAACCACAGCCATTCCAATCATGCAGTATTTGAATCACCTCTCTAAGTTGCCCCCAAATTGTTTGAAGTTGTGGTGATCAAGCAAATTTGACATATTTTGACAAGTGGAGGGAAGTAATTCGCTCTGTCTTTACCTCTGTTTGTGGTACATGGGGTCCAAACTTGACTACCCCAGTCTATTCAATTTTCAAACTTAGAAAGCCAAATGTTTCAGGGGAGGAAAGAAAATGCCACAATGATTTGGGTTCTGCTGAGTTTCTGGTGGCTTGGGAAGCAAACCTGCAAACCATACATGCAATCTCTGCGGGATTACTGCCACCATGGTAGTATCAGTTAGCACTAAAAGCCAGCAACCAGAAGATGAGTCCCAAAATGAAAGTGAATAGTTGCAATGCATGAATATTTGGAGTGCCTGCTTCAACTATCCAGCTTTCTCGGGGTTCACATGTCTGCAATCGCTATTTCAAGGAGGTCTGCAGCCATTCCAGCATAACCCTGAACACTAAACATGAGGTACTAGCTCAATACCTAAACCAACATAATACTAGATAGCTTATCACCAGCAGGTCTTTCCAGAATTGAAATGTAACATGGTGAAAAGGAAACCCTTAGAACGGGATGCAAATGCCCCTTTCCCTAAAAATCCCAGGTATTTTCTCATGGTATGGAATATTTAGACTCCACAACTCATGTAGTGAACCCAGGGACCTGGACCAAGTGTGTCTAGTTTTCTGTTGTCCTCTTTTTGGAAACAGCATCTTATGTAGTTGTTGAAAGAGGCCTTGAGATAAATTCGTAGCCCAAGATGGAGTGGAACTCCCAAGGATCCATCCACCTCAGCCCCCAGATGGCTGGGATTATAGGCATGAGCGACCAAGACAAGCATGTGCACTGTGATTCTTACATAATTTGTGAAATCCCACTACTGGTCTATAGGTAGCTTCTGTGCTTCAGGCTTTAGGAATATGCCTCTCTTTGTGTTGGCTCCCCTTGTTCAGGTGTCCATTTCTATTGTGATTAGCTCCAAGGCCCCAGGCAAGGGGTGGCTGCCCTTCCTCTGGTGTGTCCTTGGATGATTACGGCCCAGGTGAACAGGGTTCAAATATATTGGATCCTGTGCATTTGAAAAGGAATTGAGTAAAGATTCATGAGTTAATGTGGACATGCCAGGGAATTGAGGGGCCATGATAGAGACAGAACTTCAGGCCATGGGCTGAAGGCTGAGGCTTCTGTACCTCTATCTTCTTGAATAGTGTTTACATGGGCCTGCTGAGCAATTGTGTGCTCTCAAATGTTTTTCCATGGGTTTTGTTTTAATTTATTTTGTTTTTTCCTTTGTTTTTTTACATGGAAGGAGCAGTACCATGGTTTGAAGAAGCTGGAGTGTCTTACCTAAGAGAAATTTGAAAAAAAGGACAATTCAGCAGCCAAGAATTTCTCAAATGCCCTTGGCGTTTTAAAAAAAAAGTGACATAAAGTTGACCGTGTCATGTCCATGTCTCTTTACAAAAGATTTTACCTCCTATTTGATAGGAGTTACTGTTTCTTTGAAAGGTCAACCTGCACTGAAATAAAGATAATCCCTCCTTTCCTCATTCTGCTGAAACCACATCCTGTGTTAGTTATATTTTCTTACGCAGCAACACTTGGAGATGACTACAGCAAGAGTTTCCCATTGGTGAAATTTCCATGGAGACACATGAAGTAATACTGCACAAACTCAAGTGAAGTGCACTGTACCTTGACAATGGCAAGTCTGGGCAAACCTCTAGTAACTGAAAATCTTAGAAAGTCTGAAACTGAGTGAATGAAAATGGGCCTCTCCACATTTGGACAGGGCCTCTTCTGAAGCACACATTTGTGGAAAAAGTAATTATGAGAGACGAATGCACTCCCAAAATGGAATGGAAATTTTCTTGTTTAGGCCTGGAACGCTATGGCCTGGAGCCCTGTGGTTCTAACTGGATGAGCAAAGTGTGAGCAGAGATCAAAAGAAAACACACACCATTTAGGGAACTCGATACTTAACCAGGTTTGCAGAGTAGTGGCAAACTGTACTTGTGTCAATTTGCTCAAATCCTGTCTTCACAAGAAAGTAAATTCCAGCACGACCAGTGATAAGAGGAGGACACATTTCAAAGGACTTGTAAAAAGTCCAACACTGAATTAAGCCCAACACTGAATTTAGATGAAAAGTGGCAGAGTCTGTTAGTCTTTCAAGTTTTAATAGGAGAAACTTATAACATGTAATAGCTGTTACATGAATACCTTTAGAGCTTTTGGAGAGGTCTGAATCACTATGAGTGAGGGCTTCCCTGACTCACAAAGTTAAAAAGAGTAAAACAAACAATTTGAAAAATAAATCAACCAATAAAATACAAACACTAAGTCCAAAGGGTTTCACTGATTTTAAAACCACTTATGGAATGCACATCTATTGAACAGGCTTACTCTGCATTCTGCTTTACTCTGGCCCGGTACATGAGCAAGTGTGAAAGCAAAATTCAAAATGTTATGTGAAGTGACCATTTCATTGGTGAAACCATGACCCAATAGACATTTTCTCTTTTGAAACTTCGTACATTATCCATATATGTTCTCAAAGGGAAGGAATACACAGGATTTAGGCTGATTTTTTCAGTATTTTGTGTTCCACCAGATTTATTTAAAGATCTCCTGTCCTGCATCCACTGCCCAATGCAGAAGGCCACACATAGGACAACCAACATGAGAACTTCACTTCTACAGCCTGAATAAATCATCATGAGAATATACTTTTCCTTTCACCATCAAAGATTTTTACATCAGATTAACCAGCTCTCTTGCTTTCCCATGTTTTTCCCTGGTTTTTGTACCTTGAAATGGGTGTGCACTCTTCTCAGTCTTGATCTCCATCTTCCCCAATATTTCCAAACATATTCATCTGGGAAACATGTAAAGATCTTATTCGGGGCTTGTTTCATTGTTTTCAAATATCTGCCCTTGAAATTCAACTTCCACCACTGTCTCTCATATCCAAAGCTATGTGCTTGCAGAGGATTTCTGCTGAGAAATTTCACAGAAAGCTCTTATACTGCAGGTGAATGATGCCAGCAAGTCTTGACTGAATAGCTTAGGGAACAGGTCTCAGCCAAATGACAGACATGACAAGGGAAAAGGGTATGTTCAAGGACAGGACATGGCAGAGATCATCTGCCAGGCCCTGGAATATTTCATATCCCACTGAATGTACATCCATGTGTAGATTGGCAAGCATTTCCATCCACAAATTCTGAGCAGTGAAGCCTTCAGAGAGAATATTGTGGCATACCAGGCCAAGAATATTCATCCTATTTAAATCTTGCCGTACAAGGTCCTCTGTGTCACTGAGGTCTACATGGCAATGCCCAGCATTGTGACTCAGGCCTCCTACTGCACACTTGTATCCTAGAGCCTAAATTCCAGCTCACAATGGTGCTCAGCCAATCACAGCCCAGTGTGGTTGCCTGGCAACCACAAGCTTGTGGATTTTTGTGAAGTGTTTCAGCCCAACTCTGCAGCTTTCCACCTCATACAACCACAGCCATTCCAATCATGCAGTATTTGATTAGCCTCTCTATGTTGCCTCAGAATTTTTTTTACAGTTGTAATGATCAAGAAAATTTGACATATTTTGAGAAGTGGAGGGAAGTAATTGGAAATAGTTTTGGTATGTCTGAGGTCTATGTGTTCCAAATTGATACCACAGTCTTATAAGTTTTCACACCTAGAGCCTAAAATCCCCCTCACAGTGATGTTCATCCAATCTCAGCCCAGTGTGGTTGCCTGGCAACCACAAGCCTGTGGATTTCTGTGAACAGTTTCAGCCCAACTGGGCAGATCTCCACCTCATACAACCACAGCCATTCCAATCATGCAGTATTTGATTCACCTCTCTAAGTTGCCCCCGAATTTTCTTTGATGTTGTGCTGATCAAGCAAATTTGACATTTTTTGACATGTGGAGGGAAGTAATCGGCTCTGTCTTTAGCTCTGTTTGTGGTACATGTGGTCCAAACTTGACTAGCCCAGTCTATTCAATTTTCAAACTTAGAAAGCCAAATGTTCAGGGGAGGAAAGAAAATGCCACAATGATTTGGATTCTGCGGAGTTTCTGGTGGATTGGGAAGCAAACCTGCAAATCACACATGCAATCACTGCTGGATTACTGCCACCATGGTAGTATCAGTTAGCACTAAAAGCCAGCAACCAGAAAATGAGTCCCAAAATGAAAGTGAATCCTTGCAGTGCATGAATATTTGGAGTGCCTGCTTCAACTATCCAGCCTCCTCGGGGTTCACATGTCTGCATTCGCTATTTCAAGGAGGTCTGCAGCCATTCCAGCATAACCCTGAACACTAAACATGAGGTACTAGCTCAATACCTAAAGCCACATAATACTAGATAGCTTATCACCAACAGGTCTTCCCAGAATTCAAATGCAACATGGTGAAAGGGAAACCCTTAGAAACGGGATGCAAATGCCCCTTTCCCTAAAAATCCCAGGTATTTTGTCATGCATGGAATATTTACACTGCACAACTCATGTAGTGAACCCAGGGACCTGGACCAAGTGTGTCTAGTTTTCTATTGTCCTCTTTTTCGAAACAGAATCTTATGTAGTTGTTGAAACAGGCCTTGAGATAAATTCGTAGCCCTAGTTGGAGTGGAACTCCCAAGGATCCATCAACCTCAGCCCCCAGATGGCTGGGATTATAGGCATGAGTGATCAGGCCAAGCATGTTCACAGAGATTCTTACATAATTAGTGAAATCCCACTACTGGTCTATAGGTAGCTTCTGTGCTTCAGGCTTTAGGAATATGCCTCTCTTTGTTTTGGCTCCCCTTGTTCAGGTGTCCATTTCTATTGTGATAAGCTCCAAGGCCCCAGGCAAGGGTGTGGCTGCCCTTCCTCTGGTGTGTCCTTGGGTGATTAGGCCCAGGTGAACAGGGTTCAAATATATTGGATCCTGTGCATTTGAAAAGGAAATGAGTAAAGATTCATGAGTTAATGTGGACATGCCAGGGAATTGAGGGGCCATGATAGAGGCAAAACTTCAGGTCATGGGCTGAAGGCTGAGGCTTCTGTACCTCTAGCTTCTTGAATAGTGTTCACATGGGCCTGCTGAGCAATTGTGTGCTCTCAAATGTTATTTCATGGGTTTTGTCTTAATTTATTTTGTTTTTTCCTTTGGTTTTTTACATGGAAGTAACAGTACCATGGTTTGAAGAAGCTGGAGTCTCTTATCTAAGAGAAATGTGAAAAAAGGGTAAATTCAGCAGCCCAGAATTTCTCAAATGCCCCTGCCGTTTTTAAAAAAGTGACATAAAGTTGAGCGTGTCATATCCATGTCTCTTTACAAAAGATTTTACCTCCTATTTGATAGGAATTACTGTTTGTTTGAAAGGTCTACCTGTACTGAAAAAAAGATAATCCCACCTTTCCTCATTCTGCTTGAAACCACATCCTTTGTTAGTTATATTTTCTTAAGCAACAACACTTGGAGATGACTACAGCAAGAGTTTCCCATTGGTGGAATTTCCATGGAGACACATGCAGTAATACTGCACAACTTCATGTGAAGTGCACTGTCCCTTGACAATGGCAAGTCTGGGCAAACCTCTAGTAACTGAAAATCTTAGAAAGTCTGAAAGTGAGTGAATGAAAATGGGCCTCTCCACATTTGGACAGGGCCTCTCCTTAAGCACACATTTGTGGAAAAAGTAATTATGCGAGACGAATGAACACCCAAAACGGAATGGAAATTTTCTTGTTTAGGCCTGGAACGCTATGGCCTGGAGCCCTGTGGTTCTAACTGGATGAGCAAAGTGTGAGCAGAGATCAAAATAAAACACACACCATTTAGGGAACTCGATACTTAACAAGGTGTGCAGAGTAGTGTCAAACTGTACTTGTGTCAATTTGCTCAAATCCTGTCTTCACAAGAAAGTAAATTCCAGCACGACCAGTGACCAGAGGAGGACACATTTCAAAGGACTTGTAAAAAGTCCAACACTGAATTTAGCCCAACACTGACTTTAGATGAAAAGTGGCAGAGTCTGTTAGTCTTTCAAGTTTTAATAGGAGAAACTTATAACATTTAATAGCTGTTACATGAATACCTTCAGAGCTTTTGGGGAGGTCTAAATCACTATGAGTGAGGGCTTCCCTGACTCACAAAGTTAAAAATAGTAAAACAAACAATTTGAAAAATAAATCAACCAATAAAATACAAACACTAAGTCCAAAGTGTTTCTCTGGTTTTAAAACCACTTATGGAATGCACATCTATTGAACAGGCTTACTCTGCATTCTGCTTTATTCAGGCCTGGTACATGAGCAAGTGTGAAAGCAAAATTCAAAATGTTATGTGAAGTTGTTATAACTTGAGCCCCGGTATAAAATCCAAGGAGGCAAGAGACCAAAAATTTAGTGGCAAAGGCTTTATTTCCAGGCCTGGTGACCAGTCTCCGGGAGCCAATTTGGAGACTCTCCCCTAGAAGCTGAAGGGAGGACTTTAAAAAGGGGCTGGAGGAAAGGGCAGGGGGAGAGAAACAAAGAAACCTGTAGAGCCATCAAACTTGTTGACCCGAGTCTGGAAACTGTATTGCTGTCCACTTAGCTCTGACAATCTAGGGAGTTTCTGGTGTTTTTTAAAAATTATTTTCATCCTGCAGACTGACATTATCTCAGAGTGGCATGTTTGCAGCAATATTTGGAGAAGAAAGTGGACAGTTAATTATCTCAGGACAGCTTGTCTTCGCTAGTGAGTGCAAAGGGGTCACAAGTTATGAGACGCTGGAACTTAAGTTTTATAAAGACCTGATATCTAACTCATTTGATACATACAGAACAAAAGGAAAGCACCGATTGGGGTTTGGGCCATAGTATTACCCGGTAATTTGTTTAAGCTAAGCAGTTCTTAAAATTGGGGCAGGCTCATTTTACAACAGATCATCACCGGGTCAGGGGGAGGTCACCAGAAACCCAAATTCTTTATGGCCTAGATAGATAGGTGAGGGGAGAGGGAGGCAATAAGGCGCCATACAGAACAGAAAACGGCGGTAATGTGTCAAGGTCAGGGTAAAGGGTTAAACTCACACGCAAATCTCTCTGCACACAAGCAGGTTACTTTAAACAAATATAAATTAATTGCCATTCTAGTTTTTTTTAGCTCTTTAGCGGAGAATAGAGGCTCCTAGCAGTGATTAACAACCCTTGTTAGCTTGTTTTAGCACAGCTTCTGTAGTTTGTAGAGAGCAACAATGGTTAACATATCAATTAGGTGAGATTTTTGCAATTTTTTACAGAGGAGAGTGTTGCTCAACAGATCAATTAGGTCCCTTAACATATCAGTTAGGGAAAAAGGATAAAACAAACACATTTAGTAAGCCCCTATATAGGTTTGCTATAATATACATATAACAAAGCTATTTTCTTAGGGTACAACATTCCCCACTGATTTTAGTCAGTGTGTCAAATCATTGACTCTTTAGCATCTGTTTATAACCTTGTATGTGTCTTTAAAATTATAAGCTTTTAAGAACTTTGACATAGTTTATCAACTTGTTTATAACACAAGGCCCAGTAGGAGGATTAACAAAGGTCTTGTAGCTGTCATTAAAGCTGTTAACCAAAAGGAGAAAGAAAACCAACATTTAAATTTACTCTGTTTTATCATACAAGTAACAATTTTAAGTCAGACAGAGGCCTCTTAGGGGTCTCTACAAAAGAGGAGAACACAAAATTATCAGTTATATTAGACAATCTTAAGCTTTAAAGTGTCCTTGGAAGAAATGACAGTTTATTTATCCGCAGGCTAATGGTCTTTTGAAGCTGGGACCTGTCTGCAGTGGGAACGTTGAATCTAGGCAGGCTTTCAGCTACTTTGACAGTCCATTGCAGCTCAAGTGATTTATGGTGAGGTCGCTTGTCTAGGTGTCTAGGCTCTTTAGCTCGCAGTGGGCAGCAGCGAAATAACCAGTGGATGGAAGTCAGAGCTGGCTGAAAAGTCTGGGGGAGACTTAATAAGATCTTGATTAGTTAAATCAGCTAATTTTTAGAAACCTTTAATGATAAGAGGAAGATCTCTTATATAAAACCTCAAAAGAGGAAATATCTGCAACATAGGGGATGTATCACGCACACAAAGGGGCAGAAGGAAAAGAGACTTACCCAGTTTTCACCAGTTTTTAAGGCCATTAGTAATTAATAGTCTTTAAAATCTAACTTATCTTTTTACCTCTCCTGAACTCTGAGGCTGGTAAGCCCAATCGAGTTTTTAATTGATCTGCAAAGCTTAGGTTAATTTGAGTTATTAGGCTATAAAAGCCAGGCCATTGTCGGACCCCATAGATAAAAAGGGAGACCAAATCAGGGAAACTGCTATCAGAGCTGACTCAGACTAAGTAGAAAACACTTTTATTCATCTAATGAAAGTATCAACCATTATAACATTTATATCCTTGAAGTTTTAAGCTTTTTATTTTTGTAAAATCTATTTTTTAGTGTTTTTAGGCATAGTCTCACGATAACCAGTGGTTTCTATTTGTTGCAGTACTTTTAGATTTACCAATTGGCACTGAGGGCATCTGAAGCTCACAGACTGGGCTAGCTTGATATTAGCCCCCGGGAATCTCTCGGAAGTTGAGCTGCCAGATGCTGGTCTTTTTAAGTGTAAATGGGCTCTGACAAAGAAAATAGGTGGGATCAGCAGTAATGTCAAGCTTATCTCAATCCCCACTGATTTGGGGGCTTTCTGGCTATCTTTTGGAAGGTGGCATTTGTCAAATTATTTTTTCCTATAACAAGATCATCTTTTGCCCAATGGCTTATACAGCAGATAGTAGCCATTCTCTTTGGCATCTAGATGGCAGCCAACAAGTCCAAATTTGGGGAGCAATTTAATCTTTTGACTCCAGAAGACAATAAACCCCATTTTTGATAAAGACAACTTGAGGCCTCAGTGTGGGCAATGGGTTTAGCCCACTATGCTGATGTCTCTGGCTCTAAGATTTGTTCCCATAGATCCTGAGATTTTGTGTAACGGCCAAGACCCGCTTACCTTGATAGACGTAGCTGCTTCCATCAGAGAAGTAGGATGGAACTCTAGATAATGGCTTATCCACTAGATAAGGTCGAAGTCCCGTGAGGTGATCAATGACCTCAGTACAATTGTAGTGAGGCAACGAGGGGTCATCCTCAGGCAGCAAAGTAGCAAGAGTTTGAAGCCGCTGTTTCCAGAAATAGTGCCTGATAATGTATGGCTCAGGAATTAGACATCCGCAGTCTGATGGGGCCTTGATGAGAGTCTCCAGGGAACAGGAAGAAACAAGAGTTTGTGTCCAAAAGTCAATTTTTAAGCTTCCTTTATGAGGGGGCCACTGAGGAAATCACCACAGACAGGGTGGTCATCTGGTTGTTAAAGAATCAAGTGTCTTGGAAAGGTAGACAACAGACCTCTGCCAGGGTCCCAAACTCTGGATCAGTCCTGTGGCTCCTAGAAATTTTGCACTTGTCTTTTAGTCACAGGGACTGGAATCTGTTAGATGGCTCACAACAACCAGTGCAGTCTTTTTTTGTGTAGACTGGTTTTGACAAGGTCGGGGGGGGGGGGGGGACTCGCATCAGAGCAGTTACTTTCTCGGCTGGCCCCTCTGATGTGATTGCTACTCTTTGAGAGGCCTGATCTGCCAAATTGTTTCCTCAGGTGAATAGCAGCAATCTGCTGACAGCCAGACTGTTGCCAGCAAATCTAGGATCTGTGGAGCCACCCCCCCTTTTTTAAATCTTTGCCCTGGCCGAGGTTAAGAGACCTCGCTCTTAATAGATGGCTCTATGTACATGTATAGTAGCAAAAGCATATCTACTATCTGTATAGATGTTTACCCTCTTTTTCGTGGCTAGTTTTAGTACCTCAGTCAAAGCAATGAGCTCCACCTTTTGGACAGAGATGCCAGGCTCTAACCGCTTAACCCAGAGTACCTCCTTTTGGTGGTCACTGCTGCCCCGGCCACTCATCTGCCTCTGCCGTTCTGGATGAAGCTGCTTCCATCTGTGAAATTTCTCAGGTCGTTGTCAGGCATAAGGGTGGCTGGGTTTAAAACTGAAGAAGTCTTGAAAACTATCAATTCTGGGTCTAGGAGCAGGGCCTAATAGTGTGAGATTTTAGCACTCACATTTTCAGGAGGGGTTTTGATAAGAGTCTCTAAACTGTGGGAGGTCACTACAGAAATCTTCTGTCCAAAAGTGAGGTTTTTTTTTTTTTTTTTTTTTTTTTTTTTTTTGGCCTCTTTTAAGTAGCATTGCCACAGCGGCCAGAATTTTAGGCATGGAGGCCACCCTCTTGTTACTGGATTGAGCCTTTTGGAAAGATAGGCTATAGGCCTCTTTTAAGAGCCAATGTCCTGGGTTAGGACTCCTTTGGCAATGCCCCTGAGTTCATCTATGAACAAGGTGAATGGCTTGGTAACATCAGGGAGTCCCAGGGCTGGGGCCTCTGTCAAGGCCCACTTGAGCTGCCGCAAGGTCCAGTTTACATTTATCAGTCCAGTTTAGTGAGTTTTTTCCTTAAGGGAGCCCTACAGGGGGTGAGCTGTTTCAGTAAAATTTAGAATCTACAGCCTGGAGTATCCGACAGCTCCCAGAAATTTGCGCACCTGTTTCTTAGTTTCTGGGAATGGGATCTGCAATATAGCCTGGACACTTTTTTTAGACAAAATCCTCCTTTTTTTTTTTTTTTTTTGCAATTTGTAGTCCAGATGAGTCACAGCCTGACAGCACAATTGTGCCCTTTTAGTCGAGACTTTATAGCCTAATTGCCCCAAAGTCCTTAACAGTTTCTCAGTTGTCTCTTGACAAGCTTACAAGCTTCTGTGGGGGTCGAGGCTATTAACAAGTCATCCATGTGCTGGAGGAGCACTATCTCAGGGTGTTTTTTTTTTTAAATTTTAAAAGATCTCTTGTTAATGTCTCATCAAAAAGAGTGGGAGAGTTTTTGTAACCCTGAGGTAAATGTGTCCGGGTCAGCTGTTTTTTTACCCCCGTATCTGGGTCAGTCCATTCAAAGGCAAAAAGGAGTTGACTCACCAGAGTAAGTGGCAAAGTGAAGAAAGCATCTTTCAGGTTCAGAACAGAGTACCAGGAGTTCTCAGGATTTGGCACTGTTGGGTATAGACTCAGAACTCATGTATTAACTCTCCGAGATCCTGTACAGAGCGATAGTTATTTGTCCCTGGCTTCAGTGACTAGAAGCAAGGGCATGTTCCAGGGAGAGACACAAGGAATGAGAATATCATTGTCTCTTAGCCTCTGCATGTGGACTTTAAATCCCTTTCCGGGCCTGCAGGCTTATCGGGCATTGTCACAAGCAGAAGGGGCATGCTTGGGGTAAGAGCTCCATCAGAAGGGGGACTTGGCTGACTGCTAGCCCTGGAGGATTGTCTTCTGCCCAGACTTCTGGAATCTCCTGATTCCATTTGCCCAACAGTTTTAACTCTAAGTCAGTTGTGAGGACTCAGGTACGCTGGACAAATTTCCCAGTAGACGGTAATTTTTTTAGTTTTAAAAGACCTTTTGTGCTATCTCTATCAACTGGCTGAGGGGCATTTTTTTTTTAAACTCTCAAACCTTTGTAATCTTTTTTTTAACATGTGGGGCCGACTGAGTTGCAAAGAGACCAACTGGCGATACTAGGGAAACCTCCTTACCTCTGGATGTCCAATCGGCTTGGGACAAAAGGAAAACATGGTTTTGGCATTCCGGATCAGAGAGCAGGCTTTATCTGGATGGCACACCACCTTTTGTCCCAGGGTGCCACCTGGCAGGCCATCATTTTACTGAAATTACATACTTAACAAAAAGAAGCTTTTTCATAGGTAACAAAATTGTGCCATATAATCTCCCAGAGGTCCACAGCACATGTGAAAACTTATATCTTATCTCTATTATCATCTATAATCTCATATTAATGGAAACACTTTGCAGCAAAGGTTTAGAATCTTATAAATAAATCTATCAAAACTGATCCAATACTGTCAAACTTTGAACACATTTACTTCTTGTCAAACCTGTTGTCTTCATTACTATAAACCAAGACAAAATTTATATCATCTCGAGCTTTTTATAACTTATAATATACCTCTAAGTTTTATCTTTTTTTTATATTTTGGCACAGCAGACATTTTATTTGAAGACAAACCACTTTTTTTGTCTCTCCTTTTTACTATCACCAGTCAATTATCTTTTTTTTTCGCTTCTCAGACAACATTAAAACTCTCAACAAAACCCTTGAAGTTACCTTTTAGTAGTCTAAAACATATTTAATTAATTTTATGTCTTTTTACCACATTAAAATGCTGGGTTTTTTTTAAAGCTATAACCTTTTAACTGGCTCAATTACAGTATGACCTGGTTTTTACTTGGTAAAGTTGATATGATTCTTAAAAACCATAAATATACACATATATGTGCACATATATTTACTTTTTAACCAGAAAGAAAAATACTCCTTTTAAAAGGCATGCCAAGGTTGCAAGCAATCAGTTGAAGACTTACATATTAAACAAGGCGCCACAACATTAAAGACACAAACAAAGGGTGCTTTTTGCACAGTTTGGTGAGCTAAAGGAAACAATTTTTCTTATGAAGCTTGAATCTAATAAGCCATATGGATCCTGCAACAGAAATGGGCAACAAGCCCCTAAGTTAGTAACAAATCCAAACAGGCAAACAATTTTAAAGAACAAAAACACTGCACATCAATATCTAAATCCCTTTGTCCATTCTGGGCTCGTAGAAGGGGTTCCTAGGAGAGAATGTTCTGTTAGATTTAGGGTAACCAAAAGGAGAACAATTAGAACAAATGGACAAACAAACAGACATACAAGACGAGACAAGCTGCAGCAAAAATGGCCTTTGCCCAAAAATTAGTCAAATTTTGGGATCTGGAGGAATTAACAAATTAACCAACAGAGTGGTTCCTCACCCGGTGCAGAGTCACAAATGGCAAAAACCAATTGACTCTGTCCTCAGGAGGTTTCACTTCCCAAATTAAGGGCGTCCCCTTCCAAACGGAGCTGTTCCCCACCGGGGGCAGAGTCACAAATGGACAGAATTTGTCCTACAAACCAACTGACTCTGTCCTCGGGTGGTTCCCGCTCCCAAATTGAGGGCGTCCCCTCAAAATTACAAATTGACCGCGGCCCAAACAAATCCTCCAGAGCACTTACTTTCAAATGTTCAGAAATGAGTCTGGGGTCTTGCTTCCATCCAGGGCGAGCCCCCAAATGTTATAACTTGAGCCCCGGTATAAAATCCAAGGAGGCAAGAGACCAAAAATTTAGTGGCAAAGGCTTTATTTCCAGGCCTGGTGACCAGTCTCCGGGAGCCAATTTGGAGACTCTCCCCTAGAAGCTGAAGGGAGGACTTTAAAAAGGGGCTGGAGGAAAGGGCAGGGGGAGAGAAACAAAGAAACCTGTAGAGCCATCAAACTTGTTGACCCGAGTCTGGAAACTGTATTGCTGTCCACTTAGCTCTGACAATCTAGGGAGTTTCTGGTGTTTTTTAAAAATTATTTTCATCCTGCAGACTGACATTATCTCAGAGTGGCATGTTTGCAGCAATATTTGGAGAAGAAAGTGGACAGTTAATTATCTCAGGACAGCTTGTCTTCGCTAGTGAGTGCAAAGGGGTCACAAGTTATGAGACGCTGGAACTTAAGTTTTATAAAGACCTGATATCTAACTCATTTGATACATACAGAACAAAAGGAAAGCACCGATTGGGGTTTGGGCCATAGTATTACCCGGTAATTTGTTTAAGCTAAGCAGTTCTTAAAATTGGGGCAGGCTCATTTTACAACAGATCATCACCGGGTCAGGGGGAGGTCACCAGAAACCCAAATTCTTTATGGCCTAGATAGATAGGTGAGGGGAGAGGGAGGCAATAAGGCGCCATACAGAACAGAAAACGGCGGTAATGTGTCAAGGTCAGGGTAAAGGGTTAAACTCACACGCAAATCTCTCTGCACACAAGCAGGTTACTTTAAACAAATATAAATTAATTGCCATTCTAGTTTTTTTTAGCTCTTTAGCGGAGAATAGAGGCTCCTAGCAGTGATTAACAACCCTTGTTAGCTTGTTTTAGCACAGCTTCTGTAGTTTGTAGAGAGCAACAATGGTTAACATATCAATTAGGTGAGATTTTTGCAATTTTTTACAGAGGAGAGTGTTGCTCAACAGATCAATTAGGTCCCTTAACATATCAGTTAGGGAAAAAGGATAAAACAAACACATTTAGTAAGCCCCTATATAGGTTTGCTATAATATACATATAACAAAGCTATTTTCTTAGGGTACAACAGAAGTGACCATTTCATTGGTGAAACCATGACCCAATAGACATTTTGTCTTTTGAAACTTCGTACATTATCCATATATGTTCTCAAAGGGAAGGAATACACAGGATTTAGGCTGGTTTTTTTCAGTATTTTGTGTTCCACCAGATGTATTTGAAGATCTCCTGTCCTGTATCCACTGCCCAATGCAGAAGGCCACACATAGGACAACCAACATGAGAACTTCACTTCTACAGCCTGATTAAATCCTCATGAGAATATATTTTTCCTTTCATCATCAAAGATTTTTACATCAGATTAACCAGCTCTCTTGCTTTCCCATGTTTTTCCCTGGTTTTTGTACCTTGAAATGGGTGTGCACTCTTCTCAGTCTTGATCTCCATCTTCCCCAATATTTCCAAACATATTCATCTGGGAAACATGTAAAGATCTTATTCAGGGCTTGTTTCATTGTTTTCAAATATCTGCCCTTGAAATTCAACTTCCACCACTGTCTCTCATATCCAAAGGTATGTGCTTGCAGAGGATTTCTGCTGAGAAATTTCACAGAAAGCTCTTATACTGCAGGTGAATGATGCCAGCAAGTCTTGACTGAATAGCTTAGGGAACAGGACTCAGCCAAATGACAGACATGACAAGGGAAATGGGTATGCTCAAGGATAGGACATGGCTGAGATCATCTGCCAGGCCCTGGCATATTTCATATCCCATTGAAAGTACATCCATGTGTAGATTGGCAAGCATTTCCATCCACAAACTCTGAGCAGTGAAGCCTTCAGAGAGAATATTGTGGCATACCAGGCCAAGAATATTCATCCTAGTTAAATCTTGCCCTACAAGGTCCTCTGTGCCACTGAGGTCTCCATGGCAACGCCCAGCATTGTGACTCAGGTCTCCTACTGCACACTTGTATCCTAGAGCCTAAAGTCCAGCTCACAATGGTGCTCAGGCAATCACAGCCCAATGTGTTTGCCTGGCAACCACAAGCTTGTGGATTTCTGTGAAGTGTTTCAGCCCAACTCTGCAGCTTTCCACCTCATACAGCCACAGCCATTCCAATCATGCAGTATTTGATTAGCCTCTCTATGTTGCCTCAGAATTTTTTTTACAGTTGTAATGATCAAGAAAATTTGACATATTTTGAGAAGTGGAGGGAAGTAATTGGAAAACGTTTTGGTATGTCTGAGGTCTATGGGTTCCAAACTTGACTAACACAGTCTTATAAATTTTCACACCTAGAGCCTAAAATCCCCCTCACAGTGATGTTCATCCAATCTCAGCCCAGTGTGGGTGCCTGGCAACCACAAGCCTGTGGATTTCTGTGAACAGTTTCAGCCCAACTCGGCAGCTCTCCACCTCATACAACCACAGACATTCCAATCATGCAGTATTTGATTCACCTCTCTAAGTTGCCCCCGAATTTTCTTGGATGTTGTGGTGATCAAACAAATTTGACATATTTTGACATGTGGAGGGAAGTAATTGGCTCTGTCTTTAGCTCTGTTTGTGGTATATGTGGTCCAAACTTGACTAGCCCAGTCTATTCAATTTTCAAACTTAGAAAGCCAAATGTTTAGGGGAGGAAAGAAAATGTCACAATGATTTGGGTTCTGCGGAGTTTCTGATGGCTTGGGAAGCAAACCTGCAAACCATACATGCAATCCCTGCTGGATTACTGCCACCATGGTAGTATCAGTTAGCACTAAAAGCCAGCAACCAGAAGATGAGTCCCAAAATGAAAGTGAATCCTTGCAGTGCATGAATATTTGGAGTGCCTGCTTCAACTATCCAGCTTCCTCGGGGTTCACATGTCTGCAATCGCAATTTCAAGGAGGTCTGCAGCCATTCCAGCATAACCCTGAACACTAAACATGAGGTACTAGCTCAATACCTAAACCCACATAAAACTAGATAGCTTATCACCAACAGGTCTTCCCAGAATTCAAATGCAACATGGTGAAAGGGAAACCCTTAGAAACGGGATGCAAATGCCCCTTTCCCTAAAAATCCCAGGTATTTTCTCATGGCATGGAATATTTACACTGCACAACTCATGTAGTGAACCCAGGGACCTGGACCAAGTATGTCTAGTTTTCTGTTGTCCTCTTTTGGGAAACAGAATCTTATGTAGTTGTTGAAAGAGCCTTGAGATAAATTCGTAGCCTAGTTGGAGTGGAACTCCCAAGGATCCATCAACCTCAGCCCCCAGATGGCTGGGATTATAGGCATGAGCGACAATGCCAAGCATGTTCACAGAGATTCTTACATAATTGGTGAAATCCCACTACTGGTCTATAGGTAGCTTCTGTGCTTCAGGCTTTAGGAATATGCCTCTCTTTGTTTTGGCTCCCCTTGTTCAGGTGTCCATTTCTATTGTGATAAGCTCCAAGGCCCCAGGCAAGGGGGTGGCTGCCCTTCCTCTGGTGTGTCCTTGGATGATTATGGCCCAGGTGAACAGGGTTCAAATATATTGGATCCTGTGCATTTTAAAAGGAAATGAGTAAAGATTCATGAGTTAATGTGGACATGCCAGGGAATTGAGGGGCCATGATAGAGGCAAAACTTCAGGCCATGGGCTGAAGGCTGAGGCTTCTGTACCTCTAGCTTCTTGAATAGTGTTCACATGGGCCTGCTGAGCAATTGTGTGCTCTCAAATGTTATTTCATGGGTTTTGTCTTAATTTATTTTGTTTTTTCCTTTGGTTTTTTACATGGAAGTAACAGTACCATGGTTTGAAGAAGCTGGAGTCTCTTGTCTAAGAGAAATGTGAAAAAAGGGACAATTCAGCAGCCCAGAATTTCTCAAATGCCCGTGGCTTTTTTAAAAAAGTGACATAAAGTTGAGCGTGTCATGTCCATGTCTCTTTACAAAAGATTTTACCTCCTATTTGATAGGAATTACTGTTTCTTTGAAAGGTCAACCTGCACTGAAAAAAAGATAATCCCACCTTTCTCATTCTGCTTGAAACCACATCCTTTGTTAGTTATATTTTCTTAAGCAACAACACTTGGAGATGACTACAGCAAGAGTTTCCCATTGGTGGAATTTCCATGGAGACACATGCAGTAATACTGCACAACTTCATGTGAAGTGCACTGTCCCTTGACAATGGCAAGTCTGGGCAAACCTCTAGTAACTGAAAATCTTAGAAAGTCTGAAAGTGAGTGAATGAAAATGGGCCTCTCCACATTTGGACAGGGCCTCTCCTTAAGCACACATTTGTGGAAAAAGTAATTATGCGAGACGAATGAACACCCAAAATGGAATGGAAATTTTCTTGTTTAGGCCTGGAACGCTATGGCCTGGAGCCCAGTGGTTCTATCTGGATGAGCAAAGTGTGAGCAGAGATCAAAACAAAACACACACCATTTAGGGAACTGGATACTTAACCAGGTGTGCAGAGTAGTGGCAAACTGTACTTGTGTCAATTTGCTCAAATCATGTCTTCACAAGAAAGTAAATTCCAGCATGACCAGTGACTAGAGGAGGACACATTTCAAAGGACTTGTAAATAGTCCAACACTGAATTTAGCCCAACACTGACTTTAGATGAAAAGTGGCAGAGTCTGTTAGTCTTTCAAGTTTTAATAGGAGAAACTTATAACATTTAATAGCTGTTACATGAATACCTTCAGAGCTTTTGGGGAGGTCTAAATCACTATGAGTGAGGGCTTCCCTGACTCACAAAGTTAAAAATAGTAAAACAAACAATTTGAAAAATAAATCAACCAATAAAATACAAACACTAAGTCCAAAGTGTTTCTCTGGTTTTAAAACCACTTATGGAATGCACATCTATTGAACAGGCTTACTCTGCATTCTGCTTTATTCAGGCCTGGTACATGAGCAAGTGTGAAAGCAAAATTCAAAATGTTATGTGAAGTGACCATTTCATTGGTGAAACCATGACCCAATAGACATTTTCTCTTTTGAAACTTCGTACATTATCCATATATGTTCTCAAAGGGAAGGAATACACAGGATTTAGGCTGGTTTTTTTCAGTATTTTGTGTTCCACCAGATTTATTTGAAGATCTCCTGTCCTGCATCCACTGCCCAATGCAGAAGGCCACACATAGGACAACCAACATGAGAACTTCACCTCTACAGCCTGATTATATCCTCATGAGAATATAATTTTCCTTTCATCATCAAAGATTTTTACATCAGATTAACCAGCTCTCTTGCTTTCCCATGTTTTTCCCTGGTTTTTGTACCTTGAAATGGGTGTGAAGTCTTCTCAGTCTTGATCTCCATCTTCCCCAATATTTCCAAACATATTCATCTGGGAAACATGTAAAGATCTTATTCAGGGCTTGTTTCATTGTTTTCCAATATCTTCCCTTGAAATTCAACTTCCACCACTGTCTCTCATATCCAAAGCTATGTGCTTGCAGAGGATTTCTGCTGAGAAATTTCACAGAAAGCTCTTATACTGCAGGTGAATGATGCCAGCAAGTCTTGACTGAATAGCTTAGGGAACAGTACTCAGCCAAATGACAGACATGACAAGGGAAATGGGTATGCTCAAGGATAGGACATGGCTGAGATCATCTGCCAGGCCCTGGCATATTTCATATCCCATTGAAAGTACATCCATGTGTAGATTGGCAAGCATTTCCATCCACAAATTCTGAGCATTGAAGCCTTCAGAGAGAATATTGTGGCATACCAGGCCAAGAATATTCATCCTCTTTAAATCTTGCCCTACAAGGTCCTCTGTGCCACTGAGGTCTCCATGGCAACGCCCAGCATTGTGACTCAGGTCTCCTACTGCACACTTGTATCCTAGAGCCTAAAGTCCAGCTCACAATGGTGCTCAGCCAATCACAGCCCAGTGTGGTTGCCTGGCAACCACAAGCTTGTGGATTTCTGTGAAGTGTTTCAGCCCAACTCTGCAGCTTTCCACCTCATACAGCCACAGCCATTCCAATCATGCAGTATTTGATTAGCCTCTCTATGTTGCCACAGAATTTTTTTTTACAGTTGTAATGATCAAGAAAATTTGACATATTTTGAGAAGTGGAGGGAAGTAATTGGAAAATGTTTTGGTATGTCTGAGGTCTATGGGTTCCAAACTTGACTATCACAGTCTTATAAATTTTCACACCTAGAGCCTAAAATCCCCCTCACAGTGATGTTTATCCAATCTCAGCCCAGTGTGGTTGTCTGGCAACCACAAGCCTGTGGATTTCTGTGAACAGTTTCAGCCCAACTCGGCAGCTCTCCACCTCATACAACCTTAGCCATTCCAATCATGCAGTATTTGATTCACCTCTCTAAGTTGCCCCCGAATTTTCTTTGATGTTGTGGTGATCAAGCAAATTTGACATATTTTGACATGTGGAGGGAAGTAATTGGCTCTGTCTTTAGCTCTGTTTGTGGTACATGTGGTCCAAACTTGACTAGCCCAGTCTATTCAATTTTCAAACTTAGAAAGCCAAATGTTTAGGGGAGGAAAGGAAATGTCACGATGATTTGGGTTCTGCGGAGTTTCTGGTGGCTTGGGAAGCAAACCTGCAAACCATACATGCAATCCCTGCTGGATTACTGCCACCATGGTAGTATCAGTTAGCACTAAAAGCCAGCAACCAGAAGATGAGTCCCAAAATGAAAGTGAATCCTTGCAGTGCATGAATATTTGGAGTGCCTGCTTCAACTATCCAGCTTCCTCGGGGTTCACATGTCTGCAATCGCTATTTCAAGGAGGTCTGCAGCCATTCCAGCATAACCCTGAACACTAAACATGAGGTACTAGCTCAATACCTAAACCCACATAATACTAGATAGCTTATCACCAGCAGATCTTCCCAGAATTCAAATGCAACATGGTGAAAGGGAAACCCTTAGAAACGGGATGCAAATGCCACTTTACATAAAAATCCCAGGTATTTTCTCATGGCATGGAATATTTACACTGCACAACTCATGTAGTGAACCCAGGGACCTGGACCAATTGTGTCTATTTTTCTGTTGTCCTCTTTTTGGAAACAGAATCTTATGTAGTTGTTGAAAGAGGCCTTGAGATAAATTCGTAGCCCTAGTTGGAGTGGAACTCCCAAGGATCCATCAACCTCAGCCCCCAGATGGCTGGGATTATAGGCATGAGCGACAATGCCAAGCATGTTCACAGAGATTCTTACATAATTAGTGACATCCCACTACTGGTCTATAGGTAGCTTCTGTGCTTCAGGCTTTAGGAATATGCCTCTCTTTGTTTTGGCTCCCCTTGTTCAGGTGTCCATTTCTATTGTGATAAGCTCCAAGGCCCCACGCAAGGGGGTGGCTGCACTCCCTCTGTTGTGTCCTTGGATGATTATGGCCCAGGTGAACAGGGTTCAAATATATTGGATCCTGTGCATTTGAAAAGGAAATGAGTAAAGATTCATGAGTTACTGTGTACATGCCAGGGAATTGAGGGGCCATGATAGAGGCAAAACTTCAGGCCATGGGCTGAAGGCTGAGGCTTCTGTACCTCTAGCTTCTTGAATAGTGTTCACATGGGCCTGCTGAGCAATTGTGTGCTCTCAAATGTTATTTCATGGGTTTTGTCTTAATTTATTTTGTTTTTTCCTTTGGTTTTTTACATGGAAGTAACAGTACCATGGTTTGAAGAAGCTGGTGTCTCTTATCTAAGAGAAATGTGAAAAAAGGGACAATTCAGCAGCCCAGAATTTCTCAAATGCCCGTGGCTTTTTTAAAAAAGTGACATAAAGTTGAGCGTGTCATGTCCATGTCTCTTTACAAAAGATTTTACCTCCTATTTGATAGGAATTACTGTTTCTTTGAAAGGTCAACCTGTACTGATAAAAAGATAATACAACCTTTCCACATTCTGCTTGAAACCACATCCTTTGTTAGTTATATTTTCTTACGCAACAACACTTGGAGATGACTACAGCAAGAGTTTCCCATTGGTGGAATTTCCATGGAGACACATGCAGTAATACTGCACAACTTCATGTGAAGTGCACTGTCCCTTGACAATGGCAAGTCAGGGCAAACCTCTAGTAACTGAAAATCTTAGAAAGTCTGAAAGTGAGTGAATGAAAATCGGCCTCTCCACATTTGGACAGGGCCTCTCCTTAAGCAAACATTTGTGGAAAAATTAATTATGCGAGACGAATGAACACCCAATACGGAATGGAAATTTTCTTGTTTAGGCCTGGAACGCTATGGCCTGGAGCCCAGTGGTTCTATCTGGATGAGCAAAGTGTGAGCAGAGATCAAAATAAAACACACACCATTTAGGGAACTGGATACTTAACCAGGTGTGCAGAGTAGTGGCAAACTGTACTTGTGTCAATTTGCTCAAATCCTGTCTTCACAAGAAAGTAAATTCCAGCACGACCAGTGACTAGAGGAGGACACATTTCAAAGGACTTGTAAAAAGTCCAACACTGAATTTAGCCCAACACTGAATTTAGATGAAAAGAGGCAGAGTCTGTTAGTCTTTCAAGTTTTAATAGGAGAAACTTATAACATTTAATAGCTGTTACATGAATACCTTCAGAGCTTTTGGAGAAGTCTAAATCACTATGAGTGAGGGCTTCCCTGACTCACAAAGTTAAAAATAGTAAAACAAACAATTTGAAAAATAAATCAACCAATAAAATACAAACACTAAGTCCAAAGGGTTTCACTGGTTTTATAACCACTTATGGAATGCACATCTATTGAACAGGCTTACTCTTCATTCTGCTTTACTCAGGCCTGGTACATGAGCAAGTGTGAAAGCAAAATGTTATGTGAAGTGGCCATTTCATTGGTGAAACCATGACATAATAGACATTTTCTCTTTTGAAACTTCGTACATTATCCATATATGTTCTCAAAGGGAAGGAATACACAGGATTTAGGCTGTTTTTTTTCAGTATTTTGTGTTCCACCAGATGTATTTGAAGATCTCCTGTCCTGTATCCACTGCCCAATGCAGAAGGCCACACATAGGACAACCAACATGAGAACTTCACTTCTACAGCCTGATTAAATCCTCATGAGAATATACTTTTCCTTTCATCATCAAAGATTTTTACATCAGATTAACCAGCTCTCTTGCTTTCCCATGTTTTTCCCTGGTTTTTGTACCTTGAAATGGGTGTGCACTCTTCTCAGTCTTGATCTCCATCTTCCCGAATATTTCCAAACATATTCATCTGGGAAACATGTAAAGGTCTTATTCGGGGCTTGTTTCATTGTTTTCCAATATCTGCCCTTGAAATTCAACTTCCACCACTGTCTCTCATATCCAAAGCTGTGTGCTTGCAGAGGATTTCTGCTGAGAAATTTCACAGAAAGCTCTTATACTGCAGGTGAATGATGTCAGCAAGTCTTTACTGAATAGCTTAGGGAACAGGACTCAGCCAAATGACAGACATGACAAGGGAAATGGGTATGCTCAAGGATAGGACATGGCAGAGATCATCTGCCAGGCCCTGGCATATTTCATATCCCATTGAAAGTACATCCATGTGCAGATTGGCAAGCATTTCCATCCACAAATTCTGAGCATTGAAGCCTTCAGAGAGAATATTGTGGCATACCAGGCCAAGAATATTCATCCTAGTTAAATCTTGCCCTACAAGGTCCTCTGTGCCACTGAGGTCTCCATGGCAACGCCCAGCATTGTGACTCAGGTCTCCTACTGCACACTTGTATCCTAGAGCCTAAAGTCCAGCTCACAATGGTGCTCAGCCAATCACAGCCCAGTGTGGTTGCCTGGCAACCACAAGCTTGTGGATTTCTGTGAAGTGTTTCAGCCCAACTCTGCAGCTTTCCACCTCATACAGCCACAGCCATTCCAATCATGCAGTATTTGATTAGCCTCTCTATGTTGCCTCAGAATTTTTTTTACAGTTGTAATGATCAAGAAAATTTGACATATTTTGAGAAGTGGAGGGAAGTAATTGGAAAACGTTTTGGTATGTCTGAGGTCTATGGGTTCCAAACTTGACTACCACAGTCTTATAAATTTTCACACCTAGAGCCTAAAATCCCCCTCATTGTGATGTTCATCCAATCTCAGCCCAGTGTGGTTGCCTGGCAACCACAAGCCTGTGGATTTCTGTGAAAAGTTTCAGCCCAACTCGGCAGCTCTCCAGCTCATACAACCTTAGCCATTCCAATCATGCAGTATTTGATTCACCTCTCTAAGTTGCCCCCGAATTTTCTTTGATGTTGTGGTGATCAAGCAAATTTGACATATTTTGACATGTGGAGGGAAGTAATCGGCTCTGTCTTTAGCTCTGTTTGTGGTACATGTGGTCCAAACTTGACTAGCCCAGTCTATTCAATTTTCAAACTTAGAAAGCCAAATATTTAGGGGAGGAAAGAAAATGCCACAATGATTTGGGTTGTGCGGAGTTTCTGGTGGCTTGGGAAGCAAACCTGCAAACCATACATGCAATCCCTGCTGGATTACTTCCACCATGGTAGTATCAGTTAGCACTAAAAGCCAGCAACCAGAAGATGAGTCCCAAAATGAAAGTGAATCCTTGCAGTGCATGAATACTTGGAGTGCCTGCTTCAACTATCCAGCTACCTCGGGGTTCACATGTCTGCAATCCCTATTTCAAGGAGGTCTGCAGCCATTCCAGCATAACCATGAACACTAAACATGAGGTACTAGCTCAATACCTAAACCAACATAATACTAGATAGCTTATCACCAACAGGTCTTCCCAGAATTGAAATGCAACATGGTGAAAGGGAAACCCTTATAAAAGGGATGCAAATGCCCCATTTCCTAAAAATCCCAGGTATTTTCTCATGGCATGGAATATTCAGACTCCACAACTCATGTAATGAACCCAGGGACCTGGACCAAGTGTGTCTATTTTTCTTTTGTCCTCTTTTTGGAAACAGCATCTTATGTAGTTGTTGAAAGAGGCCTTGAGATAAATTCGTAGCCCTAGTTGGAGTGGAACTCCCAAGGATCCATCAACCTCAGCCCCCAGATGGCTGGGATTATAGGCATCAGCGACAATGCCAAGCATGTTCACAGAGATTCTTACATAATTTGTGAAATCCCACTACTGGTCTATAGGTAGCTTCTGTGCTTCAGGCTTTAGGAATATGCCTCTCTTTGTTTTGGCTCCCCTTGTTCAGGTGTCCATTTCTATTGTGATAAGCTCCAAGGCCCCAGGCAAGGGGGTGGCTGCCCTTCCTCTGGTGTGTCCTTGGATGTTTATGGCCCAGGTGAACAGGGTTCAAATATATTGGATCCTGTGCATTTGAAAAGGAAATGAGTAAAGATTCATGAGTTAATATGGACATGCCAGGGAATTGAGGGGCCATGATAGAGGCAAAACTTGAGGCCATGGGCTGAAGGTTGAGGCTTCTGTACCTCTAGCTTGTTGAATAGTGTTCACATGGGCCTGCTGAGCAATTGTGTGCTCTCAAATGTTATTTCATGGGTTTTGTCTTAATTTATTTTGTTTTTTCCTTTGGTTTTTTACATGGAAGTAACAGTACCATGGTTTGAAGAAGCTGGAGTCTCTTGTCTAAGAGAAATTTGAAAAAAGGGACAATTCAGCAGCCCAGAATTTCTCAAATGCCCGTGGCTTTTTTAAAAAAGTGACATAAAGTTGAGCGTGTCATGTCCATGTCTCTTTACAAAAGATTTTACCTCCTATTTGATAGGAATTACTGTTTCTTTGAAAGGTCAACCTGCACTGAAATAAAGATAATCCCACCTTTCCTCATTCTGCTTGAAACCACATCCTTTGTTAGTTATATTTTCTTATGCAGCAACACTTGGAGATGACTACAGCAAGAGTTTCCCATTGGTGGAATTTCCATGGAGACACATGCAGTAACACTGCACAACTTCATGTGAAGTGCACTGTCCCTTGACAATGGAAAGTCTGGGCAAACCTCTAGTAACTGAAAATCTTAGAAAGTCTGAAAGTGAGTGAATGAAAATCGGCCTCTCCACATTTGGACAGGGCCTCTTCTGAAGCACACATTTGTGGAAAAAGTAATTATGAGAGACAAATGCACTCCGAAAACGGAATGGAAATTTTCTTGTTTAGGCCTGGAACGCTATGGCCTGGAGCCCTGTGTTTCTAACTGGATGAGCAAAGTGTGAGCAGAGATCAAAATAAAACACACACCATTTAGTTAACTCGATACTTAACCAGGTGTGCAGAGTAGTGGCAAACTGTACTTGTGTCAATTTGCTCAAATCCTGTCTTCACAAGAAAGTAAATTCCAGCACGACCAGTGACTAGAGGAGGACACATTTCAAAGGACTTGTAAAAAGTCCAACACTGAATTTAGCCCAACACTGAATTTAGATGAAAAGTGGCAGAGTCTGTTAGTCTTTCAAGTTTTAATAGGAGAAACTTATAACATGTAATAGCTGTTACATGAATACCTTCAGAGATTTTGGAGAGGTCTGAATCACTCTGAGTGAGGGCTTCCCTGACTCACAAAGTTAAAAAGAGTAAAACGAAAAATTTGAAAAATAAATCAACTAATAAATTACAAACACTAAGTCCAAAGGTTTTCACTGATTTTAAAACCACTTATGGAATGCACATCTATTGAACAGGCTTACTCTGCATTCTGCTTTACTCAGGCCCGGTACATGAGCAAGTGTGAAAGCAAAATTCAAAATGTTATGTGAAGGGACCATTTCATTGGTGAAACCATGACCCAATAGACATTTTCTCTTTTGAAACTTCGTACATTATCCATATATGTTCTCAAAGAGAAGGAATACACAGGATTTAGGCTGATTTTTTTCAGTATTTTGTGTTCCACCAGATTTATTTGAAGATCTCCTGTCCTGCATCCACTGCCCAATGCAGAAGGCCACACATAGGACAACCAACATGAGAACTTCACTTCTACAGCCTGATTAAATCATCATGAGAATATACTTTTCCTTTCACCATCAAAGATTTTTACATCAGATTAACCAGCTCTCTTGCTTTCCCATGTTTTTCCTGGTTTTTGTACCTTGAAATGGGTGTGCACTTTTCTCAGTCATGATCTCCATCTTCCCCAATATTTCCAAACATATTCATCTGGGAAATATGTAAAGATCTTATTCGGGGCTTGTTTCATTGTTTTCAAATATCTGCCCTTGAAATTCAACTTCCACCACTGTCTCTCATATCCAAAGCTATGTGCTTGCAGAGGATTTCTGCTGAGAAATTTCACAGAAAGCTCTTATACTGCAGGTGAATGATGCCAGCAAGTCTTGACTGAATAGCTTAGGGAACAGGACTCAGCCAAATGACAGACATGACAAGGGAAAAGCGTATGCTCAATGATAGGACATGGCAGAGATCATCTGCCAGGCCCTGGAATATTTCATATCCCATTGAAAGTACATCCATGTGTAGATTGGCAAGCATTTCCATCCACAAATTCTGAGAAATGAAGCCTTCAGAGAGAATATTGTGGCATACCAGGCCAAGAATATTCATCCTATTTAAATCTTGCCTTACAAGGTGCTCTGTGCCACTGAGGTCTCCATGGCAACGCCCAGCATTGTGACTCAGGTCTCCTACTGCACACTTGTATCCTAGAGCCTAAAGTCCAGCTCACAATGGTGCTCAACCAATCACAGCCCAGTGTGGTTGCCTGGAAACCACAAGCTTGTGGATTTCTGTGAAGTGTTTCAGCCCAAATCTGCAGCTTTCCACCTCATACAACCACAGCCATTCTAATCATGCTGTATTTGATTAGCCTCTCTATGTTGCCTCAGAATTTTTTTACAGTTGTAGTGATCAACAAAATTTGACATATTTTGAGAAGTGGAGGGAAGTAATTGGAAAACCTTTTGGTATGTCTGAGGTCTATGGGTTCCAAACTTGACTACCCCAGTCTTTTAAATTTTCACACCTAGAGCCTAAAATCCACCTCACAGTGATGTTCAGCCAATCTCAGCCCAGGGTGGTTGCCTGGCAACCACAAGCCTGTGGATTTCTGTGAACAGTTTCAGCCCAACTCTGCAGCTCTCCACCTCATACAACCACAGCCATTCCAATCATGCAGTATTTGAATCACCTCTCTAAGTTACCCCCGAATTGTTTGACGTTGTGGTGATCAAGCAAATTTGACATATTTTGACAAGTGGAGGGAAGTAATTCGCTCTGTCTTTAGCTCTGTTTGTGGTCCATGTGGTCCAAACTTGACTACCCCAGTCTATTCAATTTTCAAACTTAGAAAGCCAAATGTTTCAGAGGAGGAAAGAAAATGACACAATGATTTGGGTTCTGCTGAGTTTCTGGTGGCTTGGGAAGCAAACCTGCAAACCATACATGCAATCTCTGCGGGATTACTGCCACCATGGTAGTATCAGTTAGCACTAAAAGCCAGCAACCAGAAGATGAGTCCCAAAATGATAGTGAATCATTGCAGTGCATGAATATTTGGAGTGCCTGCTTCAACTATCCAGCTTTCTCGGGGTTCACATGTCTGCAATCGCTATTTCAAGGAGGTCTGCAGCCATTCCAGCATAACCCTGAACACTAAAGATGAGGTACTAGCTCAATACCTAAACCAACATAATACTAGATAGCTTATCACCAGCAGGTCTTCCCAGAATTGAAATGTAACATGGTGAAAGGGAAACCCTTAGAAACGGGATGCAAATGCCCCTTTCCCTAAAAATCCCAGGTATTTTCTCATAGCATGGAATATTTAGACTCCACAACTCATGTAGTGAACCCAGGGACCTGGACCAAGTGTGTCTAGTTTTCTGTTGTCCTCTTTTTGGAAACAGCATCTTATGTAGTTGTTGAAAGAGGCCTTGAGATAAATTCATAGCCCAAGATGGACTGGAACTCCCATGGATCCATCCACTTCAGCCCCCAGATGGCTGGGATTATAGGCATGAGCGACCAAGCCAAGCATGTGCACTGAAATTCTTACATAATTTGTGAAATCCCACTACTGGTCTATAGGTAGCTTCTGTGCTTCAGGCTTTAGGAATATGCCTCTCTTTGTGTTGGCTCCCCTTGTTCAGGTGTCCATTTCTATTGTGATAAGCTCCAAGGCCCCAGGCAAGGGGTGTCTGCCCTTCCTCTGGTGTTTCCTTGGATGATTACAGCCCAGGTGAACAGGGTTCAAATATATTGGATCCTGTGCATTTGAAAAGGAAATGAGTAAAGATTCATGAGTTAATGTGGACATGCCAGGGAATTGAGGGGCCATGATAGAGACAGAACTTCAGGCCATGGGCTGAAGGCTGAGGCTTCTGTACCTCTAGCTTCTTGAATAGTGTTTACATGGGCCTGCTGAGCAATTGTGTGCTCTCAAATGTTTTTCCATGGGTTTTGTTTTAATTTATATTGTTTTTCCTTTGTTTTTTGACATGGAAGGAACAGTACCATGGTTTGAAGAAGCTGGAGTGTCTTACCTAAGAGAAATTTGAAAAAAGGGACAATTCAGCAGCCAAGAATTTCTCAAATGCCCTTGGCGTTTTAAAAAAAAAGTGACATAAAGTTGACCGTGTCATGTCCATGTCTCTTTACAAAAGATTTTACCTCCTATTTGATAGGAGTTACTGTTTCTTTGAAAGGTCAACCTGCACTGAAATAAAGATAATCCCTCCTTTCCTCATTCTGCTTGAAACCACATCCTGTGTTAGTTATATTTTCTTACACAGCAACACTTGGAGTTGACTGCAGCAAGAGTTTCCCATTGGTGAAATTTCCATGGAGACACATGAAGTAATACTGCACAAATTCAAGTGAAGTACACTGTACCTTGACAATGGCAAGTCTGGGGAAACCTCTAGTAACTGAAAATCTTAGAAAGTCTGAAACTGAGTGAATGAAAATGGGCCTCTCCACATTTGGAGAGGGCCTCTTCTGAAGCACACATTTGTGGAAAAAGTAATTATGAGAGACGAATGCACTCCCAAAACGGAATGGAAATTTTCTTGTTTAGGCCTGGAACGCTATGGCCTGGAGCCCTGTGGTTCTAACTGGATGAGCAAAGTGTGAGCAGAGATCAAAAGAAAACACACACCATTTAGGGAACTGGATACTTAACCAGGTGTGCAGAGTAGTGGCAAACTGTACTTGTGTCAATTTGCTCAAATCCTGTCTTCACAAGAAAGTAAATTCCAGCATGACCAGTGACTAGAGGAGGACACATTTCAAAGGACTTGTAAAAAGTCCAACACTGAATTTAGCCCAACACTGAATTTAGATGAAAAGTGGCAGAGTCTGTTAGTCTTTCAAGTTTTAATAGGAGAAACTTATAACATGTAATATCTGTTACATGAATACCTTCAGAGATTTTGGAGAGGTCTGAGTCACTATGAGTGAAGACTTCCCTGACTCACAAAGTTAAAAAGAGTAAAACAAACAATTTGAAAAATAAATCAACCAATAAAATACAAACACTAAGTCCAAAGGGTTTCACTGATTTTAAAACCACTTATGGAATGCACATCTATTGAACAGGCTTACTCTGCATTCTGCATTACTCAGGCCCGGTACATGAGCAAGTGTGAAAGCAAAATTCATAAAGTTATGTGAAGGGACCATTTCATTGGTGAAACCATGACCCAATAGACATTTTCTCTTTTGAAACTTCGTACATTATCCATATATGTTCTCAAAGGGAAGGAATACACTGGATTTAGGCTGATTTTTTTCCGTATTTTGTGTTCCACCAGATTTATTTGAAGATCTCCTGTCCTGCATCCACTGCCCAATGCAGAAGGCCACACATAGGACAACCAACATGAGAACTTCACTTCTACAGCCTGATTAAATCATCATGAGAATATACTTTTCCGTTCACCATCAAAGATTTTTACATCAGATTAACCAGCTCTCTTGCTTTCCCATGTTTGTCCCAGGTTTTTGTACCTTGAAATGGGTGTGCACTCTTCTCAGTCTTGATCTCCATCTTGACTGAGATTTCCAAACATATTCATCTGGGAAACATGTAAAGATCTTATTCGGGGCTTGTTTCATTGTTTTCAAATATCTGCCCTTGAAATTCAACTTCCATCACTGTCTCTCATATCCAAAGCTATGTGCTTGCAGAGGATTTCTGCTGAGAAATTTCACAGGAAGCTCTTATACTGCAGGAGAATAATGCCAGCAAGTCTTGACTGAATTGCTTAGGGAACAGGTCTCAGCCAAATGACAGACATGACAAGGGAAAAGGGTATGTTCAAGGACAGGACATGGCAGAGATCATCTGCCAGGCCGTGGAATATTTCATATCCCATTGAAAGTACATCCATGTATAGATTGGCAAGCATTTACATCCATAAATTATGAGCAGTGAAGCCTTCAGAGAGAATATTGTGGCATACCAGGACAAGAATATTCATCCTATTTAAATCTTGCAGTACAAGGTCCTCTGTGCCACTGAGGTCTCCATGGCAACGTCCAGCATTGTGACTCAGGTCTCCTACTGCACACTTGTATCCTAGAGCCTAAAGTCCAGCTGAAAATGGTGCTCAGCCAATCACAGCCCAGTGTGGTTGCCTGGCAACCACTAGCTTGTGGATTTCTGTGAACTGTTCAGCCCAAATCTGCAGCTTTCCACCTCATACAACCACAGCCATTCCAATCATGCAGTATTTGATTAGCCTCACTATGTTGCCTCAGAATTTTTTTACAGTTGTAGTGATCAACAAAATTTGACATATTTTGAGAAGTGGAGGAAAGTAATTGGAAAACCTTTTGGTATGTCTGAGGTCTATGGGTTCCAAACTTGACTACCCCAGTCTTTTAAATTTTCACACCTAGAGCCTAAAATCCACCTCACAGTGATGTTCAGCCAATCTCAGCCCAGGGTGGTTGCCTGGCAACCACAAGCCTGTGGATTTCTGTGAACAGTTTCAGCCCAACTCTGCAGCTCTCCACCTCATACAACCACAGCCATTCCAATCATGCAGTATTTGAATCACCTCTCTAAGTTGCCCCCAAATTGTTTGAAGTTGTGGTGATCAAGCAAATTTGACATATTTTGACAAGTGGAGGGAAGTAATTCGCTCTGTCTTTACCTCTGTTTGTGGTACATGGGGTCCAAACTTGACTACCCCAGTCTATTCAATTTTCAAACTTAGAAAGCCAAATGTTTCAGGGGAGGAAAGAAAATGCCACAATGATTTGGGTTCTGCTGAGTTTCTGGTGGCTTGGGAAGCAAACCTGCAAACCATACATGCAATCTCTGCGGGATTACTGCCACCATGGTAGTATCAGTTAGCACTAAAAGCCAGCAACCAGAAGATGAGTCCCAAAATGAAAGTGAATAGTTGCAATGCATGAATATTTGGAGTGCCTGCTTCAACTATCCAGCTTTCTCGGGGTTCACATGTCTGCAATCGCTATTTCAAGGAGGTCTGCAGCCATTCCAGCATAACCCTGAACACTAAACATGAGGTACTAGCTCAATACCTAAACCAACATAATACTAGATAGCTTATCACCAGCAGGTCTTTCCAGAATTGAAATGTAACATGGTGAAAAGGAAACCCTTAGAACGGGATGCAAATGCCCCTTTCCCTAAAAATCCCAGGTATTTTCTCATGGTATGGAATATTTAGACTCCACAACTCATGTAGTGAACCCAGGGACCTGGACCAAGTGTGTCTAGTTTTCTGTTGTCCTCTTTTTGGAAACAGCATCTTATGTAGTTGTTGAAAGAGGCCTTGAGATAAATTCGTAGCCCAAGATGGAGTGGAACTCCCAAGGATCCATCCACCTCAGCCCCCAGATGGCTGGGATTATAGGCATGAGCGACCAAGACAAGCATGTGCACTGTGATTCTTACATAATTTGTGAAATCCCACTACTGGTCTATAGGTAGCTTCTGTGCTTCAGGCTTTAGGAATATGCCTCTCTTTGTGTTGGCTCCCCTTGTTCAGGTGTCCATTTCTATTGTGATTAGCTCCAAGGCCCCAGGCAAGGGGTGGCTGCCCTTCCTCTGGTGTGTCCTTGGATGATTACGGCCCAGGTGAACAGGGTTCAAATATATTGGATCCTGTGCATTTGAAAAGGAATTGAGTAAAGATTCATGAGTTAATGTGGACATGCCAGGGAATTGAGGGGCCATGATAGAGACAGAACTTCAGGCCATGGGCTGAAGGCTGAGGCTTCTGTACCTCTATCTTCTTGAATAGTGTTTACATGGGCCTGCTGAGCAATTGTGTGCTCTCAAATGTTTTTCCATGGGTTTTGTTTTAATTTATTTTGTTTTTTCCTTTGTTTTTTTACATGGAAGGAGCAGTACCATGGTTTGAAGAAGCTGGAGTGTCTTACCTAAGAGAAATTTGAAAAAAAGGACAATTCAGCAGCCAAGAATTTCTCAAATGCCCTTGGCGTTTTAAAAAAAAAGTGACATAAAGTTGACCGTGTCATGTCCATGTCTCTTTACAAAAGATTTTACCTCCTATTTGATAGGAGTTACTGTTTCTTTGAAAGGTCAACCTGCACTGAAATAAAGATAATCCCTCCTTTCCTCATTCTGCTGAAACCACATCCTGTGTTAGTTATATTTTCTTACGCAGCAACACTTGGAGATGACTACAGCAAGAGTTTCCCATTGGTGAAATTTCCATGGAGACACATGAAGTAATACTGCACAAACTCAAGTGAAGTGCACTGTACCTTGACAATGGCAAGTCTGGGCAAACCTCTAGTAACTGAAAATCTTAGAAAGTCTGAAACTGAGTGAATGAAAATGGGCCTCTCCACATTTGGACAGGGCCTCTTCTGAAGCACACATTTGTGGAAAAAGTAATTATGAGAGACGAATGCACTCCCAAAATGGAATGGAAATTTTCTTGTTTAGGCCTGGAACGCTATGGCCTGGAGCCCTGTGGTTCTAACTGGATGAGCAAAGTGTGAGCAGAGATCAAAAGAAAACACACACCATTTAGGGAACTCGATACTTAACCAGGTTTGCAGAGTAGTGGCAAACTGTACTTGTGTCAATTTGCTCAAATCCTGTCTTCACAAGAAAGTAAATTCCAGCACGACCAGTGATAAGAGGAGGACACATTTCAAAGGACTTGTAAAAAGTCCAACACTGAATTAAGCCCAACACTGAATTTAGATGAAAAGTGGCAGAGTCTGTTAGTCTTTCAAGTTTTAATAGGAGAAACTTATAACATGTAATAGCTGTTACATGAATACCTTTAGAGCTTTTGGAGAGGTCTGAATCACTATGAGTGAGGGCTTCCCTGACTCACAAAGTTAAAAAGAGTAAAACAAACAATTTGAAAAATAAATCAACCAATAAAATACAAACACTAAGTCCAAAGGGTTTCACTGATTTTAAAACCACTTATGGAATGCACATCTATTGAACAGGCTTACTCTGCATTCTGCTTTACTCTGGCCCGGTACATGAGCAAGTGTGAAAGCAAAATTCAAAATGTTATGTGAAGTGACCATTTCATTGGTGAAACCATGACCCAATAGACATTTTCTCTTTTGAAACTTCGTACATTATCCATATATGTTCTCAAAGGGAAGGAATACACAGGATTTAGGCTGATTTTTTCAGTATTTTGTGTTCCACCAGATTTATTTAAAGATCTCCTGTCCTGCATCCACTGCCCAATGCAGAAGGCCACACATAGGACAACCAACATGAGAACTTCACTTCTACAGCCTGAATAAATCATCATGAGAATATACTTTTCCTTTCACCATCAAAGATTTTTACATCAGATTAACCAGCTCTCTTGCTTTCCCATGTTTTTCCCTGGTTTTTGTACCTTGAAATGGGTGTGCACTCTTCTCAGTCTTGATCTCCATCTTCCCCAATATTTCCAAACATATTCATCTGGGAAACATGTAAAGATCTTATTCGGGGCTTGTTTCATTGTTTTCAAATATCTGCCCTTGAAATTCAACTTCCACCACTGTCTCTCATATCCAAAGCTATGTGCTTGCAGAGGATTTCTGCTGAGAAATTTCACAGAAAGCTCTTATACTGCAGGTGAATGATGCCAGCAAGTCTTGACTGAATAGCTTAGGGAACAGGTCTCAGCCAAATGACAGACATGACAAGGGAAAAGGGTATGTTCAAGGACAGGACATGGCAGAGATCATCTGCCAGGCCCTGGAATATTTCATATCCCACTGAATGTACATCCATGTGTAGATTGGCAAGCATTTCCATCCACAAATTCTGAGCAGTGAAGCCTTCAGAGAGAATATTGTGGCATACCAGGCCAAGAATATTCATCCTATTTAAATCTTGCCGTACAAGGTCCTCTGTGTCACTGAGGTCTACATGGCAATGCCCAGCATTGTGACTCAGGCCTCCTACTGCACACTTGTATCCTAGAGCCTAAAGTCCAGCTCACAATGGTGCTCAGCCAATCACAGCCCAGTGTGGTTGCCTGGCAACCACAAGCTTGTGGATTTCTGTGAACTGTTTCAGCCCAAATCTGCAGCTTTCCACCTCATACAACCACAGCCATTCCAATCATGCAGTATTTGATTAGCCTCTCTATGTTGCCTCAGAATTTTTTTACAGTTGTAGTGATCAACAAAATTTGACATATTTTGAGAAGTGGAGGGAAGTAATTGGAAAACCTTTTGGTATGTCTGAGGTCTATGGGTTCCAAACTTGACTACCCCAGTCTTTTAAATTTTCACACCTAGAGCCTAAAATCCACCTCACAGTGATGTTCAGCCAATCTCAGCCCAGGGTGGTTGCCTGGCAACCACAAGCCTGTGGATTTCTGTGAACAGTTTCAGCCCAACTCTGCAGCTCTCCACCTCATACAACCACAGCCATTCCAATCATGCAGTATTTGAATCACCTCTCTAAGTTGCCCCCAAATTGTTTGAAGTTGTGGTGATCAAGCAAATTTGACATATTTTGACAAGTGGAGGGAAGTAATTCGCTCTGTCTTTAGCTCTGTTTGTGGTACATGGGGTCCAATCTTGACTACCCCAGTCTATTCAATTTTCAAACTTAGAAAGCCAAATGTTTCAGGGGAGGAAAGAAAATGCCACAATGATTTGGGTTCTGCTGAGTTTCTGGTGGCTTGTGAAGCAAACCTGCAAACCATACATGCAATCTCTGTGGGATTACTGCCACCATGGTAGTATCAGTTAGCACTAAAAGCCAGCAACCAGAAGATGAGTCCCAAAATGAAATTGAATAGTTGCAGTGCATGAATATTTGGAGTGCCTGCTTCAACTATCCAGCTTTCTTGGGGTTCACATGTCTGCAATCGCTATTTCAAGGAGGTCTGCAGCCATTCCAGCCTAACCCTGAACACTAAACATGAGGTACTAGCTCAATACCTAAACCAACATAATACTAGATAGCTTATCACCAGCAGGACTTCCCAGAATTGAAATGTAACATGGTGAAAGGGAAACCCTTAGAAACGGGATGCAAATGCCCCTTTCCCTAAAAATCCCAGGTATTTTCTCATGGCATTGAATATTTAGACTCCACAACTCATGTAGTGAACCCAGGGACCTGGACCAAGTGTGTCTAGTTTTCTGTTGTCCTCTTTTTGGAAACAGCATCTTATGTAGTTGTTGAAAGAGGCCTTGAGATAAATTCGTAGCCCAAGATGGACTGGAACTCCCAAGGATCCATCCACCTCAGCCCCCAGATGGCTGGGATTATAGGCATGAGCGACCAAGCCAAGCATGTGCACTGAGATTCTTACATAATTTGTGAAATCCCACTACTGGTCTATAGGTAGCTTCTGTGCTTCAGGCTTTAGGAATATGCCTCTCTTTGTGTTGGCTCCCCTTGTTCAGGTGTCCATTTCTATTGTGATAAGCTCCAAAGCCCCAGGCAAGGGGAGGCTGCCCTTCCTCTGGTGTGTCCTTGGAAGATTACGGCCCAGGTGAACAGGGTTCAAATATATTGGATCCTGTGCATTTGAAAAGGAAATGAGTAAAGATTCATGAGTTAATGTGGACATGCCAGGGAATTGAGGGGCCATGATAGAGACAAAACTTCAGGCCATGGGCTGAAGGCTGAGGCTTCTGTACCTCTAGCTTCTTGAATAGTGTTTACATGGGCCTGCTGAGCAATTGTGTGCTCTCAAATGTTTTTCCATGGGTTTTGTTTTAATTTATTTTGTTTTTTCCTTTGTTTTTTTACATGGAAGGAGCAGTAACATGGTTTGAAGAATCTGGAGTGTCTTAAATAAGAGAAATTTGAAAAAAGGGACAATTCAGCAGCCAAGAATTTCTCAAATGCCCTTGGCATTTTAAAAAAAAAGTGACATAAAGTGGAGCGTGTCATGTCCTTGTCTCTTTACAAAAGATTTTACCTCCTATTTGATAGGAATTACTGTTTCTTTGAAAGGTCAACCTGCACTGAAATAAAGATAATCCCTCCTTTCCTCATTCTGCTTGAAACCACATCCTGTGTTAGTTATATTTTCTTACGCAGCAACACTTGGAGATGACTACAGCAAGAGTTTCCCATTGGTGAAATTTCCATGGAGACACATGAAGTAATACTGCACAAATTCAAGTGAAGTGCACTGTACCTTGACAATGGCAAGTCTGGGCAAACCTCTAGTAACTGAAAATCTTAGAAATTCTGAAACTGAGTGAATGAAAATGGGCCTCTCCACATTTGGACAGGACCTCTTCTGAAGCACACATTTGTGGAAAAAGTAATTATGAGAGACGAATGCACTCCCAAAACGGAATGGAAATTTTCTTGTTTAGGCCTGGAACACTATGGCCTGGAGCCCTGTGGTTCTAACTGGATGAGCAAAGTGTGAGCAGAGATCAAAAGAAAACACACACCATTTAGGGAACTGGATACTTAACCAGGTGTGCAGAGTAGTGGCAAACTGTACTTGTGTCAATTTGCTCAAATCCTGTCTTCACAAGAAAGTGAATTCCAGCACGACCTGTGACTAGAGGAGGACACATTTCAAAGGACTTGTAAAAAGTCCAACACTGAATTTAGCCCAACACTGAATTTAGATGAAAAGTGGCAGAGTCTGTTAGTCTTTCAAGTTTTAATAGGAGAAACTTATAACATGTAATAGCTGTTACATGAATGCCTTTAGAGCTTTTGGAGAGGTCTGAATCACTATGAGTGAGGGCTTCCCTGACTCACAAAGTTAAAAAGAGTAAAACAAACAATTTGAAAAATAAATCAACCAATAAAATACAAACACTAATTCCAAAGGGTTTCACTGATTTTAAAACCACTTATGGAATGCACATCTATTGAACAGGCTTACTCTGCATTCTGCTTTACTCTGGCCCGGTGCATGAGCAAGTGTGAAAGCAAAATTCAAAATGTTATGTGAAGGGACCATTTCATTGGTGAAACCATGACCCAATAGACATTTTCTCTTTTGAAACTTCGTACATTGTCCATATATGTTCTCAAAGGGAAGGAATACACAGGATTTAGGCTGATTTTTTTCAGTATTTTGTGTTCCACCCGATTTATTTGAAGAACTCCTGTCCTGCATCCACTGCCCAATGCAGAAGGCCACACATAGGACAACCAACATGAGAACTTCACTTCTACAGCCTGAATAAATCATCATGAGAATATACTTTTCCTTTCACCATCAAAGATTTTTACATCAGATTAACCAGCTCTCTTGCTTTCCCATGTTTTTCCCTGGTTTTGTACCTTGAAATGGGTGTGCACTCTTCTCAGTCTTGATCTCCATCTTCCCCAATATTTCCAAACATATTCATCTGGGAAACATGTAAAGATCTTATTCTGGGCTTGTTTCATTGTTTTCAAATATCTGCCCTTGAAATTCAACTTCCACCACTGTCTCTCATATCCAAAGCTATGTGCTTGCAGAGGATTTCTGCTGAGAAATTTCACAGGAAGCTCTTATACTGCAGAAGAATAATGCCAGCAAGTCTTGACTGAATTGCTTAGGGAACAGGACTCAGCCAAATGACAGACATGACAAGGGAAAAGGGTATGTTCAAGGACAGGACATGGCAGAGATCATCTGCCAGGCCCTGGAATATTTCATATCCCATTGAAAGTACATCCATGTATAGATTGGCAAGCATTTCCATCCATAAATTATGAGCAGTGAAGCCTTCAGAGAGAATATTGTGGCATACCAGGCCAAGAATATTCATCCTATTTAAATCTTGCAGTACAAGGTCCTCTGTGCCACTGAGGTCTCCATGGCAACGCCCAGCATTGTGACTCAGGTCTCCTACTGCACACTTGTATCCTAGAGCCTAAAGTCCAGCTGAAAATGGTGCTCAGCCAATCACAGCCCAGTGTGGTTGCCTGGCAACCACTAGCTTGTGGATTTCTGTGAACTGTTTCAGCCCAAATCTGCAGCTTTCCACCTCATACAACCACAGCCATTCCAATCATGCAGTATTTGATTAGCCTCTCTATGTTGCCTCAGAATTTTTTTACAGTTGTAGTGATCAACAAAATTTGACATATTTTGAGAAGTGGAGGAAAGTATTTGGAAAACCTTTTGGTATGTCTGAGGTCTATGGGTTCCAAACTTGACTACCCCAGTCTTTTAAATTTTCACACCTAGAGCCTAAAATCCACCTCACAGTGATGTTCAGCCAATCTCAGCCCAGGGTGGTTGCCTGGCAACCACAAGCCTGTGGATTTCTGTGAACAGTTTCAGCCCAACTCTGCAGCTCTCCACCTCATACAACCACAGCCATTCCAATCATGCAGTATTTGAATCACCTCTCTAAGTTGCCCCCAAATTGTTTGAAGTTTTGTTGATCAAGCAAATTTGACATATTTTGACAAGTGGAGGGAAGTAATTCGCTCTGTCTTTAGCTCTGTTTGTGGTACATGGGGTCCAAACTTGACTACCCCAGTCTACTCAATTTTCAAACTTAGAAAGCCAAATGTTTCAGGGGAGGAAAGAAAATGCCACAATGATTTGGGTTCTGCTGAGTTTCTGGTGGCTTGGGAAGCAAACCTGCAAACCATACATGCAATCTCTGCGGGATTACTGCCACCATGGTAGTATCAGTTAGCACTAAAAGCCAGTAACCAGAAGATGAGTCCCAAAATGAAAGTGAATAGTTGCAATGCATGAATATTTGGAGTGCCTGCTTCAACTATCCAGCTTTCTCGGGGTTCACATGTCTGCAATCGCTATTTCAAGGAGGTCTGCAGCCATTCCAGCATAACCCTGAACACTAAACATGAGGTACTAGCTCAATACCTAAACCAACATAATACTAGATAGCTTATCACCAGCAGGTCTTTCCAGAATTGAAATGTAATATGGTGAAAAGGAAACCCTTAGAAACGGGATGCAAATGCCCCTTTCCCTAAAAATCCCAGGTATTTTCTCATTGTATTGAATATTTAGACTCCACAACTCATGTAGTGAACCCAGGGACCTGGACCAAGTGTGTCTAGTTTTCTGTTGTCCTCTTTTTGGAAACAGCATCTTATGTAGTTGTTGAAAGAGGCCTTGAGATAAATTCGTAGCCCAAGATGGACTGGAACTCCCAAGGATACATCCACCTCAGCCCCCAGATGGATGGGTTTATAGGCATGAGCGACCAAGCCAAGCATGTGCACTGAAATTCTTACATAATTTGTGAAATCCCACTACTGGTCTATAGGTAGCTTCTGTGCTTCAGGCTTTAGGAATATGCCTCTCTTTGTGTTGGCTCCCCTTGTTCAGGTGTCCATTTCTATTGTGATTAGCTCCAAGGCCCCAGGCAAGGGGTGGCTGCCCTGCCTCTGGTGTGTCCTTGGATAATTACGGCCCAGGTGAACAGGGTTCAAATATATTGGATCCTGTGCATTTGAAAAGGAATTGAGTAAAGATTCATGAGTTAATGTGGACATGCCAGGTAATTGAGGGGCCATGATAGAGACAAAACTTCAGGCCATGGGCTGAAGGCTGAGGCTTCTGTACCTCTAGCTTCTTGAATAGTGTTTACATGGGCCTGCTGAGCAATTGTGTGCTCTCAAATGTTTTTCCATGGGTTTTGTTTTAATTTATTTTGTTTTTTCCTTTGTTTTTTTACATGGAAGGAGCAGTACCATGGTTTGAAGAAGCTGGAGTGTCTTACCTAAGAGAAATTTGAAAAAAGGGACAATTCAGCAGCCAAGAATTTCTCAAATGCCCTTGGCGTTTTAAAAAAAAAGTGACATAAAGTTGACCGTGTCATGTCCATGTCTCTTTATAAAAGATTTTACCTCCTATTTGATAGGAATTCTGTTTCTTTGAAAGGTCAACCTGCACTGAAATAAAGATAATCCCTCCTTTCCTCATTCTGCTGAAACCACATCCTGTGTTAGTTATATTTTCTTACGCAGCAACACTTGGAGATGACTACAGCAAGAGTTTCCCATTGGTGAAATTTCCATGGAGACACATGAAGTAATACTGCACAAATTCAAGTGAAGTGCACTGTACCTTGACAATGGCAAGTCTGGGCAAACCTCTAGTAACTGAAAATCTTAGAAAGTCTGAAACTGAGTGAATGAAAATGGGCCTCTCCACATTTGGACAGGGCCTCTTCTGAAGCACACATTTGTGGAAAAAGTAATTATGAGAGACGAATGCACTCCCAAAACGGAATGAAAATTATCTTGTTTAGGCCTGGAACGCTATGGCCTGGAGCCCTGTGGTTCTAACTGGATGAGCAAAGTGTGAGCAGAGATCAAAAGAAAACACACACCATTTAGGGAACTCGATACTTAACCAGGTGTGCAGAGTAGTGGCAAACTGTACTTGTGTCAATTTGCTCAAATCCTGTCTTCACAAGAAAGTAAATTCCAGCACGACCAGTGATAAGAGGAGGACACATTTCAAAGGACTTGTAAAAAGTCCAACACTGAATTTAGCCCAACACTGAATTTAGATGAAAAGTGGCAGAGTCTGTTAGTCTTTCAAGTTTTAATAGGAGAAACTTATAACATGTAATAGCTGTTACATGAATACCTTTAGAGCTTTTGGAGAGGTCTGAATCACTATGAGTGAGGGCTTCCCTGACTCACAAAGTTAAAAAGAGTAAAACAAACAATTTGAAAAATAAATCAACCAATAAAATACAAACACTAAGTCCAAAGGGTTTCACTGATTTTAAAACCACTTATGGAATGCACATCTATTGAACAGGCTTACTCTGCATTCTGCTTTACTCTGGCCCGGTACATGAGCAAGTGTGAAAGCAAAATTCAAAATGTTATGTGAAGGGACCATTTCATTGGTGAAACCATGACCCAATAGACATTTTCTCTTTTGAAACTTCGTACATTATCCATATATGTTCTCAAAGGGAAGGAATACACAGGATTTAGGCTGATTTTTTCAGTATTTTGTGTTCCACCAGATTTATTTGAAGATCTCCTGTCCTGCATCCACTGCCCAATGCAGAAGGCCACACATAGGACAACCAACATGAGAACTTCACTTCTACAGCCTGAATAAATCATCATGAGAATATACTTTTCCTTTCACCATCAAAGATTTTTACATCAGATTAACCAGCTCTCTTGCTTTCCCATGTTTTTCCCTGGTTTTTGTACCTTGAAATGGGTGTGCACTCTTCTCAGTCTTGATCTCCATCTTCCCCAATATTTCCAAACATATTCATCTGGGAAACATGTAAAGATCTTATTCCAGGATTGTTTCATTGTTTTCAAATATCTGCCCTTGAAATTCAACTTCCACCACTGTCTCTCATATCCAAAGCTATGTGCTTGCAGAGGATTTCTGCTGAGAAATTTCACAGAAAGCTCTTATACTGCAGGTGAATGATGCCAGCAAGTCTTGACTGAATAGCTTAGGGAACAGGTCTCAGCCAAATGACAGACATGACAAGGGAAAAGGGTATGTTCAAGGACAGGAGATGGCAGAGATCATCTGCCAGGCCCTGGAATATTTCATATCCCACTGAATGTACATCCATGTGTAGATTGGCAAGCATTTCCATCCACAAATTCTGAGCAGTGAAGCCTTCAGAGAGAATATTGTTGCATACCAGGCCAAGAATATTCATCCTATTTAAATCTTGCCCTGCAAGGTCCTCTGTGACACTGAGGTCTCCATGGCAATGCCCAGCATTGTGACTAAGGTCTCCTACTGCACACTTGTATCCTAGAGCCTAAAGTCCAGCTCACAATGGTGCTCAGCCAATCACAGCCCAGTGTGGTTGCCTGGCAACCACAAGCTTGTGGATTTCTGTGAACTGTTTCAGCCCAAATCTGCAGCTTTCCACCTCATACAACCACAGCCATTCCAATCATGCAGTATTTGATTAGCCTCTCTATGTTGCCTCAGAATTTTTTTACAGTTGTAGTGATCAACAAAATTTGACATATTTGGGAAGTAGAGGGAAGTAATTGGAAAACCTTTTGGTATGTCTGAGGTCTATTGGTTCCAAACTTGACTACCCCAGTCTTTTAAATTTTCACACCTAGAGCCTAAAATCCACCTCACAGTGATGTTCAGCCACTCTCAGCCCAGGGTGGTTGCCTGGCAACCACAAGCCTGTGGATTTCTGTGAACAGTGTCAGCCCAACTCTGCAGCTCTCCACCTCATACAACCACAGCCATTCCAATCATGCAGTATTTGAATCACCTCTCTAAGTTGCCCCCAAATTGTTTGAAGTTGTGGTGATCAAGCAAATTTGACATATTTTGACAAGTGGAGGGAAGTAATTCGCTCTGTCTTTAGCTCTGTTTGTGGTACATGGGGTCCAATCTTGACTACCCCAGTCTATTCAATTTTCAAACTTAGAAATCCAAATGTTTCAGGGGAGGAAAGAAAATGCCACAATGATTTGGGTTCTGCTGAGTTTCTGGTGGCTTGGGAAGCAAACCTGCAAACCATACATGCAATCTCTGTGGGATTACTGCCACCATGGTAGTATCAGTTAGCACTAAAAGCCAGCAACCAGAAGATGAGTCCCAAAATGAAATTGAATAGTTGGAGTGCATGAATATTTGGAGTGCCTGCTTCAACTATCCAGCTTTCTTGGGGTTCACATGTCTGCAATCGCTATTTCAAGGAGGTATGCAGCCATTCCAGCATAACCCTGAACACGAAACATGAGGTACTAGCTCAATACCTAAACCAACATAATACTAGATAGCTTATCACCAGCAGGACTTCCCAGAATTGAAATGTAACATGGTGAAAGGGAAACCCTTAGAAACGGGATGCAAATGCCCCTTTCCCTAAAAATCCCAGGTATTTTCTCATGGCATTGAATATTTAGACTCCACAACTCATGTAGTGAACCCAGGGACCTGGACCAAGTGTGTCTAGTTTTCTGTTGTCCTCTTTTTGGAAACAGCATCTTATATAGTTGTTGAAAGAGGCCTTGAGATAAATTCGTAGCCCAAGATGGACTGGAACTCCCAAGGATCCATCCACCTCAGCCCCCAGATGGCTGGGATTATAGGCATGAGCGACCAAGCCAAGCATGTACACTGAGATTCTTACATAATTTGTGAAATCCCACTACTGGTCTATAGGTAGCTTCTGTGCTTCAGGCTTTAGGAATATGCCTCTCTTTGTGTTGGCTCCCCTTGTTCAGGTGTCCATTTCTATTGTGATAAGCTCCAAGGCCCCAGGCAAGGGGAGGCTGCCCTTCCTCTGGTGTGTCCTTGGAAGATTACGGCCCAGGTGAACAGGGTTCAAATATATTGGATCCTGTGCATTTGAAAAGGAAATGAGTAAAGATTCATGAGTTAATGTGGACATGCCAGGGAATTGAGGGGCCATGATAGAGACAAAACTTCAAGCCATGGGCTGAAGGCTGAGGCTTCTGTACCTCTAGCTTCTTGTATAGTGTTTACATGGGCCTGCTGAGCAATTGTGTGCTCTCAAATGTTTTTCCATGGGTTTTGTTTTAATTTATTTTGTTTTTTCCTTTGTTTTTTTACATGGAAGGAGCAGTACCATGGTTTGAAGAAGCTGGAGTGTCTTACCTAAGAGAAATTTGAAAAAAGGGACAATTCAGCAGCCAAGAATTTCTCAAATGCCCTTGGCGTTTTAAAAAAAAAGTGACATAAAGTTGAGCGTGTCATGTCCATGTCTCTTTACAAAAGATTTTACCTCCTATTTGATAGGAATTACTGTTTCTTTGAAAGTTCAACCCGCACTGAAATAAAGATAATCCCTCCTTTCCTCATTCTGCTTGAAACCACATCCTGTGTTAGTTATATTTTCTTACGCAGCAACACTTGGAGATGACTACAGCAAGAGTTTCCCATTGGTGAAATTTCCATGGAGACACATGAAGTAATACTGCACAAATTCAAGTGAAGTGCACTGTACCTTGACAATGGCAAGTCTGGGCAAACCTCTAGTAACTGAAAATCTTAGAAAGTCTGAAACTGAGTGAATGAAAATGGGCCTCTCCACATTTGGACAGGGCCTCTTCTGAAGCACACATTTGTGGAAAAAGTAATTATGAGAGACGAATGCACTCCCAAAACGGAATGGAAATTATCTTGTTTAGGCCTGGAACGCTATGGCCTGGAGCCCTGTGGTTCTAACTGGATGAGCAAAGTGTGAGCAGAGATCAAAAGAAAACACACACCATTTAGGGAACTCGATACTTAACCAGGTGTGCAGAGTAGTGGCAAACTGTACTTGTGTCAATTTGCTCAAATCCTGTCTTCACAAGAAAGTGAATTCCAGCACGACCAGTGACTAGAGGAGGACACATTTCAAAGGACTTGTAAAAAGTCCAACACTGAATTTAGCCCAACACTGAATTTAGATGAAAAGTGGCAGAGTCTGTTAGTCTTTCAAGTTTTAATAGGAGAAACTTATAACATGTAATAGCTGTTACATGAATACCTTTAGAGCTTTTGGAGAGGTCTGAATCACTATGAGTGAGGGCTTCCCTGACTCACAAAGTTAAAAAGAGTAAAACAAACAATTTGAAAAATAAATCAACCAATAAAATACAAACACTAATTCCAAAGGGTTTCACTGATTTTAAAACCACTTATGGAATGCACATCTATTGAACAGGCTTACTCTGCATTCTGCTTTACTCTGGCCCGGTACATGAGCAAGTGTGAAAGCAAAATTCAAAATGTTATGTGAAGGGACCATTTCATTGGTGAAACCATGACCCAATAGACATTTTCTCTTTTGAAACTTCGTACATTGTCCATATATGTTCTCAAAGGGAAGGAATACACAGGATTTAGGCTGATTTTTTTCAGTATTTTGTGTTCCACCAGATTTATTTGAAGATCTCCTGTCCTGCATCCACTGCCCAATGCAGAAGGCCACACATAGGACAACCAACATGAGAACTTCACTTCTACAGCCTGAATAAATCATCATGAGAATATACTTTTCCTTTCACCATCAAAGATTTTTACATCAGATTAACCAGCTCTCTTGCTTTCCCATGTTTTTCCCTGGTTTTTGTACCTTGAAATGGGTGTGCACTCTTCTCAGACTTGATCTCCATCTTCCCCAATATTTCCAAACATATTCATCTGGGAAACATGTAAAGATCTTATTCGGGGCTTGTTTCATTGTTTTCAAATATCTGCCCTTGAAATTCAACTTCCACCACTGTCTCTCATATCCAAAGCTATGTGCTTGCAGAGGATTTCTGCTGAGAAATTTCACAGAAAGCTCTTATACTGCAGGTGAATGATGCCAGCAAGTCTTGACTGAATAGCTTAGGGAACAGGTCTCAGCCAAATGACAGACATGACAAGGGAAAAGGGTATGTTCAAGGACAGGACATGGCAGAGATCATCTGCCAGGCCCTGGAATATTTCATATCCCACTGAATGTACATCCATGTGTAGATTGGCAAGCATTTCCATCCACAAATTCTGAGCAGTGAAGCCTTCAGAGAGAATATTGTGGCATACCAGGCCAAGAATATTCATCCTATTTAAATCTTGCCATACAAGGTCCTCTGTGCCACTGAGGTCTCCATGGCAAAGCCCAGCATTGTGACTCAGGTCTCCTACTGCACACTTGTATCCTAGAGCCTAAAGTCCAGCTCACAATGGTGCTCAGCCAATCACAGCCCAGTGTGGTTGCCTGGCAACCACAAGCTTATGGATTTCTGTGAACTGTTTCAGCCCAAATCTGCAGCTTTCCACCTCATACAACCACAGCCATTCCAATCATGCAGTATTTGATTAGCCTCTCTATGTTGCCTCAGAATTTTTTTACAGTTGTAGTGATCAACAAAATTTGAAATATTTTGAGAAGTGGAGGGAAGTAATTGGAAAACCTTTTGGTATGTCTGAGGTCTATGGGTTCCAAACTTGACTACCCCAGTCTTTTAAATTTTCACACCTAGAGCCTAAAATCCACCTCACAGTGATGTTCAGCCAATCTCAGCCCAGGGTGGTTGCCTGGCAACCACAAGCCTGTGGATTTCTGTGAACAGTTTCAGCCCAACTCTGCAGCTCTCCACCTCATACAACCACAGCCATTCCAATCATGCAGTATTTGAATCACCTCTCTAAGTTGCCCCCAAATTGTTTGAAGTTGTGGTGATCAAGCAAATTTGACATATTTTGACAAGTGGAGGGAAGTATTTCGCTCTGTCTTTAGCTCTGTTTGTGGTACATGGGGTCCAATCTTGACTACCCCAGTCTATTCAATTTTCAAACTTAGAAAGCCAAATGTTTCAGGGGAGGAAAGAAAATGCCACAATGATTTGGGTTCTGCTGAGTTTCTGGTGGCTTGGGAAGCAAACCTGCAAACCATACATGCAATCTCTGTGGGATTACTGCCACCATGGTAGTATCAGTTAGCACTAAAAGCCAGCAACCAGAAGATGAGTCCCAAAATGAAATTGAATAGTTGCAGTGCATGAATATTTGGAGTGCCTGCTTCAACTATCCAGCTTTCTTGGGGTTCACATGTCTGCAATCGCTATTTCAAGGAGGTCTGCAGCCATTCCAGCATAACCCTGAACACTAAACATGAGGTACTAGCTCAATACCTAAACCAACGTAATACTAGATAGCTTATCACCAGCAGGACTTCCCAGAATTGAAATGTAACATGGTGAAAGGGAAACCCTTAGAAACGGGATGCAAATGCCCCTTTCCCTAAAAATCCCAGGTATTTTCTCATGGCATTGAATATTTAGACTCCACAACTCATGTAGTGAACCCAGGGACCTGGACCAAGTGTGTCTAGTTTTCTGTTGTCCTCTTTTTGGAAACAGCATCTTATATAGTTGTTGAAAGAGGCCTTGAGATAAATTCGTAGCCCAAGATGGACTGGAACTCCCAAGCATCCATCCACCTCAGCCCCCAGATGGCTGGGATTATAGGCATGAGCGACCAAGCCAAGCATGTACACTGAGATTCTTACATAATTTGTGAAATCCCACTACTGGTCTATAGGTAGCTTCTGTGCTTCAGGCTTTAGGAATATGCCTCTCTTTGTGTTGGCTCCCCTTGTTCAGGTGTCCATTTCTATTGTGATAAGCTCCAAGGCCCCAGGCAAGGGGAGGCTGCCCTTCCTCTGGTGTGTCCTTGGAAGATTACGGCCCAGGTGAACAGGGTTCAAATATATTGGATCCTGTGCATTTGAAAAGGAAATGAGTAAAGATTCATGAGTTAATGTGGACATGCCAGGGAATTGAGGGGCCATGATAGAGACAAAACTTCAGGCCATGGGCTGAAGGCTGAGGCTTCTGTACCTCTAGCTTCTTGTATAGTGTTTACATGGGCCTGCTGAGCAATTGTGTGCTCTCAAATGTTTTTCCATGGGTTTTGTTTTAATTTATTTTGTTTTTTCCTTTGTTTTTTTACATGGAAGGAGCAGTACCATGGTTTGAAGAAGCTGGAGTGTCTTACCTAAGAGAAATTTGAAAAAAGGGACAATTCAGCAGCCAAGAATTTCTCAAATGCCCTTGGCGTTTTAAAAAAAAAGTGACATAAAGTTGAGCGTGTCATGTCCATGTCTCTTTACAAAAGATTTTACCTCCTATTTGATAGGAATTACTGTTTCTTTGAAAGTTCAACCTGCACTGAAATAAAGATAATCCCTCCTTTCCTCATTCTGCTTGAAACCACATCCTGTGTTAGTTATATTTTCTTAGGCAGCAACACTTGGAGATGACTACAGCAAGAGTTTCCCATTGGTGAAATTTCCATGGAGACACATGAAGTAATACTGCACAAATTCAAGTGAAGTGCACTGTACCTTGACAATGGCAAGTCTGGGCAAACCTCTAGTAACTGAAAATCTTAGAAAGTCTGAAACTGAGTGAATGAAAATGGGCCTCTCCACATTTGGACAGGGCCTCTTCTGAAGCACACATTTGTGGAAAAAGTAATTATGAGAGACGAATGCACTCCCAAAACGGAATGGAAATTATCTTGTTTAGGCCTGGAACGCTATGGCCTGGAGCCCTGTGGTTCTAACTGGATGAGCAAAGTGTGAGCAGAGATCAAAAGAAAACACACACCATTTAGGGAACTCGATACTTAACCAGGTGTGCAGAGTAGTGGCAAACTGTACTTGTGTCAATTTGCTCAAATCCTGTCTTCACAAGAAAGTGAATTCCAGCACGACCAGTGACTAGAGGAGGACACATTTCAAAGGACTTGTAAAAAGTCCAACACTGAATTTAGCCCAACACTGAATTTAGATGAAAAGTGGCAGAGTCTGTTAGTCTTTCAAGTTTTAATAGGAGAAACTTATAACATGTAATAGCTGTTACATGAATACCTTTAGAGCTTTTGGAGAGGTCTGAATCACTATGAGTGAGGGCTTCCCTGACTCACAAAGTTAAAAAGAGTAAAACAAACAATTTGAAAAATAAATCAACCAATAAAATACAAACACTAATTCCAAAGGGTTTCACTGATTTTAAAACCACTTATGGAATGCACATCTATTGAACAGGCTTACTCTGCATTCTGCTTTACTCTGGCCCGGTACATGAGCAAGTGTGAAAGCAAAATTCAAAATGTTATGTGAAGGGACCATTTCATTGGTGAAACCATGACCCAATAGACATTTTCTCTTTTGAAACTTCGTACATTGTCCATATATGTTCTCAAAGGGAAGGAATACACAGGATTTAGGCTGATTTTTTTCAGTATTTTGTGTTCCACCAGATTTATTTGAAGATCTCCTGTCCTGCATCCACTGCCCAATGCAGAAGGCCACACATAGGACAACCAACATGAGAACTTCACTTCTACAGCCTGAATAAATCATCATGAGAATATACTTTTCCTTTCACCATCAAAGATTTTTACATCAGATTAACCAGCTCTCTTGCTTTCCCATGTTTTTCCCTGGTTTTTGTACCTTGAAATGGGTGTGCACTCTTCTCAGACTTGATCTCCATCTTCCCCAATATTTCCAAACATATTCATCTGGGAAACATGTAAAGATCTTATTCGGGGCTTGTTTCATTGTTTTCAAATATCTGCCCTTGAAATTCAACTTCCACCACTGTCTCTCATATCCAAAGCTATGTGCTTGCAGAGGATTTCTGCTGAGAAATTTCACAGAAAGCTCTTATACTGCAGGTGAATGATGCCAGCAAGTCTTGACTGAATAGCTTAGGGAACAGGTCTCAGCCAAATGACAGACATGACAAGGGAAAAGGGTATGTTCAAGGACAGGACATGGCAGAGATCATCTGCCAGGCCCTGGAATATTTCATATCCCACTGAATGTACATCCATGTGTAGATTGGCAAGCATTTCCATCCACAAATTCTGAGCAGTGAAGCCTTCAGAGAGAATATTGTGGCATACCAGGCCAAGAATATTCATCCTATTTAAATCTTGCCATACAAGGTCCTCTGTGCCACTGAGGTCTCCATGGCAAAGCCCAGCATTGTGACTCAGGTCTCCTACTGCACACTTGTATCCTAGAGCCTAAAGTCCAGCTCACAATGGTGCTCAGCCAATCACAGCCCAGTGTGGTTGCCTGGCAACCACAAGCTTATGGATTTCTGTGAACTGTTTCAGCCCAAATCTGCAGCTTTCCACCTCATACAACCACAGCCATTCCAATCATGCAGTATTTGATTAGCCTCTCTATGTTGCCTCAGAATTTTTTTACAGTTGTAGTGATCAACAAAATTTGAAATATTTTGAGAACTGGAGGGAAGTAATTGGAAAACCTTTTGGTATGTCTGAGGTCTATGGGTTCCAAACTTGACTACCCCAGTCTTTTAAATTTTCACACCTAGAGCCTAAAATCCACCTCACAGTGATGTTCAGCCAATCTCAGCCCAGGGTGGTTGCCTGGCAACCACAAGCCTGTGGATTTCTGTGAACAGTTTCAGCCCAACTCTGCAGCTCTCCACCTCATACAACCACAGCCATTCCAATCATGCAGTATTTGAATCACCTCTCTAAGTTGCCCCCAAATTGTTTGAAGTTGTGGTGATCAAGCAAATTTGACATATTTTGACAAGTGGAGGGAAGTATTTCGCTCTGTCTTTAGCTCTGTTTGTGGTACATGGTGTCCAATCTTGACTGCCCCAGTCTATTCAATTTTCAAACTTAGAAAGCCAAATGTTTCAGGGGAGGAAAGAAAATGCCACAATGATTTGGGTTCTGCTGAGTTTCTGGTGGCTTGGGAAGCAAACCTGCAAACCATACATGCAATCTCTGTGGGATTACTGCCACCATGGTAGTATCAGTTAGCACTAAAAGCCAGCAACCAGAAGATGAGTCCCAAAATGAAATTGAATAGTTGCAGTGCATGAATATTTGGAGTGCCTGCTTCAACTATCCAGCTTTCTTGGGGTTCACATGTCTGCAATCGCTATTTCAAGGAGGTCTGCAGCCATTCCAGCATAACCCTGAACACTAAACATGAGGTACTAGCTCAATACCTAAACCAACATAATACTAGATAGCTTATCACCAGCAGGACTTCCCAGAATTGAAATGTAACATGGTGAAAGGGAAACCCTTAGAAACGGGATGCAAATGCCCCTTTCCCTAAAAATCCCAGGTATTTTCTCATGGCATTGAATATTTAGACTCCACAACTCATGTAGTGAACCCAGGGACCTGGACCAAGTGTGTCTAGTTTTCTGTTGTCCTCTTTTTGGAAACAGCATCTTATATAGTTGTTGAAAGAGGCCTTGAGATAAATTCGTAGCCCAAGATGGACTGGAACTCCCAAGGATCCATCCACCTCAGCCCCCAGATGGCTGGGATTATAGGCATGAGCGACCAAGCCAAGCATGTACACTGAGATTCTTACATAATTTGTGAAATCCCACTACTGGTCTATAGGTAGCTTCTGTGCTTCAGGCTTTAGGAATATGCCTCTCTTTGTGTTGGCTCCCCTTGTTCAGGTGTCCATTTCTATTGTGATAAGCTCCAAGGCCCCAGGCAAGGGGAGGCTGCCCTTCCTCTGGTGTGTCCTTGGAAGATTACGGCCCAGGTGAACAGGGTTCAAATATATTGGATCCTGTGCATTTGAAAAGGAAATGAGTAAAGATTCATGAGTTAATGTGGACATGCCAGGGAATTGAGGGGCCATGATAGAGACAAAACTTCAGGCCATGGGCTGAAGGCTGAGGCTTCTGTACCTCTAGCTTCTTGTATAGTGTTTACATGGGCCTGCTGAGCAATTGTGTGCTCTCAAATGTTTTTCCATGGGTTTTGTTTTAATTTATTTTGTTTTTTCCTTTGTTTTTTTACATGGAAGGAGCAGTACCATGGTTTGAAGAAGCTGGAGTGTCTTACCTAAGAGAAATTTGAAAAAAGGGACAATTCAGCAGCCAAGAATTTCTCAAATGCCCTTGGCGTTTTAAAAAAAAAGTGACATAAAGTTGAGCGTGTCATGTCCATGTCTCTTTACAAAAGATTTTACCTCCTATTTGATAGGAATTACTGTTTCTTTGAAAGTTCAACCTGCACTGAAATAAAGATAATCCCTCCTTTCCTCATTCTGCTTGAAACCACATCCTGTGTTAGTTATATTTTCTTACGCAGCAACACTTGGAGATGACTACAGCAAGAGTTTCCCATTGGTGAAATTTCCATGGAGACACATGAAGTAATACTGCACAAATTCAAGTGAAGTGCACTGTACCTTGACAATGGCAAGTCTGGGCAAACCTCTAGTAACTGAAAATCTTAGAAAGTCTGAAACTGAGTGAATGAAAATGGGCCTCTCCACATTTGGACAGGGCCTCTTCTGAAGCACACATTTGTGGAAAAAGTAATTATGAGAGACGAATGCACTCCCAAAACGGAATGGAAATTATCTTGTTTAGGCCTGGAACGCTATGGCCTGGAGCCCTGTGGTTCTAACTGGATGAGCAAAGTGTGAGCAGAGATCAAAAGAAAACACACACCATTTAGGGAACTCGATACTTAACCAGGTGTGCAGAGTAGTGGCAAACTGTACTTGTGTCAATTTGCTCAAATCCTGTCTTCACAAGAAAGTGAATTCCAGCACGACCAGTGACTAGAGGAGGACACATTTCAAAGGACTTGTAAAAAGTCCAACACTGAATTTAGCCCAACACTGAATTTAGATGAAAAGTGGCAGAGTCTGTTAGTCTTTCAAGTTTTAATAGGAGAAACTTATAACATGTAATAGCTGTTACATGAATACCTTTAGAGCTTTTGGAGAGGTCTGAATCACTATGAGTGAGGGCTTCCCTGACTCACAAAGTTAAAAAGAGTAAAACAAACAATTTGAAAAATAAATCAACCAATAAAATACAAACACTAATTCCAAAGGGTTTCACTGATTTTAAAACCACTTATGGAATGCACATCTATTGAACAGGCTTACTCTGCATTCTGCTTTACTCTGGCCCGGTACATGAGCAAGTGTGAAAGCAAAATTCAAAATGTTATGTGAAGGGACCATTTCATTGGTGAAACCATGACCCAATAGACATTTTCTCTTTTGAAACTTCATACATTGTCCATATATGTTCTCAAAGGGAAGGAATACACAGGATTTAGGCTGATTTTTTTCAGTATTTTGTGTTCCACCAGATTTATTTGAAGATCTCCTGTCCTGCATCCACTGCCCAATGCAGAAGGCCACACATAGGACAACCAACATGAGAACTTCACTTCTACAGCCTGAATAAATCATCATGAGAATATACTTTTCCTTTCACCATCAAAGATTTTTACATCAGATTAACCAGCTCTCTTGCTTTCCCATGTTTTTCCCTGGTTTTTGTACCTTGAAATGGGTGTGCACTCTTCTCAGACTTGATCTCCATCTTCCCCAATATTTCCAAACATATTCATCTGGGAAACATGTAAAGATCTTATTCGGGGCTTGTTTCATTGTTTTCAAATATCTGCCCTTGAAATTCAACTTCCACCACTGTCTCTCATATCCAAAGCTATGTGCTTGCAGAGGATTTCTGCTGAGAAATTTCACAGAAAGCTCTTATACTGCAGGTGAATGATGCCAGCAAGTCTTGACTGAATAGCTTAGGGAACAGGTCTCAGCCAAATGACAGACATGACAAGGGAAAAGGGTATGTTCAAGGACAGGACATGGCAGAGATCATCTGCCAGGCCCTGGAATATTTCATATCCCACTGAATGTACATCCATGTGTAGATTGGCAAGCATTTCCATCCACAAATTCTGAGCAGTGAAGCCTTCAGAGAGAATATTGTGGCATACCAGGCCAAGAATATTCATCCTATTTAAATCTTGCCATACAAGGTCCTCTGTGCCACTGAGGTCTCCATGGCAAAGCCCAGCATTGTGACTCAGGTCTCCTACTGCACACTTGTATCCTAGAGCCTAAAGTCCAGCTCACAATGGTGCTCAGCCAATCACAGCCCAGTGTGGTTGCCTGGCAACCACAAGCTTGTGGATTTCTGTGAACTGTTTCAGCCCAAATCTGCAGCTTTCCACCTCATACAACCACAGCCATTCCAATCATGCAGTATTTGATTAGCCTCTCTATGTTGCCTCAGAATTTTTTTACAGTTGTAGTGATCAACAAAATTTGAAATATTTTGAGAAGTGGAGGTGTTAGGGCCAACGCCGCAGGGAAAGAGACCCCAAGGACTCAACTCTTGGTGAGGAAAAGAAAGTTTATTTCCATGCGCATGGGGTCCCTCAGGCAAACGTGTGCGGAGGGGCCCCGAGGGGAATTTGTGCAGGGTTTTTAAAGGTACACGCAGGAGGCAAGCAAGTTTACAGAAGCGAATCGCATTGGTTAATTTTGAGCAGCGCAGGACCTGGCTAATGCTGATTTGAGGGTCTGGGGCTGAGTAACCATGGAGACCGAGGGTCTTGGGTTGACCTTAGAGTGCCAGGTGCTCCCTGGTCCTGTTTATACAGTACATTCTTTTGCCTATCTCTATCTTTACAAAGAACAGAACATCAAGTGGCTAATGACTAGCAGAGACATTCCCTTTGGCCCCGCTCTGACTATCTCCTGGGAAAAGGTTTAGGGAGTGAAGCACTCTTTACTGCTCTGTTTTGATAGCTCTGGGAAGTTAGGGAGTCAACTCTTCTATTCCCCGCTCTGGGGAGTTAGGGAGTTAACCCTTTCATTCCCCGCTCTGGGGAGTTAGGGAGTTAACCCTTTCATTCCCCGCTCTGGGGAGTTAGGGAGTTAACCCTTTCATTCCCCGCTCTGGGGAGTTAGGGAGTTAACTCTTTCATTCCCCGCTCTGGGGAGGGGGTTGTAGCAGGGGGGTCGACTCTCACACTCCCCCCTTTTATTTTTTTCAAAGACTTTTAATCCTAAAGGTCCTGTATAGGTAAGGGGTCATATTGTTGGCGTAGCACCATAACTTTTACCTGAGAGATCTGAGCCCTCACAAATTGGGTTACTCGGTTAATGAGGCAAGGGGCTATAGCCATGACTATAATGAATCCGGCCAGGGGTCCCAGTAAAGGGAGAACATAGGGCAGGAATGATTCCCAGAAGGAAAACATTTTGGCTTTACTTGAAGGGGGCTCTTGAGATTTAATTTTTTTTTTTTTTTTAGTTTTTTTTTATTGCATCTGTTTATAACCTTGTATGTGTCTTTAAAATCACAAGCTTTTAAGAACTTTGACATAGTTTATCAACTTGTTTATAACATAAGGCCCAGTAGGAGGATTAACAAAGGTCTTGTAGCTGTCATTAAAGCTGTTAACCAAAAGGAGAAAGAAAACCAACATTTAAATTTACTCTGTTTTACCATATAAGTAACAATTTTTAAGTTAGACAGAGGCCTCTTTGGGGTCTCTATAAAGGAGGAGAACACAAAATTATCAGTTATATTAGACAATCTTAAGCTTTAAAGTGTCCTTGGAAGAAATGACAGTTTACTTATTTGTAGGCTGACGGTCTTTTGAAGTTGGGACTTGTCTGCATTGGGAACGTTGAATCTAGGCAGGCTTTTAGCTGTTTTGACAATCTATTGCGGCTTAAGAGATTTACGGTGAGGTCGCTCTCAAGAGATTTATGGTGAGGTCGCTTGTCCAGGTGTCTAGGCTCTTTAGCTGTAGTGGGCAGCAGCGAAGTAACCAGTGGATGGAAGTCACAGCTAGCTGAATAGTCTGGGGAGACTTAATAAGATCTTGATTAGTTAAATTAGCTAATTTTTAGAAACCTCACATAAAACCTCAAAAGAGGAAATATCTGTAACATAGGGGGTGTATCACGCATGTAAAGGGGCAGAAGGAAAAGAGACTCACCCAGTTTTTGCCAGTTTTTAAGGCCATTAGTAATTATAGTCTTTAAAATCTAACTTATCTTTTTACCTTTTTTTTTGAACTCTGAGGCTGGTAAGCCCAATCGAGTTTTTTTTTTTTTTTTTTTAATTGATCTGTAAAGCTTAGGTTAATTTGAGTTACTAGGCTATAAAAGCCAGGCCATTGTTGGACCCCACGGATAAAAAGGGAGACCAAATCAGAGAAACTGCTATCAGAGCTGACTCAGACTAAGTAGAAAACACTTATATTTTTGAAGTTTAGGCTTTTTATTTTTGTAAAATCTATTTTTTAGTGTTTTTAGGCATAGTCCCACGATAACCAGTGGTTTTTATTTGTTGCAGTACTTTTAGATTTACCAATTGGCACTGAGGGCATCTGAAGCTCACAGACTGGGCTAGCTTGATATTAGCCTCCGGGAATCTCTCGGAAGTTGAGCTGCCAGATGCTGGTCTTTTTAAGTGTAAATGGGCTCTGACAAAGAAAATAGGTGGGATCAGCAGTAATGTCAAGCTTATCTCAATCCCCACTGATTTTGGGGCTCTCTGGCTATCTTTTGGAAGGTGGCATTTGTCAAATTATTTTCTCCTATAACAAGATCATTTTCTGCCCAATGGCTTATACAGCAGATAGTAGCCACTCTCTTTGGCATCTAGATGGCAGCCAACAAGTCCAAATTCGGGGAGCAATTTTAATCTTTTGACTCCAGAAGACAATAAACCCCATTTTTGATAAAGACAACTTGAGGCCTCAGTGTGGGCAATGGGTTTAGCCCACTATGTTGATGTCTCTGGCTCTAAGATTTGTTCCCATAGAACCTGAGATTTTGTGTAACGGCAGCTCCCAAGACCCGCTTACCTTGATAGACGTAGCTGCTTCCATCAGAGAAGTAGGATGGAACTCTAGATAATGGCTTATCCACTAGATAAGGTCGAAGTCCCGTGAGGTGATCAATGACCTCAGTACAATTGTAGTGAGGCAACGAGGGGTCATCCTCAGGCAGCAAAGTAGCCAGAGTTTGAAGCCGCTGTTTCCAGAAATAGTGCCTGATAATGTATGGCTCAGGAATTAGACATTCATTAGTCTGGTGGGACCTTGATGAGAGTCTCCAGTGAATAGGAGGAAACAATTAAGAGTTTGTGTCCAAAAGTCAATTTTTAAGCCTCCTTTATGAGGGGGCCATTGAAGAAATCACCGCAGACAGGGTGGCCATCTGGTTGCCACAGAACCAAGTCTCTTGGAAAGGTAGACAACAGGCCTCTGCCAGGGTCCCAAACTCTGGATCAGTCCTGTGGCTCTTAGAAATTTTGTACTTGTCTTTTAGTCACAGGGACTGGAATCCGTTAGATGGCTCACAACAACCAGTGTAGTCTTTTTTTGTGTAGACTGGTTCTGATAAGGTCGGGGGGACTCGCATCAGAGCAGTTACTTTTTCGGCTGGCCTCTCTCATGTGATTGTTACTCTTTCAGCGGCCTGATCTGCCAAATTGTTTCCTCAGGTGAATAGCAGTAATCTGCGGACAGCCAGACTGCTGTCAGCAAATTTAGGATTTGTGGAGTCCTCTTTTTTTTTTTTTTTTTTTTTTTTTAATCTTAGCTCTGGCCAAGGTTAAGAGACCTCGCTCTTAATAGATGGCTCTATGTATATGTATAGTAGCAAAAGCATATTTACTATCAGTATAGATGTTTACCCTCTTTTTTGTGGCTAGTTTTAGTACATCAGTCAAAGCAATGAGCTCCGCCTTTTGGGCAGAGGTGCCAGGCTCTAACCCTTTAACCCAGAGTACCTCCTTTTTGGTGGTCACTGCTGTCCCGGCCACTCATCTGTCTCTGCCGTTTTGGATGAAGCTGCTTCCATCGAACAGTTGTCGGCATTTTTTAAAAGCTGGTCAGTAAGATCAGCCTGTAGGTTCCGCTGTAGTTTGAGGATGTCAGCACACTCATGGAGAGGTGTCCTTTTTTCCTCCAGGTCATCATCAGGCATAAGGGTGGCTGGGTTTAAAGCTGAAGAAGTCTTGAATATCACTGACTCTGGGTCTAGAAGCAGGGCTTGACAGTAGAATTTTGGCATTGGAGAGACTTTTTTTAGGAGGGGTTTTGATAAGAGTCTCTAAACTGTGAGAGGTTACCACAGAAATCACTTGCCTAAAGCGAGTTTTTTTGTCTTCTTAAGTAGCATTGTCACAGTAGCTAGTATTTTTAGGCAGGGGGCCATACTCCTGTTACTGGATTAAGTCTTTTGGAGAGGTAGGCTATGGGCCTCTTTTAAGGGCCAATGTCCTGAGTTAGGACTCCTTTGGCAATGTCCCTGAGTTTATCTATGAACAAGGTGAAAGGCTTGGTAACGTCAGGGAGTCCCAGGGCTGGGGCCTCTGTCAAGGCCTGCTTGAGCTGTTGGAAGGCCTGTTTACATTTATCAGTCCAGTTCAGCGAATTTTGAGTTTCTCCCTTATGGGAGTCATATAGAGGCAAGCTTTTCAGTAAAATTTAGCCTACAGTATCCAATTGTCCCTAGAAACTCTCGTCTGTTTTTTTAAAGTTTTTTTTTTTTTTTTATAACACCTTGGCTATCTTTTTGTAAATTTTTTTAGTTTTTAAAGACCTTTTTGTGCTATCTCTATTAACTGGTTGAGGGGCATTTTTTTAAACCTCTCAAACCTTTGTAATTTTTGTCTAACATGTGGGGCCGACTGAGTTACAAAGAGAACAACTGGCGATACTGGGAAACCTCCTTACCTCTGGATGTCCAGTCAGGGTAGCACAAAAGGAGAACATGGTTTTGGCATTCCGGATCAGAGAGCCGGCTTTATCTGGATGGCACACTGTTTTTTTGTCCAAGGGTGTCACGTGACAGGCCATCATTTTACCAAAATTATATTTTTAACAAAAAGGGCTTTTTTATAGGTAACAAAATTGTGCTGCATAATCTCCCAGATGTTTACAGTACATGTAAGAACTTGTATCTTATTTGTAGTATCACCTATAATCTCATTTTAATGGAAACATTTTGCAGCAAAGTACAATCTTATGTATACTTTTATCAAAACTGATCTAATACTGTCAAATTCTGAACACATTTACTTTTTGTCAAACCTGTTATTTGTAGTACTATAAATCAAGACAAGTACAAGACAAATAAAATTTACATCCTCTTGAGTCTTCTACAACTTACAATAATATCTCTCAAACTAAGCTTTAATCTTTTTTTACATTCTGGCATAGCCAGATACCTTTACTTGAAGACCACTCTCTTTGTCCCTCTTTTTATTATTACCAGTCAATTACCTTTTTTCTCGTTTCTCAGACAACATTAAAACTCACAACAGAACCCTTGAAGTCACCTTCTAGTAGTCTAAATCATATTTAATTATTTTATGTCTTTTTACCACATAAAAATGTTGTATTTTAAAAACAAAACTGTAACCTTTTAACTGGCTCAAATATATTACCATCTGGTTTTTACTTGGTAAAGTTGATATGATTTTTAATAACCATAGATATACATATATATGTGCACATGTTTACATTTTTACCAGAGAGGAAAAAATACTCCTTTTAAAAGGTATGCTGAGGTTGCAAGCAATCAATTGAAGTCTTACATATTAAACAAGGCGCCACAACATTAAAGACACAAACAAAGGGAGCTTTTTGTACAGTTTGGTCAGCTAAAGGAAATAATTTTTTTGTCATGAACCTTGAATCTAATAAGCCATATGGATCCTACAACAGAAATGGGCAAGAAGCCCCTAAGTTAGTAACAAGTTTAAACAGGCAACCAAGGAGAGGGCGGAGGAAGGAAGGGTTTTACTCATGGTGGGGGCTCCTCCCTGAGGTCTTGTCATACCAAGATGTAGGCGATCCGGTCGGGGTGGCCCTCTCGTCCAGGGCAGAAGATGATGTTTTTAACTGCTAAGATGAGGGGAAGGTGGAAAGTCCCCTCCGGTGGCCAACCCACGGAGAATGTGGGCCACTCAGACGAGCAGAAAGTCTGCCATTTACTTTTTTAACCTGTAAGGAGAGATTGTGAGCCCTCTCTCAAACCTCTGACCAATGGTCGAGGGTGAGGGACAATGGGGACGATGTCGTTTGTCCCATGGTGTTCTGAAGACAAAGAGTGGTTAGCGTACGCGCGACACAACAAATAACCGATCACAACAGTCACAACACACAGGACAAACAGGCCGGCCACCTCACTCTCACGCATGAGTTTCACATCAAATGAGTCACCTTAGGGGGTGCCTCCAGATTGGCCCGGACGGACCACAGATTGGGAATGAAATTCCCCAGATTGGCCCAGAAGGACCACAGATTGGGAATGAAATTCCCCAGACCGACAGGAAAACCCTATCACAGACGGTGAGTCACGGAAAACCGTGTGGGGCGTCCCCCGGTCACCAGAGAACAGAGAACAGATAACAAAAACAGGTAACAAAAATTGCCCGGTTGGCTCGGGGCGTAAAATACCGGTAGATTGATCCTCAGAGTAAAAATAAGAAGCGACCGGTCGTACTCACCCACCGCAGAGCCGTTGAGGTCACCTCCCGTGAGACGTGCTATCTCGGTGGGACCTCCAAGATGTTAGGGCCAATGCCGCAGGGAAAGAGACCCCAAGGACTCAACTCTTGGTGAGGAAAAGAAAGTTTATTTCCATGCGCATGGGGTCCCTCAGGCAAACGTGTGCGGAGGGGCCCCGAGGGGAATTTGTGCAGGGTTTTTAAAGGTACACGCAGGAGGCAAGCAAGTTTACAGAAGCAAATCGCATTGGTTAATTTTGAGCAGCGCAGGACCTGGCTAATGCTGATTTGAGGGTCTGGGGCTGAGTAACCATGGAGACCGAGGGTCTTGGGTTGACCTTAGAGTGCCAGGTGCTCCCTGGTCCTGTTTATACAGTACATTCTTTTGCCTATCTCTATCTTTACAAAGAACAGAACATCAAGTGGCTAATGACTAGCAGAGACATTCCCTTTGGCCCCGCTCTGACTATCTCCTGGGAAAAGGTTTAGGGAGTGAAGCACTCTTTACTGCTCTGTTTTGATAGCTCTGGGAAGTTAGGGAGTCAACTCTTCTATTCCCCGCTCTGGGGAGTTAGGGAGTTAACCCTTTCATTCCCCGCTCTGGGGAGTTAGGGAGTTAACCCTTTCATTCCCCGCTCTGGGGAGTTAGGGAGTTAACTCTTTCATTCCCCGCTCTGGGGAGGGGGTTGTAGCAGGGGGGTCGACTCTCACACTCCCCCCTTTTATTTTTTTCAAAGACTTTTAATCCTAAAGGTCCTGTATAGGTAAGGGGTCATATTGTTGGCGTAGCACCATAACTTTTACCTGAGAGATCTGAGCCCTCACAAATTGGGTTACTCGGTTAATGAGGCAAGGGGCTATAGCCATGACTATAATGAATCCGGCCAGGGGTCCCAGTAAAGGGAGAACATAGGGCAGGAATGATTCCCAGAAGGAAAACATTTTGGCTTTACTTGAAGGGGGCTCTTGAGATTTAATTTTTTTTTTTTTTTTTTAGTTTTTTTTTATTGCATCTGTTTATAACCTTGTATGTGTCTTTAAAATCACAAGCTTTTAAGAACTTTGACATAGTTTATCAACTTGTTTATAACATAAGGCCCAGTACGAGGATTAACAAAGGTCTTGTAGCTGTCATTAAAGCTGTTAACCAAAAGGAGAAAGAAAACCAACATTTAAATTTACTCTGTTTTACCATATAAGTAACAATTTTTAAGTTAGACAGAGGCCTCTTTGGGGTCTCTATAAAGGAGGAGAACACAAAATTATCAGTTATATTAGACAATCTTAAGCTTTAAAGTGTCCTTGGAAGAAATGACAGTTTACTTATTTGTAGGCTGACGGTCTTTTGAAGTTGGGACTTGTCTGCATTGGGAACGTTGAATCTAGGCAGGCTTTTAGCTGTTTTGACAATCTATTGCGGCTTAAGAGATTTACGGTGAGGTCGCTCTCAAGAGATTTATGGTGAGGTCGCTTGTCCAGGTGTCTAGGCTCTTTAGCTGTAGTGGGCAGCAGCGAAGTAACCAGTGGATGGAAGTCACAGCTAGCTGAAAAGTCTGGGGAGACTTAATAAGATCTTGATTAGTTAAATTAGCTAATTTTTAGAAACCTCACATAAAACCTCAAAAGAGGAAATATCTGTAACATAGGGGGTGTATCACGCATGTAAAGGGGCAGAAGGAAAAGAGACTCACCCAGTTTTTGCCAGTTTTTAAGGCCATTAGTAATTATAGTCTTTAAAATCTAACTTATCTTTTTACCTTTTTTTTTGAACTCTGAGGCTGGTAAGCCCAATCGAGTTTTTTTTTTTTTTTTTAATTGATCTGTAAAGCTTAGGTTAATTTGAGTTACTAGGCTATAAAAGCCAGGCCATTGTTGGACCCCACGGATAAAAAGGGAGACCAAATCAGAGAAACTGCTATCAGAGCTGACTCAGACTAAGTAGAAAACACTTATATTTTTGAAGTTTAGGCTTTTTATTTTTGTAAAATCTATTTTTTAGTGTTTTTAGGCATAGTCCCACGATAACCAGTGGTTTTTATTTGTTGCAGTACTTTTAGATTTACCAATTGGCACTGAGGGCATCTGAAGCTCACAGACTGGGCTAGCTTGATATTAGCCTCCGGGAATCTCTCGGAAGTTGAGCTGCCAGATGCTGGTCTTTTTAAGTGTAAATGGGCTCTGACAAAGAAAATAGGTGGGATCAGCAGTAATGTCAAGCTTATCTCAATCCCCACTGATTTTGGGGCTCTCTGGCTATCTTTTGGAAGGTGGCATTTGTCAAATTATTTTCTCCTATAACAAGATCATTTTCTGCCCAATGGCTTATACAGCAGATAGTAGCCACTCTCTTTGGCATCTAGATGGCAGCCAACAAGTCCAAATTCGGGGAGCAATTTTAATCTTTTGACTCCAGAAGACAATAAACCCCATTTTTGATAAAGACAACTTGAGGCCTCAGTGTGGGCAATGGGTTTAGCCCACTATGTTGATGTCTCTGGCTCTAAGATTTGTTCCCATAGAACCTGAGATTTTGTGTAACGGCAGCTCCCAAGACCCGCTTACCTTGATAGACGTAGCTGCTTCCATCAGAGAAGTAGGATGGAACTCTAGATAATGGCTTATCCACTAGATAAGGTCGAAGTCCCGTGAGGTGATCAATGACCTCAGTACAATTGTAGTGAGGCAACGAGGGGTCATCCTCAGGCAGCAAAGTAGCCAGAGTTTGAAGCCGCTGTTTCCAGAAATAGTGCCTGATAATGTATGGCTCAGGAATTAGACATTCATTAGTCTGGTGGGACCTTGATGAGAGTCTCCAGTGAATAGGAGGAAACAATTAAGAGTTTGTGTCCAAAAGTCAATTTTTAAGCCTCCTTTATGAGGGGGCCATTGAAGAAATCACCGCAGACAGGGTGGCCATCTGGTTGCCACAGAACCAAGTCTCTTGGAAAGGTAGACAACAGGCCTCTGCCAGGGTCCCAAACTCTGGATCAGTCCTGTGGCTCTTAGAAATTTTGTACTTGTCTTTTAGTCACAGGGACTGGAATCCGTTAGATGGCTCACAACAACCAGTGTAGTCTTTTTTTGTGTAGACTGGTTCTGATAAGGTCGGGGGGACTCGCATCAGAGCAGTTACTTTTTCGGCTGGCCTCTCCTCATGTGATTGTTACTCTTTCAGCGGCCTGATCTGCCAAATTGTTTCCTCAGGTGAATAGCAGTAATCTGCGGACAGCCAGACTGCTGTCAGCAAATTTAGGATTTGTGGAGTCCTCTTTTTTTTTTTTTTTTTTTTTTTTAATCTTAGCTCTGGCCAAGGTTAAGAGACCTCGCTCTTAATAGATGGCTCTATGTATATGTATAGTAGCAAAAGCATATTTACTATCAGTATAGATGTTTACCCTCTTTTTTGTGGCTAGTTTTAGTACATCAGTCAAAGCAATGAGCTCCGCCTTTTGGGCAGAGGTGCCAGGCTCTAACCCTTTAACCCAGAGTACCTCCTTTTTGGTGGTCACTGCTGTCCCGGCCACTCATCTGTCTCTGCCGTTTTGGATGAAGCTGCTTCCATCGAACAGTTGTCGGCATTTTTTAAAAGCTGGTCAGTAAGATCGGCCTGTAGGTTCCGCTGTAGTTTGAGGATGTCAGCACACTCATGGAGAGGTGTCCTTTTTTCCTCCAGGTCATCATCAGGCATAAGGGTGGCTGGGTTTAAAGCTGAAGAAGTCTTGAATATCACTGACTCTGGGTCTAGAAGCAGGGCTTGACAGTAGAATTTTGGCATTGGAGAGCCTTTTTTTAGGAGGGGTTTTGATAAGAGTCTCTAAACTGTGAGAGGTTACCACAGAAATCACTTGCCTATAGCGAGTTTTTTTGTCTTCTTAAGTAGCATTGTCACAGTAGCTAGTATTTTTAGGCAGGGGGCCATACTCCTGTTACTGGATTAAGTCTTTTGGAGAGGTAGGCTATGGGCCTCTTTTAAGGGCCAATGTCCTGAGTTAGGACTCCTTTGGCAATGTCCCTGAGTTTATCTATGAACAAGGTGAAAGGCTTGGTAACGTCAGGGAGTCCCAGGGCTGGGGCCTCTGTCAAGGCCCGCTTGAGCTGTTGGAAGGCCTGTTTACATTTATCAGTCCAGTTCAGCGAATTTTGAGTTTCTCCCTTATGGGAGTCATATAGAGGCAAGCTTTTCAGTAAAATTTAGCCTACAGTATCCAATTGTCCCTAGAAACTCTCGTCTGTTTTTTTAAAGTTTTTTTTTTTTTTTTATAACACCTTGGCTATCTTTTTGTAAATTTTTTTAGTTTTTAAAGACCTTTTTGTGCTATCTCTATTAACTGGTTGAGGGGCATTTTTTTAAACCTCTCAAACCTTTGTAATTTTTGTCTAACATGTGGGGCCGACTGAGTTACAAAGAGAACAACTGGAGATACTGGGAAACCTCCTTACCTCTGGATGTCCAGTCAGGGTAGCACAAAAGGAGAACATGGATTTGGCATTCCGGATCAGAGAGCCGGCTTTATCTGGATGGCACACTGTTTTTTTGTCCAAGGGTGTCACGTGACAAGCCATCATTTTACCAAAATTATATTTTTAACAAAAAGGGCTTTTTTATAGGTAACAAAATTGTGCTGCATAATCTCCCAGATGTTTACAGTACATGTAAGAACTTGTATCTTATTTGTAGTATCACCTATAATCTCATTTTAATGGAAACATTTTGCAGCAAAGTACAATCTTATGTATACTTTTATCAAAACTGATCTAATACTGTCAAATTCTGAACACATTTACTTTTTGTCAAACCTGTTATTTGTAGTACTATAAATCAAGACAAATACAAGACAAATAAAATTTACATCCTCTTGAGTCTTCTACAACTTACAATAATATCTCTCAAACTAAGCTTTAATCTTTTTTTACATTCTGGCATAGCCAGATACCTTTACTTGAAGACCACTCTCTTTGTCCCTCTTTTTATTATTACCAGTCAATTACCTTTTTTCTCGTTTCTCAGACAACATTAAAACTCACAACAGAACCCTTGAAGTCACCTTCTAGTAGTCTAAATCATATTTAATTATTTTATGTCTTTTTACCACATAAAAATGTTGTATTTTAAAAACAAAACTGTAACCTTTTAACTGGCTCAAATATATTACCATCTGGTTTTTACTTGGTAAAGTTGATATGATTTTTAATAACCATAGATATACATATATATGTGCACATGTTTACATTTTTACCAGAGAGGAAAAAATACTCCTTTTAAAAGGTATGCTGAGGTTGCAAGCAATCAATTGAAGTCTTACATATTAAACAAGGCGCCACAACATTAAAGACACAAACAAAGGGAGCTTTTTGTACAGTTTGGTCAGCTAAAGGAAATAATTTTTTTGTCATGAACCTTGAATCTAATAAGCCATATGGATCCTACAACAGAAATGGGCAAGAAGCCCCTAAGTTAGTAACAAGTTTAAACAGGCAACCAAGGAGAGGGCGGAGGAAGGAAGGGTTTTACTCATGGTGGGGGCTCCTCCCTGAGGTCTTGTCATACCAAGATGTAGGCGATCTGGTCGGGGTGGCCCTCTCGTCCAGGGCAGAAGATGATGTTTTTAACTGCTAAGATGAGGGGAAGGTGGAAAGTCCCCTCCGGTGGCCAACCCACGGAGAATGTGGGCCACTCAGACGAGCAGAAAGTCTGCCATTTACTTTTTTAACCTGTAAGGAGAGATTGTGAGCCCTCTCTCAAACCTCTGACCAATGGTCGAGGGTGAGGGACAATGGGGACGATGTCGTTTGTCCCATGGTGTTCTGAAGACAAAGAGTGGTTAGCGTACGCGCGACACAACAAATAACCGATCACAACAGTCACAACACACAGGACAAACAGGCCGGCCACCTCACTCTCACGCATGAGTTTCACATCAAATGAGTCACCTTAGGGGGTGCCTCCAGATTGGCCCGGACGGACCACAGATTGGGAATGAAATTCCCCAGATTGGCCCAGAAGGACCACAGATTGGGAATGAAATTCCCCAGACCGACAGGAAAACCCTATCACAGACGGTGAGTCACGGAAAACCGTGTGGGGCGTCCCCCGGTCACCAGAGAACAGAGAACAGATAACAAAAACAGGTAACAAAAATTGCCCGGTTGGCTCGGGGCGTAAAATACCGGTAGATTGATCCTCAGAGTAAAAATAAGAAGCGACCGGTCGTACTCACCCACCGCAGAGCCGTTGAGGTCACCTCCCGTGAGACGTGCTATCTCGGTGGGACCTCCAAGATGTTAGGGCCAACGCCGCAGGGAAAGAGACCCCAAGGACTCAACTCTTGGTGAGGAAAAGAAAGTTTATTTCCATGCGCATGGGGTCCCTCAGGCAAACGTGTGCGGAGGGGCCCCGAGGGGAATTTGTGCAGGGTTTTTAAAGGTACACGCAGGAGGCAAGCAAGTTTACAGAAGCAAATCGCATTGGTTAATTTTGAGCAGCGCAGGACCTGGCTAATGCTGATTTGAGGGTCTGGGGCTGAGTAACCATGGAGACCGAGGGTCTTGGGTTGACCTTAGAGTGCCAGGTGCTCCCTGGTCCTGTTTATACAGTACATTCTTTTGCCTATCTCTATCTTTACAAAGAACAGAACATCAAGTGGCTAATGACTAGCAGAGACATTCCCTTTGGCCCCGCTCTGACTATCTCCTGGGAAAAGGTTTAGGGAGTGAAGCACTCTTTACTGCTCTGTTTTGATAGCTCTGGGAAGTTAGGGAGTCAACTCTTCTATTCCCCGCTCTGGGGAGTTAGGGAGTTAACCCTTTCATTCCCCGCTCTGGGGAGTTAGGGAGTTAACCCTTTCATTCCCCGCTCTGGGGAGTTAGGGAGTTAACTCTTTCATTCCCCGCTCTGGGGAGGGGATTGTAGCAGGGGGGTCGACTCTCACAGAGGGAAGTAATTGGAAAACCTTTTGGTATGTCTGAGGTCTATGGGTTCCAAACTTGACTACCCCAGTCTTTTAAATTTTCACACCTAGAGCCTAAAATCCACCTCACAGTGATGTTCAGCCAATCTCAGCCCAGGGTGGTTGCCTGGCAACCACAAGCCTGTGGATTTCTGTGAACAGTTTCAGCCCAACTCTGCAGCTCTCCACCTCATACAACCACAGCCATTCCAATCATGCAGTATTTGAATCACCTCTCTAAGTTGCCCCCAAATTGTTTGAAGTTGTGGTGATCAAGCAAATTTGACATATTTTGACAAGTGGAGGGAAGTATTTCGCTCTGTCTTTAGCTCTGTTTGTGGTACATGGGGTCCAATCTTGACTACCCCAGTCTATTCAATTTTCAAACTTAGAAAGCCAAATGTTTCAGGGGAGGAAAGAAAATGCCACAATGATTTGGGTTCTGCTGAGTTTCTGGTGGCTTGGGAAGCAAACCTGCAAACCATACATGCAATCTCTGCGGGATTACTGCCACCATGGTAGTATCAGTTAGCACTAAAAGCCAGCAACCAGAAGATGAGTCCCAAAATGAAATTGAATAGTTGCAGTGCATGAATATTTGGAGTGCCTGCTTCAACTATCCAGCTTTCTTGGGGTTCACATGTCTGCAATCGCTATTTCAAGGAGGTCTGCAGCCATTCCAGCATAACCCTGAACACTAAACATGAGGTACTAGCTCAATACCTAAACCAACATAATACTAGATAGCTTATCACCAGCAGGACTTCCCAGAATTGAAATGTAACATGGTGAAAAGGAAACCCTTAGAAACGGGATGCAAATGCCCCTTTCCCTAAAAATCCCAGGTATTTTCTCATGGCATTGAATATTTAGACTCCACAACTCATATAGTGAACCCAGGGACCTGGACCAAGTGTGTCTAGTTTTCTGTTGTCCTCTTTTTGGAAACAGCATCTTATGTAGTTGTTGAAAGAGGCCTTGAGATAAATTCGTAGCCCAAGATGGACTGGAACTCCCAAGGATCCATCCACCTCAGCCCCCAGATGGCTGGGATTATAGGCATGAGCGACCAAGCCAAGCATGTGCACTGAGATTCTTACATAATTTGTGAAATCCCACTACTGGTCTATAGGTAGCTTCTGTGCTTCAGGCTTTAGGAATATGCCTCTCTTTGTGTTGGCTCCCCTTGTTCAGGTGTCCATTTCTATTGTGATAAGCTCCAAGGCCCCAGGCAAGGGGAGGCTGCCCTTCCTCTGGTGTGTCCTTGGAAGATTACGGCCCAGGTGAACAGGGTTCAAATATATTGGATCCTGTGCATTTGAAAAGGAAATGAGTAAAGATTCATGAGTTAATGTGGACATGCCAGGGAATTGAGGGGCCATGATAGAGACAAAACTTCAGGCCATGGGCTGAAGGCTGAGGCTTCTGTACCTCTAGCTTCTTGAATAGTGTTTACATGGGCCTGCTGAGCAATTGTGTGCTCTCAAATGTTTTTCCATGGGTTTTGTTTTAATTTATTTTGTTTTTTCCTTTGTTTTTTTTACATGGAAGGAGCAGTACCATGGTTTGAATAAGCTGGAGTGTCTTACCTAAGAGAAATTTGAAAAAAGGGACAATTCAGCAGCCAAGAATTTCTCAAATGCCCTTGGCGTTTTAAAAAAAAAGTGACATAAAGTTGAGCGTGTCATGTCCATGTCTCTTTACAAAAGATTTTACCTTCTATTTGATAGGAATTACTGTTTCTTTGAAAGGTCAACCTGCACTGAAATAAAGATAATCCCTCCTTTCCTCATTCTGCTTGAAACCACATCCTGTGTTAGTTATATTTTCTTACGCAGCAACACTTGGAGATGACTACAGCAAGAGTTTCCCATTGGTGAAATTTCCATGGAGACACATGAAGTAATACTGCACAAATTCAAGTGAAGTGCACTGTACTTTGACAATGGCAAGTCTGGGCAAAACTCTAGTAACTGAAAATCTTAGAAAGTCTGAAACTGAGTGAATGAAAATGGGCCTCTCCACATTTGGACAGGGCCTCTTCTGAAGCACACATTTGTGGTAAAAGTAATTATGAGAGACGAATGCACTCCCAAAATGGAATTTAAATTTTCTTGTTTAGGCCTGGAACGCTATGGCCTGGAGCCCTGTGGTTCTAACTGGATGAGCAAAGTGTGAGCAGAGATCAAAAGAAAACACACACCATTTAGGGAACTCGATACTTAACCAGGTGTGCAGAGTAGTGGCAAACTGTACTTGTGTCAATTTGCTCAAATCCTGTCTTCACAAGAAAGTGAATTCCAGCACGACCAGTGACTAGAGGAGGACACATTTCAAAGGACTTGTAAAAAGTCCAACACTGAATTTAGCCCAACACTGAATTTAGATGAAAAGTGGCAGAGTCTGTTAGTCTTTCAAGTTTTAATAGGAGAAACTTATAACATGTAATAGCTGTTACATGAATACCTTTAGAGCTTTTGGAGAGGTCTGAATCACTATGAGTGAGGGCTTCCCTGACTCACAAAGTTAAAAAGAGTAAAACAAACAATTTGAAAAATAAATCAACCAATATAATACAAACACTAATTCCAAAGGGTTTCACTGATTTTAAAACCACTTATGGAATGCACATCTATTGAACAGGCTTACTCTGCATTCTGCTTTACTCTGGCCCGGTACATGAGCAAGTGTGAAAGCAAAATTCAAAATGTTATGTGAAGGGACCATTTCATTGGTGAAACCATGACCCAATAGACATTTTCTCTTTTGAAACTTCGTACATTGTCCATATATGTTCTCAAAGGGAAGGAATACACAGGATTTAGGCTGATTTTTTTCAGTATTTTGTGTTCCACCAGATTTATTTGAAGATCTCCTGTCCTGCATCCACTGCCCAATGCAGAAGGCCACACATAGGACAACCAACATGAGAACTTCACTTCTACAGCCTGAATAAATCATCATGAGAATATACTTTTCCTTTCACCATCAAAGATTTTTACATCAGATTAACCAGCTCTCTTGCTTTCCCATGTTTTTCCCTGGTTTTTGTACCTTGAAATGGGTGTGCACTCTTCTCAGTCTTGATCTCCATCTTCCCAAATATTTCCAAACATATTCATCTGGGAAACATGTAAAGATCTTATTCGGGGCTTGTTTCATTGTTTTCAAATATCTGCCCTTGAAATTCAACTTCCACCACTGTCTCTCATATCCAAAGCTATGTGCTTGCAGAGGATTTCTGCTGAGAAATTTCACAGAAAGCTCTTATACTGCAGGTGAATGATGCCAGCAAGTCTTGACTGAATAGCTTAGGGAACAGGTCTCAGCCAAATGACAGACATGACAAGGGAAAAGGGTATGTTCAAGGACAGGACATGGCAGAGATCATCTGCCAGGCCCTGGAATATTTCATATCCCACTGAATGTACATCCATGTGTAGATTGGCAAGCATTTCCATCCACAAATTCTGAGCAGTGAAGCCTTCAGAGAGAATATTGTGGCATACCAGGCCAAGAATATTCATCCTATTTAAATCTTTCCGTACAAGGTCCTCTGTGCCACTGAGGTCTCCATGGCAACGCCCAGCATTGTGACTCAGGTCTCCTACTGCACACTTGTATCCTAGAGCCTAAATTCCAGCTCACAATGGTGCTCAGCCAATCACAGCCCAGTGTGGTTGCCTGGCAACCACAAGCTTGTGGATTTCTGTGAACTGTTTCAGCCCAAATCTGCAGCTTTCCACCTCATACAACCACAGCCATTCCAATCATGCAGTATTTGATTAGCCTCTCTATGTTGCCTCAGAATTTTTTTACAGTTGTAGTGATCAACAAAGTTTGACATATTTTGAGAAGTGGAGGGAAGTAATTGGAAAACCTTTTGGTATGTCTGAGGTCTATGGGTTCCAAACTTGACTACCCCAGTCTTTAAATTTTCACACCTAGAGCCTAAAATCCACCTCACAGTGATGTTCAGCCAATCTCAGCCCAGGGTGGTTGCCTGGCAACCACAAGCCTGTGGATTTCTGTGAGCAGTTTCAGCCCAACTCTGCAGCTCTCCACCTCATACAACCACAGCCATTCCAATCATGCAGTATTTGAATCACCTCTCTAAGTTGCCCCCAAATTGTTTGAAGTTGTGGTGATCAAGCAAATTTGACATATTTTGACAAGTGGAGGGAAGTAATTCGCTCTGTCTTTAGCTCTGTTTGTGGTACATGGGGTCCAATCTTGACTACCCCAGTCTATTCAATTTTCAAACTTAGAAAGCCAAATGTTTCAGGGGAGGAAAGAAAATGCCACAATGATTTGGGTTCTGCTGAGTTTCTGGTGGCTTGGGAAGCAAACCTGCAAACCATACATGCAATCTCTGTGGGATTACTGCCACCATGGTAGTATCAGTTAGCACTAAAAGCCAGCAAACAGAAGATGAGTCCCAAAATGAAATTGAATAGTTGCAGTGCATGAATATTTGGAGTGCCTGCTTCAACTATCCAGCTTTCTCGGGGTTCACATGTCTGCAATCGCTATTTCAAGGAGGTCTGCAGCCATTCCAGCATAACCCTGAACACTAAACATGAGGTACTAGCTCAATACCTAAACCAACATAATACTAGTTAGCTTATCACCAGCAGGACTTCCCAGAATTGAAATGTAACATGGTGAAAGGGAAACCCTTAGAAACGGGATGCAAATGCCCCTTTCCCTAAAAACCCCAGGTATTTTCTCATGGCATTGAATATTTAGACTCCACAACTCATGTAGTGAACCCAGGGACCTGGACCAAGTGTGTCTAGTTTTCTGTTGTCCTCTTTTTGGAAACAGCATCTTATGTAGTTGTTGAAAGAGGCCTTGAGATAAATTCGTAGCCCAAGATGGACTGGAACTCCCAAGGATCCATCCACCTCAGCCCCCAGATGGCTGGGATTATAGGCATGAGCGACCAAGCCAAGCATGTGCACTGAGATTCTTACATAATTTGTGAAATCCCACTACTGGTCTATAGGTAGCTTCTGTGCTTCAGGCTTTAGGAATATGCCTCTCTTTGTGTTGGCTCCCCTTGTTCAGGTGTCCATTTCTATTGTGATAAGCTCCAAGGCCCCAGGCAAGGGGAGGCTGCCCTTCCTCTGGTGTGTCCTTGGAAGATTACGGCCCAGGTGAACAGGGTTCAAATATATTGGATCCTGTGCATTTGAAAAGGAAATGAGTAAAGATTCATGAGTTAATGTGGACATGCCAGGGAATTGAGGGGCCATGATAGAGACAAAACTTCAGGCCATGGGCTGAAGGCTGAGGCTTCTGTACCTCTAGCTTCTTGAATAGTGTTTACATGGGCCTGCTGAGCAATTGTGTGCTCTCAAATGTTTTTCCATGGGTTTTGTTTTAATTTATTTTGTTTTTTCCTTTGTTTTTTTTACATGGAAGGAGCAGTACCATGGTTTGAAGAAGCTGGAGTGTCTTACCTAAGAGAAATTTGAAAAAAGGGACAATTCAGCAGCCAAGAATTTCTCAAATGCCCTTGGCGTTTTAAAAAAAAAGTGACATAAAGTTGAGCGTGTCATGTCCATGTCTCTTTACAAAAGATTTTACCTCCTATTTGATAGGAATTACTGTTTCTTTGAAAGGTCAACCTGCACTGAAATAAAGATAATCCCTCCTTTCCTCATTCTGCTTGAAACCACATCCTGTGTTAGTTATATTTTCTTACGCAGCAACACTTGGAGATGACTACAGCAAGAGTTTCCCATTGGTGAAATTTCCATGGAGACACATGAAGTAATACTGCACAAATTCAAGTGAAGTGCACTGTACCTTGACAATGGCAAGTCTGGGCAAAACTCTAGTAACTTAAAATCTTAGAAAGTCTGAAACTGAGTGAATGAAAATGGGCCTCTCCACATTTGGACAGGGCCTCTTCTGAAGCACACATTTGTGGAAAAAGTAATTATGAGAGACGAATGCACTCCCAAAATGGAATGGAAATTTTCTTGTTTAGGCCTGGAACGCTATGGCCTGGAGCCCTGTGGTTCTAACTGGATGAGCAAAGTGTGAGCAGAGATCAAAAGAAAACACACACCATTTAGGGAACTCCATACTTAACCAGGTGTGCAGAGTAGTGGCAAACTGTACTTGTGTCAATTTGCTCAAATCCTGTCTTCACAAGAAAGTGAATTCCAGCACGACCAGTGACTAGAGGAGGACACATTTCAAAGGACTTGTAAAAAGTCCAACACTGAATTTAGCCCAACACTGAATTTAGATGAAAAGTGGCAGAGTCTGTTAGTCTTTCAAGTTTTAATAGGAGAAACTTATAACATGTAATAGCTGTTACATGAATACCTTTAGAGCTTTTGGAGAGGTCTGAATCACTATGAGTGAGGGCTTCCCTGACTCACAAAGTTAAAAAGAGTAAAACAAACAATTTGAAAAATAAATCAACCAATATAATACAAACACTAATTCCAAAGGGTTTCACTGATTTTAAAACCACTTATGGAATGCACATGTATTGAACAGGCTTACTCTGCATTCTGCTTTACTCTGGCCCGGTACATGAGCAAGTGTGAAAGCAAAATTCAAAATGTTATGTGAAGGGACCATTTCATTGGTGAAACCATGACCCAATAGACATTTTCTCTTTTGAAACTTCGTACATTGTCCATATATGTTCTCAAAGGGAAGGAATACACAGGATTTAGGCTGATTTTTTTCAGTATTTTGTGTTCCACCAGATTTATTTGAAGATCTCCTGTCCTGCATCCACTGCCCAATGCAGAAGGCCACACATAGGACAACCAACATGAGAACTTCACTTCTACAGCCTGAATAAATCATCATGAGAATATACTTTTCCTTTCACCATCAAAGATTTTTACATCAGATTAATCAGCTCTCTTGCTTTCCCATGTTTTTCCCTGGTTTTTGTACCTTGAAATGGGTGTGCACTCTTCTCAGTCTTGATCTCCATCTTCCCAAATATTTCCAAACATATTCATCTGGGAAACATGTAAAGATCTTATTCAGGGCTTGTTTCATTGTTTTCAAATATCTGCCCTTGAAATTCAACTTCCACCACTGTCTCTCATATCCAAAGGTATGTGCTTGCAGAGGATTTCTGCTGAGAAATTTCACAGAAAGCTCTTATACTGCAGGTGAATGATGCCAGCAAGTCTTGACTGAATAGCTTAGGGAACAGGTCTCAGCCAAATGACAGACATGACAAGGGAAAAGGGTATGTTCAAGGACAGGACATGGCAGAGATCATCTGCCAGGCCCTGGAATATTTCATATCCCACTGAATGTACATCCATGTGTAGATTGGCAAGCATTTCCATCCACAAATTCTGAGCAGTGAAGCCTTCAGAGAGAATATTGTGGCATACCAGGCCAAGAATATTCATCCTATTTAAATCTTTCCGTACAAGGTCCTCTGTGCCACTGAGGTCTCCATGGCAACGCCCAGCATTGTGACTCAGGTCTCCTACTGCACACTTGTATCCTAGAGCCTAAATTCCAGCTCACAATGGTGCTCAGCCAATCACAGCGCAGTGTGGTTGCCTGGCAACCACAAGCTTGTGGATTTCTGTGAACTGTTTCAGCCCAAATCTGCAGCATTCCACCTGATACAACCACAGCCATTCCAATCATGCAGTATTTGATTAGCCTCTCTATGTTGCCTCAGAATTTTTTTACAGTTGTAGTGATCAACAAAATTTGACATATTTTGAGAAGTGGAGGGAAGTAATTGGAAAACCTTTTGGTATGTCTGAGGTATATGGGTTCCAAACTTGACTACCCCAGTCTTTAAATTTTCACACCTAGAGCCTAAAATCCACCTCACAGTGATGTTCAGCCAATCTCAGCCCAGGGTGGTTGCCTGGCAACCACAAGCCTGTGGATTTCTGTGAGCAGTTTCAGCCCAACTCTGCAGCTCTCCACCTCATACAACCACAGCCATTCCAATCATGCAGTATTTGAATCACCTCTCTAAGTTGCCCCCAAATTGTTTGAAGTTGTGGTGATCAAGCAAATTTGACATATTTTGACAAGTGGAGGGAAGTAATTCGCTCTGTCTTTAGCTCTGTTTGTGGTACATGGGGTCCAATCTTGACTACCCCAGTCTATTCAATTTTCAAACTTAGAAAGCCAAATGTTTCAGGGGAGGAAAGAAAATGCCACAATGATTTGGGTTCTGCTGAGTTTCTGGTGGCTTGGGAAGCAAACCTGCAAACCATACATGCAATCTCTGTGGGATTACTGCCACCATGGTAGTATCAGTTAGCACTAAAAGCCAGCAAACAGAAGATGAGTCCCAAAATGAAATTGAATAGTTGCAGTGCATGAATATTTGGAGTGCCTGCTTCAACTATCCAGCTTTCTCGGGGTTCACATGTCTGCAATCGCTATTTCAAGGAGGTCTGCAGCCATTCCAGCATAACCCTGAACACTAAACATGAGGTACTAGCTCAATACCTAAACCAACATAATACTAGTTAGCTTATCACCAGCAGGACTTCCCAGAATTGAAATGTAACATGGTGAAAGGGAAACCCTTAGAAACGGGATGCAAATGCCCCTTTCCCTAAAAACCCCAGGTATTTTCTCATGGCATTGAATATTTAGACTCCACAACTCATGTAGTGAACCCAGGGACCTGGACCAAGTGTGTCTAGTTTTCTGTTGTCCTCTTTTTGGAAACAGCATCTTATGTAGTTGTTGAAAGAGGCCTTGAGATAAATTCGTAGCCCAAGATGGACTGGAACTCCCAAGGATCCATCCACCTCAGCCCCCATATGGCTGGGATTATAGGCATGAGCGACCAAGACAAGCATGTGCACTGAGATTCTTACATAATTTGTGAAATCCCACTACTGGTCTATAGGTAGCTTCTGTGCTTCAGGCTTTAGGAATATGCCTCTCTTTGTGTTGGCTCCTCTTGTTCAGGTGTCCATTTCTATTGTGATAAGCTCCAAGGCCCCAGGCAAGGGGAGGCTGCCCTTCCTCTGGTGTGTCCTTGGAAGATTACGGCCCAGGTGAACAGGGTTCAAATATATTGGATCCTGTGCATTTGAAAAGGAAATGAGTAAAGATTCATGAGTTAATGTGGACATGCCAGGGAATTGAGGGGCCATGATAGAGACAAAACTTCAGGCCATGGGCTGAAGGCTGAGGCTTCTGTACCTCTAGCTTCTTGAATAGTGTTTACATGGGCCTGCTGAGCAATTGTGTGCTCTCAAATGTTTTTCCATGGGTTTTGTTTTAATTAATTTTGTTTTTTCCTTTGTTTTTTTTACATGGAAGGAGCAGTACCATGGTTTGAAGAAGCTGGAGTGTCTTACCTAAGAGAAATTTGAAAAAAGGGACAATTCAGCAGCCAAGAATTTCTCAAATGCCCTTGGCGTTTTAAAAAAAAAGTGACATAAAGTTGAGCGTGTCATGTCCATGTCTCTTTACAAAAGATTTTACCTCCTATTTGATAGGAATTACTGTTTCTTTGAAAGGTCAACCTGCACTGAAAAAAAGATAATCCTTGCTTTCCTCATTCTGCTTGAAACCACATCCTGTGATAGTTATATTTTCTTACGCAGCAACACTTGGAGATGACTACAGCAAGAGTTTCCCATTGGTGAAATTTCCATGGAGACACATGAAGTAATACTGCACAAATTCAAGTGAAGTGCACTGTACCTTGACAATGGCAAGTCTGGGCAAACCTCTAGTAACTGAAAATCTTAGAAAGTCTGAAACTGAGTGAATGAAAATGGGCCTCTCCACATTTGGACAGGGCCTCTTCTGAAGCACACATTTGTGGAAAAAGTAATTATGAGAGACGAATGCACTCCCAAAACAGAATGGAAATTTTCTTGTTTAGGCCTGGAACACTATGGCCTGGAGCCCTGTGGTTCTAACTGGATGAGCAAAGTGTGAGCAGAGATCAAAAGAAAACACACACCATTTAGGGAACTCGATACTTAACCAGGTGTGCAGAGTAGTGGCAAACTCTACTTGTGTCAATTTGCTCAAATCCAGTCTTCACAAGAAAGTAAATTCCAGCACGACCAGTGACTAGAGGAGGACACATTTCAAAGGACTTGTAAAAAGTCCAACACTGAATTTAGCCCAACACTGAATTTAGATGAAAAGTGGCAGAGTCTGTTAGTCTTTCAAGTTTTAATAGGAGAAACTTATAACATGTAATAGCTGTTACATGAATACCTTCAGACTTTTGGAGAGGTCTGAATCACTATGAGTGAGGGCTTCCCTGACTCACAAAGTTAAAAAGAGTAAAACAAACAATTTGAAAAATAAGTCAACCAATAAAATACAAACACTAAGTCCAAAGGGTTTCACTGATTTTAAAACCACTTATGGAATGCACACCTATTGAACAGGCTTACTCTGCATTCTGCTTTACTCAGGCCTGGTACATGAGCAAGTGTGAAAGCAAAATTCAAAATGTTATGTGAAGGGACCATTTCATTGGTGAAACCATGACCCAATAGACATTTTCTCTTTTGAAACTTCGTACATTATCCATATATGTTCTCAAAGGGAGGGAATACACAGGATTTAGGCTGATATTTTTTTCAGTATTTTGTGTTCCACCAGATTTATTTGAAGATCTCCTGTCCTGCATCCACTGCCCAATGCAGAAGGCCACACATAGGACAACCAACATGAGAACTTCACTTCTACAGCCTGATTAAATCATCATGAGAATATACTTTTCCTTTCACCATCAAAGATTTTTACATCAGATTAACCAGCTCTCTTGCTTTCCCATGTTTTTCCCTGGTTTTTGTACCTTGAAATGGGTGTGCACTCTTCTCAGTCTTGATCTCCATCTTCCCCAATATTTCCAAACATATTCATCTGGGAAACATGTAAAGATCTTATTCGGGGCTTGTTTCATTGTTTTCAAATATCTGCCCTTGAAATTCAACTTCCACCACTGTCTCTCATATCCAAAGCTATGTGCTTGCAGAGGATTTCTGCTGAGAAATTTCACAGAAAGCTCTTATACTGCAGGTGAATGATGCCAGCAAGTCTTGACTGAATAGCTTAGGGAACAGGTCTCAGCCAAATGACAGACATGACAAGGGAAAAGGGTATGTTCAAGGACAGGACATGGCAGAGATCATCTGCCAGGCCCTGGAATATTTCATATCCCATTGAAAGTACATCCATGTGTAGATTGGCAAGCATTTCCATCCACAAATTCTGAGCAGTGAAGCCTTCAGAAAGAATATTGTGGCATACCAGGCCAAGAATATTCATCCTATTTCAACCTTGCCATACAAGGTCCTCTGTGCCACTGAGGTCTCCATGGCAACGCCCAGCATTGTGACTCAGGTCTCCTACTGCACACTTGTATCCTAGAGCCTAAAGTCCAGCTCACAATGGTGCTCAGCCAATCACAGCCCAGTGTGGTTGCCTGGCAACCACAAGCTTGTGGATTTCTGTGAACTGTTTCAGCCCAAATCTGCAGCTTTCCACCTCATACAACCACAGCCATTCCAATCATGCAGTATTTGATTAGCCTCTCTATGTTGCCTCAGAATTTTTTTACAGTTGTAGTGATCAACAAAATTTGACATATTTTGAGAAGTGGAGGGAAGTAATTGGAAAACCTTTTGGTATGTCTGAGGTCTATGGGTTCCAAACTTGACTACCCCAGTCTTTTAAATTTTCACACCTAGAGCCTAAAATCCACCTCACAGTGATGTTCAGCCAATCTCAGCCCAGGGTGGTTGCCAGGCAACCACAAGCCTGTGGATTTCTGTGAACAGTTTCAGCCCAACTCTGCAGCTCTCCACCTCATACAACCACAGCCTTTCCCATCATGCAGTATTTGAATCACCTCTCTAAGTTGCCCCCAAATTGTTTGAAGTTGTGGTGATCAAGCAAATTTGACATATTTTGACAAGTGGAGGGAAGTAACTCGCTCTGTCTTTAGCTCTGTTTGTGGTACATGGGGTCCAAACTTGACTACCCCAGTCTATTCAATTTTCAAACTTAGAAAGCCTAACGTTTCAGGGGAGGAAAGAAAATGCCACAATGATTTGGGTTCTGCTGAGTTTCTGGTGGCTTGGGAAGCAAACCTGCAAACCATACATGCAATCTCTGCGGGATTACTGCCACCATGGTAGTATCAGTTAGCACTAAAAGCCAGCAACCAGAAGATGAGTCCCAAAATGAAAGTGAATAGTTGCAGTGCATGAATATTTGGAGTGCCTGCTTCAACTATCCAGCTGTCTCGGGGTTAACATGTCTGCAATCGCTATTTCAAGGAGGTATGCAGCCATTCCAGCATAACCCTGAACACTAAACATGAGGTACTAGCTCAATACCTAAACCAACATAATACTAGATAGCTTATCACCAGCAGGTCTTCCCAGAATTGAAATGTAACATGGTGAAAGGGAAACCCTTAGAAACGGGATGCAAATGCCCCTTTCCCTAAAAATCCCAGGTATTTTCTCATGGCATGGAATATTTAGACTCCACAACTCATGTAGTGAACCCAGGGACCTGGACCAAGTGTGTCTAGTTTTCTGTTGTCCTCTTTTGGGAAACAGCATCTTATGTAGTTGTTGAAAGAGGCCTTGAGATAAATTCGTAGCCCAAGATGGACTGGAACTCCCAAGGATCCATCCACCTCAGCCCCCAGATGGCTGGGATTATAGGCATGAGCGACCAAGCCAAGCATGTGCACTGAAATTCTTACATAATTTGTGAAATCCCACTATTGGTCTATAGGTAGCTTCTGTGCTTCAAGCTTTAGGAATATGCCTCTCTTTGTGTTGGCTCCCCTTGTTCAGGTGTCCATTTCTTTTGTGATAAGCTCCAAGGCCCCAGGCAAGGGGTGGCGGCCCTTCCTCTGGTGTGTCCTTGGATGATTACTGCCCAGGTGAACAGGGTTCAAATATATTGGATCCTGTTCATTTGAAAAGGAAATGAGTAAAGATTCATGAGTTAATGTGGACATGCCAGGGAATTGAGGGGCCATGATAGAGACAAAACTTCAGGCCATGGGCTGAAGGCTGAGGCTTCTGTACCTCTAGCTTCTTGAATAGTGTTTACATGGGCCTGCTGAGCAATTGTGTGCTCTCAAATGTTTTCCATGGGTTTTGTTTTAATTTATTTTGTTTTTTCCTTTGTTTTTTTACATGGAAGAAGCAGTACCATGGTTTGAAGAAGCTGGAGTGTCTTACCTAAGAGAAATTTGAAAAAAGGGACAATTCAGCAGCCAAGAATTTCTCAAATGCCCTTGGCGTTTTAATAAAAAAGTGACATAAAGTTGAGAGTGTCATGTCCATGTCTCTTTACAAAAGATTTTACCTCCTATTTGATAGGAATTACTGTTTCTTTGAAAGGTCAACCTGCACTGAAATAAAGATAATCCCTCCTTTCCTCATTCTGCTTGAAACCACATCCTGTGTTAGTTATATTTTCTTACGCAGCAACACTTGGAGATGACAACAGCAAGAGTTTCCCATTAGTGAAATTTCCATGGAGACACATGAAGTAATACTGCACAAATTCAAGTGAAGTGCACTGTACCTTGACAATGGCAAGTCTGGGCAAACCTCTAGTAACTGAAAATCTTAGAAAGTCTGAAACTGAGTGAATGAAAATGGGCCTCTCCACATTTGGAAATGGCCTCTTCTGAAGCACACATTTGTGGAAAAAGTAATTATGAGAGACGAATGCACTCCCAAAACGGAATGGAAATTTTCTTGTTTAGGCCTGGAACGCTATGGCCTGGAGCCCTGTGGTTCTAACTGGATGAGCAAAGTGTGAGCAGAGATCAAAAGAAAACACACACCATTTAGGGAACTCGATACTTAACCAGGTGTGCAGAGTAGTGGCAAACTGTACTTGTGTCAATTTGCTCAAATCCTGTCTTCACAAGAAAGTGAATTCCAGCACGACCAGTGACTAGAGGAGGACACATTTCAAAGGACTTGTAAAAAGTCCAACACTGAATTTAGCCCAACACTGAATTTAGATGAAAAATGGCAGAGTCTGTTAGTCTTTCAAGTTTTAATAGGAGAAACTTATAACATGTAATAGCTGTTACATGAATACCTTCAGAGCTTTTGGAGAGGTCTGAATCACTATGAGTGAGGGCTTCCCTGACTCACAAAGTTAAAAAGAGTAAAACAAACAATTTGAAAAATAAATCAACCAATAAAATACAAACACTAAGTCCAAAGGGTTTCACTGATTTTAAAACCACTTATGGAATGCACATCTATTGAACAGGCTTACTCTGCATTCTGCTTTACTCTGGCCCGGTACATGAGCAAGTGTGAAAGCAAAATTCAAAATGTTATGTGAAGGGACCATTTCATTGGTGAAACCATGACCCAATAGACATTTTCTCTTTTGAAACTTCGTACATTGTCCATATATGTACTCAAAGGGAATGAATACACAGGATTTAGGCTGATTTTTTTCAGTATTTTGTGTTCCACCAGATTTATTTGAAGATCTCCTGTCCTGCATCCACTGCCCAATGCAGAAGGCCACACATAGGACAACCAACATGAGAACTTCACTTCTACAGCCTGAATAAATCATCATGAGAATATACTTTTCCTTTCACCATCAAAGATTTTTACATCAGATTAACCAGCTCTCTTGCTTTCCCATGTTTTTCCCTGGTTTTTGTACCTTGAAATGGGTGTGCACTCTTCTCAGTCTTGATCTCCATTTTCCCCAATATTTCCAAACATATTCATCTGGGAAACATGTAAAGATCTTATTTGGGGCTTGTTTCATTGTTTTCAAATATCTGCCCTTGAAATTCAACTTTCACCACTGCCTCTCATATCCAAAGCTATGTGCTTGCAGAGGATTTTTGCTGAGAAATTTCACAGAAAGCTCTTATACTGCAGGTGAATGATGCCAGCAAGTCTTGACTGAATAGCTTAGGGAACAGGTCTCAGCCAAATGACAGACATGACAAGGGAAAAGGGTATGTTCAAGGACAGGACATGGCAGAGATCATCTGCCAGGCCCTGGAATATTTCATATCCCATTGAAAGTACATCCATGTGTAGATTGGCAAGCATTTCCATCCACAAATTCTGAGCAGTGAAGCCTTCAGAAAGAATATTGTGGCATACCAGGCCAAGAATATTCATCCTATTTCAACCTTGCCGTACAAGGTCCTCTGTGCCACTGAGGTCTCCATGGCAACGCCCAGCATTGTGACTCAGGTCTCCTACTGCACACTTGTATCCTAGAGCCTAAAGTCCAGCTCACAATGGTGCTCAGCCAATAACAGCCCAGTGTGGTTGCCTGGCAACCACAAGCTTGTGGATTTCTGTGAACTGTTTCAGCCCAAATCTGCAGCTTTCCACCTCATACAACCACAGCCATTCCAATCATGCAGTATTTGATTAGCATCTCTATGTTGCCTCAGAATTTTTTTACAGTTGTAGTGATCAACAAAATTTGACATATTTTGAGAAGTGGAGGAAAGTAATTGGAAAACCTTTTGGTATGTCTGAGGTCTATGGGTTCCAAACTTGACTACCCCAGTCTTTTAAATTTTCACACCTAGAGCCTAAAATCCACCTCACAGTGATGTTCAGCCAATCTCAGCCCAGGGTGGTTGCCAGGCAACCACAAGCCTGTGGATTTCTGTGAACAGTTTCAACCCAACTCTGCAGCTCTCCACCTCATACAACCACAGCTTTTCCCATCATGCAGTATTTGAATCACCTCTCTAAGTTGTCCCCAAATTGTTTGAAGTTGTGGTGATCAAGCAAATTTGACATATTTTGACAAGTGGAGGGAAGTAATTCGCTCTGTCTTTAGCTCTGTTTGTGGTACATGGGGTCCAAACTTGACTACCCCAGTCTATTCAATTTTCAAACTTAGAAAGCCTAACGTTTCAGGGGAGGAAAGAAAATGCCACAATGATTTGGGTTCTGCTGAGTTTCTGGTGGCTTGGGAAGCAAACCTGCAAACCATACATGCAATCTCTGCGGGATTACTGCCACCATGGTAGTATCAGTTAGCACTAAAACCCAGCAACCAGAAGATGAGTCCCAAAATGAAAGTGAATAGTTGCAGTGCATGAATATTTGGAGTGCCTGCTTCAACTATCCAGCTGTCTCGGGGTTAACATGTCTGCAATCGCTATTTCAAGGAGGTATGCAGCCATTCCAGCATAACCCTGAACACTAAACATGAGGTACTAGCTCAATACCTAAACCAACATAATACTAGATAGCTTATCACCAGCAGGTCTTCCCAGAATTGAAATGTAACATGGTGAAAGGGAAACCCTTAGAAACGGGATGCAAATGCCCCTTTCCCTAAAAATCCCAGGTATTTTCTCATGGCATGGAATATTTAGACTCCACAACTCATGTAGTGAACCCAGGGACCTGGACCAAGTGTGTCTAGTTTTCTGTTGTCCTCTTTTTGGAAACAGCATCTTATGTAGTTGTTGAAAGAGGCCTTGAGATAAATTCGTAGCCCAAGATGGACTGGAACTCCCAAGGATCCATCCACCTCAGCCCCCAGATGGCTGGGATTATAGGCATGAGCGACCAAGCCAAGCATGTGCACTGAAATTCTTACATAATTTGTGAAATCCCACTACTGGTCTATAGGTAGCTTCTGTGCTTCAGGCTTTAGGAATATGCCTCTCTTTGTGTTGGCTCCCCTTGTTCAGGTGTCCATTTCTATTGTGATAAGCTCCAAGGCCCCAGGCAAGGGGTGGCTGCCCTTCCTCTGGTGTGTCCTTGGATGATTACTACCCAGGTGAACAGGGTTCAAATATATTATATCCTGTACATTTGAAAAGGAAATGAGTAAAGATTCATGAGTTAATGTGGACATGCCAGGGAATTGATGGGCCATGACAGAGACAAAACTTCAGGACATGGGCTGAAGGCTGAGGCTTCTGTACCTCTAGCTTCTTGAATAGTGTTTACATGGGCCTGCTGAGCAATTGTGTGCTCTCAAATGTTTTTCCATGGGTTTTGTTTTAATTTATTTTGTTTTTTCCTTTGTTTTTTTACATGGAAGGAACAGTACCATTGTTTGAAGAAGCTGGAGTGTCTTACCTAAGAGAAATTTGAAAAAAGGGACAATTCAGCAGCCAAGAATTTCTCAAATGCCCTTGGCGTTTTAAAAAAAAGTGACATAAAGTAGAGCGTGTCATGTCCATGTCTCTTTACAAAAGATTTTACCTCCTATTTGATAGGAATTACTGTTTCTTTGAAAGGTCAACCTGCACTGAAATAAAGATAATCCCTCCTTTCCTCATTCTGCTTGAAACCACATCCTGTGTTAGTTATATTTTCTTACGCAGCAACACTTGGAGATGACTACAGCAAGAGTTTCCCATTGGTGAAATTTCCATGGAGACACATGAAGTAATACTGCACAAATTCAAGTGAAGTGCACTGTACCTTGACAGTGGCAAGTCTGGGCAAACCTCTAGTAACTGAAAATCTTAGAAAGTCTGAAACTGAGTGAATGAAAATGGGCCTCTCCACATTTGGACAGGGCCTCTTCTGAAGGACACATTTGTGGAAAAAGTAATTATGAGAGAGGAATGCACTCCCAAAACGGAATGGAAATTTTCTTGTTTAGGCCAGGAACACTATGGCCTGGAGCCCTGTGGTTCTAACTGGATGAGCAAAGTGTGAGCAGAGATCAAAAGAAAACACACACCATTTAGGGAACTCGATACTTAACCAGGTGTGCAGAGTAGTGGCAAACTGTACTTGTGTCAATTTGCTCAAATCCTGTCTTCACAAGAATGTAAATTCCAGCACGACCAGTGACTAGAGGAGGACACATTTCAAAGGACTTGTAAAAAGTCCAACACTGAATTTAGACCAACACTGAATTTAGATGAAAAGTGGCAGAGTCTGTTAGTCTTTCAAGTTTAAATAGGAGCAACTTATAACATGTAATAGGTGTTACATGAATACCTTCAGAGCTTTTGGAGAGGTCTGAATCACTATGAGTGAGGACTTCCCTGACTCACAAAGTTAAAAAGAGTAAAACAAACAATTTGAAAAATAAATCAACCAATAAAATACAAACACTAAGTCCAAAGGGTTTCACTGATTTTAAAACCACTTATGGAATGCACATCTATTGAACAGGCTTACTCTGCATTCTGCTTTACTCAGGCCGGGTACATGAGCAAGTGTGAAAGCAAAATTCAAAATGTTATGTGAAGGGACCATTTCATTGGTAAAACCATGACCCAATAGACATTTTCTCTTTTGAAACTTCGTACATTATCCATATATGTTCTCAAAGGGAAGGAATACACAGGATTTCGGCTGATTTTTTTCAGTATTTTGTGTTCCACCAGATTTATTTGAAGATCTCCTGTCCTGCATCCACTGCCCAATGCAGAAGGCCACACATAGGACAACCAACATGAGAACTTCACTTCTACAGCCTGATTAAATCATCATGAGAATATACTTTTCCTTTCAACATCAAAGATTTTTACATCAGATTAACCAGCTCTCTTGCTTTCCCATGATTTTCCCTGGTTTTTGTACCTTGAAATGGGTGTGCACTCTTCTCAGTCTTGATCTCCATCTTCCCCAATATTTCCAAACATATTCATCTGGGAAACATGTAAAGATCTTATTCGGGGCTTGTTTCATTGTTTTCAAATATCTGCCCTTGAAATTCAACTTCCACCACTGTCTCTCATATCCAAAGCTATGTGCTTGCAGAGGATTTCTGCTGAGAAATTTCACAGAAAGCTCTTATACTGCAGGTGAATGATGCCAGCAAGTCTTGACTGAATAGCTTAGGGAACAGGTCTCAGCCAAATGACAGACATGACAAGGGAAAAGGGTATGTTCAAGGACAGGACATGGCAGAGATCATCTGCCAGGCCCTGGAATATTTCATATCCCATTGAAAGTACATCCATGTGTAGATTGGCAAGCATTTCCATCCACAAATTCTGAGCAGTGAAGCCTTCAGAGAGAATATTGTGGCATACCAGGCCAAGAATATTCATCCTATTTAAATCTTGCCCTACAAGGTCCTCTGTGCCACTGAGGTCTCCATGGCAATGCCCAGCATTGTGACTCAGGTCTCCTACTGCACACTTGTATCCTGGAGCCTAAAGTCCAGCTCACAATGGTGCTCAGCCAATCACAGCCCAGTGTGGTTGCCTGGCAACCACAAGCTTGTGGATTTCTCTGAACTGTTTCAGCCCAAATCTGCAGCTTTCCACCTCATACAACCACAGCCATTCCAATCATGCAGTATTTGATTAGCCTCTCTATGTTGCCTCAGAATTTTTTTACAGTTGTAGTGATCAACAAAATTTGACATATTTTGAGAAGTGGAGGGAAGTAATTGGAAAACCTTTTGGTATGTCTGAGGTCTATGGGTTCCAATCTTGACTACGCCAGTCTTTTAAATTTTCACACCTAGAGCCTAAAATCCACCTCACAGTGATGTTCAGCCAATCTCAGCCCAGGGTGCTTGCCTGGCAACCACAAGCCTGTGAATTTCTGTGAACAGTTTCAGCCCAACTCTGCAGCTCTTCACCTCATACAACCACAGCCATTCCAATCATGCAGTATTTGAATCACCTCTCTAAGTTGCCCCCAAATTTTTTGAAGTTGTGGTGATCAAGCAAATTTGACATATTTTGACAAGTGGAGGGAAGTAATTCGCTCTGTCTTTAGCTCTGTTTGTGGTACATGGGGTCCAAACTTGACTACCCCAGTCTATTCAATTTTCAAACTTAGAAAGCCAAATGTTTCAGGGGAGGAAAGAAAATGCCACAATGATTTGGGTTCTAGTGAGTTTCTGGTGGCTTGGGAAGCAAACCTGCAAACCATACATGCAATCTCTGCGGGATTACTGCCACCATGGTAGTATCAGTTAGCCCTAAAAGCCAGCAACCAGAAGATGAGTCCCAAAATGAAAGTGAATCCTTGCAGTGCATGAATATTTGGAGTGCCTGCTTCAACTATCCAGCTTCCTCGGGGTTCACATGTCTGCAATCGCTATTTCAAGGAGGTCTGCAGCCATTCCAGCATAACGCTGAACACTAAACATGAGGTACTAGCTCAATACCTAAACCAACATAATACTAGATAGCTTATCACCAGCAGGTCTTCCCAGAATTGAAATGTAACATGGTGAAAGGGAAACCCTTAGAAACGGGATGCAAATGCCCCTTTCCCTAAAAATCCCAGGTATTTTCTCATGGCATGGAATATTTAGACTCCACAACTCATGTAGTGAACCCAGGGACCTGGACCAAGTGTGTCTAGTTTTCTGTTGTCCTCTTTTTGGAAACAGCATCTTATGTAGTTGTTGAAAGAGGCCTTGAGATAAATTCATAGCCCAAGATGGAGTAGAACTCCCAAGGATCCATCCACCTCAGCCCCCAGATGGCTGGGATTATAGGCATGAGCGACCAAGCCAAGCATGTGCACTGAAATTCTTACATAATTTGTGAAATCCCACTACTGGTCTATAGGTAGCTTCTGTGCTTCATTCTTTAGAAATGTGCCTCTCTTTGTGTTGGCTCCCCTTGTTCAGGTGTCCATTTCTATTGTGATAAGCTCTAAGGCCCCAGGCAAGGGGTGGCTGCCCTTCCTCTGGTGTGTCCTTGGATGATTATGGCCCAGGTGAACAGGGTTCAAATATATTGGATCCTGTGCATTTGAAAAGGAAATGAGTAAAGATTCATGAGTTAATGTGGACATGCCAAGGAATTGAGGGGCCATGATAGAAACAAAACTTCAGGCCATGGGCTGAAGGCTGAGGCTTCTGTACATCTAGCTTCTTGAATAGTGTTTACATGTGCCTGCTGAGCAATTGTGTGCTTTCAAATGTTTTTCCATGGATTTTGTTTTAATTTATTTTGTTTTTTCCTTTGTTTTTTTACATGGAAGGAACAGTACCATGGTTTGAAGAAGCTGGAGTGTCTTACCCAAGAGAAATTTGAAAAAAGGGACAATTCAGCAGACAAGAATTTCTCAAATGCCCTTGGCGTTTTAAAAAAAAGTGACATAAAGTTGAGCGTGTCATGTCCATGTCTCTTTACAAAAGATTTTACCTCCTATTTGATAGGAATTACTGTTTCATTGAAAGGTCAACCTGGACTGAAATAAAGATAATCCTTGCTTTCCTCATTCTGCTTGAAACCACATCCTGTGATAGTTATATTTTCTTACGCAGCAACACTTGGAGATGACTACAGCAAGAGTTTCCCATTGGTGAAATTTCCATGGAGACACATGAAGTAATACTGCACAAATTCAAGTGAAGTGCACTGTACCTTGACAATGGCAAGTCTGGGCAAACCTCTAGTAACTGAAAATCTTAGAAAGTCTGAAACTGAGTGAATGAAAATGGGCCTCTCCACATTTGGACAGGGCCTCTTCTGAAGCACACATTTGTGGAAAAAGTAATTATGAGAGAGGAATGCACTCCCAAAACAGAATGGAAATTTTCTTGTTTAGGCCTGGAACGCTATGGCCTGGAGCCCTGTGGTTCTAACTGGATGAGCAAAGTGTGAGCAGAGATCAAAAGAAAACACACACCATTTAGGGAACTCGATACTTAACCAGGTGTGCAGAGTAGTGGCAAACTCTACTTGTGTCAATTTGCTCAAATCCAGTCTTCACAAGAAAGTAAATTCCAGCACGACCAGTGACTAGAGGAGGACACATTTCAAAGGACTTGTAAAAAGTCCAACACTGAATTTAGCCCAACACTGAATTTAGATGAAAAGTGGCAGAGTCTGTTAGTCTTTCAAGTTTTAATAGGAGAAACTTATAACATGTAATAGCTGTTACATGAATACCTTCAGAGCTTTTGGAGAGGTCTGAATCACTATGAGTGAGGGCTTCCCTGACTCACAAAGTTAAAAAGAGTAAAACAAACAATTTGAAAAATAAGTCAACCAATAAAATACAAACACTAAGTCCAAAGGGTTTCACTGATTTTAAAACCACTTATGGAATGCACACCTATTGAACAGGCTTACTCTGCATTCTGCTTTACTCAGGCCTGGTACATGAGCAAGTGTGAAAGCAAAATTCAAAATGTTATGTGAAGGGACCATTTCATTGGTGAAACCATGACCCAATAGACATTTTCTCTTTTGAAACTTCGTACATTATCCATATATATTCTCAAAGGGAAGGAATACACAGGATTTAGGCTGATTTTTTTTTCAGTATTTTGTGTTCCACCAGATTTATTTGAAGATCTCCTGTCCTGCATCCACTGCCCAATGCAGAAGGCCACACATAGGACAACCAACATGAGAACTTCACTTCTACAGCCTGAATAAATCATCATGAGAATATACTTTTCCTTTCACCATCAAAGATTTTTACATCAGATTAACCAGCTCTCTTGCTTTCCCATGTTTTTCCCTGGTTTTTGTACCTTGAAATGGGTGTGCACTCTTCTCAGTCTTGATCTCCATCTTCCCCAATATTTCCAAACATATTCATCTGGGAAACATGTAAAGATCTTATTCGGGGCTTGTTTCATTGTTTTCAAATATCTGCCCTTGAAATTCAACTTCCACCACTGTCTCTCATATCCAAAGCTATGTGCTTGCAGAGGATTTCTGCTGAGAAATTTCACAGAAAGCTCTTATACTGCAGGTGAATGATGCCAGCAAGTCTTGACTGAATAGCTTAGGGAACAGGTCTCAGCCAAATGACAGACATGAAAAGGGAAAAGGGTATGTTCAATGACAGGACATGGCAGAGATCATCTGCCAGGCCCTCGAATATTTCATATCCCATTGAAAGTACATCCATGTGTAGATTGGCAAGCATTTCCATCCACAAATTCTGAGCAGTGAAGCCTTCAGAGAGAATATTGTGGCATACCAGGCCAAGAATATTCATCCTATTTAAATCTTGCCCTACAAGGTCCTCTGTGCCACTGAGGTCTCCATGGCAATGCCCAGCATTGTGACTCAGGTCTCCTACTGCACACTTGTATCCTGGAGCCTAAAGTCCAGCTCACAATGGTGCTCAGCCAATCACAGCCCAGTGTGGTTGCCTGGCAACCACAAGCTTGTGGATTTCTCTGAACTGTTTCAGCCCAAATCTGCAGCTTTCCACCTCATACAACCACAGCCATTCCAATCATGCAGTATTTGATTAGCCTCTCTATGTTGCCTCAGAATTTTTTTACAGTTGTAGTGATCAACAAAATTTGACATATTTTGAGAAGTGGAGGGAAGTAATTGGAAAACCTTTTGGTATGTCTGAGGTCTATGGGTTCCAAACTTGACTACCCCAGTCTTTTAAATTTTCACACCTAGAGCCTAAAATCCACCTCACAGTGATATTCAGCCAATCTCAGCCCAGGGTGGTTGCCTGGCAACCACAAGCCTGTGGATTTCTGTGAACAGTTTCAGCCCAACTCTGCAGCTCTCCACCTCATACAACCACAGCCATTCCAATCATGCAGTATTTGAATCACCTCTCTAAGTTGCCCCCAAATTTTTTGAAGTTGTGGTGATCAAGCAAATTTGACATATTTTGACAAGTGGAGGGAAGTAATTCGCTCTGTCTTTAGCTCTGTTTGTGGTACATGGGGTCCAAACTTGACTACCCCAGTCTATTCAATTTTCAAACTTAGAAAGCCAAATGTTTCAGGGGAGGAAAGAAAATGCCACAATCATTTGGGTTCTGCTGAGTTTCTGGTGGCTTGGGAAGCAAACCTGCAAACCATACATGCAATCTCTGCGGGATTACTGCCACCATGGTAGTATCAGTTAGCACTAAAAGCCAGCAACCAGAAGATGAGTCCCAAAATGAAAGTGAATCCTTGCAGTGCATGAATATTTGGAGTGCCTGCTTCAACTATCCAGCTTTCTCGGGGTTCACATGTCTGCAATCGCTATTTCAAGGAGGTCTGCAGCCATTCCAGCATAACCCTGAACACTAAACATGAGGTACTAGCTCAATACCTAAACCAACATAATACTAGATAGCTTATCACCAGCAGGTCTTCCCAGAATTGAAATGTAACATGGTGAAAGGGAAACCCTTAGAAACGGGATGCAAATGCCCCTTTCCCTAAAAATCCCAGGTATTTTCTCATGGCATGGAATATTTAGACTCCACAACTCATGTAGTGAACCCAGGGACCTGGACCAAGTGTGTCTAGTTTTCTGTTGTCCTCTTTTGGGAAACAGCATCTTATGTAGTTGTTGAAAGAGGCCTTGAGATAAATTCGTAGCCCAAGATGGACGGGAACTTACAAGGATCCATCCACCTCAGCCCCCAGATGGCTGGGATTATAGGCATGAACGACCAAGCCAAGCATGTGCACAGAAATTCTTACATAATTTGTGAAATCCCACTATTGGTCTATAGGTAGCTTCTGTGCTTCAAGCTTTAGGAATATGCCTCTCTTTGTGTTGGCTCCCCTTGTTCAGGTGTCCATTTCTTTTGTGATAAGCTCCAAGGCCCCAGGCAAGGGGTGGCTGCCCTTCCTCTGGTGTGTCCTTGGATGATTACTGCCCAGGTGAACAGGGTTCAAATATATTGGATCCTGTGCATTTGAAAAGGAAATGAGTAAAGATTCATGAGTTAATGTGGACATGAGAGGGAATTGAGGGGCCATGATAGAGACAAAACTTCAGGCCATGGGCTGAAGGCTGAGGCTTCTGTACCTCTAGCTTCTTGAATAGTGTTTACATGGGCCTGCTGAGCAATTGTGTGCTCTCAAATGTTTTCCATGGGTTTTGTTTTAATTTATTTTGTTTTTTCCTTTGTTTTTTTACATGGAAGAAGCAGTACCATGGTTTGAAGAAGCTGGAGTGTCTTACCTAAGAGAAATTTGAAAAAAGGGACAATTCAGCAGCCAAGAATTTCTCAAATGCCCTTGGCGTTTTAAAAAAAACTGACATTAAGTTGAGAGTGTCATGTCCATGTCTCTTTACAAAAGATTTTACCTCCTATTTGATAGGAATTACTGTTTCTTTGAAAGGTCAACCTGCACTGAAATAAAGATAATCCCTCCTTTCCTCATTCTGCTTGAAACCACATCCTGTGTTAGTTATATTTTCTTACGCAGCAACACTTGGAGATGACAACAGCAAGAGTTTCCCATTAGTGAAATTTCCATGGAGACACATGAAGTAATACTGCACAAATTCAAGTGAAGTGCACTGTACCTTGACAATGGCAAGTCTGGGCAAACCTCTAGTAACTGAAAATCTTAGAAAGTCTGAAACTGAGTGAATGAAAATGGGCCTCTCCACATTTGGAAATGGCCTCTTCTGAAGCACACATTTGTGGAAAAAGTAATTATGAGAGACGAATGCACTCCCAAAACGGAATGGAAATTTTCTTGTTTAGGCCTGGAACGCTATGGCCTGGAGCCCTGTGGTTCTAACTGGATGAGCAAAGTGTGAGCAGAGATCAAAAGAAAACACACACCATTTAGGGAACTCGATACTTAACCAGGTGTGCAGAGTAGTGGCAAACTGTACTTGTGTCAATTTGCTCAAATCCTGTCTTCACAAGAAAGTGAATTCCAGCACGACCAGTGACTAGAGGAGGACACATTTCAAAGGACTTGTAAAAAGTCCAACACTGAATTTAGCCCAACACTGAATTTAGATGAAAAATGGCAGAGTCTGTTAGTCTTTCAAGTTTTAATAGGAGAAACTTATAACATGTAATAGCTGTTACATGAATACCTTCAGAGCTTTTGGAGAGGTCTGAATCACTATGAGTGAGGGCTTCCCTGACTCACAAAGTTAAAAAGAGTAAAACAAACAATTTGAAAAATAAATCAATCAATAAAATACAAACACAAACTCCAAAGGGTTTCACTGATTTTAAAACCACTTATGGAATGCACATCTATTGAACAGGCTTACTCTGCATTCTGCTATACTCTGGCCCGGTACATGAGCAAGTGTGAAAGCAAAATTCAAAATGTTATGTGAAGGGACCATTTCATTGGTGAAACCATGACCCAATAGACATTTTCTCTTTTGAAACTTCGTACATTGTCCATATATGTACTCAAAGGGAATGAATACACAGGATTTAGGCTGATTTTTTTCAGTATTTTGTGTTCCACCAGATTTATTTGAAGATCTCCTGTCCTGCATCCACTGCCCAATGCAGAAGGCCACACATAGGACAACCAACATGAGAACTTCACTTCTACAGCCTGAATAAATCATCATGAGAATATACTTTTCCTTTCACCATCAAAGATTTTTACATCAGATTAACCAGCTCTCTTGCTTTCCCATGTTTTTCCCTGGTTTTTGTACCTTGAAATGGGTGTGCACTCTTCTCAGTCTTGATCTCCATTTTCCCCAATATTTTCAAACATATTCATCTGGGAAACATGTAAAGATCTTATTCGGGGCTTGTTTCATTGTTTTCAAATATCTGCCCTTGAAAATCAACTTCCACCACTGCCTCTCATATCCAAAGCTATGTGCTTGCAGAGGATTTTTGCTGAGAAATTTCACAGAAAGCTCTTATACTGCAGGTGAATGATGCCAGCAAGTCTTGACTGAATAGCTTAGGGAACAGGTCTCAGCCAAATGACAGACATGACAAGGGAAAAGGGTATGTTCAAGGACAGGACATGGCAGAGATCATCTGCCAGGCCCTGGAATATTTCATATCCCATTGAAAGTACATCCATGTGTAGATTGGCAAGCATTTCCATCCACAAATTCTGAGCAGTGAAGCCTTCAGAAAGAATATTGTGGCATACCAGGCCAAGAATATTCATCCTATTTCAACCTTGCCGTACAAGGTCCTCTGTGCCACTGAGGTCTCCATGGCAACGCCCAGCATTGTGACTCAGGTCTCCTACTGCACACTTGTATCCTAGAGCCTAAAGTCCAGCTCACAATGGTGCTCAGCCAATCACAGCCCAGTGTGGTTGCCTGGCAACCACAAGCTTGTGGATTTCTGTGAACTGTTTCAGCCCAAATCTGCAGCTTTCCACCTCATACAACCACAGCCATTCCAATCATGCAGTATTTGATTAGCCTCTCTATGTTGCCTCAGAATTTTTTTACAGTTGTAGTGATCAACAAAATTTGACATATTTTGAGAAGTGGAGGGAAGTAATTGGAAAACCTTTTGGTATGTCTGAGGTCTATGGGTTCCAAACTTGACTACCCCAGTCTTTTAAATTTTCACACCTAGAGCCTAAAATCCACCTCACAGTGATATTCAGCCAATCTCAGCCCAGGGTGGTTGCCAGGCAACCACAAGCCTGTGGATTTCTGTGAACAGTTTCAGCCCAACTCTGCAGCTCTCCACCTCATACAACCACAGCCTTTCCCATCATGCAGTATTTGAATCACCTCTCTAAGTTGCCCCCAAATTGTTTGAAGTTGTGGTGATCAAGCAAATTTGACATATTTTGACAAGTGGAGGGAAGTAATTCGCTCTGTCTTTAGCTCTGTTTGTGGTACATGGGGTCCAAACTTGACTACCCCAGTCTATTCAATTTTCAAACTTAGAAAGCCTAACGTTTCAGGGGAGGAAAGAAAATGCCACAATGATTTGGGTTCTGCTGAGTTTCTGGTGGCTTGGGAAGCAAACCTGCAAACCATACATGCAATCTCTGCGGGATTACGGCCACCATGGTAGTATCAGTTAGCCCTAAAAGCCAGCAACCAGAAGATGAGTCCCAAAATGAAAGTGAATAGTTGCAGTGCATGAATATTTGGAGTGCCTGCTTCAACTATCCAGCTGTCTCGGGGTTAACATGTCTGCAATCGCTATTTCAAGGAGGTATGCAGCCATTCCAGCATAACCCTGAACACTAAACATGAGGTACTAGCTCAATACCTAAACCAACATAATACTAGATAGCTTATCACCAGCAGGTCTTCCCAGAATTGAAATGTAACATGGTGAAAGGGAAACCCTTAGAAACGGGATGCAAATGCCCCTTTCCCTAAAAATCCCAGGTATTTTCTCATGGCATGGAATATTTAGACTCCACAACTCATGTAGTGAACCCAGGGACCTGGACCAAGTGTGTCTAGTTTTCTGTTGTCCTCTTTTTGGAAACAGCATCTTATGTAGTTGTTGAAAGAGGCCTTGAGATAAATTCGTAGCCCAAGATGGACTGGAACTCCCAAGGATCCATCCACCTCAGCCCCCAGATGGCTGGGATTATAGGCATGAGCGACCAAGCCAAGCATGTGCACTGAAATTCTTACATAATTTGTGAAATCCCACTATTGGTCTATAGGTAGCTTCTGTGCTTCAAGCTTTAGGAATAAGCCTCTCTTTGTGTTGGCTCCCCTTGTTCAGGTGTCCATTTCTTTTGTGATAAGCTCCAAGGCCCCAGGCAAGGGGTGGCGGCCCTTCCTCTGGTGTGTCCTTGGATGATTACTGCCCAGGTGAACAGGGTTCAAATATATTGGATCCTGTGCATTTGAAAAGGAAATGAGTAAAGATTCATGAGTTAATGTGGACATGCCAGGGAATTGAGGGTCCATGATAGAGACAAAACTTCAGGCCATGGGCTGAAGGCTGAGGCTTCTGTACCTCTAGCTTCTTGAATAGTGTTTACATGGGCCTGCTGAGCAATTGTGTGCTCTCAAATGTTTTCCATGGGTTTTGTTTTAATTTATTTTGTTTTTTCCTTTGTTTTTTTACATGGAAGAAGCAGTACCATGGTTTGAAGAAGCTGGAGTGTCTTACCTAAGAGAAATTTGAAAAAAGGGACAATTCAGCAGCCAAGAATTTCTCAAATGCCCTTGGCGTTTTAAAAAAAAAAGTGACATAAAGTTGAGAGTGTCATGTCCATGTCTCTTTACAAAAGATTTTACCTCCTATTTGATAGGAATTACTGTTTCTTTGAAAGGTCAACCTGCACTGAAATAAAGATAATCCCTCCTTTCCTCATTCTGCTTGAAACCACATCCTGTGTTAGTTATATTTTCTTACGCAGCAACACTTGGAGATGACAACAGCAAGAGTTTCCCATTAGTGAAATTTCCATGGAGACACATGAAGTAATACTGCACAAATTCAAGTGAAGTGCACTGTACCTTGACAATGGCAAGTCTGGGCAAACCTCTAGTAACTGAAAATCTTAGAAAGTCTGAAACTGAGTGAATGAAAATGGGCCTCTCCACATTTGGAAATGGCCTCTTCTGAAGCACACATTTGTGGAAAAAGTAATTATGAGAGACGAATGCACTCCCAAAACGGAATGGAAATTTTCTTGTTTAGGCCTGGAACGCTATGGCCTGGAGCCCTGTGGTTCTAACTGGATGAGCAAAGTGTGAGCAGAGATCAAAAGAAAACACACACCATTTAGGGAACTCGATACTTAACCAGGTGTGCAGAGTAGTGGCAAACTGTACTTGTGTCAATTTGCTCAAATCCTGTCTTCACAAGAAAGTAAATTCCAGCACGACCAGTGACTAGAGGAGGACACATTTCAAAGGACTTGTAAAAAGTCCAACACTGAATTTAGCCCAACACTGAATTTAGATGAAAAATGGCAGAGTCTGTTAGTCTTTCAAGTTTTAATAGGAGAAACTTATAACATGTAATAGCTGTTACATGAATACCTTCAGAGCTTTTGGAGAGGTCTGAATCACTATGAGTGAGGGCTTCCCTGACTCACAAAGTTAAAAAGAGTAAAACAAACAATTTGAAAAATAAATCAACCAATAAAATACAAACACTAAGACCAAAGGGTTTCACTGATTTTAAAACCACTTATGGAATGCACATCTATTGAACAGGCTTACTCTGCATTCTGCTTTACTCTGGCCCGTTACATGAGCAAGTGTGAAAGCAAAATTCAAAATGTTATGTGAAGGGACCATTTCATTGGTGAAACCATGACCCAATAGACATTTTCTCTTTTGAAACTTCGTACATTGTCCATATATGTACTCAAAGGGAATGAATACACAGGATTTAGGCTGATTTTTTTCAGTATTTTGTGTTCCACCAGATTTATTTGAAGATCTCCTGTCCTGCAACCACTGCCCAATGCAGAAGGCCACACATAGGACAACAGACATGAGAACTTCACTTCTACAGCCTGAATAAATCATCATGAGAATATACTTTTCCTTTCACCATCAAAGATTTTTACATCAGATTAACCAGCTCTCTTGCTTTCCCATGTTTTTCCCTGGTTTTTGTACCTTGAAATGGGTGTGCACTCTTCTCAGTCTTGATCTCCATCTTCCCCAATATTTCCAAACATATTCATCTGGGAAACATGTAAAGATCTTATTCGGGGCTTGTTTGATTGTTTTCAAATATCTGCCCTTGAAATTCAACTTCCACCACTGCCTCTCATATCCAAAGCTATGTGCTTGCAGAGGATTTTTGCTGAGAAATTTCACAGAAAGCTCTTATACTGCAGGTGAATGATGCCAGCAAGTCTTGACTGAATAGCTTAGGGAACAGGTCTCAGCCAAATGACAGACATGACAAGGGAAAAGGGTATGTTCAAGGACAGGACATGGCAGAGATCATCTGCCAGGCCCTGGAATATTTCATATCCCATTGAAAGTACATCCATGTGTAGATTGGCAAGCATTTCCATCCACAAATTCTGAGCAGTGAAGCCTTCAGAGAGAATATTGTGGCATACCAGGCCAAGAATATTCATCCTATTTCAACCTTGCCGTACAAGGTCCTCTGTGCCACTGAGGTCTCCATGGCAACGCCCAGCATTGTGACTCCGGTCTCCTACTGCACACTTGTATCCTAGAGCCTAAAGTCCAGCTCACAATGGTGCTCAGCCAATCACAGCCCAGTGTGGTTGCCTGGCAACCACAAGCTTGTGGATTTCTGTGAACTGTTTCAGCCCAAATCTGCAGCTTTCCACCTCATACAACCACAGCCATTCCAATCATGCAGTATTTGATTAGCCTCTCTATGTTGCCTCAGAATTTTTTTGCAGTTGTAGTGATCAACAAAATTTGACATATTTTGAGAAGTGGAGGGAAGTAATTGGAAAACCTTTTGGTATGTCTGAGGTCTATGGGTTCCAAACTTGACTACCCCAGTCTTTTAAATTTTCACACCTAGAGCCTAAAATCCACCTCACAGTGATGTTCAGCCAATCTCAGCCCAGGGTGGTTGCCAGGCAACCACAAGCCTGTGGATTTCTGTGAACAGTTTCAGCCCAACTCTGCAGCTCTCCACCTCATACAACCACAGCCTTTCCCATCATGCAGTATTTGAATCACCTCTCTAAGTTGCCCCCAAATTTTTTGAAGTTGTGGTGATCAAGCAAATTTGACATATTTTGACAAGTGGAGGGAAGTAATTCGCTCTGTCTTTAGCTCTGTTTGTGGTACATGGGGTCCAAACTTGACTACCCCAGTCTATTCAATTTTCAAACTTAGAAAGCCTAACGTTTCAGGGGAGGAAAGAAAATGCCACAATGATTTGGGTTCTGCTGAGTTTCTGGTGGCTTGGGAAGCAAACCTGCAAACCATACATGCAATCTCTGCGGGATTACTGCCACCATGGTAGTATCAGTTAGCACTAAAAGCCAGCAACCAGAAGATGAGTCCCAAAATGAAAGTGAATAGTTGCAGTGCATGAATATTTGGAGTGCCTGCTTCAACTATCCAGCTGTCTCGGGGTTCACATGTCTGCAATCGCTATTTCAAGGAGGTATGCAGCCATTCCAGCATAACCCTGAACACTAAACATGAGGTACTAGCTCAATACCTAAACCAACATAATACTAGATAGCTTATCACCAGCAGGTCTTCCCAGAATTGAAATGTAACATGGTGAAAGGGAAACCCTTAGAAACGGGATGCAAATGCCCCTTTCCCTAAAAATCCCAGGTATTTTCTCATGGCATGGAATATTTAGACTCCACAACTCATGTAGTGAACCCAGGGACCTGGACCAAGTGTGTCTAGTTTTCTGTTGTCCTCTTTTTGGAAACAGCATCTTATGTAGTTGTTGAAAGAGGCCTTGAGATAAATTCGTAGCCCAAGATGGACTGGAACTCCCAAGGATCCATCCACCTCAGCCCCCAGATGGCTGGGATTATAGGCATGAGCGACCAAGCCAAGCATGTGCACTGAGATTCTTACATAATTTGTGAAATCCCACTACTGGTCTATAGGTAGATTCTGAGCTTCAGGCTTTAGGAATGTGCCTCTCTTTGTGTTGGCTCCCCTTGTTCAGGTGTCCATTTCTCTTGTGATAAGCTCCAAGGCCCCAGGCAAGGGGTGGCTGCCCTTCCTCTGGTGTGTCCTTGGATGATTATGGCCCAGGTGAACAGGGTTCAAATATATTGGATCCTGTGCATTTGAAAAGGAAATGAGTAAAGATTCATGAGTTAATGTGGACATGCCAGGGAATAGAGGGGCCATGATAGAGACAAAACTTCAGGCCATGGGCTGAAGGCTGAGGCTTCTGTACCTCTAGCTTTTTGAATAGTGTTTACTTGGGCCTGCTGAGCAATTGTGTGCTCTCAAATGCTTTCCATGGGTTTTGTTTTAATTTATTTTGTTTTTTCCTTTGTTTTTTTACATGGAATTAACAGTACCATTGTTTGAAGAAGCTGGAGTGTCTTACCTAAGAGAAATTTGAAAAAAGGGACAATTCAGCAGCCAAGAATTTCTCAAATGCCCTTGGCGTTTTAAAAAAAAGTGACATAAAGTTGAGCGTGTCATGTCCATGTCTCTTTACAAAAGATTTTACCTCCTATTTGATAGGAATTACTGTTTCTTTGAAAGGTCAACCTGCACTGAAATAAAGATAATCCCTCCTTTCCTCATTCTGCTTGAAACCACATCCTGTGATAGTTATATTTTCTTACGCAGCAACACTTGGAGATGACTACAGCAAGAGTTTCCCATTGGTGAAATTTCCATGGAGACACATGAAGTAATACTGCACAAATTCAAGTGAAGTGCACTGTACCTTGACAATGGCAAGTCTGGGCAAACCTCTAGTAACTGAAAATCTTAGAAAGTCTGAAAGTGAGTGAATGAAAATGGGCCTCTCCACATTTGGACAGGGCCTCTTCTGAAGCACCCATTTGTGGAAAAAGTAATTATGAGAGACGAATGCACTCCCAAAACGGAATGGAAATTTTCTTGTTTAGGCCTGGAACGCTATGGCCTGGAGCCCTGTGGTTCTAACTGGATGAGCAAAGTGTGAGCAGAGATCAAAAGAAAACACACACCATTTAGGGAACTCGATACTTAACCAGGTGTGCAGAGTAGTGGCAAACTGTACTTGTGTCAATTTGCTCAAATCCAGTCTTCACAAGAAAGTAAATTCCAGCACGACCAGTGACTAGAGGAGGACACATTTCAAAGATCTTGTAAAAAGTCCAACACTGAATTTAGCCCAACACTGAATTTAGATGAAACGTGGCAGAGTCTGTTAGTCTTTCAAGTTTTAATAGGAGAAACTTATAACATGTAATAGCTGTTACATGAATACCTTCAGAGCTTTTTGAGAGGTCTGAATCACTATGAGTGAAGGCTTCCCTGACTCACAAAGTTAAAAAGAGTAAAACAAACAATTTGAAAAATAAATCAACCAATAAAATACAAACACTAAGTCCAAAGGGTTTCACTGATTTTAAAACCACTTATGGAATGCACATCTATTGAACAGGCTTACTCTGCATTCTGCTTTACTCAGGCCTGGTACATGAGCAAGTGTGAAAGCAAAATTCAAAATGTTATGTGAAGGGACCATTTCATTGGTGAAACCATGACCCAATAGACATTTTCTCTTTTGAAACTTCATACATTGTCCATATATGTTCTCAAAGGGAAGGAATACACAGGATTTAGGCTGATTTTTTTCAGTATTTTGTATTCCACCAGATTTATTTGAAGATCTCCTGTCCTGCATCCACTGCCCAATGCAGAAGGCCACACATAGGACAACCAACATGAGAACTTCACTTCTACAGCCTGAATAAATCATCATGAGAATATACTTTTCCTTTCACCATCAAAGATTTTTACATCAGATTAACCAGCTCTCTTGCTTTCCCATGTTTTTCCCTGGTTTTTGTACCTTGAAATGGGGGTGCACTCTTCTCAGTCTTGATCTCCATCTTCCCCAATATTTCCAAACATATTCATCTGGGAAACATGTAAAGATCTTATTCGGGGCTTGTTTCATTGTTTTCAAATATCTGCCCTTGAAATTCAACTTCCACCACAGTCTCTCATATCCAAAGCTATGTGCTTGCAGAGGATTTCTGCTGAGAAATTTCACAGAAAGCTCTTATACTGCAGGTGAATGATGCCAGCAAGTCTTGACTGAATAGCTTAGGGAACAGGTCTCAGCCAAATGACAGACATGACAAGGGAAAAGGGTATGTTCAAGGACAGGACATGGCAGAGATCATCTGCCAGGCCCTGGAATATTTCATATCCCATTGAAAGTACATCCATGTGTAGATTGGCAAGCATTTCCATCCACAAATTCTGAGCAGTGAAGCCTTCAGAGAGAATATTGTGGCATACCAGGCCAAGAATATTCATCCTATTTAAATCTTGCCTTACAAGGTCCTCTGTGCCACTGAGGTCTCCATGGCAACGCCCAGCATTGTGACTCAGGTCTCCTACTGCACACTTGTATCCTAGAGCCTAAAGTCCAGCTCACAATGGTGCTCAGCCAATCACAGCCCAGTGTGGTTGCCTGGCAACCACAAGCTTGTGGATTTCTGTGAACTGTTTCAGCCCAAATATGCAGCTTTCCACCTCATGCAACCACAGCCATTCCAATCATGCAGTATTTGATTAGCCTCTCTATGTTGCCTCAGAATTTTTTTACAGTTGTATTGATCAACAAAATTTGACATATTTTGAGAAGTGGAGGGAAGTAATTGGAAAACCTTTTGGTATGTCTGAGGTCTATGGGTTCCAAACTTGACTACCCCAGTCTTTTAAATTTTCACACCTAGAGCCTAAAATCCACCTCACAGTGATGTTCAGCCAATCTCAGCCCAGGGTGGTTGCCTGGCAACCACAAGCCTGTGGATTTCTGTGAACAGTTTCAGCCCAACTCTGCAGCTCTCCACCTCATACAACCACAGCCATTCCAATCATGCAGTATTTGAATCACCTCTCTAAGTTGCCCCCAAATTTTTTGAAGTTGTGGTGATCAAGCAAATTTGACATATTTTGACAAGTGGGGGGAAGTAATTCGCTCTGTCTTTAGCTCTGTTTGTGGTACATGGGGTCCAATCTTGACTACCCCAGTCTATTCAATTTTCAACCTTAGAAAGCCAAATGTTTCAGGGGAGGCAAGAAAATGCCACAATGATTTGGGTTCTGCTGAGTTTCTGGTGGCTTGGGAAGCAAACCTGCAAACCATACATGCAATCTCTGCGGGATTACTGCCACCATGGTAGTATCAGTTAGCACTAAAAGCCAGCAACCAGAAGATGAGTCCCAAAATGAAAGTGAATAGTTGCAGTGCATGAATATTTGGAGTGCCTGCTTCAACTATCCAGCTTTCTCGGGGTTCACATGTCTGCAATCGCTATTTCAAGGAGGTCTGCAGCCATTCCAGCATAACCCTGAACACTAAACATGAGGTACTAGCTCAATACCTAAACCAACATAATACTAGATAGCTTATCACCAGCAGGTCTTCCCAGAATTGAAATGTAACATGGTGAAAGGGAAACCCTTAGAAACGGGATGCAAATGCCCCTTTCCCTAAAAATCCCAGGTATTTTCTCATGGCATGGAATATTTAGACTCCACAACTCATGTAGTGAACCCAGGGACCTGGACCAAGTGTTTCTAGTTTTCTGTTGTCCTCTTTTTGGAAACAGCATCTTATGTAGTTGTTGAAAGAGGCCTTGAGATAAATTCGTAGCCCAAGATGGACTGGAACTCCCAAGGATCCATCCACCTCAGCCCCCAGATGGCTGGGATTATAGGCATGAGGGACAATGCCAAGCACGTGCACAGAGATTCTTACATAATTTGTGAAATCCCACTACTGGTCTATAGGTAGCTTCTGTGCTTCAGGCTTTAGGAATATGCCTCTCTTTGTGTTGGCTCCCCTTATTCAGGTGTCCATTTCTATTGTGATAAGCTCCAATTCCCCAGGCAAGGGGTGGCTGCCCTTCCTCTGGTGTGTCCTTGGATGATTACTGCCCAGGTGAACAGGGTTCAAATATATTGGATCTGTGCATTTGAAAAGGAACTGAATAAAGATTCATGAGTTAATGTGGACATGCCAGGGAATTGAGGGGCCATGATAGAGACAAAACTTCAGGCCTTGGGCTGAAGGCTGAGGCTTCTGTACCTCTAGCTTCTTGAATAGTGTTTACATGGGCCTGCTGAGCAATTGTGTGCTCTCAAATGTTTTTCCATGGGTTTTGTTTTAATTTATTTTGTTTTTTCCTTTGTTTTTTTACATGGAAGGAACAGTACCATGGTTTGAAGAAGCTGGAGTGTCTTACCCAAGAGAAATTTGAAAAAAGGTACAATTCAGCAGACAAGAATTTCTCAAATGCCCTTGGCGTTTTAAAAAAAAGTGACATAAAGTTGAGCGTGACATGTCCATGTCTCTTTACAAAAGATTTTACCTCCTATTTGATAGGAATTACTGTTTCTTTGAAAGGCCAACCTGCACTGAAATAAAGATAATCCTTGCTTTCCTCATTCTGCTTGAAACCACATCCTGTGATAGTTATATTTTCTTACGCAGCAACACTTGGAGATGACTACAGCAAGAGTTTCCCATTGGTGAAATTTCCATGGAGACACATGAAATAATACTGCACAAATTCAAGTGAAGTGCACTGTACCTTGACAATGGCAAGTCTGGGCAAACCTCTAGTAACTGAAAATCTTAGAAAGTCTGAAACTGAGTGAATGAAAATGGGCCTCTCCACATTTGGACAGGGCCTCTTCTGAAGCACACATTTGTGGAAAAAGTATTATGAGAGACGAATGAACACCCAAAACGGAATGGAAATTTTCTTGTTTAGGCCTGGAACGCTATGGCCTGGAGCCCTGTGGTTCTAACTGGATGAGCAAAGTGTGAGCAGAGATCAAAAGAAAACACACACCATTTAGGGAACTCCATACTTAACCAGGTGTGCAGAGTAGTGGCAAACTGTACTTGTGTCAATTTGCTCAAAGCCTGTCTTCACAAAAAAGTAAATTCCAGCACGACCAGTGACTAGAGGAGGACACATTTCAAAGGACTTGTAAAAAGTCCAACACTGAATTTAGCCCAACACTGAATTTAGATGAAAAGTGGCAGAGTCTGTTAGTCTTTCAAGTTTTAATAGGAGAAACTTATAACATGTAATAGCTGTTACATGAATATCTTCAGAGCTTTTGGAGAGGTCTGAATCACTATGAGTGAGGGCTTCCCTGACTCACAAAGTTAAAAAAGTAAAACAAACAATTTGAAAAATAAATCAACCAATAAAATACAAACACTAAGTGCAAAGGGTTTCACTGATTTTAAAACCAGTTATGGAATGCACATCTATTGAACAGGCTTACTCTGCATTCTGCTTTACTCAGGCCCGATACTTGAGCAAGTGTGAAAACAAAATTCAAAATGTTATGTGAAGGGACCATTTCATTGGTGAAACCATGACCCAATAGACATTTTCTCTTTTGAAACTTCGTATATTGTCCATATATGTTCTCAAAGGGAAGGAATACACAGGATTTAGGCTGATTTTTTTCAGTATTTTGTGTTCCACTAGATTTATTTGAAGATCTCCTGTCCTTCATCCACTGCCCAATGCAGAAGGCCACACATAGGACAACCAACATGAGAACTTCACTTGTACAGCCTGATTAAATCATCATGAGAATATACTTTTCCTTTCACCATCAAAGATTTTTACATCAGATTAACCAGCTCTCTTGCTTTCCCATGTTTTTCCCTGGTTTTTGTACCTTGAAATGGGTGTGCACTCTTCTCAGTCTTGATCTCCATTTTCCCCAATATTTCCAAACATATTCTTCTGGGAAACATGTAAAGATCTTATTCGGGGCTTGTTTCATTGTTTTCAAATATCTGCCCTTGAAATTCAACTTCCACCACTGTCTCTCATATCCAAAGCTATGTGCTTGCAGAGGATTTCTGCTGAGAAATTTCACAGAAAGCTCTTATACTGCAGGTGAATGATGCCAGCAAGTCTTGACTGAATAGCTTAGGGAACAGGTCTCAGCCAAATGACAGACATGACAAGGGAAAAGGGTATGTTCAAGGACAGGACATGGCAGAGATCATCTGCCAGGCCCTGGAATATTTCATATCCCATTGAAAGTACATCCATGTGTAGATTGGCAAGCATTTCCATCCACATATTCTGAGCAGTGAAGCCTTCAGAGAGAATATTGTGGCATACCAGGCCAAGAATCTTCATCCTATTTAAATCTTGCCTTACAAGGTCCTCTGTGCCACTGAGGTCTCCATGGCAACGCCCAGCATTGTGACTCAGGTCTCCTACTGCACACTTGTATCCTAGAGCCTAAAGTCCAGCTCACAGTGGTGCTCAGCCAATCACAGCCCAGTGTGGTTGCCTGGCAACCACAAGCTTGTGGATTTCTGTGAACTGTTTCAGCCCAAATCTGCAGCTTTCCACCTCATACAACCACAGCCATTCCAATCATGCAGTATTTGATTAGCCTCTCTATGTTGCCTCAGAATTTTTTTACAGTTGTATTGATCAACAAAATTTGACATATTTTGAGAAGTGGAGGGAAGTAATTGGAAAAACTTTTGGTATGTCTGAGGTCTAAGGGTTCCAAACTTGACTACACCAGTCTTTTAAATTTTCACACCTAGAGCCTAAAATCCACCTCACAGTGATGTTCAGCCAATCTCAGCCCAGGGTGGTTGCCTGGCAACCACAAGCCTGTGGATTTCTGTGAACAGTTTCAGCCCAACTCTGCAGCTCTCCACCTCATACAGCCACAGCCATTCCAATCATGCAGTATTTGAATCACCTCTCTAAGTTGCCCCCAAATTTTTTGAAGTTGTGGTGATCAAGCAAATTTGACATATTTTGACAAGTGGAGGGAAGTAATTCACTCTGTCTATAGCTCTGTTTGTGGTACATGGGGTCCAAACTTGACTACCCCAGTGTATTCAATTTTCAACCTTAGCAAGCCAAATGTTTCAGGGGAGGAAAGAAAATGCCACAATGATTTGGGTTCTGCTGAGTTTCTGGTGGCTTGGGAAGCAAACCTGCAAACCATACATGCAATCCCTGCTGGATTACTGCCACCATGGTAGTATCAGTTAGCACTAAAAGCCAGCAACCAGATGATGAGTCCCAAAATGAAAGTGAATAGTTGCAGTGTATGAATATTTGGAGTGACTGCTTCAACTATCCAGCTTTCTCGGGGTTCACATGTCTGCAATCCCTATTTCAAGGAGGTTTGCAGCCATTCCAGCATAACCCTGAACACTAAACATGAGGTACTAGCACAATACCTAAACCAACATAATACTAGATAGCTTATCACCAGCAGGTCTTCCCAGAACTGAAATGTAACATGGTGAAAGGGAAACCCTTAGAAACGGGATGCAAATGCCCCTTTCCCTAAAAATCCCAGGTATTTTCTCATGGCATGGAATATTTAGACTCCACAACTCATGTAGTGAACCCAGGGACCTGGACCAAGTGTGTCTAGTTTTCTGTTGTCCTCTTTTTGGAAACAGCATCTTATGTAGTTGTTGAAAGAGGCCTTGAGATAAATTCGTAGCCCAAGATGGAGTGGAACTCCCAAGGATCCATCCACCTCAGCCCCCAGATGGCTGGGATTATAGGCATGATCGACCAAGCCAAGCATGTGCACTGAAATTCTTACATAATTTGTGAAATCCCACTACTGGTCTATAGGTAGCTTCTGTGCTTCAGGCTTTAGGAATATGCCTCTCTTTGTGTTGGCTCCCCTTGTTCAGGTGTCCATTTCTATTGTGATAAGCTCCAAGGCCCCAGGCAAGGGGTGGCTGCCCTTCCTCTGGTGTGTCCTTGGATGATTACGGCCCAGGTGAACAGGGTTCAAATATATTGGATCCTGTGCTTTTGAAAAGGAAATGAGTAAAGATTCTTGAGTTAATGTGGGCATGCCAGGGAATTGAGGGGCCATGATAGAGACAAAACTTCAGGCCATGGGCTGAAGGCTGAGGCTTCTGTACCTCTAGCTTCTTGAATAGTGTTTACATGGGCCTGCTGAGCAATTGTGTGCTCTCAAATGTTTTTCCATGGGTTTTGTTTTAATTTATTTTGTTTTTTCCTTTGTTTTTTTACATGGAAGGAACAGTACGATGGTTTGAAAAAGCTGGACTGTCTTACCTAAGAGAAATTTGAAAAAAGGGACAATTCAGCAGACAAGAATTTCTCAAATGCCCGTGGCGTTTTAAAAAAAAGTGACATGAAGTTGAGCGTGTCATGTCCATGTCTCTTTACAAAAGATTTTACCTCCTATTGTGAGAGTTGACCCCCCTGCTATAACCCCCTCCCTAGAGCGGGGAATGAAAGGGTTAACTCCCTAACTCCCCAGAGCGGGGAATAAAAGGGTTAACTCCCTAACTCCCCAGAGCTATCAGAGCAGAGCAGAAAGAAATGCCTAACTCCCCAGAGCTATCAGAGCAGAGGAAAAAAAAGAAGAAAAAATGCACCTGCAAGGTTGTTCTGTCTCAAGGAGATAAGTAAGACAAGTAACTGTTCTGTTCTGGGCACATAGTGACTGGGCTAGGACCCCCAGTCTCCATGGTTACTCAACCCCAAACCCCTCCAATCAACTTCTGCCAAGTCCTATCCTGCTCAAAATTAACCAATGCAATCTGCTTCTGTAAATTCGCTTGCCTCCCTGCGCCCTTAAAAACCCTACACAATTCCCCTTCGGGGCCCCTCTGCACTTGTTTGCCTGGGGGACCCCATGCGCATGGAAATAAACTTTTTTCCCTCACCAAGAATTGAGTCCTTGGGGTCTCTTTCCCTGCGGCGTCGGCCCTAACATCTTGGAGGCCCCACCGAGATAGCACGTCTCACGGGAGGTGACCTCAACGGCTCTGCGGTGGGTGAGTACGACCGGTCGCTTCTTATTTTTACTCTGAGGATCAATCTACCGGTATTTTACGCCCCGAGCCAACCGGGCAATTTTTGTTACCTGTTTTTGTTATCTGTTCTCTGTTCTCTGGTGACCGGGGGACGCCCCACACGGTTTTCCGTGACTCACCGTCTGCGATAGGGTTTTCCTGTCGGTCTGGGGAATTTCATTCCCAATCTGTGGTCCTTCTGGGCCAATCTGGGGAATTTCATTCCCAATCTGTGGTCCTTCTGGGCCAATCTGGGGAATTTCATTCCCAATCAGTGGTCCTTCTGGGCCAATCTGGGGAATTTCATTCCCAATCTGTGGTCCTTCTGGGCCGATCTGGGGAATTTCATTCCCAATCTGTGGTCCTTCTGGGCCAATCTGGGGAATTTCATTCCCAATCTGTGGTCCGTCTGGGCCAATCTGGGGAATTTCATTCCCAATCTGTGGTCCGTCCGGGCCAATCTGGAGGTACCCCCTAAGGTGACTCATTTGATGTGAAACTCATGCGTGAGAGTGAGGTGGCCGGCCTGTTTGTCCTGTGTGTTGTGACTGTTGTGATCGGTTATTTGTTGTGTCGCGCGTACGCTAACCACTCTTTGTCTTCAGAACACCATGGGACAAAGGACATCGTCCCCATTGTCCCTCACCCTCGACCATTGGTCAGAGGTTTGAGAGAGGGCTCACAATCTCTCCTTACAGGTTAAAAAAGTAAATGGCAGACTTTCTGCTTGTCTGAGTGGCCCACATTCTCCGTGGGTTGGCCACCGGAGGGGACTTTCCACCTTCCCCTCATCTTAGCAGTTAAGAACATCATCTTCTGCCCTGGACGAGAGGGCCACCCCGACCGGATTGCCTACATCTTGGTATGACAGGACCTCAGGGAGGAGCCCCCACCGTGGGTAAAACCCTTCCTTCCTCCGCCCTCTCCTTGATTGCCTGTTTAAACTTGTTACTAACTTAGGGGCTTCTTGCCCATTTCTGTTGTAGGATCCATATGGCTTATTAGATTAAAGGTTCATGATAAAAAAATTATTTCCTTTAGCTGACCAAACTGTACAAAAAGCTCCCTTTGTTTGTGTCTTTAATGTTGTGGCGCCTTGTTTAATATGTAAGACTTCAATTGATTGCTTGCAACCTCAGCATACCTTTTAAAAGGAGTATTTTTTCCTCTCTGGTAAAAATGTAAACATGTGCACATATATATGTATATCTATGGTTATTAAAAATCATATCAACTTTACCAAGTAAAAACCAGATGGTAATATATTTGAGCCAGTTAAAAGGTTACAGTTTTGTTTTTAAAATACAACATTTTTATGTGGTAAAAAGACATAAAATAATTAAATATGATTTAGACTACTAGAAGGTGACTTCAAGGGTTCTGTTGTGAGTTTTAATGTTGTCTGAGAAACGAGAAAAAAGGTAATTGACTGGTAATAGTAAAAAGAGGGACAAAGAGAGTGGTCTTCAAGTAAAGGTGTCTGGCTATGCCAGAATGTAAAAAAAGATTAAAGCTTAGTTTGAGAGATATTATTGTAAGTTGTAGAAGACTCAAGAGGATGTAAATTTTATTTGTCTTGTATTTGTCTTGATTTATAGTACTACAAATAACAGGTTTGACAAAAAGTAAATGTGTTCAGAATTTGACAGTATTAGATCAGTTTTGATAAAAGTATACATAAGATTGTACTTTGCTGCAAAATGTTTCCATTAAAATGAGATTATAGGTGATACTACAAATAAGATACAAGTTCTTACATGTACTGTAAACATCTGGGAGATTATGCAGCACAATTTTGTTACCTATAAAAAAGCCCTTTTTGTTAAAAATATAATTTTAGTAAAATGATGGCCTGTCACGTGACACCCTTGGACAAAATAACAGTGTGCCATCCAGATGAAGCCGGCTCTCTGATCCGGAATGCCAAAACCATGTTCTCCTTTTGTGCTACCCTGACTGGACATCCAGAGGTAAGGAGGTTTCCCAGTATCGCCAGTTGTTCTCTTTGTAACTCAGTCGGCCCCACATGTTAGACAAAAATTACAAAGGTTTGAGAGGTTTAAAAAAATGCCCCTCAGCCAGTTAATAGAGATAGCACAAAAAGGTCTTTAAAAACTAAAAAATTTACAAAAAGATAGCCAAGGAGTTATAAAAAAAAAAAAACTTTAAAAAAACAGACGAGAGTTTCTAGGGACAATTGGATACTGTAGGCTAAATTTTACTAAAAAGCTTGCCTCTATATGACTCCCATAAGGGAGAAACTCAAAATTCGCTGAACTGGACTGATAAATGTAAACAGGCCTTCCAACAGCTCAAGCGGGCCTTGACAGAGGCCCCAGCCCTGGGACTCCCTGACGTTACCAAGCCTTTCACCTTGTTCATAGATAAACTCAGGGACATTGCCAAAGGAGTCCTAACTCAGGACATTGGCCCTTAAAAGAGGCCCATAGCCTACCTCTCCAAAAGACTTAATCCAGTAACAGGAGTATGGCCCCCTGCCTAAAAATACTAGCTACTGTGACAATGCTACTTAAGGAGACAAAAAAACTCGCTTTAGGCAAGTGATTTCTGTGGTAACCTCTCACAGTTTAGAGACTCTTATCAAAACCCCTCCTAAAAAAAGGCTCTCCAATGCCAAAATTCTACTGTCAAGCCCTGCTTCTAGACCCAGAGTCAGTGATATTCAAGACTTCTTCAGCTTTAAACCCAGCCACCCTTATGCCTGATGATGACCTGGAGGAACAAAGGACACCTCTCCATGAGTGTGCTGACATCCTCAAACTACAGCGGAACCTACAGGCTGATCTTACTGACCAGCTTTTGGAAAATGCCCACAACTGTTCGATGGAAGCAGCTTCATCCAGAACGGCAGAGACAGATGAGTGGCCGGGACAACAGTGACCACCAAAAAGGAGGTACTCTGGGTTAAAGGGTTAGAGCCTAGCACCTCTGCCCAAAAGGCGGAGCTCATTGCTTTGACTGATGTACTAAAACTAGCCACAAAAAAGAGGGTAAACATCTATACTGATAGTAAATATGCTTTTGCTACTATACATATACATAGAGCCATCTATTAAGAGCGAGGTCTCTTAACCTTGGCCAGAGCTAAGATTAAAAAAAAAAAAAAAAAGAGGACTCCACAAATCCTAAATTTGCTGACAGCAGTCTGGCTGTCAGCAGATTACTGCTATTCACCTGAGGAAACAATTTGACAGATCAGGCCGCTGAAAGAGTAACAATCACATGAGAGAGGCCAGCCAAAAAAGTAACTGCTCTGATGCGAGTCCCCCCGACCTTATCAGAACCAGTCTACACAAAAAAAGACTACACTGGTTGTTGTGAGCCATCTAACGGATTCCAGTCCCTGTGACTAAAAGACAAGTACAAAATTTCTAAGAGCCACAGGACTGATCCAGAGTTTGGGACCCTGGCAGAGGCCTGTTGTCTACCTTTCCAAGAGACTTGGTTCTGTGGCAACCAGATGGCCACCCTGTCTGCGGTGATTTCTTCAATGGCCCCCTCATAAAGTAGGCTTAAAAATTGACTTTTGGACACAAACTCTTAATTGTTTCCTCCTATTCACTGGAGACTCTCATCAAGGTCCCACCAGACTGATGAATGTCTAATTTCGGAGCCATACATTATCAGGCACTATTTCTGGAAACAGCAGCTTCAAACTCGGCTACTTTGCTGCCTGAGGATGACCCCTGGTTGCCTCATTGATCACCTCACGGAACATCGACCTTATCTAGTTGATAAGCTACTGTCTACAGTTCCATCCTACTTCTCTGATGAAAACAGTTATGTCTCTCAAGAGCCCATTTACACTTAAAAAGACCAACATCTGACAGCTCAGCTTCGAAGAGATTCCGGGGGCTAATATCAAGCTAGCCCAGTCTGTGAGCTTCAGATGCCCTCAGTGCCAATTGATAATTCTAAAAGTACTACAACAAATAAAAACCACTGGTTATCGTGGGACTATGCCTAAAAACACTAAAAAATAGATTTTACAAAAATAAAAAGCCTAAACTTCAAAAATATAAGTGTTTTCTACTTAGTCTGAGTCAGCTCTGATAACAGTTTCTCTGATTTGGTCTCCCTTTTTATCCGTGGGGTCCAACAATGGCCTGGCTTTTATAGCCTAGTAACTCAAATTAACCTAAGCTTTACAGATCAATTAAAAAAAAAAACTCAATTGGGCTTACCAGCCTCAGAGTTCAGGAGAGGTAAAAAGATAAGTTAGATTTTAAAGACTATAATTACTAATGGCCTTAAAAACTGGCAAAAACTGGGTGAGTCTCTTTTCCTTCTGCCCCTTTACATGCGTGATACACCCCCTATGTTACAGATATTTCCTCTTTTGAGGTTTTATGTGAGGTTTCTAAAAATTAGCTAATTTAACTAATCAAGATCTTATTAAGTCTCCCCAGACTTTTCAGCTAGCTGTGACTTCCATCCACTGGTTACTTCGCTGCTGCCCACTGCAGCTAAAGAGCCTAGACACCTAGACAAGCGACCTCACCATAAATCTCTTGAGAGCGACCTCACCGTAAATCTCTTAAGCCGCAATAGATTGTCAAAATAGCTAAAAGCCTGCCTAAATTCAACGTTCCCAATACAGACAAGTCCCAACTTCAAAAGACCGTCAGCCTACAAATAAGTAAACTGTCATTTCTTCCAAAGACACTTTAAAGCTTAAGATTTTCTAATATAACTGATAATTTTGTGTTCTCCTCCTTTATAGAGACCCCAAAGAGGCCTCTGTCTAACTTAAAAATTGTTACTCGTATGATAAAACAGAGTAAATTTAAATGTTGGTTTTCTTTCTCCTTTTGGTTAACAGCTTTAATGACAGCTACAAGACCTTTGTTAATCCTCCTACTGGGCCTTATGTTGTAAACAAGTTGATAAACTATGTCAACGTTCTTAAAAGCTTGTGATTTTAAAGACACATACAAGGTTATAAACAGATGCAATAAAAAAGCTAAGAGAAAAAAAATTAAATCTCAAGAGCCCCCTTCAAATAAAGCCAAAATGTTCTCCTTCTGGAAATCAATCCTGCCCTATATTCTCCCTTTACTGGGACCCCTGGCTGGATTCATTATAGTCATGGCTATAGCCCCTTACCTCATTAACCGAGTAACCCAGTTTGTGAGGGCTCAGATCTCTCAAGTAAAGGTTATGATGCTACGTCAACAGTATGACCCCTTACCAATACAGGACCTTTAAGGTTAAAAGTCATCAAAAAAGAAAAGGGGGGAATGTGAGACTTGACCCCCCTGCTATAACCCCCTCCCCAGAGCGGGGAATGAAAGGGTTAACTCCCTAACTCCCCAGAGCGGGGAATAAAAGGGTTAACTCCCTAACTCCCCAGAGCTATCAGAGCAGAGCAGAAAGAAATGCCTAACTCCCCAGAGCTATCAGAGCAGAGGAAAAAAAAAAGAAGAAAAAATGCACCTGCAAGGTTGTTCTGTCTCAAGGAGATAAGTAAGACAAGTAACTGTTCTGTTCTGGGCACATAGTGACTGGGCTAGGACCCCCAGTCTCCATGGTTACTCAACCCCAAACTCCTCCAATCAACTTCTGCCAAGTCCTATCCTGCTCAAAATTAACCAATGCAATCTGCTTCTGTAAATTCGCTTGCCTCCCTGCGCCCTTAAAAACCCTACACAATTCCCCTTCGGGGCCCCTCCGCACTTGTTTGCCTGGGGGACCCCATGCGCATGGAAATAAACTTTTTTCCCTCACCAAGAATTGAGTCCTTGGGGTCTCTTTCCCTGCGGCGTCGGCCCTAACACTATTTGATAGAAATTACTGTTACTTTGAAAGGTCAACCTGCACTGAAATAAAGATAATCCCTCCTTTCCTCTTTCTGCTTGAAACCACATCATGTGTTAGTTATATTTTCTTACACAGCAGCACTTGGAGATGACTACAGCAAGAGTTTCCCATTGGTGAAATTTCCATGGAGACACATGAAGTAATACTGCACAAATTCAAGTGAAGTGCACTGTACCTTGACAATGGCAAGTCTGGGCAAACCTCTAGTAACTGAAAATGTAAGAAAGTCTGAAACTGAGTGAATGAAAATGGGCCTCTCCACATTTGGACAGGGCCTCTTCTGAAGCACACATTTGTGGAAAAAGTAATTATGAGAGACGAATGCACTCCCAAAACGGATTGGAAATTTTCTTGTTTAGGCCTGGAACGCTATGGCCTGGAGCCCTGTGGTTCTAACTGGATGAGCAAAGTGTGAGCAGAGATCAAAAGAAAACACACACCATTTAGGGAACTCGATACTTAACCAGGTGTGCAGAGTAGTGGCAAACTCTACTTGTGTCAATTTGCTCAAATCCAGTCTTCACAAGAAAGTAAATTCCAGCACGACCAGTGACTAGAGGAGGACACATTTCAAAGGACTTGTAAAAAGTCCAACACTGAATTTAGCCCAATACTGAATTTAGATGAAAAGTGGCAGAATCTGTTAGTCTTTCAAGTTTTAATAGGAGAAACTTATAACATGTAATAGCTGTTACATGAATACCTTCAGAGCTTTTGGAGAGGTCTGAATGACTATGAGTGAAGGCTTCCCTGACTCACAAAGTTAAAAAGAGTAAAACAAACAATTTGAAAAATAAATCAACCAATAAAATACAAACACTAAGTCCAAAGGGTTTCACTGATTTTAAAACCACTTATGGAATGCACATCTATTGAACAGGCTTACTCTGCATTCTGCTTTACTCAGGCCCGGTACATGAGCAAGTGTGAAAGCAAAATTCAAAATGTTATGTGAAGGGACCATTTCATTGGTGAAACCATGACCCAATAGACATTTTCTCTTTTGAAACTTCGTACATTATCCATATATGTTCTCAAAGGGAAGGAATACACAGGATTTAGGCTGATATTTTTTTCAGTATTTTGTGTTCCACCAGATTTATTTGAAGATCTCCTGTCCTGCATCCACTGCCCAATGCAGAAGGCCACACATAGGACAACCAACATGAGAACTTCACTTCTACAGCCTGATTAAATCATCATGAGAATATACTTTTCCTTTCACCATCAAAGATTTGTACATCAGATTAACCAGCTCTCTTGCTTTCCCATGTTTTTCCCTGGTTTTTGTACCTTGAAATGGGTGTGCACTCTTCTCAGTCTTGATCTCCATCTTCCCCAATATTTCCAAACATATTCATCTGGGAAACATGTAAAGATCTTATTCGGGGCTTGTTTCATTGTTTTCAAATATCTGCCCTTGAAATTCAACTTCCACCACAGTCTCTCATATCCAAAGCTATGTGCTTGCAGAGGATTTCTGCTGAGAAATTTCACAGAAAGCTCTTATACTGCAGGTGAATGATGCCAGCAAGTCTTGACTGAATAGCTTAGGGAACAGGTCTCAGCCAAATGACAGACATGACAAGGGAAAAGGGTATGTTCAAGGACAGGACATGGCAGAGATCATCTGCCAGGCCCTGGAATATTTCATATCCCATTGAAAGTACATCCATGTGTAGATTGGCAAGCATTTCCATCCACAAATTCTGAGCAGTGAAGCCTTCAGAGAGAATATTGTGGCATACCAGGCCAAGAATATTCATCCTATTTAAATCTTGCCTTACAAGGTCCTCTGTACCACTGAGGTCTCCATGGCAACGCCCAGCATTGTGACTCAGGTCTCCTACTGCACACTTGTATCCTAGAGCCTAAAGTCCAGCTCACAATGGTGCTCAGCCAATCACAGCCCAGTGTGGTTGCCTGGCAACCACAAGCTTGTGGATTTCTGTGAACTGTTTCAGCCCAAATATGCAGCTTTCCACCTCATGCAACCACAGCCATTCCAATCATGCAGTATTTGATTAGCCTCTCTATGTTGCCTCAGAATTTTTTTACAGTTGTATTGATCAACAAAATTTGACATATTTTGAGAAATGGAGGGAAGTAATTGGAAAAACTTTTGGTATGTCTGAGGTCTAAAGGTTCCAAACTTGACTACCCCAGTCTTTTAAATTTTCACACCTAGAGCCTAAAATCCACCTCACAGTGATGTTCAGCCAATCTCAGCCCAGGGTGGTTGCCTGGCAACCACAAGCCTGTGGATTTCTGTGAACAGTTTCAGCCCAACTCTTCAGCTCTCCACCTCATACAACCACAGCCATTCCAATCATGCAGTATTTGAATCACCTCTCTAAGTTGCCCCCAAATTTTTTGAAGTTGTGGTGATCAAGCAAATTTGACATATTTTGACAAGTGGGGGGAAGTAATTCGCTCTGTCTTTAGCTCTGTTTGTGGTACATGGGGTCCAATCTTGACTACCCCAGTCTATTCAATTTTCAACCTTAGAAAGCCAAATGTTTCAGGGGAGGCAAGAAAATGCCACAATGATTTGGGTTCTGCTGAGTTTCTGGTGGCTTGGGAAGCAAACCTGCAAACCATACATGCAATCTCTGCGGGATTACTGCCACCATGGTAGTATCAGTTAGCACTAAAAGCCAGCAACCAGAAGATGAGTCCCAAAATGAAAGTGAATAGTTGCAGTGCATGAATATTTGGAGTGCCTGCTTCAACTATCCAGCTTTCTCGGGGTTCACATGTCTGCAATCGCTATTTCAAGGAGGTCTGCAGCCATTCCAGCATAACCCTGAACACTAAACATGAGGTACTAGCTCAATACCTAAACCAACATAATACTAGATAGCTTATCACCAGCAGGTCTTCCCAGAATTGAAATGTAACATGGTGAAAGGGAAACCCTTAGAAACGGGATGCAAATGCCCCTTTCCCTAAAAATCCCAGGTATTTTCTCATGGCATGGAATATTTAGACTCCACAACTCATGTAGTGAACCCAGGGACCTGGACCAAGTGTTTCTAGTTTTCTGTTGTCCTCTTTTTGGAAACAGCATCTTATGTAGTTGTTGAAAGAGGCCTTGAGATAAATTCGTAGCCCAAGATGGACTGGAACTCCCAAGGATCCATCCACCTCAGCCCCCAGATGGCTGGGATTATAGGCATGAGGGACAATGCCAAGCACGTGCACAGAGATTCTTACATAATTTGTGAAATCCCACTACTGGTCTATAGGTAGCTTCTGTGCTTCAGGCTTTAGGAATATGCCTCTCTTTGTGTTGGCTCCCCTTATTCAGGTGTCCATTTCTATTGTGATAAGCTCCAATTCCCCAGGCAAGGGGTGGCTGCCCTTCCTCTGGTGTGTCCTTGGATGATTACTGCCCAGGTGAACAGGGTTCAAATATATTGGATCTGTGCATTTGAAAAGGAACTGAGTAAAGATTCATGAGTTAATGTGGACATGCCAGGGAATTGAGGGGCCATGATAGAGACAAAACTTCAGGCCTTGGGCTGAAGGCTGAGGCTTCTGTACCTCTAGCTTCTTGAATAGTGTTTACATGGGCCTGCTGAGCAATTGTGTGCTCTCAAATGTTTTTCCATGGGTTTTGTTTTAATTTATTTTGTTTTTTCCTTTGTTTTTTTACATGGAAGGAACAGTACCATGGTTTGAAGAAGCTGGAGTGTCTTACCCAAGAGAAATTTGAAAAAAGGTACAATTCAGCAGACAAGAATTTCTCAAATGCCCTTGGCGTTTTAAAAAAAAGTGACATAAAGTTGAGCGTGTCATGTCCATGTCTCTTTACAAAAGATTTTACCTCCTATTTGATAGGAATTACTGTTTCTTTGAAAGGCCAACCTGCACTGAAATAAAGATAATCCTTGCTTTCCTCATTCTGCTTGAAACCACATCCTGTGATAGTTATATTTTCTTACGCAGCAACACTTGGAGATGACTACAGCAAGAGTTTCCCATTGGTGAAATTTCCATGGAGACACATGAAATAATACTGCACAAATTCAAGTGAAGTGCACTGTACCTTGACAATGGCAAGTCTGGGCAAACCTCTAGTAACTGAAAATCTTAGAAAGTCTGAAACTGAGTGAATGAAAATGGGCCTCTCCACATTTGGACAGGGCCTCTTCTGAAGCACACATTTGTGGAAAAAGTATTATGAGAGACGAATGAACACCCAAAACGGAATGGAAATTTTCTTGTTTAGGCCTGGAACGCTATGGCCTGGAGCCCTGTGGTTCTAACTGGATGAGCAAAGTGTGAGCAGAGATCAAAAGAAAACACACACCATTTAGGGAACTCCATACTTAACCAGGTGTGCAGAGTAGTGGCAAACTGTACTTGTGTCAATTTGCTCAAAGCCTGTCTTCACAAAAAAGTAAATTCCAGCACGACCAGTGACTAGAGGAGGACACATTTCAAAGGACTTGTAAAAAGTCCAACACTGAATTTAGCCCAACACTGAATTTAGATGAAAAGTGGCAGAGTCTGTTAGTCTTTCAAGTTTTAATAGGAGAAACTTATAACATGTAATAGCTGTTACATGAATATCTTCAGAGCTTTTGGAGAGGTCTGAATCACTATGAGTGAGGGCTTCCCTGACTCACAAAGTTAAAAAAGTAAAACAAACAATTTGAAAAATAAATCAACCAATAAAATACAAACACTAAGTGCAAAGGGTTTCACTGATTTTAAAACCAGTTATGGAATGCACATCTATTGAACAGGCTTACTCTGCATTCTGCTTTACTCAGGCCCGATACTTGAGCAAGTGTGAAAACAAAATTCAAAATGTTATGTGAAGGGACCATTTCATTGGTGAAACCATGACCCAATAGACATTTTCTCTTTTGAAACTTCGTATATTGTCCATATATGTTCTCAAAGGGAAGGAATACACAGGATTTAGGCTGATTTTTTTCAGTATTTTGTGTTCCACTAGATTTATTTGAAGATCTCCTGTCCTTCATCCACTGCCCAATGCAGAAGGCCACACATAGGACAACCAACATGAGAACTTCACTTGTACAGCCTGATTAAATCATCATGAGAATATACTTTTCCTTTCACCATCAAAGATTTTTACATCAGATTAACCAGCTCTCTTGCTTTCCCATGTTTTTCCCTGGTTTTTGTACCTTGAAATGGGTGTGCACTCTTCTCAGTCTTGATCTCCATTTTCCCCAATATTTCCAAACATATTCTTCTGGGAAACATGTAAAGATCTTATTCGGGGCTTGTTTCATTGTTTTCAAATATCTGCCCTTGAAATTCAACTTCCACCACTGTCTCTCATATCCAAAGCTATGTGCTTGCAGAGGATTTCTGCTGAGAAATTTCACAGAAAGCTCTTATACTGCAGGTGAATGATGCCAGCAAGTCTTGACTGAATAGCTTAGGGAACAGGTCTCAGCCAAATGACAGACATGACAAGGGAAAAGGGTATGTTCAAGGACAGGACATGGCAGAGATCATCTGCCAGGCCCTGGAATATTTCATATCCCACTGAATGTACATCCATGTGTAGATTGGCAAGCATTTCCATCCACAAATTCTGAGCAGTGAAGCCTTCAGAGAGAATATTGTGGCATACCAGGCCAAGAATATTCATCCTATTTAAATCTTGCCGTACAAGGTCCTCTGTGTCACTGAGGTCTACATGGCAATGCCCAGCATTGTGACTCAGGCCTCCTACTGCACACTTGTATCCTAGAGCCTAAAGTCCAGCTCACAATGGTGCTCAGCCAATCACAGCCCAGTGTGGTTGCCTGGCAACCACAAGCTTGTGGATTTCTGTGAACTGTTTCAGCCCAAATCTGCAGCTTTCCACCTCATACAACCACAGCCATTCCAATCATGCAGTATTTGATTAGCCTCTCTATGTTGCCTCAGAATTTTTTTACAGTTGTATTGATCAACAAAATTTGACATATTTTGAGAAGTGGAGGGAAGTAATTGGAAAAACTTTTGGTATGTCTGAGGTCTAAGGGTTCCAAACTTGACTACACCAGTCTTTTAAATTTTCACACCTAGAGCCTAAAATCCACCTCACAGTGATGTTCAGCCAATCTCAGCCCAGGGTGGTTGCCTGGCAACCACAAGCCTGTGGATTTCTGTGAACAGTTTCAGCCCAACTCTGCAGCTCTCCACCTCATACAGCCACAGCCATTCCAATCATGCAGTATTTGAATCACCTCTCTAAGTTGCCCCTAAATTTTTTGAAGTTGTGGTGATCAAGCAAATTTGACATATTTTGACAAGTGGAGGGAAGTAATTCACTCTGTCTATAGCTCTGTTTGTGGTACATGGGGTCCAAACTTGACTACCCCAGTGTATTCAATTTTCAACCTTAGCAAGCCAAATGTTTCAGGGGAGGAAAGAAAATGCCACAATGATTTGGGTTCTGCTGAGTTTCTGGTGGCTTGGGAAGCAAAGCTGCAAACCATACATGCAATCCCTGCTGGATTACTGCCACCATGGTAGTATCAGCTAGCACTAAAAGCCAGCAACCAGATGATGAGTCCCAAAATGAAAGTGAATAGTTGCAGTGTATGAATATTTGGAGTGACTGCTTCAACTATCCAGCTTTCTCGGGGTTCACATGTCTGCAATCCCTATTTCAAGGAGGTTTGCAGCCATTCCAGCATAACCCTGAACACTAAACATGAGGTACTAGCACAATACCTAAACCAACATAATACTAGATAGCTTATCACCAGCAGGTCTTCCCAGAACTGAAATGTAACATGGTGAAAGGGAAACCCTTAGAAACGGGATGCAAATGCCCCTTTCCCTAAAAATCCCAGGTATTTTCTCATGGCATGGAATATTTAGACTCCACAACTCATGTAGTGAACCCAGGGACCTGGACCAAGTGTGTCTAGTTTTCTGTTGTCCTCTTTTTGGAAACAGCATCTTATGTAGTTGTTGAAAGAGGCCTTGAGATAAATTCGTAGCCCAAGATGGAGTGGAACTCCCAAGGATCCATCCACCTCAGCCCCCAGATGGCTGGGATTATAGGCATGATCGACCAAGCCAAGCATGTGCACTGAAATTCTTACATAATTTGTGAAATCCCACTACTGGTCTATAGGTAGCTTCTGTGCTTCAGGCTTTAGGAATATGCCTCTCTTTGTGTTGGCTCCCCTTGTTCAGGTGTCCATTTCTATTGTGATAAGCTCCAAGGCCCCAGGCAAGGGGTGGCTGCCCTTCCTCTGGTGTGTCCTTGGATGATTACGGCCCAGGTGAACAGGGTTCAAATATATTGGATCCTGTGCTTTTGAAAAGGAAATGAGTAAAGATTCTTGAGTTAATGTGGACATGCCAGGGAATTGAGGGGCCATGATAGAGACAAAACTTCAGGCCATGGGCTGAAGGCTGAGGCTTCTGTACCTCTAGCTTCTTGAATAGTGTTTACATGGGCCTGCTGAGCAATTGTGTGCTCTCAAATGTTTTTCCATGGGTTTTGTTTTAATTTATTTTGTTTTTTCCTTTGTTTTTTTACATGGAAGGAACAGTACGATGGTTTGAAGAAGCTGGACTGTCTTACCTAAGAGAAATTTGAAAAAAGGGACAATTCAGCAGACAAGAATTTCTCAAATGCCCGTGGCGTTTTAAAAAAAAGTGACATGAAGTTGAGCGTGTCATGTCCATGTCTCTTTACAAAAGATTTTACCTCCTATTGTGAGAGTTGACCCCCCTGCTATAATCCCCTCCCTAGAGCGGGGAATGTAAGGGTTAACTCCCTAACTCCCCAGAGCGGGGAATAAAAGGGTTAACTCCCTAACTCCCCAGAGCTATCAGAGCAGAGCAGAAAGAAATGCCTAACTCCCCAGAGCTATCAGAGCAGAGGAAAAAAAAGAAGAAAAAATGCACCTGCAAGGTTGTTCTGTCTCAAGGAGATAAGTAAGACAAGTAACTGTTCTGTTCTGGGCACATAGTGACTGGGCTAGGACCCCCAGTCTCCATGGTTACTCAACCCCAAACCCCTCCAATCAACTTCTGCCAAGTCCTATCCTGCTCAAAATTAACCAATGCAATCTGCTTCTGTAAATTCGCTTGCCTCCCTGCGCCCTTAAAAACCCTACACAATTCCCCTTCGGGGCCCCTCTGCACTTGTTTGCCTGGGGGACCCCATGCGCATGGAAATAAACTTTTTTCCCTCACCAAGAATTGAGTCCTTGGGGTCTCTTTCCCTGCGGCGTCAGCCCTAACATCTTGGAGGACCCACCGAGATAGCACGTCTCACGGGAGGTGACCTCAACGGCTCTGCGGTGGGTGAGTACGACCGGTCGCTTCTTATTTTTACTCTGAGGATCAATCTACCGGTATTTTACGCCCCGAGCCAACCGGGCAATTTTTGTTACCTGTTTTTGTTATCTGTTCTCTGTTCTCTGGTGACCGGGGGACGCCCCACACGGTTTTCCGTGACTCACCGTCTGCGATAGGGTTTTCCTGTCGGTCTGGGGAATTTCATTCCCAATCTGTGGTCCTTCTGGGCCAATCTGGGGAATTTCATTCCCAATCTGTGGTCCTTCTGGGCCAATCTGGGGAATTTCATTCCCAATCAGTGGTCCTTCTGGGCCAATCTGGGGAATTTCATTCCCAATCTGTGGTCCTTCTGGGCCAATCTGGGGAATTTCATTCCCAATCAGTGGTCCTTCTGGGCCAATCTGGGGAATTTCATTCCCAATCTGTGGTCCGTCTGGGCCAATCTGGGGAATTTCATTCCCAATCTGTGGTCCGTCCGGGCCAATCTGGAGGCACCCCCTAAGGTGACTCATTTGATGTGAAACTCATGCGTGAGAGTGAGGTGGCCGGCCTGTTTGTCCTGTGTGTTGTGACTGTTGTGATCGGTTATTTGTTGTGTCGCGTGTACGCTAACCACTCTTTGTCTTCAGAACACCATGGGACAAAGGACATCGTCCCCATTGTCCCTCACCCTCGACCATTGGTCAGAGGTTTGAGAGAGGGCTCACAATCTCTCCTTACAGGTTAAAAAAGTAAATGGCAGACTTTCTGCTTGTCTGAGTGGCCCACATTCTCCGTGGGTTGGCCACCGGAGGGGACTTTCCACCTTCCCCTCATCTTAGCAGTTAAGAACATCATCTTCTGCCCTGGACGAGAGGGCCACCCCGACCGGATTGCCTACATCTTGGTATGACAGGACCTCAGGGAGGAGCCCCCACCGTGGGTAAAACCCTTCCTTCCTCCGCCCTCTCCTTGATTGCCTGTTTAAACTTGTTACTAACTTAGGGGCTTCTTGCCCATTTCTGTTGTAGGATCCATATGGCTTATTAGATTAAAGGTTCATGATAAAAAAATTATTTCCTTTAGCTGACCAAACTGTACAAAAAGCTCCCTTTGTTTGTGTCTTTAATGTTGTGGCGCCTTGTTTAATATGTAAGACTTCAATTGATTGCTTGCAACCTCAGCATACCTTTTAAAAGGAGTATTTTTTCCTCTCTGGTAAAAATGTAAACATGTGCACATATATATGTATATCTATGGTTATTAAAAATCATATCAACTTTACCAAGTAAAAACCAGATGGTAATATATTTGAGCCAGTTAAAAGGTTACAGTTTTGTTTTTAAAATACAACATTTTTATGTGGTAAAAAGACATAAAATAATTAAATATGATTTAGACTACTAGAAGGTGACTTCAAGGGTTCTGTTGTGAGTTTTAATGTTGTCTGAGAAACGAGAAAAAAGGTAATTGACTGGTAATAGTAAAAAGAGGGACAAAGAGAGTGGTCTTCAAGTAAAGGTGTCTGGCTATGCCAGAATGTAAAAAAAGATTAAAGCTTAGTTTGAGAGATATTATTGTAAGTTGTAGAAGACTCAAGAGGATGTAAATTTTATTTGTCTTGTATTTGTCTTGATTTATAGTACTACAAATAACAGGTTTGACAAAAAGTAAATGTGTTCAGAATTTGACAGTATTAGATCAGTTTTGATAAAAGTATACATAAGATTGTACTTTGCTGCAAAATGTTTCCATTAAAATGAGATTATAGGTGATACTACAAATAAGATACAAGTTCTTACATGTACTGTAAACATCTGGGAGATTATGCAGCACAATTTTGTTACCTATAAAAAAGCCCTTTTTGTTAAAAATATAATTTTAGTAAAATGATGGCCTGTCACGTGACACCCTTGGACAAAATAACAGTGTGCCATCCAGATGAAGCCGGCTCTCTGATCCGGAATGCCAAAACCATGTTCTCCTTTTGTGCTACCCTGACTGGACATCCAGAGGTAAGGAGGTTTCCCAGTATCGCCAGTTGTTCTCTTTGTAACTCAGTCGGCCCCACATGTTAGACAAAAATTACAAAGGTTTGAGAGGTTTAAAAAAATGCCCCTCAGCCAGTTAATAGAGATAGCACAAAAAGGTCTTTAAAAACTAAAAAATTTACAAAAAGATAGCCAAGGAGTTATAAAAAAAAAAAAACTTTAAAAAAACAGACGAGAGTTTCTAGGGACAATTGGATACTGTAGGCTAAATTTTACTAAAAAGCTTGCCTCTATATGACTCCCATAAGGGAGAAACTCAAAATTCGCTGAACTGGACTGATAAATGTAAACAGGCCTTCCAACAGCTCAAGCGGGCCTTGACAGAGGCCCCAGCCCTGGGACTCCCTGACGTTACCAAGCCTTTCACCTTGTTCATAGATAAACTCAGGGACATTGCCAAAGGAGTCCTAACTCAGGACATTGGCCCTTAAAAGAGGCCCATAGCCTACCTCTCCAAAAGACTTAATCCAGTAACAGGAGTATGGCCCCCTGCCTAAAAATACTAGCTACTGTGACAATGCTACTTAAGGAGACAAAAAAACTCGCTTTAGGCAAGTGATTTCTGTGGTAACCTCTCACAGTTTAGAGACTCTTATCAAAACCCCTCCTAAAAAAAGGCTCTCCAATGCCAAAATTCTACTGTCAAGCCCTGCTTCTAGACCCAGAGTCAGTGATATTCAAGACTTCTTCAGCTTTAAACCCAGCCACCCTTATGCCTGATGATGACCTGGAGGAACAAAGGACACCTCTCCATGAGTGTGCTGACATCCTCAAACTACAGCGGAACCTACAGGCTGATCTTACTGACCAGCTTTTGGAAAATGCCCACAACTGTTCGATGGAAGCAGCTTCATCCAGAACGGCAGAGACAGATGAGTGGCCGGGACAACAGTGACCACCAAAAAGGAGGTACTCTGGGTTAAAGGGTTAGAGCCTAGCACCTCTGCCCAAAAGGCGGAGCTCATTGCTTTGACTGATGTACTAAAACTAGCCACAAAAAAGAGGGTAAACATCTATACTGATAGTAAATATGCTTTTGCTACTATACATATACATAGAGCCATCTATTAAGAGCGAGGTCTCTTAACCTTGGCCAGAGCTAAGATTAAAAAAAAAAAAAAAAAGAGGACTCCACAAATCCTAAATTTGCTGACAGCAGTCTGGCTGTCAGCAGATTACTGCTATTCACCTGAGGAAACAATTTGACAGATCAGGCCGCTGAAAGAGTAACAATCACATGAGAGAGGCCAGCCAAAAAAGTAACTGCTCTGATGCGAGTCCCCCCGACCTTATCAGAACCAGTCTACACAAAAAAAGACTACACTGGTTGTTGTGAGCCATCTAACGGATTCCAGTCCCTGTGACTAAAAGACAAGTACAAAATTTCTAAGAGCCACAGGACTGATCCAGAGTTTGGGACCCTGGCAGAGGCCTGTTGTCTACCTTTCCAAGAGACTTGGTTCTGTGGCAACCAGATGGCCACCCTGTCTGCGGTGATTTCTTCAATGGCCTCCTCATAAAGTAGGCTTAAAAATTGACTTTTGGACACAAACTCTTAATTGTTTCCTCCTATTCACTGGAGACTCTCATCAAGGTCCCACCAGACTGATGAATGTCTAATTTCGGAGCCATACATTATCAGGCACTATTTCTGGAAACAGCAGCTTCAAACTCGGCTACTTTGCTGCCTGAGGATGACCCCTGGTTGCCTCATTGATCACCTCACGGAACATCGACCTTATCTAGTTGATAAGCTACTGTCTACAGTTCCATCCTACTTCTCTGATGAAAACAGTTATGTCTCTCAAGAGCCCATTTACACTTAAAAAGACCAACATCTGACAGCTCAGCTTCCAAGAGATTCCGGGGGCTAATATCAAGCTAGCCCAGTCTGTGAGCTTCAGATGCCCTCAGTGCCAATTGATAATTCTAAAAGTACTACAACAAATAAAAACCACTGGTTATCGTGGGACTATGCCTAAAAACACTAAAAAATAGATTTTACAAAAATAAAAAGCCTAAACTTCAAAAATATAAGTGTTTTCTACTTAGTCTGAGTCAGCTCTGATAACAGTTTCTCTGATTTGGTCTCCCTTTTTATCCGTGGGGTCCAACAATGGCCTGGCTTTTATAGCCTAGTAACTCAAATTAACCTAAGCTTTACAGATCAATTAAAAAAAAAAACTCAATTGGGCTTACCAGCCTCAGAGTTCAGGAGAGGTAAAAAGATAAGTTAGATTTTAAAGACTATAATTACTAATGGCCTTAAAAACTGGCAAAAACTGGGTGAGTCTCTTTTCCTTCTGCCCCTTTACATGCGTGATACACCCCCTATGTTACAGATATTTCCTCTTTTGAGGTTTTATGTGAGGTTTCTAAAAATTAGCTAATTTAACTAATCAAGATCTTATTAAGTCTCCCCAGACTTTTCAGCTAGCTGTGACTTCCATCCACTGGTTACTTCGCTGCTGCCCACTGCAGCTAAAGAGCCTAGACACCTAGACAAGCGACCTCACCATAAATCTCTTGAGAGCGACCTCACCGTAAATCTCTTAAGCCGCAATAGATTGTCAAAATAGCTAAAAGCCTGCCTAAATTCAACGTTCCCAATACAGACAAGTCCCAACTTCAAAAGACCGTCAGCCTACAAATAAGTAAACTGTCATTTCTTCCAAAGACACTTTAAAGCTTAAGATTTTCTAATATAACTGATAATTTTGTGTTCTCCTCCTTTATAGAGACCCCAAAGAGGCCTCTGTCTAACTTAAAAATTGTTACTCGTATGATAAAACAGAGTAAATTTAAATGTTGGTTTTCTTTCTCCTTTTGGTTAACAGCTTTAATGACAGCTACAAGACCTTTGTTAATCCTCCTACTGGGCCTTATGTTGTAAACAAGTTGATAAACTATGTCAACGTTCTTAAAAGCTTGTGATTTTAAAGACACATACAAGGTTATAAACAGATGCAATAAAAAAGCTAAGAGAAAAAAAATTAAATCTCAAGAGCCCCCTTCAAATAAAGCCAAAATGTTCTCCTTCTGGAAATCAATCCTGCCCTATATTCTCCCTTTACTGGGACCCCTGGCTGGATTCATTATAGTCATGGCTATAGCCCCTTACCTCATTAACCGAGTAACCCAGTTTGTGAGGGCTCAGATCTCTCAAGTAAAGGTTATGATGCTACGTCAACAGTATGACCCCTTACCAATACAGGACCTTTAAGGTTAAAAGTCATCAAAAAAGAAAAGGGGGGAATGTGAGACTTGACCCCCCTGCTATAACCCCCTCCCCAGAGCGGGGAATGAAAGGGTTAACTCCCTAACTCCCCAGAGCGGGGAATAAAAGGGTTAACTCCCTAACTCCCCAGAGCTATCAGAGCAGAGCAGAAAGAAATGCCTAACTCCCCAGAGCTATCAGAGCAGAGGAAAAAAAAAAGAAGAAAAAATGCACCTGCAAGGTTGTTCTGTCTCAAGGAGATAAGTAAGACAAGTAACTGTTCTGTTCTGGGCACATAGTGACTGGGCTAGGACCCCCAGTCTCCATGGTTACTCAACCCCAAACTCCTCCAATCAACTTCTGCCAAGTCCTATCCTGCTCAAAATTAACCAATGCAATCTGCTTCTGTAAATTCGCTTGCCTCCCTGCGCCCTTAAAAACCCTACACAATTCCCCTTCGGGGCCCCTCCGCACTTGTTTGCCTGGGGGACCCCATGCGCATGGAAATAAACTTTTTTCCCTCACCAAGAATTGAGTCCTTGGGGTCTCTTTCCCTGCGGCGTCGGCCCTAACACTATTTGATAGAAATTACTGTTACTTTGAAAGGTCAACCTGCACTGAAATAAAGATAATCCCTCCTTTCCTCTTTCTGCTTGAAACCACATCATGTGTTAGTTATATTTTCTTACACAGCAGCACTTGGAGATGACTACAGCAAGAGTTTCCCATTGGTGAAATTTCCATGGAGACACATGAAGTAATACTGCACAAATTCAAGTGAAGTGCACTGTACCTTGACAATGGCAAGTCTGGGCAAACCTCTAGTAACTGAAAATGTAAGAAAGTCTGAAACTGAGTGAATGAAAATGGGCCTCTCCACATTTGGACAGGGCCTCTTCTGAAGCACACATTTGTGGAAAAAGTAATTATGAGAGACGAATGCACTCCCAAAACGGATTGGAAATTTTCTTGTTTAGGCCTGGAACGCTATGGCCTGGAGCCCTGTGGTTCTAACTGGATGAGCAAAGTGTGAGCAGAGATCAAAAGAAAACACACACCATTTAGGGAACTCGATACTTAACCAGGTGTGCAGAGTAGTGGCAAACTCTACTTGTGTCAATTTGCTCAAATCCAGTCTTCACAAGAAAGTAAATTCCAGCACGACCAGTGACTAGAGGAGGACACATTTCAAAGGACTTGTAAAAAGTCCAACACTGAATTTAGCCCAATACTGAATTTAGATGAAAAGTGGCAGAATCTGTTAGTCTTTCAAGTTTTAATAGGAGAAACTTATAACATGTAATAGCTGTTACATGAATACCTTCAGAGCTTTTGGAGAGGTCTGAATGACTATGAGTGAAGGCTTCCCTGACTCACAAAGTTAAAAAGAGTAAAACAAACAATTTGAAAAATAAATCAACCAATAAAATACAAACACTAAGTCCAAAGGGTTTCACTGATTTTAAAACCACTTATGGAATGCACATCTATTGAACAGGCTTACTCTGCATTCTGCTTTACTCAGGCCCGGTACATGAGCAAGTGTGAAAGCAAAATTCAAAATGTTATGTGAAGGGACCATTTCATTGGTGAAACCATGACCCAATAGACATTTTCTCTTTTGAAACTTCGTACATTATCCATATATGTTCTCAAAGGGAAGGAATACACAGGATTTAGGCTGATATTTTTTTCAGTATTTTGTGTTCCACCAGATTTATTTGAAGATCTCCTGTCCTGCATCCACTGCCCAATGCAGAAGGCCACACATAGGACAACCAACATGAGAACTTCACTTCTACAGCCTGATTAAATCATCATGAGAATATACTTTTCCTTTCACCATCAAAGATTTGTACATCAGATTAACCAGCTCTCTTGCTTTCCCATGTTTTTCCCTGGTTTTTGTACCTTGAAATGGGTGTGCACTCTTCTCAGTCTTGATCTCCATCTTCCCCAATATTTCCAAACATATTCATCTGGGAAACATGTAAAGATCTTATTCGGGGCTTGTTTCATTGTTTTCAAATATCTGCCCTTGAAATTCAACTTCCACCACTGTCTCTCATATCCAAAGCTATGTGCTTGCAGAGGATTTCTGCTGAGAAATTTCACAGAAAGCTCTTATACTGCAGGTGAATGATGCCAGCAAGTCTTGACTGAATAGCTTAGGGAACAGGTATCAGCCAAATGACAGACATGACAAGGGAAAAGGGTATGTTCAAGGACAGGACATGGCAGAGATCATCTGCCAGGCCCTGGAATATTTCATATCCCATTGAAAGTACATCCATATGTAGATTGGCAAGCATTTCCATCCACAAATTCTGAGCAGTGAAGCCTTCAGAGAGAATATTGTGGCATACCAGGCCAAGAATATTCATCCTATTTAAATCTTGCCTTACAAGGTCCTCTGTGCCACTGAGGTCTCCATGGCAACGCCCAGCGTTGTGACTCAGGTCTCCTGCTGCACACTTGTATCCTAGAGCCTAAAGTCCAGCTCACAATGGTGCTCAGCCAATCACAGCCCAGTGTGGTTGCCTGGCAACCACAAGCTTGTGGATTTCTCTGAACTGTTTCAGCCTAAATCTGCAGCTTTCCACCTCATACAACCACAGCCATTCCAATCATGCAGTATTTGATTAGCCTCTCTATGTTGCCTCAGAATTTTTTTACAGTTGTAGTGATCAACAAAATTTGACATATTTTGAGAAGTGGAGGGAAGTAATTGGAAAAACTTTTGGTATGTCTGAGGTCTATGGGTTCCAATCTTGACTACGGCAGTCTTTTAAATTTTCACACCTAGAGCCTAAAATCCACCTCACAGTGATGTTCAGCCAATCTCAGCCCAGGGTGGTTGCCTGGCAACCACAAGCCTGTGGATTTCTGTGAACAGTTTCAGCCCAACTCTGAAGCTCTCCACCTCATACAACCACAGCCATTCCAATCATGCAGTATTTGAATCACCTCTCTAAGTTGCCCCCAAATTTTTTGAAGTTGTGGTGATCAAGCAAATTTGACATATTTTGACAAGTGGAGGGAAGTAATTCGCTCTGTCTTTAGCTCTGTTTGTGGTACATGGGGTCCAAACTTGACTACCCCAGTCTATTCAATTTTCAAACTTAGAAAGCCAAATGTTTCAGGGGAGGAAAGAAAATGCCACAATGATTTGGGTTCTGCTGAGTTTCTGGTGGCTTGGGAAGCAAACCTGCAAACCATACATGCAATCTCTGCGGGATTACTGCCACCATGGTAGTATCAGTTAGCACTAAAAGCCAGCAACCAGAAGATGAGTCCCAAAATGAAAGTGAATCCTTGCAGTGCATGAATATTTGGAGTGCCTGCTTCAACTATCCAGCTTTCTCGGGGTTCACATGTCTGCAATCGCTATTTCAAGGAGGTCTGCAGCCATTCCAGCATAACCCTGAACACTGAACATGAGGTACTAGCTCAATACCTAAACCAACATAATACTAGATAGCTTATCACCAGCAGGTCTTCCCAGAATTGAAATGTAACATGGTGAAAGGGAAACCCTTAGAAACGGGATGCAAATGCCCCTTTCCCTAAAAATCCCAGGTATTTTCTCATGGCATGGAATATTTAGACTCCACAACTCATGTAGTGAACCCAGGGACCTGGACCAAGTGTGTCTAGTTTTCTGTTGTCCTCTTTTTGGAAACAGCATCTTATGTAGTTGTTGAAAGAGGCCTTGAGATAAATTCGTAGCCCAAGATGGACTGGAACTCCCAAGGATCCATCCACCTCAGCCCCAAGATGGCTGGGATTATAGGCATGAGCTACCAAGCCAAGCATGTGCACTGAGATTCTTACATAATTTGTGAAATCCCACTACTGGTCTATAGGTAGCTTCTGAGCTTCAGGCTTTAGGAATGTGCCTCTCTTTGTGTTGGCTCCCCTTGTTCAGGTGTCCATTTCTATTGTGATAAGCTCCAAGGCCCCAGGCAAGTGGTGGCTGCCCTTCCTCTGGTGTGTCCTTGGATGATTATGGCCCAGGTGAACAGGGTTCAAATATATTGGATCCTGTGCATTTGAAAAGGAAATGAGTAAAGATTCATGAGTTAATGTGGACATGCCAGGGAATTGAGGGGCCATGAGAGAGACAAAACTTCAGGCCATGGGCTGAAGGTTGAGGCTTCTGTACCTCTAGCTTCTTGAATAGTGTTTACATGGGCCTGCTGAGCAATTGTGTGCTCTCAAATGTTATTTCATGGGTTTTGTTTTAATTTATTTTGTTTTTTCCTTTGTTTTTTTACATGGAAGGAACAGTACCATGGTTTGAAGAAGCTGGAGTGTCTTACCTAAGAGAAATTTGAAAAAAAGGACAATTCAGCAGCCAAGAATTTCTCAAATGCCCTTGGCGTTTTAAAAAACAGTGACATAAAGTTGAACGTGTCATGTCCATGTCTCTTTACAAAAGATTTTACCTCCTATTTGATAGGAATTACTGTTTCTTTGAAAGGTCAACCTGCACTGAAATAAAGATAATCCCTCCTTTCCTCATTCTGCTTGAAACCACATCCTGTGTTAGTTATATTTTCTTATGCAGCAACACTTGGAGATGACTACAGCAAGAGTTTCCCATTGGTGAAATTTCCATGGAGACACATGAAGTAATACTGCACAAATTCAAGTGAAGTGCACTGTACCTTGACAATGGCAAGTCTGGGCAAACCTCTAGTAACTGAAAATCTTAGAAAGTCTGAAACTGAGTGAATGAAAATGGGCCTCTCCACATTTGGACAGGGCCTCTTCTGAAGCACACATTTGTGGAAAAAGTAATTATGAGAGACGAATGCACTCCCAAAACGGAATGGAAATTTTCTTGTTTAGGCCTGGAACGCTATGGCCTGGAGCCCTGTGGTTCTAACTGGATGAACAAAGTGTGAGCAGAGATCAAAAGAAAACACACACCATTTAGGGAACTCGATACTTAACCAGGTGTGCAGAGTAGTGGCAAACTGTACTTGTGTCAATTTGCTCAAATCCTGTCTTCACAAGAAAGTAAATTCCAGCACGACCAGTGACTAGAGGAGGACACATTTCAAAGGACTTGTAAAAAGTCCAACACTGAATTTAGCCCAACACTGAATTTAGATGAAAAGTGGCAGAGTCTGTTAGTCTTTCAAGTTTTAATAGGAGAAACTTATAACATGTAATAGCTGTTACATGAATACCTTCAGAGCTTTTGGAGAGGTCTGAATCACTATGAGTGAGGGCTTCCCTGACTCACAAAGTTAAAAAGAGTAAAACAAACAATTTGAAAAATAAATCAACCAATAAAATACAAACACTAAGTCCAAAGGGTTTCACTGATTTTAAATTCACTTATGGAATGCACATCTATTGAACAGGCTTACTCTGCATTCTGCTTTACTCAGGCCCGGTACATGAGCAAGTGTGAAAGCAAAATTCAAAATGTTATGTGAAGGGACCATTTCATTGGTGAAACCATGACCCAATAGACATTTTCTCTTTTGAAACTTCGTACATTATCCATATTGTTAGGGCCAATGCCGCAGGGAAAGAGACCCCAAGGACTCAGCTCTTGGTGAGGAAAAGAAAGTTTATTTCCATGCGCATGGGGTCCCTCAGGCAAACGTGTGCGGAGGGGCCCCGAGGGGAATTTGTGCAGGGTTTTTAAAGGTACATGCAGGAGGCAAGCAAGTTTACAGAAGCAAATCGCATTGGTTAATTTTGAGCAGCGCAGGACCTGGCTAATGCTGATTTGAGGGTCTGGGGCTGAGTAACTATGGAGACCGAGGGTCTTGGGTTGACCTTAGAGTGCCAGGTGCCCCCTGGTCCTGTTTATACAGTACATTTTTTTGCTTATCTCTATCTTTACAGAGAACAGAACATCTGGTGGTTAATGACTAGCAGAGACATTCCCTTTGGCCCTGCTCTGATTATCTCCTGGGAAAGGTTTAGGGAGTGAAGCATTCTTTACTGCTCTGTTCTGATAGCTCTGGGGAGTCAGAGAGTTAGCCCTTTCATTCCCCGCTCTGGGGAGTTAGGGAGTTAACCCTTTTATTCCCCCGCTCTGGGGAGTTAGGGAGTTAGCCCTTTCATTCCCCGCTCTGGGGAGTTAGGGAGTTAACCCTTTCATTCCCCGCTCTGGGGAGTTAGGGAGTTAACCCTTTCATTCCCCCGCTCTGGGGAGTTAGGGAGTTAGCCCTTTTATTCCCCGCTCTGGGGAGGGGGTTGTAGCAGGGGGGTCGACTCTCACATTCCCCCCTTTTATTTTTTCCCAATGACTTTTAATCCTAAAGGTCCTGTATAGGTAAGGGGTCATATTGTTGACGTAGCACCATAACTTTTACCTGAGAGATCTGAGCCCTCACAAATTGGGTTACTCGGTTAATGAGGCAAGGGGCTATAGCCATGACTATAATGAATCCGGCCAGGGGTCCCAGTAAAGGGAGAACATAGGGCAGGATTGATTCCCAGAAGGAAAACATTTTGGCTTCACTTGAAGGTGGCTCTCGAGATTTGATTCTCTCTCTCAGCTTTTCCATTGCGTCTTTTACAATCCCAGTATGATCAGTGTAGAAACAACATTCTTCTCTAAGTGCAGCGCAGAGACCGCCTTCTTTTAAAAATAGAAGATCTAAGCCTCTTCTGTTCTGTAACACTACTTCAGATAGAGACGAGAGAGATTGTTGTAACGCAGTTATAGAAGTTTCTAAGGCCTGTAAATCTTGGTTTACTACTGTAAGAAGCTCTTGGCGAGACTGATGCCCAGTAATGAGGGCTGCTGCGCCAGTTCCTATCCCCCCCGCCACACCTATCCCCAATAGGACTGCTAGGGTCAGGGAGACAGGTTCTCGTTTATATCGACCTCCCATGAGGGGGAGCGTGTTAGGGGGGGAGATATTTAATGCGTGGCATAAGGTCTATAAGGATGCAGGAGCTGCTGTCTGCAAGGAGGACGTTAGTGGAGACACAAGGAGTGAGCCCATTGGTACATAGCCAAAAGGCTCCAGCAGGAGGGACGAGGTACTGATCTTTGGGAAAGGAATTAGTGTGTGTGAGGCAAAGATGTCGCAAGCTTGTTGGCCAGTTATCAACTGCTCCTATACAAGTTCCTTGACCAGCGAGGCCAGGAAGGGGGAGAGTGTGGTATACTTGATTCCAATCGCATTGGCCGGGGTTGGGGGTTAGTGTATAAGAGTCATTTAGAGCGGTTCCCTCATAATACGGGGGATTAGGACTTAGACATAGCCAACAGGATTGGGGGAGATCAGGTCGGGTATGATTTAAAGCCATGTATGCTCCTTTAATCAAACTGAGTAGGTTAGAATGTGAATATTGAGGGACAGGTACGTGATCTGTCTGGAGTAGCGGAGCTTGAGAAACTGTTATGGCTGAGGGACTTACTATGGTTGTTTGAACAGTAGTAACAGGATCTATAGTAGGCTGATTATATTTTGGCTTTAGAGTAAAGTTTGGGCCTATGGGCACAAATGGGGCCTGCAGGGGAACCTTTTTTATGAGAATAAGGCTTCCCCTGTCTTTACCTGGTTCATAGACTCGAAGTCCCCAGGTGCGTCCTGTCAGCCAACCTGGGTCCTCAGGAGTGGTGACAGTGATATTTAGAACCTGACAGGATCTCTGACCGGCCGGTGGGTAGTTATCTAGGCTGCATCCCGGCGGCCCCCATGTCATTTTAAGGTGTTTATCGGGGAAGGCGGGTTGCCACCCTGTTGCAGCGGTTTCACAGCCCCAATAAGCACAAAAATATTCTCCTGGGGAATTACAATATGATCTACTCCCGGTTGGTGCGGGACAAAGATAAAAATGACTTTGTTTGGGACATTGGAGCCCTGGAAAGAACCAACAGGGTGTGGGCGCAAACCATGGACTTTCTGATCCTTCCCAGGTGCTACCCACACGTGAGTCCCCCCATCGTATTAACGACCATTTCCAGGGGCGATGGGGGCTAGCTACAGTGGGGATTATTAATATAAGTAATCCCATTAGAGCCCGGAGGGTTAAAGTCTGGGGTCCCATACGGGTCATCTTAGAGGGACACATAAGGGTAGTACTCTGAATAATCTCAGGGGGTCCTTCGGCGCAACTTTAGCTTCAGGGGGTTATCAGACCGTTTGAGTTCCCAGGAGCCGTCCACTGGTGCCGAGGCAGGCTTTAGGTGTGACGCGTGGATCCAAGAGGCGACTCCGTCAACCTTTACCGCTGTAGGAGTAGTCAATAGGACCTGGTACGGTCCTTTCCAGCGAGGCTGTAGAGTCTCTTGTTGGTGGCGCCGGACGAACACAAAGTCTCCCACCTGGTACGGGTGTGGCGCGGGGAACTCACTGGGAGCATAGGCCGAGGCTAGCTGCGTCCACACATCCCTCTGCAGGTTGTCAAGGGCGATGAGCCTGTCAGACAGGGAGGTTGGCAACAAGGCAGCATGCTCAGTTAAGGGAGTGAGATCTCGAATGGGGGGTGGAGTGCCAAAAAGGACTTCGAAGGGAGTAAGGTTAGGGGGTTTGGTAGACGGGGTGTTTCGCGCGCGAAAAAGGGCATACGGCAGGAGCATCGTCCAATCTTTTAAGCCAGTCTCATGAGCCAATTTAGTGAGGGTCTCCTTAATAGTTCTATTCATTCTTTCTACCTGTCCTGAACTTTGGGGTCTATAAGCACAATGTAACTTCCAATCAATCCCCAATATGTTGGCCAGTCCCTGACTTACCTTAGCCACAAAGGCCGGTCCATTATCAGACCCTATTACCTTTGGCAATCCAAACCGGGGAAATATTTCTTCCATCAATTTTTTAGTTACCACGGCAGCGGTTTCCTTTTTGGTAGGAAAAGCCTCAGTCCATCCAGAAAAGGTGTCTACAAAAACTAGCAGATATTTTAGTCCGCATCGGGCAGGCTTAACTTCTGTAAAGTCCACTTCCCAGTATTGTCCAGGTCTGGTGCCGCGTAGCCTTTTGCCGGGGGCCAGCTTGGCAGGGTAGGCATTGGTCAATTGACATGCCTCACAATTAGCCACCACCCGATTGGCGACCTGACGTATGGCAGTGGGGGATGCCCCTGGGAAGTCTTGGCGTTGGGCCAGTAGGCTTAGCTTTTTAGCTCCCAAATGGGTGAGCCGGTGGGCCTGTTGTATGTAAGCAGTCAAATCAGGTGTTTCAGGGGTTTGGTTAATCTGAGCTTTCTCCTTTTGAGGAGAATCTTTGACATCAGTCACCAACATCTGTGAGTCTCCCATGGCTGCAGATTTTGCTGCCTGATCGGCCAGGTTGTTTCCCCTTGTGACGGGATCAGTCCCTTTCTGGTGGCTGTTACAGTGTATTATCGCCACCTTCTGGGGCAACATAACTGCAGCGAGCAACTGGAGGATTTCTTGTTTGTGTTTTATTTCTTTTCCTGCGGAGGTCAGAAGCCCCCGCTGGCGGTATATGGCCCCATGGATGTGGGCCGTTGCAAAAGCATATCGGCTATCCGTGTAAATGTTTGCTCGCTTTCCTTTAGCGAGCTCCAGAGCCTTAGTCAAAGCAATCAGTTCGGCCTTTTGGGCCGAGGACCCGTCCTCTAGTCTGGCTGTCCATATAACATTGGAATAATCAGTCACGGCCGCCCCCGCATACCGCTTACCTTGAATCAAAAAGCTACTCCCATCAGTGAAGTAGGTCACCTCTGCATTGGGTAGGGGGCAATCCAATAAGTCCGGTCGTACTCCGGCCTCTTCTGCCAAGACGTCCTGGCAGGTATGGAGGACGGGTTCCGAAGCTTCTTCCGGCAGCAGAGTCGCCGGGTTGAGAGTCACCGGGGGTCCAAAAGTTATCTTGTCCTTGTTGAGCAAGAGGCTCTGATAATGAGTAACTCTGGCATTTGAGAGCCACCTGTCTGGAGGCTGGCAGATGATGCTTTCTAGCGTGTGCGGGGCAATGACTGTTATTTTCTGTCCCAAAGTCAATTTGTCAGCGTCTTTAATGAGCAAGGCAGCTGCTGCGATGGCCTTTAGGCAGGGTGGCCACCCGCTTGCCACAGTGTCCAGTCTTTTTGAGAGGTAAGCCACCGGACGCCTCCATGGCCCAAAGGCCTGGGTCAGCACTCCTCTCGCCATTCCTTTTTTTTCTTCCATGAAGAGAGTAAAGGGCTTATCCACATTAGGAAGAGCCAGGGCCGGAGCGGACAGGAGAGCCCGCTTGATGGCATCAAAGGCCTGCTGGTGATCTTTTTTCCAGATAAAGGGAGATCCCCCCTTCAGTAACGGATATAGGGGAGCTGCCAAAGTTGCGAATCCGGGGATCCATAACCGGCAGAACCCCGCAGTGCCCAGGAACTCTCGTAATTGTTTTTGACTCTTTGGAGGGGGAATCTGGACCACAGTCTGTTTTCTGGCCTCAGTGAGCCACCTTTGTCCCCCTTTTAAGGAGTAGCCCAGAAAAATTACCTCTCGCTTACAAATTTGAGCCTTTTTTGCTGATGCCCTATACCCCAGGATAGCCAACTCACGTAAAAGGTCCTGAGTTCCGCTTGTGCAGTCACCCTCAGAGTCCGCAGCCAGCAGCAAGTCATCTACATATTGAAGAAGGGTGAGGCTTGGGTGTTGAGCCCGAAAGGGGGCTAAATCCTTATGTAGGGCTTCATCAAAGATGGTTGGGCTGTTTTTGAAGCCCTGTGGGAGGCGCGTCCAGGTTAGTTGTCCGGCGGACCCAGTCTCAGGGTCTGTCCATTCAAATGCAAATAAGGGCTGGCTATCTTTGTGTAAAGGCAAACAGAAAAAGGCATCCTTTAAATCCAGAACAGTATACCAAGTCCTTGACGGATTTAACCCGCTGAGGAGATTATAGGGATTGGGTACGGTGGGGTGAATGTCTTCTACCCTGCTATTGACCTCCCTTAGGTCCTGTACCGGTCTGTAGTCATTCGTCCCGGGCTTTTTGACCGGGAGTAACGGAGTATTCCATGCAGACCGACAAGGAGTTAATACCCCTTGGTCTAAAAGTCTCTGTATGTGCACCTTAATCCCTAGGTGAGCTTCTCTATTAATGGGATATTGCTTGACCCGAATAGGGGAGGCAGTGGTTTTTAAAGTAACCACTACAGGCGGTTGCTGGCTTGCCAGCCCGAGTCCAGCCGTCTCGGCCCAGGATTCTTTAAAATCAGTTAACCAGGCTGGGGCGATAGGCTGGGGATCCTGGTGGTCGTAGAGCCTATATTCATCTTCCAGTTTTAGGGATAACACCGTAACCATAGGTTGCCCAACCTTTGGGTTACGGAATGTCACTTGAGGTCCTTGGGGCTCAAAGGAAATCTTTGCCCCCAGTTTGGTTAATAAGTCCCGTCCCAGGAGGGGAGCAGGACATTCGGGAATAACCAGAAAGGAGTGTTTTACTTTTCCCTTGCCTAAGTCAACTGTGCGCTCAGTGGTCCACGAGCGATATTTGCTCCCGTTAGCCCCTTGAACTAATGATTTCTTAGTTGAAAGGGCCCCTAAGGGGGCTTGTAAGGCCGAATAAACAGCTCCCGTATCGACCTCGAATTCCACGGGAGTCCCCTCCACTTTAAACATTACCCTGAGCTCGGGGAGGGGATCCGAGCCCCGAAGTCCCTAGTCTTCTTCATCTAGGGCGAGCATGGGGGCCCGGGATCGCTGTGAGGACTGTCTTTCTCGTTCTTCTTTGGCCCGTTTCTTTTTTAACTTTTCACAGTCTTTGATCAGGTGTCCTTTTTCCTTACAATATGCACATTGATCAGGGTCTAATGGAGGGCGAGTGGGCTTTCCCTTTCCTGGCTCAAGTTTTCCCTGAATAACTGTGGCCAACATCTTAGTTAATTCCTTGTTTCGTCTTTTGTCCCTAGCTAACTCTTTCTCTTCCTCTGTCTCCCGCTTATAGTAGACTTTTTCAGCTTCCTTAACAAGATCCCTCAGAGTCAGGTCTTGGAGACCATCTAGCCTTTGGAGCTTACGTCTTATATCAGGGGCCGATTGTCCTATAAAGGCCATAGCTATCGAGCCTTTTCGGCCTTCCTCCTCAGGGTTAAAAGGCGTATATCGCCGGTAAGCTTCCATCAGGCGTTCTAGAAAAACTGAGGGAGTCTCAGTAGGTCCTTGGGTAACTTCTCTTACCTTGGCCAGATTAGTGGGGCGCCTCGCGGCTGCCCAGAGACCTGCCATTAGAGTCTGGCGATAGATAGAAAGATGCTGCCTACCAGCAGGTGAGTTGGGGTCCCAGTTGGGGCGCTTTAAGGGGAAGAAGTCATCGATCCGGTCTGGTCTCTGGGTGGGTCTGCCATCCTCTCCGGGAACAGCTTTCCGGGCTTCCAGGAGGATGCGGTCTCTTTCCTCGGTGGTGAACAGGACCCCTAGGAGCTGTTGACAGTCGTCCCAAGTGGGTTGGTGGGAGAACATAACAGAATCCATTAGACCTGTTAGCTTAGAAGGATCATCAGAAAAAGGAGGGTTATTGTTTTTCCAGTTGTAGAGATCTGAGGTAGAAAAAGGCCAGTACTGTAAAGCGGGCATCTGCCCTCCATCTGTCCCATCGTCTATCATGGGCCCATAGGGACGGAGAGGGAGGGCAACGACTGGATCCTCAGGCCGTAGCTTGCTCCGAGTGTTCTGGGCTGGGCCCGTGGGCCCCGGAGGTGTGGGCTCGGGGCAAGCTATCGCAGGGAGTGGGGGATATAGAGGGGACATGGGTACCGGAGGAGAAGAGGAATTTAGCTCAGGTGAAGAGGGGGCTGACGGAGAAGCAGCACTCGATTCGGACGAGGAGGCTGGAGGAGAGAGTGGGTACGGAGGAGGTTGAGTCGGCTGAGAAGGAGGAGGCTGGTCATAGTCGAGTAAGGGTAGATCAGGCTGAGACTCGGGCAGGACCGGAGCCGAAGTGGGAGGTCCTTTCAGAGCTAAAAGCTTTGGTACAGATGAGTCAGAAGGGGGAAGAAAGGATTTTACCCATAATGGGGGTTCCTCCCTGAGGTCCTGCCATACCAGGATGTAAGCGGCTTGATCAGGGTGCCCCCTTCGTCCGGGGCGGAAGATGACGTCCTTAACTGCTAGAATGAGGGGCAGATGAAAAGTCCCCTCTGGTGGCCACCCCACAGAGAAAGCAGGCCACTCAGTCGAGCAGAAATCCTGCCACTTACTCTTCTTGACCTGCAAGGAGAGATCGTGAGCCCTCTTCCGCACCTCCGACCAATGGTCGAGGGTGAGGGACAATGGGGATGAGGTCGACTGTCCCATGACGTTCTATTGTCACAGGGCGGTTAACGCAAGCGCGGTACAACAAATAACCTAACACAGCACCCACGACACACAAAACAATCAGGCCGGCCACTTCATTCACATGCATACGCATCAGTTTCACTCCAAATGAGACACCTTACAGGGTGTCTCCAGATTGGCCCGGGCGGACCACAGACTGGGAATCGAAATCCCCCAGATGAGTCACCTCAAAGGGTGTCTCCAGATTGGCCCAGACGGACCACAGATTGGGAATCGAAATCCCCCAGATCGATAGGGAGACCCTATCGCAGACGGTGAACCACGGAAACCGTGTGGGGCGTCCCCCAGTCACCAGGGAACAGAGTACGAAACAGATAACAAAAATTGCCCCTAGATCGGAGCCGTATGGCTCGGGGCGTAAACACCGGTGGTATGAAAAGCGACCAGTCGTACTCACCCGTAGAGCCGTTGGGGTCACCTCCCGTGAGACGTGCTAATCTCGCTGGGGCCTCCACGATGTTAGGGCCAATGCCGCAGGGAAAGAGACCCCAAGGACTCAGCTCTTGGTGAGGAAAAGAAAGTTTATTTCCATGCGCATGGGGTCCCTCAGGCAAACGTGTGCGGAGGGGCCCCGAGGGGAATTTGTGCAGGGTTTTTAAAGGTACACGCAGGAGGCAAGCAAGTTTACAGAAGCAAATCGCATTGGTTAATTTTGAGCGGCGCAGGACCTGGCTAATGCTGATTTGAGGGTCTGGGGCTGAGTAACTATGGAGACCGAGGGTCTTGGGTTGACCTTAGAGTGCCAGGTGCCCCCTGGTCCTGTTTATACAGTACATTTTTTTGCTTATCTCTATCTTTACAGAGAACAGAACATCTGGTGGTTAATGACTAGCAGAGACATTCCCTTTGGCCCTGCTCTGATTATCTCCTGGGAAAGGTTTAGGGAGTGAAGCATTCTTTACTGCTCTGTTCTGATAGCTCTGGGGAGTCAGAGAGTTAGCCCTTTCATTCCCCGCTCTGGGGAGTTAGGGAGTTAACCCTTTTATTCCCCCGCTCTGGGGAGTTAGGGAGTTAGCCCTTTCATTCCCCGCTCTGGGGAGTTAGGGAGTTAACCCTTTCATTCCCCGCTCTGGGGAGTTAGGGAGTTAACCCTTTCATTCCCCCGCTCTGGGGAGTTAGGGAGTTAGCCCTTTTATTCCCCGCTCTGGGGAGGGGGTTGTAGCAGGGGGGTCGACTCTCACAATATATGTTCTCAAAGGGAAGGAATACACAGGATTAAGGCTGATTTTTTTTCCGTATTTTGTGTTCCACCAGATTTATTTGAAGATCTCCTGTCCTGCATCCACTGCCCAATGCAGAAGGCCACACATAGGACAACCAACATGAGAACTTCACTTCTACAGCCTGAATAAATCATCATGAGAATATACTTTTCCTTTCACCATCAAAGATTTTTACATCAGATTAACCAGCTCTCTTGCTTTCCCATGTTTTTCCCTGGTTTTTGTACCTTGAAATGGGTGTGCACTCTTCTCAGGCTTGATCTCCATCTTCCCCAATATTTCCAAACATATTCATTTGGGAAACATGTAAAGATCTTATTAGGGGCTTGTTTCACTGTTTTCAAATATCTGCCCTTGAAATTCTACTTCCACCACTGTCTCTCATATCCAAAGCTATGTGCTTGCAGAGGATTTCTGCTGAGAAATTTCACAGAAAGCTCTTATACTGCAGGTGAATGATGCCAGCAAGTCTTGACTGAATAGCTTAGGGAACAGGTCTCAGCCAAATGACAGACATGACAAGGGAAAAGGGTATGTTCAAGGACAGGACATGGCAGAGATCATCTGCCAGGCCCTGGAATATTTCATATCCCATTGAAAGTACATCCATGTGTAGATTGGCAAGCATTTCCATTCACAAATTCTGAGCAGTGAAGCCTTCAGAGAGAATATTGTGGCATACCAGGCCAAGAATATTCATCCTATTTAAATCTTGCCGTACAAGGTCCTCTGTGCCACTGAGGTCTCCATGGCAACGCCCAGCTTTGTGACTCAGGTCTCCTACTGCACACTTGTATCCTAGAGCCTAAAGTCCAGCTCACAATGGTGCTCAGCCAATCACAGCCCAGTGTGGTTGTCTGGCAACCACAAGCTTGTGGATTTCTGTGAACTGTTTCAGCCCAAATCTGCAGCTTCCCACCTCATACAACCACAGCCATTCCAATCATGCAGTATTTGATTAGCCTCTCTATGTTGCCTCAGAATTTTTTTACAGTTGTAGTGATCAACAAAATTTGACATATTTTGAGAAGTGGAGGGAAGTAATTGGAAAACCTTTTGGTATGTCTGAGGTCTATGGGTTCCAAACTTGACTACCCCAGTCTTTTAAATTTTCACACCTAGAGCCTAAAATCCACCTCACAGTGATGTTCAGCCAATCTCAGCCCGGGGTGGTTGCCTGGCAACCACAAGCCTGTGGATTTCTGTGAACAGTTTCAGCCCAACTCTGCAGCTCTCCACCTCATACAATCACAGCCATTCCAATCATGCAGTATTTGAATCACCTCTCTAAGTTGCCCCCAAATTTATTGAAGTTGTGGTGATCAAGCAAATTTGACATATTTTGACAAGTGGAGGGAAGTAATTCGCTCTGTCTTTAGCTCTGTTTGTGGTACATGGGGTCCAAACTTGACTACCCCAGTCTATTCAATTTTCAAACTTAGAAAGCCAAATGTTTCAGGGGAGGAAAGAAAATGCCACAATGATTTGGGTTCTGCTGAGTTTCTGGTGGCTTGGGAAGCAAACCTGCAAACCATACATGCAATCTCTGCGGGATTACTGCCACCATGGTAGTATCAGTTAGGAGTAAAAGCCAGCAACCAGAAGATGAGTCCCAAAATGAAAGTGAATAGTTGCAGTGCATGAATATTTGGAGTGCCTGCTTCAACTATCCAGCTTTCTTGGGGTTCACATGTCTGCAATTGCTATTTCAAGGAGGTCTGCAGCCATTCCAGCATAACCCTGAACACTAAACATGAGGTACTAGCTCAATACCTAAACCAACATAATACTAGATAGCTTATCACCAGCAGGTCTTCCCAGAATTGAAATGTAACATGGTGAAAGGGAAACCCATAGAAACGGGATGCAAATGTCCCTTTCCCTAAAAATCCCAGGTATTTTCTCATGGCATGGAATATTTAGACTCCACAACTCATGTAGTGAACCCAGGGACCTGGACCAAGTGTGTCTAGTTTTCTGTTGTCCTCTTTTTGGAAACAGCATCTTATGTAGTTGTTGAAAGAGGCCTTGAGATAAATTCGTAGCCCAAGATGGACTGGAACTCCCAAGGATCCATCCACCTCAGCCCCCAGATGGCTGGGATTATAGGCATGAGCGACCAAGCCAAGCATGTGCACTGAGATTCTTACATAATTTGTGAAATCCCACTAGTGGTCTATAGGTAGCTTCTGTGCTTCAGGCTTTAGGAATATGCCTCTCTTTGTGTTGGCTCCCCTTGTTCAGGTGTCCATTTTCATTGTGATAAGCTCGAAGGCCTCAGGCAAGGGGGTGGCTGCCCTTCCTCTGGTGTGTCCTTGGATGATTACTGCCCAGGTGAACAGGGTTCGAATATATTGGATCCTGTGCATTTGAAAAGGAAATGAGTAAAGATTCATGAGTTAATGTGGACATGCCAGGGAATTGAGGGGCCATGATAGAGACAAAACTTCAGGCCATGGGCTGAAGGCTGAGGCTTCTGTACCTCTAGCTTCTTGAATAGTGTTTACATGGGCCTGCTGAGCAATTGTGTGCTCTCAAATGTTATTTCATGGGTTTTGTTTTAATTTATTTTGTTTTTTCCTTTGTTTTTTTACATGGAAGGAACAGTACCATGGTTTGAAGAAGCTGGAGTGTCTTACATAAGAGAAATTTGAAAAAAAGGACAATTCAGCAGCCAAGAATTTCTCAAATGCCCTTGGCGTTTTAAAAAAAAGTGACATAAAGTTGAGCGTGTCATGTCCATGTCTCTTTACAAAAGATTTTACCTCCTATTTGATAGGAATTACTGTTTCTTTGAAAGGTCAACCTGCTCTGAAATAAAGATAATCCCTCCTTTCCTCATTCTGCTTGAAACCACATCCTGTGTTAGTTATATTTTCTTATGCAGCAACACTTGGAGATGACTACAGCAAGAGTTTCCCATTGGTGAAATTTCCATGGAGACACATGAAGTAATACTGCACAAATTCAAGTGAAGTGCACTGTACCTTGACAATGGCAAGTCTGGGCAAACCTCTAGTAACTGAAAATCTTAGAAAGTCAGAAACTGAGTGAATGAAAATGGGCCTCTCCACATTTGGACAGGGCCTCTTCTGAAGCACACATTTGTGGAAAAAGTAATTATGAGAGACGAATGCACTCCCAAAACGGAATGGAAATTTTCTTGTTTAGGCCTGGAACGCTATGGCCTGGAGCCCTGTGTTTCTAACTGGATGAGCAAAGTGTGAGCAGAGATCAAAAGAAAACACACACCATTTAGGGAACTCGATACTTAACCAGGTGTGCAGAGTAGTGGCAAACTGTACTTGTGTCAATTTGCTCAAATTCTGTCTTCACAAGAAAGTAAATTCCAGCACGACCAGTGACTAGAGGAGGACACATTTCAAAGGACTTGTAAAAAGTCCAACACTGAATTTAGCCCAACCCTGAATTTAGATGAAAAGTGGCAGAGTCTGTTAGTCTTTCAAGTTTTAATAGGAGAAACTTATAACATGTAATAGCTGTTACATGAATACCTTCAGAGCTTTTGGAGAGGTCTGAATCACTATGAGTGAGGGCTTCCCTGACTCACAAAGTTAAAAAGAGTAAAACAAACAATTTGAAAAATAAATCAACCAATAAAATACAAACACTAAGTCCAAAGGGTTTCACTGATTTTAAATTCACTTATGGAATGCACATCTATTGAACAGGCTTACTCTGCATTCTGCTTTACTCAGGCCCGGTACATGAGCAAGTGTGAAAACAAAATTCAAAATGTTATGTGAAGGGACCATTTCATTGGTGAAACCATGACCCAACAGACATTTTCTCTTTTGAAACTTCGTACATTATCCATATATGTTCTCAAAGGGAAGGAATACACAGGATTAAGGCTGATTTTTTTTCCGTATTTTGTGTTCCACCAGATTTATTTGAAGATCTCCTGTCCTGCATCCACTGCCCAATGCAGAAGGCCACACATAGGACAACCAACATGAGAACTTCACTTCTACAGCCTGAATAAATCATCATGAGAATATACTTTTCCTTTCACCATCAAAGATTTTTACATCAGATTAACCAGCTCTCTTGCTTTCCCATGTTTTTCCCTGGTTTTTGTACCTTGAAATGGGTGTGCACTCTTCTCAGTCTTGATCTCCATCTTCCCCAATATTTCCAAACATATTCATCTGGGAAACATGTAAAGATCTTATTCGGGGCTTGTTTCATTGTTTGCAAATATCTGCCCTTGAAATTCAACTTCCACCACTGTCTCTCATATCCAAAGCTATGTGCTTGCAGAGGATTTCTGCTGAGAAATTTCACAGAAAGCTCTTATACTGCAGGTGAATGATGCCAGCAAGTCTTGACTGAATAGCTTAGGGAACAGGTCTCAGCCAAATGACAGACATGACAAGGGAAAAGGGTATGTTCAAGACAGGACATGGCAGAGATCATCTGCCAGGCCCTGGAATATTTCATATCCCATTGAAAGTACATCCATGTGTAGATTGGCAAGCATTTCCATCCACAAATTCTGAGCAGTGAAGCCTTCAGAGAGAATATTGTGGCATACCAGGCCAAGAATATTCATCCTATTTAAATCTTGCCCTACAAGGTCCTCTGTGCCACTGAGGTCTCCATGGCAACGCCCAGCATTGTGACTCAGGTCTCCTACTGCACACTTGTATCCTAGAGACTAAAGTCCAGCTCACAATGGTGCTCAGCCAATCACAGCCCAGTGTGGTTGCCTGGCAACCACAAGCTTGTGGATTTCTGTGAACTGTTTCAGCCCAAATCTGCAGCTTTCCACCTCATACAACCACAGCCATTCCAATCATGCAGTATTTGATTAGCCTCTCTATGTTGCCTCAGAATTTTTTTACAGTTGTAGCGATCAACAAAATTTGACATATTTTGAGAAGTGGAGGGAAGTAATTGGAAAACGTTTTGGTATGTCTGAGGTCTATGGGTTCCAAACTTGACTACCCCAGTCTTTTAAATTTTCACACCTAGAGCCTAAAATCCACCTCACAGTGATGTTCAGCCAATCTCAGCCCGGGGTGGTTGCCTGGCAACCACAAGCCTGTGGATTTCTGTGAACAGTTTCAGCCAAACTCTGCAGCTCTCCACCTCATACAACCACAGCCATTCCAATCATGCAGTATTTGAATCACCTCTCTAAGTTGCCCCCAAATTTATTGAAGTTGTGGTGATCAAGCAAATTTGACATATTTTGACAAGTGGAGGGAAGTAATTCGCTCTGTCTTTAGCTCTGTTTGTGGTACATGGGGTCCAAACTTGACTACCCCAGTCTATTCAATTTTCAAACTTAGAAAGCCAAATGTTTCAGGGGAGGAAAGAAAATGCCACAATGATTTGGGTTCTGCTGAGTTTCTGGTGGCTTGGGAAGCAAACCTGCAAACCATACATGCAATCTCTGCGGGATTACTGCCACCATGGTAGTATCAGTTAGCAGTAAAAGCCAGCAACCAGAAGATGAGTCCCAAAATGAAAGTGAATAGTTGCAGTGCATGAATATTTGGAGTGCCTGCTTCAACTATCCAGCTTTCTTGGGGTTCACATGTCTGCAATTGCTATTTCAAGGAGGTCTGCAGCCATTCCAGCATAACCCTGAACACTAAACATGAGGTACTAGCTCAATACCTAAACCAACATAATACTAGATAGCTTATCACCAGCAGGTATTCCCAGAATTGAAATGTAACATGGTGAAAGGGAAACCCGTAGAAACGGGATGCAAATGTCCCTTTCCCTAAAAATCCCAGGTATTTTCTCATGGCATGGAATATTTAGACTCCACAACTCATGTAGTGAACCCAGGGACCTGGACCAAGTGTGTCTAGTTTTCTGTTGTCCTCTTTTTGGAAACAGCATCTTATGTAGTTGTTGAAAGAGGCCTTGAGATAAATTCGTAGCCCAAGATGGACTGGAACTCCCAAGGATCCATCCACCTCAGCCCCCAGATGGCTGGGATTATAGGCATGAGCGACCAAGCCAAGCATGTGCACTGAGATTCTTACATAATTTGTGAAATCCCACTAGTGGTCTATAGGTAGCTTCTGTGCTTCAGGCTTTAGGAATATGCCTCTCTTTGTGTTGGCTCCCCTTGTTCAGGTGTCCATTTTCATTGTGATAAGCTCGAAGGCCTCAGGCAAGGGGGTGGCTGCCCTTCCTCTGGTGTGTCCTTGGATGATTACTGCCCAGGTGAACAGGGTTCGAATATATTGGATCCTGTGCATTTGAAAAGGAAATGAGTAAAGATTCATGAGTTAATGTGGACATGCCAGGGAATTGAGGGGCCATGATAGAGACAAAACTTCAGGCCATGGGCTGAAGGCTGAGGCTTCTGTACCTCTAGCTTCTTGAATAGTGTTTACATGGGCCTGCTGAGCAATTGTGTGCTCTCAAATGTTATTTCATGGGTTTTGTTTTAATTTATTTTGTTTTTTCCTTTGTTTTTTTACATGGAAGGAACAGTACCATGGTTTGAAGAAGCTGGAGTGTCTTACATAAGAGAAATTTGAAAAAAAGGACAATTCAGCAGCCAAGAATTTCTCAAATGCCCTTGGCGTTTTAAAAAAAAGTGACATAAAGTTGAGCGTGTCATGTCCATGTCTCTTTACAAAAGATTTTACCTCCTATTTGATAGGAATTACTGTTTCTTTGAAAGGTCAACCTGCACTGAAATAAAGATAATCCCTCCTTTCCTCATTCTGCTTGAAACCACATCCTGTGTTAGTTATATTTTCTTATGCAGCAACACTTGGAGATGACTACAGCAAGAGTTTCTCATTGGTGAAATTTCCATGGAGACACATGAAGTAATACTGCACAAATTCAAGTGAAGTGCACTGTACCTTGACAATGGCAAGTCTGGGCAAACCTCTAGTAACTGAAAATCTTAGAAAGTCTGAAACTGAGTGAATGAAAATGGGCCTCTCCACATTTGGACAGGGCCTCTTCTGAAGCACACATTTGTGGAAAAAGTAATTATGAGAGACGAATGCACTCCCAAAACGGAATGGAAATTTTCTTGTTTAGGCCTGGAACGCTATGGCCTGGAGCCCTGTGTTTCTAACTGGATGAGCAAAGTGTGAGCAGAGATCAAAAGAAAACACACACCATTTAGGGAACTCGATACTTAACCAGGTGTGCAGAGTAGTGGCAAACTGTACTTGTGTCAATTTGCTCAAATCCTGTCTTCACAAGAAAGTAAATTCCAGCACGACCAGTGACTAGAGGAGGACACATTTCAAAGGACTTGTAAAAAGTCCAACACTGAATTTAGCCCAACACTGAATTTAGATGAAAAGTGGCAGAGTCTGTTAGTCTTTCAAGTTTTAATAGGAGAAACTTATAACATGTAATAGCTGTTACATGAATACCTTCAGAGCTTTTGGAGAGGTCTGAATCACTATGAGTGAGGGCTTCCCTGACTCACAAAGTTAAAAAGAGTAAAACAAACAATTTGAAAAATAAATCAACCAATAAAATACAAACACTAAGTCCAAAGGGTTTCACTGATTTTAAATTCACTTATGGAATGCACATCTATTGAACAGGCTTACTCTGCATTCTGCTTTACTCAGGCCCGGTACATGAGCAAGTGTGAAAACAAAATTCAAAATGTTATGTGAAGGGACCATTTCATTGGTGAAACCATGACCCAACAGACATTTTCTCTTTTGAAACTTCGTGCATTATCCATATATGTTCTCAAAGGGAAGGAATACACAGGATTAAGGCTGATTTTTTTTCCGTATTTTGTGTTCCACCAGATTTATTTGAAGATCTCCTGTCCTGCATCCACTGCCCAATGCAGAAGGCCACACATAGGACAACCAACATGAGAACTTCACTTCTACAGCCTGAATAAATCATCATGAGAATATACTTTTCCTTTCACCATCAAAGATTTTTACATCAGATTAACCAGCTCTCTTGCTTTCCCATGTTTTTCCCTGGTTTTTGTACCTTGAAATGGGTGTGCACTCTTCTCAGTCTTGATCTCCATCTTCCCCAATATTTCCAAACATATTCATCTGGGAAACATGTAAAGATCTTATTCGGGGCTTGTTTCATTGTTTTCAAATATCTGCCCTTGAAATTCAACTTCCACCACTGTCTCTCATATCCAAAGCTATGTGCTTGCAGAGGATTTCTGCTGAGAAATTTCACAGAAAGCTCTTATACTGCAGGTGAATGATGCCAGCAAGTCTTGACTGAATAGCTTAGGGAACAGGTCTCAGCCAAATGACAGACATGACAAGGGAAAAGAGTATGTTCAAGACAGGACATGGCAGAGATCATCTGCCAGGCCCTGGAATATTTCATATCCCATTGAAAGTACATCCATGTGTAGATTGGCAAGCATTTCCATCCACAAATTCTGAGCAGTGAAGCCTTCAGAGAGAATATTGTGGCATACCAGGCCAAGAATATTCATCCTATTTAAATCTTGCCGTACAAGGTCCTCTGTGCCACTGAGGTCTCCATGGCAACGCCCAGCATTGTGACTCAGGTCTCCTAATGCACACTCGTATCCTAGAGACTAAAGTCCAGCTCACAATGGTGCTCAGCCAATCACAGCCCAGTGTGGTTGCCTGGCAACCACAAGCTTGTGGATTTCTGTGAACTGTTTCAGCCCAAATCTGCAGCTTTCCACCTCATACAACCACAGCCATTCCAATCATGCAGTATTTGATTAGCCTCTCTATGTTGCCTCAGAATTTTTTTACAGTTGTAGTGATCAACAAAATTTGACATATTTTGAGAAGTGGAGGGAAGTAATTGGAAAACCTTTTGGTATGTCTGAGGTCTATGGGTTCCAAACTTGACTACCCCAGTCTTTTAAATTTTCACACCTAGAGCCTAAAATCCACCTCACAGTGATGTTCAGCCAATCTCAGCCCGGGGTGGTTGCCTGGCAACCACAAGCCTGTGGATTTCTGTGAACAGTTTCAGCCCAACTCTGCAGCTCTCCACCTCATACAATCACAGCCATTCCAATCATGCAGTATTTGAATCACCTCTCTAAGTTGCCCCCAAATTTATTGAAGTTGTGGTGATCAAGCAAATTTGACATATTTTGACAAGTGGAGGGAAGTAATTCGCTCTGTCTTTAGCTCTGTTTGTGGTACATGGGGTCCAAACTTGACTACCCCAGTCTATTCAATTTTCAAACTTAGAAAGCCAAATGTTTCAGGGGAGGAAAGAAAATGCCACAATGATTTGGGTTCTGCTGAGTTTCTGGTGGCTTGGGAAGCAAACCTGCAAACCATACATGCAATCTCTGCGGGATTACTGCCACCATGGTAGTATCAGTTAGCAGTAAAAGCCAGCAACCAGAAGATGAGTCCCAAAATGAAAGTGAATAGTTGCAGTGCATGAATATTTGGAGTGCCTGCTTCAACTATCCAGCTTTCTTGGGGTTCACATGTCTGCAATTGCTATTTCAAGGAGGTCTGCAGCCATTCCAGCATAACCCTGAACACTAAACATGAGGTACTAGCTCAATACCTAAACCAACATAATACTAGATAGCTTATCACCAGCAGGTCTTCCCAGAATTGAAATGTAACATGGTGAAAGGGAAACCCTTAGAAACGGGATGCAAATGCCCCTTTCCCTAATAATCCCAGGTATTTTCTCATGGCATGGAATATTTAGACTCCACAACTCATGTAGTGAACCCAGGGACCTGGAACAAGTGTGTCTAGTTTTCTGTTGTCCTCTTTTTGGAAACAGCATCTTATGTAGTTGTTGAAAGAGGCCTTGAGATAAATTCGTAGCCCAAGATGGACTGGAACTCCCAAGGATCCATCCACCTCAGCCCCCAGATGGCTGGGATTATAGGCATGAGCGACCAAGCCAAGCATGTGCACTGAAATTCTTACATAATTTGTAAAATACCACTACTGGACTATAGGTAGCTTCTGTGCTTCAGGCTTTAGGAATATGCCTCTCTTTGTGTTGGCTCCCCTTGTTCAGGTGTCCATTTCTATCGTGATAAGCTCCAAGGCCCCAGGCAAGGGGTGGCTGCCCTTCCTCTGGTGTGTCCTTGGATGATTACTGCCCAGGTGAACAGGGTTCAAATATATTGGATCCTGTGCATTTGAAAAGGAAATGAGTAAAAATTCATGAGTTAATGTGGACATGCCAGGGAATTGAGGGGCCATGATAGAGACAAAACTTCTGGCCATGGGCTGAAGGCTGAGGCTTCTGTACCTCTAGCTTCTTGAATAGTGTTTACATGGGCCTGCTGAGCAATTGTGTGCTCTCAAATGTTTTTCCATGGGTTTTGTTTTAATTTATTTTGTTTTTTCCTTTGTTTTTTTTTACATGGAAGGAACAGTTCCATGGTTTGAAGAAGCTGGAATGTCTTACCTAAGAGAAATTTGAAAAAAGGGACAATTCAGCAGCCAAGAATTTCTCAAATGCCCTTGGCGTTTTAAAAAAAAGTGACATAAAGTTGAGCGTGTCATGTCCATGTCTCTTTACAAAAGATTTTACCTCCTATTTGATAGGAATTACTGTTTCTTTGAAAGGTCAACCTGCACTGAAATAAAGATAATCCCTCCTTTCCTCATTCTGCTTGAAACCACATCCTGTGTTAGTTATATTTTCTTACGCAGCAACACTTGGAGATGACTACAGCAAGAGTTTCCCATTGGTGAAATTTCCATGGAGACACATGCAGTAATACTGCACAAATTCAAATGAAGTGCACTGTACCTTGACAATGGCAAGTCTGGGCAAACCTCTAGTAACTGAAAATCTTAGAAAGTCTGAAACTGAATGAATGAAAATGGGCCTCTCCACATTTGGACAGGGCCTCTTCTGAAGCACACATTTGTGGAAAAAGTAATTATGAGAGATGAATGCACTCCCAAAACGGAATGGAAATTTTCTTGTTTAGGCCTGGAACGCTATGGCCTGGAGCCCTGTGGTTCTAACTGGATGAGCAAAGTGTGAGCAGAGATCAAAAGAAAACACACACCATTTAGGGAACCCGATACTTAACCAGGTGTGCAGAGTAGTGGCAAACTGTACTTGTGTCAATTTGCTCAAATCCTGTCTTCACAAGAAAGTAAATTCCAGCACGACCAGTGACTAGAGGAGGACACATTTCAAAGGACTTGTAAAAAGTCCAACACTGAATTTAGCCCAACACTGAATTTAGATGAAAAGTGGCAGAGTCTGTTAGTCTTTCAAGTTTTAATAGGAGAAACTTATAACATGTAATAGCTGTTACATGAATACGTTCAGAGCTTTTGGAGAGGTCTGAATCACTATGAGTGAGGGCTTCCCTGACTCACAAAGTTAAAAAGAGTAAAACAAACAATTTGAAAAATAAATCAACCAATAAAATACAAACACTAAGTCCAAAGGGTTTCACTGATTTTAAATTCACTTATGGAATGCACATCTATTGAACAGGCTTACTCTGCATTCTGCTTTACTCAGGCCCGGTACATGAGCAAGTGTGAAAACAAAATTCAAAATGTTATGTGAAGGGACCATTTCATTGGTGAAACCATGACCCAATAGACATTTTCTCTTTTGAAACTTCGTACATTATCCATATATGTTCTCAAAGGGAAGGAATACACAGGATTAAGGCTGATTTTTTTCCCGTATTTTGTGTTCCACCAGATTTATTTGAAGATCTCCTGTCCTGCATCCACTGCCCAATGCAGAAGGCCACACATAGGACAACCAACATGAGAACTTCACTTCTACAGCCTGAATAAATCATCATGAGAATATACTTTTCCTTTCACCATCAAAGATTTTTACATCAGATTAACCAGCTCTCTTGCTTTCCCATGTTTTTCCCTGGTTTTTGTACCTTGAAATGGGTGTGCACTCTTCTCAGTCTTGATCTCCATCTTCCCCAATATTTCCAAACATATTCATCTGGGAAACATGTAAAGATCTTATTCGGGGCTTGTTTCATTGTTTTCAAATATCTGCCCTTGAAATTCAACTTCCACCACTGTCTCTCATATCCAAAGCTATGTGCTTGCAGAGGATTTCTGCTGAGAAATTTCACAGAAAGCTCTTATACTGCAGGTGAATGATGCCAGCAAGTCTTGACTGAATAGCTTAGGGAACAGGTCTCAGCCAAATGACAGACATGACAAGGGAAAAGGGTATGTTCAAGACAGGACATGGCAGAGATCATCTGCCAGGCCCTGGAATATTTCATATCCCATTGAAAGTACATCCATGTGTAGATTGGCAAGCATTTCCATCCACAAATTCTGAGCAGTGAAGCCTTCAGAGAGAATATTGTGGCATACCAGGCCAAGAATATTCATCCTATTTAAATCTTGCCGTACAAGGTCCTCTGTGCCACTGAGGTCTCCATGGCAACGCCCAGCATTGTGACTCAGGTCTCCTAATGCACACTTGTATCCTAGAGACTAAAGTCCAGCTCACAATGGTGCTCAGCCAATCACAGCCCAGTGTGGTTGCCTGGCAACCACAAGCTTGTGGATTTCTGTGAACTGTTTCAGCCCAAATCTGCAGCTTTCCACCTCATACAACCACAGCCATTCCAATCATGCAGTATTTGATTAGCCTCTCTATGTTGCCTCAGAATTTTTTTACAGTTGTAGCGATCAACAAAATTTGACATATTTTGAGAAGTGGAGGGAAGTAATTGGAAAACCTTTTGGTATGTCTGAGGTCTATGGGTTCCAAACTTGACTACCCCAGTCTTTTAAATTTTCACAAGAGCCTAAAATCCACCTCACAGTGATGTTCAGCCAATCTCAGCCCGGGGTGGTTGCCTGGCAACCACAAGCCTGTGGATTTCTGTGAACAGTTTCAGCCAAACTCTGCAGCTCTCCACCTCATACAACCACAGCCATTCCAATCATGCAGTATTTGAATCACCTCTCTAAGTTGCCCCCAAATTTATTGAAGTTGTGGTGATCAAGCAAATTTGACATATTTTGACAAGTGGAGGGAAGTAATTCGCTCTGTCTTTAGCTCTGTTTGTGGTACATGGGGTCCAAACTTGACTACCCCAGTCTATTCAATTTTCAAACTTAGAAAGCCAAATGTTTCAGGGGAGGAAAGAAAATGCCACAATGATTTGGGTTCTGCTGAGTTTCTGGTGGCTTGGGAAGCAAACCTGCAAACCATACATGCAATCTCTGCGGGATTACTGCCACCATGGTAGTATCAGTTAGGAGTAAAAGCCAGCAACCAGAAGATGAGTCCCAAAATGAAAGTGAATAGTTGCAGTGCATGAATATTTGGAGTGCCTGCTTCAACTATCCAGCTTTCTTGGGGTTCACATGTCTGCAATTGCTATTTCAAGGAGGTCTGCAGCCATTCCAGCATAACCCTGAACACTAAACATGAGGTACTAGCTCAATACCTAAACCAACATAATACTAGATAGCTTATCACCAGCAGGTCTTCCCAGAATTGAAATGTAACATGGTGAAAGGGAAACCCGTAGAAACGGGATGCAAATGTCCCTTTCCCTAAAAATCCCAGGTATTTTCTCATGGCATGGAATATTTAGACTCCACAACTCATGTAGTGAACCCAGGGACTTGGACCAAGTGTGTCTAGTTTTCTGTTGTCCTCTTTTTGGAAACAGCATCTTATGTAGTTGTTGAAAGACGCCTTGAGATAAATTTGTAGCCCAATATGGAGTGGAACTCCCAAGGATCCATCCACCTCAGCCCCCAGATGGCTGGGATTATAGGCATGAGCGACCAAGCCAAGCATGTGCACTGAGATTCTTACATAATTTGTGAAATCCCACTACTGGTCTATAGGTAGCTTCTGTGCTTCAGGCTTTAGGAATATGCCTCTCTTTGTGTTGGCTCCCCTTGTTCAGGTGTCCATTTTCATTGTGATAAGCTCGAAGGCCTCAGGCAAGGGGGTGGCTGCCCTTCCTCTGGTGTGTCCTTGGATGATTACTGCCCAGGTGAACAGGGTTCGAATATATTGGATCCTGTGCATTTGAAAAGGAAATGAGTAAAGATTCATGAGTTAATGTGGACATGCCAGGGAATTGAGGGGCCATGATAGAGACAAAACTTCAGGCCATGGGCTGAAGGCTGAGGCTTCTGTACCTCTAGCTTCTTGAATAGTGTTTACATGGGCCTGCTGAGCAATTGTGTGCTCTCAAATGTTATTTCATGGGTTTTGTTTTAATTTATTTTGTTTTTTCCTTTGTTTTTTTACATGGAAGGAACAGTACCATGGTTTGAAGAAGCTGGAGTGTCTTACCTAAGAGAAATTTGAAAAAAAGGACAATTCAGCAGCCAAGAATTTCTCAAATGCCCTTGGCGTTTTAAAAAAAAGTGACATAAAGTTGAGCGTGTCATGTCCATGTCTCTTTACAAAAGATTTTACCTCCTATTTGATAGGAATTACTGTTTCTTTGAAAGGTCAACCTGCACTGAAATAAAGATAATCCCTCCTTTCCTCATTCTGCTTGAAACCACATCCTGTGTTAGTTATATTTTCTTATGCAGCAACACTTGGAGATGACTACAGCAAGAGTTTCTCATTGGTGAAATTTCCATGGAGACACATGAAGTAATACTGCACAAATTCAAGTGAAGTGCACTGTACCTTGACAATGGCAAGTCTGGGCAAACCTCTAGTAACTGAAAATCTTAGAAAGTCTGAAACTGAGTGAATGAAAATGGGCCTCTCCACATTTGGACAGGGCCTCTTCTGAAGCACACATTTGTGGAAAAAGTAATTATGAGAGACGAATGCACTCCCAAAACGGAATGGAAATTTTCTTGTTTAGGCCTGGAACGCTATGGCCTGGAGCCCTGTGTTTCTAACTGGATGAGCAAAGTGTGAGCAGAGATCAAAAGAAAACACACACCATTTAGGGAACTCGATACTTAACCAGTTGTGCAGAGTAGTGGCAAACTGTACTTGTGTCAATTTGCTCAAATCCTGTCTTCACAAGAAAGTAAATTCCAGCACGACCAGTGACTAGAGGAGGACACATTTCAAAGGACTTGTAAAAAGTCCAACACTGAATTTAGCCCAACACTGAATTTAGATGAAAAGTGGCAGAGTCTGTTAGTCTTTCAAGTTTTAATAGGAGAAACTTATAACATGTAATAGCTGTTACATGAATACCTTCAGAGCTTTTGGAGAGGTCTGAATCACTATGAGTGAGGGCTTCCCTGACTCACAAAGTTAAAAAGAGTAAAACAAACAATTTGAAAAATAAATCAACCAATAAAATACAAACACTAAGTCCAAAGGGTTTCACTGATTTTAAAACCACTTATGGAATGCACATCTATTGAACAGGCTTACTCTGCATTCTGCTTTACTCAGGCCCGGTACATGAGCAAGTGTGAAAGCAAAATTCAAAATGTTATGTGAAGGGACCATTTCATTGGTAAAACCATGACCCAATAGACATTTTCTCTTTTGAAACTTCGTACATTATCCATATATGTTCTCAAAGGGAAGGAATACACAGGATTTCGGCTGATTTTTTTCAGTATTTTGTGTTCCACCAGATTTATTTGAAGATCTCCTGTCCTGCATCCACTGCCCAATGCAGAAGGCCACACATAGGACAACCAACATGAGAACTTCACTTCTACAGCCTGATTAAATCATCATGAGAATATACTTTTCCTTTCAACATCAAAGATTTTTACATCAGATTAACCAGCTCTCTTGCTTTCCCATGATTTTCCCTGGTTTTTGTACCTTGAAATGGGTGTGCACTCTTCTCAGTCTTGATCTCCATCTTCCCCAATATTTCCAAACATATTCATCTGGGAAACATGTAAAGATCTTATTCGGGGCTTGTTTCATTGTTTTCAAATATCTGCCCTTGAAATTCAACTTCCACCACTGTCTCTCATATCCAAAGCTATGTGCTTGCAGAGGATTTCTGCTGAGAAATTTCACAGAAAGCTCTTATACTGCAGGTGAATGATGCCAGCAAGTCTTGACTGAATAGCTTAGGGAACAGGTCTCAGCCAAATGACAGACATGACAAGGGAAAAGGGTATGTTCAAGGACAGGACATGGCAGAGATCATCTGCCAGGCCCTGGAATATTTCATATCCCATTGAAAGTACATCCATGTGTAGATTGGCAAGCATTTCCATCCACAAATTCTGAGCAGTGAAGCCTTCAGAGAGAATATTGTGGCATACCAGGCCAAGAATATTCATCCTATTTAAATCTTGCCCTACAAGGTCCTCTGTGCCACTGAGGTCTCCATGGCAATGCCCAGCATTGTGACTCAGGTCTCCTACTGCACACTTGTATCCTGGAGCCTAAAGTCCAGCTCACAATGGTGCTCAGCCAATCACAGCCCAGTGTGGTTGCCTGGCAACCACAAGCTTGTGGATTTCTCTGAACTGTTTCAGCCCAAATCTGCAGCTTTCCACCTCATACAACCACAGCCATTCCAATCATGCAGTATTTGATTAGCCTCTCTATGTTGCCTCAGAATTTTTTTACAGTTGTAGTGATCAACAAAATTTGACATATTTTGAGAAGTGGAGGGAAGTAATTGGAAAACCTTTTGGTATGTCTGAGGTCTATGGGTTCCAATCTTGACTACGCCAGTCTTTTAAATTTTCACACCTAGAGCCTAAAATCCACCTCACAGTGATGTTCAGCCAATCTCAGCCCAGGGTGCTTGCCTGGCAACCACAAGCCTGTGAATTTCTGTGAACAGTTTCAGCCAAACTCTGCAGCTCTTCACCTCATACAACCACAGCCATTCCAATCATGCAGTATTTGAATCACCTCTCTAAGTTGCCCCCAAATTTTTTGAAGTTGTGGTGATCAAGCAAATTTGACATATTTTGACAAGTGGAGGGAAGTAATTCGCTCTGTCTTTAGCTCTGTTTGTGGTACATGGGGTCCAAACTTGACTACCCCAGTCTATTCAATTTTCAAACTTAGAAAGCCAAATGTTTCAGGGGAGGAAAGAAAATGCCACAATGATTTGGGTTCTAGTGAGTTTCTGGTGGCTTGGGAAGCAAACCTGCAAACCATACATGCAATCTCTGCGGGATTACTGCCACCATGGTAGTATCAGTTAGCCCTAAAAGCCAGCAACCAGAAGATGAGTCCCAAAATGAAAGTGAATCCTTGCAGTGCATGAATATTTGGAGTGCCTGCTTCAACTATCCAGCTTTCTTGGGGTTCACATGTCTGCAATTGCTATTTCAAGGAGGTCTGCAGCCATTCCAGCATAACCCTGAACACTAAACATGAGGTACTAGCTCAATACCTAAACCAACATAATACTAGATAGCTTATCACCAGCAGGTCTTCCCAGAATTGAAATGTAACATGGTGAAAGGGAAACCCTTAGAAACGGGATGCAAATGCCCCTTTCCCTAATAATCCCAGGTATTTTCTCATGGCATGGAATATTTAGACTCCACAACTCATGTAGTGAACCCAGGGACCTGGAACAAGTGTGTCTAGTTTTCTGTTGTCCTCTTTTTGGAAACAGCATCTTATGTAGTTGTTGAAAGAGGCCTTGAGATAAATTCGTAGCCCAAGATGGACTGGAACTCCCAAGGATCCATCCACCTCAGCCCCCAGATGGCTGGGATTATAGGCATGAGCGACCAAGCCAAGCATGTGCACTGAAATTCTTACATAATTTGTAAAATACCACTACTGGACTATAGGTAGCTTCTGTGCTTCAGGCTTTAGGAATATGCCTCTCTTTGTGTTGGCTCCCCTTGTTCAGGTGTCCATTTCTATCGTGATAAGCTCCAAGGCCCCAGGCAAGGGGTGGCTGCCCTTCCTCTGGTGTGTCCTTGGATGATTACGGCCCAGGTGAACAGGGTTCAAATATATTGGATCCTGTGCATTTGAAAAGGAAATGAGTAAAAATTCATGAGTTAATGTGGACATGCCAGGGAATTGAGGGGCCATGATAGAGACAAAACTTCTGGCCATGGGCTGAAGGCTGAGGCTTCTGTACCTCTAGCTTCTTGAATAGTGTTTACATGGGCCTGCTGAGCAATTGTGTGCTCTCAAATGTTTTTCCATGGGTTTTGTTTTAATTTATTTTGTTTTTTCCTTTGTTTTTTTTTACATGGAAGGAACAGTTCCATGGTTTGAAGAAGCTGGAATGTCTTACCTAAGAGAAATTTGAAAAAAGGGACAATTCAGCAGCCAAGAATTTCTCAAATGCCCTTGGCGTTTTAAAAAAAAGTGACATAAAGTTGAGCGTGTCATGTCCATGTCTCTTTACAAAAGATTTTACCTCCTATTTGATAGGAATTACTGTTTCTTTGAAAGGTCAACCTGCACTGAAATAAAGATAATCCCTCCTTTCCTCATTCTGCTTGAAACCACATCCTGTGTTAGTTATATTTTCTTACGCAGCAACACTTGGAGATGACTACAGCAAGAGTTTCCCATTGGTGAAATTTCCATGGAGACACATGCAGTAATACTGCACAAATTCAAATGAAGTGCACTGTACCTTGACAATGGCAAGTCTGGGCAAACCTCTAGTAACTGAAAATCTTAGAAAGTCTGAAACTGAATGAATGAAAATGGGCCTCTCCACATTTGGACAGGGCCTCTTCTGAAGCACACATTTGTGGAAAAAGTAATTATGAGAGATGAATGCACTCCCAAAACGGAATGGAAATTTTCTTGTTTAGGCCTGGAACGCTATGGCCTGGAGCCCTGTGGTTCTAACTGGATGAGCAAAGTGTGAGCAGAGATCAAAAGAAAACACACACCATTTAGGGAACCCGATACTTAACCAGGTGTGCAGAGTAGTGGCAAACTGTACTTGTGTCAATTTGCTCAAATCCTGTCTTCACAAGAAAGTAAATTCCAGCACGACCAGTGACTAGAGGAGGACACATTTCAAAGGACTTGTAAAAAGTCCAACACTGAATTTAGCCCAACACTGAATTTAGATGAAAAGTGGCAGAGTCTGTTAGTCTTTCAAGTTTTAATAGGAGAAACTTATAACATGTAATAGCTGTTACATGAATACCTTCAGAGCTTTTGGAGAGGTCTGAATCACTATGAGTGAGGGCTTCCCTGACTCACAAAGTTAAAAAGAGTAAAACAAACAATTTGAAAAATAAATCAACCAATAAAATACAAACACTAAGTCCAAAGGGTTTCACTGATTTTAAATTCACTTATGGAATGCACATCTATTGAACAGGCTTACTCTGCATTCTGCTTTACTCAGGCCCGGTACATGAGCAAGTGTGAAAACAAAATTCAAAATGTTATGTGAAGGGACCATTTCATTGGTGAAACCATGACCCAATAGACATTTTCTCTTTTGAAACTTCGTACATTATCCATATATGTTCTCAAAGGGAAGGAATACACAGGATTAAGGCTGATTTTTTTTCCGTATTTTGTGTTCCACCAGATTTATTTGAAGATCTCCTGTCCTGCATCCACTGCCCAATGCAGAAGGCCACACATAGGACAACCAACATGAGAACTTCACTTCTACAGCCTGAATAAATCATCATGAGAATATACTTTTCCTTTCACCATCAAAGATTTTTACATCAGATTAACCAGCTCTCTTGCTTTCCCATGTTTTTCCCTGGTTTTTGTACCTTGAAATGGGTGTGCACTCTTCTCAGTCTTGATCTCCATCTTCCCCAATATTTCCAAACATATTCATCTGGGAAACATGTAAAGATCTTATTCGGGGCTTGTTTCATTGTTTTCAAATATCTGCCCTTGAAATTCAACTTCCACCACTGTCTCTCATATCCAAAGCTATGTGCTTGCAGAGGATTTCTGCTGAGAAATTTCACAGAAAGCTCTTATACTGCAGGTGAATGATGCCAGCAAGTCTTGACTGAATAGCTTAGGGAACAGGTCTCAGCCAAATGACAGACATGACAAGGGAAAAGGGTATGTTCAAGACAGGACATGGCAGAGATCATCTGCCAGGCCCTGGAATATTTCATATCCCATTGAAAGTACATCCATGTGTAGATTGGCAAGCATTTCCATCCACAAATTCTGAGCAGTGAAGCCTTCAGAGAGAATATTGTGGCATACCAGGCCAAGAATATTCATCCTATTTAAATCTTGCCGTACAAGGTCCTCTGTGCCACTGAGGTCTCCATGGCAACGCCCAGCATTGTGACTCAGGTCTCCTAATGCACACTTGTATCCTAGAGACTAAAGTCCAGCTCACAATGGTGCTCAGCCAATCACAGCCCAGTGTGGTTGCCTGGCAACCACAAGCTTGTGGATTTCTCTGAACTGTTTCAGCCCAAATCTGCAGCTTTCCACCTCATACAACCACAGCCATTCCAATCATGCAGTATTTGATTAGCCTCTCTATGTTGCCTCAGAATTTTTTTACAGTTGTAGCGATCAACAAAATTTGACATATTTTGAGAAGTGGAGGGAAGTAATTGGAAAACCTTTTGGTATGTCTGAGGTCTATGGGTTCCAAACTTGACTACCCCAGTCTTTTAAATTTTCACAAGAGCCTAAAATCCACCTCACAGTGATGTTCAGCCAATCTCAGCCCGGGGTGGTTGCCTGGCAACCACAAGCCTGTGGATTTCTGTGAACAGTTTCAGCCAAACTCTGCAGCTCTCCACCTCATACAACCACAGCCATTCCAATCATGCAGTATTTGAATCACCTCTCTAAGTTGCCCCCAAATTTATTGAAGTTGTGGTGATCAAGCAAATTTGACATATTTTGACAAGTGGAGGGAAGTAATTCGCTCTGTCTTTAGCTCTGTTTGTGGTACATGGGGTCCAAACTTGACTACCCCAGTCTATTCAATTTTCAAACTTAGAAAGCCAAATGTTTCAGGGGAGGAAAGAAAATGCCACAATGATTTGGGTTCTGCTGAGTTTCTGGTGGCTTGGGAAGCAAACCTGCAAACCATACATGCAATCTCTGCGGGATTACTGCCACCATGGTAGTATCAGTTAGGAGTAAAAGCCAGCAACCAGAAGATGAGTCCCAAAATGAAAGTGAATAGTTGCAGTGCATGAATATTTGGAGTGCCTGCTTCAACTATCCAGCTTTCTTGGGGTTCACATGTCTGCAATTGCTATTTCAAGGAGGTCTGCAGCCATTCCAGCATAACCCTGAACACTAAACATGAGGTACTAGCTCAATACCTAAACCAACATAATACTAGATAGCTTATCACCAGCAGGTCTTCCCAGAATTGAAATGTAACATGGTGAAAGGGAAACCCGTAGAAACGGGATGCAAATGTCCCTTTCCCTAAAAATCCCAGGTATTTTCTCATGGCATGGAATATTTAGACTCCACAACTCATGTAGTGAACCCAGGGACCTGGACCAAGTGTGTCTAGTTTTCTGTTGTCCTCTTTTTGGAAACAGCATCTTATGTAGTTGTTGAAAGAGGCCTTGAGATAAATTTGTAGCCCAAGATGGACTGGAACTCCCAAGGATCCATCCACCTCAGCCCCCAGATGGCTGGGATTATAGGCATGAGCGACCAAGCCAAGCATGTGCACTGAGATTCTTACATAATTTGTGCAATCCCACTACTGGTCTATAGGTAGCTTCTGTGCTTCAGGCTTTAGGAATATGCCTCTCTTTGTGTTGGCTCCCCTTGTACAGGTGTCCATTTTCATTGTGATAAGCTCGAAGGCCTCAGGCAAGGGGGTGGCTGCCCTTCCTCTGGTGTGTCCTTGGATGATTACTGCCCAGGTGAACAGGGTTCGAATATATTGGATCCTGTGCATTTGAAAAGGAAATGAGTAAAGATTCATGAGTTAATGTGGACATGCCAGGGAATTGAGGGGCCATGATAGAGACAAAACTTCAGGCCATGGGCTGAAGGCTGAGGCTTCTGTACCTCTAGCTTCTTGAATAGTGTTTACATGGGCCTGCTGAGCAATTGTGTGCTCTCAAATGTTATTTCATGGGTTTTGTTTTAATTTATTTTGTTTTTTCCTTTGTTTTTTTACATGGAAGGAACAGTACCATGGTTTGAAGAAGCTGGAGTGTCTTACCTAAGAGAAATTTGAAAAAAAGGACAATTCAGCAGCCAAGAATTTCTCAAATGCCCTTGGCGTTTTAAAAAAAAGTGACATAAAGTTGAGCGTGTCATGTCCATGTCTCTTTACAAAAGATTTTACCTCCTATTTGATAGGAATTACTGTTTCTTTGAAAGGTCAACCTGCACTGAAATAAAGATAATCCCTCCTTTCCTCATTCTGCTTGAAACCACATCCTGTGTTAGTTATATTTTCTTATGCAGCAACACTTGGAGATGACTACAGCAAGAGTTTCTCATTGGTGAAATTTCCATGGAGACACATGAAGTAATACTGCACAAATTCAAGTGAAGTGCACTGTACCTTGACAATGGCAAGTCTGGGCAAACCTCTAGTAACTGAAAATCTTAGAAAGTCTGAAACTGAGTGAATGAAAATGGGCCTCTCCACATTTGGACAGGGCCTCTTCTGAAGCACACATTTGTGGAAAAAGTAATTATGAGAGACGAATGCACTCCCAAAACGGAATGGAAATTTTCTTGTTTAGGCCTGGAACGCTATGGCCTGGAGCCCTGTGTTTCTAACTGGATGAGCAAAGTGTGAGCAGAGATCAAAAGAAAACACACACCATTTAGGGAACTCGATACTTAACCAGTTGTGCAGAGTAGTGGCAAACTGTACTTGTGTCAATTTGCTCAAATCCTGTCTTCACAAGAAAGTAAATTCCAGCACGACCAGTGACTAGAGGAGGACACATTTCAAAGGACTTGTAAAAAGTCCAACACTGAATTTAGCCCAACACTGAATTTAGATGAAAAGTGGCAGAGTCTGTTAGTCTTTCAAGTTTTAATAGGAGAAACTTATAACATGTAATAGCTGTTACATGAATACCTTCAGAGCTTTTGGAGAGGTCTGAATCACTATGAGTGAGGGCTTCCCTGACTCACAAAGTTAAAAAGAGTAAAACAAACAATTTGAAAAATAAATCAACCAATAAAATACAAACACTAAGTCCAAAGGGTTTCACTGATTTTAAATTCACTTATGGAATGCACATCTATTGAACAGGCTTACTCTGCATTCTGCTTTACTCAGGCCCGGTACATGAGCAAGTGTGAAAACAAAATTCAAAATGTTATGTGAAGGGACCATTTCATTGGTGAAACCATGACCCAACAGACATTTTCTCTTTTGAAACTTCGTACATTATCCATATATGTTCTCAAAGGGAAGGAATACACAGGATTAAGGCTGATTTTTTTTCCGTATTTTGTGTTCCACCAGATTTATTTGAAGATCTCCTGTCCTGCATCCACTGCCCAATGCAGAAGGCCACACATAGGACAACCAACATGAGAACTTCACTTCTACAGCCTGAATAAATCATCATGAGAATATACTTTTCCTTTCACCATCAAAGATTTTTACATCAGATTAACCAGCTCTCTTGCTTTCCCATGTTTTTCCCTGGTTTTTGTACCTTGAAATGGGTGTGCACTCTTCTCAGTCTTGATCTCCATCTTCCCCAATATTTCCAAACATATTCATCTGGGAAACATGTAAAGATCTTATTCGGGGCTTGTTTCATTGTTTTCAAATATCTGCCCTTGAAATTCAACTTCCACCACTGTCTCTCATATCCAAAGCTATGTGCTTGCAGAGGATTTCTGCTGAGAAATTTCACAGAAAGCTCTTATACTGCAGGTGAATGATGCCAGCAAGTCTTGACTGAATAGCTTAGGGAACAGGTCTCAGCCAAATGACAGACATGACAAGGGAAAAGGGTATGTTCAAGACAGGACATGGCAGAGATCATCTGCCAGGCCCTGGAATATTTCATATCCCATTGAAAGTACATCCATGTGTAGATTGGCAAGCATTTCCATCCACAAATTCTGAGCAGTGAAGCCTTCAGAGAGAATATTGTGGCATACCAGGCCAAGAATATTCATCCTATTTAAATCTTGCCGTACAAGGTCCTCTGTGCCACTGAGGTCTCCATGGCAACGCCCAGCATTGTGACTCAGGTCTCCTAATGCACACTTGTATCCTAGAGACTAAAGTCCAGCTCACAATGGTGCTCAGCCAATCACAGCCCAGTGTGGTTGCCTGGCAACCACAAGCTTGTGGATTTCTCTGAACTGTTTCAGCCCAAATCTGCAGCTTTCCACCTCATACAACCACAGCCATTCCAATCATGCAGTATTTGATTAGCCTCTCTATGTTGCCTCAGAATTTTTTTACAGTTGTAGCGATCAACAAAATTTGACATATTTTGAGAAGTGGAGGGAAGTAATTGGAAAACCTTTTGGTATGTCTGAGGTCTATGGGTTCCAAACTTGACTACCCCAGTCTTTTAAATTTTCACAAGAGCCTAAAATCCACCTCACAGTGATGTTCAGCCAATCTCAGCCCGGGGTGGTTGCCTGGCAACCACAAGCCTGTGGATTTCTGTGAACAGTTTCAGCCAAACTCTGCAGCTCTCCACCTCATACAACCACAGCCATTCCAATCATGCAGTATTTGAATCACCTCTCTAAGTTGCCCCCAAATTTATTGAAGTTGTGGTGATCAAGCAAATTTGACATATTTTGACAAGTGGAGGGAAGTAATTCGCTCTGTCTTTAGCTCTGTTTGTGGTACATGGGGTCCAAACTTGACTACCCCAGTCTATTCAATTTTCAAACTTAGAAAGCCAAATGTTTCAGGGGAGGAAAGAAAATGCCACAATGATTTGGGTTCTGCTGAGTTTCTGGTGGCTTGGGAAGCAAACCTGCAAACCATACATGCAATCTCTGCGGGATTACTGCCACCATGGTAGTATCAGTTAGGAGTAAAAGCCAGCAACCAGAAGATGAGTCCCAAAATGAAAGTGAATAGTTGCAGTGCATGAATATTTGGAGTGCCTGCTTCAACTATCCAGCTTTCTTGGGGTTCACATGTCTGCAATTGGTATTTCAAGGAGGTCTGCAGCCATTCCAGCATAACCCTGAACACTAAACATGAGGTACTAGCTCAATACCTAAACCAACATAATACTAGATAGCTTATCACCAGCAGGTCTTCCCAGAATTGAAATGTAACATGGTGAAAGGGAAACCCGTAGAAACGGGATGCAAATGTCCCTTTCCCTAAAAATCCCAGGTATTTTCTCATGGCATGGAATATTTAGACTCCACAACTCATGTAGTGAACCCAGGGACCTGGACCAAGTGTGTCTAGTTTTCTGTTGTCCTCTTTTTGGAAACAGCATCTTATGTAGTTGTTGAAAGAGGCCTTGAGATAAATTTGTAGCCCAAGATGGACTGGAACTCCCAAGGATCCATCCACCTCAGCCCCCAGATGGCTGGGATTATAGGCATGAGCGACCAAGCCAAGCATGTGCACTGAGATTCTTACATAATTTGTGCAATCCCACTACTGGTCTATAGGTAGCTTCTGTGTTTCAGGCTTTAGGAATATGCCTCTCTTTGTGTTGGCTCCCCTTGTTCAGGTGTCCATTTTCATTGTGATAAGCTCGAAGGCCTCAGGCAAGGGGGTGGCTGCCCTTCCTCTGGTGTGTCCTTGGATGATTACTGCCCAGGTGAACAGGGTTCGAATATATTGGATCCTGTGCATTTGAAAAGGAAATGAGTAAAGATTCATGAGTTAATGTGGACATGCCAGGGAATTGAGGGGCCATGATAGAGACAAAACTTCAGGCCATGGGCTGAAGGCTGAGGCTTCTGTACCTCTAGCTTCTTGAATAGTGTTTACATGGGCCTGCTGAGCAATTGTGTGCTCTCAAATGTTATTTCATGGGTTTTGTTTTAATTTATTTTGTTTTTTCCTTTGTTTTTTTACATGGAAGGAACAGTACCATGGTTTGAAGAAGCTGGAGTGTCTTACATAAGAGAAATTTGAAAAAAAGGACAATTCAGCAGCCAAGAATTTCTCAAATGCCCTTGGCGTTTTAAAAAAAAGTGACATAAAGTTGAGCGTGTCATGTCCATGTCTCTTTACAAAAGATTTTACCTCCTATTTGATAGGAATTACTGTTTCTTTGAAAGGTCAACCTGCACTGAAATAAAGATAATCCCTCCTTTCCTCATTCTGCTTGAAACCACATCCTGTGTTAGTTATATTTTCTTATGCAGCAACACTTGGAGATGACTACAGCAAGAGTTTCTCATTGGTGAAATTTCCATGGAGACACATGAAGTAATACTGCACAAATTCAAGTGAAGTGCACTGTACCTTGACAATGGCAAGTCTGGGCAAACCTCTAGTAACTGAAAATCTTAGAAAGTCTGAAACTGAGTGAATGAAAATGGGCCTCTCCACATTTGGACAGGGCCTCTTCTGAAGCACACATTTGTGGAAAAAGTAATTATGAGAGACGAATGCACTCCCAAAACGGAATGGAAATTTTCTTGTTTAGGCCTGGAACGCTATGGCCTGGAGCCCTGTGTTTCTAACTGGATGAGCAAAGTGTGAGCAGAGATCAAAAGAAAACACACACCATTTAGGGAACTCGATACTTAACCAGGTGTGCAGAGTAGTGGCAAACTGTACTTGTGTCAATTTGCTCAAATCCTGTCTTCACAAGAAAGTAAATTCCAGCACGACCAGTGACTAGAGGAGGACACATTTCAAAGGACTTGTAAAAAGTCCAACACTGAATTTAGCCCAACACTGAATTTAGATGAAAAGTGGCAGAGTCTGTTAGTCTTTCAAGTTTTAATAGGAGAAACTTATAACATGTAATAGCTGTTACATGAATACCTTCAGAGCTTTTGGAGAGGTCTGAATCACTATGAGTGAGGGCTTCCCTGACTCACAAAGTTAAAAAGAGTAAAACAAACAATTTGAAAAATAAATCAACCAATAAAATACAAACACTAAGTCCAAAGGGTTTCACTGATTTTAAATTCACTTATGGAATGCACATCTATTGAACAGGCTTACTCTGCATTCTGCTTTACTCAGGCCCGGTACATGAGCAAGTGTGAAAACAAAATTCAAAATGTTATGTGAAGGGACCATTTCATTGGTGAAACCATGACCCAACAGACATTTTCTCTTTTGAAACTTCGTACATTATCCATATATGTTCTCAAAGGGAAGGAATACACAGGATTAAGGCTGATTTTTTTTCCGTATTTTGTGTTCCACCAGATTTATTTGAAGATCTCCTGTCCTGCATCCACTGCCCAATGCAGAAGGCCACACATAGGACAACCAACATGAGAACTTCACTTCTACAGCCTGAATAAATCATCATGAGAATATACTTTTCCTTTCACCATCAAAGATTTTTACATCAGATTAACCAGCTCTCTTGCTTTCCCATGTTTTTCCCTGGTTTTTGTACCTTGAAATGGGTGTGCACTCTTCTCAGTCTTGATCTCCATCTTCCCCAATATTTCCAAACATATTCATCTGGGAAACATGTAAAGATCTTATTCGGGGCTTGTTTCATTGTTTTCAAATATCTGCCCTTGAAATTCAACTTCCACCACTGTCTCTCATATCCAAAGCTATGTGCTTGCAGAGGATTTCTGCTGAGAAATTTCACAGAAAGCTCTTATACTGCAGGTGAATGATGCCAGCAAGTCTTGACTGAATAGCTTAGGGAACAGGTCTCAGCCAAATGACAGACATGACAAGGGAAAAGAGTATGTTCAAGACAGGACATGGCAGAGATCATCTGCCAGGCCCTGGAATATTTCATATCCCATTGAAAGTACATCCATGTGTAGATTGGCAAGCATTTCCATCCACAAATTCTGAGCAGTGAAGCCTTCAGAGAGAATATTGTGGCATACCAGGCCAAGAATATTCATCCTATTTAAATCTTGCCGTACAAGGTCCTCTGTGCCACTGAGGTCTCCATGGCAACGCCCAGCATTGTGACTCAGGTCTCCTAATGCACACTTGTATCCTAGAGACTAAAGTCCAGCTCACAATGGTGCTCAGCCAATCACAGCCCAGTGTGGTTGCCTGGCAACCACAAGCTTGTGGATTTCTGTGAACTGTTTCAGCCCAAATCTGCAGCTTTCCACCTCATACAACCACAGCCATTCCAATCATGCAGTATTTGATTAGCCTCTCTATGTTGCCTCAGAATTTTTTTACAGTTGTAGCGATCAACAAAATTTGACATATTTTGAGAAGTGGAGGGAAGTAATTGGAAAACCTTTTGGTATGTCTGAGGTCTATGGGTTCCAAACTTGACTACCCCAGTCTTTTAAATTTTCACAAGAGCCTAAAATCCACCTCACAGTGATGTTCAGCCAATCTCAGCCCGGGGTGGTTGCCTGGCAACCACAAGCCTGTGGATTTCTGTGAACAGTTTCAGCCAAACTCTGCAGCTCTCCACCTCATACAACCACAGCCATTCCAATCATGCAGTATTTGAATCACCTCTCTAAGTTGCCCCCAAATTTATTGAAGTTGTGGTGATCAAGCAAATTTGACATATTTTGACAAGTGGAGGGAAGTAATTCGCTCTGTCTTTAGCTCTGTTTGTGGTACATGGGGTCCAAACTTGACTACCCCAGTCTATTCAATTTTCAAACTTAGAAAGCCAAATGTTTCAGGGGAGGAAAGAAAATGCCACAATGATTTGGGTTCTGCTGAGTTTCTGGTGGCTTGGGAAGCAAACCTGCAAACCATACATGCAATCTCTGCGGGATTACTGCCACCATGGTAGTATCAGTTAGCAGTAAAAGCCAGCAACCAGAAGATGAGTCCCAAAATGAAAGTGAATAGTTGCAGTGCATGAATATTTGGAGTGCCTGCTTCAACTATCCAGCTTTCTTGGGGTTCACATGTCTGCAATTGGTATTTCAAGGAGGTCTGCAGCCATTCCAGCATAACCCTGAACACTAAACATGAGGTACTAGCTCAATACCTAAACCAACATAGTACTAGATAGCTTATCACCAGCAGGTCTTCCCAGAATTGAAATGTAACATGGTGAAAGGGAAACCCGTAGAAACGGGATGCAAATGTCCCTTTCCCTAAAAATCCCAGGTATTTTCTCATGGCATGGAATATTTAGACTCCACAACTCATGTAGTGAACCCAGGGACCTGGACCAAGTGTGTCTAGTTTTCTGTTGTCCTCTTTTTGGAAACAGCATCTTATGTAGTTGTTGAAAGAGGCCTTGAGATAAATTTGTAGCCCAAGATGGACTGGAACTCCCAAGGATCCATCCACCTCAGCCCCCAGATGGCTGGGATTATAGGCATGAGCGACCAAGCCAAGCATGTGCACTGAGATTCTTACATAATTTGTGAAATCCCACTACTGGTCTATAGGTAGCTTCTGTGCTTCAGGCTTTAGGAATATGCCTCTCTTTGTGTTGGCTCCCCTTGTTCAGGTGTCCATTTTCATTGTGATAAGCTCGAAGGCCTCAGGCAAGGGGGTGGCTGCCCTTCCTCTGGTGTGTCCTTGGATGATTACTGCCCAGGTGAACAGGGTTCGAATATATTGGATCCTGTGCATTTGAAAAGGAAATGAGTAAAGATTCATGAGTTAATGTGGACATGCCAGGGAATTGAGGGGCCATGATAGAGACAAAACTTCAGGCCATGGGCTGAAGGCTGAGGCTTCTGTACCTCTAGCTTCTTGAATAGTGTTTACATGGGCCTGCTGAGCAATTGTGTGCTCTCAAATGTTATTTCATGGGTTTTGTTTTAATTTATTTTGTTTTTTCCTTTGTTTTTTTACATGGAAGGAACAGTACCATGGTTTGAAGAAGCTGGAGTGTCTTACATAAGAGAAATTTGAAAAAAAGGACAATTCAGCAGCCAAGAATTTCTCAAATGCCCTTGGCGTTTTAAAAAAAAGTGACATAAAGTTGAGCGTGTCATGTCCATGTCTCTTTACAAAAGATTTTACCTCCTATTTGATAGGAATTACTGTTTCTTTGAAAGGTCAACCTGCACTGAAATAAAGATAATCCCTCCTTTCCTCATTCTGCTTGAAACCACATCCTGTGTTAGTTATATTTTCTTATGCAGCAACACTTGGAGATGACTACAGCAAGAGTTTCCCATTGGTGAAATTTCCATGGAGACACATGAAGTAATACTGCACAAATTCAAGTGAAGTGCACTGTACCTTGACAATGGCAAGTCTGGGCAAACCTCTAGTAACTGAAAATCTTAGAAAGTCTGAAACTGAGTGAATGAAAATGGGCCTCTCCACATTTGGACAGGGCCTCTTCTGAAGCACACATTTGTGGAAAAAGTAATTATGAGAGACGAATGCACTCCCAAAACGGAATGGAAATTTTCTTGTTTAGGCCTGGAACGCTATGGCCTGGAGCCCTGTGTTTCTAACTGGATGAGCAAAGTGTGAGCAGAGATCAAAAGAAAACACACACCATTTAGGGAACTCGATACTTAACCAGGTGTGCAGAGTAGTGGCAAACTGTACTTGTGTCAATTTGCTCAAATCCTGTCTTCACAAGAAAGTAAATTCCAGCACGACCAGTGACTAGAGGAGGACACATTTCAAAGGACTTGTAAAAAGTCCAACACTGAATTTAGCCCAACACTGAATTTAGATGAAAAGTGGCAGAGTCTGTTAGTCTTTCAAGTTTTAATAGGAGAAACTTATAACATGTAATAGCTGTTACATGAATACCTTCAGAGCTTTTGGAGAGGTCTGAATCACTATGAGTGAGGGCTTCCCTGACTCACAAAGTTAAAAAGAGTAAAACAAACAATTTGAAAAATAAATCAACCAATAAAATACAAACACTAAGTCCAAAGGGTTTCACTGATTTTAAATTCACTTATGGAATGCACATCTATTGAACAGGCTTACTCTGCATTCTGCTTTACTCAGGCCCGGTACATGAGCAAGTGTGAAAACAAAATTCAAAATGTTATGTGAAGGGACCATTTCATTGGTGAAACCATGACCCAACAGACATTTTCTCTTTTGAAACTTCGTACATTATCCATATATGTTCTCAAAGGGAAGGAATACACAGGATTAAGGCTGATTTTTTTTCCGTATTTTGTGTTCCACCAGATTTATTTGAAGATCTCCTGTCCTGCATCCACTGCCCAATGCAGAAGGCCACACATAGGACAACCAACATGAGAACTTCACTTCTACAGCCTGAATAAATCATCATGAGAATATACTTTTCCTTTCACCATCAAAGATTTTTACATCAGATTAACCAGCTCTCTTGCTTTCCCATGTTTTTCCCTGGTTTTTGTACCTTGAAATGGGTGTGCACTCTTCTCAGTCTTGATCTCCATCTTCCCCAATATTTCCAAACATATTCATCTGGGAAACATGTAAAGATCTTATTCGGGGCTGTTTCATTGTTTTCAAATATCTGCCCTTGAAATTCAACTTCCACCACTGTCTCTCATATCCAAAGCTATGTGCTTGCAGAGGATTTCTGCTGAGAAATTTCACAGAAAGCTCTTATACTGCAGGTGAATGATGCCAGCAAGTCTTGACTGAATAGCTTAGGGAACAGGTCTCAGCCAAATGACAGACATGACAAGGGAAAAGAGTATGTTCAAGACAGGACATGGCAGAGATCATCTGCCAGGCCCTGGAATATTTCATATCCCATTGAAAGTACATCCATGTGTAGATTGGCAAGCATTTCCATCCACAAATTCTGAGCAGTGAAGCCTTCAGAGAGAATATTGTGGCATACCAGGCCAAGAATATTCATCCTATTTAAATCTTGCCGTACAAGGTCCTCTGTGCCACTGAGGTCTCCATGGCAACGCCCAGCATTGTGACTCAGGTCTCCTAATGCACACTTGTATCCTAGAGACTAAAGTCCAGCTCACAATGGTGCTCAGCCAATCACAGCCCAGTGTGGTTGCCTGGCAACCACAAGCTTGTGGATTTCTGTGAACTGTTTCAGCCCAAATCTGCAGCTTTCCACCTCATACAACCACAGCCATTCCAATCATGCAGTATTTGATTAGCCTCTCTATGTTGCCTCAGAATTTTTTTACAGTTGTAGCGATCAACAAAATTTGACATATTTTGAGAAGTGGAGGGAAGTAATTGGAAAACCTTTTGGTATGTCTGAGGTCTATGGGTTCCAAACTTGACTACCCCAGTCTTTTAAATTTTCACACCTAGAGCCTAAAATCCACCTCACAGTGATGTTCAGCCAATCTCAGCCCGGGGTGGTTGCTAGGCAACCACAAGCCTGTGGATTTCTGTGAACAGTTTCAGCCCAACTCTGCAGCTCTCCACCTCATACAACCACAGCCATTCCAATCATGCAGTATTTGAATCACCTCTCTAAGTTGCCCCCAAATTTATTGAAGTTGTGGTGATCAAGCAAATTTGACATATTTTGACAAGTGGAGGGAAGTAATTCGCTCTGTCTTTAGCTCTGTTTGTGGTACATGGGGTCCAAACTTGACTACCCCAGTCTATTCAATTTTCAAACTTAGAAAGCCAAATGTTTCAGGGGAGGAAAGAAAATGCCACAATGATTTGGGTTCTGCTGAGTTTCTGGTGGCTTGGGAAGCAAACCTGCAAACCATACATGCAATCTCTGCGGGATTACTGCCACCATGGTAGTATCAGTTAGCAGTAAAAGCCAGCAACCAGAAGATGAGTCCCAAAATGAAAGTGAATAGTTGCAGTGCATGAATATTTGGAGTGCCTGCTTCAACTATCCAGCTTTCTTGGGGTTCACATGTCTGCAATTGCTATTTCAAGGAGGTCTGCAGCCATTCCAGCATAAGCCTGAACACTAAACATGAGGTACTAGCTCAATACCTAAACCAACATAATACTAGATAGCTTATCACCAGCAGGTCTTCCCAGAATTGAAATGTAACATGGTGAAAGGGAAACCCTTAGAAACGGGATGCAAATGCCCCTTTCCCTAATAATCCCAGGTATTTTCTCATGGCATGGAATATTTAGACTCCACAACTCATGTAGTGAACCCAGGGACCTGGAACAAGTGTGTCTAGTTTTCTGTTGTCCTCTTTTTGGAAACAGCATCTTATGTAGTTGTTGAAAGATTCCTTGAGATAAATTCGTAGCCCAAGATGGACTGGAACTCCCAAGGATCCATCCACCTCAGCCCCCAGATGGCTGGGATTATAGGCATGAGCGACCAAGCCAAGCATGTGCACTGAAATTCTTACATAATTTGTAAAATACCACTACTGGACTATAGGTAGCTTCTGTGCTTCAGGCTTTAGGAATATGCCTCTCTTTGTGTTGGCTCCCCTTGTTCAGGTGTCCATTTCTATCGTGATAAGCTCCAAGGCCCCAGGCAAGGGGTGGCTGCCCTTCCTCTGGTGTGTCCTTGGATGATTACGGCCCAGGTGAACAGGGTTCAAATATATTGGATCCTGTGCATTTGAAAAGGAAATGAGTAAAAATTCATGAGTTAATGTGGACATGCCAGGGAATTGAGGGGCCATGATAGAGACAAAACTTCTGGCCATGGGCTGAAGGCTGAGGCTTCTGTACCTCTAGCTTCTTGAATAGTGTTTACATGGGCCTGCTGAGCAATTGTGTGCTCTCAAATGTTTTTCCATGGGTTTTGTTTTAATTTATTTTGTTTTTTCCTTTGTTTTTTTTTTACATGGAAGGAACAGTTCCATGGTTTGAAGAAGCTGGAATGTCTTACCTAAGAGAAATTTGAAAAAAGGGACAATTCAGCAGCCAAGAATTTCTCAAATGCCCTTGGCGTTTTAAAAAAAAGTGACATAAAGTTGAGCGTGTCATGTCCATGTCTCTTTACAAAAGATTTTACCTCCTATTTGATAGGAATTACTGTTTCTTTGAAAGGTCAACCTGCACTGAAATAAAGATAATCCCTCCTTTCCTCATTCTGCTTGAAACCACATCCTGTGTTTGTTATATTTTCTTACGCAGCAACACTTGGAGATGACTACAGCAAGAGTTTCCCATTGGTGAAATTTCCATGGAGACACATGCAGTAATACTGCACAAATTCAAATGAAGTGCACTGTACCTTGACAATGGCAAGTCTGGGCAAACCTCTAGTAACTGAAAATCTTAGAAAGTCTGAAACTGAGTGAATGAAAATGGGCCTCTCCACATTTGGACAGGGCCTCTTGAGAAGCACACATTTGTGGAAAAAGTAATTATGAGAGACGAATGCACTCCCAAAACGGAATGGAAATTTTCTTGTTTAGGCCTGGAACGCTATGGCCTGGAGCCCTGTGGTTCTAACTGGATGAGCAAAGTGTGAGCAGAGATCAAAAGAAAACACACACCATTTAGGGAACCCGATACTTAACCAGGTGTGCAGAGTAGTGGCAAACTGTACTTGTGTCAATTTGCTCAAATCCTGTCTTCACAAGAAAGTAAATTCCAGCACGACCAGTGACTAGAGGAGGACACATTTCAAAGGACTTGTAAAAAGTCCAACACTGAATTTAGCCCAACACTGAATTTAGATGAAAAGTGGCAGAGTCTGTTAGTCTTTCAAGTTTTAATAGGAGAAACTTATAACATGTAATAGCTGTTACATGAATACGTTCAGAGCTTTTGGAGAGGTCTGAATCACTATGAGTGAGGGCTTCCCTGACTCACAAAGTTAAAAAGAGTAAAACAAACAATTTGAAAAATAAATCAACCAATAAAATACAAACACTAAGTCCAAAGGGTTTCACTGATTTTAAATTCACTTATGGAATGCACATCTATTGAACAGGCTTACTCTGCATTCTGCTTTACTCAGGCCCGGTACATGAGCAAGTGTGAAAACAAAATTCAAAATGTTATGTGAAGGGACCATTTCATTGGTGAAACCATGACCCAATAGACATTTTCTCTTTTGAAACTTCGTACATTATCCATATATGTTCTCAAAGGGAAGGAATACACAGGATTAAGGCTGATTTTTTTCCCGTATTTTGTGTTCCACCAGATTTATTTGAAGATCTCCTGTCCTGCATCCACTGCCCAATGCAGAAGGCCACACATAGGACAACCAACATGAGAACTTCACTTCTACAGCCTGAATAAATCATCATGAGAATATACTTTTCCTTTCACCATCAAAGATTTTTACATCAGATTAACCAGCTCTCTTGCTTTCCCATGTTTTTCCCTGGTTTTTGTACCTTGAAATGGGTGTGCACTCTTCTCAGTCTTGATCTCCATCTTCCCCAATATTTCCAAACATATTCATCGGGGAAACATGTAAAGATCTTATTCGGGGCTTGTTTCATTGTTTTCAAATATCTGCCCTTGAAATTCAACTTCCACCACTGTCTCTCATATCCAAAGCTATGTGCTTGCAGAGGATTTCTGCTGAGAAATTTCACAGAAAGCTCTTATACTGCAGGTGAATGATGCCAGCAAGTCTTGACTGAATAGCTTAGGGAACAGGTCTCAGCCAAATGACAGACATGACAAGGGAAAAGAGTATGTTCAAGACAGGACATGGCAGAGATCATCTGCCAGGCCCTGGAATATTTCATATCCCATTGAAAGTACATCCATGTGTAGATTGGCAAGCATTTCCATCCACAAATTCTGAGCAGTGAAGCCTTCAGAGAGAATATTGTGGCATACCAGGCCAAGAATATTCATCCTATTTAAATCTTGCCGTACAAGGTCCTCTGTGCCACTGAGGTCTCCATGGCAACGCCCAGCATTGTGACTCAGGTCTCCTAATGCACACTTGTATCCTAGAGACTAAAGTCCAGCTCACAATGGTGCTCAGCCAATCACAGCCCAGTGTGGTTGCCTGGCAACCACAAGCTTGTGGATTTCTGTGAACTGTTTCAGCCCAAATCTGCAGCTTTCCACCTCATACAACCACAGCCATTCCAATCATGCAGTATTTGATTAGCCTCTCTATGTTGCCTCAGAATTTTTTTACAGTTGTAGCGATCAACAAAATTTGACATATTTTGAGAAGTGGAGGGAAGTAATTGGAAAACCTTTTGGTATGTCTGAGGTCTATGGGTTCCAAACTTGACTACCCCAGTCTTTTAAATTTTCACACCTAGAGCCTAAAATCCACCTCACAGTGATGTTCAGCCAATCTCAGCCCGGGGTGGTTGCTAGGCAACCACAAGCCTGTGGATTTCTGTGAACAGTTTCAGCCCAACTCTGCAGCTCTCCACCTCATACAACCACAGCCATTCCAATCATGCAGTATTTGAATCACCTCTCTAAGTTGCCCCCAAATTTATTGAAGTTGTGGTGATCAAGCAAATTTGACATATTTTGACAAGTGGAGGGAAGTAATTCGCTCTGTCTTTAGCTCTGTTTGTGGTACATGGGGTCCAAACTTGACTACCCCAGTCTATTCAATTTTCAAACTTAGAAAGCCAAATGTTTCAGGGGAGGAAAGAAAATGCCACAATGATTTGGGTTCTGCTGAGTTTCTGGTGGCTTGGGAAGCAAACCTGCAAACCATACATGCAATCTCTGCGGGATTACTGCCACCATGGTAGTATCAGTTAGCAGTAAAAGCCAGCAACCAGAAGATGAGTCCCAAAATGAAAGTGAATAGTTGCAGTGCATGAATATTTGGAGTGCCTGCTTCAACTATCCAGCTTTCTTGGGGTTCACATGTCTGCAATTGCTATTTCAAGGAGGTCTGCAGCCATTCCAGCATAAGCCTGAACACTAAACATGAGGTACTAGCTCAATACCTAAACCAACATAATACTAGATAGCTTATCACCAGCAGGTCTTCCCAGAATTGAAATGTAACATGGTGAAAGGGAAACCCTTAGAAACGGGATGCAAATGCCCCTTTCCCTAATAATCCCAGGTATTTTCTCATGGCATGGAATATTTAGACTCCACAACTCATGTAGTGAACCCAGGGACCTGGAACAAGTGTGTCTAGTTTTCTGTTGTCCTCTTTTTGGAAACAGCATCTTATGTAGTTGTTGAAAGATTCCTTGAGATAAATTCGTAGCCCAAGATGGACTGGAACTCCCAAGGATCCATCCACCTCAGCCCCCAGATGGCTGGGATTATAGGCATGAGCGACCAAGCCAAGCATGTGCACTGAAATTCTTACATAATTTGTAAAATACCACTACTGGACTATAGGTAGCTTCTGTGCTTCAGGCTTTAGGAATATGCCTCTCTTTGTGTTGGCTCCCCTTGTTCAGGTGTCCATTTCTATCGTGATAAGCTCCAAGGCCCCAGGCAAGGGGTGGCTGCCCTTCCTCTGGTGTGTCCTTGGATGATTACGGCCCAGGTGAACAGGGTTCAAATATATTGGATCCTGTGCATTTGAAAAGGAAATGAGTAAAAATTCATGAGTTAATGTGGACATGCCAGGGAATTGAGGGGCCATGATAGAGACAAAACTTCTGGCCATGGGCTGAAGGCTGAGGCTTCTGTACCTCTAGCTTCTTGAATAGTGTTTACATGGGCCTGCTGAGCAATTGTGTGCTCTCAAATGTTTTTCCATGGGTTTTGTTTTAATTTATTTTGTTTTTTCCTTTGTTTTTTTTTACATGGAAGGAACAGTTCCATGGTTTGAAGAAGCTGGAATGTCTTACCTAAGAGAAATTTGAAAAAAGGGACAATTCAGCAGCCAAGAATTTCTCAAATGCCCTTGGCGTTTTAAAAAAAAGTGACATAAAGTTGAGCGTGTCATGTCCATGTCTCTTTACAAAAGATTTTACCTCCTATTTGATAGGAATTACTGTTTCTTTGAAAGGTCAACCTGCACTGAAATAAAGATAATCCCTCCTTTCCTCATTCTGCTTGAAACCACATCCTGTGTTAGTTATATTTTCTTACGCAGCAACACTTGGAGATGACTACAGCAAGAGTTTCCCATTGGTGAAATTTCCATGGAGACACATGCAGTAATACTGCACAAATTCAAATGAAGTGCACTGTACCTTGACAATGGCAAGTCTGGGCAAACCTCTAGTAACTGAAAATCTTAGAAAGTCTGAAACTGAGTGAATGAAAATGGGCCTCTCCACATTTGGACAGGGCCTCTTCTGAAGCACACATTTGTGGAAAAAGTAATTATGAGAGACGAATGCACTCCCAAAACGGAATGGAAATTTTCTTGTTTAGGCCTGGAACGCTATGGCCTGGAGCCCTGTGGTTCTAACTGGATGAGCAAAGTGTGAGCAGAGATCAAAAGAAAACACACACCATTTAGGGAACCCGATACTTAACCAGGTGTGCAGAGTAGTGGCAAACTGTACTTGTGTCAATTTGCTCAAATCCTGTCTTCACAAGAAAGTAAATTCCAGCACGACCAGTGACTAGAGGAGGACACATTTCAAAGGACTTGTAAAAAGTCCAACACTGAATTTAGCCCAACACTGAATTTAGATGAAAAGTGGCAGAGTCTGTTAGTCTTTCAAGTTTTAATAGGAGAAACTTATAACATGTAATAGCTGTTACATGAATACGTTCAGAGCTTTTGGAGAGGTCTGAATCACTATGAGTGAGGGCTTCCCTGACTCACAAAGTTAAAAAGAGTAAAACAAACAATTTGAAAAATAAATCAACCAATAAAATACAAACACTAAGTCCAAAGGGTTTCACTGATTTTAAATTCACTTATGGAATGCACATCTATTGAACAGGCTTACTCTGCATTCTGCTTTACTCAGGCCCGGTACATGAGCAAGTGTGAAAACAAAATTCAAAATGTTATGTGAAGGGACCATTTCATTGGTGAAACCATGACCCAATAGACATTTTCTCTTTTGAAACTTCGTACATTATCCATATATGTTCTCAAAGGGAAGGAATACACAGGATTAAGGCTGATTTTTTTCCCGTATTTTGTGTTCCACCAGATTTATTTGAAGATCTCCTGTCCTGCATCCACTGCCCAATGCAGAAGGCCACACATAGGACAACCAACATGAGAACTTCACTTCTACAGCCTGAATAAATCATCATGAGAATATACTTTTCCTTTCACCATCAAAGATTTTTACATCAGATTAACCAGCTCTCTTGCTTTCCCATGTTTTTCCCTGGTTTTTGTACCTTGAAATGGGTGTGCACTCTTCTCAGTCTTGATCTCCATCTTCCCCAATATTTCCAAACATATTCATCTGGGAAACATGTAAAGATCTTATTCGGGGCTTGTTTCATTGTTTTCAAATATCTGCCCTTGAAATTCAACTTCCACCACTGTCTCTCATATCCAAAGCTATGTGCTTGCAGAGGATTTCTGCTGAGAAATTTCACAGAAAGCTCTTATACTGCAGGTGAATGATGCCAGCAAGTCTTGACTGAATAGCTTAGGGAACAGGTCTCAGCCAAATGACAGACATGACAAGGGAAAAGAGTATGTTCAAGACAGGACATGGCAGAGATCATCTGCCAGGCCCTGGAATATTTCATATCCCATTGAAAGTACATCCATGTGTAGATTGGCAAGCATTTCCATCCACAAATTCTGAGCAGTGAAGCCTTCAGAGAGAATATTGTGGCATACCAGGCCAAGAATATTCATCCTATTTAAATCTTGCCGTACAAGGTCCTCTGTGCCACTGAGGTCTCCATGGCAACGCCCAGCATTGTGACTCAGGTCTCCTAATGCACACTTGTATCCTAGAGACTAAAGTCCAGCTCACAATGGTGCTCAGCCAATCACAGCCCAGTGTGGTTGCCTGGCAACCACAAGCTTGTGGATTTCTGTGAACTGTTTCAGCCCAAATCTGCAGCTTTCCACCTCATACAACCACAGCCATTCCAATCATGCAGTATTTGATTAGCCTCTCTATGTTGCCTCAGAATTTTTTTACAGTTGTAGCGATCAACAAAATTTGACATATTTTGAGAAGTGGAGGGAAGTAATTGGAAAACCTTTTGGTATGTCTGAGGTCTATGGGTTCCAAACTTGACTACCCCAGTCTTTTAAATTTTCACACCTAGAGCCTAAAATCCACCTCACAGTGATGTTCAGCCAATCTCAGCCCGGGGTGGTTGCTAGGCAACCACAAGCCTGTGGATTTCTGTGAACAGTTTCAGCCCAACTCTGCAGCTCTCCACCTCATACAACCACAGCCATTCCAATCATGCAGTATTTGAATCACCTCTCTAAGTTGCCCCCAAATTTATTGAAGTTGTGGTGATCAAGCAAATTTGACATATTTTGACAAGTGGAGGGAAGTAATTCGCTCTGTCTTTAGCTCTGTTTGTGGTACATGGGGTCCAAACTTGACTACCCCAGTCTATTCAATTTTCAAACTTAGAAAGCCAAATGTTTCAGGGGAGGAAAGAAAATGCCACAATGATTTGGGTTCTGCTGAGTTTCTGGTGGCTTGGGAAGCAAACCTGCAAACCATACATGCAATCTCTGCGGGATTACTGCCACCATGGTAGTATCAGTTAGCAGTAAAAGCCAGCAACCAGAAGATGAGTCCCAAAATGAAAGTGAATAGTTGCAGTGCATGAATATTTGGAGTGCCTGCTTCAACTATCCAGCTTTCTTGGGGTTCACATGTCTGCAATTGCTATTTCAAGGAGGTCTGCAGCCATTCCAGCATAAGCCTGAACACTAAACATGAGGTACTAGCTCAATACCTAAACCAACATAATACTAGATAGCTTATCACCAGCAGGTCTTCCCAGAATTGAAATGTAACATGGTGAAAGGGAAACCCTTAGAAACGGGATGCAAATGCCCCTTTCCCTAATAATCCCAGGTATTTTCTCATGGCATGGAATATTTAGACTCCACAACTCATGTAGTGAACCCAGGGACCTGGAACAAGTGTGTCTAGTTTTCTGTTGTCCTCTTTTTGGAAACAGCATCTTATGTAGTTGTTGAAAGATTCCTTGAGATAAATTCGTAGCCCAAGATGGACTGGAACTCCCAAGGATCCATCCACCTCAGCCCCCAGATGGCTGGGATTATAGGCATGAGCGACCAAGCCAAGCATGTGCACTGAAATTCTTACATAATTTGTAAAATACCACTACTGGACTATAGGTAGCTTCTGTGCTTCAGGCTTTAGGAATATGCCTCTCTTTGTGTTGGCTCCCCTTGTTCAGGTGTCCATTTCTATCGTGATAAGCTCCAAGGCCCCAGGCAAGGGGTGGCTGCCCTTCCTCTGGTGTGTCCTTGGATGATTACGGCCCAGGTGAACAGGGTTCAAATATATTGGATCCTGTGCATTTGAAAAGGAAATGAGTAAAAATTCATGAGTTAATGTGGACATGCCAGGGAATTGAGGGGCCATGATAGAGACAAAACTTCTGGCCATGGGCTGAAGGCTGAGGCTTCTGTACCTCTAGCTTCTTGAATAGTGTTTACATGGGCCTGCTGAGCAATTGTGTGCTCTCAAATGTTTTTCCATGGGTTTTGTTTTAATTTATTTTGTTTTTTCCTTTGTTTTTTTTTACATGGAAGGAACAGTTCCATGGTTTGAAGAAGCTGGAATGTCTTACCTAAGAGAAATTTGAAAAAAGGGACAATTCAGCAGCCAAGAATTTCTCAAATGCCCTTGGCGTTTTAAAAAAAAGTGACATAAAGTTGAGCGTGTCATGTCCATGTCTCTTTACAAAAGATTTTACCTCCTATTTGATAGGAATTACTGTTTCTTTGAAAGGTCAACCTGCACTGAAATAAAGATAATCCCTCCTTTCCTCATTCTGCTTGAAACCACATCCTGTGTTAGTTATATTTTCTTACGCAGCAACACTTGGAGATGACTACAGCAAGAGTTTCCCATTGGTGAAATTTCCATGGAGACACATGCAGTAATACTGCACAAATTCAAATGAAGTGCACTGTACCTTGACAATGGCAAGTCTGGGCAAACCTCTAGTAACTGAAAATCTTAGAAAGTCTGAAACTGAGTGAATGAAAATGGGCCTCTCCACATTTGGACAGGGCCTCTTGAGAAGCACACATTTGTGGAAAAAGTAATTATGAGAGACGAATGCACTCCCAAAACGGAATGGAAATTTTCTTGTTTAGGCCTGGAACGCTATGGCCTGGAGCCCTGTGGTTCTAACTGGATGAGCAAAGTGTGAGCAGAGATCAAAAGAAAACACACACCATTTAGGGAACCCGATACTTAACCAGGTGTGCAGAGTAGTGGCAAACTGTACTTGTGTCAATTTGCTCAAATCCTGTCTTCACAAGAAAGTAAATTCCAGCACGACCAGTGACTAGAGGAGGACACATTTCAAAGGACTTGTAAAAAGTCCAACACTGAATTTAGCCCAACACTGAATTTAGATGAAAAGTGGCAGAGTCTGTTAGTCTTTCAAGTTTTAATAGGAGAAACTTATAACATGTAATAGCTGTTACATGAATACGTTCAGAGCTTTTGGAGAGGTCTGAATCACTATGAGTGAGGGCTTCCCTGACTCACAAAGTTAAAAAGAGTAAAACAAACAATTTGAAAAATAAATCAACCAATAAAATACAAACACTAAGTCCAAAGGGTTTCACTGATTTTAAATTCACTTATGGAATGCACATCTATTGAACAGGCTTACTCTGCATTCTGCTTTACTCAGGCCCGGTACATGAGCAAGTGTGAAAACAAAATTCAAAATGTTATGTGAAGGGACCATTTCATTGGTGAAACCATGACCCAATAGACATTTTCTCTTTTGAAACTTCGTACATTATCCATATATGTTCTCAAAGGGAAGGAATACACAGGATTAAGGCTGATTTTTTTTCCGTATTTTGTGTTCCACCAGATTTATTTGAAGATCTCCTGTCCTGCATCCACTGCCCAATGCAGAAGGCCACACATAGGACAACCAACATGAGAACTTCACTTCTACAGCCTGAATAAATCATCATGAGAATATACTTTTCCTTTCACCATCAAAGATTTTTACATCAGATTAACCAGCTCTCTTGCTTTCCCATGTTTTTCCCTGGTTTTTGTACCTTGAAATGGGTGTGCACTCTTCTCAGTCTTGATCTCCATCTTCCCCAATATTTCCAAACATATTCATCTGGGAAACATGTAAAGATCTTATTCGGGGCTTGTTTCATTGTTTTCAAATATCTGCCCTTGAAATTCAACTTCCACCACTGTCTCTCATATCCAAAGCTATGTGCTTGCAGAGGATTTCTGCTGAGAAATTTCACAGAAAGCTCTTATACTGCAGGTGAATGATGCCAGCAAGTCTTGACTGAATAGCTTAGGGAACAGGTCTCAGCCAAATGACAGACATGACAAGGGAAAAGGGTATGTTCAAGACAGGACATGGCAGAGATCATCTGCCAGGCCCTGGAATATTTCATATCCCATTGAAAGTACATCCATGTGTAGATTGGCAAGCATTTCCATCCACAAATTCTGAGCAGTGAAGCCTTCAGAGAGAATATTGTGGCATACCAGGCCAAGAATATTCATCCTATTTAAATCTTGCCGTACAAGGTCCTCTGTGCCACTGAGGTCTCCATGGCAACGCCCAGCATTGTGACTCAGGTCTCCTAATGCACACTTGTATCCTAGAGACTAAAGTCCAGCTCACAATGGTGCTCAGCCAATCACAGCCCAGTGTGGTTGCCTGGCAACCACAAGCTTGTGGATTTCTGTGAACTGTTTCAGCCCAAATCTGCAGCTTTCCACCTCATACAACCACAGCCATTCCAATCATGCAGTATTTGATTAGCCTCTCTATGTTGCCTCAGAATTTTTTTACAGTTGTAGCGATCAACAAAATTTGACATATTTTGAGAAGTGGAGGGAAGTAATTGGAAAAACTTTTGGTATGTCTGAGGTCTATGGGTTCCAAACTTGACTACCCCAGTCTTTTAAATTTTCACACCTAGAGCCTAAAATCCACCTCACAGTGATGTTCAGCCAATCTCAGCCCGGGGTGGTTGCTAGGCAACCACAAGCCTGTGGATTTCTGTGAACAGTTTCAGCCCAACTCTGCAGCTCTCCACCTCATACAACCACAGCCATTCCAATCATGCAGTATTTGAATCACCTCTCTAAGTTGCCCCCAAATTTATTGAAGTTGTGGTGATCAAGCAAATTTGACATATTTTGACAAGTGGAGGGAAGTAATTCGCTCTGTCTTTAGCTCTGTTTGTGGTACATGGGGTCCAAACTTGACTACCCCAGTCTATTCAATTTTCAAACTTAGAAAGCCAAATGTTTCAGGGGAGGAAAGAAAATGCCACAATGATTTGGGTTCTGCTGAGTTTCTGGTGGCTTGGGAAGCAAACCTGCAAACCATACATGCAATCTCTGCGGGATTACTGCCACCATGGTAGTATCAGTTAGCAGTAAAAGCCAGCAACCAGAAGATGAGTCCCAAAATGAAAGTGAATAGTTGCAGTGCATGAATATTTGGAGTGCCTGCTTCAACTATCCAGCTTTCTTGGGGTTCACATGTCTGCAATTGCTATTTCAAGGAGGTCTGCAGCCATTCCAGCATAAGCCTGAACACTAAACATGAGGTACTAGCTCAATACCTAAACCAACATAATACTAGATAGCTTATCACCAGCAGGTCTTCCCAGAATTGAAATGTAACATGGTGAAAGGGAAACCCTTAGAAACGGGATGCAAATGCCCCTTTCCCTAATAATCCCAGGTATTTTCTCATGGCATGGAATATTTAGACTCCACAACTCATGTAGTGAACCCAGGGACCTGGAACAAGTGTGTCTAGTTTTCTGTTGTCCTCTTTTTGGAAACAGCATCTTATGTAGTTGTTGAAAGATTCCTTGAGATAAATTCGTAGCCCAAGATGGACTGGAACTCCCAAGGATCCATCCACCTCAGCCCCCAGATGGCTGGGATTATAGGCATGAGCGACCAAGCCAAGCATGTGCACTGAAATTCTTACATAATTTGTAAAATACCACTACTGGACTATAGGTAGCTTCTGTGCTTCAGGCTTTAGGAATATGCCTCTCTTTGTGTTGGCTCCCCTTGTTCAGGTGTCCATTTCTATCGTGATAAGCTCCAAGGCCCCAGGCAAGGGGTGGCTGCCCTTCCTCTGGTGTGTCCTTGGATGATTACGGCCCAGGTGAACAGGGTTCAAATATATTGGATCCTGTGCATTTGAAAAGGAAATGAGTAAAAATTCATGAGTTAATGTGGACATGCCAGGGAATTGAGGGGCCATGATAGAGACAAAACTTCTGGCCATGGGCTGAAGGCTGAGGCTTCTGTACCTCTAGCTTCTTGAATAGTGTTTACATGGGCCTGCTGAGCAATTGTGTGCTCTCAAATGTTTTTCCATGGGTTTTGTTTTAATTTATTTTGTTTTTTCCTTTGTTTTTTTTTACATGGAAGGAACAGTTCCATGGTTTGAAGAAGCTGGAATGTCTTACCTAAGAGAAATTTGAAAAAAGGGACAATTCAGCAGCCAAGAATTTCTCAAATGCCCTTGGCGTTTTAAAAAAAAGTGACATAAAGTTGAGCGTGTCATGTCCATGTCTCTTTACAAAAGATTTTACCTCCTATTTGATAGGAATTACTGTTTCTTTGAAAGGTCAACCTGCACTGAAATAAAGATAATCCCTCCTTTCCTCATTCTGCTTGAAACCACATCCTGTGTTAGTTATATTTTCTTACGCAGCAACACTTGGAGATGACTACAGCAAGAGTTTCCCATTGGTGAAATTTCCATGGAGACACATGCAGTAATACTGCACAAATTCAAATGAAGTGCACTGTACCTTGACAATGGCAAGTCTGGGCAAACCTCTAGTAACTGAAAATCTTAGAAAGTCTGAAACTGAGTGAATGAAAATGGGCCTCTCCACATTTGGACAGGGCCTCTTCTGAAGCACACATTTGTGGAAAAAGTAATTATGAGAGACAAATGCACTCCCAAAACGGAATGGAAATTTTCTTGTTTAGGCCTGGAACGCTATGGCCTGGAGCCCTGTGGTTCTAACTGGATGAGCAAAGTGTGAGCAGAGATCAAAAGAAAACACACACCATTTAGGGAACCCGATACTTAACCAGGTGTGCAGAGCAGTGGCAAACTGTACTTGTGTCAATTTGCTCAAATCCTGTCTTCACAAGAAAGTAAATTCCAGCACGACCAGTGACTAGAGGAGGACACATTTCAAAGGACTTGTAAAAAGTCCAACACTGAATTTAGCCCAACACTGAATTTAGATGAAAAGTGGCAGAGTCTGTTAGTCTTTCAAGTTTTAATAGGAGAAACTTATAACATGTAATAGCTGTTACATGAATACGTTCAGAGCTTTTGGAGAGGTCTGAATCACTATGAGTGAGGGCTTCCCTGACTCACAAAGTTAAAAAGAGTAAAACAAACAATTTGAAAAATAAATCAACCAATAAAATACAAACACTAAGTCCAAAGCGTTTCACTGATTTTAAATTCACTTATGGAATGCACATCTATTGAACAGGCTTACTCTGCATTCTGCTTTACTCAGGCCCGGTACATGAGCAAGTGTGAAAACAAAATTCAAAATGTTATGTGAAGGGACCATTTCATTGGTGAAACCATGACCCAATAGACATTTTCTCTTTTGAAACTTCGTACATTATCCATATATGTTCTCAAAGGGAAGGAATACACAGGATTAAGGCTGCTTTTTTTCCCGTATTTTGTGTTCCACCAGATTTATTTGAAGATCTCCTGTCCTGCATCCACTGCCCAATGCAGAAGGCAACACATAGGACAACCAACATGAGAACTTCACTTCTACAGCCTGAATAAATCATCATGAGAATATACTTTTCCTTTCACCATCAAAGATTTTTACATCAGATTAACCAGCTCTCTTGCTTTCCCATGTTTTTCCCTGGTTTTTGTACCTTGAAATGGGTGTGCACTCTTCTCAGTCTTGATCTCCATCTTCCCCAATATTTCCAAACATATTCATCTGGGAAACATGTAAAGATCTTATTCGGGGCTTGTTTCATTGTTTTCAAATATCTGCCCTTGAAATTCAACTTCCACCACTGTCTCTCATATCCAAAGCTATGTGCTTGCAGAGGATTTCTGCTGAGAAATTTCACAGAAAGCTCTTATACTGCAGGTGAATGATGCCAGCAAGTCTTGACTGAATAGCTTAGGGAACAGGTCTCAGCCAAATGACAGACATGACAAGGGAAAAGGGTATGTTCAAGACAGGACATGGCAGAGATCATCTGCCAGGCCCTGGAATATTTCATATCCCATTGAAAGTACATCCATGTGTAGATTGGCAAGCATTTCCATCCACAAATTCTGAGCAGTGAAGCCTTCAGAGAGAATATTGTGGCATACCAGGCCAAGAATATTCATCCTATTTAAATCTTGCCGTACAAGGTCCTCTGTGCCACTGAGGTCTCCATGGCAATGCCCAGCATTGTGACTCAGGTCTCCTAATGCACACTTGTATCCTAGAGACTAAAGTCCAGCTCACAATGGTGCTCAGCCAATCACAGCCCAGTGTGGTTGCCTGGCAACCACAAGCTTGTGGATTTCTGTGAACTGTTTCAGCCCAAATCTGCAGCTTTCCACCTCATACAACCACAGCCATTCCAATCATGCAGTATTTGATTAGCCTCTCTATGTTGCCTCAGAATTTTTTTACAGTTGTAGCGATCAACAAAATTTGACATATTTTGAGAAGTGGAGGGAAGTAATTGGAAAACCTTTTGGTATGTCTGAGGTCTATGGGTTCCAAACTTGACTACCCCAGTCTTTTAAATTTTCACACCTAGAGCCTAAAATCCACCTCACAGTGATGTTCAGCCAATCTCAGCCCGGGGTGGTTGCCTGGCAACCACAAGCCTGTGGATTTCTGTGAACAGTTTCAGCCCAACTCTGCAGCTCTCCACCTCATACAATCACAGCCATTCCAATCATGCAGTATTTGAATCACCTCTCTAAGTTGCCCCCAAATTTATTGAAGTTGTGGTGATCAAGCAAATTTGACATATTTTGAAAAGTGGAGGGAAGTAATTCGCTCTGTCTTTAGCTCTGTTTGTGGTACATGGGGTCCAAACTTGACTACCCCAGTCTATTCAATTTTCAAACTTAGAAAGCCAAATGTTTCAGGGGAGGAAAGAAAATGCCACAATGATTTGGGTTCTGCTGAGTTTCTGGTGGCTTGGGAAGCAAACCTGCAAACCATACATGCAATCTCTGCGGGATTACTGCCACCATGGTAGTATCAGTTAGCGGTAAAAGCCAGCAACCAGAAGATGAGTCCCAAAATGAAAGTGAATAGTTGCAGTGCATGAATATTTGGAGTGCCTGCTTCAACTATCCAGCTTTCTTGGGGTTCACATGTCTGCAATTGCTATTTCAAGGAGGTCTGCAGCCATTCCAGCATAAGCCTGAACACTAAACATGAGGTACTAGCTCAATACCTAAACCAACATAATACTAGATAGCTTATCACCAGCAGGTCTTCCCAGAATTGAAATGTAACATGGTGAAAGGGAAACCCTTAGAAACGGGATGCAAATGCCCCTTTCCCTAATAATCCCAGGTATTTTCTCATGGCATGGAATATTTAGACTCCACAACTCATGTAGTGAACCCAGGGACCTGGAACAAGTGTGTCTAGTTTTCTGTTGTCCTCTTTTTGGAAACAGCATCTTATGTAGTTGTTGAAAGAGGCCTTGAGATAAATTCGTAGCCCAAGATGGACTGGAACTCCCAAGGATCCATCCACCTCAGCCCCCAGATGGCTGGGATTATAGGCATGAGTGACCAAGCCAAGCATGTGCACTGAAATTCTTACATAATTTGTAAAATACCACTACTGGACTATAGGTAGCTTCTGTGCTTCAGGCTTTAGGAATATGCCTCTCTTTGTGTTGGCTCCCCTTGTTCAGGTGTCCATTTCTATCGTGATAAGCTCCAAGGCCCCAGGCAAGGGGTGGCTGCCCTTCCTCTGGTGTGTCCTTGGATGATTACGGCCCAGGTGAACAGGGTTCAAATATATTGGATCCTGTGCATTTGAAAAGGAAATGAGTAAAAATTCATGAGTTAATGTGGACATGCCAGGGAATTGAGGGGCCATGATAGAGACAAAATTTCTGGCCATGGGCTGAAGGCTGAGGCTTCTGTACCTCTAGCTTCTTGAATAGTGTTTACATGGGCCTGCTGAGCAATTGTGTGCTCTCAAATGTTTTTCCATGGGTTTTGTTTTAATTTATTTTGTTTTTTCCTTTGTTTTTTTTTACATGGAAGGAACAGTTCCATGGTTTGAAGAAGCTGGAATGTCTTACCTAAGAGAAATTTGAAAAAAGGGACAATTCAGCAGCCAAGAACTTCTCAAATGCCCTTGGCGTTTTAAAAAAAAGTGACATAAAGTTGAGCGTGTCATGTCCATGTCTCTTTACAAAAGATTTTACCTCCTATTTGATAGTAATTACTGTTTCTTTGAAAGGTCAACCTGCACTGAAATAAAGATAATCCCTCCTTTCCTCATTCTGCTTGAAACCACATCCTGTGTTAGTTATATTTTCTTACGCAGCAACACTTGGAGATGACTACAGCAAGAGTTTCCCATTGGTGAAATTTCCATGGAGACACATGCAGTAATACTGCACAAATTCAAATGAAGTGCACTGTACCTTGACAATGGCAAGTCTGGGCAAACCTCTAGTAACTGAAAATCTTAGAAAGTCTGAAACTGAGTGAATGAAAATGGGCCTCTCCACATTTGGACAGGGCCTCTTCTGAAGCACACATTTGTGGAAAAAGTAATTATGAGAGACGAATGCACTCCCAAAACGGAATGGAAATTTTCTTGTTTAGGCCTGGAACGCTATGGCCTGGAGCCCTGTGGTTCTAACTGGATGAGCAAAGTGTGAGCAGAGATCAAAAGAAAACACACACCATTTAGGGAACCCGATACTTAACCAGGTGTGCAGAGTAGTGGCAAACTGTACTTGTGTCAATTTGCTCAAATCCTGTCTTCACAAGAAAGTAAATTCCAGCACGACCAGTGACTAGAGGAGGACACATTTCAAAGGACTTGTAAAAAGTCCAACACTGAATTTAGCCCAACACTGAATTTAGATGAAAAGTGGCAGAGTCTGTTAGTCTTTCAAGTTTTAATAGGAGAAACTTATAACATGTAATAGCTGTTACATGAATACGTTCAGAGCTTTTGGAGAGGTCTGAATCACTATGAGTGAGGGCTTCCCTGACTCACAAAGTTAAAAAGAGTAAAACAAACAATTTGAAAAATAAATCAACCAATAAAATACAAACACTAAGTCCAAAGGGTTTCACTGATTTTAAAACCACTTATGAAATGCACATCTATTGAACAGGCTTACTCTGCATTCTGATTTACTCAGGCCCGGTACATGAGCAAGTGTGAAAGCAAAATTCAAAATGTTATGTGAAGGGACCATTTCATTGGTGAAACCATGACCCAATAGACATTTTCTCTTTTGAAACTTCGTACATTATCCATATATGTTCTCAAAGGGAAGGAATACACAGGATTTCGGCTGATTTATTTCAGTATTTTGTGTTCCACCAGATTTATTTGAAGATCTCCTGTCCTGCATCCACTGCCCAATGCAGAAGGCCACACATAGGACAACCAACATGAGAACTTCACTTCTACAGCCTGATTAAATCATCATGAGAATATACTTTTCCTTTCACCATCAAAGATTTTTACATCAGATTAACCAGCTCTCTTGCTTTCCCATGATTTTCCCTGGTTTTTGTACCTTGAAATGGGTGTGCACTCTTCTCAGTCTTGATCTCCATCTTCCCCAATATTTCCAAACATATTCATTTGGGAAACATGTAAAGATCTTATTCGGGGCTTGTTTCATTGTTTTCCAATATCTGCCCTTGAAATTCAACTTCCACCACTGTCTCTCATATCCAAAGCTATGTGCTTGCAGAGGATTTCTGCTGAGAAATTTCACAGAAAGCTCTTATATTGCAGGTGAATGATGCCAGCAAGTCTTGACTGAATGGCTTAGGGGACAGATCTCAGCCAAATGACAGACATGACAAGGGAAAAGGGTATGTTCAAGGACAGGACATGGCAGAGATCATCTGCCAGGCCCTGGAATATTTCATATCCCATTGAAAGTACATCCATGTGTAGATTGGCCATCATTTCCATCCACAAATTCTGAGCAGTGAAGCCTTCAGAGAGAATATTGTGGCATACCAGGCCAAGAATATTCATCCTATTTAAATCTTGCCGTACAAGGTCCTCTGTGCCACTGAGGTCTCCATGGCAACGCCCAGCATTGTGACTCAGGTCTCCTACTGCACACTTGTATCCTAGAGCCTAAAGTCCAGCTCACAATGGTGCTCAGCCAATCACAGCCCAGTGTGGTTGCCTGGCAACCACAAGCTTGTGGATTTCTGTGAACTGTTTCAGCCCAACTCTGCAGCTTTCCACCTCATACAACCACAGCCATTCCAATCATGCAGTATTAGATTAGCCTCTCTATGTGGCCTCAGAATTTTTTTACAGTTGTAGTAATCAACAAAATTTGACATATTTTGAGAAGTGGAGGGAAGTAATTGGAAAACCTTTTGGTATGTCTGAGGTCTATGGGTTCCAAACTTGACTACCCCAGTCTTATAATTTTCACACCTAGAGCCTAAAATCCACCTCACAGTGATGTTCAGCCAATCTCAGCCCAGGGTGGTTGCCTGGCAACCACATGCCTGTGGATTTCTGTGAACAGTTTCAGCCCAACTCTGCAGCTCTCCACCTCATACAACCACAGCCATTCCAATCATGCAATATTTGATTCACCTCTCTAAGTTGCCCCCGAATTTTCTTTGAAGTTGTGGTGATCAAGCAAATTTGACATATTTTGACAAGTGGAGGCAAATAATTCGCTCTGTCTTTAGCTCTGTTTGTGGTACATGGGGTCCAAACTTGACTACCCCAGTCTATTCAATTTTCAACTTAGAAAGCCAAATGTTTCAGGGGAGGAAAGAAAATGCCACAATGATGTGGGTTCTGCTGAGTTTCTGGTGGCTTGGGAAGCAAACCTGCAAACCATACATGCAATCTCTGCGGGATTACTGCCACCATGGTAGTATCAGTTAGCACTAAAAGCCAGCAACCAGAAGATGAGTCCCAAAATGAAAGTGAATCCTTGCAGTGCATGAATATTTGGAGTGCCTGCTTCAACTATCCAGCTTCCTCGGGGTTCACATGTCTGCAATTGCTATTTCAAGGAGTTCTGCAGCCATTCCACCATAACCCTGAGCACTAAATATGAGGTACTAGCTCAATACCTAGTCCAACATCATACTAGATATCTTATCACCAGCAGGTCTTCCCAGAATTCAAATGTAACATGGTGAAAGGGAAACCCTTAGAAACGGGATGAAATGCCCCTTTCCCTAAAAATCCCAGGTATTTTCTCATGGCATGGAATATTTAGACTCCACAACTCATGTAGTGAACCCAGGGACCTGGACCAAGTGTGTCTAGTTTTCTGTTGTCCTCTTTTTGGAAACAGCATCTTATGTAGTTGTTGAAAGAGGCCTTGAGATAAATTCGTAGCCCAAGATGGACTGGAACTCCCAAGGATCCATCCACATCAGCCCCCAGATGGCTGGGATTATAGGCATGAGCTACCAAGCCAAGCATGTGCACTGAAATTCTTACATAATTTGTGAAATCCCACTACTGGTCTATAGGTAGCTTCTGTGGTTCAGGCTTTAGGAATATGCCTCTCTTTGTGTTGGCTCCCCTTGTTCAGGTGTCCATTTCTATTGTGATAAGCTCCAAGGCCCCAGGCAAGGGGTGTCTGCCCTTCCTCTGGTGTGTCCTTGGATGATTACGGCCCAGGTGAACAGGGTTCAAATATATTGGATCCTGTGCATTTGAAAAGGAAATGAGTAAAGATTCATGAGTTAATGTGGACATGCCAGGGAATTGAGGGGCCAAGATAGAGACAAAACTTCAGGCCATGGGCTGAAGGCTGAGGCTTCTGTACCTCTAGCTTCTTGAATAGTGTTTACATGGGCCTGCTGAGCAATTGTGTGCTCTCAAATGTTTTTCCATGGGTTTTGTTTTAATTTATTTTGTTTTTTCCTTTGTTTTTTTTTACATGGAAGGAACAGTACCACGGTTTGAAGAAGCTGGAGTGTCTTACCTAAGAGAAATTTGAAAAAAGGTACAATTCAGCAGCCAAGAATTTCTCAAATGCCCTTGGCGTTTTAAAAAAAAAGTGACATAAAGTTGAGCGTGTCATGTCCATGTCTCTATACAAAAGATTTTACCTCCTATTTGATAGGAATTACTGTTTCTTTGAAAGGTCAACCTGCACTGAAATAAAGATAATCCCTCCTTTCCTCATTCTGCTTGAAACCACATTCTTTGTTAGTTATATTTTCTTAGGCAGCAACACTTGGAGATCACTACAGCAAGAGTTTCCCATTGGTGGAATTTCCATGGAGACACATGAAGTAATACTGCACAAATTCAAGTGAAGTGCACTGTCCCTTGACAATGGCAAGTCTGTGCACACCTCTAGTAACTGAAAATCTTAGAAAGTCTGAAAGTGAGTGAATGCAAATGGGCCTCTCCACATTTGGACAGGGCCTCTCCTTAAGCACACATTTGTGGAAAAAGTAATTATGAGAGAGGAATGAACTCCCAAAACGGAATGGAAATTTTATTTAGGCCTGGAACGCTATGGCCTGGAGCCCTGTGGTTCTAACTGGATGAGCAAAGTGTGAGCAGAGATCAAAATAAAACACACACCATTTAAGGAACTCGAAACTTAACCAGGTGTGCAGAGTAGTGGCAAACTGTACTTGTGTCAATTTGCTCAAATCCTGTCTTCACATGAAAGTAAATTCCAGCACGACCAGTGACTAGAGGAGGACACATTTCAATGGACTTGTAAAAAGTCCATCACTGAATTTAGCCCAACACTGAATTTAGATGAAAATTGGCAGAGTCTGTTAGTCTTTCACGTTTTAATAAGAGAAACTTATAACATGTAATAGCTGTTACATGAATACTTTCAGAGCTTTTGGAGAGGTCTAAATCACTATGAGTGAGGGCTTCCCTGGCTCACAAAGTTAAAAAGAGTAAAACAAACAATTTGAAAAATAAATCAACCAATAAAATACAAACACTAAGTCCAAAGGGTTTCACTGGTTTTAAAACCACTTATGGAATGCACATCTATTGAACAGGATTACTCTGCATTCTGCTTTACTCAGGCCCGGTACAGGAGCAAGTGTGAAAGCAAAATTCAAAATGCTATGTGATGTGACCATTTCATTGGTGAAACCATGACCCAATAGACATTTTCTCTTTTGAAACTTCGTACATTATCCGTATATGTTCTCAAAGGGAAGGAATACACAGGATTTAGGCTGATTTTTTTTCAGTATTTTGTGTTCCACCAGATTTATTTGAAGATCTCCTGTCCTGCATCCACTGCCCAATGCAGAATGCCACACATAGGACAACCAACATGAGAACTTCACTTCTACAGCCTGATTAAATCATCATGAGAATATACTTTTCCTTTCATCATCAAAGATTTTTACATCAGATTAACCAGCTCTCTTGCTTTCCCATGTTTTTCCCTGGTTTTTGTACCCTTAAATGGGTGTGCACTCTTCTCAGTCTTGATCTACATCTTCCCCAATATTTCCAAACATATTCATCAGGGAAACATGTAAAGATCTTATTTGGGGCTTGTTTCATTGTTTTCAAATATCTGCCCTTGAAATTCAACTTCCAACACTGTCTCTCATATCCAAAGCTATGTGCTTTCAGAGGATTTTTGCTGAGAAATTTCACAGAAAGCTCTTATACTGCAGGTGAATGATGCCAGCAAGTCTTGACTGAACAGCTTAGGGAACAGGACTCAGCCAAATGACAGACATGACAAGGGAAAAGGGTATGCTCAATGATAGGACATGTCAGAGATCATCTGCCAGGCCCTGGAATATTTCATATCCCATTGAAAGTACATCCATGTGTAGATTGGCACGCATTTCCATCCACAAATTCTGAGCAGTGAAGCCTTCAGAGAGAATATTGTGGCATACCAGGCCAAGAATATTCATCCTATTTTAATCTTGCCCTACAAGGACCTCTGTGCCACTGAGGTCTCCATGGAAACGCCCAGCATTGTGACTCAGGTCTCCTACTGCACACTTGTATCCTAGAGCCTAAAGTCCAGCTCACAATGGTGCTCAGCCAATCACAGCCCAGTGTGGTTGTCTGGCAACCTCAAGCTTGTGGATTTCTGTGAACTGTTTCAGCCCAACTCTGCAGCTTTCCACCTCATACAACCACAGCAATTCCAATCATGCAGTATTTGATTAGCCTCTCTATGTTGCCTCAGAATTTTTTTTACAGTTGTAGTGATCAACAAAATTTGACATATTTTGAGAAGTGGAGGGAAGTAATTGGAAAACCTTTTGGTATGTCTGAGGTCTATGGGTTCCAAACTTGACTACACCAGTCTTTTAAATTTTCACACCTAGAGCCTAAAATCCACTTCACAGTGATGTTCAGCCAATCTCAGCCCAGCGTGGTTGCCTGGCAACCACAAGCCTGTGGATTTCTGTTAACAGTTTCAGCCCAACTCTGCAGCTCTCCACCTCATACAACCACAGCCATTCCAATCATGCAGTATTTGATTCACCTCTCTAAGTTGCCCCCGAATTTTCTTTGAAGTTGTGGTGATCAAGCAAATTTGACATATTTTGACAAGTGGAGGGAAGTAATTCGCTCAATCTTTAGCTCTGTTTGTGGTACATGGGATCCAAACTTGACTACACCAGTCTATTCAATTTTCAAACTTAGAAAGCCAAATATTTCAGGGGAGGAAAGAAAATGCCACAATGATGTGGGTTCTGCTGAGTTTCTAGTGGCTTCGGAAGCAAACCTGCAAACCATACATGCAATCTCTGCTGGATTACTGCCACCATGGTAGTATCAGTTAGCACTAAAAGCCAGCAACCAGAAGATGAGTGCCAAAATGAAAGTGAATCCTTGCAGTGCATGAATATTTGGAGTGCCTGCTTTAACTATCCAGCTTCCTCGGGGTTCACATGTCTGCCATCTCTATTTCAAGGTGGTCCGCAGGCATTCCTGCATAACCTTGAGCACTAAATATGAGGTACTAGCTCAATACCTAATCCAACATAATACTAGATAGCTTATAACCAGCAGGTCTTCCCAGAATTCAAATGTAACATGGTGAAAGGGAAACCCTTAAAAACGGGATGCAAATGCCCCTTTCTCTAAAAATCCCAGGTATTTTCTCATGGCATGAAATATTTAGACTCAACAACTCATGTAGTGAACCCAGGGACCTGGAGCAAGTGTGTCTAGTTTTGTGTTGTCCTCTTTTTGGAAACAGCATCTTATGTAGTTGTTGAAAGAGGCCTTGAGATAAATTCATAGCCCAAGGTTGAGTAGAACTCCCAAGGATCCATCCACCTCAGCTCCCAGATGGCTGGGATTATAGGCATGAGCGACCATGCCAAGCATGTGCACAGAGATTCTTACGTAATTTGTGAAATCCCACTACTGGTCTATAGGTAGCTTCTGTGCTTCAGGCTTTAGGAATATGCCTCTCTTTCTTTTGGCTCCCCTTTTTCAGGTGTCCATTTCTATTGTGATATGCTCCAAGGCCCAAGGCAAGGGGGTGGCTGCCCTTCCTCTGGTGTGTCCTTGGATGTTTATGGCCCAGGTGAACAGGGTTCAAATGTATTTGATCCTGTGCATATGAAAAGGAAATGAGTAAAGATTCATGAGTTAATGTGGACATGAAAGGGAATTGAGGGGCCATGATAGAGACAAAACTTCAGGCCATGGGCTGAAGGCTGAGGCTTCTGTAACTCTAGCTTCTTGAATAGTGTTTACATGGGCCCGCTGAGCAATTGTGTGCTCTCAAATGTTATTTCATGGGTTTTGTTTTAATTTATTTTGTTTTTTCCCTTCGTTTGTTACATGAAAGTAACAGTACCATGGTTTAAAGAAGCTAGAGTGTCTTACCTAAGAGAAATTTGAAAAAAGGTACAATTCAGCAGCCAAGAATTTCTCAAGTGCCCTTGGAATTTTTAAAAAAGTGACATAAAGCTGAGCGTGTCATGTTCATGTCTCTTTACAAAAGATTTTACCTCCTATTTGATAGGAATTACGGTTTCTTTGAAAGGTCAACCTGCACTGAAATAAAGATAATCCCTCCTTTCCTCATTCTGCTTGAAACCACATTCTTTGTTAGTTATATTTTCTTAGGCAGCAACACTTGGAGACGACTACAGCAAGAGTTTCCCATTGGTGGAATTTCCATGGAGACACATGAATTAATACTGCACAACTTCAAGTGAAGTGCACTGTCCCTTGACAATGGCAAGTCTGGGCACACCTCTAGCAACTGAAAATCTTAGAAAGTCTGAAAGTGAGTGAATGAAAATGGGCCTCTCCACATTTGGACAGGGCCTCTCCTTAAGCACACATTTGTGGAAAAAGTAATTATGAGAGACGAATGAACTCCCAAAGCGGAATGGAAATTTTCTTGTTTACGCCTGGAACGCTATGGCCTGCAGCACTGTGGTTCTAACTGGATGAGCAAAGTGTGAGCAGAGATCAAAATAAAACACACACCATTTAGGGAACTCGATACTTAACCAGGTCTGCAGAGTAGTGGCAAACTGTACTTGTGTCAATTTGCTCAAATCCTGTCTTCACATGAAAGTAAATTCCAGCACGACCAGTGACTAGAGGAGGACACATTTCAAAGGAGTTGTAAAAAGTCCATCACTGAATTTAGCCCAACACTGAATTTAGATGAAAAGTGGCAGAGTCTGTTAGTCTTTCACGTTTTAATAAGAGAAACTTATAACATATAATAGCTGTTACATGAATACTTTCAGAGCTTTTGGAGAGGTCTAAATCACTATGAGTGAGGGCTTCCGTGACTCACAGTTAAAAAGAGTAAAACAAACAATTTGAAAAATAAATCAACCAATAAAATACAAACACTAAGTCCAAAGGGTTTCACTGGTTTTAAAACCACTTATGGAATGCACATCTATTGAACAGGCTTACTCTGCATTCTGCTTTACTCAGGCCCGGTACAGGAGCTAGTGTGAAAGCAAAATTCAAAATGTTATGTGATGTGACCATTTCATTGGTGAAACCATGACCCAATAGACATTTTCTCTTTTGAAACTTCGTACATTATCCATATATGTTCTCAAAGGGAAGGAATACACAGGATTTAGGCTGATTTTTTTTCAGTATTTTGTGTTCCACCAGATTTATTTGAAGATCTCCAGTCCTGCATCCACTGCCCAATGCAGAATGCCACACATAGGACAACCAACATGAGAACTTCACTTCTACAGTCTGATTAAATCATCATGAGAATATACTTTTCCTTTCATCATCAAAGATTTTTACATCAGATTAACCAGCTCTCTTGCTTTCCCATGTTTTTCCCTGGTTTTTGTACCTTGAAATGGGTGTGCACTCTTCTCAGTCTTGATCTCCATCTTCCCCAATATTTCCAAACATATTCATCGGGGAAACATGTAAAGATCTTATTTGGGGCTTGTTTCATTGTTTTCAAATATCTGCCCTTGAAATTCAACTTCCAACACTGTCTCTCATATCCAAAGCTATGTGCTTGCAGAGGATTTCTGCTGAGAAATTTCACAGAAAGCTCTTATACTGCAGGTGAATGATGCCAGCAAGTCTTGACTGAATAGCTTAGGGAACAGGACTCAGCCAAATGACAGACAAACAAGGGAAAAGGTATGCTCAATGACAGGACATGTCAGAGATCATCTGCCATGCCCTGGAATATTTCATATCCCATTGAAAGTACATCCATGTGTAGATTGGCAAGCATTTCCCTCCACAAATTCTGAGCAGTGAAGCCTTCAGAGAGAATATTGTGGCATACCAGGCCAAGAATATTCATCCTATTTAAATCTTGCCCTAAAAGGTCCTCTGTGACTCTGAGGTCTCCATGGAAAGGCCCAGCATTGTGACTCAGGTCTCCTGCTGCACACTTGTATCCTAGAGCCTAAAGTCCAGCTCACAATGCTGCTCAGCCAATCACAGCCCAGTGTGGTTGTCTGGCAACCACAAGCTTGTGGATTTCTGTGAACTGTTTCAGCCCAAATCTGCAGCTTTCCACCTCATACAACCACAGCAATTCCAATCCTGCAGTATTTGATTAGCCTCTCTATGTTGCCTCAGAATTTTTTTTACAGTTGTAGTGATCAACAAAATTTGACATATTTTGAGAAGTGGAGGGAAGTAATTGGAAAACCTTTTGGTATGTCTGAGGTCTATGCGTTCCAAATTGAGTACACCAGTCTTTTAAATTTTCACACCAAAAGCCTAAATCCCACGTCACAGTGATGTCCCGCCAATCTCAGCCCAGCGTGCTTGCCTGAAAACCACAAGCCTGTGGCTTTCTGTGAACAGTTTCAGCCCAAATCTCCAGCTCTCCACCTCATACAACCACAGCTATTCCAATCATGCAGTATTTGATTCACCTCTCTAAGTTGCCCCCGAATTTTCTTTGAATTTGTGGTGATCAAGCAAATTTGATATATTTTGACAACTGGAGGGAAGTAATTCGCTCTGTCTTTAGCTCCGTTTGTGGTACATGGGGTCCAAACTTGACTACCCCAGTCTATTCAATTTTCAAACTTAGAAAGCCAAATGTCTCAGGGGAGGAAAGAAAATGCCACAATGATATGGTTTCTGCTGAGTTTCTGGTGGCTTGGGAAGCAAACCTGCAAACCATGCATGCAATCTCTGCTGGATTACTGCCACCATGTTAGTATCAGTTAGCACTAAAAGCCAGCAACCAGAAGATGAGTGCCAAAATGAAAGTGAATCCTTGCAGTGCATGAATATTTGGAGTGCCTGCTTCAACTATCCAGCTTCCTCGGGGTTCACATGTCTGCAATCCCTATTTCAAGGAGGTCCGCAGCCATTCCAGCATAACCCTGAGCACTAAATATGAGGTACCATCTCAATACCTAATCCAACATAATACTAGATAGCTTATCACCAGCAGGTCTTCCCAGAATTCAAATGTAACTTGGTGAAACAGAAACCCTTAGAAACGGGATGCAAATGCCACTTTCCATAAAAATCCCAGGTATTTTCTCATGGCATGGAATATTTAGACTCCACAACTCATGTAGTGCACACAGGGACCTGGACCAAGTGTGTCTAGTTTTCTGTTGTCCTCTTTTTGGAAACAACATCTATGTAGTTGTTGAAAGAGGCCTTGAGATAAATTCGTAGCCCAAGATGGTGTGGAACTCCCAAGGATCCATCCACATCAGCCCCCAGAATGCTGGGATTATAGGCATGAGCAACCATGCCAAGCATGTGCACAGAGATTCTTACATAATTTGTGAAATCCCACTACTGGTCTATAGGTAGCTTCTGTGCTTCAGGCTTTAGGAATATGCCTCTCTTTGTTTTGGCTCCCATTGTTGAGGTGTCCATTTCTATTGTGATAAGCTCCAAGGCCCCAGGCAAGGGGGTGGCTGCCCTTCCTCTGGTGTGTCCTTGGATGATTACGGCCCAGGTGAACAGGGTTCAAATATATTGGATCCTGTGCATTTGAAAAGGAAATGAGTAAAGATTCATGAGTTTATGTGGACATGCCAGGGAATTTTTGGGACATGATAGAGACAAAACTTCAGGCCATGGGCTGAAGGCTGAGGCTTCTGTACCTCTAGCTTCTTGAATAGTGTTTACATGGGCCTGCTGAGCAATTGTGTGCTCTCAAATGTCATTTCATGGGTTTTGTTTTAATTTATTTTGTTTTTTCCTTTGGTTATTTACATGGAAGGAACAGTACCATGGTTTGAAGAAGCTGGTGTGTCTTACCTAAGAGAAATTTGAAAAAAGGGACAATTCAGCAGCCAAGAATTTCTCAAATGCCCTTGGTGTTTTAAAAATGTGACATAAACTTGAACCTGTCATGTCCATGTCTCTTTACAAAAGATTTTACCTCCTATTTGATAGGAATTACTGTTTCTTTGAAAGGTCAACCTGCACTGAAATACAGATAATCCCTCCTTTCCACATTCTGCTTGAAACCACATCCTTTATTAGTTATATTTTCTTACGCAGCAACATTTGGAGATGACTACAGCAAGAGTTTCCCATTGGTGGAATTTCCATGGAGACACATGAAGTAATACTGCACAACTTCAAGTGAAGTGCACTGTCCCTTGACAATGGCAAGTCTGGGCAAACCTCTAGTAACTGAAAATCTTAGAAAGTCTGAAAGTGAGTGAATGAAAATGGGCCTCTCCACATTTGGACAGGGCCTCTCCTTAAGCACACATTTGTGGAAAAAGTAATTATGAGAGAGGAATGAACTCCCAAACGGAATGTAAATTTTCTTGTTTAGGCTGGGAGCGCTATGGCCTGGAGCCCTGTGGTTCTAACTGGATGAGCAAAGTGTGAGCAGAGATCAAAATAAAACACAAATCATTTAGGGAACTCGATACTTAACCAGGTGTGCAGAGTAGTGGCAAACTGTACTTGTGTCAATTTGCTCAAATCCTGTCTTCACATGAAAGTAAATTCCAGCACGACCAGTGACTAGAGGAGGACACATTTCAATGGACTTGTAAAAAGTCCATCACTGAATTTAGCCCAACACTGAATTTAGATGAAAATTGGCAGAGTCTGTTAGTCTTTCACGTTTTAATAAGAGAAACTTATAACATGTAATAGCTGTTACATGAATACTTTCAGAGCTTTTGGAGAGGTCTAAATCACTATGAGTGAGGGCTTCCCTGGCTCACAAAGTTAAAAAGAGTAAAACAAACAATTTGAAAAATAAATCAACCAATAAAATACAAACACTAAGTCCAAAGGGTTTCACTGGTTTTAAAACCACTTATGGAATGCACATCTATTGAACAGGATTACTCTGCATTCTGCTTTACTCAGGCCCGGTACAGGAGCAAGTGTGAAAGCAAAATTCAAAATGCTATGTGATGTGACCATTTCATTGGTGAAACCATGACCCAATAGACATTTTCTCTTTTGAAACTTCGTACATTATCCGTATATGTTCTCAAAGGGAAGGAATACACAGGATTTAGGCTGATTTTTTTTCAGTATTTTGTGTTCCACCAGATTTATTTGAAGATCTCCTGTCCTGCATCCACTGCCCAATGCAGAATGCCACACATAGGACAACCAACATGAGAACTTCACTTCTACAGCCTGATTAAATCATCATGAGAATATACTTTTCCTTTCATCATCAAAGATTTTTACATCAGATTAACCAGCTCTCTTGCTTTCCCATGTTTTTCCCTGGTTTTTGTACCCTTAAATGGGTGTGCACTCTTCTCAGTCTTGATCTACATCTTCCCCAATATTTCCAAACATATTCATCAGGGAAACATGTAAAGATCTTATTTGGGGCTTGTTTCATTGTTTTCAAATATCTGCCCTTGAAATTCAACTTCCAACACTGTCTCTCATATCCAAAGCTATGTGCTTTCAGAGGATTTTTGCTGAGAAATTTCACAGAAAGCTCTTATACTGCAGGTGAATGATGCCAGCAAGTCTTGACTGAACAGCTTAGGGAACAGGACTCAGCCAAATGACAGACATGACAAGGGAAAAGGGTATGCTCAATGATAGGACATGTCAGAGATCATCTGCCAGGCCCTGGAATATTTCATATCCCATTGAAAGTACATCCATGTGTAGATTGGCACGCATTTCCATCCACAAATTCTGAGCAGTGAAGCCTTCAGAGAGAATATTGTGGCATACCAGGCCAAGAATATTCATCCTATTTTAATCTTGCCCTACAAGGACCTCTGTGCCACTGAGGTCTCCATGGAAACGCCCAGCATTGTGACTCAGGTCTCCTACTGCACACTTGTATCCTAGAGCCTAAAGTCCAGCTCACAATGGTGCTCAGCCAATCACAGCCCAGTGTGGTTGTCTGGCAACCTCAAGCTTGTGGATTTCTGTGAACTGTTTCAGCCCAACTCTGCAGCTTTCCACCTCATACAACCACAGCAATTCCAATCATGCAGTATTTGATTAGCCTCTCTATGTTGCCTCAGAATTTTTTTTACAGTTGTAGTGATCAACAAAATTTGACATATTTTGAGAAGTGGAGGGAAGTAATTGGAAAACCTTTTGGTATGTCTGAGGTCTATGGGTTCCAAACTTGACTACACCAGTCTTTTAAATTTTCACACCTAGAGCCTAAAATCCACTTCACAGTGATGTTCAGCCAATCTCAGCCCAGCGTGGTTGCCTGGCAACCACAAGCCTGTGGATTTCTGTTAACAGTTTCAGCCCAACTCTGCAGCTCTCCACCTCATACAACCACAGCCATTCCAATCATGCAGTATTTGATTCACCTCTCTAAGTTGCCCCCGAATTTTCTTTGAAGTTGTGGTGATCAAGCAAATTTGACATATTTTGACAAGTGGAGGGAAGTAATTCGCTCAATCTTTAGCTCTGTTTGTGGTACATGGGATCCAAACTTGACTACACCAGTCTATTCAATTTTCAAACTTAGAAAGCCAAATATTTCAGGGGAGGAAAGAAAATGCCACAATGATGTGGGTTCTGCTGAGTTTCTAGTGGCTTCGGAAGCAAACCTGCAAACCATACATGCAATCTCTGCTGGATTACTGCCACCATGGTAGTATCAGTTAGCACTAAAAGCCAGCAACCAGAAGATGAGTGCCAAAATGAAAGTGAATCCTTGCAGTGCATGAATATTTGGAGTGCCTGCTTTAACTATCCAGCTTCCTCGGGGTTCACATGTCTGCCATCTCTATTTCAAGGTGGTCCGCAGGCATTCCTGCATAACCTTGAGCACTAAATATGAGGTACTAGCTCAATACCTAATCCAACATAATACTAGATAGCTTATAACCAGCAGGTCTTCCCAGAATTCAAATGTAACATGGTGAAAGGGAAACCCTTAAAAACGGGATGCAAATGCCCCTTTCTCTAAAAATCCCAGGTATTTTCTCATGGCATGAAATATTTAGACTCAACAACTCATGTAGTGAACCCAGGGACCTGGAGCAAGTGTGTCTAGTTTTGTGTTGTCCTCTTTTTGGAAACAGCATCTTATGTAGTTGTTGAAAGAGGCCTTGAGATAAATTCATAGCCCAAGGTTGAGTAGAACTCCCAAGGATCCATCCACCTCAGCTCCCAGATGGCTGGGATTATAGGCATGAGCGACCATGCCAAGCATGTGCACAGAGATTCTTACGTAATTTGTGAAATCCCACTACTGGTCTATAGGTAGCTTCTGTGCTTCAGGCTTTAGGAATATGCCTCTCTTTCTTTTGGCTCCCCTTTTTCAGGTGTCCATTTCTATTGTGATATGCTCCAAGGCCCAAGGCAAGGGGGTGGCTGCCCTTCCTCTGGTGTGTCCTTGGATGTTTATGGCCCAGGTGAACAGGGTTCAAATGTATTTGATCCTGTGCATATGAAAAGGAAATGAGTAAAGATTCATGAGTTAATGTGGACATGAAAGGGAATTGAGGGGCCATGATAGAGACAAAACTTCAGGCCATGGGCTGAAGGCTGAGGCTTCTGTAACTCTAGCTTCTTGAATAGTGTTTACATGGGCCCGCTGAGCAATTGTGTGCTCTCAAATGTTATTTCATGGGTTTTGTTTTAATTTATTTTGTTTTTTCCCTTCGTTTGTTACATGAAAGTAACAGTACCATGGTTTAAAGAAGCTAGAGTGTCTTACCTAAGAGAAATTTGAAAAAAGGTACAATTCAGCAGCCAAGAATTTCTCAAGTGCCCTTGGAATTTTTAAAAAAGTGACATAAAGCTGAGCGTGTCATGTTCATGTCTCTTTACAAAAGATTTTACCTCCTATTTGATAGGAATTACGGTTTCTTTGAAAGGTCAACCTGCACTGAAATAAAGATAATCCCTCCTTTCCTCATTCTGCTTGAAACCACATTCTTTGTTAGTTATATTTTCTTAGGCAGCAACACTTGGAGACGACTACAGCAAGAGTTTCCCATTGGTGGAATTTCCATGGAGACACATGAATTAATACTGCACAACTTCAAGTGAAGTGCACTGTCCCTTGACAATGGCAAGTCTGGGCACACCTCTAGCAACTGAAAATCTTAGAAAGTCTGAAAGTGAGTGAATGAAAATGGGCCTCTCCACATTTGGACAGGGCCTCTCCTTAAGCACACATTTGTGGAAAAAGTAATTATGAGAGACGAATGAACTCCCAAAGCGGAATGGAAATTTTCTTGTTTACGCCTGGAACGCTATGGCCTGCAGCACTGTGGTTCTAACTGGATGAGCAAAGTGTGAGCAGAGATCAAAATAAAACACACACCATTTAGGGAACTCGATACTTAACCAGGTCTGCAGAGTAGTGGCAAACTGTACTTGTGTCAATTTGCTCAAATCCTGTCTTCACATGAAAGTAAATTCCAGCACGACCAGTGACTAGAGGAGGACACATTTCAAAGGAGTTGTAAAAAGTCCATCACTGAATTTAGCCCAACACTGAATTTAGATGAAAAGTGGCAGAGTCTGTTAGTCTTTCACGTTTTAATAAGAGAAACTTATAACATATAATAGCTGTTACATGAATACTTTCAGAGCTTTTGGAGAGGTCTAAATCACTATGAGTGAGGGCTTCCGTGACTCACAGTTAAAAAGAGTAAAACAAACAATTTGAAAAATAAATCAACCAATAAAATACAAACACTAAGTCCAAAGGGTTTCACTGGTTTTAAAACCACTTATGGAATGCACATCTATTGAACAGGCTTACTCTGCATTCTGCTTTACTCAGGCCCGGTACAGGAGCTAGTGTGAAAGCAAAATTCAAAATGTTATGTGATGTGACCATTTCATTGGTGAAACCATGACCCAATAGACATTTTCTCTTTTGAAACTTCGTACATTATCCATATATGTTCTCAAAGGGAAGGAATACACAGGATTTAGGCTGATTTTTTTTCAGTATTTTGTGTTCCACCAGATTTATTTGAAGATCTCCAGTCCTGCATCCACTGCCCAATGCAGAATGCCACACATAGGACAACCAACATGAGAACTTCACTTCTACAGTCTGATTAAATCATCATGAGAATATACTTTTCCTTTCATCATCAAAGATTTTTACATCAGATTAACCAGCTCTCTTGCTTTCCCATGTTTTTCCCTGGTTTTTGTACCTTGAAATGGGTGTGCACTCTTCTCAGTCTTGATCTCCATCTTCCCCAATATTTCCAAACATATTCATCGGGGAAACATGTAAAGATCTTATTTGGGGCTTGTTTCATTGTTTTCAAATATCTGCCCTTGAAATTCAACTTCCAACACTGTCTCTCATATCCAAAGCTATGTGCTTGCAGAGGATTTCTGCTGAGAAATTTCACAGAAAGCTCTTATACTGCAGGTGAATGATGCCAGCAAGTCTTGACTGAATAGCTTAGGGAACAGGACTCAGCCAAATGACAGACAAACAAGGGAAAAGGTATGCTCAATGACAGGACATGTCAGAGATCATCTGCCATGCCCTGGAATATTTCATATCCCATTGAAAGTACATCCATGTGTAGATTGGCAAGCATTTCCCTCCACAAATTCTGAGCAGTGAAGCCTTCAGAGAGAATATTGTGGCATACCAGGCCAAGAATATTCATCCTATTTAAATCTTGCCCTAAAAGGTCCTCTGTGACTCTGAGGTCTCCATGGAAAGGCCCAGCATTGTGACTCAGGTCTCCTGCTGCACACTTGTATCCTAGAGCCTAAAGTCCAGCTCACAATGCTGCTCAGCCAATCACAGCCCAGTGTGGTTGTCTGGCAACCACAAGCTTGTGGATTTCTGTGAACTGTTTCAGCCCAAATCTGCAGCTTTCCACCTCATACAACCACAGCAATTCCAATCCTGCAGTATTTGATTAGCCTCTCTATGTTGCCTCAGAATTTTTTTTACAGTTGTAGTGATCAACAAAATTTGACATATTTTGAGAAGTGGAGGGAAGTAATTGGAAAACCTTTTGGTATGTCTGAGGTCTATGCGTTCCAAATTGAGTACACCAGTCTTTTAAATTTTCACACCAAAAGCCTAAATCCCACGTCACAGTGATGTCCCGCCAATCTCAGCCCAGCGTGCTTGCCTGAAAACCACAAGCCTGTGGCTTTCTGTGAACAGTTTCAGCCCAAATCTCCAGCTCTCCACCTCATACAACCACAGCTATTCCAATCATGCAGTATTTGATTCACCTCTCTAAGTTGCCCCCGAATTTTCTTTGAATTTGTGGTGATCAAGCAAATTTGATATATTTTGACAACTGGAGGGAAGTAATTCGCTCTGTCTTTAGCTCCGTTTGTGGTACATGGGGTCCAAACTTGACTACCCCAGTCTATTCAATTTTCAAACTTAGAAAGCCAAATGTCTCAGGGGAGGAAAGAAAATGCCACAATGATATGGTTTCTGCTGAGTTTCTGGTGGCTTGGGAAGCAAACCTGCAAACCATGCATGCAATCTCTGCTGGATTACTGCCACCATGTTAGTATCAGTTAGCACTAAAAGCCAGCAACCAGAAGATGAGTGCCAAAATGAAAGTGAATCCTTGCAGTGCATGAATATTTGGAGTGCCTGCTTCAACTATCCAGCTTCCTCGGGGTTCACATGTCTGCAATCCCTATTTCAAGGAGGTCCGCAGCCATTCCAGCATAACCCTGAGCACTAAATATGAGGTACCATCTCAATACCTAATCCAACATAATACTAGATAGCTTATCACCAGCAGGTCTTCCCAGAATTCAAATGTAACTTGGTGAAACAGAAACCCTTAGAAACGGGATGCAAATGCCACTTTCCATAAAAATCCCAGGTATTTTCTCATGGCATGGAATATTTAGACTCCACAACTCATGTAGTGCACACAGGGACCTGGACCAAGTGTGTCTAGTTTTCTGTTGTCCTCTTTTTGGAAACAACATCTATGTAGTTGTTGAAAGAGGCCTTGAGATAAATTCGTAGCCCAAGATGGTGTGGAACTCCCAAGGATCCATCCACATCAGCCCCCAGAATGCTGGGATTATAGGCATGAGCAACCATGCCAAGCATGTGCACAGAGATTCTTACATAATTTGTGAAATCCCACTACTGGTCTATAGGTAGCTTCTGTGCTTCAGGCTTTAGGAATATGCCTCTCTTTGTTTTGGCTCCCATTGTTGAGGTGTCCATTTCTATTGTGATAAGCTCCAAGGCCCCAGGCAAGGGGGTGGCTGCCCTTCCTCTGGTGTGTCCTTGGATGATTACGGCCCAGGTGAACAGGGTTCAAATATATTGGATCCTGTGCATTTGAAAAGGAAATGAGTAAAGATTCATGAGTTTATGTGGACATGCCAGGGAATTTTTGGGACATGATAGAGACAAAACTTCAGGCCATGGGCTGAAGGCTGAGGCTTCTGTACCTCTAGCTTCTTGAATAGTGTTTACATGGGCCTGCTGAGCAATTGTGTGCTCTCAAATGTCATTTCATGGGTTTTGTTTTAATTTATTTTGTTTTTTCCTTTGGTTTTTTACATGGAAGGAACAGTACCATGGTTTGAAGAAGCTGGTGTGTCTTACCTAAGAGAAATTTGAAAAAAGGGACAATTCAGCAGCCAAGAATTTCTCAAATGCCCTTGGTGTTTTAAAAATGTGACATAAACTTGAACCTGTCATGTCCATGTCTCTTTACAAAAGATTTTACCTCCTATTTGATAGGAATTACTGTTTCTTTGAAAGGTCAACCTGCACTGAAATACAGATAATCCCTCCTTTCCACATTCTGCTTGAAACCACATCCTTTATTAGTTATATTTTCTTACGCAGCAACATTTGGAGATGACTACAGCAAGAGTTTCCCATTGGTGGAATTTCCATGGAGACACATGAAGTAATACTGCACAACTTCAAGTGAAGTGCACTGTCCCTTGACAATGGCAAGTCTGGGCAAACCTCTAGTAACTGAAAATCTTAGAAAGTCTGAAAGTGAGTGAATGAAAATGGGCCTCTCCACATTTGGACAGGGCCTCTCCTTAAGCACACATTTGTGGAAAAAGTAATTATGAGAGAGGAATGAACTCCCAAAACGGAATGTAAATTTTCTTGTTTAGGCTGGGAGCGCTATGGCCTGGAGCCCTGTGGTTCTAACTGGATGAGCAAAGTGTGAGCAGAGATCAAAATAAAACACAAATCATTTAGGGAACTCGATACTTAACGAGGTGTCCAGAGTAGTGGCAAACTGTACTTGTGTCAATTTGCTCAAATCCTGTCTTCACAAGAAAGTAAATTCCAGCACGACCAGTGACTAGAGGAGGACACATTTCAAAGGACTTGTAAAAAGTCCAACACTGAATTTAGCCTAACACTGAATTTAGATGAAAATGGTAGAGTCTGTTAGTCTTTCAAATTTTATTAGGAGAAACTTATAACATGTAATGGCTGTTACATGAATACCTTCAGAGCTTTTGGAGAGGTCTAAGTCACTATGAGTGAGGGGTTCCCTAACTCACAAAGTTAAAAAGAGTAAAACAAACAATTTGAAAAAATAAATCAACCAATAAAATACAAACACTAAGTCCAAAGGGTTTCACTGGTTTTAAAACCACTTATGGAATGCACATCTATTGAACAGGCTTACTCTGCATTCTGCTTTACTCAGGCCTGGTACAGGAGCAAGTGTGAAAGCAAAATTCAAAATGTTATGTGAAGTAACCATTTCATTGGTGAAACCATGACCCAATAGACATTTTCTCTTTTGAAACTTCGTACATTATCCATATATTTTCTCAAAGGGAATGATTACTCAGGATTTAGGTTGATTTTTTTCTGTATTTTGTGTTCCACCAGATTTATTTGAAGATCTCCTGTCCTGCATCCACTGCCTAATGCAGAAGGCCACACATAGGACAACCAACATGAGAACTTCACTTCTACAGCCTGATTATATCATCATGAGAATGTAATTTTCCTTTCATCATCAAAGATTTTTACATCAAATTAAAGAGCTCTCTTGCTTTGCCATGTTTTTCCCTGGTTTTTGTACCTTGAAATGGGTGTGCAGTCTTCTCAGCCTTGATCTCCATTTTCCCCCTTATTACCAAACATATTCTTCTGGGAAACATGTAAAGATCTTATTCGGGGGCTTGTTTCATTGTTTTCAAATATCTGCCCTTGAAATTCAACTTCCACCACTGTCTCTCATATCCAAAGCTATGTGTTTGCAGAGGATTTCTGCTGAGAAATTTCACAGAAAGCTCTTATACTGCAGTTGAATGATGCCAGCAAGTCTTGACTGAATAGCTTAGGGAACAGGACTCAGCCAAATGACAGACATGACAAGCGAAAAGCGTACGCTCGAGGATAGGACATGGCAGAGATCATCTGACAGACCCTGGCATATTTCATATCCCATTGAAAGTACATCCATGTGTAGATTGGCAAGCATTTCCAGCCACAAATTCTGAGCTGTGAAGCCTTCAGAGAGAATATTGTGGCATACCAGGCCAAGAATATTCATCCTATTTAAATCTTGCCCTACAAGGTCCTCTGTGCCACTTCGGTCTCCATGGCAACGCCCAGCCTTGTGACTCAGGTCTCCTACTGCACACTTGTATCCTAGAGCCCAAAGTCCAGCTCACAATGGTGCTCAGCCAATCACAGCACAGAGTGGTCACCTGGCAACCAAAGCTTGTGGATTTCTGTGAACTGTTTCAGCCCAACTCTGCAGCTCTCCACCTCATACAACCACAGCCATTCCAATCATGCAGTATTTGATTCACCTCTCTATGTTGCCCCCGAATTTTATTTGAAGTTGTGGTGATCAAGCAAATTTGATATATTTTGACAAGTGGAGGGAAGTAATTCCCTCTGTCTTTAGCTCTGTTTGTGGTACATGGGGTCCAAACTTGACTACCCCAGTCTATTCAATTTTCAAACTTAGAAAGCCAAATGTTTCAGGGGAGGAAAGAAAATGCCACAATGAGTTGGGTTCTGCTGAGTTTCTGGTATTTTGGGAAGCAAACCTGCAAACCATACATGCAATCTCTGCTGGATTACTGCCACCATGGTAGTATCAGTTAGCACTAAAAGCCAGCAACCAGAAGATGAGTCCCAAAATGAAAGTGAATCCTTGCAGTGCATGAATATTTGGAGTGCCTGCTTCAACTATGCAGCTTCTTCTTCGTTAACATGTCTGCAATCGCTATTTCAAGGAGGTCTGCAGCCATTCCAGCATAATCCTGAACACTAAACATGAGGTACTAGCTCAATACCTAAACCCACATAATACTAGATAGCTTATCACCAGCAGGTCTTCCCAGAATTCAAATGTAACATGGTGAAAGGGAAACCCTTAGAAACAGGATGCAAATGCCCCTTTCCCTAAAAATCCCAGGTATTTTCTCATGGCATGGAATATTTAGACTCAACAACTCATGTAGTGCACACAGGGACCTGAACCAAGTGTGTCTAGTTTTGTGTTGTCCTCTTTTTGGAAACAGCATCTTGTGTAGTTGTTGAAAGAGGCCTTGAGATAAATTTATAGCCCAAGGTGGAGTGGAACTCCCAAGGAACCATCCACCTCAGCCCCCAGATGGCTGGGATTATAGGCATGAGCGACCATGCCAAGCATGTGCACAGAGATTCTTACATAATTTGTGAAATCCCACTACTGGTCTATAGGTAGCTTCTGTGCTTCAGGCTTTAGGAATATGCCTCTCTTTGTTTTGGCTCCCCTTGTTCAGGTGTACATTTCTATTGTGATAAGCTCCAAGGCCCCAGGAAAGGGGGTGGCTGCCCTTCCTCTGGTGTGTCCTTGGATGGTTACAGTCCAGGTGAACAGGGTTCAAATATATTGGATCCTGTGCGTTTGAAAAGGAAATGAATAAAGATTCATGAGTTAATGTGGACATGCCAGGGAATTGAGGGCCCATGATAGAGACAAAACATCAGGCCAAGGGCTGAAGGCTGAGGCTTCTGTAACTCTAGCTTCTTGAATAGTGTTTACATGGGCCTGCTGAGCAATTGTGTGCTCTCAAATGTTATTTCATGGGTTTTGTTTTAATTTATTTTGTTTTTTCCTTTGTTTTTTTACATGGAAGGAACAGTACCATGGTTTGAAGAAGCTGGTGTGTCTTACCTAAGAGAAATTTGAAAAAAGGTACAATTCAGCAGCCAATAATTTCTCAAATGCCCTTGGCGTTTTAAAAATGTGACATAAAGTTGAGCGTGTAATTTCCATGTCTCTTTACAAGAGATTTTACCTCCTATTTGATAGGAATTACTGTTTCTTTGAAAGGTCAACCTGCACTGAAACAAAGATAATCTCTCCTTTCCTCATTCTGCTTGAAACCACATCCTTTGTTAGTTATATTTTCTTACGCAGCAACACTTGGAGATGACTACAGCAAGAGTTTCCCATTGGTGGAATTTCCATGGAGACCCATGAAGTAATACTGCACAACTTCAAGTGAAGTGCCCTGTCCCTTGACAATGGCAGGTCTGGGCAAACCTCTAGTAACTGAAAATCTTAGAAAGTCTGAAAGTGAGTGAATGAAAATGGGCCTCTCCACATTTGGACAGGGCCTCTCCTTAAGCACACATTTGTGGAAAAAGTAATAATGAGAGACGAATGAACTCCCAAAACGGAATGGAAATTTTCTTGTTTAGGCCTGGAACACTATGGCCTGGAGCCCTGTGGTTCTAACTGGATGAGCAAAGTGTGAGCAGAGATCAAAATAAAACACACACCATTTAGGGAACTCGATACTTAACCAGGTGTGCAGAGCAGTGGCAAACTGTACTTGTGTCAATTTGCTCAAATCCTGTCTTCACATGAAAGTAAATTCCAGCACAACCAGTGGCTAGAGTAGGACACATTTCAAAGGACTTGTAAAAAGTCCATCACTGAATTTAGCCCAACACTGAATTTAGATGAAAAGTGGCAGAGTCTGTTAGTCTTTCACGTTTTAATAGGAGAAACTTACAACATGCTATAGCTGTTACATGAATACTTTCAGAGCTTTTGGAGAGGTCTAAATCACTATGAGTGAGGGCTTCCCTGACTCACAGTTAAAAAGAGTAAAACAAACAATTTGAAAAATAAATCAACCAATAAAATACAAACAATAAGTCCAAAGGGTTTCACTGGTTTTAAAACCACTTATGGATTGCACATCTATTGAACAGGCTTACTCTGCATTCTGCTTTACTCAGGCCCGGTACAGGAGCAAGTGTGAAAGCAAAATTCAAAATGTTATGTGATGTGACCATTTCATTGGTGAAACCATGACCCAATAGACATTTTCTCTTTTGAAACTTCGTACATTATCCATATATGTTCTCAAAGGGAAGGAATACACAGGATTTAGGCTGATTTTTTTTCAGTATTTTGTGTTCCACCAGATTTATTTGAAGATCTCCTGTCCTGCATCCACTGCCCAATGCAGAATGCCACACATAGGACAACCAACATGAGAACTTCACTTCTACATCCTGATTAAATCATCATGAGAATAAACTTTTCCTTTCATCATCAAAGATTTTTACATCAGATTAACCAGCTCTCTTTCTTTCCCATGTTTTTCCCTGGTTTTTGTACCTTGAAATGGGTGTGCACTCTTCTCAGTCTTGATCTCCATCTTTCCCAATATTTCCAAACATATTCATCTGGGAAACAAGTAGAGATCTTATTTGGGGCTTGTTTCATTGTTTTCAAATATCTGCCCTTGAAATTCAACTTCCACCACTGTCTCTCATATCCAAAGCTAGGTGCTTGCAGAGGATTTCTGCTGAGAAATTTCACAGAAAGCTCTTACACTGCAGGTGAATGATGCCAGCAAGTCTTGACTGAATAGCTTAGAGAACGGGACTCAGCCAAATGACAGACATGACAAGGGAAAAGGGTATGCTCAATGATAGGACATGTCAGAGATCATCTGCCAGGCCCTGGCATATTTCATATCCCATTGAAAGTACATCCATGTGTAGATTGGCAAGCATTTCCATCCACAAATTCTGAGCAGTGAAGCCTTCAGTGAGAATATTGTGGCATACCAGGCCAAGAATATTCATCCTATTTAAATCTTGCCCTACAAGGTCCTCTGTGCCACTGAGGTCTCCATGGCAATGCCCAGCATTGTGACTCAGGTCTCCTACTGCACACTTGTATCCTAGAGCCTAAAGTCCAGCTCACAATGGTGTTCAGCCAATCACAGCCCAGTGTGGTTGTCTGGCAACCACAAGCTTGTGGATTTCTGTGAACTGTTTTAGCCCAAATCTGCAGCTTTCGAACTCATACAACCACAGCAATTCCAATCATGCAGTATTTGATTAGACTCTCTATGTTGCCTCAGAATTTTTTTTACAGTTGTAGTGATCAACAAAATTTGACATATTTTGAGAAGTGGAGGAAAGTAATTGGAAAACCTTTTGGTATGTCTGAGGTCTATGGGTTACAAAATTGACTACACCAGACTTTTAAATTTTCACACCTAGAGCCTAAAATCCATCTCACAGTGATGTTCAGCCAATCTCAGCCCAGCGTGGTTGCCTGACAACCACAAGCCTGTTGATTTCTGTGAACAGTTTCAGCCCAACTCTGCAGCTCTCCACCTCATACAACCACAGCCATTCCAATCATGCAGTATTTGAATCACCTCTCTAAGTTGCCCCCAAATTGTTTGAAGTTGTGGTGATCAAGCAAATTTGACATATTTTGACAAGTGGAGGGAAGTAATTCGCTCTGTCTTTACCTCTGTTTGTGGTACATGGGGTCCAAACTTGACTACCCCAGTCTATTCAATTTTCAAACTTAGAAAGCCAAATGTTTCAGGGGAGGAAAGAAAATGCCACAATGATGTGGGTTCTGCTGAGTTTCTGGTGGCTTGGGAAGCAAACCTGCAAACCATACATGCAATCTCTGCTGGATTACTGCCACCATGGTAGTATCAGTTAGCACTAAAAGCCAGCAAGCAGAAGATGAGTTCCAAAATGAAAGTGAATCCTTGCAGTGCATGAATATTTGGAGTGCCTGCTTCAACTATCCAGCTTCCTCGGGGTTCACATGTCTGCAATCGCTATTTCAAGGAGTTCTGCAGCCATTCCACCATAACCCTGAGCACTAAATATGAGGTACTAGCTCAATACCTAGTCCAACATCATACTAGATAGCTTATCACCAGCAGGTCTTCCCAGAATTCAAATGTAACATGGTGAAAGGGAAACCCTTAGAAACGGGATGCAAATGCCCCTTTCCCTTAAAACCCAGGTATTTTCTCATGGCATGGAATATTTAGACTCAACAACTCATGTAGTGAACCCAGGGACCTGGAGCAAGTGTGTCTAGTTTTGTGTTGTCCTCTTTTTGGAAACAGCATCTTATGTAGTTGTTGAAAGAGGCCTTGAGATAAATTCGTAGCCCAAGATGGAGTGGAACTCCCAAGGATCCATCCACCTCAGCTCCCAGATGGCTGGGATTATAGGCATGAGCGACCATGCCAAGCATGTGCACAGAGATTCTTACATAATTTGTGAAATCCCACTACTGGTCTATAGGTAGCTTCTGTGCTTCAGGCTTTAGGAATATGCCTCTCTTTGTTTTGGCTCCCCTTCTTCAGGTGTCCATTTCTATTGTGATAAGCTCCAAGGCCCCAGGCAAGGGGGTGGCTGGTGTGTCCTTGGATGATTACTGCCTAGGTGAACAGGGTTCAAATATATTGGATCCTGTGCATTTGAAAAGGAAATGAGTAAAGATTCATGAGTTAATGTGGACATGCCAGGGAATTGAGGGCCCATGATAGAGACAAAACTTCAGGCCATGGGCTGAAGGCTGAGGCTTCTGTACCTCTAGCTTCTTGAATAGTGTTTACATGGGCCTGCTGAGCAATTGTGTGCTCTCAAATGTTATTTCATTGGTTTTGTTTTAATTTAATTTGTTTTTACCTTTGGTTTTTTACATGGAAGGAACAGTACCATGGTTTGAAGAAGCTGGTGTGTCTTACCTAAGAGAAATTTGAAAAACGGGACAATTCTGGAGCCAAGAATTTCTCAAATGCCCTTGGCTTTTTAAAAAAAGTGACATAAAGTTGAGCGTATCATGTCCATGTCTCTTTACAAAAGATTTTACCTCCTATTTGATAGGAATTACTGTTTCTTTGAAAGTTCAACCTGCACTGAAATAAAGATAATCCCTCCTTTCCTCATTCTGCTTGAAACCACATCCTTTGTTAGTTATATGTTCTTAGGCAGCAACACTTGGAGATGACTACAGCAAGAGTTTCCCATTGGTGGAATTTCCATGGAGACCCATGAAGTAATACTGCACAACTTCAAGTGAAGTGCACTGTCCCTTGACAATGGCAAGTCTGGGCCAACCTCTAGTAAATGAAAATCTTATAAAGTCTGAAAGTGAGTGAATGAAAATGGGCCTCTCCACATTTGTACAAGGCCTCTCCTTAAGCACACATTTGTGGAAAAAGTAATTATGAGAGATGAATGAACTCCCAAAACAGAATGGAAAATATTCTTGTTTAGGCCTGGAATGCTATGGCCTGGAGCCCTGTGGTTCTAACTGGATGAGCAAAGTGTGAGCAGAGATCAAAATAAAACACACACCATTTAGGGAACTCGATACTTAACCAGGTGTGCGGATTAGTGGCAAAATGTACTTGTGTCAATTTGCTCAAATCCTGTCTTCACAAGAAAGTAAATTCCAGCACGACCAGTGGCTAGAGGAGGACACATTTCAAAGGACTTGTAAAAAGTCCATCACTGAATTTAGCCCAACACTGAAGTTAGATGAAAAGTGGCAGAGTCTTTTAGTCTTTCACGTTTTAATAGGAGAAACTTATAACATGTAATAGCTGTTACATGAATACCTTCAGAGCTTTTGGAGAGGTCTGAATCACTATGAGTGAGGGCTTCCCTGACTCACAGTTAAAAAGAGTAAAACAAACAATTTGAAAAATAAATCAACCAATAAAATACAAACACTAAGTCCAAAGGGTTTCACTGGTTTTAAAACCACTTGTGGAATGCACATCTATTGAACAGGCTTACTCTGCATTCTGCTTTACTCAGGCCTGGTACAGGAGCAAGTGTGAAAGCAAAATTCAAAATGTTATGTGATGTGACCATTTCATTGGTGAAACCATGACCCAATAGACATTTTCTCTTTTGAAACTTCGTACATCATCCATATATGTTCTCAAAGGGAAGGAACACACAGGGTTTAGGCTGATTTTTTTTCAGTATTTTGTGTTCCACCAGATTTATTTGAAGATCTCCTGTCCTGCATCCACTGCCCAATGCAGAATGCCACACATAGGACAACCAACATGAGGACTTCACTTCTACAGCCTGATTAAATCATCATGAGAATATACTTTTCCTTTCATCATCAAAGATTTTTACATCAGATTAACCAGCTCTCTTTCTTTCCCATGTTTTTCCCTGGTTTTTGTACCTTGAAATGGGCGTGCACTCTTCTCAGTTTTGATCTCCATCTTTCCCAATGTTTCCAAACATATTCATCTGGGAAACAAGTAAAGATCTTATTTGGGGCTTGTTTCATTGTTTTCATATATCTGCCCTTGAAATTCAACTTCCACCACTGTCTCTCATATCCAAAGCTATGTGCTTGCAGAGGATTTCTGCTGAGAAATTTCACAGAAAACTCTTATACTGCAGGTGAATGATGCCAGCAAGTCTTGACTGAATAGCTTAGGGAACAGGACTCAGCCAAATGACAGACATGACAAGGGAAAATGGTATGTTCAATGATAGGACATGTCAGAGATCATCTGCCAGGCCCTGGAATATTTCATATCCCATTGAAAGTACATCCATGTGTAGATTGGCAAGCATTTCCATCCACAAATTCTGAGCAGTGAAGCCTTCAGAGAGAATATTGTGGCATACCAGGCCAAGAATATTCATCCTATTTAAATCTTGCCCTACAAGGTCCTCTGTGCCACTGAGGTCTCCATGGAAACGCCCAGCATTGTGACTCAGGTCTCCTACTGCACACTTGTATCCTAGAATCTAAAGTCCAGCTCACAATGGTGCTCAGCCAATCACAGCCCAGTGTGGTTGTCTGGCAACCACAAGCTTGTGGATTTCTGTGAACTGTTTCAGCCCAACTCTGCAGCTTTCCACCTCATACAACCACAGCAATTCCAATCATGCAGTATTTGATTAGCCTTTCTATGTTGTCTCAGAATTTTTTTTTACAGTTGTAGTTGTTAGGGCCGACGCCGCAGGGAAAGAGACCCCAAGGACTCAACTCTTGGTGAGGGAAAAAAAGTTTATTTCCATGCGCATGGGGTCCTCCAGGCAAACCAGTGCAGAGGGCCACGAGGGGAATTTGTGCAGGGTTTTTAAAGGCACAGGCGGGAAGCAAGCGGGTTTACAGAAGCAGATCGCATTGGTTAATTTTGAACGGCGCAGGACTTGGCAGATGCTGATTCGAGGGGTCTGGGGCTGAGTAACCATGGAGACCGTGAGTCCTGGTCTAATCTAGCACATTCCTTTACTTATCTTTATCTTTACAGAGGACAGATCATCTTGTGGTTAATGACTAGCAGATGCATTCCTTCCGGTCCTGCCCCGATATCTCAAGGAGGATTTAGGGAGTGACACATTCCTTAATGCTCTGTTCTATAGCTCGGGGGGGGGGGTGTTACATTACAAACGGGTAGTCGATTCTCTCATTCCCCCCTTTTTCTTGTGGATGACCTTTAATCTTAGAGGTATGTTGTAGCTAGGGGTTCATATTGTTGACCTATGACCATTACTTTGGCCTGAGAAACTTGTCCCCTTATGAATTGGGTAATCCAGTTAATGAGGCAAGGGAAAATGGCTAGGATTAGGATTAAGGTCACTAATGATCCTATCAAGGGAAGGAGATAGGGGAGAATTCCGTTTTACATTTTTTTAAGGGGGCTCCCATACAAAGATCTTTAACAATTGTTTTTTTTCTTACAGGGGGACCAAAGCCGCCATGCAATGTCGGCATCAATGTTATTAAAATCAAAACAAGCAAGCTAAAACAGTTCATGACCAGCATAATCTAACTATGTTTTAGTCAATTTTTAACTTTAAGGGTTACCAGTCTGTTGTGTAGTCCACTGAGTATCTCCCTCGTTGTCTGCTGTTTCCAGTGGCTTTACACGAGTGTAGTGAATCCATGCAGTTTTTCCTGCTACCTTGGTGGCAGTGGGGGTACTGAGCACCACGGTGAAAGGTCCTTCCCAGCAGGATTTGAGGGAGTCATGGTGGTGACATCGAACCAAGACTGGAGTCCCTGGGGCCTTGGTCTCTGAAGGCGGGTCCAAGTGTTTTTGTCTAAACAGCTGGTGGATCCAGGCCAACACAGGTTGGAGTGTCTGCAGAGACTTAAGATCTCGATTAGTAATTTTAGCTAATTTGTCTTCTGACAGTCTTGGAACCAATGGCGGGGGCCTGCCAAACATGGCTTTAAAGGGGGAAATTCTAGAAACATATGGGGTATATCTAGCTCTTAACAGTGCAAAGGGAAGAAGGCTCATCCAATTATCGCCAGTTTTTGAAAACAGCTTAGCTAAAATGTCCTTGAGACTTTGGTTCATACGTTCTACTTGCCCTGAGCTATGTGGCTGATAGGCACAGTGGAGTTTTAATTAATCTTTAATGCCTGGGCTAACTTTTGGGTGACTCGGGCTATGAAAGCCAGGCCATTATCGGACCCCATTGATAGTGGGAGGCCAAATCAAGGTATGATCTCATGCAATAGCCTTTTAACTACCACTAAGGCTGACTCAGACTTAGTAGGGAAAGCCTCTACCCAGCCAGTAAAAATGTTTATTAATACCAAGAGATAGCAGTGTCCCTTTAAATTAAGTTTTACCGTGTCCATGAAGCCTATTTCCCAAAGTTCTCCTGGAACAATTTCTTGATGTCGGGTGGTCTCCAACGCAGAGCTCTTGGCTGAGTTGACTAACAAGCACTGTGGGCATCTAGAGCTCGAAGAGGTGGTCAGTTTGTAGAGTTTTGGAATAAAATACTGAGTTCTGGACAAATCCACAAGTTTAGTTTTTTCTAAACGAGTAGTCTGGGGAGCCCGGTATAACAGCTCCTGCCCTAGTGTCTCCAGTAACTGTACTTGTATATCAGGTAACTGGTATTAGCCCCTTGGGGTGGGAGAATTTACTCCAAGTTGAGATGCCAACTGTAGGTCTTTCTTTGTGTAGACCGGTTCTGACAAGGTCAGAGGACTAGTATCAGAGCAGTTACTTTCTTGGTTGACCCCTCTGATGTGGTTGCTATTTTTCATCTCCGGTTGGGTGAGCCTTGTAAGGAATAGCAACCCATTGAGGCAGCCAGACAGCTGCCAGCAAATCTAGAATCTGTGGAGCATTTTTAGATGGCTTCCATGTATATGTACAGTAGCAAAGGGATATCTTCAGTAAAAAATGTTTACCCTCTTTTCCGTGGCTAGTTTTAGCCTCTCAGTCAAAGCAACAAGCTCCGCCTTTTGGGCAGAAGTGCCAGGCTCTACCCGCTTAACCCAGAGTACCTCCTTTTCGGTGGTCACTGCTGCCCCGGCCACTCGTTTGTCATTTTGGATGAAGCTGCTTCCATCGAACAGTTGTCGGCATTTCCCAAAAGCTGGTCAGTAAGATCAGCCTGTAGGTTCTGCTGCAGTTCGAGGATGTCAGCGCACTCATGGAGAGAGGTGTCCTTTGTTCCTCCAGATCATCATCAGGCATAAGGGTGGCTGGGTTTAAAGCTGAAGAAGTCTTGAATATCATTGACTCTGGGTCTAAAAGCAGGGCTTGACAGTAGAATTCTGGCAGTTGAGAGCCTTTTTTCAGGAGGGGTTTTGATAAGAGTCTCTAAACTGTGAGAGGTTACCACAGAAATCACTTGCCCAAAGCGTGTTTCTTTACTTCCTTAAGTAACATTGTCACAGTAGCTAGTATTTTAAGGCAGGGAGGCCATACTCCTGTTACTGAATCAAGTCTTTTGGAGAGGTAGGCTATAGGGCTCTTTCAAGAGCCAATGTCCTGAGTTAGGACTCTTTTGGCAATGTCCCTGAGTTTATCTATGAACAAGATGAAAGGCTTGGTAACGTCAGGGAGTCCCAGGGCTGGGGCCTCTGTCAAGGCCCACTTGAGCTGTTGGAAGGCCTGTTTACATTTATCAGTCCAGTTCAGCGAATTTTGAGTTTCTCCCTTATGGGAGTCATATAGAGGCAAGCTTTTCAGTAAAATTTAGCCTACAGTACCCAACTGCCCCCAGAAACTCTCGTCTGGTTTTTAAAAGTTTTCTTTCATAGAGCAATTTTAACACCTTGGCTATCTTTTTGTAAATTTTTAGTTCTCAAAGACCTTTTTGTGCTATCTCTATTAACTGGCTGAGGGGCATTTCCTTAAACCTCTCAAACCTTTGTAATTTTTGTCTAACATGTGGGGCCGACTGAGTTACAAAAGAACAACTGGCAATATTGGGAAACCTTCTTACCTCTGGATGTTCAGTCAGGGTGGCACAAAAGGAGAACATGGTTTTGGCATTCCGGATCAGAGAGCCAGCTTCATCTGGATGGCACACTGCTTTTTGTCCAAGGGTGTCACGTGACAGGCCATCATTTTACTAAAATTATATTCTTAACAAAAAGGGCTTTTTCACAGGTAACAAAATTGTGCTGCATAATCTCCCAGATGTTCACAGTACATGCAAGAACTTGTATCTTATTTCTAGTATCACCTATAATCTCATTTTAATGGAAACATTTTGCAGCAAAGTACAATCTTATGTATACTTCTACCAAAACTGATCTAATACTGTCAAATTCTGAACACATTTACTTCTTGTCAAACCTGTTATTTGTAGTACTATAAATCAAGACAAATAAAATTTACATCCTCTTGAGCCTTCTACAACTTACAATAATACCTCTCAAACTAAGCTTTAATCTTTTTCTACATTCTGGCATAGCCAGACACCTTTACTTGAAGACAACTCTCTTTGTCCCTCTTTTTACTATTCCCAGTCAATTACCTTTTCTCTCACATCTCAGACAACATCAAAGCTCTTAAAAAAACCCTTGAAGTCACCTTCTAGTAGTCAAAACATACTTATTTTATGTCTTTTTTTACCACATAAAAATGCTGTATTTTAAAAACAAAACTGTAACCTTTTAACTGGCTCAAATATAGTATCGCCTGGTTTTTACTTGGCAAAGTTGACATGACTCTTAATAACCATAGATATACATATATATGTGCACATGTTTACATTTTCACCAGAGAGAAAAAAATAAAATACTCCTTTAAAAAGGCATGCCGAGGTTGCAAGCAATCAATTGAAGTCTTACATATTAAACAAGGCACCACAACATTAAAGACACAAACAAAGGAAGCTTCTTGCATAGTTTGGTCAGCTAAAGGAAATAATTTTTCTTATTATGAACCTTGGATCTAATAAGCCATATGAATCCTGCAACAGAAATGGGAAACAAGCCCCTAAGTTAGTAACAAGTTTAAACAGGCAATCAAGGAGAGGGCGGAGGAAGGAAGGGTTTTACCCACGGTGGGGGCTCCTCCCTGATGTCCTGCCATACCAAGATGTAAGCGACCTGGTTAGATGGCCCTCTCGTCCGGGGCAGAAGATAATGTTCTTAACTGCTAAGATGAGGGGAAGGTGGAAAGTCCCCTCCGGTGGCCAACCCATGGAGAATGTGGGCCACTCAGACGAGCAGAAAGTCTGCCATTTACTTTTTTAACCTGTAAGGAGAGATTGTGAGCCCTCTCTCGAACCTCCAACCAATGGTCGAGGGTGAGGGACAATGGGGACGATGTCATTTGTCCCATGGTGTTCTGAAGACAAAGAGTGGTTAGCGTACGCGTGACACAACAAATAACCGTTCACGACAGTCACAACACACAGGACAAACAGGCCGGCCACCTCACTCTCACGCATTAGTTTCACACCAAACGAGTCACCTTAGGGGGTGCCTCCAGATTGGCCCGGACGGACCACAGATTGGGAATGAAATTTCCCAGATTGGCCCAGACGGACCACAGATTGGGAATGAAATTCCCCAGATTGGCCCAGACGGAGCACAGATTGGGAATGAAATTCCCCGAACGAGTCACCTCAGAGGGTGTCTCCGAATTGGCCCTGACGGACCAAAGATTGGGCTACAAACTGATAGGAAAATCCTATCACAGACGGTGAGCCACGGAAAACCGTGTGGGGCGTCCCCCGGTCACCAGAGAACAGAGAACAGATAACAAAAACAGGTAACAAAAATTGCCCCTAGATCGGAGCCCTTTGGCTCAGGGTGTAAAATACCGGTAGATTGATCCTTAGAGAAAAAATAAGAAGCGACCGGTCGTACTCACCCACCGCAGAGCCGTTGAGGTCACCTCCCGTGAGGCGTGCCATCTCGCTGGGGCCTCCAAGATGTTAGGGCCGACGCCGCAGGGAAAGAGACCCCAAGGACTCAACTCTTGGTGAGGGAAAAAAAGTTTATTTCCATGAGCATGGGGTCCTCCAGGCAAACGAGTGCGGAGGGCCACGAGGGGAATTTGTGCAGGGTTTTTAAGGGCACAGGCGGGAAGCAAGCGGGTTTACAGAAGCAGATCGCATTGGTTAATTTTGAACGGCGCAGGACTTGGCAGATGCTGATTCGAGGGGTCTGGGGCTGAGTAACCATGGAGACCGAGAGTCCTGGTCTAATCTAGCACATTCCTTTACTTATCTTTATCTTTACAGAGGACAGATCATCTTGTGGTTAATGACTAGCAAATGCATTCCTTCCTGTCCTGCCCCAATATCTCAAGGAGGATTTAGGGAGTGACACATTCCATACTGCTCTGTTCTATAGCTCGGGGGGGGGGTTAAATTACAAACGGGGAGTCGATTCTCTCATAGTGATCAACAAAATTTGACAAATTTTGAGAAGTGGAGGAAAGTAATTGGAAAACCTTTTGGTATGTCTGAGGTCTATGGGTTCCAAACTTGACTACACCAGTCTTTTAAATTTTCACACCTAGAGCCTAAAATCCACCTCACAGTGATGTTCAGCCAATCTCAGCCCAGCGTGGTTGCCTGGCAACCACAAGCCTGTTGATTTCTGTGAACAGTTTCAGCCCAACTCTGCAGCTCTCCACCTCATACAACCACAGCCATTCCAATCATGCAATATTTGATTCACCTCTCTAAGTTGCCCCCGAATTTTATTTGAAGTTGTGGTGATCAAGCAAATCTGACATATTTTGACAAGTGGAGGGAAGTAATTCACTCTGTCTTTAGCTCTGATTGTGGTACATGGGGTCGAAACTTGACTACACCAGTCTATTCAATTTTCAAACTTAGAAAGCCAAATGTTTCAGGGGAGGAAAGAAAATGCCACAATGATGTGGGTTCTGCTGAGTTTCTGGTGGCTTGGGAAGCAAACCTGCAAAACATACATGCAATCTCTGCTGGATTACTGCCGCCATGGTAGTATCAGTTAGCACTAAAAGCCAGCAACCAGAAGATGAGTCCCAAAATGAAAGTGAATCCTTGCAGTGCATGAATATTTGGAGTGCCTGCTTCAACTATCCAGCTTCCTCGGGGTTCACATGTCTGCAATCGCTATTTCAAGGAGTTCTGCAACCATTCCACCATAACCCTGAGCACTAAATATGAGGTACTAGCTCAATACCTAGTCCAACATCATACTAGATAGCTTATCACCAGCAGGTCTTCCCAGAATTCAAATGTAACATGGTGAAAGGGAAACCCTTAGAAACGGGATGCAAATGCCCCTTTCCCTAAAAACCCAGGTATTTTCTCATGGCATGGAATATTTAGACTCAACAACTCATGTAGTGAACCCAGGGACCTGGAGCAAGTGTGTCTAGTTTTGTGTTGTCCTCTTTTTGGAAACAGCATCTTATGTAGTTGTTGAAAGAGGCCTTGAGATAAATTCGTAGCCCAAGATGGAGTGGAACTCCCAAGGATCCATCCACCTCAGCTCCCAGATGGCTGGGATTATAGGCATGAGCGACCATGCCAAGCATGTGCACAGAGATTCTTACATAATTTGTGAAATCCCACTACTGGTCTATAGGTAGCTTCTGTGCTTCAGGCTTTAGGAATATGCCTCTCTTTGTTTTGGCTCCCCTTCTTCAGGTGTCCATTTCTATTGTGATAAGCTCCAAGGCCCCAGGCAAGGGGGTGGCTGGTGTGTCCTTGGATGATTACTGCCTAGGTGAACAGGGTTCAAATATATTGGATCCTGTGCATTTGAAAAGGAAATGAGTAAAGATTCATGAGTTAATGTGGACATGCCAGGGAATTGAGGGCCCATGATAGAGACAAAACTTCAGGCCATGGGCTGAAGGCTGAGGCTTCTGTACCTCTAGCTTCTTGAATAGTGTTTACATGGGCCTGCTGAGCAATTGTGTGCTCTCAAATGTTATTTCATTGGTTTTGTTTTAATTTAATTTGTTTTTACCTTTGGTTTTTTACATGGAAGGAACAGTACCATGGTTTGAAGAAGCTGGTGTGTCTTACCTAAGAGAAATTTGAAAAACGGGACAATTCAGGAGCCAAGAATTTCTCAAATGCCCTTGGCTTTTTAAAAAAAGTGACATAAAGTTGAGCGTATCATGTCCATGTCTCTTTACAAAAGATTTTACCTCCTATTTGATAGGAATTACTGTTTCTTTGAAAGTTCAACCTGCACTGAAATAAAGATAATCCCTCCTTTCCTCATTCTGCTTGAAACCACATCCTTTGTTAGTTATATGTTCTTAGGCAGCAACACTTGGAGATGACTACAGCAAGAGTTTCCCATTGGTGGAATTTCCATGGAGACCCATGAAGTAATACTGCACAACTTCAAGTGAAGTGCACTGTCCCTTGACAATGGCAAGTCTGGGCCAACCTCTAGTAAATGAAAATCTTATAAAGTCTGAAAGTGAGTGAATGAAAATGGGCCTCTCCACATTTGTACAAGGCCTCTCCTTAAGCACACATTTGTGGAAAAAGTAATTATGAGAGATGAATGAACTCCCAAAACAGAATGGAAAATATTCTTGTTTAGGCCTGGAATGCTATGGCCTGGAGCCCTGTGGTTCTAACTGGATGAGCAAAGTGTGAGCAGAGATCAAAATAAAACACACACCATTTAGGGAACTCGATACTTAACCAGGTGTGCGGATTAGTGGCAAAATGTACTTGTGTCAATTTGCTCAAATCCTGTCTTCACAAGAAAGTAAATTCCAGCACGACCAGTGGCTAGAGGAGGACACATTTCAAAGGACTTGTAAAAAGTCCATCACTGAATTTAGCCCAACACTGAAGTTAGATGAAAAGTGGCAGAGTCTTTTAGTCTTTCACGTTTTAATAGGAGAAACTTATAACATGTAATAGCTGTTACATGAATACTTTCAGAGCTTTTGGAGAGGTCTAAATCACTATGAGTGAGGGCTTCCCTGACTCACAGTTAAAAAGAGTAAAACAAACAATTTGAAAAATAAATCAACCAATAAAATACAAACACTAAGTCCAAAGGGTTTCACTGGTTTTAAAACCACTTGTGGAATGCACATCTATTGAACAGGCTTACTCTGCATTCTGCTTTATTCAGGCCCGGTACATGAGCAAGTGTGAAAGCAAAATTCAAAATGTTATGTGATGTGACCATTTCATTGGTGAAACCATGACCCAATAGACATTTTCTCTTTTGAAACTTCGTACATTATCCATATATGTTCTCAAAGGGAAGGAACACACAGGGTTTAGGCTGATTTTTTTTCAGTATTTTGTGTTTCACCAGATTTATTTGAAGATCTCCTGTCCTGCATCCACTGCCCAATGCAGAATGCCACACGTAGGACAACTAACATGAGAACTTCACTTCTACAGCCTGATTAAATCATCATGAGAATATACTTTTCCTTTCATCATCAAAGATTTTTACATCAGATTAACCAGCTCTCTTTCTTTCCCAGGTTTTTCCCTGGTTTTTGTACCTTGAAATGGGGGTGCACTCTTCTCAGTCTTGATCTCCATCTTTCCCAATATTTCCAAACATATTCATCTGGGAAACATGTAAAGGTCTTATTTGGGGCTTGTTTCATTGTTTTCAAATATCTGCCCTTGAAATTCAATTTCCACCACTGTCTCTCATATCCAAAGCTATGTGCTTGCAGAGGATTTCTGCTGAGAAATTTCACAGAAACCTCTTATACTGCAGTTGAATGATGCCAGCAAGTCCTGACTGAATAGCTTAGGGAACAGGACTCAGCCAAATGACAGACATGACAAGGGAAAAGGGTATGCTCAATGATAGGACATGTCAGAGATCATCTGTCAGGCCCTGGAATATTTCATATCCCATTGAAAGTACATCCATGTGTAGATTGGCAAGCATTTCCATCCACAAATTCTGAGCAGTGAAGCCTTCAGAGAGAATATTGTTGCATACCAGGCCAAGAATATTCATCCTATTTAAATCTTGCCCTACAAGGTCCTCCGTGCCACTGAGGTCTCCATGGAAAAGCCCAGCATTGTGACTCAGGTCTCCTACTTCACACTTGTATCCTAGAGCCTAAAGTGCAGCTAACAATGGTGCTCAGCCAATCACAGCCCAGTGTGGTTGCATGGCAACCACAAGCTTGTGGATTTCTGTGAACTCTTTCAGCCCAACTCTGCAGCTTTCCACCTCATACAACCACAGCAATTCCAATCATGCAGTATTTGATTAGCCTCTCTATGTTGCCTCAGAATTTTTTTACAGTTGTAGTGATCAACAAAATTTGACATATTTTGAGAACTGGAGGAAAGTAATTGGAAAACCTTTTGGTATGTCTGAGGTCTATGGGTTCCAAACTTGACTACACCAGTCTTTTAAATTTTCACACCTAGAGCCTAAAATCCACCTCACAGTGATGTTCAGCCAATCTCAGCCCAGCGTGGTTGCCTGACAACCACAAGCCTGTGGATTTCTGTGAACAGTTTCAGCCCAACTCTGCAGCTCTCCACCTCAAACAACCACAGCCATTCCAATCATGCACTATTTGATTCACCTTTCTAAGTTGCCCCCGAATTTTCTTTGAAGTTGTGGTGATCAAGCAAATTTGACATATTTTGACAAGTGGAGGGAAGTAATTCGCTCTGTCTTTAGCTCTGTTTGTGGTACATGGGGTCCAAACTTGACTACCCCAGTCTATTCAATTTTCAAACTTACAAAGCCAAATGTTTCAGGGGAGGAAAGAAAATGCCACAATGATGTGGGTTCTGCTGAGTTTCTGGTGGCTTGGGAAGCAAACCTGCAAACCATACATGCAATCTCTGCTGGATTACTGCCACCATGATAGTATCAGTTAGCACTAAAAGCCAGCAACCAGAAGATGAGTCCCAAAATGAAAGTGAATCCTTGCAGTGCATGAATATTTGGAGTGCCTGCTTCACCTATGCAGCTTCTTCGGGGTTCACATGTCTGCAATCGCTATTTCAAGGAGGTCCGCAGCCATTCCAGCATAACCCTGAGCACTAAACATGAGGTACTAGCTCAATACCTAAACCAACATAATACTAGATAGCTTATCACCAGCAGGTCTTCCCAGAATTCAAATGTAACATGGTGAAAGGGAAACCCTTAGAAACGGGATGCAAATGCCCCTTTCCCTAAAAATCCCAGGAATATTCTCATGGCATGGAATATTTAGACTCCACAACTTATGTAGTGAACCCAGGGACCTAGACCAAGTGTGTCTAGTTTTCTGTCGTCCTCTTTTTGGAAACAGCTTCTTATGTAGTTGTTTAAAGAGGCCTTGAGATAAATTCACAGCCCAAGATGGAGTGGAACTCCCAAGGATCCATCGAACTTGGCCCCCAGATGGCTGGGATTATAGGCATGAGCGACCATGCCAAGCATGTGCACAGAGATTCTTACATAATTTGTGAAATCCCACTACTGGTCTATAGGTAGCTTCTGTGCTTCAGGCTTTAGGAATATGCCTGTCTTTGTTTTGGCTTCCCTTGTTCAGGTGTCCATTTCTATTGTGATAAGCTCCAGGGCCCCAGGCAAGGGGGTGGCTGCCCTTCCTCTGGTGTGTCCTTGGATGATTACAGCCCAGGTGAACAGGGTTCAAATATATTGGATCCTGTGCATTTGAAGAGGAAATGAGTAAAGTTTCATGAGTGAATGTGGACATGCCAGGGAATTGAGGGGCCATGATAGAGACAAAACTTCAGGCCATGGGCTGAAGGCTGAGGCTTCTGTACCTCTTTCTTCTTGAATAGTGGGCCTGCTGAGCAATTGTGTCCTCTCAAATGTAGTTTGATGGGTTTTGTTTTAATTTATTTTGTTTTTTTGCTTTGGTTTTTTACATGGAAGGAACTGTACCATGGTTTGAACAAGCTGGAGAGTCTTACCTAAGACAAATTTGAAAAAAGTGACAATTCAGCAGCCAAGAACTTCTCAAATGCCCTTGGCGTTTTAAAAAAAGTGACATAAAGTTGAGCGTGTCATGTCCATGTCTCTTTACAAAAGATTTTACCTCCTATTTGATAGGAATTACTGTTTCTTTGAAAGGTCAACCTGCACTGAAATAAAGATAATCCCTCCTTTCCTCATTCGGCTTGAAACCACATCATTTGTTAGTTATATTTTCTTACGCAGAAACACTTGGAGATGACTCCAGCAAGAGTTTCTCATTGTTGGAAATTCCACGGAGACACATGAAGTAATACTGCACATCTTCAAGTGAAGTGCACTGTCCCTTGACAATGGCGAGTCTGGGCAAACCTCTAGTAACTGAAAATCTTAGAAAGTCTTAAAGTGAGTGAATGAAAATGGGCCTCTCCACATTTGGACAGGGCCTTTCCTGAAGCACACATTTGTGGAAAAAGTAATTATGAGAGACGAATGAACTCCTAAAACGGAATTGATATTTTCTTGTTTAGGCCTGGAACTCTCTGGCCTGGAGCCCTGTGGTTCTAACTGGATGAGCAAAGTGTGAGCAGAGATCAAAGTAAAATGCACACCATTTAGGGAACTCGATATTTAAACAGGTGTCCAGAGTAGTGGCAAACTGTACTTGTGTCAATTTGCTCAAATCCTGTCTTCACAAGAAAGTAAATTCCAGCACAACCAGTGACTAGAGGAGGACACATTTCAAAGGACTTTTAAAAAGTCCAACACTGAATTTAGCCCAACGCTGAATTTAGATGAAAAGTAGCAGAGTCTGTTATTCTTTCAAGTTTTAATAGGAGAATCTTATAGCTTGTAATAGTTGTTACATGAATAACTTCAGAGCTTTTGGAGAGGTCAAAGTCACTATGAGTGAGGGTTTCCCTTACTCACAAAGTTAAAAATAATAAAACAAACAATTTGAAAATCCAATCAACCAATTAAATACAAACACTAAGTCGAAAGTGTTTCACTGGTTTTAAAACACTTATGGAATACACAACTACTGATGAGGCTTACTCTGCATTCTGCTTTTCTCAGGCCCGGTATATGAGCAACTGTGAAAGCAAAATTCAAAATGTTATGTGAAGTGAGCATTTCATTGTTGAAACCATGACTCAATAGACATTTTCTCTTTTGAAACTTCGTACATTATCCATATATGTTCTCAAAGGGAAGGAATACACAGGATTTAGGCTGAATTGTTTTTCAGTATTTTGTGTTCCACCAGATTTATTTGAAGATCTCCTGTCCTGCATCCACTGCCTATTTCAGAATGCCACACATAGGACAACCACATTAGAACTTCACTTCTACAGCCTGATTATATCACCATGAGTGATCCGGCCTGCAGATCAACAAGTTCAGAACTCCTGGAGGGGATACGGGGATTAAATAAAAGACATGGGGGAGACAAATTAGACGAAGGCAAGTTGATGTTAACCCAATCAAGCCTCCGGTTTATTGAGAAAATAATCACACCTTTTATAGGCTAAGGGCGGGAGCTGGGACACGAAGAGGTTAAACAGATGAATACAACAGGGTTACCATCACATCCGGATAAGTGACGTAAGCAGAAGAGGATTATGGTTAATGTAGGCAGACGCAGTGCCCATAGGAGAGAGAGAGAGAGACATCTAGGCAGCAATGCCTGTCACTCGGCTCCATACATCTCCTCCCTTTTTATATTATTTAATTAATAGTATGGCAGGCCCTGTGGGGACAGCGTCTGTCTTAGGTCAAGGACCTCATTGCATGAACCCAACCAGGCCTTACCCGTCATATGCTTGCAGAACAGCAGTTGGTCCTGTGCCTGTCTTAGGTGGCCGTTGGAATTAACATGCATGTCCTAGTTGCCCGTCTCTGACTGCCTGTCCATTGCCCCAGGGCAGTCAGGCCGCATCATCATATGGGCCACTCGTGGGAATTCCTTCCCTGTAGGTTTGTTGATCTGCCAACTCCAGCTGATGATAGTGTACCTGAATAGGCTTTGCCATAAATGCGTCTATCCGGTTATTAATGAACATCATAATCCTCTGAAAAATACAAGACTCACAGAAATGAGAAACAATAGGTCAGCTAGGGGACCCAAAAGGGGGACTAGGTAAGGGAAAATCTCCACCCCCCCAAATCAAGGAGAAGGGGTTGACAGCCATTTGTTGGTGTCTCTGTATGAAGTCATTCTCCTGTGTCTTGGATCATGCCTTGAATAACACTGGATGCAGTCTATTTGGCTGGTGTATGTTCCTCCAGACCGAGAAGAGCCTCTTCCGCAGTCATGGGGTTCTGTGCATGGCTGTCAGCAGTTGCAGTCTCTTTGGCAGGGGTCAAAATCCACCATGGGTGTGGTGTGGCTCAAGAAGGCTGGCTAAGCAGCATAAGGCTCCAGGGAGATGTGTCACCTGTAAGAGAACACAGGGGATTGTGCCTCAGGAAATAACATTATTCCTGGGCGTTACATGGGGTCTTTGAAGAACTGTCTACTTGCTTTACAAGGCGTTCAGGTAGCCATCTAGCTTCTCTATCTTGTTGAGAGTAAACACACACTGAACCTCGTCCCCAGATAAGGACTGGATCAGGGCCATTCCACACATTGGTTAGTGGGTCTCTCCATAAAACAGATGCAAACCGTGTTTGAGTCTGAGTATGCCAAAACCGAGATGCTGTGGAGCAGCCTGAAGCATCCAGGGTCAGAAAATTTAAAATGAAAAGAGCATGTGAAAGGACATTTCTAGGGGACCCCTGGGTGGGGTACCATGTCTCCTTTTTTATTTTATCTATGGTGAATTTAAGAGAACGATGCACACGTTCAACAATGCCTTGTCCCTGAGGATTATAAGGTATACCTGTAGTGTGGAGGATATTAAGGCTTTTACAAAATTGAGCAAAGGAGGTACTGGTATAGCCAGGGCCATTATCCGTCTTGAGCTGTTGAGGACATCCCAGAACTGAGAAGGCTGACAGCATTTGGGCTATAATGTGTTTAGCAGCTTCTCCAGTCTGGAGAGTGGCAAAAATGAAGCCACTATAAGTGTCAATTATGACATGTACATATTTTAGATTGCCAAACTCATTGAAATGGGTAACATCCATTTGCCATAAGGCGTTAGGAATTAAACCTCTAGGGTTGACTCCTAGGTGTTGAACAGGTGAGTGGATAGCACAAGATGGGCAATTTTTTACAATTTGTCTGGCTTGCTCATGGGTAATTTTGTAGAGAAGGCGGAGGGTGTGAGCATTGAGGTGGTGTAACTGGTGGGATTGTTGGGCCTCAGACACCTTGGAGTCCTGAGCCATAAAAACCTGTGCTCGTACAGCAACATCAGCCAAATGATTTCCTTGGGCAAGAGGCCCTGGGAGGTTGGAATGAGCTCGCAGATGACTGATGAAGAACTTATGACGGCGAAGCCGTATGAAGCATTGTAATTGTTTGAACAGATTTGCAGCTGGAGAAGCATGACACATAGTAGCAACAGTCTCTAATAATGGAACAGACTGAGCAAGGTAAGCACTGTCAGTATACAAATTAAATGGTTGGTCAGAGTAAGCAGCAAAAGCTGCAAGAATAGCTTCTAACTCTGCTAATTGTGCAGAGGAAGTATCTGCCTGGAGGGTAGAAACATTGTCTTGAGATACATAAGCAGCCCTTCCGGAGGATGAGCCATCAGTGAATAAAACCAGGGCACCTGGAAGGGGTTGTGAAGCTGTGACTTTAGGGAATATAAATGAGTGACGATTAGCAAAGTCAACTAGCTTATTTGGAGGGTAATGATTGTCAATAGTCCCTGAATAGGAAGCTAAGGCAATAGGCCACACTTCAGTACTCTGAAGTAGCCAATCTATTTGGTCTTTTGTAAAAGGTTGAATTATAATGTCTGGTTCTTTGCCAAAGTAACATTTTCCTGCTTTCTACCCTGGATTATTAGGTCCGAGACAGCTTGGAAATAAGGCAAAAGTGTTCTTTTTGGAGAGACTGGTAAATGGACCCACATGAGAGGAGCTTGTTGCCAGAACATTGCTGTAGGGCAAAGCTTTGTATTAAAAATGAGAAACTGTAAAGGCTCATTGTAGTCCATAAAGGAAACAGTTTGTTGAGCAATAGCCTCTTCTACTTTACTGAGCGCTCTCCTGGCATCAGGTGTATGCTCTCGGGGGGAAGTTGGATCTATGTCTCCCCGAAGCAGCGCATAAAGGGGCTGTAAATCATGTTTAGTTATTTTTAAAAATGGTATGAGCCAATTAATATCTCCCAATAGTTTTTGGAAGTCATGAAGTGTAAAGGAATAGAGAAAAAGCAATCTTTAAGATCTATGACAATTTTTAAAAATCCCAAAGGAGTGGCACTGAGTGAGGGGAGGCCAGGCTGTAGAGGCCCCATTAAGACCATTGTCTTATTTATCGCCCTAAGGTCTTGTAGCAGCCTCCACTTTCCTGACCTTTTCCGGATAACAAAGATAGGTGTGTTCTAAGGGGAATTACTAGGAACAATGTGGCCTGCATCTAACTGGTCCTGCACCAGCTGTTGTGCGGCTGCAAGCTTTTCAGAGTTAAGGTTGTTTCTAAAGGCTTATATGAATCCCCAATTGGCCATGGAGGCACAGGGAGTGGCGGGCTGCCATCCTGGGACCTGCTGATCATGTCAACAGGTGGAAGTGGTGGCAGATCACCATGTATGAGGACCTCTAACAGGCCATCATTCTCTGCATCTGAGAAATCAGAGGCTTCAGATTTTTCTGAGGATGGTTTTGAGGTAGATTTAATGGAGTCGCGCAAGGCAGCCTCACCCAGTGCAACTGTCTTCTCAACCTGAGGGTCTGCATGCCTCTGGGCAAGCAGCTCAGAAATTAAATTCCAATATGTAAAGGTGGTCACAGGAACCTTTTTTGGACTGAAAACTCTATAATAATCTTTTAAAACATCTCTTACTGTATTCCACCTCTTGGTATCTATAGAACCCTCTAGGGGGAACCAAGGGCAAACCTTATGAATAAACTGAAAATACTGTAATAATTCTTTTTTTTCAACCCTTATCTCTCTTGTCTTTAATGCCTTTATAAGGCCTCTGACGAACACTTCGTGTTCGCTCAATACTTGACCCATGTCGGGAAAGGGAAATGGGGTTGCCTTTCACTCACTGTGACTCGGGCAGGACGTCGGGTAGTCGTCTGCGCAGGTCTCGGCACTTGATGTAATGTCCTGTTGCTTTAAGCTTTAATCCTTGATTCAGTTTACTCATTCCTCGGCCGAGGTCTCTGGTTCAATTTGCTTTCACTTTCGGTTTAAGCTGGCTGTCTCTCAAACGGCTCCCTCGTTAACTTCTCCGTGCCAGGAGCTCCCACGCTGAGCGCCACTTGATCCGGCCTGCAGATCAACAAGTTCAGAACTCCTGGAGGGGAAACGGGGATTAAATAAAAGACATGGGGGAGACAAAAAGAGACGAAGGCAAGTTGATGTTAACCCAATCAAGCCTCCAGTTTATTGAGAAAATAATCACACATTTTATAGGCTAAGGGCAGGAGCTGGGACAGGAAGAGGTTAAACAGATGAATACAACAGGGTTACCATCACATCCGGATAAGTGACATAAGCAGAAGAGGATTATGGTTAATATAGGCAGACGCAGTGCCCATAGGAGAGAGAGAGAGAGACATCTAGGCAGCAATGCCTGTCACTCGGCTCCCTACACATGAGAATATAATTTTCCTTTCTTCATCAAAGATTTTCACATCAGATTAATCAGCTCTCTTGCTTTCCCATGTTTTTTCACTGGTTTTTGTACCTTGAAATGGATGTGCACTCTTCTCAGCCTTGATCTCCATCTTCCCCCTTATTTCCAAACATAATCATCTGGGAAACATGTAAGGATCTTATTCGGGGCTTGTTTCATTGTTTTCAAATATCTGCCCCTGAAATTCAACTTCCACCACTGTCTCTCATATCCAAAGCTATGTGCTTGCAGAGGATTTCTGCTGAGAAATTTCACAGAAAGCTCTTATACTGCAGGTGAATGATGCCACCAAGTCTTGACTGAATAGCTTAGGGAATAGGACTCAGCCAAATGACAGACATGACAAGGGAAAAGCGTATGCTCAAGGATAGGACATGGCAGAGATCATCTGCCAGGCCCTAGCATATTTCATATCCCATTGAAAGTACATGGATGTGTAGATTGGCACGCATTTCCATCCACAAATTCTGAGCAGTGAAGCCTTCAGAGAGAATACTCTGGCATACCAGGCCAAGAATATTCATCCTATTAAATCTTGCCCTACAAGGTCCTCTGTGCCACTGAGGACTCCGTGGCAACATACAGCATTGTGACTCATGTCTCCTACTGCACACTTGTAACCTAGAGCCTAAAGTCCAGATCACAATGGTGCTCAGCCAATCAAGGCCCAGTGTGGTTGCCTGCAAACCACAAGCTTGTGGATTTCTGTGAACTGTTTCAGCCCAACTCTGCAGCTTTCCACCTCATACAACCACAGCCATTCCAATCATGCAGTATTTGATTAGCCTCTCTATGTTGCCTCAGAATTTTTTGTACAGTTGTAGTGATCAAGAAAATTTGACATATTTTGAGAAGTGGAGGGAAGTAATTGAAAAATGTTTGGTCTGTCTGTGGTCGATGGGTTCCAAATTTGACAACCCCAGTATTTAAATTTTCAAACCTAGAGCCTAAAATCCCCCTCACAGTGATGTTCAGCCAATTTCAGTCCAGTGTGGTTGCTTGGCAACCACAAGCCTGTGGATTTCTGATAACAGTTTCAGCCCAACTGTGCAGCTTTCCACCTCATATAACCACAGCCATTCCAATCATGCAGTATTTGATTCACCTCTCTAAGTTGCCTCAGAATTTTCTTTGAAGTTGTGGTGATCAAGCGAATTTGACATATTTTGACAAGTGGAGGGAAGTAATTGGCTCTGTCTTTAGCTCTGTTTGTGGTATATGTGGTCAAAACGTGACTAGCCCAGTCTATTCAATTTTCAAACTTAGAAAGCCAAATGTTTCAGGGGAGGAAAGAGGATGCCACAATGATTTGGGTTCTGCCAAATTTCTGGTGGCTTGTGAAGCAAAACTGCAAACCATACATGCAGTCTCTGATGGATTACTGCCACCATGGTAGTATCAGTTAGCACTAAATGCCAGCAACCAGAAGATGAGTCCCAAAATGAAAGTGAATCCTTGCAGTGCATGAACATTTGTAGTGCCTTCTTCAACTATCCAGCTTCCTCGGGGTTCACCTGTCTGCAATTGCTATTTCAAGGAGGTCTGCAGCCTTTCCAGCATAACCCTGAACACTAAACATGAGGTACTAGCTCAATACCTAAACCAACATAATGCTACATAGCTTAACACAAGCAGGTTTTCCCAGAATTCAAATGTAACATGGTGAAAGGGAAACCCTTAGAAAAGGGATGCAAATGTCCCTTTCACTAAAAATCCCAGGTATTTTCTCATGGCATGGAATATTTAGACTCCACAACTCATGTAGTGAACCCAGGGACCTAAACAAAGTGTGTCTAGTTTAATGTGGTCCTCTTTTTTGAAACAGCATCTTATGTAGTTGTTGAAAGAGGCCTTGAGATAAATTCGTAGCCCAAGATGGACTGGAATTCCAAAGGATTAATCCACCTCAACCCCCAGATTGCTGGGATTATAGGCATGAGCGACCATGCCAAGCATGTGCACAGAGATTCTTACATAATTTGTGAAATCCCACTACTGGTCTATAGGTAGCTTCTGTGCTTCAGGCTTTAGGAATATGCCTCTCTTTGTTTTGGCTCCCCTTGTTCAGGTGTCCATTTCTATTGTGATAAGCTCCAAGGCCCCAGGCAATGGGTGGCTGCCCTTCCTCTGGTGTGCCCTTGTATGATTACAGCACAGGTGAACAGGGTTCAAATATATTGGATCCTGTGCATTTGAAGAGGAAATGAGTAAACATTCATGAGTGAATGTGGACATGCCAGGGAATTGAGGAGCCATGATAGAGACAAAACTTCAGGCCATGGGCTGAAGGCTGAGGCTTCTGTAATTCTAGCTTCTTGAAGAGTGGGCCTGCTGATCAATTGTGTGCTCTCAAATGTAATTTGATGGGTTTTGTTTTAATTTATTTTGTTTTTTGCTTGGGTTTTTTACATGGAAGGAACTGTACCATGGTTTGAAGAAGCTGGAGAGTCTTACCTAAGACAAATTTGAAAAAAGGGACAATTCAGCAGCCAAGAATTTCTCAAATGCCTTTGGCGTTTAAAAAAAGTGACATAAAGTTGAGCGTGTCATGTCCATGTCTCTTTACAAAAGATTTTACCTCCTATTTCATAGGAATTACTGATTCTTTGAAAGGTCAACCTGCACTGAAATAAAGATAATCCCTCCTTTCCTCATTCTGCTTGAAACCACATCCTTTGTTAGTTATATTTTCTTACACAGAAACACTTGGGGATGACTAAAGCAAGAGTTTCCCATTGTTGGAAATTCCACGAAGACACATGTAGTAATACTGCACAACTTCAAGTGAAATGCACTGTCCCTTGACAATGGCAAGTCTGGGCAAACCTCTAGTAACTGAAAATCTTAGAAAGTCTGAAAGTGAGTGAATGAAAATGGGCCTCTGCACATTTGGACAGGGCTTCTCCTGAAGCACATATTTGTGGAAAAAGTAATGATGAGAGACGAATGAACTCCCAAAACGGAATGGATATTTTCTTGTTTAGGCCTGGAATGCTCTGGCCTGGAGCCCTGTGGTTCTAACTGGATGAGCAAAGTGTGAGCAGAGATCAAAGTAAAACACACCATTTAGGGAACTCGATATTTCACCAGGTGTCCAGAGTAGTTTCAAACTGTACTTGTGTCAATTTGCTCAAATCCTGTCTTCACAAGAAAGTAAATTCCAGCACAACCAGTGACTAGAGGAGGACACATTTCAAAGGACTTGTAAAAAGTCCAACACTGAATTTAGCCCAACGCTGAATTTAGATGAAAAGTACCAGAGTCTTTTAGTCTTTCAAATTTTAATAGGAGAAACTTATAGCATGTAATAGTTGTTACATGAATAACTTCAGAGCTTTTGGAGAGGTCTAACTCACTATGAGTGAGGGCTTCCCTGACTCACAAAGTTAAAAATAATAAAACAAACAATTTGAAAATCCAATCAACCAATTAAATACAAACACTAAGTTGAAAGGGTTTCACTGGTTTTAAAACCACTTATGGAATACACAACTATTGATGAGGGTTACTCTGCATTCTGCTTTTCTCAGGCCCGGTATATGAGCAACTGTGAAAGCAAAATTCGAAATGTTATGTGAAGTGACCATTTCATTGTTGAAACCATGACTCAATAGACATTTTCTCTTTTGAAACTTCGTACATTATCCATATATGTTCTCAAAGGGAAGGAATACACAGGATTTAGGCTGAATTGTTTTTCAGTTTTTTGTGTTCCACCAGATTTATTTGAAGCTCTCCTGTCCTGCATCCACTACCTATTTCAGAAGGCAACACATAGGACAAACAACATGAGAACTTCACTTCTACAGCCTGATTTTATCCTCATGAGAATATAATTTTCCTTTCATCATCAAAGATTTTCACATCAGATTAACCAGCTCTCTTGCTTTCCCATGTTTTTCCCTGGTTTTTGTACCTTGAAATGGGTGTGCACTCTTCTCAGCCTTGATCTCCATCTTCCCCCGTATTTCCAAACATAATCATCAGGAAACATGTAAGGATCTTATTCAGGGCTTGTTTCATTGTTTTCAAATATCTGCCCTTGAAATTCAACTTCCACCACTGTCTCTCATATCCAAAGCTATGTGCTTGCAGAGGATATCTGCTGAGAAATTTCACAGAAAGCTCTTATACTGCAGGTGAATGATGCCAGCAAGTCTTGACTGAATAGTTTAGGGAACAAGGGAAAAGCGTATGCTCAAGGATAGGACATGGCAGAGATCATCTGCCAGGCCCCAGCTTATTTCATATCCCATTGAAAGTACATCAATGTGTAGATTGGCACGCATTTCCATCAACAAATTCTGAGCAGTGAAGCCTTCAGAGAGAATACTCTGGCATACCAGGCCAAGAATATTCATCCTATTAAATCTTGCCCTACAAGGTCCGCTGTGCCACTGAGGTCTCCATGGCAACACCCAGCATTGTGACTCAGGTCTCCTACTGCACACTTGTATCCAACAGCCTAAAGTCCAGCTCACAATGGTGCTCAGCCAATCACAGCCCAGTGTGGTTGCCTGGCAACTACAAGCTTGTGGATTTCTGTGAACTGTTTCAGCCCTACTCTGCAGCTTTACACCTCATACAACCACAGCCATTCCAATCATGCAGTATTTGATTAGCCTCTCTATGTTGCCTCAGAATTTTTGTTACAGTTGTAGTGATCAAGAAAATTTGACATATTTTGAGAAGTGGAGGGAAGTAATTGAAAAACCTTTTGGTCTGTCTGTGGTCGATGGGTTCCAAACTTGACTACCACAGTCTTTTAAATTTTCAAACCTAGAGCATAAAATCCCCCTCACAGTGATGGTCAGCCAATCTCAGCCCAGTGTGTTTGCCTGGCAACCACAAGCCTGTGGATTTCTGTGAATAGTTTCAGCCCAACTCTGCAGCTTTCCACCTCATACAACCACAGCCATTCCAATCATGCAGTATTTGATTCACCTCTCTAAGTTGCCTCAGAATTTTCTTTGAAGTTTTGGTGATCAAGCGAATTTGACATATTTTGACGAGTGGAGGGAAGTAATTGGCTCGGTCTTTAGCTCTGTTGGTGGTATATGGGGTCCAAACTTGACTAGCCCAGTCTATTCAATTATCAAACTTAGAAAGCAAAATGTTTCAGGGGAGGAAAGTAAATGCGACAATGATTTGGGTTCTTTCAAGTTTCTGGTGGCTTGGGAAGCAAACCTGCAAACCATACATGCAGTCTCTGCTGGATTACTGCCACCATGGTAGTATCAGTTAGCACTAAAAGCCAGCAACCAGAAGATGAGACCCAAAATGAAAGTGAATCCTTGCAGTGCATAAATATTTGGAGTGCCTGGTCCAACTTTCCAGCTTCCTGGGGGTTCACTTGTCTGCAATCGCTATTTTAAGGAGGTCTGCAGCCAATGCAGCATAAGCCAGAACACTAAACATGAGGTAGTAGCTCAATACCTAAACCAACATAATGCTAGATAGCTTATCACCAGCAGGTTTTCCCAGAATTCAAATGTAACATGGTGAAAGGGAAACCCTCATAAAAGGGATGCAAATGTCCCTTTCACTAAAAATCCCAGGTATTTTCTCATGGCATGGAATATTTAGACTCCACAACTCATGTAGTGAACCCAGGGACCTAGACCAAGTGTTTCTAGTTTAATGTTGTCCTCTTTTTGGAAACAGCATCTTATGTAGTTGTTGAAAGAGGCCTTGAGATAAATTCGTAGCCCAAGATGGAGTGGAACTCCCAAGGATCCATCCACCCCAGCCCCCAGATTGCTGGGATCATAGGCATGAGCGACCATGCCTAGCATGTGCACAGAGATTCTTACATAATTTGTGAAATCCCACTACTCGTCTATAGGTAGCTTCTGTGTTTCAGGCTTTAGGAATATGCCTCTCTTTGTTTGGCTCCTCTTGTTCAGGTGTCCATTTCTATTGTGATGAGCTCCAAGGCCCCAGGCAAGGGAGTGGCTGCCCTTCCTCTGGTGTGTCCTTGGATGATTACAGCCCATGTGAACAGGGTTCAAATATATTGGATCCTGTGCATTGGAAGAGGAAATGAGTAAATATTCATGAGTGAATGTGAACATGCCAGGGAACTGAGGGTCCATGATAGAGACAAAACTTCAGGCCATGGGCTGAAGGCTGAGGCTTCTGTACCTCTAGCTTCTTGAATAGTGGGCCTGCTGAGCAATTGTGTGCTCTCAAATGTAATTTGATGGGTTTTGTTTTAATTTATTTTGTTTTTTGCTTTGGTTTTTTACATGGAAGGAACTGTACAATGGTTTGAACAAGCTGGAGTGTCTTACCTAAGAGAAATTTGAAAAAAGGGACAATTCAGCAGCCAAGAATTTCTCAAATGCCCTTTGCGTTTTAAAAAAAGTGACATAAAATTGCGCGTGCCATGTCCATGTCTCTTTTCAAAAGATTTTACCTCCTATTTGATAGGAATTACTGTTTCTTTGAAAGTTCAACCTGCACTGAAATAAAGACAATCCCTACTTTCCTCATTCTGCTTGAAACCACATCCTTTGTTAGTTATATTTTCTTACGCAGAAACACTTGGAGATGACTACAGCAAGAGTTTCTCATTGGTGGAATTTCCACGGAGACACATGAAGTAATACTGCACAACTTCAAGTGAAGTACACTGTCCCTTGACAATGGGAAGTCTGGGCAAACCTCTAGTAACTGAAAATCTTAGAAAGTCTGAAAGTGAGTGAATGAAAATGGGCCTCTCCACATTTGGACAGGGCCTCTCCTGAAGCACACATTTGTGGAAAAAGTAATTATGAGGGAGGAATGAACTCCCAAAACGGAATGGAAATTTTCTTGTTTAGGCCTGGAACGCTATGGCCTGGAGCCCTGTGGTTCTAACTGGATGAGCAAAGTGTGAGCAGAGATCAAAATAAAACGCACACCATTTAGGGAACTCGGTATTTAACCAGGTGTCCAGAGTAGTGGCAAACTGTACTTGTGTCAATTTGCTCAAATCCTGTTTTCACAAGAAAGTAAATTCCAGCACGACCAGTGACTAGAGGAGGACACATTTCAAAGGACTTCTAAAAAGGCCAATGCTGAATTTAGCCCAACACTGAATTTAGATGAAAAGTAGCAGAGTGTGTTTGTATTACAAGTTTTAATAGGAGAAACTTGTAGCATGTAATAGCTGTTACATGAATAACTTCAGAGCTTTTGGAGAGGTCTAAATCACTATGAGTGAGGGCTTCCCTGACTCACAAAATTAAAAGTAGTAAAACAAACAATTTGAAATTCCAATCAACCAATTAAAAAAAACACTAAGTCCAAAGGGTTTCACTGGTTTTAAAACCACTTATGGAATGCACAACTATTGATGAGGCTTACTCTGCATTCTGCTTTACTCAGGCCCGGTACATGAGCAACTGTGAAAGCAAAATTCAAAATGTTATGTGAAGTGACAATTTCATTGTTGAAACTATGACTCAATAGACATTTTCTCTTTTAAAACTTCGTACATTATCCATATATGTTCTCAAAGGGAAATAATACACAGGATTTAGGCTGAATTTTTTTTCAGTATTTTGGGTTCCACCAGATTTATCTGAAGATCTACTGTCCTGCATCCACTGGCAAATGCAGAAGGCCACACATAGGACAACCAACATGAGAACTTCACTTCTACAGCCTGATTATATCATCATGAGAATGTAATTTTCCTTTCATCATCAAAGATTTTTACATCAGATTAAACAGCTCTCTTGCTTTCCCATGTTTTTCCCTGGTTTTTGTACCTTGAAATGGGTGTGCACACTTCTCAGCCTTGATCTCCATCTTCCCCCGTATTTCCAAACATATTCATCTGGGAAACATGTAAAGATCTTATTCGGGGCTTGTTTCATTGTTTTCAAATATCTGCCCTTGAAATTCAACTTCCACCACTGTCTCTCATATCCAAAGCTTTGTGCTTGCAGAGGATTTCTGCTGAGAAATTTCACAGAAATCTCTTATACTGCAGGTGAGTGATGCCAGCAAGTCTTGACTGAATAGCTTAGGGAACAGGACTCAGCCAAATGACAGACATGACAAGGGAAAAGCGTATGCTCATGGATAGGACATGGCAGAGATCATCTGCCAGGCCCTGGCATATTTCATACCCCATTGAAAGTACATCCATGTGTAGATTGGCAAGCATTTCCATCCACAAATTCTGAGCAGTGAAGTCTTCAGAGAGAATATTGTGGCATACCAGGCCAAGAATATTCATCCTATTTACATCTTGCCCCAGAAGGTCCTGTGTGCCACTGAGGTCTCCATGGCAACGCCCAGCATTGTGACTCAGGTCTCCTTCTGCACACTTGTATCCTAGAGCCTAAAGTCCAGCTCACAATGGTGCTCAGCTAATCACAGCCCAGTGTGGTTGCCTGGCAACCACAAGCTTGTGGATTTCTGTGAACTCTATCAGCCCAACTCTGCAGCTTTCCACCTCATACAACCACAGCCATTCCAATCATGCAGTATTTGATTAGCCTCTCTATGTTGCCTCAGAATTTTTTGTACAGTTGTAGTGCTCAAGAAAATTTGACATATTTTGAGAAGTGGAGGGAAGTAATTGAAAAACCCTTTGGTCTGTCTGTGGTCAATGGGTTCCAAACTTGAATACCACAGTCTTTTAAATTTTCAAAACTAGAGCCTAAAATACCCCTCACAGTGATGGTCAGCCAATATCAGCCCAGTGTGGTTGCCTGGCAACCACAAGCCTGTGGATTTCTGTGAACAGTTTCAGCCCAACTCTGCAGCTTTCCACCTCATACAACCACAGCCATTCCAATCATGCAGTATTTGATTAACCTCTCTAAGTTGCCTAAGAATTTTCTTTGAAGTTGTGGTGATCAAGCAAATTTGACATATTTTGACAATTGGAGGGAAGTAATTGGCTGTGTCTTTAGTTCTGTTTGTGGTATATGGGGTCCAAAGTTGACTAGCCCAGTCTATTCAATTATCAAACTTAGAAAGCCAAATGTTTCAGGGGAGGAAAGAAAAGGCCACAAAGATTTGGGTTCTGCCAAATTTCTGGTGGATTGGGAAGCAAACATGAAAACCATACATGCAATCTCTGCTGGATTACTGCCACCATGGTAGTATCAGTTAGCACTAAAAGCCAGCAACCAGAAGATGAGTCCCAAAATGAAAGTGAATCCTTGCAGTGCATGAATATTTGGAGTGCCTGCTTCAACTGTCCAGCTTCCTCGGGGTTCACTTGTCTTCAATCCCTATTTCAAGGAGGTCTGCAGCCATTCCAGCATAACTCTGGACACTACACATGAGGTACTAGCTCAATACCTAAACCAACATAATGCTAGATAGCTTATCACCACCAGGTTTTCCCAGAATTCAAATGCAACATGGTGAAAGGGAATCCCTTAGAAAAGGGATGCAAATGCCCCTTTCCCTAAAAATCCCAGGAATTTTCTCATGGCATGGAATATTTAGACTCCACAACTTAGGTAGTGAACCCAGGGACCTAGACCAAGTGTGTCTAGTTTTCTGTCGTCCTCTTTTTGGAAACAGCTTCTTATGTAGTTGTTTAAAGAGGCCTTGAGATAAATTCACAGCCCAAGATGGAGTGGAACTCCCAAGGATCCATCGAACTTGGCCCCCAGATGGCTGGGATTATAGGCATGAGCGACCATGCCAAGCATGTGCACAGAGATTCTTACATAATTTGTGAAATCCCACTACTGGTCTATAGGTAGCTTCTGTGCTTCAGGCTTTAGGAATACGCCTGTCTTTGTTTTGGCTCCCCTTGTTCAGGTGTCCATTTCTATTGTGATAAGCTCCAAGGCCCCAGGCAAGGGGGTGGCTGCCCTTCCTCTGGTGTGTCCTTGGATGATTACAGCCCAGGTGAACAGGGTTCAAATATATTGGATCCTGTGCATTTGAAGAGGAAATGAGTAAACATTCATAAGTTAATGTGGACATGCCAGGGAATTGAGGGGCCATGATAGAGACAAAACTTCAGGCCATGGGCTGAAGGCTGAGGCTTCTGAACCTCTTGCTTCTTGAATAGTGGGCCTGCTGAACAATTGTGTGGTCTTTAATGTAATTTGATTGGTTTTGTTTTAATATATTTTGTTTTTTGCTTTTGTTTTTTACATGGAAAGAACTGTACCATGGTTTGAAGAAGCTGGAGTTTCTTACCTAAGAGAAATTTGAAAAAAGGGACAATTCAGCAGCCAAGAATTTCTCAAATGCCCATGGCGTTTTAAAAAAAAAGTGACATAAAATTGAGCGTGTCATGTCCATGTCTCTTTACAAAAGATTTTACCTCCTATTTCATAGGAATTACTGTTTCTTTGAAAGGTCAACCTGCACTGAAATAAAGATAATCCCTCCTTTCCTCATTCTGCTTGAAACCACATCATTTGTTAGTTTTATTTTCTTATGCAGAAACACTCGGAGATGACTACACTAAGAGTTTCCCATTGGTGGAATTTCCACGGAGACACATGAACTTATACTGCACAACTTCAAGTGAAGTGCACTGTCCCTTGACAATGGCAAGTCTGGGCAAACCTCTAGTAACTGAAAATCTTAGAAAGTCTTAAAGTGAGTGAATGAAAATGGGCCTCTCCACATTTGGACAGGGCCTCTCCTGAAGCACACATTTGAGAAAACAGTAATTATGAGAGACGAATGAACTCCCAAAACAGAATGGAAATTTTCTTGTTTAGGCCTGGAACTCTATGGCCTAGAGCCCTGTGGTTCTCACTGGATGAGGAAAGTGTGAGCAGAGATCAAAGTAAAACACACACCATTTAGGGAACTCGGTATTTAACCAGGTGTCCAGAGTAGTGGCAAACTGTACTTGTGTCAATTTTCTCAAATTCTGTCTTCACAAGAAGTAAATTCCAGCACGACCAGTGACTAGAGGAGGACACATTTCAAAGGACCTGTAAAAAGTTCAACACTGAATTTAGCTCAACACTGCATTTAGATGAAAAGTAGCAGAATCTGTTAGTCTTTCAAGTTTTAATAGGAGAAACTTATAACATGTAATAGCTGTTACATGAATAACTTCAGAGGTTTTGAAGAGGTTTAAATCACTATGAGTGAGGGCTTCCCTGACTCACAAAGTTAAAAATAGTAAAACAAACAATTTGAAAAACCAATCAACCAATTAAATACAAACACTAAGTCCAAAGGGTTTCACTGGTTTTAAAACCACTTATGGAATGCACAACTATTGATGAGGCTTACTCTGCATTCTGCGTAACTCAGGCCCGGTACATAAGCAACTGTGAAAGCAAAATTCAAAATATTATGTGAAGTGACAATTTCATTGGTGAAACCATGACGCAATAGACATTTTCTCTTTTGAAACTTCGTACATTATCCATATATGTTCTCAAAGGGAAGGAATACACAGGATTTAGGCAGAATTGTTTTTTCAGTTTTTTGTGTTCCACCAGATTTATTTGAAGATCTCCTGTCCTGCATCCACTGCCCAATGCAGAAGGCCACACATAGGACAACCAACATGAGAAGTTCACTTGTACAGCCTGATTATATCATCATGAGAATATAATTTTCCTTTCATCATCAAAGATTTTTACATCAGATTAACCAGCTCTCTTGCTTTCCCATGTTTTTCCCTGGTTTTTGTACCTTGAAATGGGTGTGCACTCTTCTCAGCCTTGATCTCCATTTTCCCCCTTATTACCAAACATATTCTTCTGGGAAACATGTAAAGATCTTATTCGGGGGCTTGTTTCATTGTTTTCAAATATCTGCCCTTGAAATTCAACTTCCACCACTGTCTCTCATATCCAAAGCTATGTGCTTGCAGAGGATTTCTGCTGAGAAATTTCACAGAAAGCTCTTATACTGCAGTTGAATGATGCCAGCAAGTCTTGACTGAATAGCTTAGGGAACAGGACTCAGCCAAATGACAGACATGACAAGCGAAAAGCCTATGCTCAAGGATAGGACATGGCAGAGATCATCTGACAGACCCTGGCATATTTCATATCCCATTGAAAGTACATCCATGTGTAGATTGGCAAGCATTTCCAGCCACAAATTCTGAGCTGTGAAGCCTTCAGAGAGAATATTGTGGCATACCAGGCCAAGAATATTCATCCTATTTAAATCTTGCCCTACAAGGTCCTCTGTGCCACTGAGGTCTCCATGGCAACGCCCAGCATTGTGACTCAGGTCTCCTACTGCACACTTGTATCCTAGAGCCTAAAGTCCAACTCACAATGGTGCTCAGCCAATCACATCCCAGTGTGGTTGCCTGGCAACCACAAGCTTGTGGATTTCTGTGAACTGTTTCAGCCCAACTCTGCAGCTTTCCACCTCATACAACCACAGCCATTCCAATCATGCAGTATTTGATTAGCCTATGTTGCCTCCGAATTTTTTTTACAGTTGTAGTGATCAAGAAAATTTGACATATTTTGAGAATTGGAGGGAAGTAATTGAAAAATCTTTTGGTCTGTCTGTGGGAGATGGGTTCAAAACTTGACTATACCAGTCTTTTAAATTTTCAAACCTAGAGCCTAAAATCCCCCTCCCAGTGATGTTCAGCCAATTTCAGCCCAGTGTGGTTGCCTGGCAACCACAAGCCTGTGGATTTCTGTGAACAGTTTCAGCCCAACTCTGCAGTTTTCCACCTCATACATCCACAGCCATTCCAATCATGCAGTATTTGATACACCTCTCTAAGTTGCCTCAGAATTTTCTTTGAAGTTGTGGTGATCAAGCAAATTTGACATATTTTGACATGTGGAGGGAAGTAATTGGCTCTGTCTTTAGCTCTATTTGTGGTATATGTGGTCCAAACTTGACAAGCCGAGTCTATTTAATTTTCCAACTTAGAAAGCCAAATGTTTAAAGGGAGGAAAGAAAATGCCACAATGATTTGGGGTCTGCCAAGTTTCTGGTGACTTGGGAAGCAAACCTGCAAACCATACATGCAGTCTCTGCTGGATTACTGCCACCATGGTAGTATCAGTTAGCACTAAAAGCCAGCAACCAGAAGATGAGACCCAAAATGAAAGTGAATCCTTAAAGTGCATGAATATTTGGAGTGCCTGCTTCAACTATCCAGCTTCCTCAGGGCTCACTTGTCTGCAATCGCTATTTCAAGGAGGTCTGAAGCCATTCCAGCATAACCCTGAACACTAAACATGAGGTACTAGCTCAATACCTAAACCAACATAATGCTAGATAGCTTATCACCAGCAGGTATTCCCAGAATTCAAATGTAACATGGTGAAAGGGAAACCCTTAGAAAAAGGATGCAAATGCCCCTTTCCCTAAAACTCCCAGGAATTTTCTCATGGCATGGAATATTTAGACTCCACAAATCATGTAGTGAACCCAGGGACCTAGACCAAGTGTGTCTAGTTTATTGTTGTCCTATTTTTGGAAACAGCATCTTATGTAGTTGTTGAAAGAGGCCTTGAGATAAATTCGTAGCCCAAGATGGACTGGAACTCCCAAGGATCCATCCACCTCAGCCCCCACATTGCTGGGATCATAGGCATGAGCGACCATGCCAAGCATGTGCACAGAGATTCTTACATAATTTGTGAAATCCCACTACTGGTCTATAGTTAGCTTCTGTGCTTCAGGCTTTAGGAATATGCCTCTGTTTGTTTTGGCTCCCCTTGTTCAGGTGTCCATTTCTATTGTGATAAGCTCCAAGGCCCGAGGCAAGGGGGTGGCTGCCCTTTCTCTGATGTATCCTTGGATGATTACAGCCCAGGTGAACAGGGTTCAAATGTATTGGATCCTGTGCATTTGAAGAGGAAATGAGTAAAGATTCATGAGTTATTGTGGACATGCCAGGGAATTGAGGGGCCATGATAGAGACAAAACTTCAGGCCACGGGCTGATGGCTGAGGCTTCTGTACCTCTAGCTTCTTGAATAGTGGGCCTGCTGAGTAATTGTGTGCTCTCAAATGTAATTTGATGGGTTTTGTTTTAATTTATTTTGTTTTTTGCTTTGGTTTTTTACATGGAAAGAACTGTACCATGGTTTGAAGAAGCTGGAGTTTCTTACATAAGAGAAATTTGAAAAAAGGGACAATTCAGCAGCCAAGAATTTCTCACATGCCCATGGTATTTTAAAAAAAAGTGACATAAAGTTGAGCGTGTCGTGTCCATGTCTCTTTACAAAAGATTTTACCTCTTATTTGATAGGAATTACTGTTTCTTTGAAGGGTCAAAATGCACTGAAATAAAGATAATCCCTCCTTTCCTCATTTTGCTTGAAACCACATCATTTGTTAGTTATATTTTCTTATGCAGAAACACTTGGAAATGACTACAGCAAGAGTTTCCCATTGGTGGAACTGCCACGGAGACACATGAAGTAATACTGCACAACTACAAGTGAAGTGCACTGTCCCTTGAAAATGGCAAGTCTGGGCAAACCTCTAGTAACGGAAAATCTTGGAAAGTCTCAAAGTGAGTGAATGAAAATGGGCCTCTCCACATTTGGACAGGGCCTCTCCTGAAGCACACATTTGAGAAAAAAGTAATTATGAGAGACGAATGAACTCCCAAAACAGAATGGAAATTTTCTTGTTTATGCCTGGAACGCTATGGCCTGGAGCCCTGTGGTTCTCACTGGATGAGCAAAGTGTGAGCAGAGATCAAAGTAAAACACAGACCATTTAGGGAACTCGATATTTAACCAGGTGTCCAGAGTAGTGGCAAACTGTACTTGTGTCAATTTGCTCAAATCCTGTCTTCACAAGAAAGTAAATTCCATCACGACCAGTGACTAGAGGAGGACACATTTCAAAGGACCTGTAAAAAGTCCAACACTCAATTTAGCCCAACACTGAATTTAGATGAAAAGTAGCAGAATCTGTTAGTCTTTCAAGTTTTAATAGGAGAAACTTATAACATGTAATAGCTGTTACATGAATAACTTCAGAGCTTTTGGAGAGGTCTAAATCACTATGAGTGAGGGCTTCCCTCACTCACAAAGTTAAAAATAATAAAACAAACAATTTGAAAAACCAATCAACCAATTAAATACAAACACTAAATCCAAAGGGTTTCACTGGTTTTAAAACCACTTATGGAATGCACAACTATTGATGAGGCTTACTCTGCATTGTGCTTTACTCAGGCCCGGTACATGAACAACTGTGAAAGCAAAATTCAAAATGTTATGTGAAGTGACCATTTCATTGGTGAAACCATGACCCAATAGACATTTTCCCTTTTGAAACTTCGTACATTATCCATATATGTTCTCAAAGGGAAGGAATACACAGGATTTAGGCAGAATTTTTTTTCAGTATTTTGTGTTCCACCAGATTTATTTGAAAATCTCCTGTCCTGCATCGACTGCCCAATGCAGAAGGCCACACATAGGACAACCAACATGAGAACTTCACTTCTACAGCCTGATTATATCATCATGAGAATGTAATTTTCCTTTCATCGTCAAAGATTTTTACATCAGATTAACCAGCTCTCTTGCTTTCCCATGTTTTTCCTTGGTTTTTATACCTTGAAATGGGTGTGCACTCTTCTCAGTCTTGATCTCCATCTTCCCCCTTATTACCAAACATATTCATCTGGGAAACATGTAAAGATCTTATTCGGGGCTTGTTTCATTCTTTTCAAATATCTGCCCTTGAAATTCAACTTCCACCACTGTCTCTCATATCCAAAGCGATGTGCTTGCAGAGGGTTTTTGCTGAGAAATTTCACAGAAAGCTCTTATACTGCAGTTGAATGATGCCAGCAAGTCTTGACTGAATAGCTTAGGGAACAGGACTCAGCCAAATGACAGACATGACAAGGGAAAAGCGTATGCTCAAGGATAGGACATGGCAGAGATCATCTGACAGACCCTGGCATATTTCATATCCCATTGAAAGTACATCCATGTGTAGATTGGCAAGCATTTCCAACCACAAATTCTGAGCTGTGAAGCCTTCAGAGAGAATATTGTGGCATACCAGGCCAAGAATATTCATCCTATTTAAATCTTGACCCAGTAGGTTCTCTGTGCTACTGAGGTCTCCATGGCAACGCACAGCCTTGTGACTCAGGTCTCCTACTACACACTTGTATCCTAGAGCCTAAAGTCCAGCTCACAATGGTGCTCAGCCAATCACAGCCCAGTGTGGTTGCCTGGCAACCACAAGCTTGTGGATTTCTGTAAACTGTTTCAGCCCAACTCTGCAGCTTTCCACCTCATAAAACCACAGCCATTCCAATCATGCAGTATTGGATTAGCCTCTCTACGCTGCCTCAGAATTTATTTTACAGTTGTAGTGATCAAGAAAATTTGACATATTTTGAGAAGTGGAGGGAAATAATTGAAAAACTTTTAAGTCTGTCTGTGGTCGATGGGTTCCAAACTTGACTACTTCAGTCTTTTAAATTTTCGAACCTTGAGCCTAAAATCCCCCTCACAGTAATTTTCAGCCAATCTCAGCCCAGTGTGATTGCCTGGCAACCACAAGCCTGTGGATTTCTGTGAACAGTTTCAGCCCAACTCTGCAGCTTTCCACCTCATACAACCACAGCCATTTCATTCATGAAGTATTTGATTAACCTCTCTAAGTTGCCTCAGAATTTTCTTTGAAGTTGTGGTGATCAAGCAAATTTGACATATTTTGACAAGTGGAGGGAAGTAATTGGCTCTGCCTTTAGCTCTGTTGTTGGTACACGTGGTCCAAACTTGACTAGCCCAGTCTATTCAATTTTCAAACTTAGAAAGCAAAATGTTTCAGGGGAGGAAATAAAATGCCACAATGATTTGGGTTCTTCCAGGTTTCTGGTGGCTAGGGAAGCAAACCTGCAAACCATACATGCAGTCTCTGCTGGATTACTGCCACCATGGTAGTATCAGTTAGCACTAAAAGCCAGCAACCAGAAGATGAGTCCCAAAATGAAAGTGAATAGTTGCAGTGCATGAATATTTGGAGTGCCTGCTTCAACTATCCAACTTCCTCTGGGTTCACTTGTCTGCAATCCCTATTTCAAGGAGGTCTCCAGCCATTCCAGCATAACCCTGAACACTAAACATGAGGTAATAGCTCAATACCTAAACCAACATAATGCTAGATAGCTTATCACCAGCAGGTTTTCCCAGAATTCAAATGTAACATGGTGAAAGGGAAACCCTTAGAAAAGGGATGCTAATGCCCCTTTCATTAAAATCCCAGGTATTTTCTCAGGGCATGGAATATTTAGAATCCACAACTCATGTAGTGAATCCAGTGACCTACACCAATTGTGTCTAGTTTTCTGCTGTCCTCTTTTTGGAAACAGCATCTTATGTAGTTGTTGAAAGAGGCCTTGAGATAAATTCGTAGCCCAAAATGGACTGGAACTCCCAAGGATCCATCCACCTCAGCCCCCAGATTGCTGGGATTATAGGCATGAGCGACCATGCCAAGCATGTGCACAGAGATTCTTACATAATTTGTGAAATCCCACTACTGGTCTATAGCTAGCTTCTGTGCTTCAGGCTTTAGGAATATGCCTCTGTTTGTTTTGGCTCCCCTTGTTCAGGTGTCCATTTCTATTGTGATAAGCTCCAAGGCCCCAGGCAAGGGTTGGCTGCCCTTCCTCTGGTGTGTCCTTGGATGATTACAGCCCAGGTGAACAGGGTTCAAATATATTGGATCCTGTGCATTTGAAGAGGAAATGAGTAAACATTCATGAGTTAATGTGCACATGCCAGGGAATTGAGGGGCCATGATAGAGACAAAACTTCAGGCCATGGGCTGATGGCTGAGGCTTCTATACCTCTAGCTTCTTGAAAAGTGGCCCTGCTGAGCAATTGTGTGCTCTCAAATGTAATTTGATGGGTTTTGCTTTAATGTATTTTGTTTTTTGCTTTGGTTTTTTACATGGAAAGAACTGTACCATGGTTTGAAGAAGCTGGAATTACCTAAGAGAAATTTGAAAAAAGGGACAATTCAGCAGCCAAGAATTTCTCAAATGCACTTGGCATTTTAAAAAATGTGACATAGAGTTGAGCGTGTCATGTCCATGTCTCTTTACAAAAGATTTTACCTCCTATTTCATAGGAATTACTGTTTCTTTGAAAGGTCAACCTGCACTTAAATAAAGATAATCCCTCCTTTCCTCATTCTGCTTGAAACCACATCATTTGTTAGTTATAATTTCTTAACCAGAAACACTTGGAGATGACTACAGCAAGAGTTTCCCATTGGTGGAATTTCCACGGAGACACATGAAGTAATACTGCACAACTACAAGTGAAGTTCACTGTCCCTTGACAATGGCAAGTCGGGGCAAACCTCTAGTAACTGAAAATCTCAGAAAGTCTGCAAGTGAGTGAATGAAAATGGGCCTCTCCACATTTGGACAGGGCCTCTCCTGAAGCACACATGTGTGGAAAAAGTAATTATGAGAGACGTATGAACTCCCAAAACGGAATGGAAATTTTCTTGTTTAGGCCTGGAACGCTATGGCCTGGAGCCCTGTGGTTCTAACAGGATGAGCAAAGTGTGAGCTAAGATCAAAGTAAAACACACACCATTTAGGGAACTCGATATTTAACCAGGTGTCCAGAGTAGTGGCAAATTGTACTTGTGTCAATTTGCTCAAATCCTGTCTTCACAAGAAAGTAAATTCCAGCACGACCAGTGACTAGAGGAGGACACATTTCAAAGGACTTGTAAAAAGTCCAACTCTGAATTTAGCCCAACATTGAATTTAGATGGAAAGTAGCAGAGTCTGTTAGTCTTTCAAGTTTTAATAGGAGAAACTTATAACATGTAATAGCTGTTACATGAATACCTTCAGAGCTTTTGGAGAGGTCTAAATCACTATGAGTGAGGGTTTCCCTGACTCACAAAGTTAAAAATAGTAAAACAAACAATTTGAAAAACCAATCAACCAATTAAATAAAAACACTAAGTCCAAAGGGTTTCACTGGTTTTAAAACCACTTATGGAATGCACATCTTTCGAACAGGCTTACTGTGCAATCTGCTTTACTCAGGCCCGGTACATGAACAACTGTGAAAGCAAAATTCAAAATGTTATGTGAAGTGACAATTTCATTGGTGAAACCATGACCCAATAGACATTTTCTCTTTTGAAACTTCGTACATTATCCATATATGTTCTCAAAGGGAAGGAATACAAATAATTTAGACAGAATTCTTTTCTCAGTATTTTGTGTTCTACCAGATTTATTTGAAGATCTCCTGTCCTGCATCCACTGCCTAATGCAGAAGGCCACACATAGGACAACCAACATGAGAACTTCACTTCTACAGCCTGATTATATCATCATGAGAATGTAATTTTCCTTTCATCATCAAAGATTTTTACATCAGATTAAACAGCTCTCTTGCTTTCCCATGTTTTTCCCTGGTTTTTATACCTTGAAATGGGTGTGCACTCTTCTCAGCCTTGATCTCCATCTTCCCCCTTATTACCAAACATATTCATCTGGGAAACATGTAAAGATTTATTCGGGGCTTGTTTCATTGTTTTCAAATATCTGCCCTTGAAATTCAACTTCCACCACTGTCTCTCATATCCAAAGCTATGTGCTTGCAGAGGATTTCTGCTGAGAAATTTCACGGAAAGCTCTTATACTGCAGGTGAATGATGCCAGCAAGTCTTGACTGAATAGCTTAGGGAACAGGACTCAGCCAAATGACAGATATGACAAGGGAAAAGCGTATGCTCAAGGATAGGACATGGCAGAGATCATCTGCCAGACACTGGCATATTTCATATCCCATTGAAAGTACATCCATGTGTAGATTGGCAAGCATTTCCAGCCACAAATTCTGAGCAGTGAAGCCTTCAGACAGAATATTGTGGCATACCAGGCCAAGAATATTCATCCTATTTAAATCTTGCCCTACAAGGTCCTCTGTGCCACTGAGGTCTCCATGGCAACGCCCAGCATTGTGACTCAGGTCTCCTACTGCACACTTGTATCCTAGAGCCTAAAGTCCAACTCACAATGGTGCTCAGCCAATCACAGCCCAGTGTGGTTGCCTGGCAACCACAAGCTTGTGGATTTCTGTGAACTGTTTCAGCCCAACTCTGCAGCTTTCCACCTCATACAACCACAGCCATTCCAATTATGCAGTATTTGATTAGCCTCTCTATGTTGCCTCAGAATTTTTTTTTACAGTTGTAGTGATCAAGAAAATTTGACATATTTTGAGAAGTGGAGGGAAGTAATTGAAAAATCTTTAAGTCTGTCTGTGGTCGATGGGTTCCAAACTTGACTACCCCAGTCTTTTAAATTTTCAAACCTAGAGCCTAAAATCCCCCTCACAGTGATGTTCAGCCAATTTCAGCCCAGGGTGGTTACCTGGCAACCACAAGCTTGTGGATTTCTGTGAACAGTTTCAGCCAAACTGTGCAGCTTTCCACCTCATACAACCACAGCCATTCCAATCATGCAGTATTTGATTAACCTCTCTAAGTTGCCTCAGAATTTTCTTTGAAGTTGTGGTGATCAAGCAAATTTGACATATTTTGACAAGTGGAGGGAAGTAATTGGCTCTGTCTTTAGCTCTGTTTGTGGTATATGGGGTCCAACTGTGACTAGCCCAGTCTATTCAATTATCAAACTTAGAAAGCCAAATGTTTCAGGGGAGGAAAAAATGCCACAATGATTTGGGTTCTTCCAAGTTTCTGTGGCTTGTGAAGCAAACCTGCAAACCATACATGCAGTCTCTGCTGGATTACTGCCACCATGGTAGTATCAGTTAGCTCTAAAAGCCAGCAACCAGAAGATGAGACCCAAAATGAAAGTGAATCCTTGCATTGCATGAATATTTGGAGTGCCTGCTTCAACTATCCAGCTTCCTCAGGGTTCACTTGTCTGCAATCGCTATTTCAAGGAGGTCTGCAGCCCTTCCAGCATAACCCTGAACACTAAACATGAGGTACTAGCTCAATACCTAAACCAAGATAATGCTAGATACCTTATCACCAGCAGGTATTCCCAGAATTCTAATGTAACATGCTGAAAGGGAAACCCTTAGAAAAGGGATACAAATGCCCCTTTCACTAAAAATCCAAGGTATTTTCTCATGGCATGTAATATTTAGACTCCACAACTCATGTAGTGAACCCAGGGACCTAGACCAAATGTGTCTAGTTTTCTGTTGTCCTCTTTTTGGAAACAGCATCTTATGCAGTTGTTGAAAGAGGCCTTGTGATAAATCGTAGCCCAAGATGGACTGGAACTCCAAGGATTCATCCACCTCAGCCCCCAGATTGCTGGGATTATAGGCATGAGCAACCATGCCAAGCATGTGCACAGAGATTCTTACATAATTTGTGAAATCCCACTACTGGTCTATAGTTAGCTTCTGTGCTTCAGGCTTTAGGAATATGCCTCTGTTTGTTTTGGCTCCCCTTGTTCAGGTGTCCATTTCTATTGTGATAAGCTCCAAGGCCCCAGTCAAGGGGGTGGCTGCCCTTCCTCTGGTGTGTCCTTGGATGATTACAGCCCAGGTGAACAGGGTTCAAATATATTGGATCCTGTGCATTTGAAGAGGAAATGAGTAAACATTCATGAGTTAATGTGCACATGCCAGGGAATTGAGGGGCCATGATAGAGACAAAACTTCAGGCCATGGGCTGATGGCTGAGGCTTCTATACCTCTAGCTTCTTGAAAAGTGGCCCTGCTGAGCAATTGTGTGCTCTCAAATGTAATTTGATGGGTTTTGCTTTAATGTATTTTGTTTTTTGCTTTGGTTTTTTACATGGAAAGAACTGTACCATGGTTTGAAGAAGCTGGACTTACCTAAGAGAAATTTGAAAAAAGGGACAATTCAGCAGCCAAGAATTTCTCAAATGCACTTGGCATTTTAAAAAATGTGACATAGAGTTGAGCGTGTCATGTCCATGTCTCTTTACAAAAGATTTTACCTCCTATTTCATAGGAATTACTGTTTCTTTGAAAGGTCAACCTGCACTTAAATAAAGATAATCCCTCCTTTCCTCATTCTGCTTGAAACCACATCATTTGTTAGTTATAATTTCTTAACCAGAAACACTTGGAGATGACTACAGCAAGAGTTTCCCATTGGTGGAATTTCCACGGAGACACATGAAGTAATACTGCACAACTACAAGTGAAGTTCACTGTCCCTTGACAATGGCAAGTCGGGGCACACCTCTAGTAACTGAAAATCTTAGAAAGTCTGCAAGTGAGTGAATGAAAATGGGCCTCTCCACATTTGGACAGGGCCTCTCCTGAAGCACACATGTGTGGAAAAAGTAATTATGAGAGACGTATGAACTCCCAAAACGGAATGGAAATTTTCTTGTTTAGGCCTGGAACGCTATGGTCTGGAGCCCTGTGGTTCTAACAGGATGAGCAAAGTGTGAGCAGAGATCAAAGTAAAACACACACCATTTAGGGAACTCGATATTTAACCAGGTGTCCAGAGTAGTGGCAAATTGTACTTGTGTCAATTTGCTCAAATCCTGTCTTCACAAGAAAGTAAATTCCAGCACGACCAGTGACTAGAGGAGGACACATTTCAAAGGACTTGTAAAAAGTCCAACTCTGAATTTAGCCCAACATTGAATTTAGATGGAAAGTAGCAGAGTCTGTTAGTCTTTCAAGTTTTAATAGGAGAAACTTATAACATGTAATAGCTGTTACATGAATACCTTCAGAGCTTTTGGAGAGGTCTAAATCACTATGAGTGAGGGTTTCCCTGACTCACAAAGTTAAAAATAGTAAAACAAACAATTTGAAAAACCAATCAACCAATTAAATAAAAACACTAAGTCCAAAGGGTTTCACTGGTTTTAAAACCACTTATGGAATGCACATCTATCGAACAGGCTTACTCTGCAATCTGCTTTACTCAGGCCCGGTACATGAACAACTCTGAAAGCAAAATTCAATATGTTATGTGAAGTGACCATTTCATTGGTGAAACCATGACCCAATAGACATTTTCTCTTTTGAAACTTAGTACATTATCCATATATGTTCTCAAAGGGAAGGAATACAAATAATTTAGGCAGAATTCTTTTTTCAGTATTTTGTGTTCTACCAGATTTATTTGAAGATCTCCTGTCCTGCATCCACTGCCTAATGCAGAAGGCCACACATAGGACAACCAACATGAGAACTTCACTTCTACAACCTGATTATATCATCATGAGAATGTAATTTTCCTTTCATCATCAAAGATTTTTACATCAGATTAAACAGCTCTCTTGCTTTCCCATGTTTTTCCCTGGTTTTTATACCTTGAAATGGGTGTGCACTCTTCTCAGCCTTGATCTCCATCTTCCCCCTTATTACCAAACATATTCATCTGGGAAACATGTAAAGATTTATTCGGGGCTTGTTTCATTGTTTTCAAATATCTGCCCTTGAAATTCAACTTCCACCACTGTCTCTCATATCCAAAGCTATGTGCTTGCAGAGGATTTCTGCTGAGAAATTTCACGGAAAGCTCTTATACTGCAGGTGAATGATGCCAGCAAGTCTTGACTGAATAGCTTAGGGAACAGGACTCAGCCAAATGACAGATATGACAAGGGAAAAGCGTATGCTCAAGGATAGGACATGGCAGAGATCATCTGCCAGACCCTGGCATATTTCATATCCCATTGAAAGTACATCCATGTGTAGATTGGCAAGCATTTCCAGCCACAAATTCTGAGCAGTGAAGCCTTCAGACAGAATATTGTGGCATACCAGGCCAAGAATATTCATCCTATTTAAATCTTGCCCTACAAGGTCCTCTGTGCCACTGAGGTCTCCATGGCAACGCCCAGCATTGTGACTCAGGTCTCCTACTGCACACTTGTATCCTAGAGCCTAAAGTCCAACTCACAATGGTGCTCAGCCAATCACAGCCCAGTGTGGTTGCCTGGCAACCACAAGCTTGTGGATGTCTGTGAACTGTTTCAGCCCAACTCTGCAGCTTTCCACCTCATACAACCACAGCCATTCCAATTATGCAGTATTTGATTAGCCTCTCTATGTTGCCTCAGAATTTTTTTTTACAGTTGTAGTGATCAAGAAAATTTGACATATTTTGAGAAGTGGAGGGAAGTAATTGAAAAATCTTTAAGTCTGTCTGTGGTCGAAGGGTTCCAAACTTGACTACACCAGTCTTTTAAATTTTCAAACCTAGAGCATAAAATCCCCCTCACAGTGATGTTCAGCCAATTTCAGCCCAGGGTGGTTACCTGGCAACCACAAGCTTGTAGATTTCTGTGAACAGTTTCAGCCACACTGTGCAGCTTTCCACCTCATACAACCACAGCCATTCCAATCATGCAGTATTTGATTAACCTCTCTAAGTTGCCTCAGAATTTTCTTTGAAGTTGTGGTGATCAAGCAAATTTGACATATTTTGACAAGTGGAGGGAAGTAATTGGCTCTGTCTTTAGCTCTGTTTGTGGTATATGGGGTCCAACTGTGACTAGCCCAGTCTATTCAATTATCAAACTTAGAAAGCCAAATGTTTCAGGGGAGGAAAAAATGCCACAATGATTTGGGTTCTTCCAAGTTTCTGTGGCTTGTGAAGCAAACCTGCAAACCATACATGCAGTCTCTGCTGGATTACTGCCACCATGGTAGTATCAGTTAGCTCTAAAAGCCAGCAACCAGAAGATGAGACCCAAAATGAAAGTGAATCCTTGCATTGCATGAATATTTGGAGTGCCTGCTTCAACTATCCAGCTTCCTCACTTGTCTGCAATCGCTATTTCAAGGAGGTCTGCAGCCCTTCCAGCATAACCCTGAACACTAAACATGAGGTACTAGCTCAATACCTAAACCAACATAATGCTAGATACCTTATCACCAGCAGGTATTCCCAGAATTCTAATGTAACATGCTGAAATGGAAACCCTTAGAAAAGGGATACAAATGCCCCTTTCACTAAAAATCCAAGGTATTTTCTCATGGCATGTAATATTTAGACTCCACAACTCATGTAGTGAACCCAGGGACCTAGACCAAATGTGTCTAGTTTTCTGTTGTCCTCTTTTTGGAAACAGCATCTTATGCAGTTGTTGAAAGAGGCCTTGTGATAAATTCGTAGCCCAAGATGGACTGGAACTCCAAAGGATCCATCCACCTCAGCCCCCAGATTGCTGGGATTATAGGCATGAGCGACCATGCCAAGCATGTGCACAGAGATTCTTACATAATTTGTGAAATCCCACTACTGGTCTATAGTTAGCTTCTGTGCTTCAGGCTTTAGGAATATGCCTCTGTTTGTTTTGGCTCCCCTTGTTCAGGTGTCCATATCTATTGTGATAAGCTCCAAGGCCCCAGTCAAGGGGGTGGCTGCCCTTCCTCTGGTGTGTCCTTGGATGATTACAGCCCAGGTGAACAGGGTTCAAATATATTGGATCCTGTGCATTTGAAGAGGAAATGAGTAAACATTCATGAGTTAATGTGCACATGCCAGGGAATTGAGGGGCCATGATAGAGACAAAACTTCAGGCCATGGGCTGATGGCTGAGGCTTCTATACCTCTAGCTTCTTGAAAAGTGGCCCTGCTGAGCAATTGTGTGCTCTCAAATGTAATTTGATGGGTTTTGCTTTAATGTATTTTGTTTTTTGCTTTGTTTTTTTACATGGAAAGAACTGTACCATGGTTTGAAGAAGCTGGACTTACCTAAGAGAAATTTGAAAAAAGGGACAATTCAGCAGCCAAGAATTTCTCAAATGCACTTGGCATTTTAAAAAATGTGACATAGAGTTGAGCGTGTCATGTCCATGTCTCTTTACAAAAGATTTTACCTCCTATTTCATAGGAATTACTGTTTCTTTGAAAGTTCAACCTGCACTTAAATAAAGATAATCCCTCCTTTCCTCATTCTGCTTGAAACCACATCATTTGTTAGTTATATTTTCTTAACCAGAAACACTTGGAGATGACTACAGCAAGAGTTTCCCATTGGTGGAATTTCCACGGAGACACATGAAGTAATACTGCACAACTACAAGTGAAGTTCACTGTCCCTTGACAATGGCAAGTCGGGGCAAACCTCTAGTAACTGAAAATCTTAGAAAGTCTGCAAGTGAGTGAATGAAAATGGGCCTCTCCACATTTGGACAGGGCCTCTCCTGAAGCACACATGTGTGGAAAAAGTAATTATGAGAGACGTATGAACTCCCAAAACGGAATGGAAATTTTCTTGTTTAGGCCTGGAACGCTATGGCCTGGAGCCCTGTGGTTCTAACAGGATGAGCAAAGTGTGAGCAGAGATCAAAGTAAAACACACACCATTTAGGGAACTCGATATTTAACCAGGTGTCCAGAGTAGTGGCAAATTGTACTTGTGTCAATTTGCTCAAATCCTGTCTTCACAAGAAAGTAAATTCCAGCACGACCAGTGACTAGAGGAGGACACATTTCAAAGGACTTGTAAAAAGTCCAACTCTGAATTTAGCCCAACATTGAATTTAGATGGAAAGTAGCAGAGTCTGTTAGTCTTTCAAGTTTTAATAGGAGAAACTTATAACATGTAATAGCTGTTACATGAATACCTTCAGAGCTTTTGGAGAGGTCTAAATCACTATGAGTGAGGGTTTCCCTGACTCACAAAGTTAAAAATAGTAAAACAAACAATTTGAAAAACCAATCAACCAATTAAATAAAAACACTAAGTCCAAAGGGTTTCACTGGTTTTAAAACCACTTATGGAATGCACATCTATCGAACAGGCTTACTCTGCAATCTGCTTTACTCAGGCCCGGTACATGAACAACTGTGAAAGCAAAATTCAATATGTTATGTGAAGTGACCATTTCATTGGTGAAACCATGACCCAATAGACATTTTCTCTTTTGAAACTTAGTACATTATCCATATATGTTCTCAAAGGGAAGGAATACAAATAATTTAGGCAGAATTCTTTTTTCAGTATTTTGTGTTCTACCAGATTTATTTGAAGATCTCCTGTCCTGCATCCACTGCCTAATGCAGAAGGCCACACATAGGACAACCAACATGAGAACTTCACTTCTACAGCCTGATTATATCATCATGAGAATGTAATTTTCCTTTCATCATCAAAGATTTTTACATCAGATTAAACAGCTCTCTTGCTTTCCCATGTTTTTCCCTGGTTTTTATACCTTGAAATGGGTGTGCACTCTTCTCAGCCTTGATCTCCATCTTCCCCCTTATTACCAAACATATTCATCTGGGAAACATGTAAAGATTTATTCGGGGCTTGTTTCATTGTTTTCAAATATCTGCCCTTGAAATTCAACTTCCACCACTGTCTCTCATATCCAAAGCTATGTGCTTGCAGAGGATTTCTGCTGAGAAATTTCACGGAAAGCTCTTATACTGCAGGTGAATGATGCCAGCAAGTCTTGACTGAATAGCTTAGGGAACAGGACTCAGCCAAATGACAGATATGACAAGGGAAAAGCGTATGCTCAAGGATAGGACATGGCAGAGATCATCTGCCAGACCCTGGCATATTTCATATCCCATTGAAAGTACATCCATGTGTAGATTGGCAAGCATTTCCAGCCACAAATTCTGAGCAGTGAAGCCTTCAGACAGAATATTGTGGCATACCAGGCCAAGAATATTCATCCTATTTAAATCTTGCCCTACAAGGTCCTCTGTGCCACTGAGGTCTCCATGGCAACGCCCAGCATTGTGACTCAGGTCTCCTACTGCACACTTGTATCCTAGAGCCTAAAGTCCAACTCACAATGGTGCTCAGCCAATCACAGCCCAGTGTGGTTGCCTGGCAACCACAAGCTTGTGGATGTCTGTGAACTGTTTCAGCCCAACTCTGCAGCTTTCCACCTCATACAACCACAGCCATTCCAATTATGCAGTATTTGATTAGTCTCTCTATGTTGCCTCAGAATTTTTTTTTACAGTTGTAGTGATCAAGAAAATTTGACATATTTTGAGAAGTGGAGGGAAGTAATTGAAAAATCTTTAAGTCTGTCTGTGGTCGATGGGTTCCAAACTTGACTACCCCAGTCTTTTAAATTTTCAAACCTAGAGCCTAAAATCCCCCTCACAGTGATGTTCAGCCAATTTCAGCCCAGGGTGGTTACCTGGCAACCACAAGCTTGTGGATTTCTGTGAACAGTTTCAGCCAAACTGTGCAGCTTTCCACCTCATACAACCACAGCCATTCCAATCATGCAGTATTTGATTAACCTCTCTAAGTTGCCTCAGAATTTTCTTTGAAGTTGTGGTGATCAAGCAAATTTGACATATTTTGACAAGTGGAGGGAAGTAATTGGCTCTGTCTTTAGCTCTGTTTGTGGTATATGGGGTCCAACTGTGACTAGCCCAGTCTATTCAATTATCAAACTTAGAAAGCCAAATGTTTCAGGGGAGGAAAAAATGCCACAATGATTTGGGTTCTTCCAAGTTTCTGTGGCTTGTGAAGCAAACCTGCAAACCATACATGCAGTCTCTGCTGGATTACTGCCACCATGGTAGTATCAGTTAGCTCTAAAAGCCAGCAACCAGAAGATGAGACCCAAAATGAAAGTGAATCCTTGCAGTGCATGAATATTTGGAGTGCCTGCTTCAACTATCCAGCTTCCTCAGGGTTCACTTGTCTGCAATCGCTATTTCAAGGAGGTCTGCAGCCCTTCCAGCATAACCCTGAACACTAAACATGAGGTACTAGCTCAATACCTAAACCAACATAATGCTAGATACCTTATCACCAGCAGGTATTCCCAGAATTCTAATGTAACATGCTGAAAGGGAAACCCTTAGAAAAGGGATACAAATGCCCCTTTCACTAAAAATCCAAGGTATTTTCTCATGGCATGTAATATTTAGACTCCACAACTCATGTAGTGAACCCAGGGACCTAGACCAAATGTGTCTAGTTTTCTGTTGTCCTCTTTTTGGAAACAGCATCTTATGCAGTTGTTGAAAGAGGCCTTGTGATAAATTCGTAGCCCAAGATGGACTGGAACTCCAAGGATCCATCCACCTCAGCCCCCAGATTGCTGGGATTATAGGCATGAGCAACCATGCCAAGCATGTGCACAGAGATTCTTACATAATTTGTGAAATCCCACTACTGGTCTATAGTTAGCTTCTGTGCTTCAGGCTTTAGGAATATGCCTCTGTTTGTTTTGGCTCCCCTTGTTCAGGTGTCCATTTCTATTGTGATAAGCTCCAAGGCCCCAGTCAAGGGGGTGGCTGCCCTTCCTCTGGTGTGTCCTTGGATGATTACAGCCCAGGTGAACAGGGTTCAAATATATTGGATCCTGTGCATTTGAAGAGGAAATGAGTAAACATTCATGAGTTAATGTGCACATGCCAGGGAATTGAGGGGCCATGATAGAGACAAAACTTCAGGCCATGGGCTGATGGCTGAGGCTTCTATACCTCTAGCTTCTTGAAAAGTGGCCCTGCTGAGCAATTGTGTGCTCTCAAATGTAATTTGATGGGTTTTGCTTTAATGTATTTTGTTTTTTGCTTTGGTTTTTTACATGGAAAGAACTGTACCATGGTTTGAAGAAGCTGGACTTACCTAAGAGAAATTTGAAAAAAGGGACAATTCAGCAGCCAAGAATTTCTCAAATGCACTTGGCATTTTAAAAAATGTGACATAGAGTTGAGCGTGTCATGTCCATGTCTCTTTACAAAAGATTTTACCTCCTATTTCATAGGAATTACTGTTTCTTTGAAAGGTCAACCTGCACTTAAATAAAGATAATCCCTCCTTTCCTCATTCTGCTTGAAACCACATCATTTGTTAGTTATAATTTCTTAACCAGAAACACTTGGAGATGACTACAGCAAGAGTTTCCCATTGGTGGAATTTCCACGGAGACACATGAAGTAATACTGCACAACTACAAGTGAAGTTCACTGTCCCTTGACAATGGCAAGTCGGGGCACATCTCTAGTAACTGAAAATCTTAGAAAGTCTGCAAGTGAGTGAATGAAAATGGGCCTCTCCACATTTGGGCAGGGCCTCTCCTGAAGCACACATGTGTGGAAAAAGTAATTATGAGAGACGTATGAACTCCCAAAACGGAATGGAAATTTTCTTGTTTAGGCCTGGAACGCTATGGCCTGGAGCCCTGTGGTTCTAACAGGATGAGCAAAGTGTGAGCAGAGATCAAAGTAAAACACACACCATTTAGGGAACTCGATATTTAACCAGGTGTCCAGAGTAGTGGCAAATTGTACTTGTGTCAATTTGCTCAAATCCTGTCTTCACAAGAAAGTAAATTCCAGCACGACCAGTGACTAGAGGAGGACACATTTCAAAGGACTTGTAAAAAGTCCAACCCTGAATTTAGCCCAACATTGAATTTAGATGGAAAGTAGCAGAGTCTGTTAGTCTTTCAAGTTTTAATAGGAGAAACTTATAACATGTAATAGCTGTTACATGAATACCTTCAGAGCTTTTGGAGAGGTCTAAATCACTATGAGTGAGGGTTTCCCTGACTCACAAAGTTAAAAATAGTAAAACAAACAATTTGAAAAACCAATCAACCAATTAAATAAAAACACTAAGTCCAAAGGGTTTCACTGGTTTTAAAACCACTTATGGAATGCACATCTATCGAACAGGCTTACTCTGCAATCTGCTTTACTCAGGCCCGGTACATGAACAACTGTGAAAGCATAATTCAATATGTTATGTGAAGTGACCATTTCATTGGTGAAACCATGACCCAATAGACATTTTCTCTTTTGAAACTTAGTACATTATCCATATATGTTCTCAAAGGGAAGGAATACAAATAATTTAGGCAGAATTCTTTTTTCAGTATTTTGTGTTCTACCAGATTTATTTGAAGATCTCCTGTCCTGCATCCACTGCCTAATGCAGAAGGCCACACATAGGACAACCAACATGAGAACTTAACTTCTACAGCCTGATTATATCATCATGAGAATGTAATTTTCCTTTCATCATCAAAGATTTTTACATCAGATTAAACAGCTCTCTTGCTTTCCCATGTTTTTCCCTGGTTTTTATACCTTGAAATGGGTGTGCACTCTTCTCAGCCTTGATCTCCATCTTCCCCCTTATTACCAAACATATTCATCTGGGAAACATGTAAAGATTTATTCGGGGCTTGTTTCATTGTTTTCAAATATCTGCCCTTGAAATTCAACTTCCACCACTGTCTCTCATATCCAAAGCTATGTGCTTGCAGAGGATTTCTGCTGAGAAATTTCACGGAAAGCTCTTATACTGCAGGTGAATGATGCCAGCAAGTCTTGACTGAATAGCTTAGGGAACAGGACTCAGCCAAATGACAGATATGACAAGGGAAAAGCGTATGCTCAAGGATAGGACATGGCAGAGATCATCTGCCAGACCCTGGCATATTTCATATCCCATTGAAAGTACATCCATGTGTAGATTGGCAAGCATTTCCAGCCACAAATTCTGAGCAGTGAAGCCTTCAGACAGAATATTGTGGCATACCAGGCCAAGAATATTCATCCTATTTAAATCTTGCCCTACAAGGTCCTCTGTGCCACTGAGGTCTCCATGGCAACGCCCAGCATTGTGACTCAGGTCTCCTACTGCACACTTGTATCCTAGAGCCTAAAGTCCAACTCACAATGGTGCTCAGCCAATCACAGCCCAGTGTGGTTGCCTGGCAACCACAAGCTTGTGGATGTCTGTGAACTGTTTCAGCCCAACTCTGCAGCTTTCCACCTCATACAACCACAGCCATTCCAATTATGCAGTATTTGATTAGTCTCTCTATGTTGCCTCAGAATTTTTTTTTACAGTTGTAGTGATCAAGAAAATTTGACATATTTTGAGAAGTGGAGGGAAGTAATTGAAAAATCTTTAAGTCTGTCTGTGGTCGATGGGTTCCAAACTTGACTACCCCAGTCTTTTAAATTTTCAAACCTAGAGCCTAAAATCCCCCTCACAGTGATGTTCAGCCAATTTCAGCCCAGGGTGGTTACCTGGCAACCACAAGCTTGTGGATTTCTGTGAACAGTTTCAGCCAAACTGTGCAGCTTTCCACCTCATACAACCACAGCCATTCCAATCATGCAGTATTTGATTAACCTCTCTAAGTTGCCTCAGAATTTTCTTTGAAGTTGTGGTGATCAAGCAAATTTGACATATTTTGACAAGTGGAGGGAAGTAATTGGCTCTGTCTTTAGCTCTGTTTGTGGTATATGGGGTCCAACTGTGACTAGCCCAGTCTATTCAATTATCAAACTTAGAAAGCCAAATGTTTCAGGGGAGGAAAAAATGCCACAATGATTTGGGTTCTTCCAAGTTTCTGTGGCTTGTGAAGCAAACCTGCAAACCATACATGCAGTCTCTGCTGGATTACTGCCACCATGGTAGTATCAGTTAGCTCTAAAAGCCAGCAACCAGAAGATGAGACCCAAAATGAAAGTGAATCCTTGCAGTGCATGAATATTTGGAGTGCCTGCTTCAACTATCCAGCTTCCTCAGGGTTCACTTGTCTGCAATCGCTATTTCAAGGAGGTCTGCAGCCCTTCCAGCATAACCCTGAACACTAAACATGAGGTACTAGCTCAATACCTAAACCAACATAATGCTAGATACCTTATCACCAGCAGGTATTCCCAGAATTCTAATGTAACATGCTGAAAGGGAAACCCTTAGAAAAGGGATACAAATGCCCCTTTCACTAAAAATCCAAGGTATTTTCTCATGGCATGTAATATTTAGACTCCACAACTCATGTAGTGAACCCAGGGACCTAGACCAAATGTGTCTAGTTTTCTGTTGTCCTCTTTTTGGAAACAGCATCTTATGCAGTTGTTGAAAGAGGCCTTGTGATAAATTCGTAGCCCAAGATGGACTGGAACTCCAAGGATCCATCCACCTCAGCCCCCAGATTGCTGGGATTATAGGCATGAGCGACCATGCCAAGCATGTGCACAGAGATTCTTACATAATTTGTGAAATCCCACTACTGGTCTATAGTTAGCTTCTGTGCTTCAGGCTTTAGGAATATGCCTCTGTTTGTTTTGGCTCCCCTTGTTCAGGTGTCCATATCTATTGTGATAAGCTCCAAGGCCCCAGTCAAGGGGGTGGCTGCCCTTCCTCTGGTGTGTCCTTGGATGATTACAGCCCAGGTGAACAGGGTTCAAATATATTGGATCCTGTGCATTTGAAGAGGAAATGAGTAAACATTCATGAGTTAATGTGCACATGCCAGGGAATTGAGGGGCCATGATAGAGACAAAACTTCAGGCCATGGGCTGATGGCTGAGGCTTCTATACCTCTAGCTTCTTGAAAAGTGGCCCTGCTGAGCAATTGTGTGCTCTCAAATGTAATTTGATGGGTTTTGCTTTAATGTATTTTGTTTTTTGCTTTGGTTTTTTACATGGAAAGAACTGTACCATGGTTTGAAGAAGCTGGACTTACCTAAGAGAAATTTGAAAAAAGGGACAATTCAGCAGCCAAGAATTTCTCAAATGCACTTGGCATTTTAAAAAATGTGACATAGAGTTGAGCGTGTCATGTCCATGTCTCTTTACAAAAGATTTTACCTCCTATTTCATAGGAATTACTGTTTCTTTGAAAGGTCAACCTGCACTTAAATAAAGATAATCCCTCCTTTCCTCATTCTGCTTGAAACCACATCATTTGTTAGTTATAATTTCTTAACCAGAAACACTTGGAGATGACTACAGCAAGAGTTTCCCATTGGTGGAATTTCCACGGAGACACATGAAGTAATACTGCACAACTACAAGTGAAGTTCACTGTCCCTTGACAATGGCAAGTCGGGGCACATCTCTAGTAACTGAAAATCTTAGAAAGTCTGCAAGTGAGTGAATGAAAATGGGCCTCTCCACATTTGGACAGGGCCTCTCCTGAAGCACACATGTGTGGAAAAAGTAATTATGAGAGACGTATGAACTCCCAAAACGGAATGGAAATTTTCTTGTTTAGGCCTGGAACGCTATGGCCTGGAGCCCTGTGGTTCTAACAGGATGAGCAAAGTGTGAGCAGAGATCAAAGTAAAACACACACCATTTAGGGAACTCGATATTTAACCAGGTGTCCAGAGTAGTGGCAAATTGTACTTGTGTCAATTTGCTCAAATCCTGTCTTCACAAGAAAGTAAATTCCAGCACGACCAGTGACTAGAGGAGGACACATTTCAAAGGACTTGTAAAAAGTCCAACTCTGAATTTAGCCCAACATTGAATTTAGATGGAAAGTAGCAGAGTCTGTTAGTCTTTCAAGTTTTAATAGGAGAAACTTATAACATGTAATAGCTGTTACATGAATACCTTCAGAGCTTTTGGAGAGGTCTAAATCACTATGAGTGAGGGTTTCCCTGACTCACAAAGTTAAAAATAGTAAAACAAACAATTTGAAAAACCAATCAACCAATTAAATAAAAACACTAAGTCCAAAGGGTTTCACTGGTTTTAAAACCACTTATGGAATGCACATCTATCGAACAGGCTTACTCTGCAATCTGCTTTACTCAGGCCCGGTACATGAACAACTGTGAAAGCATAATTCAATATGTTATGTGAAGTGACCATTTCATTGGTGAAACCATGACCCAATAGACATTTTCTCTTTTGAAACTTAGTACATTATCCATATATGTTCTCAAAGGGAAGGAATACAAATAATTTAGGCAGAATTCTTTTTTCAGTATTTTGTGTTCTACCAGATTTATTTGAAGATCTCCTGTCCTGCATCCACTGCCTAATGCAGAAGGCCACACATAGGACAACCAACATGAGAACTTAACTTCTACAGCCTGATTATATCATCATGAGAATGTAATTTTCCTTTCATCATCAAAGATTTTTACATCAGATTAACCAACTCTCTTGCTTTCCCATGTTTTTCCCTGGTTTTTATACCTTGAAATGGGTGTGCACTCTTCTCAGCCTTGATCTCCATCTTCCCCCTTATTACCAAACATATTCATCTGGGAAACATGTAAAGATTTATTCGGGGCTTGTTTCATTGTTTTCAAATATCTGCCCTTGAAATTCAACTTCCACCACTGTCTCTCATATCCAAAGCTATGTGCTTGCAGAGGATTTCTGCTGAGAAATTTCATGGAAAGCTCTTATACTGCAGGTGAATGATGCCAGCAAGTCTTGACTGAATAGCTTAGGGAACAGGACTCCGCCAAATGACAGATATGACAAGGGAAAAGCGTATGCTCAAGGATAGGACATGGCAGAGATCATCTGCCAGACCCTGGCATATTTCATATCCCATTGAAAGTACATCCATGTGTAGATTGGCAAGCATTTCCAGCCACAAATTCTGAGCAGTGAAGCCTTCAGACAGAATATTGTGGCATACCAGGCCAAGAATATTCATCCTATTTAAATCTTGCCCTACAAGGTCCTCTGTGCCACTGAGGTCTCCATGGCAACGCCCAGCATTGTGACTCAGGTCTCCTACTGCACACTTGTATCCTAGAGCCTAAAATCCAACTCACAATGGTGCTCAGCCAATCACAGCCCAGTGTGGTTGCCTGGCAACCACAAGCTTGTGGATGTCTGTGAACTGTTTCAGCCCAACTCTGCAGCTTTCCACCTCATACAACCACAGCCATTCCAATTATGCAGTATTTGATTAGCCTCTCTATGTTGCCTCAGAATTTTTTTTACAGTTGTAGTGATCAAGAAAATTTGACATATTTTGAGAAGTGGAGGGAAGTAATTGAAAAATCTTTAAGTCTGTCTGTGGTCGATAGGTTCCAAACTTGACTACCCCAGTCTTTTAAATTTTCAAACCTAGAGCCTAAAATCCCCCTCACAGTGATGTTCAGCCAATTTCAGCCCAGGGTGGTTACCTGGCAACCACAAGCTTGTGGATTTCTGTGAACAGTTTCAGCCAAACTGTGCAGCTTTCCACCTCATACAACCACAGCCATTCCAATCATGCAGTATTTGATTAACCTCTCTAAGTTGCCTCAGAATTTTCTTTGAAGTTGTGGTGATCAAGCAAATTTGACATATTTTGACAAGTGGAGGGAAGTAATTGGCTCTGTCTTTAGCTCTGTTTGTGGTATATGGGGTCCAACTGTGACTAGCCCAGTCTATTCAATTATCAAACTTAGAAAGCCAAATGTTTCAGGGGAGGAAAAAATGCCACAATGATTTGGGTTCTTCCAAGTTTCTGTGGCTTGTGAAGCAAACCTGCAAACCATACATGCAGTCTCTGCTGGATTACTGCCACCATGGTAGTATCAGTTAGCTCTAAAAGCCAGCAACCAGAAGATGAGACCCAAAATGAAAGTGAATCCTTGCAGTGCATGAATATTTGGAGTGCCTGCTTCAACTATCCAGCTTCCTCAGGGTTCACTTGTCTGCAATCGCTATTTCAAGGAGGTCTGCAGCCCTTCCAGCATAACCCTGAACACTAAACATGAGGTACTAGCTCAATACCTAAACCAACATAATGCTAGATACCTTATCACCAGCAGGTATTCCCAGAATTCTAATGTAACATGCTGAAAGGGAAACCCTTAGAAAAGGGATACAAATGCCCCTTTCACTAAAAATCCAAGGTATTTTCTCATGGCATGTAATATTTAGACTCCACAACTCATGTAGTGAACCCAGGGACCTAGACCAAATGTGTCTAGTTTTCTGTTGTCCTCTTTTTGGAAACAGCATCTTATGCAGTTGTTGAAAGAGGCCTTGTGATAAATTCGTAGCCCAAGATGGACTGGAACTCCAAAGGATCCATCCACCTCAGCCCCCAGATTGCTGGGATTATAGGCATGAGCGACCATGCCAAGCATGTGCACAGAGATTCTTACATAATTTGTGAAATCCCACTACTGGTCTATAGTTAGCTTCTGTGCTTCAGGCTTTAGGAATATGCCTCTGTTTGTTTTGGCTCCCCTTGTTCAGGTGTCCATTTCTATTGTGATAAGCTCCAAGGCCTCAGGCAAGGGGGTGGCTGCCCTTCCTCTGGTGTGCCTTGAATGATTACAGCCCAGGTGAACAGGGTTCAAATATATTGGATCCTGTGCATTTGAAGAGGAAATGAGTAAACATTCATGAGTTAATGTGCACATGCCAGGGAATTGAGGGGCCATGATAGAGACAAAACTTCAGGCCATGGGCTGATGGCTGAGGCTTCTATACCTCTAGCTTCTTGAAAAGTGGCCCTGCTGAGCAATTGTGTGCTCTCAAATGTAATTTGATGGGTTTTGCTTTAATGTATTTTGTTTTTTGCTTTGGTTTTTTACATGGAAAGAACTGTACCATGGTTTGAAGTAGCTGGACTTACCTAAGAGAAATTTGAAAAAAGGGACAATTCAGCAGCCAAGAATTTCTCAAATGCACTTGGCATTTTAAAAAATGTGACATAGAGTTGAGCGTGTCATGTCCATGTCTCTTTACAAAAGATTTTACCTCCTATTTCATAGGAATTACTGTTTCTTTGAAAGGTCAACCTGCACTTAAATAAAGATAATCCCTCCTTTCCTCATTCTGCTTGAAACCACATCATTTGTTAGTTATAATTTCTTAACCAGAAACACTTGGAGATGACTACAGCAAGAGTTTCCCATTGGTGGAATTTCCACGGAGACACATGAAGTAATACTGCACAACTACAAGTGAAGTTCACTGTCCCTTGACAATGGCAAGTCGGGGCACACCACTAGTAACTGAAAATCTTAGAAAGTCTGCAAGTGAGTGAATGAAAATGGGCCTCTCCACATTTGGACAGGGCCTCTCCTGAAGCACACATGTGTGGAAAAAGTAATTATGAGAGACGTATGAACTCCCAAAACGGAATGGAAATTTTCTTGTTTAGGACTGGAACGCTATGGTCTGGAGCCCTGTGGTTCTAACAGGATGAGCAAAGTGTGAGCAGAGATCAAAGTAAAACACACACCATTTAGGGAACTCGATATTTAACCAGGTGTCCAGAGTAGTGGCAAATTGTACTTGTGTCAATTTGCTCAAATCCTGTCTTCACAAGAAAGTAAATTCCAGCACGACCAGTGACTAGAGGAGGACCCATTTCAAAGGACTTGTAAAAAGTCCAACTCTGAATTTAGCCCAACATTGAATTTAGATGGAAAGTAGCAGAGTCTGTTAGTCTTTCAAGTTTTAATAGGAGAAACTTATAACATGTAATAGCTGTTACATGAATACCTTCAGAGCTTTTGGAGAGGTCTAAATCACTATGAGTGAGGGTTTCCCTGACTCACAAAGTTAAAAATAGTAAAACAAACAATTTGAAAAACCAATCAACCAATTAAATAAAAACACTAAGTCCAAAGGGTTTCACTGGTTTTAAAACCACTTATGGAATGCACAACTATTGATGAGGCTTACTCTGCATTCTGCTTTACTCAGGCCCGGTACATGAGCAACTGTGAAAGCAAAACTCAAAATGTTATGTGAAGTGACGATTTCATTGTTGAAACCATGACCCAATAGACATTTTCTCTTTTGAAACTCCGGAGATTATCCATATATGTTCTCAAAGGGAAGGTATACACAGGATTTAGGCTGAATTTTCTTTCAGTATTTTGTGTTCCACCAGATTTATTTAAAGATCTCCTGTCCTGCATCCACTGCCCAATGCAGAAGGCCACACATAGGGCAACCAACATGAGAAGTTCACTTCTACAGACTGATTATATCATCATGAGAATATAATTTTCCTTTCATCATCAAAGATTTTTACGTCAGATTAACCAGCTCTCTTGCTTTCCCATGTTTTTCCCTGGTTTTTATACCTTGAAATGGGTGTGCACTCTTCTCAGACTTGATCTCCATCTTCCCCCTTATTAACAAACATATTCATCTGGGAAACATGTAAAGATTTATTCGGGGATTGTTTCATTGTTTTCAAATATCTGCCCTTGAAATTCAACTTCCACCACTGTCTCTCATATCCAAAGCTTTGTGCTTGCAGAGGATTTCTGCTGAGAAATTTCACAGAAAGCTCTTATACTGCAGGTGAATGATGCCAGCAAGTCTTGACTGAATAGCTTAGGGAACAGGACTCAGCCAAATGACAGACATGACAAGGGAAAAGCGTATGCTCAAGGATAGGACATGGCAGAGATCATCTGCCAGACCCAGGCATATTTCATATCCCATTGAAAGTACATCCATGTGTAGATTGGCAAGCATTTACATCCACAAATTCTGAGCAGTGAAACCTTCAGAGAGAATATTGTGGCATACCAGGCCAAGAATATTCATCCTATTTAAATCTTGCCCTACAAGGTCCTCTGTGCCACTGAGGTCTCCATGGCAACGCCCAGCATTGTGACTCAGGTCTCCTACTGCACACTTGTATCCTAGAGCCTAAAGTCCAACTCACAATGGTGCTCAGCCAATCACATCCCAGTGTGGTTGCCTGGCAACCACAAGCTTGTGGATTTCTGTGAACTGTTTCAGCCCAAATCTGCAGCTTTCCACCTCATACAACCACAGCCATTCCAATTATGCAGTATTTGATTAGCCTCTCTATGTTGCCTCAGAATTTTTTTTACAGTTGTAGTGATCAAGAAAATTTGACATATTTTGAGAAGTGGAGGGAAGTAATTGAAAAACCTTTAAGTCTGTCTGTGGTAGATGGGTTCCAAACTTGACTACGCCAGTCTTTTAAATTTTCAAACCTAGAACCTAAACCCCCCTCACAGTGATGTTCATCCAATTTCAGCCCAGGGTGGTTGCCTGGCAACCACAAGCTTATGGATTTCTGTGAACTGTTTCAGCCCAACTCTGCAGCTTTCCACCTCATACAACCACAGCCATTCCAATTATGTAGTATTTGATTAACCTCTCTAAGTTGCCTCAGAATTTTCTTTGAAGTTGTGGTGATCAAGGAAATTTAACATATTTTGACAAGTGGATTGAAGTAATTGGCTCTGTCTTTAGCTCTGTTGGTGGTATATGGGGTCCAAAGTGACTAGCCCAGTCTATTCAATTTTCAAACTTAGAAAGCCAAATGTTTCAGGGGAGGAAAGAAAATGCCACAATAATTTGGGTTCTGCCAATTTTCTGGTGGCTTGAGAAGCAAACCTGCACACCATACATGCAGTCTCTGCTGGATTACTGCCACCATGGTAGTATCAGTTGGCACTAAAAGCCAGCAACCAGAAGATGAGACCCAAAATGAAAGTGAATCCTTGCAGTGCATGAATATTTGGAGTGCCTGCTTCAACTATCCAGCTTCCTCAGGGTTCACTTGTCTGCAATCACTATTTCAAGGAGGTCTGCAGCCATTCCAGCATAACCCTGAACACTAAACATGAGGTACTAGCTCAATACCTAAACCAACATAATGCTAGATAGCTTATCACCAGCAGGTTTTCCCAGAATTCAAATGTAACATGCTGAAAGGGAAACCCTTAGAAAAGGGATGCAAATGCCCCTTTCCCTAAAAATCCCAGGTATTTTCTCATGGCATGGAATATTTAGACTCCACAACTCATGTAGTGAACCCAGGGACCTAGACCAAGTGTGTCTAGTTTTTTGTTGTCCTCTTTTTGGAAACAGCATCTTATGTAGTTGTTGAAAGAGGCCTTGAGATAAATTCGTAGCCCAAGATGGACTGGAACTCCCAAGGATCCATCCACCTCAGCCCCCAGATGGCTGGGATTATAGGCATGAGCGACCATGCCAAGCATGTGCACAGAGATTCTTACATAATTTGTGAAATCCTACTACTGGTCTATAGGTAGCTTCTGTGATTCAAGCTTTAGGAATATGCCTCTGTTTGTTTTGGCTCCCCTTGTTCAGGTGTCCATTTCTATTGTGATAAGCTCCAAGGCCTCAGGCAAGGGGGTGGCTTACCTTCCTCTGGTGTGTCCTTGGATGATTACAGCCCAGGTGAACAGGGTTCAAATATATTGGATCCTGTGCATTTGAAGAGGAAATGAGTAAAGATTCATGAGTGAATGTGGACATGCCAGGGAATTGAGGGGCCATGATAGAGACAAAACTTCAGGCCATGGGCTGATGGCTGAGGCCTCTGTACCTCTAGCTTCTTGAAATGTGGGCCTACTGAGCAATTGTGTGATCTCAAATGCAATTTGTTGGGTTTTGCTTTAATTTATTTTGTTTTTTGCTTTGGTTTTTTACATGGAAAGAACTGTACCATGGGTTGAAGAAGCTGGAGTTTCTTACCTAAGAGAAATTTGAGAAAAGGGACAATTCAGCAGCGAAGAATTTCTCAAATACCCTTGGCGTTTTAAAAAAAGTGACATAGAGTTGAGCGTGTCATGTCGATGTCTCTTTACAAAAGATTTTACCTCCAATTTCATAGGAATTACTGTTTCTTTCAAAGGTCAACCTGCACTTAAATAAAGATAATCCCTCCTTTCCTCATTCTGCTTGAAACCACATCATTTGTTAGTTATATTTTCTGAACCAGAAACACTTGGAGATGACTACAGCAAGAGTTTCCCATTGGTGGAATTTCGACGGAGACACATGAAGTTATACTGCACAACTTCAAGTGAAGTTCACTGTCCCTTGACAATGGCAAGTCTGGGCAAACCTCTAGTAACTGAAAATCTTAGAAAGTCTCAAAGTTAGTGAATGCAAATGGGCCTCTCCACATTCGGACAGGGCCTCTCCTGAAGCACACATTTGTGAAAAAAGTAATTATGAGAGAGGAATGAACTCCCAAAACGGAATGGAAATTTTCTTGTTTAGGCGTGGAACGCTATGGTCTGGAGCCCTGTGGTTCTAACTGGATGAGCAAAGTGTGAGCAGAGATCAAATTAAAACACACACCATTTAGGGAACTCGATATTTAACCAGGTGTCCAGAGTAGTGGCAAACTGTACTTGTGTCAATTTGCTCAAATCCTGTCTTCACAAGAAAGTAAATTCCAGCATGACCATCTACTAGAGTAGGACACATTTCAAAGGACCTGTAAAAAGTCCAACACTCAATTTAGCCCAACACTGAATTTAGATGAAAAGTAGCAGAGTCTCTTTGTCTGTCAAGTTTTAATAGGAGAAACTTATAACATGTAATAGCTGTTACATGAATAACTTCAGAGCTTTTGGAGAGGTCTAAATCACTATGAGTGAGGGCTTCCCTGACTCACAAAGTTAAAAATATTAAAACAATTTGAAAAACCAATCAACCAATTAAATACAAACACTGAGTCCAAAGGGTTTCACTGGTTTTAAAACCACTTATGGAATGCACAACTATTGATGAGGCTTACTCTTCATTCTGTTTACTCAGGCCCGGTACATGAGCAACTGTGAAAGCAAAATTCAAAATGTTATGTGAAGTGACCATTTCATTGGTAAAACCATGACCCAATAGACATTTTCTCTTTTGAAACTCCGGACATTATACATATATGTTCTCAAAGGGAAGGAACACACAGGATTTAGGCTGATTTTTTTTTCAGTATTTTGTGTTCCACCAGATTTATTTAAAGATCTCCTGTCCTGCATCCACTGCCCAATGCAGAAGGCCACACATAGGACAACCAACATGAGAAGTTCACTTCTACAGCCTGATTATATCATCATGAGAATATAATTTTCCTTTCATCATCAAAGATTTTTACATCAGATTTACCAGCTCTCTTCCTTTCCCATGTTTTTCCCTGGTTTTTGTACCTTGAAATGGGTGTGCACTCTTCTCAGACTTGATCTCCATCTTGCCTCGTATTTCCAAACATATTCATCTGGGAAACATGTAAAGATCTTATTCGGGGCTTGTTTCATTGTTTTCAAATATCTGCCCTTTAAATTCAACTTCCACCACTGTCTCTCATATCCAAAGCTATGTGCTTGCAGAGGATTTCTGCTGAGAAATTTCACAGAAAGCTCTTATACTGCAGGTGAGTGATGCCAGCAAGTCTTGACTGAATAGCTTAGGGAACAGGACTCAGCCAAATGACAGACATGACAAGGGAAAAGCATATGCTCAAGAATAGGACATGGCAGAGATCATCTGCCAGGCCCTGGCATATTTCATATCCCATTGAAAGTACATCCATGTGTAGATTGGCACGCATTTCCAGCCACAAATTCTGAGCAGTGAAGCCTTCAGAGAGAATATTGTGGCATACCAGGCCAAGAATATTCATCCTATTTAAATCTTGCCCTACACGGTCCTCTGTGCCACTGAGATCTCCATGGCAATGCCCAGCTTTGTTACTCAGGTCTCCTACTGCACACTTGTATCCTAGAGCCTAAAGTCCAGCTCACAATGGTGCTCAGCCAATCACAGCCCAGTGTTGTTGCCTGGAATCCACAAGCTTGTGGATTTCTGTGAACTGTTTCAGCCCAACTCTGCAGCTTTCCACCTCATACAACCACAGCCATTCCAATCATGCAGTATTTGATTAGCCTCGCTATGTTGCCTCAGAATTTTTTTTACAGTTGTAGTGATCAAGAAAATTTGACATATTTTGAGAAGTGCAGGGAAGTAATTAAAAGACCTTTTCGTCTGTCTGTGGTCCATGGGTTCCAAACTTGACTACCCCAGTCTTTTAAATTTTCAAATCTAGAGCCTGAAATCCACCTCACAGTGATGTTCAGCCAATCTCAGCCCAGTGTGGTTGCCTGGCAACCACAAGCCTGTGGATTTCTGTGAACAGTTTCAGCCCAACTCTGCAGCTTTCCACCTCATACAACCACAGCCATTCCAATCATGCAGTATTTTATTAACCTCTCTAAGTTGCCTCAGAATTTTCTTTGAAGTTGTGGTGATCAAGCAAATTTGACATATTTTGACAAGTGGAGGGAAGTAATTGGCTCTGTCTTTAGCTCTCTTTGTGGTATATGGGGTCCAAACGTGACTAGCCCAGTCTATTCAATTTTCAAACTTAGAAAGCCAAATGTTTCAGGGGAGGGTTAGCGTTAGGGTTATGGTTAGGGTTAGGTTTAGGGTTAGGGTTAGGGGTTAGTTTTAGGGTTAGCGGTTAGGGTTAGGGTTAGGTTTAGGGTTAGGGGTAGGGTTAGGGTTTAGGGTTAGGGTTAGGGTTAGGGTTCGGGGTTAGGGTTAGGGTTAGTGTTAGGGTTAGGGTTAGGGTTAGGGTTAGGGTTAGGGTTACTGGTAGGATTAGAGTTAGGGTTGTGGTTAGGCTTAGGGTTAGGGTTAGGTTTAGGGTTAGGGGTTAGGGTTAGAGGTAGGGTTAGGGTTAGGGTTAGGTTTAGGGTTAGGTTTTCATTTAGGTTTAGATTAAGTGTTATGTTTAGGATTAGAGAATAGGGTTAGGGTTAGCTTAATTGTTAGGCTTAGGGTTATGTTTAGAGTTAGGGTTAGCTTTATGGTTAGGTTTAAATGTTAGTGTTAGGATTAGTGATATGGTTATTCTTTGGGTTAGCGTTTAGGGTTTTTGGATAGTTTTAGGGTCAGGGTTAGGGTTAGCATTACAGTTAGGGTTAGGTTTAGAATTAGGGTTAGGAATTTGGGTTAGGGATAAGGTTAGGTTTGTGGTTAGTGTTAGGATTAGGGTTTGGTGTTATGGATAGTATTAGGGTTATGTTTATGGTTTAGGTTTGGGTTGGGGTCAGAGGTCTAGGGTTAGTGTTAGGGTTAGGTTTAAGGTTAGGGTTAGTGTTAGGGTTTTGGTAGGTTTAGAATTAGGCTTAGCTTTAGGTTTAGCGATAGCATTCGGTTTAGATGTTAGGGTTAGGGGTAGTTTTATGGTTACGTTTAGGTTTAGAGTTTAGGGTTACAGTTAGGGTTAGTGTTAGGGTTATTGTTAGGGTAATGTTAGGGTTAGGGTTAGAAGGTTAGGGTAAGTGTTAGCATTAGGGTTAGGTTTAGAGGTTTGTATTAGAGTTAACATTAGGCTTAGGGTTATGGTTAGTGTTAGGTTTAGGGGTTTCGGTTAGAGTGAAGATTAGAGTTACAGTTAATGTTAGGTTTTAGGGTTTAGGTAAGGATTATGGTTAGGTTTAAGTTTAGGGAAAGGATTAGGGTTACGGTTAGTGTTAGGGTTATGGTTAGGTTTAGGCTTAGCGTTAGTGTTAGGGATAGTTTTCGTGTTAGAATTTAGGGTTAGGGTTATGGTTAGGGTTAGAATTTAGTGTTAGTGTTACTGTTAGTATCAGGGTTAGAGCTTATGTTTAGGGATTAGGAATCTGGTTAGGGCCTAGGGTTTGGGGTTAAGGTTAGGGTTAGTGTTATGATTAGGGTGAAGGTTAGGGTTAAGGTTATGGTTATGTTTAGGGTTAGCGTTAGGGTTACAGTTAGGGTTAGCGATTAGGGTTATTGTTAGCATTACAGTTCGTGTTAGGGTTAGTGTTAGGGTTAGGTTTAGGTGTTAGTGTTACGTTTAGAGTTAGGTTTAGTGTTAGGGATATTTATTAGCTTTAGGGTGAGTGTTAGTGTTAGGGTTAGGGTTTAGGGTTAGGGTTAGGGTTAGGGTTAGTGTTAGGGTTAGGGATAGCATTTGGGTTAGAGCTTAGAGTTAGTGTTAGGGTTATGGTTAGGCTTTAGGTTATGGTTACAGTTAGGGTTAGGTTTAGTGTTAGGATTAGTGTTAGCACTTACAGTTAGGGTTTAGACTTTGGGTTATGGCTTAGGTTTAGAGGTTAGGCTTAGGGGTTAGGATTATGTTTAGGGTTAGTTTACAGTTAGGTTTAAGGTTAGGGTTACTGTTAGGTTTAGAGATTAGGGTTATGGTTAGTGTTAGGATTAATGTTACGGTTAGTGTTAGAGGTTAGGTTTAGGGTTAACATTAGGGTTAGTATTAGGTTTAGGGTTATGGTTAGAGTTACAGTTAAGTTTATATTAAGAGTTACTTTTAGTGTTAGAGATTAGGGTTAGGGTTAGGCTTAGGGTTAAGCTTAGGGTTAGGGTTTGAGAGTTAGGGTTAGGGTTAGCGTTAGCTTTAGGTTTAGGGTTAAAGTTAGTGTTAGGGTTAGGATTAGTGATACGGTTATCGTTACGGTTTCATTTAGGGTTAGGGAAAGGTTTATATTAGGGTTAGGGTTAGAGTTAGGGTTAGTGTTATGTTTAGAGTCTGGGTTAGGGTTAGGGTTAGGGATTTGGGTTAGGTTTAAGGTTAGGGTTAGGGTAAGGTTTAGGATTTGGGCTTGGGTTATGGATAGTGTTACGGTTATGTTTATGATTAGGGTTTGGATTAGGGATTAAGCTTAGGTTTAGGATTGGGATTAGGGATAGGGTTAGTGATAGGGTTAGTGTTAAGTTTAGGGTGAGGTATTAGGTTTAGGGTTAGGGTTATTGTTAGGGATAGTTTTAGGGTTTGTTTTAGGTTTAGGTTTAAGGATGGGGTTAGGTTATGGTTAAGGTTAAGGTTAGTATTACAGCTAAGGTTTAGGCTTAGTGCTAGGATTTGGGTTAGGTTTAGCGTTAGGGCTAGGGATTAGTGTTATGGTTAGGGTTAGGTTAGAATTAGAGTTAGGGTTAGTGTTAGAGGATTAGTGTGAGGGTTAGTGTTAGGGTTATGGTTTGGCTTAGGGTTAGGTTTAGGGTTATGGTTAGTGGTTAGGTTTAGCGTTAGGGTTAGGGTTATGATTATGGTTATGGTTAAGTTTAACCTTAGGTTTTAGAGGTTAGAGTTAGGGTTATGGTTATTTTTGGGGTTAGGGATTTGGGGTTAGGGTTAGGGTTAGAGTTCCTGTTCGTGTTAGGGTTATGGTTAGGGTTAGCATTACCATTAGTTTTATGGCTAAGGTTAGGGTTAGTGTTAGGGTTAGTGGGTTAGGGATAGGGTTAGGCTTAGATTTAGGGTTAGGGTTAGTTTTAGAATTATGGTAGGTTTAGGTTTAGGTTTAGTGTTAGAGGTTCAGTTTAGAGTTAGTGTTAGCCTTAAGGTTAGGGTTATGGTTAGGTTTTGGGGGTTAGGGTTATGGTTAGGTTTAGGGTTAGCGTTAGTTTTAGGTTTAGGATTAGAGGTTAGTGGTAGATTTATGGTTAGTGATAGGGTTATCATTAGAGTTAGGGTTTAGGATAAGTGTTACGGTTAGTGTTAGCGTTAATGTTAGGGTTAGTGTTAGGGTTTTGGTTAGAGTTAGGTTTAGAGATTTTGTTTTGGGTTAAGGTTAGGGTTACGGTTTGGTTTATGGTTTGGTGTTAGGAACAGTGTTAGTGTTAGGTTAGGGTTAGGGTTATGGGTTAGGGTTAGGGTCAGTGTTCAGGTTCTAGTTATTTTTAGGGTTAGTGTTAGGGTTATTTTTAGAGGGTTAGGGTTAGGTTTATTGTTAGGGTTAATATTAGTGTTAGGTTTAGGGCTAGGGGTTAGGGTTAGGGTTATGTTTAGTGTTCGGGTTCGTTTTGGGATAGGGTTAGGTTTAGGGTTAGGATTAAGGTTAGGGTTAGAGGGTTAGGGTTATGTTTAAGTTTAATTTTTGTGTTAGTGTTAGGGTTATGGTTTGCTTTTGATTGGGTTACGGTTAGGGTTAGGGTTAGGGATTTCGGTTAGGGTTAGTGTTCGGGTTCATGTTAGGATAGGGTTAGGGTTAGAGAGTTAGGGTTAGGTTTAGTTTTAGGGATTGGGTTAGTGTTAAGGTTATGGTTGGGTTATGGTTTGGTTAGGGTTAGGTTTAGGGTTAGGGTTAGTGTTAGGTTTAGGTTTTGAGGTTAGGCTTAGGTTTAGGGTTGGCTATACTGTTTGGGTTACGCTTAAGTTAGGATTATGGTTAGGTTTAGGGTTAGAGTTAGGGTCCGGTTTAGGGTTTGGGGTATAGGTTAGGCTTATGGTTAGGGTTAGGGTTAGTTTTAGGGTTAGGCTTAGGTTTATGGTTAGGGTTAGATGTAAGGTTTAGGGTTAGTGTTAGTTTTTCGCTTTAGAGTTAGCGTTATGGTTAGTGTTATGGTTAGGTTTAGGTTTCAGGGTTAGGGTTAGGGTTTGTGTTACAGTTAAGGTTAGTGTTATGCTTAGGTTTAGAGTTAGGGTTAGGATTTGTGTTAGGGTTCGGGTTAGAGGTTAGGTTTAGGGTTAGGCTTACGGTTAGGTTTAGAGTTAGGGGTCATGGTTAACTGTTAGTGTTAGGGTTAGGGTTAGCATTTAGGTTAAGGTTAGGGATAGGATTATGTTTATGTTTAGGTTAGGGTTATGGTTTTGGTCATGGTTAGTGTTAGGGTTAGGCTTAGGGTTTGGGTTACGGTTAGGTTTAGGTTTAGGGTTAGGGTTAGGTTTAGAGTTTGGGTTATGGTTAGGGTTAGGGTTAGGTTTAGCGTTTGGGTTATGGTTATGGTTAGGGTTAGGGTAGGGTTAACGTTCGGGTTAAGGTTAGGAATAGGATTATGTTTATGTTTATGTTTAGGGCTAGGGTTAGAGTTTGGTTTGGAGGTTAGGGTTAGGGTTAGGGTTACAATTATGGTTAGAGGATGCTGTTGGTTTTAGTTTTAAGGTTAGGTTTCGAGTTAAGCTTACAGTTAGCGTTAGAGATTAGGGTTAGGGTTAGGGATACCTTAGTGTTAGGGTTATGGTTAGGGTTAGAGGGTTAAGGTTAGGGTTTTGGTTAGGGTTAGGGTTAGGTTTAGTTGTTAGAGTTAGTGTTATCGTTAGTATTTGGGGTCGTTTTGGGATAGGGTTAGGGTTAGGGTTAGGTTTAGGGTTAGGGTTAAAGTTAGGGTAAGGGTTAGGGTTCGATTATAGGTCAGGTTTAGTGTTATCATTAGGTTTACGGTTAGGGTTAAATGTTTGGTTTAGGTTTAGGGTTAGAGTTTCGGGTTAGAGTTAATGTTAGGGTTAGTGTTATGTTTAGCTTTAGGGTTAGGAGTTAGAGTTAGGGCTTGCATTATGGTTATGGTTATGGTTATTGTTATGTTTAGGGTTAGTGTTAGGGTTAGTGTTAGGATTCGGGTTAGAGGTTAGGGTTAGGGTTAATGTTAGGGCTACTGTTAGTGTTAGAGGTTAGGGTTAGGGTTAGCATAAGGGATACGGTTAGGTTTAGAGTTAAGGTTATGGTTTGGGTTAGAGTTGGTTAGGTTAAGGTTTACAGTGAGGGTTAGGGTTAGATTTAGAGGTTAGGGTTAGGGTTAGTGTTAGTGATAGCATTATCGCAAGAGTTAGGGTTTAGGGTTAGGGTTAGGGTTAGGTTAAGGTTATGGTTATTGTTAGGGTTAGGGTTAGGGTTAAGTTTATTGTTAGGGTTAGGGTTAGTGTTAGGCTTAGAGATTTTGTTTAGGGTTAAGGTTATGGTTAGTGTTAGGGTTAGGGGTTGGTGTTAGGGATGGTTTTAGGCTTAGGTTTATGTTTAGGGTTAGGTTTAGGGAATAGGGTTATTTTTAGAGTTAGTGTTATTAATAGGGTTAGTGTTAGGTTTAGGGTTATGGATTATGTTTAGGTTTAGGGTTATTGTTAGGGTTAGTGTTAGGATTAGGATTAGGGTTAGGGTTAGTGATAGGGTTAGGTTTATGTTTAGGGTTCGGGTTTGGGTTAGATTTATGGTTAGGTTTATGATTAGATGTTATGGTTATGGTTAGGGTTAGGGTTAGAGTGTTAGTGTTAGGTTCAGGATTTGCGTTACTGTAAGGGATATAGTTGGTTTAGGTTTATGTTACATTTAGGTTCAGGGTTAGGGTTAGGGTTAGGGTTATGTTGTGAGGTTAGGGTTAGAGTTAGGTTAGCGTTATGGTTAGGGTTAGGGTTAAGTTTAGAGTTAGGCTTAGATGTTAGTGTTAGTCTTAGTGTTAGGTTTAGAGTTACAGTTAGGGGTTAGAGTTAGGCTTAGTGTTAGGGTTAGTGTTTGGATTCATGTTAGGGATACAGTTAGGGATAGCATTACCGTTGGGGTTATGGTTAGTTTTAGGGTTAGGTTTAGTTTTTGCATTAGGGTTAGAGGGCTAGGGTTAGGATTAGGGTTAGTGTTAGGGTATTGGTAGGATTAGGATTATTCTTAGGTTTAGGCTTAGGGATAGCATTCGGGTTAGAGGTTAGGGTTAGGGTTAGCGGTATAGTTAGGGTTACTTTTAGGGTTAGAGGTTAGAGTTAGGGTTAGGGTTAGTGTTCGGATTAGGGTTACTGTTAGGGTTAGTATTAGGGTTAGAGGTAGCGTTAGTGTTAGTGTTAGGTTTAGGGATAGGGTTATCGTTAGGGTTAGGTTTGGGGTTAGGGTTTGGCTTATGTTTAGGGTTAACGTTAGGATTAGGGTTAAGGTTAGGTTTTGGGTTTGGGTTATGGCTTGGTTTACAGTTAGGGTTATGGTTAGGTTTAGGGCTACATTTAGGGTTAGGGTTCGTGTTACAGTTACGGTTAGGTTTATGGATATGTTTAGGGTTAGAGTTAGGGTTACGGTTAGGTTTAGAGGATAGGGTTGGTTTTAGGGTTAAGGTTAGGTTTAGAGTTAAGGTTATGGTTAGGTTTAGAGATTAGTGTTAGGGATAGGGTTTCTTTAGTGTTAGGGTTAGGGTTAGAGGGTTAGGGTTAGGGTTAGAGTTAGGGTTAGCATTATCTTTATGGCTAGGGTTAGAGGTTAGTTTGAGATTTAGGGTTAGTGATGGGTTATCATTAGAGTTAGGGTTTAGGGTAAGTGTTAGTGTTAGTATTAGGGTTAATGTTAGTGTTAGGGTCATGGTTAGGGTTTTGGTTAGAGTTATGCTTAGAGATTTTGGTTTGGGCTAAGTTTAGGGTTAGGGTTTGGTTTAGGGGTTAGGGTTAGGGTTAGTGTTAGGATTATGGTACGGTTAGAGTTAGGGTTAGGGCTAGGTTACTGTTAGAGTTAGGGTTAGTGTTAGAGGGTTAGGGTGAGCGATAGATTTAGGGTTACAGTTAAGGTTAGTGTTAGGTCTAGGTATATACTTAGTGATTAGGGTTACTGTTATGGTTAGGGCTGTGATTTGGGTTAGGGTTAAGTTTAGCTTTAGGGTTAGAGGTTAGGGTTTTGGTTATGGTTAGTATTGGGGTTAGGGGTTAGGGTTATGGCTATAGTTCTTGGTCGTGTTAGGGTTGCGGTTAGGGTTAGCCTTACGGTTAGGTTTACAGCTAGGGTTGGGGTTATTGTTAGGGTTAGGGTTAGGGTTAGAGGGTTAGAGTTAGGGTTAGGCTTAGGTTTAGGGTTAGCGTTAGTTTTAAGGTTATGTTAGGTTTAGGGTTAAGTTTAGCATTAGAGGTTCGGTTTAGAGTTATGGTTAGCCTTAGGGTTTTGGTTAGGGTTAGGGTGGGGGTCAGCTTTAAGGTTAGTGTTAGCGTTAGGATTAAGGTTACGGTTAGTGTTAGGGTTGTGGTTAGGTTTAGGGTTAGGATTAGGGTTAGGGATAGGTTAGTGTTATGGTTAGGGTTAGAGTGTCTTTTAGGTTTAGATGTTAGGGTTAGGGTTAGGGTTAGGATGAGGGTAGGAGCTTATGGTTAATATTTACGGTTATGGTTAGGGGTTAAGGATAGGGGTTAGGGTTAGGTTTAGTGTTAGGTTTAAAGTAACAGTTAGTGTTAGGGATAGGGTTAGGTTTAGGCTTAGGGTTAAGTTTAAGGATAGGGTTAGGTTTAGTGTTAGTGTTAAGATTACTTTTAGGGGTTAGGATTAGGGTTAGGTTTAGGGTTATGGTTAGGGGTTAGTGTTAGGGTTAGGGTTAGGTTCATGTTAGAGATAGGGTTAGTGTTAGAGGGTAAGGGTGAGGCATAGGTTTAGGGTTACGATTAAGGTTAGTGTTAGGGCTAGGGTTATGCTTAGTAGTTAGGGTTAGTGTTAGGGTTAGAGTTATGATTAGGGTTAGGGTTACGTTTAGCGTTAGGGTTAGAGGTTAGTGTTTGGGTTATGGTTAGCGTTGGTGTTAGGGGCTAGGGGTTAGGGTTACGGTTATAGTTCATGTTCGTGTTAGGGATACGCTTAGGCTTATCATTACGGTTAGGTTTACAGCTAGGTTTAACGTTAGTGTTAGTGTTAGGGTTAGGGTTAGAGGGTTAGGGATAGTGTTAGGTGTAGGTTTAAGGTTAGGGTTAGTTTTAGGGTTATGGTAGGTTTAGGGTTAAGGTTAGGGTTAGAGGTTCAGTTTAGAGTTAGGGTTAGCCTTAGTGTTTTGGTTAGGGGTAGGGTTGGGTATCAGGGTTTGGTTTAGGAATAAGGTTACAGTTAGTATTAGGGTTGTGGTTAAGTTTTGGGTTTGGGTTAGGGTTAGGGATAGTGTTCAGTTTAGAGATTAGCTTTAAGTTAGGGTTAACGTAACAGTTAGGGTCAGAGGTTTGTGTTAGGGTTAGTGTTAGGATTAGGGTAGGAGCTTGTGTTTTGTTGTTAAGACTAGGGTTAGGGGTTTGGGTTATTGTTAGGCTTAGGTTTAGTGTTAGGTTTAAGGTAACGGTTCGTGTTTGGGTTAGGATTAAGTTTAGGGTTATGGTTAGTGTTAGGATTAGGATTAGGGGTCATGGTTAAGGGTTAGGCTTATGGTTAGGGTTATCCTTAGGGTTAGTGTTACGTTTAAGATTATAGTTATGGTGAGAGTTACAGTTAGGGTTAGGGTTTGAGTTATGGTTAGGAATTTCGCTTAAAGTTAGGGTTAGTTTTAGGGTTATGGTTAGGTTTACGGTTACAGTTTGGGGTTAGGGTTTGGGTTAGGATAAGGGTTAGTGTTAGTGTTAGGGTTAGGGGTTAGTGTTAGAGGTAAGGTTAGGTTTAGGGTTAGAGTTAGGGTTAGTGTTATGGTTATAGGGTTAAGGTTATGGTTAGGTTAGGGTTACCGTTAGGGTAGGGTTAGGGTTAGGGTTAAGGTTAGGGTTAGGTTCAGAGTTAGGGTTAGCGATTTGGTTTAGGGTTAAGTTTAGGTTTAGGGATAGCTTTAGAGGTTGGGGTTAGGGATATTGTTAGTGTTAGATTTATGGGTAGGGTTAGGGTTAGGGATTAGGTTCAGGATTAGGGTTAGATTTAGGGATAGAGTTAGTGTTAGGTTTAGGTTTAGGGATTAGGGTTAGGGTGAGGGTTATTATTAGGGTTAGGGTTAGGGTTAGGCTTAGGGTTAGGGTAATGGATAAGGTTAGGTTTAAGTTTAGTGTTAGGATTAGGGTTAGCGTTAAAGATAGAGTTAGGGTAAGGATTAGTGGATTAGGGTGATGGTTAGGGTTACGGTTTGGGTTAGGTTTAGGGTTAGTTTTATGGTTAGAGGTTAGGGTTTTTGTTAGGGTTAGGGTTAGGGTTCGTGTTAGGGTTAAGGTTAGCGTTAGCATGACCGTTAGTGTTAAGGTTAGGGTTAGGGTTTGGGTTAGGGTTAGAGGGTTAAGGTTAGGGTTAGGATTAGTTTTAGGGTTATGGTTAGTGTTAGGATTAGGATTAGGGGTCATGGTTAAGGGTTAGGCTTATGGTTAGGGTTATCCTTAGGGTTAGTGTTACGTTTAAGATTATAGTTATGGTGAGAGTTACAGGTTAAATGACATGGCTGAGGGGCAGTAATTTGTGGTGGCTACAAACATCAGGCATGAACAGCAAAAGAGAAACACCAGCCTTCTTTCCTCAGGTACACTGTATGCTGGCTCCATCCTTGGCAGGTGTAGTACTCATACCATCAATGTGAGTGCTAGAAAACAACCAATCAGAAAACATAGATATGGTCACATCCATGATGACATGAGGCTTGAGGGGTACTGAGGTTAACCATGACAAAGAGCCTGCAGTCATACTCTCATAATGAAGCCTACAGTCTATTGAGGTGGAGGGATATTTATCCAATCACTACCCAAATGTCAGCTGAGCATTCCTCATCTGAATCCTGAAGTCTGAAATGCTTCAAAGCCTAGAACTTTTGAGTACTGATAAAGTGCCAAAAGTGAAAAATTTCACAAGAAATTTTGTCTCAAACACTATATTTTTTCATTAAGATTGGTGGTATATTTTAGGTGTAAATAATGATCATGTAAACCATGGGAAATTTGTACCATACATTAAATCCTTGAATGTGTTATTCTCCATTATCCTAACTTTGCTTCAACTCCTTTCCCTTCCTTGTTTATGAAAGCTTTGTTGGCTTCTTTTGCATCAATTGTTTCTTTTCTCTTCCTTCTTGTCTCCCTCCTACATGCCTAATTCCTCATTTCATTCAAAAATGTTCACAGTATCTATATTATTTTAGTGCTTATCTACATTTTCAGCTTCCCGCACCAGAGAAACAACACAATACACATGTCAAACCCAAAATTATGAAAAGTATTGTATAAAATTAACTTCAGGTTATGAATATGAAGTATATGTGAACCATAAATAAATTTCATATTTAAACTTGTGTCCCATTCTCAAGATAACTTATTATGTATATGTAAATTTTCCAACAAATAAAAAATATAGAAATTCGAAACACTTCTGGTCACAATCATGTTCTATAGGGGACACTGCATTTTTAGATGTTTAATTAAAAACTCAAGGAAGAAGTACAAGGTGTGATCAAAATATACAGCTAATACTTAAATTTTTTAGATGTACCACAATAGTGATATGTGGCAATTAATCCATCTCTAAAAGCACCTATTTAGACAAATAAATTAAATATAATACACATCCTCACTTCAAAAACACTTCTCCATTTTTTCTTGCAATTTCTGAAGCAGTTTGGAAGTCCTCTTTTGTGAGTGTCTTTAGATATTGGAATAAACATTATAGTTAGTGCTGCTGCTTAGTGCCATCCAATAGAAAGGAATGCTCATAAATACATTATGGTGTGTCCTCATCCACCTGATTCACCAGATCTGGACCCCTGTGACTCTTCTGAAAATCAAAATGACCATGAAAGATGAATATTTTGAATTGATTCAATACATTGAGGCAGCCACAACAGCACAACTAAAGATACTCATCAGAGGACTTCCAGAACTGTTTCAAAGAAAATGGCAAAATGATGGAATAAGTGCATTCAAATGAAGGAGGAACTTGGTGTAGGGGTGCATACGTGTAAACTCAGCACTTGGGAGGCTGAAGCAATAAAATCTTTGAGTTTGAGACTAGCTTAGGCAACACAGTGAGTTCAAGGCCAGCATGAACTCCATAGCAAAACCCTGACTCACAAAACCAAAAACCAACAAACAAAGAACACCTAGCTGATCGTTTCAGCACAATTTTGTGTTTGTGTGTAGATTACTGACTCACTGAAGATAGAAGACCTTCCTTGTGTGTGGTGGGCAACCAATAGGCCTGCATCCTAGAGGCTGTAAAAAGGGAAAGGAGAAAGCCTGGCTTCTGTCTCTTCAGAAGGGTGCGAATCCTTGCCATAACCTTAGGTATCCATTACCAGGCACAGATCCTTCTGCTCCCTGCCAGAGACTCTCCAGGGACTCTGAAGTGAGCTCCAGGCCTCAGACTTGTGATTGGAGTTTTTGCATCTCCAAGGAGCACCTGACCCTTTTGTGCTCTTCTCCACCTGACTCTGCAGGTGGCCATCCTTAAGTCTAATTTGCAAATCCTTTATATTACACACACACACACACACACACACACACACACACACACACACACAATTAAATCTGACCCTCTAGCGAACCCTGACACAAACTGCCTCTACCTAGCTGTGCAAACTCCCATGAACAGTTTCATGCTTCACTCATGTGAAAAATCCAAAGTGGAACTGCAGCGGTGCTGTGCTAAATATGGGTTAGTTAACAGAGGTGTTGGTATAAGGCCCACTGGGTTAAAATTCTGTCCACTGCTTTGTCATTGGAAAAGGTATTTATTTTTGGTGCGTAGGCTCCCATAGCAATGAAAATGAAGATAAGTCTTAACTCACACTCTCCTAAGAATTAACATATGTAAAGTGGCTCCAAGAGGCCCTGGCCTGACACCCATAATTGTGAAAGAAGCTTGTTAGTAAGTTATATTAACATGTAAACATACTTTTAAGATACGAAAACATCAGACAATGGATTCCAGAATCACTCATTTCTCTGTAATAAAAGAAGGGCAACAACGCAAATAACAATGGCATCTGAGCTCTTGCTATATGCTAGGAGCCATGGGAAGAGCTCTGCAGGGTTTTCATTGGATCTTCAAAGCAGTGCCAAGAGAAGAGTATTGCCTTTGATCACAGTTTGTTTTTTGAATGAAAAAAAAATCCACAATATTTCAAAACAAAGTGATAGGAGAATGACAGTAGTGGAAATTGAGGCTCTAAGAAGAGAAGCAGTGGGCCCAAGGTTTCAGAGCTACAAGATTTGAGTACAGACACCTATAAATTCCAAGCCTGGGACTCAGTCCACTCCTCTGCTTCCTGTCATACTGGGTCTGGGGCTCAGAATCTCCCAGAAGCCTCATCAGAGAACTCCACCCACAGCCACACCCAGCTTCAGCGGGACCCTAACCCCCACTGCCACGCCCACTGCCTCATTCTTGCCCCACTGACAGGCTTGGCGCCTGCTTTGTCCCAACTTCTGGCCCTGCCCCTTACCCTTCCCTCACACACTTCACCCCGCCCCCTTCCAGGACCAAAGGTTCTGCTGCCCCGCCCCACACCCGGCGGGCCACGCCCATGGACCGCCTGAGCCATGAGCCTCCACATCCCAGCTCAGACCTGCCCGCGCCCCGCCTCGCCCTCGCAGTGCATGCCGGTCTTGTGCTTGGAGTCGCCATTTTGCCGCTAGAGATACTGTCTGAAGACCAGTGCTCTCTTCCTTCAGCGGCCTAGGCTGCGTCGGGGCCTGAGCTGGGGTCTGGGCCAGGTAGGCTGGCGGGAGCCGGCAGCAAACAGCAGCGCGGCCCGGTGGCCCCCACGTTAGTGGGCGCAGGTGTCCAGGCAGGGAGTTCCTTATGGCAGGGTCACGGGCCAGGTCGGTGGCGGGCCTGGCGCTGGGGGAGACCCGGCTCCCGCCTGCAGGGCCCCCTCTCTCCCTTCCTCCTTCTTCTCCATCGGGTCGGCAAGGCCAGGCCTGGCCCTGGGTTCCCCGGCCCCGCCAGGCGCTACTGGCAGCCCAGCCTGGGTGTGGGACCTGCGGGAGGCGGATCAGGGTCTCACATGGCCTCTGCTGTCAGTGAGCCTGGCCATGCTGAACCGCGGATATTTGCCCCCAAAATGACGATTTCATTCCACTAGGAGCTCCTCCCTGCAGAAACTGAGAGAGGACTGAGATGTTACAGTAAGATAGCAGTTATTATTCTACCTGCACATGCTGTGGCTCCAGTCCGTTTCATTGATAAGGGGCTTTCTGCTTCTTTTAATATTGGCACTACTTGGGTGTTTAGGTTTTGTGAGGGGTGTTTAGGTTTTGTGAGGAGTCTGAATGCGGCATGGGGCTTTGAGGGATGAGGAAGTGTGATTCCACAATTTAAGTCCACAAAAATAATGCACTCCCGTTGTTGAACCCTGCTGCAGAATATCATTCTTGTCCCTATTCTGCTGTCTCTAACCATTACTCCCCACTTCTGCTCACATCATTTATATATTTGCATAGTGTTGAATATTGATATTATATGCATAGGTAGTGTTGTACTTGGTTATCCTGTTACTGACAATGTACATAATTTTAGTTTCTCTTAGAAAACTTTCATTGAACATATATCGTTTTTTCTTGGGATAAATTCCAGAATTTGGAAATACTAAGTCAAATTTTCTGCTCTTTCCCTGTCACTTGATATGGATTGGTGCCTAAACAAGACTCATTTTCATCTTTCAAAATCTAGGTATTTGCCCAAATTTCTTGGCAAATTTGGAGTTCAGCAAGAGGTTGAGTCATTTTCTGTGCAGGCTGAGAGACAGGCCACACAACCTACTGTTGGATTTTTTTTTTAAGTCATGTGCCATGTTCATTTTTTGTTTTGATTGACTCTATTCTGTTTTGTTTCATTTCGTTTTATTCTCTTTAAATTAAAAAATGAAATAAAATATTTTCTTGCTGGGCATGGTGGTGCATGCCTGTAATCTCAGCACTCTGGAGGGTTAGACAGGAGGATCACAGTGAATGCCAGGCTAGCCTGAAATACTTGTTGAGTTCAAGATCAGGCTGCAGTACAGAACGGGGCCTTGTTTCAGAATGAAATAAACAACCACTTTTTCCTCTTTTCTTATTTTAATGTAGCATAAGTAGATACTAATAAAGAAAATATGAAAACACTTTTATGAATAAAGTTTTCATACTATGCAGTTTGTATACTATGAAACTATATAGTATGTGTTATACACTATAGCATACTTTATATAAATTTATATACTGTAAAACTGCATAGTATGAAACTATGAAGTTTTTGAGCAGGGTGTGGTGGCTCACACCTGTAATCCCAGCATTCAGGAGGCTGAGTTAGGAGAATCCTTGCAAGTTTGAAACCAGCCTGGGCTAAAAAGTGAGCTCAAGTCCAGCGTAAACTGCATAGCAAGACCACATTTCAAAAAGACCAAAAAAAAAAAAAAAAAAGAAATTATGCAGTTTCATACTATGCAGTTCATGTACTATGTTCAGTGATGCCGGGGATTTCTGCATGAGGTGTATGCCGCTGCACTTTTAAAATTTTTTCTTATTTGTTTGTTTTTTGAGACAGTGTCTAAATAATTTACTCAATTCCACAGGTTTGGTTTAACCTTGTGGTCCTTCTTCCTTACCTCCCAGAGTTCTGGGAGTACAGGTACAGGCTGTCTTTACTTACAAATTCATAATACTTATGTATCCTTATGGGATAAAATATGCTTTTGATCTATGGCTCCTTTGTGGAAAGAATCAATCCAGTTAATGTACCTACCATCTTAGAAACCTACAAATTCTTTCACAGTGACTGGGACTGCAAATCCCATTATTTACAAGTTTTGAAATCTATCCTTCTTAGTTAAATGTAGTCACCATGCAGTTTAGTAGAGAACTGAAAATTTCTTGTCCACTGTGACTGAGATGTATTTTTGGGTGACCATCCTCCTTTCCCCATCCCTCATGGAAATGATCATTTTTTAAAATCAGAGTGCTCAAGAATTGTGTGGAGGCTAAAGGTACTTGGGGCACACTGCTCTTCAGAAAGACCAGGCAGTGGTACTCTGCAGCCCTTCACCTTGCTCCCAGTTTTTGTTTGTTTGTTTCTTTTTCCTTAACTGAATAGGAATTGGATCCAGGGCTGTCTTAGTTACTTTTTACTGGTTGCTGAGACAAAAATCCTGATGGAAAAATTCGGGAAAGGAAAGGTTTATTTCTTACAGTTTGTGGAGGTTTCAATCCATACGCAGTTGGCTCCATGGTAGGGTGACATGGCAGGGCCGCAGTTCATGGTGGCTGCAAACAGCAAGGAGGAAACTGGCAAAAGCACCAGCCACAACTTCTTCCTGCCAGTACATCACATCCTGGCTCTACCCCTAGGCCTGTGAAGCACTCACACCCCCAATGCAAGCCCTAAACAGTGAATCAATCACAAATGCAAAATGTAAAGGCATGAGGCCTAGGGGCCACAGACATAAATTATGACAAGGGACTTGCACTGAACTACACTAACTTTTGTTTTTAAAATTCTTTTTTATTTTTAGCCAGGGTCAGTATAAGTAACTACACTGCTGAGACACCATTTTTACACACAGATTCTTACAGGTCTATGTGTGGATGCACATTGATGTCAGAGACATTTCCCTTTCAAAACTGAGATACTTGTTCTCACATCCATGTATTATTTCATGATCAGATTCCTTGGCTTCTTTCCCTGTAGACCCAGGGAGATGAATCTCAGCATGCCTGCAGCTTTCCCTGCTTCCTATGACCCACACTGGTACCACACACCCTTTACATGGAAGAGAGGGATGGTCCCAGTTCCTTCCTGCTTCAAATAGCTGGGAATCAAACCCTTTCAAGGAAATCTTGCAAAGTTGTGCAGCTCTCTGTAAGGGATAAACGTCTGTTGTTAACCCTGCCAGGTCCAGGGACAAATGTGTGTAGTGCTCTGATGTGACAGGTCTCTGCTCTGCCTGCCATATTCTGCCTAGTGCTATTCAGCACCTGCCTTAAAACCTGCCATCAGGTGGAGACTCAGCACATCTCAGGAATATGTGCCTGCATGAATCAGCTTTAGAGGCTCAGTGTTTTCTGCATTTGTTGGCCAAATGTGGTGATTCTGGTTTTTTTTTAAAGAGAAAAACAAAACAACACAATAAGAGGGTACAAGTAATACAGAATTTCAAGAAAAAAATACAGTAAGAAGTCACTAGTTAATAGATTATGTAATGCCATCTCAACAGTTGTCCAGATTACAAAATTAAAACATACAAAGTGGACATTAATACAGTGAAGTTTTAGACAGTTCTGTTCAATGATCCAACAAAAACTCAGTAATATGGTTTTCTATTCTATACACTTAAATATACATACAGTTTATATGTATTAAATATACATAGTTATATCCTTTAGATCACTTTCTTTTACTCTCTTTTTTATGATAACAATTACATATTGGAGTTTTATTATTCCCACAGTTCTTATAACTTTTTCTTTGAAGAGGAAAAAAAAACAAAAATAAAAACATAACAAATCAAACAAAACAAAAACAAACAAACAAAAAACCCCAATATGACAAAGCAAAACAGAGTCAGAACAGGAGCATGGACATAGTATATAATGCAAAAAGAGAATACCAGGTGATCAACAATGGTTTCCATTATGCCTTTTGCTATCAAAAACAGTTGCCTGTATCATCTGGTATAATAGATTTGAACAAAACAGCACAGAACAGGGCCGATAAAACCCACATTGGAGACCTTACAGGACTTCCAAAGAAGATAATAGTCAAACCATAATGAGCATCATAGAATATCTTGTTTCCTTTAAAGTGGTTGCCTATACCCTCAAACTTGATGTTATTAAACAAACAGAATGTAGTAAAATCAATCAGGACAAGATGTGGAGAATAATACAGGTGTTCAAATCAGTTAATAAGAAAACAAAAAAAGTTACTATAATATATCCTGCTATTTTTAATTTAGTTTTCCATTAAAAATAATAAGAAATTAATTTTTAAAAAAAGAAAAAAAAAGGGAGACTGAGATGAAAGAGAAAATATCAATAGAACAACACAGGTCAGAACTGAACAATTTAAGCATCATTGTGTTTCACCACCAGATAGCTTGTCATAATAGTTGTTACCATAGTCTCTTTCCTTGAAATATTTGAGTATAACTTTGTGTACTATAGCATCAAACTTATCAAGACATTGTGAAATCATTCAAGTAAATGAAAGTATTGCAGGGTGTTTAGAACCAGCTAACAGAAACTGAACAATTGTTTCTATAGTATCTCTGCCTATAAAAATTTATATTTATACTATCACACATATTAAAATATAATATGATACAACATGTTAAAACCAATGGAAACAGATGAACAACAACTTGATGGAACTTCAAAACAGGATGATATTAAACCAGCACTAGCGGGGACTGGGGATTTAGCTCAGCAGCGTAAGCACCTGTCATGCAACCAGGCGGTTGTGAGTTCGATCCCCGGTACCGATAAAAATGAAAAAGACAAAATAAATAAATAAATCGGCACTAGCTATTATGCTATCTAACTTTCTTCAAAATAGCTATTTGTACTATCACAGACAATAAAATCAAACAACCCAGGTTAAAACCATTCCAATTAATGAATGAAAACATTATATGGCTTCAAACCAATATGATGGGAATCATGATTACCATGTACTTTTATGTATTCTTATCATTTCTTACACTAGGAAAACTATTTAGTATTTATACATGTGAGTTTGATTTATTTCACTTATGAGTATGTTCTCAAGCTGCATCCATTTATTTATATCTCAATGTTATCATCCTTTATAGCTGAGTAGTACTTTATTGTATTAAAAATACCACAACTTTTTTATCCATTCCTCAGTTGATGGACACTTAGATAGTTTCCAAGATCTGGCTATTATAAATTGTGCTGCTATAAACATGGGTGCAAATATGTCACTGTGATATTATGCTTTCAGTTCTTCTGGGAATAATCCTAGAAGTGGTATAGCTGGGTCAAATGGGGCTTTCAATCCCAGCTTTCTGAGAAATATCCACACTGCCCTCCACAATGTTTGTGCCAGTCTACATTCCCACCAACAGTACTGAGAGTTCCTTTTTCCCCACAGCCTCTCCAACATTTGTTGTTGGTGGTTTTCTTGATCTTGGTGATTCTTTCAGGAGGGAGATGAAATCTCATTGTGGTTTTAATTTGCATATCTCTAATGACCAATGATGATGAAGATTTTTTCCTGTATTTATTTGTTGTTTGTATTTCTTCATCTGAGAATTGTGTATTCATTTCAGCTGCCCATTTTTGGATTGGGTCTTTGAATATTGGGGTCTGATTTTTAAAAATTCTTTATATGTTTTAGAAAGAATTTTTTTTTGTCTGAGAGACAGTTCACTAAGATTTTTTCGCAGTTTGTAGGTTTTCTTTTCACTATGTTAGAGATTTCTTTTGATGTGCAGAAACTTTTTAATAAGAGGTGATTCCACTTATTGACTCTGGGAAGTATTTCCCATGCGGTTTGAGTCTTGTTCATGAATTCTCTACCTACCCCTATGTCTTCAAGGTTTTTACCCAATTTGTCTTCCAATAGATTTAGTGTTTCTGTTTTAATATTTAGATTTTTGATCCATTCAGATTTTATTTTAGTATTTAGTGATAGGCATGGGTCTAGTTTTAGTTTTCAGCATATGGAGAGCCAGTTTTCACCACCATTTATTAAAGAGACTGTTGTACTTCCAGTGAACATGTTTGGCCCCTTTATCAAAGATGAGGTGGTTGCGTGCATTTGCAGTTGTGTTTGTATCCTCTAATCTATTCCACTGATCTTTGGCTCTGTTTTGATTCCAGTAGCATGTCGGTTTTACTACAGTTGCTTTGTAGTATAACTTCAAGTCAGGGATTGTGATGCCTCCTGACTTGCCTTTGCTGCTTAGAACTGTCCTTGCTATTCTAGGTCTCTTCTCGCTCCAGATGAATTTTAGGAGTAATTTCTTGAGATGTATGAGGTTTGTTGATGGTATATTTATCGGGCTTGCATTAAATCTGTATAACAGTTTTGGGAGAATGGCCATTTTCACAATATGTATTTTTCCTATCCATGAGCAAGGAATGTCTTTTCATTTTCTGAAATCATCTTCAATTTCATTTTTCAGTGTATAATTTTCCATGTATAGGTCTTTCACTTCTTTTGTGAGAGTAATTCCTAAATATTTTATTTTTTTGATTGCTAGTGTGAATGGTGTGGCTTCCCTTATTTTTTTCTCTGTGGCTTTGTTGTTAGTGTATAGGAATGCTATTGATTTTTGAGTATTGATTTTGTCTCCAGCCACATTGCTGAATTTATTTATTATATCTAGGATTCTTTCAATGGAGTTTTGGGGGTCTTCTGTGTAAAGTATCATGTCATCTGCAAATAATAATAACTTAACTTCTTCTTTTCCAATCTTTACACCTTTTATTTCTCTCTCTTGTCTAATTGCTCTGGCTAACATTTCCAGTACTATATTAAATAGGAGTGGTGAAAAGGGACATAATGGTCTTGTGCCTGATTTTAAAGTAAAGGCTTTCAATTTTTGGCCATTTTGTATGATGCTGGCTGTTGGTTTGTCACAAATGGCCTTTATTACATTGCAGTAAAGACCATCTATTCCAATGTTTTGCAAGGTTCTTATCATAAATGAACGTTGGACTTTATCAAAAGCTTTTTCTGCATATATAGAAATGATCATGTGATTCTTACTTTTGACTCTATTGATATGGTGGATTACATTTATTGATTTATGTATATTGAACCATCCCTGCATGCCTGGGATGAATCCCACTTGGTCATGGTATATGATCTTCTTGATGATTTGCTGCATCCTATTTGCCAATATTTTATTGAGGACTTTTACATCTGTGTTCATTAGGGAGATTGGCCTGTAGTTCTCTTTTTCATTTGGGTATTTCTAAGGTTTTGGTACTAGAGTAATATTTGCTTCCAGGAATTACTTAGGAAGGATTGCTTCCCTTTCAATTTCATTGAAGAGTTTGAGGAGTGTCGGCATTAGGTCTTCTTGTAGAATTCTGCCATGAATCCATTTGGGCCTGGGCTCTTCTTTGTAGGTAAGATTAATTACATTTTCAATTTCATTAATAGAATTTGGGTTATTCAGCAGTTTTACATCTTCTTGACCTAGCTTTGGTACTTCATATGCTTCTATGAATCTGTCAATTTCTTCTGTTTTATCAAACCTTTGAGAGTAGAGGTTTTCGAAACAGGTGTTGATGATCTTCTGCATTTCTATTGGGTCTGTAGTGATTTTGCCTTTTTCATTCCTTATTGCATGAATTTGAGCTTTTTCTTCCCTTTTTAAAATAAGTTTGGCTAGGGGCTTATCAATTTTATTTATTCTTCCAAAGAACCAACTCTTTGATTCATTGATTTTTTTGGATTGTCTTCTTAGTCTCTATTGCATTGATTTCTGCTCTAAATTACAATAATTTTTCATATCTCACAGAATGAACTCATTCTCTATCTGAGGTTTTCTCTTCTATCAAAGAGCAATAGCAGCCACTGTCGTCCAGTAAAATTTGAACAGAATCTGATAAAAGGTTATTAAAGACCCAGAGTACTAAATCATAGTGAGAAAAAGGTCAGAGTTGGTTGGGTTATAGCAGGAGAGGATAGGGGTTTGGGTGGCTCCAAAACTGAGCAAAAAGCTGGAACACAACAAATGTGGAAATTGTACAAATTAATGATGTGCTTATATGTTACTGAATTTAACATGATGAAACTAATGGTATCCTAATTTTTAATTTAAATTGTACTAGAATTTAATGTTTGGAATTACAGACTTAGGAGTAGAAATATAAACTGAAAATAATACAAGGGGTACAAGGGGAGGGGAAGGGATGGGCAGGTGCTTTGCAGGATTGGCCCTGAGTGGAGCTCAGGATGCTTGCTGTGGAGCCAGTAAAAGCCTCAGCTCTAGAATTCCTCAAGACAGGGTGCGTGGCCTTAGTTTTCACTTTGCTACCAAAGCTGGAGAGGTCACTGGAGATGGATCTAGCATAAATTCTGCATGTGAGACTTGAGCTCAGTTAGGTACTACCCTGTGTTAGCAGGAGAAAAATCACCAACTGTCCTTGTTCCTTGCAGGCTCTAGAACTTGCCAGTGTCTGTCACAGACAATTCTGTGCACAAATACACCCCAGGAAAGCTTCCTATTCTTTGACCCACTCACTTCTGCTTGCCTTAGTGTTGCAGGAGATCACAAGTCTTGAAGTCTTTGTCTGTGTAAAATGTCCCATGGACTTCCCAGATGCCCACAGACCCACAGCATATCCTCCTGACTGCAATTCTCATTTTCAGTGAGCTTTGGTTGGTTGAACTCAACTGGGCATCTTGTAGAGTGGGACATCAAACTCCTGTGCCTGTTGCAGAGATCCCAGCCCCAATCTTTTCATTGCCTGGAATGCAGCAGTGCTGGCCCAGGTTATCCTCATGTGCTGACAGAAGTCCCTAATAGTGCTATGACCACCTTTCCTCCATTCTTCAGAGAAGCCTGATATCCACCTAACTTTACCACTCTCGTGGCCTGTTGTCTCTGTGAGGAAGAGTGGTATCTGTAATGTTACTCTACTCATAGTCACTCTATAGGAGTGCTGTACTATAAATATCTTCAAAGTGTTTGGATAGAGAGTAGGGGTCCTGCCTGCCTTTCCTCCATCTTCAGTGTATATAATGATGCATCACCCCATTCTATATGCCTTAGCGGGACTCTCCTTACCCTATTATGTGTTCACATGTACAGAGGCCAGGAAGTTAGGTGAATTCACAGTAATGTGTGTAGTACCTCGTTTGTTCTGCAGGGTGACTGTGTGGCCTGCACAACATTGAATTACAAGACAACAGTGTTTATATTGAATCTAGTCATTACATCTATCAGAGCCTGGTAAATTGATGATTAAAGGTACCCACCCACTCCCTCCATGATTTCTGTATGGATCTGGTTCCATGATATCTCATAGAGATTCCTGGTCAGGATAACATGGAAGCCCACAGAATGAATCTCCATTGTCCTTCACAATAAACAACAACTTCTTCACCCAAGTGATGGATCCTTGGCAGGGTGCTACACTTTTCCAAGGCTACGGAAATACAGCAGTGCAGGCAGGGTCTCAGCTCTGAGGCAAAAGTCAGGGGTTTGGATTGAACTTGTCCTCCTGACTTCCTATGTAAACCTAGACATGACACCATGTCTCTCAGGACCTTCCCGATGTGTTCCTATGCTCTGTGGAGGTCATCCTGGCATCTACTACCTGGGAACATCATCATTGGTGTGAGATAACATTTATAAAATCTGTGGGCTGGTATCACATATACATAGAGCACAGAACTAAAAGTGAAATCCAGGAATGGTTAGGATGGAGGTGGAATACAGTGCACACAATGCTGGATCCTGCTGTATGGCAGTAGAAATAAGACTTAACTCCTGGACATGGTTCTCTTGGGGCTTCATGAGGTGGTAGAAGTGCATTGATTCAGCCATCCTTATTTTCCCTAAGCATTTCAATTTCTTCTATGTATTGTTGTTGTGGCCTCAAATCAGGACCTCATACAGACTAAGCAAGCATTATGGATGGAGCTACATCCCCATATCTATGTCCATAGTTCCTATATTCACACCTGTGTGAGCCACCAGGCCTATTGCCTGTGCTCCTGCTCAGTCACTGAAACCTTGTCTTGTGATGGCCATATCCTGAGTAGTCTGTTCACTATATTATGGGCCTAGCTTTGTGGCTTATTATTATTATTATTATTATTATTATTAGTGTTATTATATTTCATTAGCAGTGCTGAAATTGAGCCAAGGGCCTCATGCATGGTAAGCATGTGTTGTTTCCTGAGCTCTCTCCCCAGTTCCTGACTCAGTCTTAAATAACTGGATATGGCAGAGGTTGTGTGTTGGTACTATTAAGGTTTACACAAAATATCCATGCCCAACCTCCTCATCTTTTCATTTGTTCTCCCCAGTAATGTGGGTTTTTTTTGGGGGGGGATCTCTGGCTCCAAATAAATCACTCCTATCTCTGCAGCTTCTTTGAGGACAGGCTGATGAACCTAGAGTGAGAAAAGAGAAAACAGAGGAGACATCAGGCTTTTGTCCTGAGTCCTGCTTGTATGCAAGGGACAGAGCACGAGAACAAATTCTGCCGTACTGGCAAGTTCGCTGAGTATGTAGCTCTGTGCACCGAGCTACTATGGTAGCAGCCCTAGCAAAGTCTCCTGGATTCATACACAGCAACTCTTGATACAACAGCATATTTTCTCTTGTATCAGATAGGTAGAGACTGACCTGCCTTCTATCACACATGTGTCTTGTCATATTTTGCAAATATATGTAATGACTGGACAAAATTTGACCTCTCTACCTTTTTTCATCAATCAGTCATTCTGAGGTTATTGCTATGTTTTTAGCAGACTTTCAATGCATGGCTTGCTGTGGTTTGTTTATTCATTCAGGTTTTACTGGATATTCACATTGTAGTTTTCAGTTTAAGGAAAACAATGTTGATGTGAATATCTTGTAAAATTCTCTTCATGACATAGAGAGGATTGGATGCACAGAATGTTAAGGTAGTCAGATGTGTTACTTTTAAATTAACTACCAAAATGATTTCTGAAGTGAACGTACCACTAGCAAGGCAGAAGGAGTCTCTTTCCTACACTTCCTCACCAATATCAGTGTACTTTGACATAAAAGACAAATTCTGCTCTTTACTGCTCTTCAAAACATGAGCAGGGTTTCTCCTTGTGTGATGAATATTTACTTACCTGATTACTGATAATAATAAGAGAAATGTACATACTGGGAATGGTCCATCTGACTCCCAAGGGAACATTGAAGCCCTTCAGAAGTGATAGACACTTGGACCCCACAGAGGCCTTGGAATCACTGCTGGCTTCTGCATAAGTCACACTGCATAACCCAGGGAACACTGCCTCCTGCTGAGGTTAAGGCCCAATGACCAGGATACTCCCTGTGAGAGTTCTCTAGTATTTCATGATAGGCCTGCTCCTTGACAGAAGGTGGATGTGGAAGAGTCCTTAGCCTAAGGAGAGGAACTTGTGGGAATGCTCCTCTCTACCCATAATGCCCTGGAATATGAAACTGATGAAACAGTTGAAGCAAAATGTGAGTGAAATTGTCCCAATGTGTGTTTTATAGGTATGGGAAAATAGTGCTGATAACACAAAGTTGTGCCCACAGTATGTGTCCCAAATTTATTCTAGCCAACATTCCCTAGATGTGACAAGTGCTACAGAATGTGCAAATGACAGCCTGTGAGCAGATAAGCACACTCTCATAAACTTGTTGATAGCAGCAGCCTGGGATCAGAGATGTCAGGCAAGCAAGGTGCTGATTTGTAGAACATGACTACACCACAGGGACTGGGGCCTGTTATGTACAATGTCTGGGGTTGGGTAACAGGGAACTAAGGTGCATAACTGGATGCAGCCCCACATTTTATGCAACAAGTAAATTCATCATTGTGGTACCCCACTGTGCAGTGGATACGACTTGACCTGTGTAACTGTCTATAACTGAAAAATGATACAAATATTTGGGGTGGCAACAAGGTCATCAGGGTGGTGCCCACTGATTGGCTTACTGTGGAAGCCTCTTAGGTCTGTGTGAGCTAGGGATGACCATAACTATCCCCACAATGACTGGGACACCTCCTGGGTTTTCCCATATATCCAGGGCACCATCCAAATACATTATATTGGACACTCTGCAATATTGTGAAACAGTTCTATAAGTGCCACAATACTCAACAGGTGCCACCATATTGTAAAGGTGGCCAGGTGGATTTCTCTGGTAGCTGTGTTGCTACCAAGGGCAGGAATCATGGACCTCACCATACAGATTGAAAGCCTTGTCAATGCAGGGCCCAACCCATGAACCTCACTTGCTAGGCTTGGTGTTGCTCATGGATGAAACATCTCAAAAGTGAAAGTTGGTTTTGCAAAACCACATGAGCCTTGATTTGTGAACCACAGCACAAGAAGGTACTTGTGCCATCTTGCATGTAGAATCTGGCATTTATATCCCTGACCAACAGAGATAGGAGCAAGAAGCCTTGCAAGAAATGGATGTGCACCTGAGAGGCCTGGACTGCCACCATGGGCCACTGCTCTGACTGAAAATCTAGGGCCCCCTGGACAACCGCTCAGGCCCACCCCATGGAGGAACTCCCCCACCTCCTGGACCTAGTATTGCCATTGATCTTTGACTCTAACCTTTTCTCCCAAAACCTTGGAATATAGTGCATTACCATGTTGGCTCGATGAGAGACTCAGGAGCCCCTCATGCAAACAGAAGCCATTATCAGGCTCCAGTCAATGTGGTGAGTTTACCCCTAAAATAGAAGTCTTCATTGGGTAAACAGGAGCAGAAATGAAGCTCCCTCCAACTATAAGCCCTTGGTGAACCTGACAACAGAGCCAAGAATCACCTTCTCCACACAGAGAATATTGGACAGGTTGAGGAGTGCCCCAATAAGGTCTCCCCCAAATGAAGCAAATTAAAAGAGCTTATAAGAAACCCAGTGACTCAGTAGGGTCTAGGCTGACACAAACATTATAGACAGGGAGATCTGGTGCCCTGCAACAACCTGAAGACATAGAAATAGCAGGAAGTAAGAGTTGACCTACATCAATACTTCTAGGCTAGTTCACCTGGGAAGAATATAGGACTCACAAAACAGGCTCTTCAGGAGGAATTCAGGTGACTGGCTCTCCTCATTTTGGTACCCACCAATTGCACAAACACCCACCATATAGTAGGACCCTAAAGGTCAAACTATGTTGGGATTTAAAGACCAACTATGTACCCCAATTTTGAAAATGACAAGCAAATTGGCCAAGTGCAATCTCAAACATTAGTCAACCAGGAGCAATAACAGGCAAATACTGAAACATAGGGTCTTAAAAGTCATACAGCAGAAATCTCTCAGAAGAGATCATCTGAAGTAAAGAAACAAGTCCATGAGGCTATAGCAGAAATCAAATTAGAAAGACTGTCTCATGTAGAGACAGAAATATCAACCTTATTAAACTAGTTGCTCAACATAGCTAGAGAAGAAATAAATTTTTAAAAAGACACAGGAGCATGGGAAATTGGAACTTTGCATGATAACATAGTAAACAAGCAGAATCCATGAAACAAATGTAACGAGATATCCAAGACAAAAAAGTATTGAAAGCTGGCAAAACCATTTGAATGAAGCTGAGGATACCTTGAGGACACAGTTGCACGTAGTGATCATGATAGGGTTGAACTTTTAAAAACAACAAAGCAACATAAAGTGACAATTCAGTAACTTTGATGCCAAGAGAAACATTGTAAGAGTAACTGGCATCAGTGAAGACATAGGAGTTGATACTAATGACAGAACTAAATAATTCACAGAAATTAATAGCAGAAAATTTCCCAAAGGTAAGAAAAGTCTGATATACAAACAAATGAGGCACGGAGAATATCAAACAGTCAAAACCAACATAAATCTACACCCAGATATATAATAATTAAGATCCAAGACATACCACATAAAAACAGAATACTGAAAGCTATTCAGTAGCTATTCTTCTGCCATCTTGCATGCAGAATCTGGCATTTATATCCCTGACCAACAGAGATAGGAGCAAGAAGCCTTGCAAGAAATGGATGTGCACCTGAGAGGCCTGGACTGCCACCATGGGCCACTGCTCTGACCAAAAACTTAGGGCCCCCTGGACAACCACTCAGGCCCACCCCATGGAGGAACTTCCCCACCTTCTGGAACTTTTCAGAGAAAAGACACAACTCACGTCTCAAGGAAAGCCTATTAGAATCACAGCAGAATTTTCAGCACATGCCTTCACGTTAAGAAGAGCTTGGAGTGAAGCATTTTAAGCCCTTTAAGAAAACAGCTTTCAGCACAGACTAATGTATCCAGCAAAAATTTCATTCAGATTTAATGGAGAAACAAGATACTTCCATGACAAAGTACAACTGAATCAATTCATGTCCATCAAACCAACCCTAGAAAGAATACTGAAAGACATGCAAGATAGGGGTAACAATGACCACAATCTCCAGAACAACAGGAAGAAACCACCAGGTTGGACAAGAAACAAAATAATGGAGAAAAGCAGGAAACCAACAACAGGAACACAATATGGCAAAGTCAAAGCAGAATATATTAGTGATATCTATAAGTGTAAATGGGCTCAACTCACCTATCAAAAGAAACAGGTTGACAGAATGCATCAAGAAATAGGATCCCAGAGTATGTTGTATACAAGAAATACATCTGACTGAAAAAGAAACTCTGATTAAAAGTCACAGCATGGAAAAGAGTTTCCATGCATGCACCAGGAACCCAGGAAAGAGCAGGTTTAGCTATTCTGTTGCAGACAAAGTGAAGTTCAAACATAAAATGATTACAAGAGATAATGAAGTCCACTACAAACTTTTACATGGATAACTACAAGAGGAAGAATTAACGATTATAAAGATATATACATCAAATACAGGAGGACCCAACTATGTTAGACAAATACTAATGGACATGAAAAGATAAACAAATAAGAACACAATTGTAATAGGAGACCTTAACACCCCACTGTCACAAAGAAATATATCAACTTAGACAAAAAGTCAGCAAAAAATTAACATAACTAAATGATACCTGTGCACAAATGGACTTAGTGGATGTTTACATAATATTCCACCCAACCACATCAGAACATGCGTTCTTCTCAGCTGCACATGGGACATTCTACAAAATAGACCATATATTATCCCATAAAATATTTTTAAGTAAATGCAAATGGAGCGAAATTATCTCATGCATATTATGGGACGATAGTGCACTAAAAGTGGAAATCAATGGCAAAAATCCCTGAAAAAACTGCCTAAATACAAGGAAATTAAATTACAATCCTGAACAACCAGTGGGTTACAGATTAAATTAAAGAAAAAATAAAAGAACGTCTATAATACAATGAAAATGCAGAAACAACATACCACAACCTATGGGACACAATGAAAGCAGTATTAAGTGGAAAATATATAGTAATAAGTAGTCACATCAAGAAAATGGGATGAACACAAATAAATAATGCTATATCTCAAGCTTCTGGAAAAGAAAGAGCAAGTCAAACCCAAAGTTCATAGAAGAGTGGAAATTATAAAGATTAGAGCAGAAATTACTGAAATTGAAACAAAAAATTACAAAGAATTAATGAATCAAAGAGCTGTTTTTTTGAGAAAATAAAATTGATAAACCTCTAGCCAAGCTTATCAAACAAAATTCACACAATATGGACTGAAAAAAGAAAAATTACTGTAGATCCCATGGAAATTCAAAACATCAAGAATCCCTACCTTGAGAATCTCTACTCACATGGGGTGCAAAACAGAGGAAATACATTTGTAGAAACATGAACTATCAATGCTCAATCAAAAAGATATAACAATTTTGAATAACCAAATATCGGCTACATTAATAAAAATGTGATTAAAAACATACCAACAATATAAGCCCAGATCCTGCTGGATTCAGGGCTGAATTCCATAAGAAATTCAGAGATCTGACCGCAACACTCCTTAAACTCTTCAATGAAGTTGAAAGAGAATTAGTCCTCCCTAACTCATTCTTAGAATCAAGTGTCATTGTAATTCCAAAACCAGAGAGAGATCAAAACAAAGAGCAGAACTATAGACTAATCTCACCAATGAACAATGATGCAAAGATTCTCGATACAATATAGGCAAATAGAATGCAGCAAATCATCAAGAAGATTATACAACATAACCAAGTAGGATTTATTCCAGGAATGCAGGGATGGTTCAACATGCACAAATCAATGAATGTGATACATCACATCAACCGAGCCAAAAATAAAAATCACCTAATCATTGTAATGCATGCAGAAAAAGCTATCGATAACATACAACACCTGTTCACGATAAAAACCCTACAGTAACTCAGAATAGACGCTATGTACCTCAAAGTCTAAAGACCATTTATTGCAAACCTACAGCAAATGTTATACTAAATAGACAAAAACTGAAAGCCTTCACACTAAAATCAGGAAAAGACAATGATGTCCACTGTCACCACTCCTAGTCAATATAGTTCTGGAAATATTAGCCAGAGCAATCAGAAAAGAGGGAGAAATAAAAGGAATAAAAATAGGGAAAGAAGTTAAATTATTATTTGTCAACAACATGATACTTTACATAGAAGTCCCCAAAATCTCAATTGAAAGACTACTAGAGGCAACAAACAAATTCAGCAGCATACTTGGATAGAAAGTCAACACTCACAAATCAATAGCATCCCTGTACATAAACAAACTGCATGAAAGAAAAATTAGGAAAATATCAGCTTTCACAGTAACATCTAAAAAATGAAATACTTAGGAATCAACCTAACTAAAAATGTAAAACACCTATATGCTGAAAATTATACTACTCTGAAAATGGAGATTCAAGAGGATATTGGAAAATGGAAGGATGTTTCTTGTTCTTGGTTAGGAAGAGCCAATATTGTGATACTGGCCATACTTCCAAAACTGTTATACAGATTCAATGCAATCGCAATCAAAATGTCATTAACATACCTTCATATCTAGAGAAAATAATTCTGAAATTCACCTGGTAACAGAAGAAATCTAGAATAACAAAAGCATTTATGGGCAACAACAGAAAGACAAGACTCATCTCAATTCCTGACTTGAAACTATACTACAAAGCCACAATAATAAAATCAGCATGGTACTGGCAGAGAAATAGACCTGAGGTTCTATGGAACAGATTAGAAGATGCAAACACTACTACAAAGACACAGAGCCACCTTAAATTTGTCAAAGTGGCTAAAAATGTTCACTGGAAAAAGACAGCCTCTTTAATAAATGGTGTTAGAAAAATTGACATTACATGCTAAAGACTGAAACTAGACTCATACCTATCACCATACACTAAATGAAAGTCAAAGTGGTTCAAGGATCTTAATATTAAAAAAGAAACAAAAATCTACTGGAGGACATGGTAGATAGAAATCTTGGAGTCATAGGAGTAGGCAGAGAATTCTATAATAATACACAACCACATGGAAAATACTTCAAAGAATCAACAACTGGGATTTCATAATACTAAAAAGTTTTTGTACTTAAACAGAAATCAAATAAAGTCAAGAAACCCCCACAGAGTCAGAATCTGGATAGATGACAAAGGACTTGTATGCAGAACATATAAAGAATTGAAAAATGTTAAGCCCCCCAAATTCAAAGACCCTTTCTAAAAATGGGCATCAGAGTTAGGTACACAGTTCTCACATGAAGATATACAAATGGCAAATAAATGCATAAAGAAATGTTCACCATCATTGGTCACTTGATAAATGCAAATTAAGAAAGCACTGAGATTTCATCTTACTCTGGAAACAATGACTGACATCAAGAAATCAACTGAAACAAATTTTGGCAGCATGAAAGGAAAAAGGGACACTTGTCCACTGTTGGTGGGAATGCAGACTGATAAAAGCACTGTGCAAATTAGTGTGGAAATTCCTCAAAAAACTAAGATTGGATATTCCATTCAATCCAGCTATTCCCCTCCTGGGTATTTTCCCAGAAAATTTGAAAAAATTATTTCACAGTGATATATGTGCAATGATATGTGCAACACGGTTGTGATAGCTAAATCTTGTAAACAACCAAAATGCCATCAACCACAAGTGGATAAAAAAAAATTGTATTTTTTCACAATGGAATACCACTCAGCTATAGAAAAGGATGATTTGAGGCCTTTATAAGTAAATGAAAGTAACTTGAGAATATCCTCTCTCATTGTCTCAATCGTGTAAAAAATAAGAAAAACTAACAAAGAATTGGGATCCAAAAAATTATAGTATATATTGTAAAAGCAAAAGCAAAGAAATGGGCTCTAAATGATATAATGATGTGTATAGTGTGTAAGATAGATGCCATATTACTAAATTTCTGTTAGATCACTGAACAGAAGGGTTTGCACGTCAATGTTTCAGTATTTAGCTACTTTTTATGCTTTGTTTTTGTAACTTTAACAACTGTTTTTTAGATGACAATATGTAATGTATCAACTAGTAATTTTAGGGGTTAAATTTTTTGAATTCTATATTCAACACTTTTTTGCTTTTTTGTATTTTGTTTCCTTTAATTTTATTTTCTATCTTTAAATTTAAAAAAATGTAAAGGATAAAAAGAAATGGACATGTAGTTTTGTGTCCTTGATGCCTGGCAGCAGGACCTGCTCATGCAGTGTTGGGAATCCTTGGGATCCACCTGGCTCTGGGTGGCCATAAGCTGCACTGTGGCATGATTAGTGGTATTATTCTTTACATTTATTGTTGTCATTGTCTTCGTGTTCATGAGCCCACCACCCTATAGGTCACTTACAATAAGCACATTTTCCCTGATCTTTGAGGTAGTGGAATGTGAGAAACCACTGCACACTGCTTCAACACCAAAAGGTATGAGGACTTATGGGATCTGACCCAACCGATTAGCATGTGCACACCATGGACATAGTTATATAAGCATGAGTTAACATAGACAGCCATGGATGTGCTCAGGCTTGAGACACTATGCAAGAATGTAATGCTTGATGACGCCTGATACATACAGGCTGGATAATAAAGATGCTTGCTTGCTGCTGTTGCTAATGTTGACTCCATGTGGTTTCTTCATCTTTGGGGATATTACCCACTAAAATACCAATTCACCTCCCTAACTCTGAGGAAATTTCATGCCATAGACATAGGGCACTTTAATGCTCCACAAAACTAAAGTCTCTGTGCCTTGTTCCAAGCCATGCATCATATCCTAAAGTCAAAATCTCTGTTGGAGTACAGCTTTAGAAACTACAACAAGTTATATACCTGTGCCATGGTGATCACTTCCTAAGCCCTGTGATGGACATTTTCCCCACTTCCATTCCTCTTTTGTACCCCACAGGGCATGAAAGTTCTCATTTTCTGACCTGGACCTGGAACGCAGCTCCCCAAGCAGCAGACATGTAGTTCTTGAACAGACTGCCCAGACCATGGTCTGAGGTGAGTCAGTTCCAGGCTGGAGGCTGAGGACAATATTTTCTGTTGGCCTCACTCTCACACAGTGGAGCTACTTACCAGCATATCTTAGCCACCCTTGATCCCGGAACCCATGGGGACTCACTTTTCCTATGTGTCATGATGTGTTAACACCAGGCACAGCACTAATGCATAGCAGGGAGATCCCTTCCCCAGCACAATCCCTGCTCAAGGTGACTCCCCCCCAAGTACTCTTCAAGCCAACTGTTCTTAACATGTGGCATCATGTTGTAGCTGAGTGCCAGGAGGGAGAGCACAAAACAAGGGCAGGAGCAGGTGCTATGGCACCCATAGATTTGTGCAGCCCTTCTCTGCCCTTCTCTGATGTGTGTGGAACCCAGTGTCTTTCAAGATATTGGGATGGCCCTCTTGAATGAGCTATGGAGATCCATGCCTGGGGGTGTTGGGTCAGGGTGGCATTTGGACACTGGCTGTGTTGGGTAGCCATGTTGAGCAACACAGAGTGTGTACCACTACCACATGCCCAGGACATCCTCTCACACTGTCTTTGTCATTCCCCTACAAACCTCTGTCTACACAGGGCCCCCATTGTCTACTCCAATCTTCCCTGGACCTTTGAATTGAATCACAGGAGGAGGCAGTGTATGTGTAGCTGCCCAAATTCAAGTGTCACTGTTGTCTGCTGTCACCCAAAATGTATGGTGAGTGGAGGTTGGGGATTTAGCTCAGCGGCATAAGCGCCTGCCTTGCAAGTGTGCAGTCATGAGTTCAATACCTGGTACCGATAAACAAATGAAAAAGAAAAGACCAAAAAAATGTATGCTAAGTAATGAAATCAAGTGTCCTTCAATGAGTAACTCAGGGCCTTTTTCTACTGTTATTCCATCTTTCATTCCCTCATTCCTCAGGCACCCCTCCCTCCTCCTGCTATATTCCATTCTCCTCCTAAGGGTACAAAGATGGGCTTGTGCTATCCCTGGCTGGCCAAGGGGCTGCCTTGTGCTATCCCATTCTGTCTGAGAATCCTGTTCCCACAAGTATGGCTGATTGGTTATCACTTAGGACAAGCTGGGTCCAACCTGTGTTGCACTTGGTCCAGCGCTTAGGACTGAAGAGCCCCTAATTTTAGCTCCCAGCTCTAGAAGTTCTCCTCAGAACATGGTGCTCAGAATTGAGGTCTCAAGGTCAGTCTGGAAATAACTATCTGTGGAGCATCTAAAGAGCTGACTTAATCTGTGGTTTACCATGTGATGCATGAATATCTGGATATGTGGGGAGACAAATGCAGATGCTTCTTCCTGGCACAATCCAAGTAGAAACAGTAACTTTGAAATGGCTCCTGTGGGATGGGCAGAATTGGATCTGACTAGGGAACAAAGGCTATGTGCACCACACATTGAAGCAGGGCCCTTAAATCTGGACCACACATTGGAAGGAAGGGAAATAAGGATGCCTAAGCCCAACTGTGTTTGGGGATAAATTGTTCCCAACTGTTTACCATCCATCTCTGTTCTGTCCCAGACCAAATGACTGTGTTATAAGGCCTGGCAGCGTCATCACCCTGCTATTTGTATGTTTCTGGGTCCTTCAAGAGTGGAGAGTACTTGGAAAGGAAATGACCCAAGGCTCACCTCTGCATAATATGCCTCTGTATCAGTGACTGACCCTCAGGTAAGATGGTCATGGCCACTGTCATCTCTTTTTTCTGTCTGGCCAGCTAGTTGCCAGGCACCACTGTGTTCTCACTTTCCTGCCTATTGCCTCCAGAGGAAAACACCTAGTTTTCTGGTCCTTGTGTCGGTGAGGCTTTAGCCTAGTGTGGTGGGGTAGGGTAGGAATCTGTTTGTTCAGCAATGGGGCAGCTGAGTTTTGAGTGGCCACGAGTGGGGCAAGAACCTAATATATTTCCTCCCCCACCACATTGATATGGGGCCTTTGTGTATAAAGCAGGGTTCATTCCAGTTAGCTGTCACTTTTTACTACATCTTTCTATCTCAAGACCATTTACTGGAAATCTGTGTTTGTGACACAGTATGTCACATATAAAACTATGTTGATAAAACTATGTTGAAGGCACTGCTGAGCATCTCCACCCAGACTTCTGGGCAGCAGCTCAGCCTTTGAAATGTAGTGAGAGAGGCAGGGGAGGGAGATGGAGGAAGACAAGTGTCTTTCTCCAAGATAGCGGTTACAGAGGGGCTAGGGCACCTCCAGCTGTCACTGTTGCACCCACTTCTGAGCCTGTATCCTGAGGACAGAGAGGAGACAGAAGTTTTGTTCACTTTGATAAAAATCAGGGGTCTAAACAGAATTACAAATACAGGACTTGGGAGCGAGACTGAGGATTCCTGCAGAAGATTTGCCTGTGTTTGGTTTTCACCTTCTGTCCATGACTTAGTCCTCACCAGCTATTGCTAGTGTGAGTTTCATTGTCTCCCCAAGTGTGATCTGCATCTGGGGAGCTCTGGTACCCAGCACACAGTGAGTCCTCTATGTGTCTCTGTTAGGTTGTGCATAGAGAAAAGTATAAAAGTGCATGTTCCTATGATAAGAGGATTAGCCACAAAAATTCCATTAGCAAGGATGTAGATTGAGGACAGCTGATGCTTTGCTTTACAGATTTGCATTTGCACAAAGGAACCATTGCTAGCCAAGGAGAGCATGTCTTCCTTGTGTGAGATTTTTCATCAGTAGCTCTTTTTTTCCCCACATGTCAGAAGTGGATTTTCTTGCTTTGTGTTTTGTTTACAGATTACTGTATATTTTTTCTTACTACATATTTACAGAGTATACTGATTATGTTGGTGTTAGGACCAGGACACATGTGATGCACAGAATGCATATTAGGCCCTATCTTTTGCACAGTGGTACAATCCAACCACCAGTGGCTCCTCTCAAAGTTTTGTGCATTGAGCACTCAGCTCAGGGCCAAGACATTGCCAGCATAAGGTGCTGCTTTGTCTTGATTGTCCTTTCTTTATGACAAATACCTTGGGTAATGATGCAATAATTGGGAGCTTAGTCCAACCCTAACCTTAAGTCTAACCAACCCCTAAACCTAACTCTAACCCAAGATAGTCACTATCAACATTCCTGGCCAAAGAAAACATTATGGCATTGATAAGTGAAATGTAATATAGGTTAAGTATGAGGACATACAATCAGTGGTGGCTGGGGTGGGGCAAGAGGGGAAAGAAAACAAAACGCCATTGTGTAAAAATTTGAAGAATATATTCTGGAAGTGGACTTGGGGAAATTTGCTCAACATTGAGAACGCAATGAAGGTCAGCAAGCTGAGTATTTTAAACAACCCTAAAATCTTAAATTTTACCTATATTTGTTCTATCACTAATGTATCTCTGGTAAATAAATGTAGCTGTGGAAACAATAGTAAGTAAATCTGGAAGAGAGGGGAATGGTAGGGGTGGATCAAGAGATGCCCACAGTTAGAGCTTGAGAGATGACTACTGAGTGGAGCCACCAGGAGGCTGAGAACTTCAGCTGCTGAACAAAGGAATCCAAGTACTGGCTCTTGCTCTGGGATCACAACTGGTTAGGGAGCTGCAGGTAGAGCTGGCACAAGGTCTGCAGGTGCAACTTCTGCATGGGCTGAGCCTGGCCCTGTAGTTGCAAGATATGAAAAGATTGCCAACTTTCCATGGACTTCCTGGGCAAAACCTTCCCACTGCCTGTCAAAGGCAGCCATGTGCACCAAAACAACCCCAGGAAAGTCTCCTGAATGCATCCCCACACTGACTGCAGAGTGTGTCATACTCCTGTGTCACCCAGCATCTGGGCACTTTGCTGAGTTCCAAGGCCATCACCTCCCCACAACCCTACATTCTACACTCCTGAAATGGGTACCCTGTGGTTCACTCTCTGGGGCTCCAGCTGGTCCAGGAGAAGCTCAGCCTGGGGATCCACATGGGCATATACTTCCAATGTGGCCTCAAGCACAGAAGAACTGGGGCAGACAGGGAACCAGCAGAGTGAGAGACCTGGGCTTTCCTCCCACAATGCCTGCACAACTCACATGTAGAGAGGGGTTCATGGACCTCCTTCCCAGTTGATACAATGTCCAGTCCCATCCTCACCCACCCACAATTGGGCAGTGAGGGCCCAAGGCGCCCTTAGTGGCTGAAAGAAGTCTCAGTGGGAGGGAGACCTTGCTTAGTTTTATCATACATCTACATTCTTCAGGGAATCCTGACATAGTAACTCCCTGCTCCTCCCCAGTGAAAGTCAGCTTTGAGAAGATAGAGACTGCAATCTGTCCTGTCTTTGCACTCAAGGGCTCGGGGCTGCCACTCCATGAATATCTGAGAAGTGAGGGATCAATCAGTGTCTGTCCTGTGTCTCTGCAGTCTCTAGCTCAGGCAGTGATGCATTGCCCAGTTCTCTTTGCCTCTGTATAACTCCTTGTGCATGGTTTGTACCCAGAACTAGGGAGGCCTGGAGGCTGAAACATTGTCTTTTAGGTGAGCAATATCTGTTCTGCTGCCAAGGGTTTCTCTGTGGCCTCCCACAAACATCGAAACTAAAAAGGGCAGTGGTTACACTGGCTCTGCTTACAGAATCTTGGTTAATACCCAAAAAAGTGTTTGCACACAGTGTGTCTTCATATATGATTGTGGGTTGGTAACACCTATCTGCTCTTCCTGTCTGTCTGACAGCCATGGACAATTTGCTATTCTCAAGATTTCCTGTCACAGAGTGACTCTCCGATCTCCTTTCCGATGAATAGGACTGCACCCACAAAGTGTTGGTCACTGGGTGGGATGGAAGATCATCCATCAGAATTATCACAGCCTCTACAGCATGTCTTCATGGGGCCAAGGCCACAGCTAAGTGCTTGGCATGGAGGTGGAGACCACATTTCATCCTCAGTGACCCTAAGCTCTCAATCCACTCATTCCTGAGTTGTTTGGCACTGTAAACTAGGGTTGAGTGAGGCCCTTGCATAGGGCCAGGACCTGAATACACAGGTGACCAATTCCCACTGGGCTGCTAAGGTAAGAACTCCCCTTCTCAGCTTTGGTTCCTACAGGGTAGGGAGGTCAGCCCTGGAGGAGTCCAAGGAGAGAGGCTGTGCCTGGGATATCTATCCAGAAGTTCGGCTCCTTAGGCTTCTTCAGGTTGTGAGGCCCATCAGCCTGCACTGTGCTTCCTGTACAGACCTCTACCAGTTTCTCTGCTGCCTGACTTCTGAGAATGTGGGTAGACATGGAATTGGTGTCCTGTACGTGGCTTCTCAGGAGGCTTTGGGGCTGAAGAAAAGCCCACATTCCAATTTGTCTGCAGAGGCTAGTGGTTATGGGCTCACAGGAGGGCCCCTGCAGAAAAGCGATTCTCTTATTAAAACTTACATTTCACAAGGGAAACTTAGAAATACTAGCATGCTCAGATCACCTCAATAGAGAAGTTGAATAGAAGTCTATCTATGAACAAAACCTATGAGTCCTAAGGCGGCCTCCCCATTTCAGAGATGAGAAAAGGAGGCTCATTCTGGAGGTCCAGGTCCATTAATGAGGCACCTCAGAATGTTCCCAAGATTGTGATGAAAAGTCCCCAGGAAGGAATTAAGTTCCTCTTCTATAGCCATTGAAAGCTGAGCCACTGTGCTCACTGCTCTCTTCTTGTGCTCATTTAGCCCAGAGGCTCCTGCAAAAGGACCGGCAGTGAATGGAAAAATCCCATGAGTCAAGTGCCAGAGAATTGGACAGAGCGGACTGACATTTGAGGTGAGCACACATCTGGTGAGGTGATGCTGTGTAATTGCTGGAGACAGTGGGGGAAGACACCTTGCTAATTGTCATTGGACACCAGTACAGAAAATGAGGTACAATGGCAGAATTCATTCATGACAAGAAATGAAATGGTTTTGTGTCTGTTCCCTTTCTCCTCTTCCATCAATATGCATACAGTGACCTTGCCTGTGACAAGATAGAGGCTTAGTAGAGAGGATATGGTAGTTGAGTACCTGCAGTCAAGATTCCTTTGGAGCAAGACCATGGGCCCAGTGTCAAGCCCTGGATAGAGGTGTTGGAAGGGTTAATGAGACCCAAAGTTCCTCTTAGTCATGTGTGGGCCTCCATACATTCCCTTCTGCTCACATACTCTGCACGGGAGCCAAAACCTCCTGTTATTGTGGGTCCCATCTCTGGAGCAGGGATGTGGCACACAGGGCCCAGGGTCCACCTCCATGCCAGTGTCCTGCATGCAGCATGGTTGGAGCAGTGCCCAGCAGCCAACAGGAAGCCTGAGACTCTGAGACACTATAGGTTTCACTTCGTTAACCCAGATAACCCTATGTTCCACAAAGACTAACAGCTCTGTCCCAGACTTCTACTCAGGAGGACAGGAGATGACTCTGGAGGCTCTGGATAAGCATGAGTGCTGCCCTTCTCCTCCTGCCAGCCCTGTACTGTGTAGGAACATGACAGGAGCACAGGCTCACACTTCCCAACACCTGCCTCTGCCCCAAAGCATCTGCCCTCACTGTCTGTCCTCCGAGCCCTTACACTGATGATTTAGGATGGGAATTGTTTAGGAGAACTCAGAGAGGTGGCCAGGCCTTAATGTACTGTCCTCTAGTTGGTGTCTCTGAGTGGCTGGTGGCTGAGCCTAGGGACACCTGTCCTGGACTCCCTCTTTTTTCTGGTGTATTGGGGGTTGGGGCTCTTGGGCCTTGCCCTGTGTTGCCCTTGATTTTAGGCAGTTGTTGGTGAGCTTCCTGAAACATCTTGGCCCAGTGAACCATTCCCATGTGGTTTTCACATGCAGGGTTAAGAGGCTGGGGCTTCAAAGCCTCAGTAAGCAGCACAGCATATTCACTGGTCACTCTCATGAGCCAAGTGCTGGTGAAGGTCAACTGCTGCCAGACAAAGGGGCCTGGTGACCAGAACCTTCAAAGTTCTATTTAGACCTGTTGCCAAGGAAGTTGTGTCATGTGCTGGGGTCCATAGCTGGGCTGCCCCCTCCGATGCCTCCTTTCTTTTTATTGTGGAACAAATTTGTGTTCCTTAGAAATTGCAAGTGAAAAACTAGAAAACAGAATGTGGTTTTACACTTTTCTTCACTTTGAAATATTTCATACAACAAACATGTAGATGCTTCAGAAGTGGCCGGCTGGATGCCAAGTGCACATTTCCATCCAAAAAGTTTTTTCATTGAGAATTAGGCTTCATTTAGAGATCTGTCACATTTTAGGATGAGTTTCTTTCCTTCACTTATGTTAGTTTCATTTCAACTCCATTAGGGAGTATGGAGATGTTCCCAGAATAACCATAATAATTTACTTTGAAGTACGTGAATGTTTCATGTTATAAGCTCCTCCTGTCCAGGGGATGAGGATTCCTAGCAAGTTTTACTTTCATGGGCCTAGGAGTGATTACTTATTCATCCTTAAATATTTAACTGAGCAACACACTGTAGCTCCATACTCTGACATCCTGTAGAGGGGAGAGCAGATGGTGATTGCAAGGGGAGGCTTTCCAAGGCCATGGACATCATCATCCCATGCTGAGGAAGGACACATGCACATCACTCCTGGGGAACGTGTCTCATAGCCACTGATATCACTTCCAGCCCTCCCATCTGAAACAGACCATGGGCTTTGTGACCCTGCTGGGCAGTTTGCCTTTCCTAGAGGTGATGGCCCTGAGGCTGATAAGGCAAAATGCTCTCTGGTTGGTCTCCTTCAAGCAGTGTCTCCATCCTGGGCTCCCAGTGTGCTGCCACCACGTGCCATTGGGGGGCTGAACAAAACCAGCTGTAACTTGTTCATGCACCCCTCACCCATCTGCTGATGTCCATTTTTTCTGTTTCTGGGTCGACCCTTGAGAGCAAGCTGCCACGGCCATTCTTATACATGTGCTTGATTGGATGCAGTCTTTCATTTTAAAGAAAAACTACTTAAATGTGAAATTAATGGATTATATTACTAGTTTATGGCTAACTTAGAAATTCTTAAAGTATCTTTGGAAGCAGTTGTTTAAAGCTGAGTTAAGTGGTTGCTTTTCGTTTTGTTTTATTATGGTATACTGTGCTGTGCTATATTATGTTACTTTATGTTATATGTTGGTGAGGAATTCAAAACTGTATTTTCTGTGGTTTTTGATTTGATTTTGTATATTCAATCTGAGAAAATATAAGAGAAACATATGTGAGTTTTTCTTGCAAATGTACTTTAGTCAGCACACCTAGCATAAGGTTTACCTTCATGTAGACAATGATGTGCTGCCAAGTTTGCATTGTTCCAATTTTTTTGAATATTTTACAGAGATGACTGCAGATATGCTACTGAATATACTTTCTTAGGATTTGGGTAGTTCAGTGTGAAGAGAATGTGATCATTGCTTTTTATCCTCTCCAAAATTTATATTTAGAATCAGAAGTTGCTCAATGGATTGCTATTTTTTTGAAATAATAATAAGGGCCATATAAAAGATACTCTTTTTAACTCTTTGTAAAGATAAAATAATTGTAGAATAGCAGTGGTTAATGTATCTTGCACAGTGATTTCTGGGATTTCTTAATGATCAATAATTTCATACATTTGTAAAATTTTGTTTTTAAAGATTTTAAGACATACTCTCACCAGTTTTCTGAGTTGACCATGCTAGGCTTAAACCCTTCATCATCCTTCTTCATGCTGTCAGAGGGCTAGAATTAAAGATGTACATTATTCTGAGTCTGCAATTGGCAAACAATTTTGCATATTCATGGAATGAAATATTTTACTATGATCTTTAGACTTTGTAAAAGAATCCATCTAGTTAACCTATCTACCACCTTCCTAATCTGCAGTTTCTTTCACAATGAGTAGGACTGAAAATCCAATTAACAATATTGGTAGAGTCATTGCTTTTTAACTATAACTGTGGTCAGCATGCACTTCAGAAGATCACTTAAAATGCCTTCTGCTGGGGGACTGAGGCTTGATATCCCCAAAGCACTTTCTCTTTTTCTCTGATCACTCATGGAAATTGATGATTGGTGTCAAATCCCAAGAAAGATGTGAAGGTTAAAGCTACTTGGGGCGCACTGCCCTCTAGAAGGCTAGCCCAGGATAAAACATTGTTGCCTTCCCTTCTACTTTCCAAGGTTTTGTTTTGGGTATGGTTTAGGTTTTCCATTCAGTTTCCAGAGATTGAATACAGAGCTTTTGCATTTAGCTCCATTACATTCCACTTTTAAAAGTCTTCCTTTTGGTCTTTATCGGTACGAGGGATCGAACTCATGATTGCCTGCTTGCAAAGCAAGCACTTATGCCACTAAGCTAAATCCCTAGCCCCAAAAGTCTTCCTTTTTTGAGGAGTTTTTCAATGAGTTGCTAAGTTGGTGAGTCTATCCTTGAATTTATGATGCTCCTGCCTCAGCCTTCCAGAGTGATAGGTTTACAAGGCACACCACCAGATGTGGTTTCATCCTGGTGTTATTAAAAGCTCACTGGCTGAGCAAGGAATGGTGAAAATACCTGCAATGTCAGCATTCAGGCCACTGAGGTAGCACAATTACCGGGAGTTCCAGACAAGCTTGCAACACACTCTGATTTCAGCTCAGGGCAGATCGACAGAGTGAGAACCTGAAAAGAAAATGAAAAGGAATATAGGGAAGGACAGGAATGGAATGAAGAAACAAATCCAAATTCCTGGTGACTCTATGAGTTGGTTTGTCTCTGGGCTAGTCATTTGCACCTGTGATCCTATTCTTCCAGTATAAGACCATTTTGACTGCTGTCACTTTATAATATATTTGGAAACCAGGTATTTTTTGCTTCTACATTTAATGTTCTATACATGGCTAGAGGATGATACTTTCTACTTCCTTGTGAATTTTCATATTGTTTTTTTTTTTTTTTGATTTCTAGGAAAATATCAGTAATATTTTGACAGGAATGCTTTGAAAGGGCTGGTTGATCTGGGTAGCGTGTACATTATAACAACATGAATTCTTCCCATCCGCCATTATGGTATGTTTTCTTCTGTTAGTGCTATTGTACTGCTTGCATCAATTTCTACAAAGTTTGAAGAACATGTGAGTTTGGTTAAATTTTTCCTAAGCATTAATTCTTTTTGATGAATTATGAAATGAATTGTATTCTTTGTACTTGAGGTTGCAGTTTGTTTGAAGCACGTAGATATGAATTGTTTAGGACATGTGGATCTTGTACCCTGCACTTTATTTGATTTTTGAATTTGTTCTAAAAGATTTTCAGTGGAGATATGTTTCTTATATGAAAGGTTGTGTCCTCAGGAAACAGAAACAGTGCTTAATTCTTCCTTTCTGGTTTGAAAGACTTCCATTTCTTATTCTTGAATAAATTCTAGGCTTAGAACTTGGAGTACTGTGTTGAAAGTTGCTGCAAGCCTTGTCTGGTTCATTATCTGAGAAGAAAATCTTGCAGCTTGTCAGCCTCTGAGCACGATGTCAGGGATGGGCTTCTCATGTATCATCTTTGCTGTGCTGAGGTCCATGCTTCCTATACATGGTGTGTGAGTAGTTCTTACCATGACAAAATGTTGAACTTCAGAATTTCTCAAAGCTATTTTTCAAAATCTATTGAAGGATTAGCTCTGTCTAATTCTGTGAAAGTGGCAAGTGATGCTCAATGGTTTTTATAGTGGGATGGTAGTTGCATTACTGAGATTCAGCCAAGTGTTAATCATGGTGCTTAAATTTTGTATGTGCTTGCAAATTTAGCTGACAAGCATTTAGCTGAATAATCTTGCTTATGTTCATTAGGAATATTGGTCAGTAGGTGTTTTCAATATTTTTTTAATTTTATTTTTCAATACATTATTGTCTGGCTTCATTCTCAGGTTGACTTTGTCATCTAAAAGAAGATGGTGTTGGTTCTTTCCCTTCAATTTCTAGGAAGAATCCAAAAGTGATTGCTATTTATTCTTTATTATACACTTGAAAAAATTCAGAGTCATTTATCTTATCATGGGTTTTGTTGTTGTTATTAATGAGATTTGATTGTTGACACATTGCCTATATTCATTTTTGCTCTGTTCATCAGTGTGTTTGTTCCTGATGGATGTGAGTCAGTGACACCAAAGGAGACCACATTCCCATTAAGGGTCACATCTCATTTACTTAGGGATGCAGCCATTTACTTTTGTATCTTCCAACTAATCCTGATTACTGCTGAAGGAAACTGGAGCTGATCAGGTGCCCGTCACTTATTTCAGGCCTCATAAATTGACCTGCCTGCAGTGTCCCCACCTCCTAACCTGCTCCCTGTAAACACCTGTCCTGCTCCACAGCTGTGGTGCATCCACATGTGGAAGTTGAGATCTGCACCTGGATGGAAGACATTCCATCAGTATTGGCTGTGTAACAGACTGAACTTTTCATATTGTGCTTCCCTGAGTGAGACAGGGGGCCTCAGGCCTACAGGGAGGAGTTCTGGTAGCAGGATTATTCTAGCCCTCTTCTGTCCAGTGTACAGTGTATGCTGCTTTGCTGAGAAGCTGCCTTGTAGATCAGGAGGCCTGGACCTCACAATTTCTTGCCTCTGGTGCCAAGGTGTCCTCTACCACTGCCTGGCCCATTTTCCCCTGACATAAGATCTCCACAGAGATCTGAGCACCCATGGACTTCCTCTTCCAGGCTCCAACTCAATGTGGAGACTTCACATTTAAAATCTGTGACCATGACAGTCAACATCTATACATTTACCTGGAAAATGTACTGCTAAGTCTTCCTTATAAAAAGTGAGATTGAAAGACACCTGTATTCTTTTTTACTCCATTAAGGTGTGAAAAATTAGAAACCATGAACGTAGCACATAGCAAAACTGCTGAGTGAATTATAAACTTACAGGCCCAGAAAATGCTGAAAGAAGGCCATGTTCTAGGCCATGTCCCCAGTCTTACTTGAGATGACAGGAAGCTTATAGCTTGGCCGTCTCTCTACCCTGCAGTGAAGAGACACAGGCCCTCACAGCAGGAAAGGACAGGAGAGAGGAGCTGATGGATGGCAGACCACTCATCCTAATGGCCCTGATAGGTACATTGTGATCCCCTCTCACACAGCTGAGCCCTGGCTCTCTTCCTACCCAGCCTTGTACTCTGTGCTGCCCCCCCCCCCACACACACACACCTTGGGAAGAGGTGGCATCTCTCTTTGGTTTAAGTAAGTAGTCTCAGGTGACATTTTTTTCAACTAAGGGAAAATGCCATTTCCAGCTTTATATGGACCTTGCTCTGCTTCTCCCACCCTTCTTCTGTCTTCTGAGCCTGCTAATGACAAGCCCATGGAGGACTCTGCTACTGGAGAACTATTTGTATGCCATTGATATATGCTCTCTTATTACAAATGACAGATTTAGAAAAAGAAAAAAAGGAAAATCTTGGTATATTTATCTATTTCACCAGGTTTCTGTTAGTTCCCTGTGCCACTTTCCCACCCAAAGATGACATTGTATGATAAGGGAACTTGCAAGTAAAACCAAGAAGAGCATTCACATTTCCAGTCCTTTGTAGCTCTGTTCATTAAGTAATGGGCAAGTCTCCCAGGATCTGCCTCACTCTGCCTCTGTCACTCTGTTTGTCTCATGCACATCTCTGTGTGTATGCACATTGATGGCAGAGATATTTCATTGTAAAAACTGAGACCTTCCATGCACAAATCCATCTTGCATCAGTGGTAATTTCATTTCAGATTCCTTGGCCTCTTTCTCTGTGGGCCCAGAGATACTGAGCTCAGCTTCCCTGAAGCTTTCCCTGCTCTCTGTGGCCTACCCTGGTGCCCTGCACTCTCTACCTGCAGGGTATGGAGGGTCCTAATTCCTTCCTGTTCTAAAAGTGCTGTGAACAACAATCTTGAAAAGGAAGTTAAAATGTTATGCAGATTTTTATTTTTGTGTGTGTGTGTGTGTGTTGTTGTGCAGCTCTCTGTGTGGGAGAAACCTCTATGCTTTGCTCAGAGAGGTGCAGGGACCCTGTGTAGAGCTCTGATGGGAGCTAAGGGAAATGGTTCTGCTTCCCCCACCCCATTTTCTCCCCACTGCTGTTCCCCACTTACCGTAAACCTGAAGTCAAATGGGGATACAGCACAACTCAGTGACATGGCCCTGAATGTATCTTCAGTGGGATACTGCGCATTTTGTACACTTGTTGGCCATATGAGCAGATTCCCTTTTGCATTGCAAGTGTTTTTCTCTTACCTCACAAAACAAATGGAAAAGCAGTTCCAACCTCAAAGATGAATATATTTAAGTTTTATTTATAAACTGGGATCTATCTGGGACTGTCCCCTTTATCAAATAAAAATATCAGTTAGTCTCTTCCATTAATGCTTAGCCAAACAGAATTGTGATACACTGATGTGAAAACCTAGAGTACTAAATCACAGAGGCAGAAAGATCAGTGGTGGCTGGGGCTGGCAGGGAAGAGAGGGAAATGTGTCCAAATGGGAATGAAGTTGTGGGAAATGTTCTGCAACTGGGAAAACTTGAAGATTGTTCATAGTGAGAATGTGTGCATGCCACTGCACTGAGTATGCTAATTAAGGTGAATGACATCCTATCATCTGTTTAAAATTAATTTATGCCATAATATTTAAAAGGAGTATAGAGGTAAGGGCAAGAAAATGGAAAAAATAGTGGAGGAGATGGGAAACTCAAGTTTTCAGCAAGAGTTGGCCTCAGGGGAGTTGAGTAGCTGCCCCCTGCTGTGGAGCCCCTGTTAGTCATACCTCTGATAGGACAGAGATGGGCTTCCTGGTGCTGGCTCTTCCTGTGGTCTCAGAGCTGGTGAAGGCACTGGAGATGGATCACGTGCAGACTCTGCAGCTGGTCCTTGAGCTTGGTGTGCAGCTGACCCTTCAACAGCAAAAGGGGAAAAGATCATCAATTTCCCATGTTCCTTGCAGTACAAATTTCCCAATGCCTGTCAGAGACAGCTCTGTGCCCAAATCCACTATCTGGAAGTTTCTCACACTGCATCCACCCACTGATTCCTGTGTGTCTCAGAGCTGTAGGGTGGTCCCTCAGCCTTGTCCTCCTCACATACCCACAGACCTTACCAGTCCTCCTCACCCTTGTTTCTGCCTCAGTGTGCTCATAATGCTCAAGCTCAGCAAGGTGAAGTTGCATTGGAGGGTTCATGTGGGTTTGTAGCTGCTTCCTAGAGCTAAGAAGTATGGCTGTGTTTCTGGAGGAGACAGGTGTGGGGAGCTGAGTGTGAGGTCTAGTCCTCAATCCCAAACTACTTGCCCAAGGCAACCTGCTGAGTTAGACACCTGCCTGCTGCTCCAGCTGAGGAGAGCCCAGTTCCAGTCTATCTCCCCCACCAGTGAATCAGTCTTGGTCCTGACAGCCATGACAGACTGACAGATGACTCCATGGGAGAGTCTGTATATACTGGTATGACCATCTCTCCCTTCTTCAGGGAAGCTGTACACACATCTGTCTAGTGCTCTCCAGTGGCATGTTGCCTTCATGAGGGATAGAAAACTGTCTGCTGTGGTACAGGGGTTGTCTTGCATAAGTATGTTAGAAGTGAGAGGACAGAGGGATGTGTCCTGTTTCACCTTTCCTCAGTCATTAGATTACTCAGTGACTTGCCACCCAGTACTCTGTGCTTCCTCTGGGCTCCTCTTTCACTGTTGTGCATCCATATCTAGGGAAGCCAAGAGGGGGTCTCATGTACTATAATGTCAGTGATGCATGACTGCCATCCAGGGTAGCCCCCACTAATGTGGAAGATCAAGAGGGGAGTACATATATCTTTCCTGGTCATTTGATCATAGTCAGTGCCTGGAAAGTGTCTGTGTATGGTGTGGCTCTATGTATATTCATGTACTCGTGGTACCAACTGATTCCTGCCCTGATGTCTAAAAGGGCCTGATGCCTCTGCCAGTCCCCAGAGAATCTGGCTCTGAATAATACATCCCAAAGCCCATAGGGCAACTGTCCAATCTCCTCTACAATGAAGAGAGAATGTTTACTCAGTATAGGGATCAGTGAGGGAGAAACAAACCTTTCCTATGGAGAGGGCATCTCAATGGAGAATAAACACAGCTACTCCAGCAGGCCTTCCATAGAGCCTTGATTGGTGTCAGCAATTGCCTGGAAACCCCATTTTGTACCATAGGGACCCTATAAGCTTGGGCAATTCACTGTTCTAAGAATTGCATTATTAGTGGGTATAATTCTCAGTTCTCAGTGAAGTGAGGCTGAGAGATGTAAGCACATTTCAAAGACTCAGCTTTAGGTGGCCAAGTCACACTGTGCAGCTGAGAGCAAACTAACTATCCCACCATTGGGCTTGTGGGGTGGAAATGTTGGCCCTTGAGGGACCTGGGAAGAAAGAGCTGTGGATAGGGCAGCTGTGCAGAAAGTCCTGTTCCAGGGGCTCCATCAGGCTGTGCAGCCCTTCTGCCTGTGCAACCCTCACTGTGCAGACCACTGCCAGGTTCTACACTGACTGATTTCCAGTCTGTGATGAGACAGTAGGAAGCCTAGAGTTAGTGGCCCAGCCATGCCCCACCGTGAGTGCTGGAAGCTGCAGTGATACTCAAAGGTTAAATTTCATAAGTAGCATTTAGAAATAATAGCATTTTCAGATCAGTTTGTTAGCACATAGTTCATAAACTCCCTACATGAAGAGTATCATCCCATGTGTCCTGTGACAACAACACATTCTACAGATGAGAAAATAGGCTTGTCCTGGGTGTGGGAATGGGGACCTGTATGTGATGACTCACAGGGTACTTCCTTGTGGTGCTGCTGAAGAAATTGGGTCCAGTTTTCTTAGCCAAGAAAAGCTGAATGGCTGTATTCACTGTCCCTGGTACAATGTCATTTAGCCCAGTGGGCCCCTAACCTCTGACCTGAGGGGCTGGATATTTACCCTGAGACATGAACAAAGTAGCAAGGGCCTAGGTTTTGGATGAGTGCACCTCTTCTGATGTGATGATGTGTCAGAGCTGGGGATATGGTAGAAGCACAGTCATGCCAACGCCAAAGGGATAGCTGGGCCTAGGAGTTACAGTGAACTAAAACAGCGGAAGTAAATCATGACAGGAAGTGAAGTGACTTAGTGTCCATGTCCCTATTCTGATGCTCCCACTAATGTGTGGACAGTGACCTGGCACTTGGCCAAATTAGTGGCTGAGCAGAGAGGATGTGATAGTTGAAGACATAGACCCTAGTTTCCTTTGGAGGCAGTGCCACAGGCCTGCTATTTTCTATACACTGGAGGGAGGTTCTGAAGGTGTAATCTGTTCCTGAAGATCCCCTGTCCTACTGTGGCTTCATTACAGAGTCACCTCAGCTCACATTCTCCCCCTGCTGGCATCTGTTGTTATTGTGAGGCCCGACTGTGGTACAGGTATGTGTATTGCAGCCCTGCAGGGACCTGCTCCAGCCTGATGTTTGGGGCAGCACAGTTGGTGCAGTGTGTAGTGGTGTGCCAGAAGCTTCTGAGATTTCAGACCAGCAGAGAAGGGGGCCATCACAACTCGCACAAAGCCTCCCAGAGATGTGAATACAGCACAGAGACCTGGCAGCTTCTGGAAGCACCGGCTGCACATAGAGCTGCAGGGTCAGCCCTGCACAGTGAGCTTGGAGGGGCCACACCCTGTCTCATAACCCTGCTTCCCCATGGTACGGATGGTAGGGACACCCAGACCCACTGACCAGGTAGTCACGAAGAGGTGTTCGCTAGAATTTATGATCCAGGAAGCCCTCAAAGCCACCAGCCAGCCATGCAGCAGACCAGGAGGACTCACTTTGTCTCCTTTGTGATTGCCTAAGTGGGAAAGGATTCACTTTTCTAGTGACAGCACAGAAGCCACCTGCCATATGATGAACCTGGTCCTTTATTGCAGTTCCCCATGGTAGACTTTCAGATAGCACCTGGTGCTTGCTGACCTGATGGGAAAGCCAGGCTGGGTCTTTCTGGAAGCAGATCTCATCTACCTTCCCCACCCCATCTAGAATGTATTCTTACATTGTGGTTCTGGAAACCCTGGACCAGCTCAGGCTCACTTATCAGCCCCATATGGCCTTCCTCAGAGACCTAGTGAGATTCCCTTTACCTGGGATGCCTGGCCTCTGCTCTACATCTAAAGCCTGAAACACCACCATCTCTATTCCTGTTTCCTGCTGGTGACTCATAGCCACCTGAGTGGGCTATTGGGCAGCAGAGCTTCTTATGTACACAGAACTGTTCTTGAGAAATTAAGCAGTGAGTACCTAGACTCTGGATTGAAGTCCCTGCTTTAGAGCCAGGTCAAAAGGCTATACCATCTCTCACTGGCAGTGTATATATTGCACATATTACATTTTGTGTATGAATGTACTCCTAAACCCTCATGTCACAGGAGCACGGTTTTTCCAGAAGTCCCTGAAACTAAGTTTGTGATGGATTCATGGTCTAATGCTGAGATTAAGGGTGTTTGTGGCACACCTGCCCTAGGGTTGGTACCTGCTTACATTGTAAGGGATGGATGGAGACTTCCTCTCCCCCCCTTACCTGTTGTTTTTATCATTTTCACTGCCCTGGTCTCTTGCCCTCTGCCATGTCCCACCCTGCCTTGAAGCCAGCAGGTAATGGACTGAAACCTCACCAAACTGTGAACTAAATAAACCCTCCCCTTTCAAAATCTGGGTGTCTGTTATTTTGTATCACCAGCACAAGAAAAGTAACTAAGACAGCACACAAGAGACCCAACCTGCCATATGGTCCCATGCTCTCAGCCTCAGGAATTCTTGCTCACATTCCTGAATTCAACTGAGTGTAAAACATTTCCCATATAGACCACGCATCTGATACCCAAAGGAGTAGTGCTGGCCCTGTGTAAATACAGACCTGAAATTGTTCTTGTGTCTCACAGGCCACCTTTCAAGCCTTGTACTGTCTGTTACCTGGCCTTTGACCTGTGAGATCATGGGGAACCTTGACTGACCAAACACCACACTGTAAAGATCCAGGCTCAGGGATGCTCAGCCACAAAGAGTAAGCTTCTGGCAAAGTCAGACTCCTGATGTGCTTGGAGTTGATTATTAGTAAGAAAAGTCCACTCAGAGAGTGGGCTTCATACTCCATGGGAGATATGCAGAGCAACAAAGAACACCATGATGGCTGTCTGCAGCCAGGAGCTGGGCAGTGGTTTCTTCCCCAACACAAGGCTCAGTTTACACAGGAAGGAAGCCCCCCTCCTCCTGGGTGCACAGAATAGAGTGTTGGGGTCAGTGACCCAGACACTGTGTGTGGTCCTCTCAACCCATGCTCTCTATGGCTGCTCAAATCAGTGACATAGCACTTGGTCATGGCCAAGGCCATGACTGTCTGTGTTGAAGTTGCCTCACAGTCTCAGAATAACAGAGCAGTAGGTAATAAACGTTCTAACAGGGGAGGGGTGGACCTGGGCCCCAAAAGGCAGAGGCATCTATGGAAGCTGGGCTCATTGGGAACCATACCCTAGAGGATCATATTCTGTCACCTGGAGCATGAACCCCATGTCAGGCAGGGTATGGTGGGTCCCAGGCAAAAGATACTGTGGATTTCAGTATGTGGTCAAGGTTTGGGTGGAAGGTAGAGCATCTGCCCAGGGAGGTAGCTCTGCACCCTTTTATTTCCTGCCAGGCTCCCAAGGACAGGCAGAGAGACCTGGCAGATATTGGGGAACCTCCCTTTCTGTTCTGTGAGCCTCAGGCCACAGACCAGGGAGGCAGCTGCATCCCACCCCATGCTCTTCCAGAGGGCACTAATTTCATGGGCTAGTGTCTAAATGACCTCATGACTGGTAAGTGTTTGACTGAGAGCAGAATCATCATTGGTTGGCCTCTGCTTGCATCTTCAGAAATTCAGGCTGCCAGTTCCCTTCCTTGTACCCGGCCATCAACCTGGTTCGTTCATTGTTCCCAGCCCAAGATGCAGGATTATGGAAGGCTCATCTCTCAAAAGAGTCTTGACAACATATCTCTGGCCCCTTTGTTTTGCTGACACTGTTTCATAACTACTAAAGGAACAGCATTGGAGGTGCAGACTACAGAGTTCAGTGCCAGAAGTATACACTGCCAGAGAATAGCAGAGTAAAGACAGATTCATGATTATTGGCAATTGAAGAGTGCTGCTGGGGTAACTGTCAAAACTGCCTCCCCAACACAAGGGCAGCTGGATTGTACTGGAGAGACCTATCACACCCACATGGGGAGGACTGGTCCTCACCTCTAGAGGGAGACACTTTCCTGTTCTCCTGGAATCCCATTATATAGATCAGGCTGCATTGTGCACTGTGCATGAAAACTGATGGATTAGGTGGCTCATCTCATTGAGCACCCACACTCCATGCTTGAGTGCATTTTGTGTCTTCCTCTAGCAAAACTTTCTGAAGCCTGTGCTTTAAATAAATAGTGGAAGATGGACATGGTGGTGCACACCTGTAATCCCAGCACTCAAGAGGCTGAGTCAGGATTCCTGAAAGTTTGAGACCAACCTAGGCTACACAGTGAGCTCAAGTCTAGCCTGAACTGCAAAGTGAAACCTTGTTTCAAAAAGACAAACCTATACTAAAAAAATGGTGGATTAGAACACTTCTGAGTAAAGAACTTGATATAATGTATGCATAGCTTTTTTCTGTTAAACTTCTCTCTCTCTTTCTCTCTCTCTCTCTCTCTCTCTCTCTCTCTCTCTCTCTCTCTCTCTCTCTGTTTTTTTTTGATTCTGCATATTCTTCAGCCTAGGCTTGAACTTCTGATGTTCCTGTCTCAGATTCCTACAGTATGGGAATTGCACTTGTGCATAACTATGCCAGTTTCAAGGGTGATTTTAACAAGCACTGTTTACTCTAGATGATTTACAAGGCTGTGTGTGTGTGTGTGTGTGTGTGTGTGTGTGTGTGTGTGTGCTGTTTTGTTTGGTTCAGTGTAATTGCTTATTTTTTTGTTTTTGTTTTTGTTGGTTTTTTTTTTTTTTTTGGTAGCATGGATCAAACTAGCAACCTTGCATTTTCTAGGCAGGTGCTGAAGCTGCTGAGTTAAGTCCCCAGCTTAAAGCAATGACTTCTGTGGTTCTCATTACCTTGAGGATGTCATCTGAAATAAGTAAACAATTTAAAGGGGTGTTTGCAATTACTAGTCATATTTTCCTTAACCCTCAACATCCCAAAAAATGACTGCTTAACCCTATCCCATCCTGCATAGCAGCTAACTGCTTTGGGAATGTCTCCTCCTGGGCCACCAGTAAACTGGGAGGGTTGGAGGTTGTTCTTGACTGAATTGTTCATTGAGGCAACTTTATCCTCTTTGGTCATTTTTACCAAGTGCCTGCAAGAACTGTCATACCTCAGACACAGTGAACAAACACAAGCGCCCTTTGACCTGATTCATGGCACTGATGACTAAATAAAGTCCAAATCCCTGGTGAGTACACCTTTTGAGAGGAGACTAAGTTTCATTCTTCTTCCCTGGCATCATTTCCTAAGCCCTGTGATGATATTTGCCTCACTTCCATCCTGCCCCTGTGCCACACAGGTCACTAAGCATCTCAGCTGTCCTGACCTGGACTGGAAAATGGTTCTCCAATCAGTAGATGTGCAGTTCCCCAACTTGCTGCTCTGACCACCGTCTGATGGGCATCATTCCCGGGCTCAAAGTTAAGGGCAATAGCATCTCTTGGCTTCACTTTGACACATGGCAGCCATGTGACTAGGAAAGTGGCCTCCGTTACTCCTTGAGCCTGAGGGGAGTCACTTGAACAGGTACTGTGGCACAGCAAGCTGAAGCACAGGATCAGTGCCAGGTAGAATGGAAAAATCCAGGCCCTTCTGTGTGGCACCATGTGGGAGCTGAGCACCATGAGGGAGGGCACAAAACAAGGGCACAAGCAGGTGCTATGGAAACAGCAGAGGTGGGCATCCCTTCTCTGATGTGTGGACCCCAGTGCCTGTGAGGCCATCGGGATAGCCCTCTTGCATTGAACAAGGGAGTTCCAGGCCTGTTGTTGCTGGGTCAGGGTGTCAGTGGACACTGGCTCTGTCTGGCAGTGAATTTGCACAACACAGATTGTGTGACTGCCCGACTTTGTCTACCCAGGTCCTTCCTGGTCTACCACAGTCTTCTCTGAAACTTTCAGTGGAGACACTGCATGTGTAGCTGCCCAAAATATAGCTGGTGCAGTTTGGTGCTATCAGCCAAAAGGTATGGTGGGTGTCAAAATGAAGTGCCAGCCATTGTGTAGCTCAGGGACTTTTCTTAGCCTTCTTCTTCCAGCTTCCATTCTCTCTTTCCCCAGGCAGCCCTCTCTCCTCCTCTTATACTGCCTTCTCCTCTCAAGAGCACACATCTGGGCTTGTGCTAGCCCTGGCTGGACTGGGAGCTGCTCTGCACTCCCCAGACACTTTTGACAAAGAGAGAATCCAGTACCCACAGGTATGGATGATTTGTTGTCACCCACAACAAACTAGAACCAAAATGTGTTGTCCTTGATTCACAACGTGGGACTGAGGCTACCAGGAATTCTATTCTTGGCTCTAAGCTCTTGCGTTCTACTCAAGACATGGTGGTCAGAACTGGGGGATCAAGATCAATCTGATTGTAGAGCAACCCAGGACCTCACCTAAGCTTTGTATCCTGGTGTGATGCATATGTTCTTGGGTATGTTGGGAGACAAATGCAGAAGCTCCTGTCTGGCAGAATCCAGATAGACACAGTAACTTTGAAATGGCTCATGGGATATGGGCAGAATTGTATCTGCTCAGGGAACAAAGGCTGGGTGCACCAGACCATGAAGCGAGACCCTCAGATCTGTACTACACTTTGGAATAATGACAAATAAGTGTGCCCCAGCCCAAATGGGTCTGCATCAAAATTCCTGCCACCTGAGTTCATGCATTTTGGTCCTGTCCTAAGAGCAATGGATGGTATTATAAGGTGTGGCAGTGTGGTCAGCCTTCTAATGGCATGGCTCTGGGCCCCTCAGGACCTGGATAGCACCTGAACAGGAGACGGGCCCAAGGCTCACTTGTGTACAATGTGATGCTGTCCCAGTGACCAGCCTCAGGTTATGGCCACCATGAGCTCTTCTTTTTTTTGGCCACCTAGTTGCCAGGCTTCCATTGTGTTCTATCTGTTCTTGCTCACTGTCTCCTGAATCATAGCAGAATTGACTGTCCAAGTCGAGTTGCACAGCGAGGTTGTAGGCCAGTGTGCTGGTGTGAGGTAAGCACCTGTGCCATCAGAAATAGGGCTGCTGTGTTGTGAAAAGCTGTGGAGTGTGGCGAGAACACCACCACATGGATGATGGCATCATGATGTGCAGAGCAAGATTCCTGCCACTCAGATGTCACTTTTTACTATAACTTTCCTTCCCATGATCAGTTACTTGGAAGCTGTGTGCCAGGTAAATATATGTTGAAGACCATGCTAAGCATCTCCACCCAGACCACCTGGCAGCAGCTCAGCCTTCAAAGCTAGGTGGGAGAGGCAGGGAAGGAAATGGAGGAGGACAAGGGGCTTTGTCCTCCAAGACAGCAGCTACAGAGGGGCAGGGGGCACCTTCAGCTCTCACTGTTACACCCACTTCTGAGCTTGTATCCTGTGGTCAGGGAGAAGACAGCAGTTTTGATAACTTTGCTGGAAATCAGGGATCTGAACAGAGCTACAAAGGCAGGACACTGGAGCCAAACTGAGGGCTCCTCCAGAAGATTTGCCTGCTTTTCGTTTTTGCTTTCCATTCCATGACTCAGTCATAACCAGCTATTGGCAGTGTGGATTCACTTGTCTCCCCAAGAGTGAACTCCTTCTGGGGATCTGGGGCAATCAGCACACAGTGAGATCTCCACGTGTCTCTGTTAGGTTGTGCGTATGGTGCCACACAGAAGGGCCTGGATTTTTCCAGGTATAAAAGTGCATGTTCCTATGATAGGAAGATTGATCCCAGAAACACCATTAGTAAGGTCTTAACTTGAGGATAGTTGATGCTTTGTCCTTGAGCCTGCATCTGGCTGAATGACCTCTTGCTTGATGCCTGGAGGGTGTCCGTCCTTTGTGAGATTTATCATTAGTTGTTCTTTTTTTCTCCACAAGTAAGAAATGGATTTTTTCTGTTTATTTTGTTTGCTATTTATGATGAATGTATATTAGATCCTATGTGATGCATGATAGTGAAACCCATCAACTACAGACTGTTCTCTAAATTTTTTACATTGGTCACCCAGAATTGAAAAAAAGTGGAAAAGTTTACCGAGAAAATCTGTCAGATACAAAAACATACTTTAAGTCAAATATATTAGAGAACACACAAATAATAGATGAACATAGGAAAACAATGAAAAACAAAGCTTGCCCAACATAGCGAAGAAATGGAATACATGACAGAGATCCAAACAAGAGTTCAACAAGTTCAATGCTATAAAAGAGATATATAAAACCTATAAGAGATTAAAATTATATGCACAGACTGAACAAAAGAGAGGTTTGGAATTTCAGATCTTGAAAGACAAAATTGTAGCTAGTTGTTATGAAAACAGTGCTATCTTAAAAGTAGCAAGAGACTATGAGAAATCAATCCAGCAGGTACAAAATGCATCAAAGAAGAATTACATGACATTGATTAGGTTCAATGAGAAAGCAGGAGACAACATAAATACCATAAAAACTTCATAAAATAATGGAAGAAAACTTCCCAAGCATGAATAAAGAATTTTCCATACAAATAACTGAAGCATATAGAACTACAAACAAACATAACCAAAATAAAACTACACCAAGATATATAATATTCAAGATTCCAGAAATACAGCACAAGGACACATTATAAAATATAGTTCGGGAGAAGTCACAGATCACTTATAATTGAAAGCACATCAAATTCTTAGCATTCTTTGTTGTAGCTTGGCATAACTGACACCATCTTGACCCTGCTTTTAACTGGTGCCCTATATTTAAACCAAGAGAATGGAAAATTATGCAGAGTACAAGTCCTGTGAGAAAAGCAGAATGAGCTTCACCATCTGGAGAAAAATTACCCTGCTCAATGAAAGAAACATGATACAGATGTCAACTAAAAATAAATGTAAGATTCTAGCTCGATTGTTTCCAATAGGATGTCATTTTGTGGTTCTCTGTTTAAAAGCTTTGAAAGTTTCCAGTTCAGCCACTTGTTTGGACTCTGAATTGGCAGGTAATCTATATGAGTGGTCCTGAGTTCTATTAATCAAATTCCAAATTTATCAATTTGTATGCTTTGATTTCTTTATTTTTGTTCATCAACCTACCTCAGTCTCTCAACACAAATATCCAAGTAAAGAAGAAAGCTGTAGTTGAAACAGAAGAACAAGTCCTGAAGTTGGACAGAAGTACAAGTACTGAAAGGAAAGAACATCCAATTTAGATTGATGTATCCTACAAAACTGTCTAAATTAATGGAAACATAAGATACTTACATGACAAATAACAACTGAAGATATATAGGACTGCAAAACTAACCCTAGAAAAAGTAATGAATGTTATACTAGAGAGAGGTAAACATGGCCAAAATTCGAAGAAAAACACAGAAACAACCAGGCAGGACAAGTAATTAAACAGAGGAGAAAAGCAGAGAATCAACAGCAGAAAAATATTACAACAAAGACAAACCAATATATATCATTGTTAATGGTTGCATCAACCAAAAGAAATAGATGGTGAAATGGATCAAGAAACAATCTACAAAAATATGCTTTATACAGAAAACATGTTTAATTTAAAAAGAAATTCAGAGATTGAAAGTCAAAGGATAGAAAGCAATCTTCCATGCAACAGAGGCCCAGAAAAAAGCATTAGTAGCTATTCTCTTTGAAGATAATATGAACTTCAAACCAAGAAGGACCAAAAAGATAAAGAGCCTCATTACATACATGTTAATGAAAAGTTTTTAAAAGGATAAGATAACAATCATAAGTATGTGTGCATCTAATACACGAGCACCCAACATTATAAGGCAGTTTTTAAAAGACATGAAAATAATGCAACAAAGAATAACAAAATTGGCCCAAGAGACTTCAATATCCCACTGTCACAAATAGATTAACTAGATTAATAATCAGCAAAGAAATATGAAACTTGAACTGATTCTATGAACAAATGAACTGAATCAATGTTTACCAAGTATGTGACCCAACATATTCAGAATAAACATTCTTCTCAGTTCTGCAGGGGAGGTTCTCTAAAACATGCCATATAAACTAGTCCACAGAACATGCTGAAGTAAATGCAAAGACACTGAAGTTACCCCATACATTTTACCTGACTATAGTACAAAACAATTGGGAAATAATTGTAAAAGAAGTTGCAAAAACTTCATAAATATATGGAAATTAAATAACACTCTGCCAAACAATCAATGGGTCACAGATGAAATAAAGGAAGAAACTTGAAAATATCTATAGCACAACAAAAATACAAATGCAAACCTTGGTTCTCATGGGATTCTAATGAAAGCAGTTCAAAAAGGGAAATTTATAGCGCTCAGATCTCACATCAGCAAATACAAAGCATAAAAAAAACATCTACTGTTTTACCTCACACTTCCAGAAAACAATGGCATGGCAAACCCAAAGCCAATAAAAGGGAGGAAACTATACTGATCAGAGAAGAAAATAATGCAGTGCAGAACATAAAACAATAAAAAGATTTAATGAATTAAAGAGTTGGTTCACTGAAAGAATAAACAAAATTGATAAGCCCTTAGCCAACCATATCAAAAGAAGAAAAGAACCTCTCAATACCATTCACTGAGGAATGAAAACAATAAGACACCTACAGATTATGTGAAAATTAAGAAGATCATCAGTATCTATTTCAAAAATTTATGCTTCCCTTGGTTGGATAATATAGCAATCAATCCATTCCTAGATACATATGAATTGCCAAAGCTGACTCAAGAAGATATAAAAATTCTACATATTGCAGTATCTGTTAATGAGACTGAAGATCTAATTAAATTTTATCTGGTACTGGCTGGGTGGTGCATGCCTTTAACCCCAGTACTTGGGAGGCTGAGGTAGAAGCATTGTTGTGAGTTTGAAACTAAACAGGGCTACAATGTGAGCTCAAGGCCACTACAGTGCACAATAAAACCCTCTGCAAAACACATTAAAATGAAGCAAAACAATGAAAACAAAAAGGCAATTGACCAACGTTTAGAAGTCTAGGTTTTCATGGATTTACTGCTGAATTTTACAAGAAATGTATAGAAAATTGAAGGCCCCTACTCTTTAATGAAATTGAAAGAGAAGTGGTTCTCCCTATCCCTTTCCTGGAGGCCAGCATTACACTGATACTAATACCTGAGAAAGACACAACGAGAAAAAGAAAACTATAGGCAAGTTTTCCTAATGAACATAGATACAAAAATCCTTAATAAGATACTAGGAAAGTGAATGTAGCAAATCATCCATAAGATTTTAAAACCTGATCAACTTGGATTCATCCCAGGAAGGCAGGGATGTTTCAGTACATGCAAACCAATAAATGTAAATGTCCTATCAGCACAGGCAAAAACAAAAGTCACATAGTGATCATCTCAATAAATGCACAATAAGCTTTTGATAAAATCGAGCACTGATTTGTAATAAAATCCTGCAGTATGTAACAATAGAGAGCCTTTACCTCAATCTGATACAACAAGCAAAGACAAAAATATACCCAGCATCATACTAAATGGTGAAAAACTAAAAAGTTTCACACTACAATTAAGAACAACAAAAGCATGATTACTATCACCACTCCAATTCAGTAAAGATCTGGAAACATTAGGCAGGTCACTTAGACATAAGAGACAAATAAGAATAACCACATAACAGAAAGTAGGTAAACTATCCATTATTCACAGATGACATGATATTCTATGTAGAAGATGTCAATTACTCCACAAAAAGATATTCTAAACTTAACCAAATTCAATAATGTAGCTGAAGGCAAAGTTGACAATAAAAAATCAAGAGCATTCCTTACACAATCAACTCACCAAGAGAGGTTTCAGAAACCACACCCTTTACAATAGCCTCCAAGAAAATGAAATAATTGTAATGAACCTAACAAAGAATGTCAAGGACTTACATATTGAAAATACAGTACTTAGTAAAAGGATATTGAAGAGATTATCAGAAAATGGAAAGATATCCCTTGCCCAAACTGTGCATTGTTTTTTCACTGTTCGTGATTTCTTTTGATGTACAAATATTATTTAATAAGAAGGGATCCCAGTGGTTGATTCTTTGAAGTTGATTCTTCAAAATTTGTGTTTTGTTCATGAAGCCTCATTAGTGTTTCTGTTGTAATATTTATATCCCCAAGATAGTTTGACTTTTGTCTATTTCATGGTGATAGGTATGGACCCAGTTTAAGTCTTCAGTATGGGGAAAGTCATTTTCTTCAGCATTATTGAAGAGGCTATCTCTCTTCCAGTGAAAATATTTGGCTCCTTTATCAAAGACAAGGGAGCAGAGTGTGTTTGTAGTTGTGTCTACATTTTCTAGTCTCTTTGATAGATTATCAGGTCTGTTTTTCTGCCAGTACTCTGGTGATTTTGTGACAGTAGCTTTCTAGTATTATAGAAAGTGAAGAATTTTGATGCCTCCTGACTTGCCTTTGTTGCCCAGAAATGTCTTTAGTATTCAAGATCTTCTTTATTTCCAAAGGAATTTTAGAAAATTTTTCTCTATATTTGTGAGCTAAACTAATAGTATTTGAATGGGCATTGCATTAAATATGTATAAAAGTTTGCAACATGATTTTTTTGTTTTCTATATCCTTAAAGGTAGTCTTATTTGTTTTTATACTCAAGTAATGTATCCTAAAAGATATGATCCTAAGAGTTTCAAACTATGGAGTTCTTCTTCTCAAGGATATCAGCAATAATAGATAATTGTTTTCCTATTTGTTTGAGACAGGGTTTTCCTATGCAGTTCAGGATGACTGTGGACTCACACCTTAGTCCATTAACTTCACAGTGATTATCATACCTCAGCATTCCAAGTCCTGAGATTACAGGTGTGCACCTAACACCTGAAATAATTCCTGGTATCATTTGAAAGATGAGGAAACAGTCATGAGATACACATGTACTCATTAACTGTCATTTCCTTAAAGGAAAAGTGTCCAAATTAACACATAATACCACCGGAGTGTAGGGAATCAGAAGATGTGTTTCTATCTTTTATGGGCTAGGGATAACAGACTACACTACTGCAAAAAGGGGATACATCACAGCTAGGAATATGTGTCAAATTTGAGTACCAATATTATGAACACAGAGAGTATTTATGGAAGATGAGGAAAAAGACCAGTGGAAAATAGTGACAGACCTGGTGACGTTACCCTTTCATGACTCTAGATCAGGCTTTATTATAATGCTGAGCATTACAAATATTGGAATAGTCAAATATTATGTGTGTTTTTACCTAGAAAATATTAAGACTTGGCACTGTATCCTCGATATGTTGTAGCTTGGCATAAATCATGGCATCTTCAGCCCTACATTTAACTAGTGTCTTGTATTTGACCCAGGAAAATGGAAAATCACTCAGTGTATAAGTCCAATAAGAAAAGCAAAATGAACTGTAGCCAAAGAAAAAAATTTAACCTGCTCAAAATCAAACAAACAAACAACAACAACAACAAAAAAAAAAAACCAGGATACAGGTGTCAGACAAAAATTAACATGAGATTCTAGCTACATTGTTTCCAATAGAATGTTCTTTGTGATTCTCTCTTTTAAAAACTCTTAACTTTCCAGTCCAGGACCACTTGTTTAGATTTTGAAATGGGGGAAGTGAGTCTGTATAGAAGTGGTTTGGAGTGCAGCTATTTAAATTCCAAATTTATTCTTTGGCTGCTTTGATTCCTATATTATTGTTTGCAAATGGGATCTCAAGCTCCAGAAAGGTATACTGACACAAACAAGCACCTAGATTAAATGCAGTGTCACCTTAATGAAAGAATAATAGTGAAAAGGAGGGAAGAAAAAAGACAAACACCATGTGTTATGATACCCACCTCTTTACCCAGCATTTAAGAGGCTGAAACTTGAGAAAGGCCATGTATTCAAGGACAGACTACCTTACATAGTGAGTGCAAGGTCAGCCAGAACTAAAACTGGGACTATGTTTTGAAAAAGAAAAAATGAAAAATATAAAAAAACGAGGAACAGAAAAAGACTATTAAAAGAAAACAAAAATAGTAGAGCTGAATGAAAGCTGACTTACCTAAAATGGGAATTATGGAATGATGTGGCAGAGGAAAGCTGGTCATGAAGTGGCACCCAGGAGGCAGTGAAAAATACAGTTATGAATGGGACCTATTGTGCTACATCACAATAGTGACCTCCTTCCTCCAATACATCTGCAGTCTACTAGACAGGAGGTCCAAAAGCTCATGGAAATGTCAAACTCTGAGCAAATAAGCAGCTTGAAATCAAGGCTTTAAATCATGGGCTTTAGCAGATGTTGCATATTCAAATTAAAATAAGAGAAATATAATCCTACCCTGTTTGATGGCAAATGCAGCAAGTTGGTTGGCTCACAACATTTAAGAATGAAGTTACAAATCAAAAGAACTTCAAAAAGTTTTCTTAGGAAAAAAAAGACATAATAGCCCTGCCTTTTCAGGAGGGGTCATCAGTGTTTAGGCCACAGATCTATTGTCAGGGGTCATTTATACAGCAAAGTCAGAATGCGAGTACAGTGTGGGTCTCAAACTACAATCAACCTATAAGCTTATAGGTGCTTAACTAATATTATTTAGAAGGGTAGCAAGGCACCCAGAAAAGGTATGCAGAAAGAGCCAAGGCATTTTGTGGGAATAAAAGTCCAGTTGTTCTGTTCATTGAGTATGGTAATAGATGCCTATCTGGACTTCCTGGGGAAGGTGGTGGTAACTGTAGTACATTTCAAGCTACCATTTGTTATAGCATAGCTCTAACCATTGTGCCTTATTTCTGTTCTATTTGTGCCGCACTGCCTCAGCTTTCCTCTTTCCCCCTTCCCCCTTCCTATCTATCTAGGTTAAGTTTCAATTTCCTGAAAGGCCATAAAATCCTTAGGTTTCAGTTTCTTGTAACCCTCTTCCCTACCAGGTGGTCTATAACAAAATGTGTTGTTCTTTAGAAAATGCTTAACTTCAAGGAAAGTTCAGGAAGTTCTGTAAAGACCAGATGCTATCTGTGTCAGTGATTACAACATTCCTGCAGTTTTCAGCTCTAAAAGCTTCTTCCTCCAACTGTTACAAGTGCGGACTTTGGGTCGATCCTAAGGATACTGTGCCCCCAGGCCTGGAAATAAAGCCTTTGCTCCCCAAATTTTAATTTCTTTTTTTATTCTGGGGTCCAAGCTATCACATTGTTTTTCTCTTTAAGAGGCATGAAGACATGGTTACTGCATCTTCACCTTCAGGTCTGGCTTTCTTCAGCTGTGCCTCTAGCAGGGATTGTTGTATTTACTTTTTTACATTGATTCCTTTGAGGTTCCATTTCCTCTCTTACTGTATATCAATTTCTGTCTACCTTGGCCTCCTGTAGTAAAATCACAATACTATTTGAATGGATAAAGTGATATTTATACATTTAAGAAAATATTATTTAATAGGGACCTGGGTTTTAGCTCAGCAAACAAAAGTACCTGCCTGGCAAGAGCCGGGTTGTGAGTTTGATCCCCAGTACCTAAAAAAAAGTGATTTAAAATGCAAGGAAAGAAAATAATTTCATTTGTGAAGATGTATATGAACAAAATTTTCAATTAAATCTGTCAATGGCAAATTAAACAGTAGTAATAGTCATATTTAGTATATAAGGCTGTTCAGGCTGGGTATTGAACTCAGTGGTACAAGCAACAGCCCGGCAAGCACAAGTCATTGTGATAACTCGGACCCCAGAATATTTAAGGAAGCAAGAAATTAAAATTTAGGGAGCAAAGGCTTTATTTTAGGCCAGGCCTGATGACACAGTCTCCAGGAGCCAATTTGCAGACTGCACACCTCCCAGCTAAAAGGCAGGGCTTTTATCTTGTAAAACAGCAAACAGCTGCTGGTCTCACAATGTAAGGAGCGGGGCTGGGATGCACTACAGAAAAATATCACAGCGATTACATTGGGAAGAGGAAAGTTCAGGTAACAAGCAGATTTCCCTGCAAACAAGCAAGATTTCCTGTAAACAGGAATCAATTCTGTTTCCTTCAGCACAGAATAGAGAAGTCTAGTAGCTTATTTTAGCACCACATCTGTTATTTGTAGAGGGCAGCAATGGTTAACATATCAATTAGGTAAGATTTTAAAATTCTTTGCAGAGGAGAGCATTGATTAACGTATCAATTAGGTCACCCAGATGGAGAAGGAAAACATATATATGGTATGGCCATGTTACAGGTAATTTGCTATAATACAAATATAATGAACCTATTTTTTCTAGAGTATAACAGTCATGAGTTCAATCCCTGGTACCCAAAAAAAATTTTCTACAATTCTCAACCATGTAGTTCTATGAGCACAATTATTGAAATTGACAGTTGTTCATTCAACGGCTCAATTTTTCTTTTACGGCCTACAAAATATCCGCAGATAACATGCTAAATACAGTGAATGATATACTGTGGGTATTTGCTGAGAGTTGTTTTTAGTTTTTATTTTTCCACATACTTGAAAGCTGAAAATTTTTGGTGATGCTAGGTAGAGAAACTGATAATTATTTTTTCATTTTAATCATATATTTCACTATATCCATTAAGTACATTTTATTTGCTACAATTATGCTAAGTGAAGTTGACAAATGATTCTTAATTTTATGTGCAGCTGAGTTAGTTAGAAATATAGGCAATCAGATAGTGATATAGAGGAATGAAACTACTGACCTACTATGTTGGGTATAAGTTTAGATTCTCTAAAATTGAAGAATGAATAATTAAGAACAATGGAGGTAAAAGCAGAATTTTTTTTGCGAGAAAGAAATTGAGAGGATTTTCCTCTAGATGGGATATTTCAGCACTGGGAGGTGGGACCAGGGGTCTCTTTCCCCTCTCCTATGCAACTTACCTGTGGCATGAAAAGATTCCCAATCAGCTACTTACACATCAGCAATGCCGCCCTTAAGCACTACCCCAATGGAAAACTATATGTATGCCGGCACATGATATTTTTATTTTGTATTCTCTCTTTTAGCACACCAAAAATCCTATCATTTGGTTCCCTGACCACTAAGGCAGATTGAGTGTCTCCTGGGAATCCCTCCCATTTTGAGTCCCTCTTCCTTAAAACCACCTCTTTCTTCCTCCTGGACAGTTTACTTGCCACTGCTAATCTGTGTAAAACAGCAGCCTCACTCACTGTAAGTGGGTGAGATACCGTCCGGGTTTTTTTTTTTTTTTTTCTGTTTCTTAGCAATATTGTGACAGAAAACCCATCCTGCCATCCCTGAACAGGGTTACTAGTTTCCACACCCCTTAGGCCCCACAGCTGGAGGTAACACTGAGATTTTTGTGTGCTGAGATCCCACCCTGCTCTCATGGTTACCTGCCAAGAAGAATGGGTGTTGGGATTATGCCTGTCACACTTTCAAAATAGATTATGATCTCTTATGTTGTGTGTGACTGAGCACAGCCTACATGTTCCTTGGGGGAGCTACAGCTCTTAGTTCCTGAGGTGAAATTGTTCTCTCAGCTCCCTTATAATTTGGTCATGGGGATCACTTCCTGTCCTCCAGAAAACATACCTCTGTGGTGCCTGGTTCGTAACCTTGGTGCTTTTGGCCTCTAAAAGTCTACAACAACCAAAAAGCTGGTCTTTTATTTATGCTTTTGTCAAAATGGTGAAAAGTTGGCAAGAACCCTATAATTTTAGGCCTTCTTCACTTTAAGGATGTGGTTTTCTCTCACTCTGTCTTCTGTGATGGCCCAAGTACTCCTGGCTCATTCTGCTCCACCAGGATTTCTCCCTTCCCCTCACTTATGATGTGGCTCCTGTCTTTACATCTTCTCCCCATATCTCTCATACCAAATCCCACTGCTTTCTCAGCCAAAGGTTTCTATACCCCCTGCGTCATCCTCTCCTCCTCCTTCTCTCCCAAGGGTCTCCAATTCTCCCTCTAGGGACTCCAGTCTTTCCCCTAGGGTCTCTAATCCTTCCCCTAGCATTTCTCACAAGGCTCTGACTTCTCAATCCCCCTGCTCTAGCCATCTGTCCCATCTGAGGTTTCTTTTTCTCCTTCCCCTACATCGCCATTTCCCCTGCCTGCCCACCATACTGGGTCTCAGGCATTGCAGTCTTTTGGCAGACCAAATGGTTGCCAGCAGCCATGTTGATTACACACATGCACCTACTGAGCTCATCTCTACTGCTGCTTTGAGAATAGGCTGGACCTAAAGATTAAGTAATATTTGTGTTCCTTCTTTTTAAATTTCTGAGCTACCTCAGGTTAACCATCAGTTAGGTTCCTTTTCTGGTATTCTTATTTCAAGAGATCTTTATTAATTGATCTATAAGAAGGTTCACTCTATTTACGATAGTTCATGTTGGCCAAATATATTTGAGTGCATTCTAATTTAAAAGATGATTGTCAGTTTATATATCTGTTGTCAATTTGTCCAATTGTCTGCTTTGTTAGCAGCTATTTCTTTTTATTTGAGCTCAACAACTTTTTCCTCAACATTTATATTTTCAGATCATGTAGTAAAGGTTTATTTGGGTAACAGATTTAAAAGACATGCTTCCACCTAAGTTGCCAGCTGGTCAAAATGATGCTAAAATTGGTTAAACAAAATCCCTTGGGGTGAGGCAACATTAAACAGCACACCAATTGATAAACAAGAAAGTGGCCACCTGGGAACTTTTTAAAAATTTATTTTAATTTCAAGGAGATTAAAATAAAAGAGGACTTAACAAATGAGATTGGAGCACAACAATTTAAGCAACACAGCATTTCAACACAATACAACCTGACATATCATTAACTACCATAATGTCTCTTGCCCTGGGTAGTAGTTGAGTATATTTTCATACAGAATAGCATCAAATATAACAAAATATTATAAAACCATCAAAGAGTATGAAAATATTACCGATTATTCAGAACCAAATAACACAAAATGAACAATGGTTACTGTATTATCTCATTGTCCATAAAACATTTGTTTATACTATCACAAATAATACAGTCCAATAAGATACAACAGAACAATGAGACCAGTAGCAGGGCTGAGACTGGGGCAGCAGCCAGGTCAGAGCCAGTCCAAGCCTGTCTGTCAGCACTGGCTCAGCCCTTAGGATAGGGATGAATTTGCTGGGTGTTTTGTCTTGAGGCCTGTGCCACAACAGGAGGTATCTGTCTCCCCCATGGTTGCAAGGTATCTGGGATTTTGCATTGGCCATTTCTAGGACCTAGTGCTGTCTCACTGCCTATATATTTCTAACTAACTCAGCTGCCTGTAACAGCAGGGCTGGGACTCAAAGGAGAGGGATAAATGCAGATTGCCTATAGCCTTAGAAGATACAATCAACTCCTGCTCTGACAAAAATCTCAAGACAAAAGCCAACAGAAATACAACCAAGTGCTGAGGGCCAATAGTCCAAATAGTTCTCTATCACAGTGAAGAAGTCAAGATTCACCATCCCAACCCCCTACAGGAAAAGTCCCTGCTTTTAAGCAAGCCCACTTATTATGGGACATTCTCCCCCATTTGTTCCTATTTGAATCAATTTTACCTGAGCAATTGACCCTATTGGTTGAACACAGCTGTATCCCACCTTATGCTCACCTTGTAAATTCCCATTCTTCCCTTCTTTTGACCCATCTAACATCCCGTTTTTACTCTCTAAATACAGATTCTTTGCCAACCCACTTAGGACCCCTTCTGTCTCTCAGACAGAAGCTTTCTTTCTCTCAATAAACATATTCCATTCTTAAACTCCATCATTCTAAACATTATTCTTCTATTTTATAGAACACAAACTCATACCAGACATATAGTAGGTCAGGAGTTTCATTCCCCTCTATCATTAACATGAGCCATATTAACGTAAATATCTTTATGATTTGTCTGAATGCTTTTCCCTTTTCCTGCAGTTTTAAGTGATCAATACATCTCACAGTGGTTGTATTCCTGGCAATGTATAAAGTTGTATACTTCAGTCATTATAAATGTAAAATAATTGATTTGAGTGTATAATTTAGCAAGAACTAGATATTGCCATGGCAGTAGGTTATCTCTTATAAAAGTGAAGGTTCACCTAAAATTGTTCAGAAAAATTTCTACATTAATGGCTGCTTCAACAATTTTAAGATACATAAACTGTATTTTTGCCTTTTGCTAGAAATCTTCTATTATGTTATTGAAAGAAGTCTGTATGCCTGAAGGACCCTGTTTATATTTTGATGCTTTTTCTGCATTGAACTTTGTATGAAGATTTATTTTTATCTTAGGATGAAACTCACTGCATTGACACTGGTAGAATTAAGCAACAGTCTACTACATTAATTTCAATTAGATATTCATGGCATTGATCATATGAATTACTGAGGAGGTACATAGACAAGAATCAGTGCTGTTAGCATTTTCTGGTGCAATAGAGAAGCAGAATATAAGAAAAACTAAAAGTGGCCTTTCTATTTAAGGAATGTGAGGAGTAGTCCAAGAAAAACAAGGGTTTTTTTGTTTGTTTTGGGTTTTTTTTGACTGATTATGGGGTTAGGGGTATCTGTGACATTGCCTGGATATGGACTTTGAAGCAGACATTTCTGTCATGTGAGGAGCTGATTAGAATTTTCTTGAGGACCCTGGGAAAGGAATGAGGAAGTTGTAATCAGGGAAAAAGAGGAAGTGGCATATGGTTAGCATCCCTGATTGGGCCTTCTACCATGTTGAGCTACAACCAGGAGGTCCTGTAACTCATTCTAGGGCAAAGCTCTTTCAAGTACATTCTTCAGTTTGAATGTTGAAATAAAAAATAATTTTTGCTATGTGTCTTCCTCCAAGGCTGGAGGTAAACCATTCAAAAGAAATATTTTGAGTCATATCCTTAATAAATTGTAGATACCATAACCAAAATTACAGATCAGTTCACTTTCAGAAAACAGCAGCAGCACTTAAATGCAGGCATAAAGGCCTTCAGTGAGAGTATCCCTGAAGAAGTGAGATCAACATTACAGAACACAAACTACTACTCATTTACCTGAGTTCACTAAAGAGAAAAATTTATAATGGTGTTGCTACAGGGGAAAGAAACTCATGATCTACTATGTCCAGTATGACTTTGTGTTCTCTAAAATTAAAGAACAAATTTTAGGAACAACAGAATTTAAGAGTAGAATATATTTATTGGGAGAAAGAAAGCTGTCTGAGAGAGAGAAGGGGTCCTGAGTGGGTTGCCAAAGACTCTTTTCTAGGGGCTTTTATAGAGCAAAATAATTTGGTGAGATGGGTTTAAGGTGGGAATACTGGGAACTACAAGGCAGATGGGCATAAGATGGGACAGAAATATGGAAGCCAATAAGATTAATAGTTCAGGTAAAGTTAATTAAATTGGGAACACATGGGGAAGCCTGTCACACAGAAAGCAGGCATTCTTATGCAGTAGTGACTCTTCAATTAGGGGGTTCAGAAGGTGACTCAGGACTTCACCAGGATGATAGGAATTATTTGAAGTATCAGGCTTTAGGATAGGGATACATTTATTTGAATGGTGACTGCTGACTTCCTCAGAGTGCTAGGGAAGTATTTCGAATCAATCCTTACAATAACAATATATTTGCCTAATGTTTTGTCCTGAAGTTTGACACTTAGCAGGAAGCATCTGGCTTCTCCATAGTTGCAAGATATCTGGGCTTCTGCATGGACTCCTTGGAGGACCTAGCCCTGTCTCACTGCCAACATTTTTTGACTAACTCAGCTTAGTATTGTTTGGAAAATTGAATACAAACATCTTTTACTCTGTGTGAATGTACTGGGATGACAGTGTGCAATGTATTTACTATTGTTGTCCCTGATTGACATGTTTTGAAATTTAGTGTTACTTTTTCTTTTTATCCTTGAAATCAAATGGATTTGGAAATAAAAAGCCTGAGGTAAATTTCTTTGGTACAAGCACTCTTCTGTGGATATCAGCCCTGAAGGAGAGAGCCAGCTCCAGAAGTCTGCACTACAGTCTGTCCTTTGGGATCCTCTCTTGCAGGGAGGGGTTCCTTGCCCTGTTTATTCTTGACTCAGAAGGAGGGCAGTAAAGCAAGACTCAATCATTGATGAAGAGGTGGGCTCTATGAACTGTCCAACCAGGTGAGCCATGACAGGCAGTATCTTAAATCTTTCCTGTCTGGGCATTATTGACCTGATGTGAGCACAGTACTGGAGCAGAATGTTTGCTGGATATCATTTAGTGGTTTCAATGTCATGTGGCCTGATTAGGAAGGAACCTAGGAGATCTTCGAGCTGCAGAATGGTGAGGTTGTGGATGGGAGCTAGGAAATAGGGTGCAAAAGGCCTAAACCAGTTACAAGTGGTTAGAAGCAGTTTCTGTGTCTCAATCCTCAGGTATTTAGTAAGCTTCAGCTTCTGAGGTCCTCCAGCATTGGCTGTGGGTCATCCATTGTGCACGCTGCCTCTTTCTGGTGGCAAGAGTGACTCTATCTTCTCTTTGACAGCAGCAGATTCCAGTACCAACTTTGAAATTTTCTGCTGCCTTGGCACCTCCACAAGCTCAGTGAGGGAAGGAGCTTGGGGACACCCTGACTCTGATGTGTTTTGTAGCTGCTACAAAAGTAGTGAGGAAGGTCTCTTCCCTCATTGCTGTGATAAACACACCTGGAGGGTTTGATGTTTATAAATGTCTGTGATACAGGGCCTTATAGCCACAACTACTCTCATTAAACTTGTGCTTTGTTGTATTTAGAGTGATCTCCTAAATTTATAGTATGTTGTGTTTCCATCCTCATCACAGATGTTGGCAAAGTACTGAGTATTCAAAGATGTGTAGTGATGTGCCTCAGTGGAGGAAGGCTTCCCAAACACCTGATGAACTCTTGTATATCATACAGGACAATACAAAAGAATTTTGAACATAATTATTTAGGTGAAACCTCTGCTCAGAGACTGTTTTTGAGAACAGCCATGGATTTTTGAATTCTGAGAAAAATGAAGCAGATATGAAAGTGTTATCAAGGGCAGTGTAAAGTGTGCTTGCTAAAGACAAATTCCAGAATCACCTGACTATTAAACCCTCATTGAAAAATGCCAAAATTTAAGCATTTGCATGGACACATGCACATGATATCCTTCTGTATGGAAAGGAATAGGGGTGGCATCTCTGAATTAACAGCTGATTTAAAAGCTTCGCTGATAATACACATTGTTTATATATAGAAATTCTTTGCAGGGGACTTTACAGTCCACTGGTATCAAATAGAAGCCCTAAATAGAAGTTGTGCTGCAGGGATATCCATTGTTAGGCATGAAGGGTTTTCTGTGTAGTGTTTATCAGAGCAGCATGGAAAGGATGTGCAAGTGATTGGCATGATACAGGGTGCCAATAGCAGGATTTACAACTGAGAGGATCTTTACTGAAAATCAAGTAGTTCTTAGGGTAAGCATGAAGTTAAAGTTGGCTTCTGATTTCTTACTTGAGATGAATAACACCATCTCTGTCAATAATCAGTATTCCATGTACTTGTTAACCCATGAATTCGGTGTTCCATAATTGAGATCTAATTTTGATTTTCTCTAATTATGTGCCAGTGTCATGAAGTAGGAAAATTGAATCCTTTTTTTTTTTTTTGTACCAGGGATTGAACTCATTAGCTCATGCTTGCCATGCAGGTGTTTATGCCACTGAGAGAAATACCCAAACATGAATGTGTTTTCTTTATATTAAGGAAAGTATCAACATTCTACCTCAGAACATGTTGAAAGTTCTTGGAGTGTTACTATATTGTATGGATATAATTTTTAAAACAAACCAATGTTGTTTTATGCAGTCAATTTTCAAGTTTCATTTTTGTGGGGTTTTTCAGTCAAGGTTTTTCTCTCTATTTCAGACAGCTCTGTAATTGAGGCTGGCCTCCAACTCAAGGCAGTTCTCTTACATCAGCCTCCCAAGATATGTTTGTTATTTCTGAGTGAAAGGTGATCACTTTTTGACATTGAGCTATAATTTCCAATGTGTGCTTTGTTTCAATGTTTATACATTGTTTACATACACAGTTTTCCATTATCATTTGAGTTATTATTTATGTACCATATATGCTGTTACTTATGTTTTCTTGTATGAAATTAAATTCAAATTTCAAAATGCTGCTTAAGTATATTAAGAACAAAGGACTCAGTGACCTAAACAAGATTTGAAGAGATATCATCTGTCATCTATCAAAGTGATCCATGAGACATTTGTCTACCCCTTTGCTTTGTGGATGCTAGTCCTGCAGTCTCCCACTATGAGCTCTGCTTTATAGACAGTGCACAGGGACTATTGCAGTGACTCAGCACAAAAATCACTCCTCCTATTTGGCTGTGAGTTGCAATCTAGCATGCAAATTGCTTTTTCAAAAAATGTACATAAAATTAATCACCAAGACATGGAATTAAGCTTTGAAGAACTCAGTCTCCATTCAGCTGTGATGTTTGGTTTTACTTTGTTTAGTTTAGTTTTGTTTTACTGAAACAGGCTTTCACTATGTGCATCACCTGGATTTGAAACCCATATGGTGCCTAAAATTTCTTTGACTTCACAACAACCCTTCTCTCTCAGCCTCTTGAGTCCTGGGAGTATAGATATGCACCAACTCTGCTTTTGATTCAGATTTTTGTGAGCAAATTTAAGATATCCCAGGCCTTGAGTCTCAACCTTCCTTTGAGAAATATATATATGAATCTTTAGGATCATACATTTATCACTTGGCCACTTAGCAGGTATCCCCTAACATCACTTGGAAAGCACATTTATTTATGCACTGACTATGCTTAGCGTCATTGGGCAGTTATCATTTTAACCAGTCGATTCTTGTTTTGAATACATTACAATAGTCACTTTTGTATTTCTTGTTATTTGATAAAAACTAACAAAAAGTATGCAATTTTTGATTATCTTTTATTTAAATAATTGCACTGGTAAGGACTTACAGATAAAGCCCTAGGCTAAGTGTGATTCCTTTAGTCCCAGCATCAGTAGAGGACGAGATCAGATGATCATGGCTTTGAAGCTGACTTTGGGAGGCAATTTTGCTATATGATCTACCAGAATATGTGGCAGTTGTTTTTATACCTGCATTTGAAGTTTAAGGAAACAGGTAATTTAGGTCAGGAATATAAATGTAGGATGGGATAACTGAAGAAACTGCAAATCATGATTTTTTGACTCAGGAATGGATGTGCTTTTCCTGGTAGTTTGGGCAGCAGTCTTAAATATGCCTATATTAGAGTAAAACATAGTGAAACATGAGTGAGCCAAGCATTCTATGGTCTGAATGTAGAGGCATTAACAAAACTTTTTAACTCAATGCTATTGTTGGTGCTTTTAATAGAAAATAAGATAGGGTAACAAAGCAAGCAAAAAGGATTATATAAGATTTTAATACTCATGCACAAATAAAGAAGCCAAAAAACAAAACAAAACAAAAAAAATCAAATAAAAAAGAATGAAGAAATAATCTACAAGATAGGCAATTGCATGTTACTCCCTGACAGCAAACATGTAAATCCAATAGAAATGTGAAATAAATACACACTTTTCAGAACAGGTACAAATTGTCAAGAAATACCTGAAGAACTATTGAGCATTTATGCACAATAGAAAAATGTGAATCAGTACACCATCGCATTGCAGAGACAAATCACCACAAGATCAAAAGAACACTCATGAGACAGCAGGAGATAAGAAACTATTTAACATTGTTGGTGGAAATGTAACCAAGTATTTCAGCCACTACTGAGGTCAGTGTTCAAAATATTCAAATGATTAAACATAGTAAGTCCACTAAGTGCAGTGCTTCCTTTAGTGGGTCTCATACTCAAAGATCTAAGGACCCATTGCAGTGATTCATGCATATTCCTGTTTACTGCAGCAATAGTCACTTTTCTGTGGAGAGCAGCAGCAAGCACTGCTCTGTCACCACCAAATGCCAATGATGAACAACAAATACTCAGCAGTGTACTCCATTTAGTAAATGATATGATATTTTATTATGAAATGGGTTCTAAGTTAGGTTTTCATAGTGTGATAAACATGATATAAGCATGATAATCATGCTAATATAACAAGGCTATCACTATTACACTATTGTGTTCATTAGGTTTGACCTGCTTCTCTTTTGGAGACAACATCTTGCTATGAAGTTCAGGTTGGCTTGAGATCTCTCTGTAACCCAGAGTGGTCTCAAACAATTCTTCTGACTCAGCCTCTCAAGTACTTGGCTTACACACAGATGCCATTAGGCCCAGTTTAGATTTGGTATGTTAAATGCATATTCAGTAGTTTTTTTGTTTCAACAGTTTTGGTTGTTAAAGTATTTCCACTTTTTACCTCCAGCATCTATAACCACTGTGGCATTATTGAGGTGGTGATGTGCATACCACCAGCCTCATGACATTCTCTCCTGAGTTCAGTGCTATCAGTGTACTGCACTGAGACTTATGTGTACAAATGTATATAACTGTTTGTCTTTCTACTTTCCTTCAAAAAGATTTTAAAATTGCCTGATATAATCAATAACCTTGTCTACAGTTTGATGCAAATGCCCACAGTTAAGTTCAGTGTAGCACACACACACAGGAAAGAGACCACATAGTTCCCATGAGAGGTTTGTCAAGGCACATGAGAAGACAACTCTGTGGAGGTATGTGTTCCTGATTATTACATTTGAATGAGCCTCAGGTTTTCTCACTGTTGTTTATGTCACATAGACCAGATGACTACTTTAAGATATGTAGTTATATAACATCCTTTTTTGTTTCAAGAGGATCAAACTCATGACCTTGAGTTTGCTAAGCTGATGCTTATGCCACTGAGATCAATCCTCAGCACCCATAAAGTCTATTTTATAATTTAAGTATCTGAAGAACTGCATTGGTGTTGTGGCCCACTTAGTAATGTCAACTTGGGTCACCCAATGCACTGAGGCACCATGGTTTTGGGCATAGAGCATACGTTGAAGGATTGTTGCAAACACCATCAAAGGAGTAATGGAGGGGAAGGGGTTGGGCTGTTGATTCTCATGGAGAAGCTGGTATCACAGTTTTCCAGATATGAACACAGAAATCATCAGCATAATCAGAGAGGAGCCCAGGACCTCATTAGTACTGTGCATGGCTACTGTTTTCTTTTGCAGATCTCTGGCCCTCATCTTGAGCTTTTTGTCTTGGTTCCAGTACTGATCACTCAGGCTGATGGCACATATGCTGTGCTCAACTGCACAGACTTTGTAGCTTACAACACTGAATTTTGACTCTTCCTAGTACACAACCTTGATAGAGACTTGCATGAGATATTGGCAGTGCCTCTATCTCCAGATAAACTTGTGATAGCCCTTTCCATGGGCTCTAGGTGTTCAGCAGGACTTAAGAATTAAGTTGTCATAGGATTCAGATTGTCAACTGGATTCTTTAGGTATCTTGTATGTGGGCAGATCTATACCTCTCTAAATCTGACTTTTTGGGAGTGAATATTTTAATATAATTTTATCAATTATAAGTTCCATATTAAATCTCTTTCCTTGCAAACCCTTACTACAACAGATGGGAAAGGGTAAGATGTGACATTTTTCAGACAAGACAAAGTTCTTTAGTTGGCTAATGTTCCATGCCACTTTTCTCATGTGGAGTAACCCAACTGTATCAATAACTTGGTTTTGAAGACTGTTGTAGATTCTCTACGGATATTAAGCCATTACATTCTGTGTTGCATGCTCAAGAAGCACATGGGTTAGAAACCTGCATGGTGCTTCCTGTCACCTGAACCTAGCATTGTAGCTGATGCTACAAGGCCTCTGTGTACCTGAATTGCCAATAAAGGGTTCACTTACAGGTGCAGTCATTTTATAATGACAAATAATTTGCAAGCCTATTGGCATGTTATTTCCTGCTGTTGCATCTTTAACTTTCATGACAAAGAACATCTAAAGAAATTTATGACCATCAAGCCAACCCTGCAAAGAATACTGAAAGACAGTTTAGGTACTCATAGAATAAAACTACTAAGCAAGGCAGATATTTAACCAGTATGGAAAGATAACATGTCAACAGTAAACTGATATATAACAGTTATAAACATTAATGTGAATGAGATTAATTCACCAATTAAAAGAAACAGACTCATAGAATGGATCAAGAATCAATGGATAATCACATGCTTTCTACAAGAAACCCAAAATGAAACTCACAGACTGAAATTCGAAGGATGGAAAACAATACATCATGCAACATGAAGTAAAAACAAACAAACAAACAAACAAACAAAAAAACAAAGGTAGCTATTTTGTTTGCAGACAATGTGAAATTCAAACCAGGAATGATTCTAAGACATAAAGAAGGTCACCACATACTGGTTAGAAGAAAACTTCAAGAGGAAGAGATAAGTATCTTAAATATATAGGCACCAAATTCCAGAAAACAAAGTCATCCAAAGCAAGTATATATAGAAATGAAAAATCAAAGAAACAACAACAAAATTCTAACAGGAGATCTTCATTCACGATGAGCACCAAGAAACAGATCAACCAGACATAAATCAGCAAAGAAATAACATCACTAAATCAAGCTGTAAACTAATGGACCTGATGGGCATATACAGAGTGTTCCTAACAAAAACGTCACAATACATATTCTTCACTTTATTATATAGGATGTTCTCTAAAATGGACCATATACTAGCCCACAGAACATTTTTAAATAAATGCAAAAGGGTTTAAATTATCTCATGCATGATATAAGATCACAGTGCCATAAATCTAGTAACTAATGATAAAAGAAACTGCAAAAATCACACAAACACAGGGAAATTCAATAACACACTCTTGAGCAATCCGTGGGTCACAGAGGAAATTAAAGAACAAATTAAACAATACCTAAAAGCAAACAAAAATACAGATACAACTTACTGGAAAGTGTGGGATGCAATAAAGCAGTCCTCAGAGGAAAACATATTGCACTGACTTCCCACATCAGGAAAACAGAAAGAATACAAATAAACAACCTGATGGTACACCCCAAATATCTAGAAAGACAAGAGCAAGTGAAGCCCAAAGTCCAAAGAAAGGAGGAAATTATAAAAATCAGAGCAGAAATTTATGCAATAGAGACTAAGAACACAGTCCAAAGAATCAATAAATAAAACAATTGGTTCTGTGAAAGTATAAATAAAATTGATAAGCACTTAACCTATCCTTTTTAAAAAAGGGAATAAAAAGCTCAAATTCATGAAATAAGGAATGCAAATGACAAAATCACAACAGACACTTGGGAAATACAGAAGATCATCAACACCTATTTTTAAATTGTCTATTTAATTGGTTTAATAAAACAGAAGAAATGGACAGATTCCTAGAAACATATGAAGTACCAAAGCTTGATCAAGAAGATGTAAAACTATTGAATAATTCAATCTCTATTACTTAAATTGAAAATATAATAATTCTCCTTACATACAAAGAAGAGCCCAGGTGGATTCACTGGAATTCTACAGCAAATAATAAGAAATTTAATGCCAGTACTCCTCAAAAACTTCAATAAAATCAAAAGGAAAGCAATCCTTCCTTAATAATTCCTGGAAGCAAATATGATTCTAGCTGCAAAATCTGAGGAAGACCCAAATATAAAAGAGAACTATAGGCCAATCTCCCTAATGAACACAGATGCAAAAGTCCTCAATAAAATATTGGCAAACAGGATGCAGCAAATCATCAAGATGATACACCACAACCAAGTGCGATTCATCACAGGCATGCAGGGATGTTTCACCATATGTAAATCAATCAATGAAATCTACCATATCAGTAAAACAAAAGGTAAGAATCATATGAGCATTTCTATAGATGCAGCAAAAGCTTTTAATAAGGCGCAACTTCCATTCATGAAAGAACCTTAAAGAAAACTGGAATAGATAATCTTCACCTCAATATGATAAAGGTCATCTATGACAAACCAACAACAAGCATCATATTAAATGGCTAAAAGCTGAAGGCCTTTATCTTAAAATAAGGCACAAGACAAGAATGTCCCTCATCACTGTTCCTATTCAAAATAGTACTGAAAATTCTAGCCAGAGCAGTGAGATAATAGACAGAAATTAAAGGGGTAAGGACAGGAAAAGAGTAAGTTAAATTATTATTATTTGCAGATGACATGATACTGTACATAGAAGACCCTCTAGGAAGTATCTAGGAGACTAGATACAAGAAATTCAGGGAAGCAGCTGGATGCAAAATCAATACTCAAAAATCAATAGTATTCCTATACACTAACAACAAAATCATTGAGAGAGAAATAGGAGAGGCCACACCCTTCACACTACCCCCCAAGAATGAAATACTTTGGAATTAGTCTCACAAAAGAAGTAAAAATAAATCTATATCAGGAAAATTATAATATCCTGAAAAAGAATTTGAAGAGAATATCAGAAAATGGAAAGACATCGTTTGTTCATGAATAGGAAGACTAAATATTGTGAAAATGGCCTTTCTATCAAAACTGTTATACAGATTCACTGCGATCCCAACGAACATAGTATCAACATACCTCAAAGATCTAGAGAAATCACTCCTAAAATTAATCTGGAACCAGAAGAGACTTAGAATAGCAAAGACAATTCTAAGCAGCAAAGGAAAGGCAGGAGGCATCACAATCCCAGAACTGAACGTATACTACTAAGCAGTCATGATAAAATCAACATGATATTGCAATAAAAACAGATCTGAAGTTCAGTGGAATAAATTAGAAGATATGACAACAACTACAAACAAACTTAACCATCTTATCTTTGATAAAGGGGCCAAACATGTTCACTGGAAGAACCACAAGCTTTTTAATGAATTGTGCTTGAAAAACTGGCTCACCATAGGCCAAAAACTAAAACTAGACCCATGCCTATCAAAATGTACTAAACTAAAATGTAAGTGGATCAAAGGTATGAATATTATAACAGAAACACTAACTCAGTTGGAAGATAAATAGGGTACAATTCTCGAAGACATAGGAGTAGGTAGAGAATTCATGAACAAGAATCAAATCACACGGGAAATGCTTCCCAGAATCAATAACTGGGGTCGCACCTTATTAAAAGGTATGTGCATGTCAAAAGAAATCTCCAGCATAGTGGGGAAAAAAACACATCCTGGGAAAATATCTTAGAGAACCATCCCCCAGACAAAGGATTTCTTTCTAAAACATATAAAGGATTAAAAAAAATCAGACCCCCAATAATTCAAAGATCTAATCCAAAAATAACATTTGAGATGAATACGCAATTCTCAGATGAAGAAATACAAATGGCAAATAAATACACGAAAAAAATATTCATCATCATTATTCATTAAATGCAAATTAAAACCACACTGAGATTCTATCTCACTCCAGAAAGAATGCCCAGGATCAAGAAATCTACCAACTACAAATGTTGGAGAGGCTGAGGGGAAAATGGAACTCTCCTGCACTGTTTGTGGGAATTTAGACTTGTGCAACTGTTATGGAGGTGTGTATGGAGATTTCTCAAAAAAGTGGAATAGGAAGTCCCACTTGACCCAGCTATTCCATTTCTAGGCATATTCCCAGAAGAACTGAAAGCATCATACTTCAGTGATATACATACACCCATTTTTATAGCAGCACAATTTGTAATTGCTGGATTTTGGAAACAGCCTAAGTGTCTGCAAACTGAGTAATGGATAAAAATCTGTGGTATTTTAATTCAATGGAGTACTACTCAGCTATAAAGAATGATCACATTGAGATATTTATAAATAAATGGATGCAACTTGAGACCTTACTCATACATGAAATCAATCAAACTCATGTATAAATACTGTATACTCTCCCTAGTTTAAGAACCGGTAAGAGTACATAAGAGTTTATGGTAATCATGATTCCCCATTATATTGCTTTGGAGATTTATAATGTTCCCATTCATTAGTTGGGATGGTTTTGTCCTGGGTTGTTTGATTTTATTATCTGTGATGGTATGAACAGCTACTTTTAAGAAAACAAGAGATTGTAATAGCCACTGCTAATTTAATATCTTGCTTTGAAGTGCTACCATGCTTTTGTTCTTCTGTTTCCATTGGTTACATCATGTTTTATCTTATTGGATTTTATTATGTGTGATAATATAAACAAAACTTTTATGAATAATGAGATAATATGGTAACAATTTTTCATTTTCTGTTATTTGGTTTGGAATGCCCTGTCATAATTTTATTCTCTTTAATGGTTTTATACTATTTTGTTATGTTTGATACTATTGTATACAAAAGTATACCAAACTATTTCAAGGAAAGAAATTATGCTAGCTACTGATATATGGGATTGTCTTGTGGTGAAATACTGTGTTGCTTACATTGTTCTGTTCTGAAAAAATATAATTTTCAAGTCTCCCAAATCTTTTACTGATTTTGCTGATGTGAAAAAAAAATGTAGGATGCACAATCTAGTTCCCAATAATCAATTATTACAACTCTATAGACCTATCTGAACTCATGGAAATTCAACTATAGGCTCCTCCTATTGCATCTAGAATTGGTCTTGAACCTAAGTGGTTCTGCAACATGTTACTAGACTTCTACAAGCACAAGAGGGATAAGTTTCTCAGAGCCTCCCTTCTCATTTTTGGTTTACATTTACACAGTGTGTAACAATTCCATGTCTCTATGGTCAGCAGACCCTCATGTCTTTCCTTCAAAGTACTGTTTCTGCCATCAATACTATATTAACATTGTCTCATTAACCTATTTGTGTTATTCAAACAACTCTAGGTAAAATGCAATTTTACTCTTCATTTGCGCTAGTGAGTTTCACACTGCCTTTTCTCATTTTCTTAAAGCATCTTGCACATTAATTTTAGTAGTATTATCACCACTATGAGTTTCATACTCACTTGGTATAAAAATATTATGCATGCTGAGAAACAGTATTGACAAAAAATATGTTACTCTGACCTCAGCATCTCATGCCTCAGACTGACAAATTCTCTTCTGTTGAGCATGATGACTAAGCATAAATGTGATAAGATAGGGCAAATGTCTGTCAGTATTCAGTAAAATTGAAAGGCCATGTCTGGGAGTGAGAGAAAGTGGCAAGGTTTGAATTAGACTGCAGTGACGTGCACTTGTGACTGATGTAATTATATGGAAAATTGTTGGCACCATTGAAGCTGAATACACATGCAAGCCAGTGGCATGGCCTGGGCATGATTGAACTGAGAATGAGGAGACATCACAGGGGGAAAGTTAGGCCAAGATAGTTTTGCTAAATTAGCATCATTTGTTGCTCTGAGGGATACTTGAACCCCTCCCAAGATCCTGCTCAGGTTTCCTCCATTGTCCACTAAACTCCTTTCTGGTTCTCATTAAATACTTGCTACCCAGCATCATTCAGCCAGGTGGCTGGCAGACTTATGAGCTCTGCCAAGAATTTTACTTCTCCTGCACCCCTAAAGATTGTGTCACTTGTTTCATTGTTTTGGGCCTTTGCCATGAACCTGTTTCAAGGGCTGAGGATCCAGGAATGGAACCCAAAATCTTGGTGCCTGAACAGGGACACTAGAGCAGGGAGATGTCTGATGTAGAATATAACTTACTTTTGCTGAATTCCTGGGGTGGAATACAGCCCCCACAGCATATCTATTTCACTTTCTTTGGAAAATCCTTTCATTTTCTTTGAAAAAAAATCTCTTCACCCATTAAATCATGGAGAATTTTGTGTCTGAAGTGCAACAGAAACATAATGCAAAACTGAATTTCTTTAGGAAGGTGGGCCATGTTACTTCCAAGGATAGTTTGGTGCACCTCTTGTGGGAAATTCATGATCATTCTCCTTGTTATTCTGAGGTCGGTGTGGTCATTGTGTCAGATTGGGAAAAACATACATAAACTGCTGCATTGAGGGGCCTTGAGCTCTGTTCTCTGTCTTGTACATGTGGTATCTTTGCGGGGATGCTGTGACATTTGGCAGGCAGGCACATGGAACAACACACAGTTCACTTCCCAGTTTTCCTGGATGCCTCACTTGTGCTGCTTCTCACCTCCTCTTGCTGCGGCCTCCAAAATATGCAAACCCTGTAAAACCTCTGGGCAGCTCTTCACCTCTTGGACCTCCCAGGCAAAAGATGGTGCAAGAAGGAAAACAACATGGCAAATTAATTGCTTGACCTGTTTTGTATCAACAGGAAAAGAGCCCCACTTTGAAAGTTTGCAGCACTCTATTTAAAGAGTTAAAAGGGGCAGGGGGTAATCTCAGTGGCCTAAGTGGCTGCCTGACACCCACAAGGTTGTGAGTTCAATCCCCTGTTCCAAACAACAAAAAGAAGAAAGATAAAGAGTTTAAAATGGCTGTCTTGAATATGGATTTAAAAGTACTTTTGTAATTGGCATTATTGAGGGTATCATTCATGGTTGTGAAATGACCCCTTTGCACCGGAAGCTCTCAGTGCTTACTATTATCACTCCAGCCCAACATCAGGTTAGGGTTAAGAACGTACTGGTGCTGAAGACATGCAAGATACAAATAATTTTGATTGCTATATTCCTATAGGAGCTGCTGAATTATGAGGGGAGAGAGATTTTTCAGACATTTGTCACCAAGTTCATTGCCACCCTCAGGCTATTATGCTCAAATTGCTTTTAAAGTTGAAAAAGAATCCCTGAAGCAGTGGACACACAAGGTTTTTTAGTGCTATTAAACAGGAGGACACTGAACCTTGCCTTGCCCTTATAGAAGATTAAATAAAGCTATTGAATGCCAGGTGGACAACAAGGCAGTAGCCTCTATCTTGTTAAAGCAGTTAACATACAAAAATGCAAACCAAGGCTACAAAAAATGTTTTAAAAGATGTTTCTATGATAACCTGACTCTACCTTGGAATTCTCTGATATGTTTTAGAAGGTTCCTACTACTTTTCATGATCTTTTACCTCCTAGGACAGCTCTCCAGTTCTTTCCTGTTCACCTGCATGAAAAAAGAGGCAATTTTATTATCCTTGGCCTCCTTGATGCTGGTTATGTGGGCATATTGTTGCTTCACCTGTGATCTCTCTTATGCATTCAACTAATATTTTTGAATCTGTAGCCCAACTAATTGTCTTGCCTTGTCTCCTCTAAAACTTGTGATGTTACTCGTGGAAATCAAGCATTTGGCTCTACTGTGGTGGCTACTGCTATTCCCCTGGGAGATGAATGCTGAAGCCTCTGTTTAACTATTGACAACCTTTTCTTTTCAGGGTTGCTACACACTGGAGCTGATGATTTTGTTTTACTCCACTCACCTGGCAATACTTTATTTCCCATTGTCAATGCTATTTCCTCTCATCTCTTGAGGATGTACTGGAACACCTATAGTGCTTGGAATTGATTTAACCAATATTGTCTTACCACTTACCAAGGCTCACTTTTCCTTTTTGCTGTCCTCTGCTGTTCCCTCTGCAAGACGCAGGTCTGGGAATGTAGCTCAGTGGCATGAGTGCCTGTCTTACAAGTGCACAGTCACGAGTTTGATCCCTGGGACCAAAGAAAAAAATCTGCATGTGGCTTTGGCTGTCTATGTTGGTTCCATTTCTTTTGATATGCCCCAGGATCATTGTTTGTCACTATTTACTCTACTTCCCTTTTCTCTTCAAACTTATTGCATTAGCACCCCTTTAAATAGTGCCCTCACTTTCTTCACTGATGGAACCCCCATCATAAAGCTGTAACATATGTTTTTGTAATAATTGAAAACACCTATATTCACTGCCACAAACCTCTTGTCAATGCAGTGAGCTCTCTGTGTTATTCTTGCTTTGCAAATTTTTTCAACCCATGTCCTTAACTTAATTACTGCCTCTTTATATGTACATAATACTATCTCACACTTATCTTCTCTTGTTGTCTCTCCTGTATCAGTAGACTCACACTTATTGTCTCTTTTTTGCATCTACAGGCTCCTCCTTGCCTTCACCATGCCACTCTTTTTTTTTTTTACATATATGTAGTCATTAAGCCCTACCTGTTGTTTGATATGATAATGCTATTACTGATCAAGCACTGAATATTCTGTTCTCTCTTTTTTGGGGGAAAGTCTTTTCGACACAGTGTCTCTATAAGCATTTCAGCCTGATCTTGAGATAAATTTGTAGTCTATCCTCTTTTGATAACACTAAAGAAAGTCCCACCTTTTTCACCAATCAGTTTGTTCTTTGCACAAATTGTTTCACATTCCACCTTCTGCAGGTAGAACTTTAATTTCCAATGGTTTCCATTGTGATGCCATGCCTCCCCCCTTTCCCTGTGATGCTCTCAACTCTCATGGCCTCTGCTCCAGTGACTTGTGGTAACATGCTACACAGAGTTCCTCCTTAAAACTTTTTCATTTCTTCAAGGTTTTGTTGATATATTTTCTGTTTTTATTTGTGCTTCACAACTGCATGGTGAATCTGCCCAACATGTAATTCAACATCTCCTAGCTGCATTAGCAGTCAAGGGTGTATCTTCCTTTTTTAAACTGACAATGGTCCAGCCTATACTTTACAGGCTTTTGCTTCCTTTTGTTCCATATGACAAATTTGTTATGTAACTTGTATCCCCTATAATCCCAGTGGTCACACTATCATTGAACAAGCTCATTGTTCACTGAAATCTCTTCTCTTAAAAGAATTAAAGGAGAAAAGTGCACTTCCTGCACAAATTTTTACTATTCTGTCCATGGTGCTATTTACTGTGACTTCTCTTTCCCAACAAAGTTTTCTTCTTCCCTAATTCAAATATGTTTTTACCAGGCTATATCTCTGAAAAAGCCTTTTGTATCATACAAAACACCTCCAGACTCAAGTGGGCCGGGTCTGGTGCCCCTGCTGAACTGGGTAAGATGGGATGTTCTATGTTATTGCAAAGGGCTTGTGTGGATTTCTGCTTATTGTGTTTGCCCTAAATGGAATGAGTTGGCACCACAGTCTACACAACATAAGTCCCCCATTTCACCTCTCCGTGAATCAAGCCTTGGATCCTTTTATGCCAGATCTCTGCTAGTTGGTGTATAACAAATCCAACTGGTTGATTAGTAGCTGTAAATTCTAAATTTGTAAGAAGGTATTATAACTTGACTTGATTAAGGATATGCTCAAGCGTGCTCTGATTTTATGTTTGTCAGTCTGTCCACATATCAGTTGCACGTTTGTCCAGTTGGCTTGTAGGCAGGTGGTGAAAGTTGCTGAGCTTCTGATTGTTCATACCAGTAAAGCAGAAAGCAAAAGTGCCCATACAGGAGTACTCAAGGTGCCCAGAACATCTGGGAAATGTCCTGAGGGCGTGGAGTGCTGGAGGTGAACAGGTGTTCCAGCGCTGGGAGCACGGAGTGTAAGAAGTGAGCTAGTTTTCTTCTGTTGTATTTCTTCTGTTTTTATCTAAGTTATCTTCTGTTTTTATCTCTCCTCTGGCAATGGACTCACACTTAGTATCTTTTTATTTTTACAGGTACAAATTCTTTGCCCTCACAATGCTGCGCTTTTTCTTTTACATAATGTAGTCATTAAGCCCTATCTGGCTTTTTACAAGATAATGCTATTTCTGATCAAGGATTGCATATACTCTACAGCCCCCCACTCCTTTGGCCTTTTTGAGGCAGGTTCTCTCTATGCAGTTCAGTCTGGCCTTGGGTTTACTCTGTAGTCTACCCTCTTTTTGTAACACTGAGCAAAGCCATGTGTTTTTTCACAAATACACTTGTTCCTTGCATAAATGGTTTGACATTCCACCTTCTGAAGCTAAAGCTTTTATTTCCACTGGTTTCCATTGTGCTGCCATACCTCACCCTTTTCCCTGTGATGTTGTCAACTCTCATGGCCTCTGCTGCAATGAACCTTGGTAAACATGCCACATACTGTTTCTTGATTTCTTTTTCATTTCTTCATATTTCTGTTGACACATTTTCTGGTTTTATTTGTGCTTCATCACTGCATGGTGAATCTGCCGGACATGTAATTCAACATCTCCTGGCTACATTTGCCGCCATGGGTGTATCTTCCTTCCTTAAACCTGAAAATGGTCCAGCCTATACCTCACAGGCTTTTGCTTCCTTTGGTTCCACATGGAACATTTCTTATGTAATTTTATCCCTTATAATGCCACTGTCCAAGCAATCATTGAACAAGCACATTATACCCTTAAATCTCTTCTCTTGAAACAATTAAAGGACAATAATGCACTTCCTGCACAGGTCTTACTATTCTGTCCATGCTGCTATTTACTGTAAGTCACTTCTCTTTCCCAACAAGGCTGTCTTATTGCCTAATTCAAATATGTTTTTACCACACTATATTTCTGACAAAGCCTTTTGTATTATACAAAACACCTCCATACTCAAGTGGGCAGGGGCTGGTGCCCCTGCTGATCTGGGGAAGAGGGGACATTTCTGTGTTATTGCCAAGGACTTGTATGGATTCCTGCTCATTGTGTTTGCTCTGCATGGAATGAGTTGTCACCACAGGCTACACAACATATTTCCACCATTTCACCTCTCCCTGAATCAAGCCTCAGATCCTTTTATACAGGATCTCAGATAGTTGGTTTATAAAAAATTGAACTAGTTGATTTATAGTTGTAGACTCTAACTTTGGAGGAAGGTTTATTTATTGGGCTTAAGGATATGTTCAAGTGCACTCTGATTTTATAAGATGTTTGTCCATCTACACATGTATCAGTTGTGTATTTGTTTAGTCTGTTTGTAAGCAGTTGTTGGGAGTTTCTGAGCTAGTGATTGTTGAAACTTGTAAAGCAGAAAGTAAAAATGCCCATACAGGAGTGATCAAGTGGCCCAGAACATCTGGGAAAGACCCTGAGTGCTTGAGGTGTCCTGTGTTCCACCACTGGGAGCACTGGGTATAAGAGATGAGCTAGTTTAACAAAGCAGTATTGAACAAGTACACAAATGGCCTCCAAGGAATTTAAATTGTTCTCAAAAACCTCCACAAGCTCTGTGCTTATTTCTGTGTTTGTTTGAATCAGCACAGATTGTCTGTGTACATTTATCCACTTGTCTACTCTGTGAACAGCTGTTCCTTTCATTTGGAGCTCAGTAATCCTTCTCTTTTTCCATATCTGGATCACATGATCACATATTTGTTTCTTTACTGATTTATAAAGTATGCTTGTACCTTGTTGCCAGCTGTTCCAAAAGTCACAAAGACTGGGTATATGAGTGGAATATGTTGTAATTTATTATTGACTTGATAGTCTTATTATTTAGAAATGATATTATTAGGATGAATAAACAAAGACCCTTATGACTGAGATTGTTGGACCGGGCTCTAACTGATAAATCAGAAAGTGGCTGCCTGGTAACATTTTTAACCAGTTCTTGTTTATTGATCAGAACCTCAATGATCTCCATAGCCTTATAGTAGACACCTTAACTAAAGTCATGACATGCATTCCTAAATGTTCACATTGGTCAATATCAAAAGAATTAATACATTTTTTGATTGAAGATGCCTGTGTAAAGGTTTCACATCATTATGACAGTTGATTGCCATCAAATTCATGATATATTAGATATATCCATATTTCTGGATGCATAGACCTCTAAGATTGTAAAATGGGGATTACTTATGTTAGCAGACTTTTGATTCATGTTCATACTTCTGCTAATAACAAAGACTTGTGAGATTCACATTCCACTCACGGTCAATAAATTGGTCAATAATACATAACAAACTTCTTGGGTATTAGATAAGGGTGATTGACTAAAATGGATATTTTATGTCAAAAGAGAAATTCAGATTATTGCAAGGATGTCATGATACAATAATATGTATGGTTCTGATTTCTTATTTCCTATGTAAAATATGTCACTGTTAACACTGTAGGCATTCAAATGTTAAAATATCCATGGATAGTAGAAAATACATTTCACTTAATGTTCTAAGTGTTTCATGTTTAGATAAAATAGTAATGTTAAGCTTACTGCCTCTAATATACTGTATTGTTATCAATCTTTTCTTCTGGATGTCCAACAGCTAAGGTTTAGAGACTAAAAATGATGGGATAATGGATACCCAATATTTTGGCCCCAGAGCTTCAAGCTTGGAGGAGGCCCAGGATGTAAAAAACTTCTGCTTGCATCATCAAAAGATACTCAGTGAGTACCTGGTATTCTGATCAGGAAGATGATGAGACCAAAGAAGAAAGTCAACTTTGATGCAAGATGTGCCTAAGAAGAGTCAAGATTCACCAAGAAATCTCCTAAGCTTTCACAGAAATCAATGTGGTCAAGCAATAGCCATGACTTTTCCAGGTGGCTGACACTGACACAAGAGATATGAGGAGCTATGCATGGTAATAAGATTGTTCTTGAGGAGACCTAACTGGCCTTAATAGGAAGTATGGGACCAATTGTCCTTAGTGCAGTCCTTATGTTAGCTTGGTCTGGAACATTCTGCAGAAAAGTCTGGCCTCTGTAGGTACAGTGCAATGTAAAATATGGTCTATGGGTGAATCTCGGATCACTAACATCCTCTGACAATTGCTGGCTATGCTAGTAACTGACTACCATTATGAATGGATGGACTATGCAGTGGTGGGAGCTCAAACACAGCTTCTCCATCTTCAACTGGTCACCCATCTGTGTATCAACCAAACAAAAACCAGGGATATGTGGGAGCAATTGAAGCTGAATACTCATGCAGGGCTGTGATGTGGCCCAGGCATGATTAAACTGAGAATGAAGAGATGCCTCAGGGGGCATGATAGGCCACAGCTGAGGTGACCTAGACACTTTCTGTGGGATAGTTCTCTGCAGTTGGCATCTTCTGTTGCTCTGAGGGGGTCTTGAACCTTTCCCAAGATCCTTATCATGTGTCCACTCAACTCCTGCCAGCATGAGCTGACCAGCTGGCTACCAGAGTGAAAAGCTCTGCCAAGGACTTCCCTCTTCCTGTAGCCCTGAAGACCATGCTGTGTTTCTCATTTCTTAGAGCCTTTTTGGTACACCTTATTGGTGTCTTGATGTGTAAGAAAAGACCCCGACATGAAACATAAAATGTATCTGTTTTAAAGACTCAGCACTGGAATCTTGTATTGTTGGATGATGACAGAACCAAGTATCAAACCTGTTGAAGACAATTCAAGTATACAGAAGCTGTTCTTTTTCACTGTATTTTTTTGGTTCACAAACGCCAAATCTCTTACATGACACAACTTTCCTCAAGACATTTCCACTCCAATCAATGACCTACATATGAATTATTTTCTGTAGTACACACACATAGATATGCAGGTTTTATGATATGTCTGCACCCAGTCATCCTGATGACAAAATTAACAATCCAGAGCCATCCCAGGCCTGAGAGGAGAAATAGAAAGCTAATATGCCCTTGCTGTGAGCTGGTGGATGTCATATGCGGAATGGTAGGGAAAACTAGCCAATATGCCCATGTTGTGATTCTGTGGAAGCTGTTACAGTTCTCGGAAGAAAAGCAAGAATGTAACTTACACTTCCTGTGAGCTAACCACTGTACTGGCTGGGAGAGGAGCACCACAATCACCTCCTCCCACCAGCAACCATCTGACTGGTTTAGAGGACATGCTGAGTTGATAGCAATGGAGGTATAAAAACAACTTAATCCTTGTATTACTTGATTGACTTTGCAGCCTAAGGCTAGTAATCTTAAGCATGTATTAAATTGAGAAATAATGGTAAAAGAAGTTGCAATAACTTCATAAGCATATGGAATTTAACACACTCCTAAACAACCAATGGGTAACAGATTAAATAAAGGAAGAAACTTAAAAATACCTACAACCTAACAAAAATATAGATGCAAAATCCTGTACCTTACGGGATTCAATGAAAGCAGTCCAAATAAGGAAATTTATAGTAGTCAAATCTCACGTCAGGAAATAGAAAGAACCCAAACAAATAATGAAAATTTGTATCTCAATCTTCCAGAAGAAGAATGGCAAGACAAACACAAATGCCATACAAGGGAGGAAATTATAAGACCAGACAAGAAATTCATGCAATGCAGAACAAGAAAACAATTCAAAGAATTAATGAATCAAAGAGGTGGTTCATTGAAAGAATAAAAAATATTGATATACCCTTTGACAACCATATCAAAAAAGAAAAAAAAGACTGAAAACCATTCATTGAGTAATCAGAAAGATAAAATAAATACAGATCTTGTGAAAATTCAGAAGATCATCAATATCTACTTGAAAAGTTTATACTTTCATAGGTTAGAAAATATAGAAATGCACTGATTCCTAGATACATATGAAATGCCAAATCTGATCCAAGAAGATATAAAAATTCTGGAAAATACAGTATCAGTTAATGAGAATGAAGATCTAATAAAAATTTATCAGCTGCTGGGCATGATGGTGCATTCCTTTAATCCCAGAACTTGGGAGGCTGAGGTGCAAGTATTGTTTTGAGTTTGAGACTAAACAAGGCTACAAACTGAGCTCAAGGCCAACTTGAACTGAATAATGAAAGCCTGTCTCATGAGCACATTAAAATATAAGTAAAACAATAACAACAGAAAAGCAAATGACCAACATAAAAAAGTCTAGGTCCTGGTGGATTTATTGCTGGATTCTGCAATAAATGTAGAAAATTATTTCAGGCCACTGCTGTTTAATGATATTGAAAGAGAAGTTATTCTCTCTAACTCATTCTTGAGGCAAGTATTACCCTGATACTAACAGCAGAGGAAAACCCAACCAAAAGAAGAAAACTATATGACAGTTTTCCTAATGAACATAGATGCAAAAATCCTTAATAAGATACTAGCAAAGTGAATGTAGCAAATAATAAAGAAGATTTAAAAACCTGACCAACTTGGATTCAGCCCAGGAAGGCAGGGATGTTTCAGTACATGCAAATCAACAAATTTAAATGTCATATCAACACAAGCAAAAAAAAAGTCACATGTTGATCATATCAATAAATGCACAATAAGCTTTTGATAAAGTCAAGCACTGATTTGTGATAAAAACCCTACAGTAAATAGCAACAGATGACCTTTACCTCAAGCTGATAAAATCAAATAATGACGGGGCTGGGGATTTAGCTCAGTGGCATAAGCACCTGCCTTGCAATTGTGTGGTCGTGAGTACAATTACCAGTACTGATAAAAAAGAAAAAGACAAAAAAATGACAAAGAAATTCCAGCATCATACTAAGTGGAGAATAACTGAAAACTTTCATTCTACAGTTATGAAAAGGACATGGAGGACTACTGTGAGCACTCCTATTCAATATAGCTCTGGAAACACTAGACAGAACAATTAGACAAAAGAGAGAAATAAAAATAAGTATATAATAGAAAATAGTTAAACTATCATTATTCACAGATGATATGATATTCTAAATAGAAGATGCCAAAAACTCCACACAAACAGTCCTAGAATTAATAACCAAATTCAATAATGTAGCTGGAGACAAAGTTGACAATCAAAAATCATTAGCATTCCTGTACACAATCAAAAAACTCACCAAGAGAGAAGTTTTAGAAACCACACCATTTAAAATAGCCTCCAAGTAAATGAAATACTTGGAAAGAACCTAACAAAGAAAGCAAAGGACTTACATATTGAAAATTATATTACTTTGGAAATGATATTGAAGAGATTTTCAGAAAATATAAAAATATCCCCTGCCCATTCTGCGCATTGTCTTTTCATTCTGTTAGTGATTTCTTTTGATGTACAAATATTTTTTAATAAGATGGGGTCCTAGTGGTTGATCCTTTAAAATGTGTATTTTGTTCATGAAGCCTCATTAGTGTTTCTGTTTTAATATTTAGATCTTTGATCTAGTTTGATGTATTTATTTCATAGTGATAGACATTTCTCCAGTTTAAGTCTTCAGTATGAGCAAAGTCATTTTCTTCAGCACCATTTATTGAAGAGGCTGTCTCTTTCACTGAACATATTTGGCTCTTTTGTCAAAGACAAGGTAGCAGAGTCTGTTTGTAGTTCTAGTTGCATTTTCTAGACTTTTGGGATGATACTCAGGTCTGTTTTTCTGCCAGAACAATGCTGATTTTCTGATAGTAGCTTTCTAGTATTATAGCAAGTCAGGAATTTTGATGCTTCTTGAATTGGCTTTGTTGCCCAGCAATGTCTTTGGTGATCTAGAGCATTTCTTTTTCCAAATGAATTTTAGAAATGTTTTCTCTACATCTTTGAGCTATCCTAATTTTGTTGGGCAATGCATTACATCTATATGACAGTTTGCAATAAGATTTTTTGAGTTTTCTCCATATCCTTGAAGATAGTTTTACTGGTCTCTTATACACACCAGGTGAAACCTAATGTGTATGATCCTCAGAGTTTCAAACTGTTGAGTTCTTCTTCCCAAGGATATCCACAATAATATGATTTTTTTGTTTGTTTGAGACAGGATTTCCCTATGCAGTTCAGGCTGACTGTGGACTCACTTCTTAGTCCTGTAAATTCAAACAGATTGTCCTACTTCAGCTTCTTAAGTCCTGGTATTACAGGTATGCACCTAACTCTTAAAAGAATTAATACTGTTATTTGAAACATGAAGAAACTGTCATGAGATACACATGTATTCATTATCTGCCATTCCCTTAAAGGAAAAATGTCCAATTTAACACATAACCTCATTGGAGTGTAGGGAATCACAAGACAAGTTTCTATCTCTTATGGGCTGGAGATGACAGTCTAGACTACTGCAGAAACAGGAGATGTCACAGGTAGGAATATAAATCAAATGTGAGCATTAGTATTAAGAACTCAGAGAGTCTTGTATTTAAGGATGATGATTAAAAGACCAGTTGAAAGCAATAAGAGACCTGGTCAGCTTAGCTTGTCCTGACTATAGATCACAATTTATTATAAGGATGAACATCACAAATTATGAAATATTCAAACATTATGTGCTTTTTACTCTAGAAAATACTAAGGCTTGGCACTGTAGCTCAGCTGTATTGTACCTTGGCATAACAGATTCCATCTTGTGCCCTGCATTTATCTAGTGCCCTGTATTTGACCAAGAAAAATTAAAAAGCACTCAGGGTATAACTACCATGAGAAAAGCAAAAGGAGCTATACCCAAAGAAAAAAAGTAACCTGCTAAAAAAAGAAGCAGGATACAGGTGTCAAATAAAAATTCATTTAAGATTTTAAGTAAATTGTTTCCAAACAGGATGTCTTTTGTGATTCTCTCTTTTAAAAATGCTTAACATTCCAGTTCAGGGTCACTTGTTTTGATTCTAAAATGGGTAAGTGGTCTGTATACAAGTGGTTCTGATCTCAGCTATTTAAATTCCAAATTTATCCTTTGGATGCTTGAATTCCTATACTGTTGTTCACAAACTCACCTCCAGATGCAGAAAAATTTACTGACACAAGCAAACATCTGGATTAAATGTTAGTGCCCCTGAGATGAAAGAATAATAGTGAAAAGGAAGGAAGAAAATGACAAACACCATGTGTTATCATGCCCACCTCTTTTCCACAGCATTAACGAGGCTAAAACAGGAGAATGGCCATGTATTCAAGGACAATCTAACCTACACAGTGAGAGTGAAAGGCCAGCCAGAACTACAAAGTAAGACTACGTCTTTAAAAATAAATAATAATGATGAAAAATGTAGAAAACCAAGGGAGAGAGAGAAAGACTATCGAAGGAAAAGAAAAACAATAGACCTGAATGAAAGCTGACATAAATTGGCAATTATGGAATGATATTGCAGAGGAAAGCTGGCCATGTAGTAGCATCTAGGCAGCAGTGACAAATACAGAGTTAGAAATGGTGCCTATGGTTCTACAGCACAACAGTGACCTCCTTCCACCAGTAAATGTGCAATTTGCTAGAATGAAGAGGTCCAAAACTCATGGGAATCTTAAACTCAGAGTGAGCAAGTAGCTTCACACAAAGGCTTTGGAACATGGCCTTTAGCAGATATTTCATATTCAAATTAAAATAGGACAAATATAATCCTGCCCTGTTTGGGGTGAAATGCACCAACTTGGTTAGCTCACAGCATTGAGGAATGAAGGCACGAAACAAAAGATGTTCAAAAAGTTTTCTGGGAAAAAAGAAGAATAGTCCTGGATTTTCAGGAATGTTCTTCAGTGTTTAAATCACAGGCCTATTGTCAGGGGTCATTTATACAGGAAAGTCACAATGTGGGTACAGTGTGGGTCTCAAATTACAATCAACATATAAGCTTGTAGTGGCTTAACTAATATTATTCTAACATGGAAGAAGTCACCCAGAAAAAGCATGTTAAAAGAGCCAAGGGATTTTGTGGGAACAATAGTCCAGTTGTTCTGGTCATTGAGTATGGTAATTGATGCCCCTCTGGACTTCCTGGAGGAGGTGGTGGTAACTGTAGTAAATTTCAGGCTATTGTTTTTCTCTTCAGGAGGCATGTAGACATGATCACTGCTTCTTCACTTTCTGGCTTTCTTCAGTTTTGCCTCTAGCAGGGATTGTTGTGCTTAGGTTTTTACACTGACTCCTTTGAGGTTCCATTTCCTCTATAATTTTATATCAATTCCTCTCTACTTTGGCCTCCTCTAGTAAAATAGCAATACTATTTCAATGGATAAAGTAATGTTTATACATTTAATAAAATATTATTTAATGGGGGCCTGGGATTTAGCTCAGCAGGCAGAAGCACCTACCTGAGAAGTGCTAGGCTGTGAGTTTGACCCCCGGTACCTAAAACAAGTGTTTTAAACTGCAATGAAAGAAAATAATTTTATTTGTGAAGATGTAGATTAACAAGATTTTTAATTAAATATGTCAATGGCAAATTAAACAATGTTAACAGTCATATTTAGAATCTAAAGATGTTGGGCTGGGTATAGAGCTAAGTGGTCAAAGCACCTGCCTGGCAAGCACAAAGTCAGGAGTTAAATCCCTGGTACCAAAGAAAAATCTACAGTTGTCAATCATGTAGTGCTATAAGTACAAGTATTGAAATTGATAGTTGTTCATTAAAAAGCTCAACGTTTCTTTTGTCATCTATGAAGTACCTACTAATAACATGGTAAGTACAGTGAGTAATAAACTGTGCACTATATCACTGCTATTTGCTGAGAGCCGCTTTTATTTTTTCCCCACATAGTTGAAAGATGAAAATGATTGGTGATGATAGATAAACTGTGATAATAATTTTTTCAATGTTATGGGATATTTCACTACGTCCATTAAGTACATTTTATTTGCTACAATTATGCTAAGTGAAATAAATAAAGAATTCTTAATGTTACTGGCATCTGTGTTAATTAGAAATATAGGCAATCAGATAGTTATATAATGGAATGAAACTCCTGACCTACTGTGTCTGGTAGGAGTTTGTGTTCTATAAAATAGAAGAATGAATTTTAGGAACATTGTAGGTGAAGAGCACAATATTAACTATTGAGAGAAAAAAGTGAAAGATTTTTGCTCTAGATAGGATATTACAGCAGTGGGAAGAAGGCCAGGGGACATTTACCCTGAGCTCACTTACCTCTCCCTTAGGCAACTTACCTGTGCCATGAAAAGAGTCCCAATCAGCTATTGGCACATCAGCAATGCCACCTTTTAGCACTACCCCGTCAAAAAGTAGATATAATCCCCCTCACTACGTATCCAGCAGTAAAAGTTAGGTGACTAGTGGTTATGCTGTACTCTCCACCTTCTTAGAATAAAGGCCATTTTAAATTTATATTCTCTCCTTTACAAAGTGAAAACCCTATCAGAAAGCTTCTGTCTGAGAGAACAGGTGGGGTCATAAGTGGGTTGTCAAGGACTCTGCATCTTTTAGGGACTTAATAGAATAAAATCATGGGGTGAGATGGGTTTAAGGTGGTGAAAGTTGGGAACTCACAAGGCAGATGGGCATTATGTTGGTCAGAGCTATGTTTATCCAATATAATTAATAGTTCAGGTAAAATCATTTACACTGCAGACAAATGGGGAAGTGAGGTCATAGAAAGCAGGCATTTTACAGAGCTGTAACTCTCCTCCATGGGATTGGGAGGGTGACTGCTGACTTCAGCAGGGTGACAGGGAACTATTTAGAAAATCAATTGTTAGGATATGGACACATTTGCTTGCTATTTTCTCTTGAGGCCTGTCCCATAACAGGAGGTATCTGTCTCCCCATAGCTGCAAGGTATGTGGGCTTCTGAGCTGGCTATATCTAGGACGTGATCCTGTCTCCCGGGCTATATATTTCTAACTAACTCAGCTGCCTATAAAAATAGGGCTTGCTAGAAACAATAACAAAGGAGCTAGAAAATAAGTTCACATTGTTTGCAGCACTGGAAGAGATAATCACCTCCTGCTGGGGGCCAAATCTCAAAACAAAATGTAAATTAAATACAACCAAGGGCTAAGGACCAACAGTCCAAATAGTTCTCTGATCACCCTGAGGAACACAAAAGTCACCATCCCAACCCTCTACAAGAAGAGTCTCTGTTCTTAAACATGCCCACTTACTATGACTTGCTCTCCCATTTGCTCCCAATTTAATCAATTTTACCTGAGCAATTAACCTTATTGGTTGAGGACATTTCTACTCTGCCTTATGCTTAACTTTCAGATTCCCATTTTTTCCCTCCCCTGGGCTCATCTAACCTCATGATTTCACTCTATACAGGTTCCTCAAAAAGACAGAGTCTTTGACAACCCACTGGGACCCTTCCTGTCTCTCAGACAGAAGATTTCCTTCTCCCAATAAATATATTCCACTCTTAAACTCCATCATTCCTAAAATTCATTCTTCAATTTTAGGGAACACAAACTCATACTGGATATATAGTACGTAAGGAGTTTCATTCCCCTATACCATTAACATGAGCCAAATTAACATGATTATACTTTTATAATGTGTGAAATTTGTTCCTTTTCCTGCAGTTTCAAGTGATTAATACAACTCACAGTGATTATATTCCTGGCAATATCTAAAATTGTATACAACACTCATTATAAGTGTAAAATAATTGCTTTGATTGTATTATTTAGCAAGACCTAGACTTTGCCATGGCACTAGACTATATCTTATAAAAGAGAAGGTTCACCTGTAATTGTTTAGAAAAATTTCTACATTATTGGCTGCTTAAACAATTTTTAATTAGATAAACTGTGTATGTTTTCAGTTTCTAGAAGGCTTCTATTATATTATTGAAAGCAGTCCATAGGCCTCTAGGACCTTGGCTATAATTTGATGCACAATTCTGTTTTGAAACTTGTATGAAGATTTATTTTTTATCTTAGGAGTAAACTCACTGCAATGACACTGATAGAGTGAAGCAAAAGCCCACTGCAATAATTTCCATGGGATACTCATGGCATAGAGCATGTGAATTACTGAGGAGGTAAATTAGCTTCATACATAGACAAGAATCAGTACTGTTAGGATTTTATGGCCCAATAGAGAAGCAGAATGATAGAATTATTTCCAAAAGATGAAAAATATTTCCAAAAGATGAGAAGTATAAAACAAAAAGAGGCCTTTATTCTGAGAACATGGAGAGAGATGACTGGCACCCCCCCCCACACTGCTGGAGTCCAGTGATCTCTCTGGTGGACACATGGGGTTGGAGTATGTAAGTAGCCTCAGTGTGGTGTGGAACCTAAGGAGGACTTTAGGAATGCACAGGTAGCCCATTGGTCTTAGGTTTGGTGCCATATGTAAATTTCTAGGGGTGGGAAGATGGTGTCACAGGTAAATTCCTAGTGGTGGGGGAGATAGTTGAGGCTTTCCTGGCTACAGAGTCCTGTCTGGGCCAAAACCCTTTCACAGAATATGAGAAAAAATAGCAGTGTCCTTTCTATTTAAAGAATGTGGAGAGGAGCCTACAGCCACCAAGTGTTTGCCTTTTTTTCTGACGGATTATGGGATTATAGGGTATATATGAAATTTGGTGGTGCCAGCACTGACACTGATATCATGTAAGGAGCTCTTTGAAATTTTCTTTTGGCCCCTGGGAAAGGAATGAGGAAGTTGTATTCAGGGAAAAAAGAGGAAGTAGCCCTATGGGTAAGCATCCCTGATTTGACATTTCACCCTGATGAACTACCCCCATGATGCCCTGTAATTTATTCTAGGGCAAAACTATTTAAAGTACATCCTTCAGTTTAAATTAAGAAATGAAAATAAAGAATTTTTGCTATGTGTCTTCTTCCATGGTTAGTGGTAAACAATTCACAGGGAAAGTTTCCAGTCTTTTCCTTAATGCATTGTGGATAGCATAAACAAAACTACAGATTAATTCACTTTCAGAAAACAGAAGCAGCACTAAAAGGCAGGGATATAGCCTTCAATGAAAATGTCCCTTAAGAGGTGAGATTAACATTTAAGAAGACAATCATCTACTGATTTCTCTGACTTAAAGAAAGAAAAATTTACACTTTTATTGCTATAGGGTAATGAAACTCCAGATCTACTATGTCTGGTATGAGTTTGTGTTCTCTGAAGTCAAAAAAATGAATTTTAGAAAAAAAAACAGAAGTCAAGATAATATAATTATTGGGAGAAAGAAAGCTTGTGTGACAGAGAGCAAATGTATCCTAACTGGGTTGGCAAAGACTGTCTTTTCCAAGGACTTTTATAGAGTAAAATCATGTGGTGAGATGGGTTGAAGGTGGGGAAAACTGGGAACTCACAATGCAGATGGGCATAAGATGGCACAGAGCTATGGTAGCCAATAAGATAAACAGTTCAGGTAAAGTTGATTCAATTGGGAACAAAGGGGGAAGGGAGTCACATAGAAAGCAGGCATTCTTAGTCACCAGTGAATCTTCCTTTAGGGGTTTGGGAGGGTGATTCCTTAGTTCATCAGGATGATAGGAACTATTTAGAATGTCAGTCTTTAGGATAAGGATACATTTCTTTGAATGGTGACTCCTGACTTCCTCAGAGTGCTAGAGAACTATTTAGAATATCAGTCCTTAGGATATGGATGAAGTTGTTGATATTCTGTCTTGAGGCTTAGCCCATAGCAGGAGTTGTCCATCTTCTCCATAGTTGCAAGGTATCTGCGTTTCTGGATGGGCTCCTTGGAGGACCTAGCCCTGTCTCACTGCTAATCATAATTAACTAACTCAGCTCCACATAACAGTATTTTTAGGAAAATTGAATACAAATGTCTTGTGCTCTGGGTGAATGATCTGGGGATGACAGTGTGCAATGTATATACCAGTGTTGCTCCCTGATTCACATGTTTTGAAATTTAGTTCTAGTTTATTTTTTTCTTTTTATCCTTGAAATGAAATGGATTTGGAAATGAAAAGCCTGAGGTAATGCACTTTTGTACACATATTTCTCTGTGTAGCTGATATCAACCACTGTTGAAGACAACCAGCTAGAGTAGTCTCTGACTATTGTGTATCATTTGGGATCCTCTTTGCAGGAAGGAGTTCCTTTCCCTGTTTATTTTTGACTTAGAATGAGGACAGTAGAGCAGCAGTCAATCAGTGATGAATAGGCGGGCTATATGAAATGTCCAATCAGGTGAGCCGTGGCAGGAGGTCTCTTCTTGTGTGTAGACATTGTTTACCTGTTTGGAACACAAAACTGGGAGCAGAATGCTTGCTGGATCTCATTTACTCATTTGATGTCCTGTGGCCTGATTAGCAATGAACCTGGGAGACCCTCTAGCCACGGAATGGTGAGGCTTTGGATGGGAGCCCAGAAATAGGGTGGAATTGGGAGAAACCAGTTACAAGTGGTTAGAAGTGGTTCTTGTGTCTGTAGATTAAGGTATTTAGTTAGCTTCACCTCCTGAGGTCTTCTAGCATTGACCTTGGGTCATCCACTTTCCCTTTTTTCTCCTGCTGGAGCAAGGATGATTCTGTGTCCTCAGAATTCTGAATTAACTATGATAGCGACAGACTGAAGTATCATCTTTGAAATTCTCTACTGCCCTGGCACCTCCACCATAGGAAGCAACGGAAGGAGCTTGGGAAGCCCCTGACTTTGATGCATTTTGTAGCTGGAGCAGCAGTACTGACATTGGTCTCTGCTCTCATTGTAGGGATCATCAATCTAGATGTTCTAAAGTTTCTAAATGTATGTAATGCAGGGCCTCATTTCCATAATGGCACTCTTTGAACTTGTACTTTTTTGTATTCATAGGGATTGCCTAAATTTAGCATATGTTCTCACATTTCCAACCCCATGACAGGTGTTGACAAAGATTATGAGAATTCAGAGATGTGTAGTGATGTGCTTCAGTGGAGGAAGGCTTTCCAAACCCCTGGTGAACTCCTGTGTATGATAAATAACAGTGCAAAGAATTTCTGAACATACTTTATGTGACACATGTGCTCATAGAATATGTTTGTGAGAAGAGCCATAGAGGTTTGAATTTTGAGAAAAATGAAGCAGATATAAAAGTGTCATCAGGGCAGGGTAAAGCGTGCTTGCTAAGGACAAATTCCAGAAAGGGCTGCCTGTTAAATTCTCACTGAAAAATGCCTAAATGTAGTCATTTGCATGAACATATACATGTGATATCCTACTGAGTGGAAAGGACTATGGGTGTCATCTCTGAATTAAGAGCTGATTTAATAGCTTGGTTGATCATATACATTGTTTAAATATGGAAATGCTCTGTAATGGACTTTACCAATTCATGTAAAGAGATGCCCTACATTGAAATTGTTGCAGGGATATCAGTAGTTAAGGCATGAAGGGTTTTCTGCTTAGGGTGTATCATACAAGCTTGGAAAGGATGTGGAAGTGACTGGCAGGACATAGTGTGAAAATAGCAGGACATACAACAGAGAGGGTCTTCACTGAAAGTCGGGTAGTTCTTAGGGTAAGTATGAAGTTAAAGTTGAATTATGATATCTTCCTTGAAGTGAATTACACCAGCTCTGCTAACAATCAGTATTCCACATCCCTGTCAACCCATGAATTCTGTGTTATTCACTTGAGATCTTGTTTTGATTATCTTCAATTATGACCCAGTATCATGAAGGTGAAATTTGAATTTTTTTTTTTGTACCAAGGATGGAACTCATGATCTCAAGCTTGCAAGTTAGGTTTTCATGCTGCTATCTAAATACCCAGCTCTGAAAGTGTTTTCGGTATATTATGGATGATATCAACCTTGTTCCTCAGAAAATGTTGAATATTGTGGAATTTTTATTTGTATGGCTATAACTTTTAAAGCAAACCAAAAGTGTCTTATGCAGTCACTTTTCAAGTTTCACATTATCTGTGGGGTGTCTCAGTGAGGGTTTCTCTATTTCAGACAGCTCTGTAACTCAGGCTAGCCGCAATCTCAAGGCAGTTCTCCTGCATCAGCCTCCCAAGAAATATTTCTTATATCTGAATGAAAAGTGATCACTTGTTGACACTGAGCTATAATTTGAAGCTTGCACCTGGTTTCGTTGTTTATACATTTTTTTACCTACAGCAGTTTTCCATGAACATTTGAGTTATTATTTATGTACCATATTTGATGTTATTTATGTTTTGTTCTGTGAAACCAAATTGAAATATCAAAATGCTGCTTAAGTATATCAAGAACAAAGGACTCAGTGACCTAATTGAGATTTGAAGAGATATCATTGGTAGTAATCAAAGTGATTGATGATATATTTGTCTGCCTCTGTGCTTTATGGATGCTGGTCCTGCAGGCTCTCACTATGAGCTCTGCATTAGAGACAATGCACAGCAACACTTCTTTTTTTTTTTTTTTGTCTTTTTTGAGACGGGGTCTTACTATGCAGTTCAGTCTGGCCTTGAGCTCACTTTTCAGCCCTGGCTGGTCTCGAACTCGCAAGGATCCTCCCACCTCAGCCTCCCAAGTGCTGGGATTACAGGCTTGAGCCACCAAGCCCAGCACACAGTGACTCTTGCAGTGACTCAGCATAAGAATCAGAGCTCCTATTTGGCTGTTACATTAGCTGTGAGTTGCAATATAGCATCAAATTTGCTGTCTCAAAAATGTGTATATACAAACAGTTAATCCCCAATATTTGGAATTAAGATTTGAAGAAATCAGTCTCCATTCAGCTGTTTTATTTGGTTTTATTTGTTTAGTTTAGTTTGTTTTATTGAGACAGCTCTTCTCTATGTACATCAGCTAGATTTGAACACCTCATGGAGTGCAGAATTGCCCTAACCTCAAAGCAGCAGTCCTGCATCAGCCTCTTGAGTGCTGGGATTATAGATATGTGTGTTTTTACCCTAGAAAATATTGAGGCTTGTAACTTAGCTCTGTTGTAGGTTGGAATAATAGATGCCATCTTGAGCTTTGCATTTAACTAGTACCCTGTATTTCATCAAGAAAAATGGGAAAAAAAAAACAAAATGAGCTGTAACCAAAGAAAAAAAATTAACCTGCTCAACAAAAGAAGCAGAATATAGTTGTCATCCAAAAATTATTATGAGATTCTAGCTAAATGATTTATAACAGGATCTTTTTGTGATTCTATCTTTTAAAATATCTGTAAGTTTCCAGTTCAAAGCCTCTTGTTTAGATCCTAAAATGGGGGTGGGGGTTTTTTATACAAGTGGTCCTGAGACCAGCTAATGAAATTCCACATTTCTCAATTGGTTTCCTTGTCTTTCTATATTGTTGTTCACAAACTCAACTCAAGCTGCACAAACTGTTACTGACACAAGCAAACACCAGGATTCAATGCCAGTGCCACTGAAATGAAAGAATAATAGTGAAAAGGAAAGGAGAAAAAAGTCAAATGCTATGTGTTATAATGCCCAGCTCTTTTCCCTAGTGATGAAGAGACTGAAACAGGAGAATGGCCTTGTATTCAAAGACAGGCTAACCTACATAGTGTGTAGGCTGGCCAGAACTCCTAAGTGAGACTATGTCTTTAAATAAAAAAACTAAAATGAAAACAATAAACAACCAAGGTGACAGAAAAACTATTTAAAAAAATAATAATAGAGCTGAGTGAAAGTTGACTTATGTAAAATGAGTATTATTGAATGATGCTGCAGAGGAAAGAAGGCCATGTACAGGTTTCCAGGAGACAGTGACAAACACAGACTTAGGAATGGCACCTATTGTGCTACAGCACAGCAGTGACCTCCTTCCTCCAATACATTTGCAGTTCACTAGACTGAGGACTTCTAAAAGCTCATGGAAATATGAAACTCATGGCAAACAAGCAGCTTAAAATTCAGGCTTTGGAACATGACCTTTAGCAGACATTTCACATTTAAATAGAAATAAGACAAATATAACCCTGCCCTGTTTGATGTCAAATGCACAACATTGAGAAATGGAGTCACAAAATGAAGTTCAAACATTTTCTTAGAAAAAAAAAAAAAGAGGGAAGAATAACCCTGAATTTTCAGGAGTGGTCTTCGTTGTTTTGGCCACAGACCTATTGTCAGGGGTCATTTATACAGGAAAGTCACAATGTGGGTACAGTGTGGGTCTCAAACTACAATCAACCTATAAGCTTATAGCTGCTTAACTAATATTATTCATCAGGGGAACAAGTCAGCCAGAAAAAGTTTGTGGAAAGAGCCAAGGCATTTTGTGGGAACAATAGGCCAGTTGTTCTGGTCATTGAGTATGGTAATTGATTCCTATTTGAACTTCCTGGAGGAGGTGGTCTTAAATGTAGTACATTTCAAAGATGTTGTTTTTGTCTTCAGGAGCATGTAGACATGGTCACTGCATCTTCACCTTCAGTTCTGCCTTTCTTCAGCTGTGTCTGTAGCAGTGATTGTTGTATTTAGTTTTTTGCATTGACTCTTTGAGGTTCCAGTTACTCTCTGATTGTATATCAATTTCTGTCTACATTGACATCCTTTGCTAAAATCACAGTACTATTTGAATGGGTAAGGTGATGTTTATACATTTAAAAATATTCATTAATACAGGTCAGGGCTTTAGCTCAGCAGGCAGAAACGCCTTCCTAGGAAGTGCTAGGTTGTAACTTTGACCCGTGGTACCTAAAAAAAAAAAAGTAATATAAATTGCAAGGAAAGAAAATAATTTCGTTTGTGAAAAATGTAGGTTTACAAAGTTTATAACTAAATATGTCAATGACAAATTAAACATTGTTAATAGTTATATTTAGTATCTAAACTTGTTGGCTCTGTGGATTGAGCTCAGTGATACAAGGAGCTGCCCGGAGAGCACAAGGTCATGAGTGTAATCCCTCATACAAAAACAAAAAATCACAGTTTTCCAGATCCAGGGCTATGAGTACATATATTGAAACTGACACTTGTTAATTAATAGGCTCGATGTTTCTTTTTGTAGTCTAAGAAATACCTGAAGAAAACATGGCAATTACAGTGAATCATATACTGTCCCCTATAGGATTGCTATTTTCTGAGTTGTTTTTATTTTTTGTTTTCCTGCATAGTTGAAAATTGAAAATTTTCTCCCGGAAGTCACTTCCGGGAGAACATGGCGGACAGATAACAGCAACTACTGGAGGCTCTCTGAAAAACTAGGCTCAGAAGCCAGGTATGGTGTGGACTAAAGAGACATAAGCAGGTGGAGTTATGCTCTGCTGACTCAGGAACGAACTCGGCTGAGAAAAACCAACTTGGAATGCAGTCCTGGTGCTAAAACAGGAACAGAAAAGTATCGCTGCTGAGGCTGGACCCTGCGCCATTGGAAGCCGTGATTTGGGTTTCCCGCCGCACGGTGGCTGGCTGCCTCTACATCGGCTTGGCAAGGAGAGAAACACGCGGAAACTCTGAGAATGGGAGTCTGCGAACGGAGTCAAAAACAGGACGGGCAGGGAGGCATGTTCTGACTTGTGGCGAGGTGAGTGAGAGAAACTGACACTCCACCACAGTTTGACTCCAGCGGACTTTCTGGGCCTGAGCAGTCCTGTGGGAGCAGGGCGCGGTGGTGACTCCAGCGACACATTCCCCTCTCGGGCGGGATTGGTGAAAAGTGCCTGGCCTGCGTGACGCTGCCGGCGGACCCCGTAGGCTGGCCCAACCCAGATCCCAGAGCCTGACGGAGAACGGGAGGGGTGGGCCCCCACGTAGGCTGCCTGGTGCGCAGCGGTGAGTGGGAACACCTAACCGGCGCAATTCGATCAGGCTGTGGCTGACAGAGAGAGAAGCTGGGCCTCTCATATAAGCTTGCATATATAAGGAACAGAGAATATGGGAAGAGGCAGCAACAAGAAAGGCTCCTTGGCCCCCAATTCTGAGAAACAGGCAATAGCGGACACCGCACCAATACACATAAAGCACCATATAGAGAGCCTCATAGACCAATTCAGGAATGAAGTTATCAACGACCTGAAGCTAGAAGTATGCAAAATAGTTAGAGAAATGCTAAGCCCCACCCAAGAAAAAACAGATGTTGGAATGGAAGAACAGAAAAAGAGGGGAGAATTTTTTGATGGAGAAAACAGGGAATGCATAGAATACGTGAAGCAGGTTCAAAGAGACTACCAGGAAACTAAGAAGTCTATCGAAGACTGGCATAACAGCTTGAAAGAAACTAAGGACAGACTATCTGAACTGGTGGGCAGAATTGTAATATGGGAGAATGAAATGAAAAACTTCTTAAAAATAACAAAGAAACAAACAGTAATAATACAAAGACAAGAAGATGATAAGAGGATCCATAACTTAAGGATTAAGAACATAAAAGAAGAAGTAGGGACACAAACAAATGAACTACAAAAGCTACTCACAGAAATAATCCAGGAGAATTTTCCTAATTTAGCAAAAGGTAAAGATACTCAGATGTATGAGGCATACAGGACCCCAGCTACCTACAACCCAAACAGAGCAACACCCAGGCATATAATAATAAAAATTCCAGAAATTCAATACAAGAACAGAATATTAAAAGCTGTCAGAGACAAGAAACAGACCACTTACAAGGGAGCACCCATCAGAATTACAGCAGATTTCTCTGCACAAACCATCAAATCACGAAGAGCGTGGGGGGAAATAATTCAAGCTTTGAAAGATAATAATCTCCAGCCAAGATTGAGATATCCTGCACAACTGTCCCTGGAAATTGATGGAAAAACAAGGTGCTTCCAGGATAAAGAGGAACTGGGGGAATTTGAAACCACCAATTCAACTCTACAGAGAGTATTGCAGGATATTCTAAAAAAAGAAAAATACAAAGAATCCAGAAATAGTGGAGGCCACAACTAATGGAGCAGAGAACAAAGCGAAGAAGACAAACTGACAGCTACTGACAGAATAAGAGCTCAACAGAAATGAGACAGAGAAGATTGGATGATAGGAAAAGCTATTTTGGAGAAAATGACATCTTAATAGGTAATACTGATTTAGTATCATCTTGTTGTGAGGTCTCATCTAGCTTTTGTCCTTCTGTCTCCAATGGTCTAAATAGGTTGTATCTTACTGGATTTTATTATGTACGATAGTATAAGCAAAAACCTTTTAAAGATAAGGAGATTATACAGAAACCATTATTCATTTTCTGTTAGTCGATTCTAAATACTCTGTAATGCTGTCATCCTCTTAAATGGTTTTACATTGTTTTGATATACTTAATGCTACAGTATACGAAGTTGTACGCAAGGATTTCAAGGAAAGAGACAATATGGTAACTACTTTTAGGTCAGGATTATCTGGTGGTGAAACACTATTCTGCTTAAATGGTTATGTTTTGATCTGTGCTGTTTCGTTGTTATGCCCTCTTTTATCTCAATCTCCACTTCATTATTTACTTTTTAATACTTTTTAAAAAATTTTTATCCTTTTAATTAAAGGAAAAAAATAGCAGGATATATTATAGTAACCCACTTTGACTTTCCATTACCTCGATTTAAAGCCCTGTATTACTCTCACCATCTGGTTTTTAACTGATGTTCCCCTATTCTGTTTTGCTGGATAGTATCAGGTTTGAAAATTTAGGCATCAGCTGAGAAGATAATGAGATTCATTATAACGCCCATTCTCGTTGACTTTTATCTACTTTTGAAGACCTACAATGTCTCCAATGGTTTGGTTTTGTCGGTTTTGTTCTTTACCGTTTTGTTCAATTGTATTATAACTAAGGATATAGGCAATTCTATTAGAGATAGCAGGAGGCATTATGGTAACCATTGTTGATCACCTTGTATTATGTTTTCACATTATCTATTATGTCCACCCTTTTGACTTGACCGATTCTGTTCTGTTATGTCTCATTTGGTTTTACTCTCTTCCAAAAAAGCAATAAGAACCGTGGGAGCAATGAAACCCAAAATGTGTAATAGTCATTGTACAAAAGAGAGGAAAAGAAAGTGCTCTAAACTATATAACTGCATGTATATTTAAGTGTATAAGATAGAATATGATATCACAGAGTTTTATTGGATCATTGAACAGAACTGTTTGCAGTATCATTGATGGAATGTCCACTTTACAAGCTTTAATTTTGTGACTTGAACAATTATTTCTAAGATGGCAATATGTAATCCATTAACTAGTGATTTCCTACTGTTCATTTTTTTTCTGCAAATCTGTATAACTTGTACCCTTTCTCTGCTTTTTTTTTTTCTCCTTAAATAAAATTAAAAAAAAAAAGAAAATTGAAAATTTTGGCTGATGCTAGCTAGAAAAACTGTGATAATCTTTGTTTTCAATTTAATGATTTATTTCCCTATATCCATTAAGAACATTTATTTGCTACAATTACTCTAAGTCAAATTGGTAAACAATTCTTAAAGTTACAGGCAGCTGAGTTAGTTAGAAATACAGGCAACCATACCATGATATAGTGGAATGAAATTCCTGACCTTCTATGTCTGGTATGAGTTTGTGTTCTCTAAAATGCAAGAATGAATTTTAGGAACAACAGAGTTGAATAGTAGAATATGTCTATTGACAGAAAGAAAGTGAAAGTATTTTGCTCTAAATAGGATATTTTGGAAGTGGTAGGTGGAACCAGGGGACTTTTACCTTGAAGTCACTTTCCTCTCCCCTATTCAACCTAAATGTGGACAGAAAACAATCTCAATCAGCTACTTGCATATCAGCAATGCCACCTTTAAGCACCACTCAAGTCAAAAACTATATGTATGACTCCCACACATTTCACAAGAAAAAGCCAGACCCCCAGTGGTCATAGGGTTCTCTCTATCATCTTAGAATAAAGGCCATTTTGACTTTATATTCTCTTCTTTACTACGCCAAAAATCCTATCTGAAAGTTTCTGTCTGAGAGAAACAGGAAGGGTTCTGATTCTGTAGCAAAGGACTCTGTCTTTTCTAGAGACTTTATAGAATAAAATCATGTAGTGAGATAGGTTTAAAATGGGTTAGATTACTGAAGTTACTGAGGAGATAAATTAGCACAATAGAGAAACCGAATATAAGAAATTTAAAAGTGGCCTTTTACTTAAAGAATGTGGAGAGGAGCCCACAGCCACCAATGCTATGAGGCTATGCAGGGCCTCATTGGCTCAACTTAAACTTTGGCTTTTTTTTCCAACTGACTAGGGAGATATGGGGTATATGTGACTTTTGACTGCATGTGGTGCTTGGACGGGACATTTATGTCATGCCAGGGGCTGATGGGAATTTTCTTTAGGCCCCTGGGAAAGAAAGAGGAAGTTGTAATCAAGGAGAAAATAGGAAGTGACCATATGAGTAAGCATCCCTGGTTTCACCTTCCACCTTGAACTACCACCATGAGGTTCTGTAATTGTTTCTAGGGCAAAACTCTTTCAAGTACATCCTTCTGTTTGAATGAAGAAACCAAAACAAATAATTTTTGCTACCTGTCTTCCTCCATGGCTGGTGGTAAATCATTCATAAGAAATATTTTGAGTCAATTCCTTAATGCGTTGTTGATACCATAACCAAAATTACAGATCAGTTCACTTTCAGAAAAAGTAGCAGTACTTAAAGGCAGGTATAAAGGCCTTCAATGCAAGTATCCCTGACAAGGTGAGATCAACAATGTGTGATACAAACTACTACTGATTTCTCTGACATCGAGAAAGAGAAAAGTTTATACTGATGTTGCTATAGTGGAATGAATCTCCCGGTCTACTATGTCTCATATGAGGTTTTTTTTCCTATAAAGTCAAAGAATGAATTTTAGGAACAACAGAGATTAAGAGAGGAATATTCTTATTGAGAGAAAAAAAAGCTACCTGAGAGAGAGAAAGGGTCTTGAGCAGGTTGCCAAACACTGTCCTTTCTAGGGACCTTTATGGAGTAAAATCATGTGATGAAAAGAGTTTAAGGTGGGGAAAACCTAGGAACTCACAGTGCAGATGGGCATAAGATGGGCCAGAGCTATGGTAGCCAATAAGATTATAAGTTCAGGTAAAGTTGATTAAATTGGGAACAAAGGGGGAAGGGAGTCACATAGAAAGCAGGCATTCTTAGACAGCTGTGACTCTTCCCTTAGGGGTTTGGGAGGGTGACTCCTGAGTTCCTCAGGATGATAGGAACAATTTAGAATGTCAGTCGTTAGGATAAGGGTATATTTCTTTGAATGGTGACTCCTGACTTCCTCAGAGTGCTAGGGAACTATTTAGAATATCAATCCTTAGGATATGGATGAATTTGCTTATCATTTGTCTTGAGCCTTGGCACATAGCATGAGGTGTCAGTGTTCCCCATAGTTGCAAGGTATCTGGACTCCTGCATGGGCTCCTTGGGTGATCTAGCCCTGTCTCATGCCAATAGTGTTTAAATAACGCCGGTGCCTGTAACAGAACTGTTTGGAAAATTGATTACAGATGTCTTAGGCTCTGGGTGAATGATCTGGGGATGACAATGTGCAATGTACATACCAGTGTCGCCCCCTGATTGACATGTTTTGAAATTCAATTTTAGTTGATGTGTTCTTTTTGCCTTGAAATAAAATGGATTTGAAAATTAAAAGCCTGAGGTAAAGCTCTTCAGTACAAATACTCCTCTGTCGAGCTGAGTTCACCACTGTAGAAGAATGGCAGCTCCAGAAGTCTCTGCACTACAGTCTATCATTTGGGATCCTCTCTTGCAGGGAGGGGTTCCTTTCCCTGTTGATTCTTGACTCAGAAGGAGGGCAGTAGAGCAGGAGTGAGTCAATGATGAAGGGGCAGGCTATACGAACTGTCTAATCAGGTGGGCCATTGCTGGCTGTGACTTCTGTCTTTTCCCTTGTCTCAGCATGATTTACCTGTTCTGAGTACAACAGTGGTAGCAAAATGCTTCCTAGATCTCATTTAGTACTTTTGAGGTCCTGTGGCCTGATTCGCAAAGAACCCGAGAGATCCTGGAACCATGGAATAGTGAGGTTGTGGATGGGAGCCCAGAAATAGGGTGGATTGGTTGAAACCAGTTAAAAGTATTTAGGAGTAGTTCCAGTGTCTGGAGCCTCAGGTATTTAGTTAGCTTCAGATCATGAGGTACTCCAGCATTGGCCATGTGTCATTCACTCTCCCTTTTTCCTCTTGTTGTTGGCAAGGGTGATTTAGGGTCCCCAGAACCCTGGCTTCAATATGACAGCAGCAGACTCAAGTATCGTCTTTGAAATTCACTGCTAGCCTGTAACTCCAACATTTTTGGCACTGGAAGGAGCTTGGGAAGACCCTGACTATGCTTTTTGTAGCTTTTAGAGCAGTAATGAGCTAGGTCTATGCTCTCTTTCCTCAGAGTAGCAGGACTGGAATGTCCAGAGTTTATTATTGTATGTAATGCAGGGTCTCATAGCCACAATGGCTCAACTTAAACTTGGGCTGTTTTGTATTTATAGTGATCTCCTAAATTGATACTATGTTCTCATATTTGCATCCTTATGACAGGTAGTAGCAAAGGTCCTGAGAATTCAGAGATGTGTAGTAGTGTGCCTCAGTGCAGAAAGGCTTCCCAAACAACTGGTGAACTCCTGTGTATTATACAGATTAGTGCTAAATAATTTCTGTACATACTTAATTATTTAGGTGGCATCCTTGCTCACAGACTAGGTTTGTGAGAACAGCCATAGAGTTTTGAAGTCTGAGAAAAATGAAGCAAATATGAAAGTGTTATCAAGGACAGGGTAAAATTTTGTGAAGGACAAATTCCAGAAAGGGCTACCTGTTAAATTCTCATCGAAAAATGCCAAAATTTAGGCATTTGAACGGACATATAAACGTGATATCCTTCTGAATGGAAAGGAATAGGGGTGTCATCTCTGAATTAAGAGCTGATTTAGTAGCTTGGTTGTTCATAGACTGTTTAAATAAGGAAATTCTCTATAATGGACTTATCTAAGTGGTTGAAAGGAGACGCCCTAAATAGAAATTTTGCAGAGATATCAATTGTTAGGCATGAAAGATTTTCAGCTTAGGATGGATCAGAGGAGTGTGGAAAGGATGTGGAAGTGACTGGCAGGATGCAGGAAGCAAATAGCAGGACATACAACAGAGAGGGTCTTCATTGAAAGTCAGGTAGTTCTTAGAGTAAGTATGAAGTAAAGTTGGGTTCTGATTGCTTCTCTGGCAACAGTTAGTATTCCACATCCCTGTCAACCCATGATTTTTGGGTTCCACACTTGAGATCTAATTTTGATTTTCTCTATGCCCCCGTGTCATGAAGGTGAAATTTGAATTTTTTTTTGTACCAAGGATTGAACTCATGACCTATGCTTTCCAGGCAGGCGTTCATGCCACTGAGCTAAATACCCAACAATGAAAGTGCTTTCTGTGTAGTATGCAAGATAGGCACATTGTTTCTCATAAAGTTTTGAATATTGTTGGAATTTTTCTGTATTGTATGCCTATAATTTTTTAAAATAAACCAAAAGTGTCTTATGCAGTTTCTTTTTAAGTTTCACTTTGTCTTTTCGGTGTCTCAGTCAGGGTTTGTCTATTTTAGACAGCTCTGTAACTTAGAATAGCCCAAATTCAAGGAAGAACTCCTTCACCAGTTTCCAAAGATATATTTTTTATATTTGAATTGAAAGTGATCACTTGGTGACAGTGAGCTATAATTTACAGCTTGGACCTGGTTTCATTTTATATACATATTTTTAAAATACAGATGTTTTCCACTAACACTTGAGTTATTATTTATGTACCATATTTGATGTTATTTATGTTTTGTGCTATGAAATCAAATTAATGTTTCACATTGTTGCTTAAGTATATTAAGAACAAAGTACTCATTTGCCTAAATGAGATTTTAAGAGACATAATCTATTCTATCAAATTGATTGATGAGATTTTTTTAAATTTTGAAATTGGTAAAATACAACAGAACACAGCAGCATAAGGCCAACTAAGATCATACAGTGATACTGGTAGACAACTTCACAACAGGTTACTGGGATAACAATAATAGGTATCACAGTATATTTTGTTATCTTTGTAATAGTTGTTCTTTTAATCACAGAGATGAGATGAAATGAGATGAAATACAGAACATTATACAACTTACCAAAACAGAATATTGAATAGAGCAGTACCATTAATCAGAATAGAGTGAAACAATAATAAAAATATTTTCCTTCAAAAAGATAGTAGAAGGAAGTCCCCCTTATTTGCTATGGTCAACTTCCGAGGAGACACTCAGATTTCTGGTTCCCATTTGCTAATGGGGGGATGACAGGAGAAGAAGGGTAGGGAAGTGGGATGTTTGATTCTAGGTAGCACATCAGTAGGTTCACTATTGCTTAGTAGAGAGACAGGCTGGTTGTTTGGTTTCACAGCATTCTAAGTTCCAACATGGCATGGATCTCAGGAGCTGCTGCTGGTTCTCCCCCTGGAAGGGTTGCAGTTTGCCAGACTGCCACTGCTCACCAGGGAGGGGAGGAGCTTCCTTGGCTTGCCAGTGTCCTAAGTTCCCACATGCCATGGATCTCAGGAGTTGCTGCTGGTTCTCCCCCTGGAAGTGTCACAGTGTGCCAGACTGCCACTGCTTAGCAGGCAGAAGTGGTGCTTGCTTGGCTTCCCAGGGTCCTAAATTCCAGCATGGCATGGATCTCAGGAGGTCCCGTTGGTGTTCCCACTGGAAGGGCTGCAGTCTGCCAAACCACAACCACTGACCAGAGAGGGGAGGTGCTTGCTTGGCTTCCCAGTCAATTGATGAGATATTTATCTGCCACTGTGCTTTGTGGTTGCTGGTCCTGCAGGCATCTCACTGTGAGCTCTGCTTTAGAGACAGTGCACAGGGAATCTTGCCATGACTCAGCACAAGAATCTGCTCTGATTTGGCTGTCACATTAGCAGTGAGTTGCAATCTAGCATCAAATTTGCTGTCTTCAAAAATGTGTATATACACAAAATTAATGACCAAGACATGGATTTAAATTTGAAGAAATCAGTCTTCATTCAGCTGTTTTGTTTGGGTTTATTTGTTTAGTTTAGTTTTGTTTTATTGAGACAAGGTTTCTGTATGTATACCAGCTGGATTTGAACACCCTGTGGAGCCTAGAATTGCCCTGACCTCACTGATGTTGTCCTGTGTCAGCCTTTTGAGTGCTGGGATTATAGATATGCACCACCACACTTTGCTTTTGATTCAGATTTGTAGGAGAGAATTTAAGATATCCCAAATCTGCGGTATCAACCTTCCTTTGAGAAATATATGTATGATTCTTTAGGAGGTGGTGACCTTTGAGGATATGGTTGTGAACTTCAGCAATGAGGAGTGGAGTTTGCTGAGTCCATCCCAAAAGAACCTCTACAGAGATGTGATGGGCGAAACTTTTAGCAACATGATTGCGATAGGTAAGGATGAAATCTTTTTGTCACTCATGCTGTCAGAATATTGTTTATTGCTCATCAGTGCTGTTTCATTAAAAAGAACATGAAAATATTTTTAAAACTATCTCAGATCTGGACAGGTTATATCATATATCTAAACAAAACCTATTAATTTGTATATATTGATCTAATGAGTCCTGGTATTTCTATGTCTACAATTCAGGAGGACTTGGGGATATCCAGGAAGCTGAAAAAGAATGCAAAATTTACTGGAGATACTTAAGGTAATCCGCACTCACAAGAAGGAATGTTCCTGAGTAATTAGTGAGTCAGCAGAAAAATGACCACCATTCAATTTAAAGTCAGTAATATTCTCCAATGATATATAAGCTAGGATATGTATAATGAGTGAATTAAATCATTGAAATGTATGACATTGCATATAGATGTATATGAAAGGCATACACTTTGAGTTATGACATTCTGCCTTCAGCCTTTGTACCGATATATACATGTGAATGCAACACATTCATTATCTAAGAATTGCTAAGATTGCAATAGAATTTGAAATAAAACTGAATGCTCATGTTTCCAAGCCATGCTCTAGAGAATCAACCATTCTGATTAATATTCTTAATAGGCTGATGGAATGTTAGTGTACTCATTTTGAATATCAGTATGCAGTTGTCTCTAGAAATTGATCCCGTCATACTTGTCCTGGATACTATTAAAATCTCAAAATCCACATAAAATACTGATACATGCTGACTCATATACAAAGCAGATCAAGTTATAACAGAGCAGGCCTTGAAGCTTAGCTATCTATCATTGGATTTGTGGAGAAGGAAAATGTTAATAGACTCTCTGTGATTGTGCATTCTTGTAAACCCAGCACACTAGGAATCAGATTTTGCATAATGGAAAAGTCAAGTTCAAACTTCAAAGCTTAATGATCAGTGAAAAATCTCATAAAATAGATTTTGAAAAAGCTGTATATTTTAGGCTAATACCTGTTGTTAATTCCCAGCCCAGAAAAGAAATAAATGTGTTATATAATGGCAAAAAATAAATAATATAATGTCATTTTCTATAAGAAATAGAAGTGTCTTTCACCCATCAGTTCAGTGAAATAGCTCTGCTATAAAACCTAAAAGGTCACAGGGTTTCTTTTAGATGAGAAAGCAAAATATAAATTGTGGAATGAAATGAAACAGAGTTGATAGAGAAAGGTAAGACTGACCAAATGGAAAAGGCAACTACAGGTTAAGGACAGAAGGGAGATTGTGATGGGGAAACATATCAGAATAATCTGTATGTGATACACATATTTACCCATGCCCAAAGTGAAGCTAAACATTATGCATTTCAAAGTACCAACTTTTAAGATTTCCAAATGTGTACCAGTCTTTTGGGAATGGTTGTTTTCAACATATTTTACAAGGCCATTCTGTTGCTTCATGGTCAGAATACCTTAGCAGGCATTAAAAACAGAACTTGACATTAATGCAGTCATTAAAGTGAGATGCATTTCACTGTGAGTTTCTCTTTTTTTAAATTTAATATAAGGAAAGGTTAAACAAACAAAATAAGTACAAATAATACTACTTTCAAAGTGAAAATAAACAGTAAGAAATCACAAGATGATGATTACATATGGTGCTCATAGAAATAGTTAATGAAATACAAAAGTGAAACATACAAAGTGGGAATTCAAACAGCGAGACTGCACACAGTTTTGTTCAACTCTCCAACAAAAACTTAGTAATATGGTTATAAATCCTATATGTGATTTTTTTTCTTTACAGAAATAACAAGCTACGGAAATCCTATGGACATACATCTTGGAATCAGTGTAAAGAAGTATTCCTTGGTACTGCAGAAGGTAATGTGAATGTGAAAAAAACAGAAACACACCACAATGTTCAGATCCATGGAAAATATTGCAGTGGAGGGAAACCCTATGTTTGCAAGCAATGCAGGAAAGGATTTACCACACATGGAATTTGTAAGAAACATGAAAGAATTCACAGAGGAGAGAGACCCTACAGATGTAAGGAGTATGGGAAAGCTTTTACAACACGTACATATTGTCAAGTACATGAAAGTCTTCACTCCAGAGAAAAACGTTATAAATGTAAGCACTGTAAGAAAGCTTTCAGCACACATACTTATTGTGTAATCCATGAAAAACTTCACACTGGGCAGAAATCGCATATATGTAAGAAATATCGGAAAGCTTTTAGCAGTAAAATTCATTTTCAAATACATGAACATGTTCACACTGGAGAGAAACCATATGTATGTAAGCAATGTGGAAAAGGCTTCTTCCAACCTGGAAATTGTAAGCAACATGAAAGAATTCACACTGGAGAGAAACCATATATATGTAAGCAATGTGGGAAAGCTTTTAACAGATGTGCAAATTGTAAGGTTCATGAAAGAATTCACACTGAAGAGAAACCCTATGTATGTCAGCAATGTGGAAAAGGATTCACCAGATCTGGACATTGTAAGCAACATGAAAGCATTCACACTGGAGAGAAACCATATGTAAGTAAGCAGTGTGGGAAAGCTTTTAACACACGTGCATATTTTAAGGTTCATGATAGATTTCACACTGGAGAGAAACCATATGTATGTAAGCAATGTGGGAAAATTTTTACCACACATGCAAATTGTAAGGAACATGAAAGAATTCACAATGGAGAGAAACCATATGTGTGTAAGCAATGTGGGAAAGCTTTTAAAACACGTTCATATATTAAGATTCATGAAAGAATTCACACTGGAGAGAAACCATATGTATGTAAGCAATGTGGGAAAGCTTTTAACACACTGGGAGATTGTAAGAAACATGAAAGAATTCACACTGGAGAGAAACCATAAGTATATAAGCACCATGGGAAAGTTTTTAACACACATGCATATTTTAAGATTCATGAAAGAATTCACACAGAAGAGAAACTCTATGTTTGTTAGCAATGTGGGAAAGCTTTTAAAACACAGGGAGATTGTAAGAAACATGAAATAATTCATACTGGAGAGAAACCATATGTATTTAAGCAATGTGGGATAGCTTTTACCACACATGCAAATTGTAAGGAACATTAAAGAATTCAAATTGGAGAGAAACCATATGTATATAAGCAAAGTGGGAAAGCTTTTAACACATGGAGAGATTGTAATAATCATGAAAGAATTAACATTGGAGAGAAACCCTATGTATGTAAGCATTGTGGGAAAGGTTTTACCCATTCTGGACATTGTAAGCAACATGAAAGAATCCACACTGGGGAGGAACCATATGTATGTAAGGTATATGGGAAAGTTTTTACCCTACATGAACATTGTAAGCAACATGAAAGTTCACACTCAAGATAATACCAGTGTATATAAGCATCATGAGAGTGGTTTGAGCACACATACATATTGCATAATGCATGAAAATCTTCACACTGGGCAGAAAACTTATATATGTAAGGAATATGGGAAAGGTTTTAGCAGAAATGTTCATTGTCCAATACATTATAAAATTTACACTGTTGAGAAAGCCTGTGTATGTGAAGAATGTGGGAAAGCTTTCACCACACATGGATACTGTAAAATACATCCATGAATTCACACTGGTGAGAAACCCTGTGTATATAACAATGTGGCAAAGCTTTCACCACATACAGTCATTGCAAACACAGGAAAGAATTCACACTGGGAAGAACCACTGGCTATGTAAGCAAGTGGACACAGTTTCAGCAGCCAGATTGTAAGTGAAATACATGAAAAAAAAAACAAACGAGATAAATCCTATGTGCCATGGGAATACTCTCAGCATACATGATCTTTGTTACATATCTGAAAGAGCTCACTGGGCAGAGATCCTATGTGGATTAACAATGTGGGAAATATGGCAATCCATGTTTCTTGATAAATACATAGAAAAAGCATCACTGTTCAGACAGTTTAGATCTAAGTTTACTTTAAAAATCCCAAGTAGCCCTGAAGAAATAACACAAAAGTTAGATGTCAGTATTTCTTCACAAATATTCCAGAAATGACAAATCTGAGGTGGAGCTCTACTCAAGTGCATATGTTGTATGGTTTTCAGTTAATCACTTGTACCTCTTTAGATTTTTTAAAGTGTCTTTGTGCTTCAACATGGAATCTAGTAATTAAACATGCTAAACTGAAATGGGCTTTTCACTTTCAAGTATGGATAGTGTCTATGTACTTAATATTTTGTCTTTAAAACTTAATTTTTTTGGTGAATTGTAATGTTTGTTTAAAGAGAAAAAAGAAAAATTGTAGAAGTAATACAGAATTTCAGAAAAATAAACAATAAGATATCACTAGTTGATTAGTTTCATACTGTCATCTTAGAATTAGTTGTTCAAGTTACAAAATTAAAGCATACAAAGTGATATTCAAATAATGACACTGTCAACAGTTCACCTCAATGATCCAACAAAAGTTATTAATATGGTTATCTATCAAACACACTTTTTTTTCTTAAAGATGGTAAGATTAAACATGACAAAACAGAACAGAAAAGTTCATAAGGAAACAAGTTAAGGAAACACAGATTTCAAAGCAAGTCCACTGGAGATGTTCACTGTCTATCTTACTGTCTCTAGTTTTCTTCCAAATAGTTGTTACCATCTTCATACACATGGAATATATACTGAACATTAAAAAAAAGGCAGAGGACATTGTTAAAAGTGTATCAGGATATAAAAGCTACAATAGATTTATTGCTCTGTTTAGTTTGATTATATTTTGTTCTGGTCTGTCTACTCATATTAGATTTGAGGGTAACAGAGATAACCCAAAAATATCAGGTTATACCATGGTAACTATCCTTAATTTCCTATTAACTAAAACTGAAACCCTATATTAATTTCATTGTCTTCTATGACTGATCTTACTTGAAGCTTGTTTGAATGTTTGTTTGAATGTTATTTGGCCTTGACTGATTTTACTCACATTTGGTATGTTTGCTGGTATCAAGTTCAAGAGTAGAGGCAACTACTCTGAAGATGACAGGATGTAAAAGATATCCATTGGTGGGCTGGGGATTTAGCTCAGTGGCTTAAGCACCTGCCTGGCAAGTGTGAGGTCATGAGTTTGATCTCCAGTGCCAAAAAAATAAACAAATAAAAATATCCATTCCAGGTTTGATTATGTTTTTAATTAAAGAGAACAAATAAAAAACAAAGCAGTAAAAGTGTACAAGTAATACAGAATTTCAAGAAAAAATACAATAAGTAATCACTAGTTAATAGGTTACATATTGTCATCTTAGAAATAGTTGTCCAAATTATAAAATTAAAGCATATAAAGTGGACATTCATACAGTGAGATTGCAGAAAGTTCTGTTCAATGATCCAACAAAAGCTCAGTAATATGGTTTTCCATCCTACACAGTCAAGCATGCATTTATATCCCTTAGACCACCTTCCGTTCCTCTCTATTTTACAATAACAATTACACTTTTTGAATTTTTTTACTCCCACAGTTCGTATTACTTTTCTTTGAAGGGAATAAAACCTAACGTGACTAAACAAAGCAGATTTGGTTAGAACAGAAGGACGGGCATAGTACATCATGCAAAAATAGAATATCAAGTGATCAAAAATGGTTACCATTGTGCCTCTTGCTATTTTTAAAAAGAGTTGCCTATATCATCAGATACAATAGAATTAATCAAAACAGTACAGAACAAGACCAATAAAACCTACACTGGAGACCTTACAAGATTTCAAAAGAAGGTAATAGTCAAACCATAATGGGCATCATAGTAACTCTTATCGCCTTCAAAGTGGTTGCCTATACCCTCAATCTTGATACTATCAAACAAAATAGAATATATTAAAATCAGACAGAACAAGGTGGGGAGAGCAATACTGGGGTTCAAATCAGGTTAATAGGGAAACAAAAAAGTTATTATAATATATCCCACTATTTTTTAATTTAGTTTTTCCTTAATTGAAAAAAAATGAAAAAAATAGTTTAATTTTTTAAAAAGGGTGGAGATTGAGATAAAAGAGGACTTTGTAATAAAACAACACTGGTCAGAATGAAACAATTTAAGCATCATTGTATTTCAGCCCCAGATAATCTAACATAGTAGTAGTCACCATAGTGCCTCTTTCCTTGAATTATTTGAGTATAATTTCATATACTATAGCATCAAGCATATCAAGACAATGTAAAATGATTCAAGAGAATGATAGTATTACAGGGTATTTAGAACCAGTTAACAGAAAATGAACAATGGTTTCTACATTATCTCTTTGCCTATAAAAATTTTTGTTTATACTATCACATATAGTAAAATATAGTAAGATACAACATGTTAAAACCAGTGGAAACAGATAATTTGTTAGAGAGGGACCATTCTTTCACCACTGAGATTGAGCCCAGTGTTGATCATGTTGGTTAATTTTGAATCTGCTGGTGAGTTAACGTGGCAAACATTTAGCTGAACCCTTTTGTGTATTTTTGGTAGGAATATTAGCCAACAGAGTGTTTTCATTTATATTATTTTTAACACATTGTCTGGCTTCATTCTCAGGATAACTTTAACTTTGTCACTTAAAAGAATTTTTGGTGGATTTTCCTTCAACTTGATCGAAGAATTTTTTTTTTCTTTTTCGTTTTTATCGGTACCAGGGATCGAACTCACCACTGCCTGCTTGCAAAGTAGGCGATTATGCCGCTGAGCTAAATCCCCAGCCCCTTGATTGAAGAATTGAAAAACAATCAGTATTTATTCTTTATTATATACTGGATAAAATTCACCAGTGCACTTTTTGTATCCCAGCTTTGTTGTTGTTATTAAGCAGCTGTGATTTTTACCCATTGCCTGTGCTCATTATTGCACTGTTCATCAGACCGTTTCCTTCTGATGCATGAGGTTCGGGGACATCAATGGACACCACATACCCATTAAAGGTCACATCGCATTTTACTTATGGATGCTACCATTTACTTTTGTATCTTCAAACTATCTCTATGATATATAATTTTGTGAGTAACTCCTTTCAGTTACTCAGTTTTTAATGCACACTCTTGCAGGGTTTGGTTACTGCTGGAGGAAACTGGGCCTGGTGAGGGCCTGGTCTCTTATTTAAGGCTTCATACCCTGACCTGCCTGCAATGTCCCCATCTCCTGACCTGCTCCCTGTAAACACCTGTCCTGCTCCATAGCTACGGTGATTCCACATGTGGCAGTTCAGATCTGTACCTGGGTGGAAAACATTCAGTCAAGTTGGGCTCTGTAACAGACTGACCTTGACATACAGAGCTACCCTGAGTGAAAGATGGGGCCTCAGGCATGTAGGGAGGAGCTCTGGAACCATTCCAGCTCTCTCCTGTGCAGCATACAGTGTGTGATACTTTCCTGAGAACTTACTGATGGATGAGGTGGCCTGCACCAGGCCTTTTTTAGCCATGGTGTCCTGCAGCTCTACCTGGACCATCTCTCTGACTTTAGATCTCCACATAGATCTCAGCAGACTCAGTCTTCCTCTACCAGGCTCTAACTCTATGCTGAGGCTTCAGGTGAAAAATCTGCGACACTCAAATTCATCTTATATATGTTCAACCTGGAAATTCCACTTCTAAGCATTATTATAAAAATGAGATTGATGGACACCATATTTTCTTCTTAATCAGGGAAGGTGTGGACTGTTAGAAACCATGAACATACCACAGTACAGCTGCTGAGGTAATTATAAATTACAGCCCTGAAAATGCTGAAAGAAGGTCATGTCCTAGGCCATGTCCCTGATCTTTCCTGAGATGGAAGAGAGCTTGTGTCCTGGCTCTCTCTCCACCCAGCAGTGAAGACAACACAGGCCTGCACAGCAGGTGAGGACAGGAGAGAGGAGCTGGTCAATGGCAGACCTCTCATCCTGGGAGGGATGCCTTTGTGGTTTTTCCATCTTATTTTCCACTGCATTATTTATAGTGTTCCATTCAGTATTACTTCTCTTCTGTTCAATTCACTTAAGAATGAACAGTTGGTATTTTCTTGAATAGGTGAGTGGAAATGGATGACTTAATATTCTTTTATATGTAATGTAGGATATGCATATAGAAGAACATTCAACTTCACTTTATAGATATATAAAATAAGCAGTTTTTTTATATTTAGAAAGGCAACACATCATTCATGACTAACTTTTAAACCCTTAACACATGAAGCCATGCAGATCCCACTGTGGTGGGTGTCCTGCCCTCCCTACCTGAGAAGTCACTGTGTTCATTTGTGTCTGGTAGAGGACACTCAGTATCTTCTTCAGAGTCTCTTTTTCCAGCAAGGAGGACTGGAATCTTCCTGTGCTCAGGCCAAGCAGAGAGCATGCAGCATGCAGAGGAGCCAGCACCTCCTGCCTTACACACTTTTCCACCACCGCATCCATGCTGCAGCCCTCCAGGCCCAATAAGGCAGAGCCATGAGGGTGCAGCAAATACTCTGCCACCTCAGCCCAAGTGGCCTCAACTCCTGGGTCCTGGCCTCAGAATCCACCAGGCTCCAGGCTCTGCCCTGGGTTGGACTTACATAGTGGGCCAGACACACCACCAGTGCCTTGGAGCAAAGTCCATTTTCCACAGCGACACTTCCATTCTGCAAATTTTGATTCTTTCCTTTCTAAATGAGGCTGAAGCATTGGAGACAAAACCCCACAACTGACATTACTTTTTGTTTTTCTTTCTTTTCCTTCTCTTTTTTCTTCTTCTTCTTCTCCTTTTTTCTTTCTTTCTTTCTTTCTCTTTCTTTCTTTCTTTCTTTCTTTCTTTCTTTCTTTCTTTTTCTTCTTCTTTTTCTTCTTCTTCTTCTTCTTCTTCTTCTTCTTCTTCTTCTTCTTCTTCTTCTTCTTCTTCTTCTTCTTCTTCTTCTTCTTCTTCCTCTTCCTGTTCCTCTTCATCTTTGTTTTCTTCTTGGTTTCTTTGATGCTTTAAATACATATTTAGAGGTATATTTTGCCAAAAAACATTCCTTGTCTTTTCACACCCCAGTTGACTGAAGTTTTTACAAATTTCCACTGCAGTTCACACCCTATGTGTTTGAACACACAGAATCCATTCTACCGCTTAGTAGAATGAGTGAAGCAAAGCAGAAACTGAACTTGGGGATGTTACTATGCCTTCCAACACTCTGACTCATATCTTTTTATGTCAAAAATATGGGCTTCAGTAGCAACTGAGCCTGGCACAGACAAAATGAGTTTCCTACATTTATATCAGACAATCTCATTTTGTCTCAAGCACATTGTATCAGGTTCCTTATGGCCAAACTTGAAGAATTAATTCCAGTACATTAGAGACTGCCACTGGTCCTGAAATCATGATGGAACTTTTTGTAAACACATAGCCTGATCTACACCCTGGGGACAGAAGCTAAGAGAGGCAGAGATGGCTGGCACAGATAGAAACACCTCAAAATTGTCAACAAACAGCAGCAACAATCAGGAACCAAGTTGCTGAGCTTTCACAATTGGGTGATGGAGTCATGTGGTGGATTGTGCCCTGGGTTTACTGAGGCAGCTCAGTTAATCTAGGTTGCTGCCTGGATCCCCCTTCCTTCAGTGTAATACAAACAGAAAGTCATGTGCATGCATCATTTATTTGCAGTTTTTCTATTGCAGTTACAATACCTGTATTCATGGGAGTCCACATCTCTACCATAGCAGACCCACCCACGCGCATTACCACCATGTCTTGTAAAGGATCAGTTTATTTATACAAAATGCATAGCAATGTTCTCATCCTTGATTTTCCAACTTGTGCATTTTCAGTCATTTCTTGAAGGGAAGCTAAATGATTTAGTTTGAGTAAAGTTCAAGTGTGCTGCTGTGCTTCTGTGGGACGTCCTTACTGCCAGACCTGATGAAGGCAATGAGTGGGATCTGCTGGAGGTTTAGCTCCAGAGGGACACACTTTGCACAGCTGTGTCAGGCAGGCTACCCCTCACCTGACTGGCCACCCAGGCATCCAAATGCCCTTTCCCAGGGCTGTTGCTAGCTTTGGGAGTCACTGGATTGCAGTGGAGATGCCCAGTGCCCTGGATGGCCCAGGGAAAACCTTGTCATGCCATGAGTTTGTCATCCTTAGCCCTGCAGCTCTGTGGCCCTGGGGCCAGGGCAAGGTTCGCCCCAGTTGCAGTGAACAGCATTGTCCAGACAACTCTCCTGTGCATACTCTACGTGGAGGCTAGGAAGGGTCCCAGTTCCTTCCTGCTTCAAAGAGTACTGTGAATCAAACTCTTGAAAATTTGTGCAGCATTCTGTGTGGGAGAAAACTCTATTCTTAATCCTAGGAGTTCTAGGGAAGGCTGTTTAGAGCTCTGATTGGAGCTGCGAGATAGGGCTGTGCTCAGCCCCCCATGTCCTTCCCATTGTTCAGCACCTGCCTTAAAATATGTCAGTGGATGGGGAAACAGCACATTTCAGGGATGTGTGCCTGCATGAATCAGGTTTAGGAGGCTCAGTGTTTTGTGTGCTTGTTGGCCATGTCTGGCAGTTCCCTTTGAGTTAAAGAATTTGTCATTTCCCTCACAAAATATACTCATGAGACCTCTTTCATACTTGCAATAAAAACCATCTATCTGACTATTGGTTGTAAAGAAAGGTTTTCTGTTGTGATTTTTGCATTATTGTTGTTGTTCAAATGCAATGAATCAGCACTTTGTATCACTGAAATCATGGAAAACATTTTCAAACATGAAAAGATGAGTACATACACAATGGTCTCTACATTTTCCCTGTAGATTTTGTCTATCTGTGGTTTTCTATACTATCAAACCACAATAGCATCCAGTCTCCTCCAGAAATTTTTGGCCAAACAGAATCTGATGCAATGATATGAAAAACCCAGGGTAGTAAATCACAGTGAGAGAAAGGTCAGCAGTGGGTGGGGACTAGCAGGAGAGAACAGGGGTATGGATGAGTCCAACATTGAGCAGAAAGCTGGAACTAGACAGATGTGAAGACTGTACTGTTTGACAATGTGCTTAAGTGTGACTCAACATGTGGAAACTAATGAAATCTTAACTTAAAATTACATTATCTTAGAATTTAATGCTTCAAAGAACTATAGATTTAAGAGTAGAAATGAAAAGTGATAGAAATAGAAGAGGTAAAGGGAAGGGAAAGTGAAGGGCGGGTGCTTTGCAAGACTTGAGCCCTAAGTGGAGCTGAGGACACCTGCCATGGAGCCAGTGACAGATCTGCCTTGGAATTCCACCAGACTGGGTATCTGACCTTGATTTTCAGGTTGATCCCAGAGCTGGTGAGGTCATTGGAGGTGAGGCAGACACAAGATCTGTAAGTAGACCTTGAGTGCAGTCCAGTACCAGCCTTGCCTTAGAAAAATCACCAACTGTCCTTGCTCCTTACAAGCCCCAAAGCCTCCCAGGGCCTATCAGGGACAGCTCTGTGCACAAATGCAGCCCAGGAAAGCTTCCTATTTTGCCTCACCCCACTCACTTCTGCATGCCTCTGTGTTGCAGGAGGTCCCAAGACTGAGAGTCTTTCTCCCTCTAAAGTGCCCCATGTCCTCCTCAGAAACCAACAGACCAAGGCCAATTCCTTCTCACTGTAGTTCTCATTTTCAGTGAGCTAGGCTTGGCCCAACACAATCAGATTAGGTTGGGTTGGTTGTCTGACCTTCCTCAGCAGCAACTGCCAGGAGCCAAGAAGGGAAACTCTGATCCTGAGGAGGACAGGTGTAAGCAGCACTACAGGTCTGGCCTCCCTCCCAAACTTCCCTCCCAGGGTATCCTGTGTGCTAAACATATTCAGTCCTGACTTGCTCACAGATTTCCCTGGACAGTGCTGTGACCACCTGTCCTCCACTCTTCAGGAAGCCTGAAATGCATCTCCCTTTTCCACCCTTGAGACATATTGCCTCTGTGAGAGAGAAAGAGTGGAGTCTGCAGTGTTACTTTAATCATGGGTGCTCAACAGGGTGCTGCTCTATAACTATCTGAAAAGTGAGTGGATAGTGGGAGTGCTTCCTGCCTGCCTTTCCTCCAACTTCAGTTCATATATGGATGCATCACCTCATTCTCTGTCCCTTCACAGGACTCCCCTTATCCTATTTTATGTCCATGTGTACAGAGGCCAAGAATTAGGGACACTCACTGTAATGTGGTAGTACCTGGTCAGCTCTCCAGGGTGACTGTGTGGCCTTCATGATATGGAAGCACAAGAGACCAGTGTTTGCATCTGCTCTGGTCATTGCATCCTGGTCAGTGCCTGGTACATTAATGCTTTAAGGCACCCACCAGCTCCCTCCATGATGTCTGTGTGGAACTGGGTCATCTGGCATCCCCCAGAGATTCTTGCTCTGGATACCATGGAAACACATGGAATGACTGCCAGTTGTCCTTCAGAGTGAACACAACAGCTCCACCCAAGTGATGGATCCTTGGCAAGAGGAAAGCTTTCTCATGGGAAAGGAAAAACCACAATAAAGCCAGGATCCCTGGTCTGAGCAGACTTAGTTTTAGACCCAACTCCTCCTTCCTACTTCCCTTGTCAACTTAGACAAGACACAATGCCTCTCAGTTCCTTTCCAATGTGTCCCCCTGAACTATGGCATCTGCTTCCTAGGGACATCATCAGAAGTGAGAGATGACACTTTTAAACCTTGTGGGCTGGTGTCATGTGTACACAGTATACAGAATTACAGGTGAATTCCATGAAGGGGTGGAAGGGAGGTGAACACAGTGCACACAGGCCTGGTTCCTGCTGTATGGTGGTGGAAATTACACTCACCTCTGGGACATGTTTCCCTGGTGGCATCATCAGGGGGTGGAAGTTCATCAGACCAGCCATCATTATGTTCCCTAAACATCTCAATTTCTTCTATGTTGTGGCCTCAACTCAGGACCTCACACAGGCTAAGCAAGCACTATGGATGCAGATGAACTCCCAAATCCACCAGCACTGTGCCTACATTCACACCTGTGTGAGTCACCACACCCATGGCAAGGGTGCTCAACTGCTGACAGCTCACCTTCTGATGGTCACCTCCTGAGTAGCCCATTCCTTGAGCGTGGGTCACACATAGTGAATTTTGTTCTGGTTTGTATTAGCCAGTCTGAAATTGAGCCCAGGTCCTCAGGCATGGTAGGCAAGTGCTCTATCCTGAGCTCTCTCCCCAACTCCTTACTTGTTCTTAATAACAGAACATGGCAGACATGATGGGATGTGAGTATCAAGGTTCACACATAAATTGACTGTGACAAACCTCCTGCTCTCTCCCTCCTCTGTTCTTCCTTCCTTCCTCTCTGTTTCATTCTGTCTTCCTCTCTAAATCTCTATCTCTGCATTTTCCCTGGGGAGAGGCTGACTCTTTGCAGAGAAAAAGGTTAAAAGACAGAGGAGACATCAGACCTCCATCCTAACTGTGTTCCTCCCTGTTAGCAAGAGAGAGAGCCTGAGAACAGATTCTGCCACAGCAGTGCTTCCGCTGAGCCTGCAGCCTGGTCAGAAGAAACTAAGGTGGATCCCCCACAGCACCTCCTGAACTCCTAACCCATAGAACCTGAGAGAACTGAAGTTTACCTGTTGTACCTAAGTTTGCAGCCATGCAATCATCAGTGGTGACTGATGTGCTATAGCAGATGTGAGGTTCTTCCCCACCCCTGCCCTCCCCCACTCCTCACCTCCCTTATTCTCACCAGGCCCTCTGTTCTTGCTTCTCATCTCTTTCTTGACTAAAAAAAATTTTGACTTTGTATCTCTAAATGGTTGGTCCTCTGTCTTCTGCCACACAGACTCAACTCTGTACAGCATTAGGGCCCACATGTCTCAGGTTCAGGCATCAGCTCCATCTCAGTGAGGCTGTTTGGATGCCCCCATGTAGTGACTTTGACCTCTCTGTGCCCTTGTTTATTGGGAAATAGCCCTGTGTCTTTTCTTCCACTGCATTCTGCAATGGTTTGTCCCTCTCCCCAGCCTTCCAGCTTCTGGGTGGCCAGTGACATATTGTCCTGTTCTGTGTTGGTGCCAGCCTCATTCAGCCCAGGAATAAGGTGAGAATTTGAGGCATGTAGATTGAATGAATCAGATCACTTTTCCTCTGAGCAACCCAGTGGGTGCCCATGGCATCACTGTGTGTTCTTGTGTGTGTGTGTGTGTGTGTGTGTGTGTGTGCACATGTGTGTGTATCCCTTGGGATGCTGCTTGAAATCAGTCCCACATGTTTAGGCTGAGGTCCCAGGAGCTTGGGGGCTGCTTTTCTAATGCCTTTGGGAGTGGGCTGGGTCCTGTGCTAGGAGGTTTTTCTCCTTTGGACTTCTCCCCCATCCTCTTCACTCTGCCCATGTTCTGTGCCTTGGGACTAGCATTGGCCCTCTCTGGGCACAGGTTCTGAAATGTCCATCGGGAGTGGAATAACACACATAGTCCTTTGCTGTGGATAGTTTCTAGCATGCTCTGGGGTGAGGCACTAGAGGGTCATGTGGGGTTCTCTTCACCTGGGCAGTATCCCCATCCACACCTGCCTGTAATTTGATAGCATCCCTACTAAGGCCATCATCTTCAGGTTACCTCACATTGCCATTGCCACATGCAGTCCACTGGGCAGGGCATAGCCTGGACTTAGAACTCACCACTCACTGTGACTGTTGCCTTGCCACAAGCCTGTGACACTTTATAGGCCCACTTGGTTCAAAGACCATGGGAAAACTTTCTATCATCCATTGAATTGAGGAGCTACACCTTAGCTCACACTGCGGCACCCATGGGTTCAGCTATTTCTTTGTGGGAAACCCAGTGGCTGCTGAATCAGTGACCTAACCTCTCCTGCTGCCCAGCCCCCAGTGGCAGCACAGTGCAGCCAGGTCTTGGGGGAATAACTTCAGCCTGGAGCATTTATAGTGTGGAGCAACCAATCAGCTGGCCTCTGTGAAGGCTGCAGGGATTTACACCATGACACAGCAGATCTGTGATTGAAGACTGCACCCCAGCTCCTGAGGAGTCATGGAGAGCTCTTGGGTCCCCACCATCTACCCCAGCCCTGCCAGGATCCTGGTGGATTGGAGTACTGGGCTGGTTTTTACTACCTGGGACCTGATGCCACTGCTGTTTCCCAGTGCTCATTTCTCCAGCTTGTTTGCCTCCTTGACCATATGTTTCTTTTCTTATGAACACAGCCCATTCTTAATTGGGTTGTGTTCATGTGTCTTGTTCTTTGACTGAACAACTGGCTAAGAACTAAAGCTTATAAGTGATGACATGCTGAGCCAGACTTTATGCAAATTTACTCTGTCCAGAGAAGGGGACATAGGCAGTCATATTCATGACATTGCATGGAGATAAACCACATGGGGATTCAATGGACATGCTGCCTGTGACACTGCACTTTCTATACTGGGTTATAGACTTTCCTTGGAACACACAGTGCCTCACATTTTAATGGTTGTATTACAACTACAATACTTTTGTGGTTTTTTTCATGTTAAGCACTCATAAATTAAAATTAATAATTTATGATTGGAAATATCTAAAGAATAAACATGGGTGTGACACTCCCATGGTGCTGCTCTGTAACAAAAGAGTGTTAGCCTCTTTCATATGAAATGGATATGAAATGACCTACATGTAATTAAACATGGAGCAGTTTTGATGTGTATATGTCTATAAAGCCAGGAACATAATTAACAAAACAAAGAATCTTAAGAATTACAAAAAATTCCCGAATTCTTTTTCTATACCCTGCCAAGAGTCCATGAATACATGCATGAGAAATTGATGCAATCTGTCTGGATTTTCCCTTCTCAGACAAAGTGAGATTAAACAGTTACTTAGAGCAGGGTAAGGCAGAGGAGAAACGTAACTGCGTGATGCAGAAAAGGTAGGAAAAGTAAATCACAAGGACGTAGGATGAGTGGTGCCCAGGATATAGTAGGAAGGAAAATAAAATATATTTGTGTAGTGAGTTGATGAAAATGTTCTGGAAGAGGACACTGGTGAACGTTTCACAATATGGAGAATGCACTAAATCATACCAAACTCGTCAACTGAAACAAGAACACACCCTTAAATTTCATTCACAATGATTCTATCACTGGCAGCCCACAATAGAATAATAATAAATAGAATAATAAGTAAATCTGGAAGAGAGGGGAATGGCAGGAGTGGGTCAAGAGCTGCCTGCAGGTAGAGTTCAAGAGATGACTCCTGCTGGGGAGCCATCAGGAGATCCAGCTCTGCAGCTGGTGGAGAAAGGAAAACGTGCCTGCTCTTGCTCTGGGGACAGAGCATGTGAGGGAGCTGCGGGTGGAGCTGGCAGGAGCTCTGGGGTGCAAATTCAGCATGCACTGGAATTGCTTCTGCAGTTGCAGGAGAAGGAAACATTACTGATTTCCAGGGATTTCTCATGGCCAAACCTTCCCACTGCCTGTCAGAGGCAGCTGTGTGCATGAACACAGTCCCAGTAAAGCCTCCAAGACTGCATCCCCACACTGACTGCTGAGGTGATCATGTTCCTGTGTCTCCCATCATCTGGGCACATTGCTGAGTCCCCTAGCACATTCCTCCTCTCAGGGCCACAACCCACATTACTGGGCTCCTTACCCTGTGACTCCAGCTGGTCCATGAGAAGCTTGGCCTAGGGATCCACCTTGGATTCAGTTCCAGTGAGGAGTCAAGGACAGGAGATGCGGACCTGGAGCAAACAGGGAGGTAGCAAAGTGAGAGGTCTGGCCTCTCTTCTAACACTATCTACACAGGTTACCTTAGGGGGGCACATGGGTCTCTAGCCCAGCAAGTTCAGTGTCCACTCCCACCCTCTCCCAACTACAGTGTGGCAGTGTGGGCCTTGGGATCCCTGAGAGGCTGAGACAATGCTCTGTTGTAGGCAGTCCTTGCTTAGTGGTGTGACACCACTCCCTTCTTTAGCAAAGCATGACACAGTTTCTCCCTGCCCTTCCCCACTGCAGGTCAGCTCAACAAAGGCAAAGACTGATATCTGCCATGTCTTTGCACTCAAGGGCTCAGGGCTGGTGCTCCATGAATATCTGAGAAGTGAGGAGTCATTGATGTCTATCCCGCCTTTCTGCAGTGTCTAGGTCAGGCAAAGATCTGCTGCCCAGTTCTCTTGGTCTCTGTAGAACTCCTCCTACATGGTCTGTATCCACTTTTAAGGGAGGCCTTGGATACAGAAAGACTTCCTTGAGATGAACAATACCTGTTCTGCTTCCAATTCTGACTCTGTGGCCTCCAAAGGACATCAAAATTCAAAAGGGCAGTTGTTACACCTGTTCTGCTTACAAGATCATGGACAATACTCAGAAAAGTGTCTTAACACAGGGTGTCTTCATGTGTATTTTGGTTTGATGACACCCACCCACTTTGCAATGATACCTGTGGACCATGGACACTTTGCCATCCCTAAGAATTCCTGCCCTGAGCATACCCTTAAACCCCTAGAGTGACTCTCCAATCTCCTTTCCAAAGAACAGAACAGTTTTCCCCGTGTGTGTGTGTGTGTGTGTGTGTGTGTGTGTGTGTGTGTGTGTGTCAGTGAGGGGGATGGAAGATCATCCCTGGGAATCAGGACAGTCTCTGTAGCAGGTCTTCATGGGGCCAAGGCCACAGCTAATCCCTTGTCATGGATCCGCCATTTCATCTTCAGTGACCCTGAACTCTGGATCCACTCAGCACCCCACAGTTCAGTGTTGTAAGCCAAGACTGATGTGCTTGCACATGGCCAGGACTTGAATACACAGGTGGCCACGTCCCACAGGGCTGCTCAAGTGAGAACTTAATTTCCCTGTATCTGAACTAGCCCTGGACTCTGTGTCTCTGAGTGATTGGTGGTTGAGCCTAGGGATATGTGTTCTGGGCTTCCTCTTATCTCTGGATGCCTCTGGATGCCTCTGTGTGCCAATGAGTCCTGGCCTGAGGTGCTGACAGCTGGGTGTTTCCAATTGAGCTTCCTGAATCATCTGGACCAAGTGAACCATCCTCACCATATGTTCCCACATGGTTCCCTGACATGGGGTCCTGATGCTGGGCCACTAGCCCTGGAAAAGCAGCGTAGCATGTTCCTTGTTCACTCTCTCAAGCCAGTCCTATATGAAAGCCAACTATCACCAGACCACAGTGCCAGGTGACCAGATCCTTCAGAGTTCTGTTTGGACTTGTCACCAAAGAAGTGAGGTCATGTGCTGGGTTCCATAGTTGAGGCTCCCCTCTGATGCCTCCTTTATTTTTATTGTGAGCTTATCTGTGTCCTCCTTAGAAACAGCAAGTTAACAAACTAGCAAAATGTGTGTGTTTTTAGACTTTTCCATCCAAAAGGTCCTTTCCCTTGAGGATGAGGTGCACAGTTTCTTCATTTAGAGATTTCTCAAATTTTATTTTGACTGTCTTTTCTGGGCTTATATTAGTTTCATTTCATTATCATTAAGGAGCATGGAGATGTTCCCAGAATGCCCATTATAATTTTCCTTGAAGGATATGAAATGTTTCATGTTATAACACCCATGTGTCCAGGAAAGAGGATTCATAGCAAGTTTTACTCATGTTTACCTCAGCCACACACTGTAGCTCTCTGTACCCTGACCTACTTTGAGGAGGGACAGCAGGTGGTGAGGGCAAGGGGAGGCTCTGCAAGGCCATGGACATCATCACCACATGCTGATGAAGGACACATGGGCATCCCCCTGGGGAATTTTTCTCCTAGTCACTATTTTCACTTCCTGTTCTCCCATCCCAAACAGACCATGCGCTTTGTGTCCCTGCTGGGTAGTTTGCCTTTCCTAGAGGTGATGGTGCTGAACCTGTTCAATCTCGATGCTCTTGGTTGGTCTCCTTCAAGCAGCATCTCTATGCTGGGCTTTCCACATACTATTGCTTATTGGTGGGGGAGCTACCACACACTCTCATGGGGCTGAACCCACCAATTGCAACTTGTTCGTGCATCTGTCACCCATCTAGTGATCCCATTTGTTCTGTTTCAGGGTTTCCCCTGGAAAGCCAGCTGCCACAGCCATTCTTATACATGGTCTTGAGTGGACATAGACTTTTATTTCAAACAAAAAGTACTTAGATGTGAAATTGCTAGATTATATGTCTAGTGTATGATTAGCTTACAAAGCATTAAGGTACACTGGGAAGCATGTTTTAAAATCAAAGTTAGGTGGTTTTCTTTTTGGACTGAGGATTGAATTTATGAACTCAGGTTTGTCAAGTAGGCACTTATACTGCTGAACTAAACCAGCAACACTGTTTTCTTATTTTGTTTTGCTTTGTTTTGTTGTGTTTCTTATGCTGTAATATGTAATATGATGTTATGTTATGTTATACTATGTTATGTTATACTATGTTTAGTGTTGGTGAGGATTTTGAGTCTCCTTCAGTGCATTTTCAGTGCTTTCTGATTTCATTTTGTATAACTCACCTGATAAACTATGACATATCACATAATCAAGGGTAATTTAATTTTGGAAAATATTTAAAAAGTAAGTGAAAGCCACGTTTGATAGTAAACATCTCTAATGCCAGAAGTTGCAAGGCTGAGGCAGCAAAATTGCTGTGAGTTGAGGTCAGCCTGGGCTACAATGTGAGTTCAATGAAAGCCTAAACTTCATAGCAAAATCCTGTCTCAAAAATAAATAAATAAATCAAAATAAAAGATACATTAAAAAGGTTTAAGAAGACACAAAAATCATCTATAAATCAACAAATCAAATCTTGGTGAATTTTTCTTACATATGTACTTTAGTCAGCACACTGAGCATTAGGTTTACCATGAGGTAGACACTGATCTACTGCCAAGAAGTTGAATTGTTTCAACTTTTTTGACCTTTTAAATGAGATGAATGTAGTATATGCTACTGAATATACACTCTTAAGATTTGAAGAGCATAGTATAAAGAGAATTTGATGGTTCTTTTAATTTTTGTACTAACTTTATATATGGAAGTAGGATTTGAGCAAAGGATTACTGTTTTTTGGAAAGACTTTCTTGTCTTATTTTAATGTAATTTAAGTACATATTAATAAGAGCCATGTAAAAGATGCTATTGTTAAGTCTATAAAAGGATAAAATACAGAAGAATAATGAAAGAATAACATGGCTACTATATTGTGCACAATGATTTCTTAATGATCTGTATTTTCATACATTTGTAAAATTTGTTCATTTTTTTTTTTACAAATTTTAAAGCATGATCTCACTAATATTGTGAGTTCCCCAGGCCAGGCTTAAATCTTTCCTTATTCAATCTCCTTCCCTCTCCCTGAGTGCTAGAATTGCTGGTATTGTCTTGAGTTGGTAATCAGCAGCAATTTTGTGCATTCATAGAATGAAATATTTGGCTTTGATCTTTAGACACTTTGCAGAGGGAGTGGATCTAGTTAAGCTAACACACTCCCCCCCCGCAGGTGCTGTTGAGAGCCCAGCTCTGGTGTGGGACCTGTGGGAGGGCGGATCAGGGTCTCACATGGCCTCTGCTGTCAGTGAGCCACAGACAATTACCCCAATAGGACGATTTCATTCCACTTGGAGCTCCTCCCTGCAGAGACTGAGAGAGGACCTAGATGTTAAACTAAGACAGCAATTATTCTACCTGCACATGCTTTGTCTCCAATCCATTCCATCGATAAGGGCTTTCTGCTTGTTTTAATATTGTCACCTCTTGGGTGTTTAAGCTTTGTGAGGAGTCTGAATGTGGCATGGGGCTTTGAGGGATGAGGAAGTGTGATCGGCAGTTTAAAAATTTAAATCCACAAATAAAAATACTTCACACACATTGTTGAACCTGCTGCAGAATACCCATCTTGTCCTTTTTCGGCTGTCTCTAACCAAACTCTCCACTTCTGCTCATATCATGTATGTATTTGTGTAGTGTTGAATATTTATATTATATGCATAGGTAGAGTTTTACTTAGTTATCCTGTTACTGACCATGTACACAAGTTTAGTTCCTCTTAGAAAAAACTGCATTGAGCATATATCTTTTTTTCTTGGAATAAATTCCAGACATTGGAAATAGTAAATCAAAGTTCTGTGTTCTTTCCCTGGTACTTGATATGAATTGCTTCTTAGACAAGACATGTTAACAATAGACACCTTGCAAAATTTAGGTATTTTCCCAATTATCTGGAGAAATTTGGAGTTCAGCAAGGTGTTGAGTCATTTTCTGTACCAGCTGAGAGGCCACACAACCTACTGTTGGATTTTATTTTTAAATGATGTACATTGATCATCCTTTTGTTTTGATTGACTCTATTCTGTTTTATTTCATTTGGTTTTATCCTCTTGATAATTAAAAAAAACACTTTCTTGCAAGGCATGGCAGTGCATGCCTATAATCTCAGCACATGGGAGGGTTACACATGAGGATCACAGGAAGTTCAAGGCTAGCCTGAAATACTTGTTGAGTCAAGATCAGCCTGCATTACATAGCAATACCTTGTCTCAAAGGAAAATAAAACAAACAAAGAAACAATTTTTCTTCTTTTTTATTTTAATGTAGCACAGCTAGATATTAATAAAGTATGAAAACACTTTTATAAATAGATTAATTTTTTTCATAACAGAATAGTGCTTAATACACTGTGTTCAACAATCCCAGGGATTTCTGTATGAGCAATATGCCCATGCACTTTAAAATTTTGTTGTTGTTTTTTTTTTAATTTTTGAGACATTCTCTAAATATTTTACTCAGTTCTCCTAGTTGGGTTTAAACTTGTGGTCCTCCTTCCTTACTCTCCCTGAGTGCTGGGAGTACAGGTATAGGATATCTTCCTTTGGTAATTCACAATAATTATGAATGTTTGTGGGGTAACATTTGCTTTTGATCTATGTCTCCTTTGTAGAAAGAATCAATCCAGTTAATGTGTCTACCATGTGTCTACCACCTTACTAAAATACAAATACTTTCACAGTGACTACAACTGCAAATCCAATTGTTTAGCAGTTTTGAAAGCTATCCTTCTTATTAACTGTGGTCACCATACAGTTTAGTAATTATTGAAAATATCTTCTCCTTTGTTAATGAGACTTTGTATTCTTGGATGAAAATCCTCCTTTCCCCATCCTTCATGGAACTGATCATTCTTTAAAATCAAAGTGCCAAAAAAGATGTGGAGGCTGAAGCTGCTTGGGGCACACTGCTCTCCAGAAAGACCAGGTGATGGTGTTCTGCAGCCCTTCATCTTGCTCCCAATTTTTTTCCATAACTCAATTCTGGGAATTGGAGGCAGGCCCATGCACTGAACTACAATAAATTCTGTTTTTAAATTTATTTTTTTTTTTATTTTGAGTCAGGGTTTGCATAAGTAAGTACACCGCTGAGACACCAATCTTGGGCATAGATTCTTACATGTCTGTGTGTGAACACACATTGATGTCAGAGACATTTCATTTTCAAAACAAATATCCTCCATGCACACATCCTACTCTCATCGGTGTATTACTTCGTGATCAGATTCCTTTTCCTCTTTCCCTGTGGGCCCAGAGAGACTGAGCTCAGCATCCCTGCAGCTTTCCCTGGTTCTCATGACCCACTCTGTGCCTTGAACTCTCTATGTGGAGTGTAGCAAGGCTCCCAGTTTCCTCCTGCTTCAAACAGTGCTGTGAACCACAGCCTTGAACAGAAAGCTTGAAAAGTTATGCGGATCTCTGTGTGGGATAAATCTCTATTGTGAGCACTGCAAGGTCCGGGGACACCTGTGTAGAGCTGTGATGGGAGCTACTGGACAGGGCTCTTCTCTGCACACCATGTTCTCCCTAGTGATGTTCAGCACTTGCCTTAAAACCCGCCATCAGATGGGGACACAGCACACATCAGTGATGTGTGCTTGCATGAATCAGCTTTGGGAAGCTCAGCATTTTCTACATTTGTTTACATGTGGTGATTCTCTTTTGAATTACAAGAATTTTTCATCTCTCACAGAATGGACTCATGACACCTCTTTGTCACTTCTAATACAAACTATTTATCTGCCTGCTGCTTGTAAGGAAAGATTTCTTATTGTGGATTCTACATTATTCTTGGTTCTGTTTTTCAGATGTACACAGAATCAGACCTTTCTCTCTCCCTTGTACCACTGAAATCATGGGAAAGTTTTTCCAACATGAAAAGATGAGTGGATAAACAATAGACTTTACATTTAATCTGTATACTTTGGTCTACCTGGGATTTTCTTTTCTATCGAAGGGCAATAGCAACCAGTCTTCTCTAGGAATATTTGGCCAAACATAATCTGATGCACGAATATTAAAGATCCAGAGTACTAAATCACAGGGGGAGAAAGTCAGAGTGAGTGGGGAATAGCAAGAGACTACAAGGATATGGAAGGGTCCAAAACTGAGCAGAGTGCTGGAACTCAATGGATGTGGAAATTGTACAAATTGATGATGTGATGACGTGCTACTGAATTGAATATGTTGAAATGCATGATATCTTAACTTTTAATTAAAATTACCTTAGAATTTGAGGTTGAGAATAATTATAGACATAGGAGTAAAAATCAAAACTGAAAGAAATACAAGGGGAGGGGTTACAAGGGGATGGGAAGGTAAAAGCAGTTGCTTTGCAGGACTTGGCCTTAAGTGGAGTTAAAGACACCTGTCATGGCATGAGTAAAAGTGCCAGTTATGGAATTCCTTAAGACAGGGTGCCTGACCTAGTTTTCACTTTGATCCCAGAGCTGGTGATGTCACTGGAGGTGAAGATGACCAAATCTCTGCAGTTGGGACTTGACGTTAGTCAGGTACCAGACCTGCATCAGCAGAAGGAGAACAATCACCAACTGTCCTTGCTCCTTGCAGGCCCCAGAACTTCCCAGTGCCTGTCACAGACAACTCTGTGCACAAATCCACCCCAGTAAAGTTTCTCATTCAGCTTTGACCAACTCATTTCTGCATGCCTCAGTGTTGCATGAGGTCCCAAGACTGGCAGTCTTTCTCCTTGTCAAGTGTCCCATGCACTCCTCAGAGGCCCACAGGCCAAAGCCAAAATCTTCTGAAGGCAGTGCTTAGTTTCAGTGAACTCAGGTTGGTCCAATTCAGCTGGGACATCTTGTAGAATTCAACACCAGCCTCCTGATCCAGTTGCAGAGAGCCCAGCCCAGCATTCTCTCTGCCTTGAATGGGACAGTGCTGGCCCAAGAAGCCTTCCCCTGCTGATAGTAGTCCCTAAAAGTGCTGTGACCACCTATCCTTCGTTCTTCAGGAAAGCATGAAATCCATCTTCCTTTCCCTCCCTTGTGGTGTTGTCTCTGTGAGAAAGAGAATGGTGTCTGCAGTGTTACTCTACTTGTGCTTACTCTACAGGGTTGGTGCACTGTAAATATCTGTGAAGTGAGTGGTCATAGGGAGTGTGTTCTGCCTGGCATTCATTCCTCTTCAGTTCATATAGTGATGCATCATTCCATTATGTGTGCCTTCTGGGGACACCTCTTCCTCTATTATGTGTTCACATATAAAGATGCCAGGAAGTTAGGCACATTCACAGTAATGTGGGTAGTACCTGATCTGTTCTTTAGAGGGACTTGTGTCCTGGATAACATGGAATCACAAGAGAACAGTGGCTATATTTGCTCTAGTCAATGCATCAGTTTCACAGCCTAGTAAATTTGTGGTTAAATGCACTCGCCAGCTTCTTTTATGATGTCTGTGTGAACCTGTGTCCTATGGTATCTCCCAGAGATTCCTGCTGTAGATACCTTGGAAGCCCATGGAACGACTCTCTGGTATCCTTCACAATGAAGAGAACAGCTTCACCCAAGTGACAGATCCATGTTAGGAGGCAAGGCTTCTCCAAGGCTAAGAAAAACCAGCAGTGCTGACAGGGTCACAGCTCCGAGGAGAAAGATCTGGATTTAGACCCAAATCCTTCTCCTGACTTCCTACATAAAACTAGACAAGACACCACGCCTCAGATCTTTCACAGAGTGTCCCCATGCACTATAGTGGTCATCCCAGCATCTACTTCCTAGGGACATTATCACCAGTCTGAGATGACAATTGTAATGCCTCTTGCCTGGTGTCTTGTGTAGATAGTGTACAGAATTAGATGTTAAATCCAGGAAGGGGTGCGATGAACGTGGAATACAATACTGCCTGGTGATAGAAATGACACTGACCTCCTGGACATATTCCCTGGTGGCATTGTGAGGGGGCAGAAGTTCTTCAATTCAATCATCTTTATGTTCCCTAAGCATCACAATCTCTGCTATGTACTGGTGCTATGGCCTTGAATCAGGACCTCAAATAGGCTATGCAAGCACTATGGATGGAGTTGCACCACCAAATCTTCTGGCATTCCTTCTATATTCACACCTATGTGAATTAGCACTCCCATGACCAGACTCCTACTCAACAACTGACAGCTGACCTTCTGATGCAAAAAGCTGAATAGCCCATTCCCTACATTATGGGCCTCACTTAGTGAATTATTATTATTATTATTATTATTATTATTATTAGTGTTGTTTTTTTGCATTAGCAGTGCTGAAATTGAGCCCAGGGCCACATGCATGGTAAGCAAGTACTTTACACTGAGCTCTCTCTCCAGCTCCTAACTCACTCTTAAATAACTGACAATGGAAGACATCATGTGATGCAAATACTAAGGTTCACGCATTAAAATAACTGTTATGCATCTTCTGTTCTTTCCCTCTTATGTTCTCTCTTACATTTTAGTATTCATTTTTCTCCCTCTCTGGATCTCTGGCTGTGGGGAAGCCACTGCTGTCTCTGAAGATAGCAAGAGGAGAGGCTGATGAGTGAGAAAAGAGAAAACAGTCCAAAAGGAATCAGGCTTTTGCTTTGGGTCCTGCTGTAAGCAAGAGACAGAGCCTGAGAACAAATTTTGCCCTAGTGCCATTTCCCCTGAGCCTGTCTTCACAAAGATATGATGGCAGCAGACCCAGCAAAGCCTCCTGGATTCCTGATACACAGCAACTCTGAGAGAACAGAGTTTATCTCTTATATGAACTGACCTGTTTTCTATCACACGTGTCTTGTCATATTTTCGAAGTGTATTTAATGACTGGACAGAATTTGACCTCTCTGACTTCTTTCACCAATCATAATCATTAAAGATTATGTACAGTGAGGTTACTGTACAGTGTTTTCCTATGGATTTTCTTTGGTAGGTTCTCACTTCATGGTTTGCTGTGGTTTGTTTAATCATTCAAATGTTATTGGATATTCCCATTGCAGTTTTCAGTTTTTGGAAAAAAGTTGAAGTGAATATCTTATAAAATTCTCTTCATGACATAGAAGATTGTACGCACAGAATCCTAAGATAGTCAGATGAGTTAATCTGAAATTAACTGCGAAATGGTATCTGAAGTGAATGTACCACAAGCAAGACAAAAGAAATTTCCTCCGTGCACTTCCTCACCAATACCAGTGCGTTTTGAACAAAAATGAGAGTCTCCTTTGTGCTCTTCAAAACATAAATAGGGTTTCTCTTGTGGGATGAATATTCACTTACATGATAATTGACAATGATAGGGGGCATGTAGAAACTGGAAAGGGTTCATATGACAGCCAAGGGCATGTTGAAGGCCTTAGAAGTGATAGAATTGTGAGTCTGCTGGAAGACTTGGAATCACAGCTGACTCCTATGGAAGTCACACTGCATGACCCAGAGAGTACTGACTTCTCCTGAAGTTAAGGCCGCATGACTAGGACAGTTCTTGTGAGACTTCCCTGGTATTGCATGACAGGCCTATGACTTGAGAGAAGATGGAGGTGGAGGAGCCCCTAGCCCAAGGAGAGGGACTCAGGGGACTGTTCCTCTCTACCCTTAATACATGTGTACAATCTAGACAGCTTTGGAATATGGGAGCGGCCAAAAGATTTAAAGCAAAATGTGAGTGAAACAGTCCTACCATGAGTGTTTTACCTATGGGAAAAAGACAAAAAGAAAACTCAAAATGCAATCTCAAACATCTAGTCATTCAGGAGCAAGACCAACCAACATTGGAGGACTTTAAAAGTCATAAATCTGAAACTTCAAAAGATAGCAAATGAGGTAAAGAAACAAATCCCTGAAGCTATAGAGGAAATCAAATTAGAAATAATGTCTCATGTAAAGAAATAACAGAAGTAACAACTTTAGTAAACAAGTTTCTCAACATAGCTAGAGAAGAAATAGATAAAACAAAAAAATACAGGAGCATGGTAAATTGAAACTATGAATGAACAATGTAGAAAACAAACAGAATCTATGGAACATATGCAAAGAGTTATCCAAGCAACAAAAAAAATATATTGAAAGCTGGCAAAACCATTTAAATGAAGTGGAGGATAGAATTTCATAATTTGAGGACAGTATTTCAGGGACTGATCATGAAAGTGTAGGACATATAAAAATAGCAAAGCATCATGAAATGGCAATCCAGCAGCTTCAACATGATGCCAAGAGAAGCAATGTAAGACTAATAGACATCAGTGAAGATGCAGGAGTCAATGCAAATGACATAACTAAGCTATTCACATAAATAATAACAGAAAAATTTCCAAACATGAGGAAATTTCTGATATACAAAAAAGTGAGACACACAAAGTGCAAAACAGTCACAAGAAACATAAGTCTATGGTCAAACATATAATAATTAAGATCCCAGACATACAGCTTAAAAACGGAATACTAAAACTGTTAGAGAAAAGACACAACTCATCTGTCCAGGAAAGACTATGATTACTATTAAGGCAAACTTTTCAGCACAAACCTTCTGGTTAAGAAGAGCTTGGAGTGAGCAATTTCAAGCCCTAACAGAAAATAACTTTCAACCTAGACTGATGTACCTAGAAAAAGTGTCTTTCAAATTTAATGGAGAAACAAGATACTTCGATGACAAAGAACAACTGAAGAAATTCATGTCCACCAAACCAACCCTAGAAGGATTACTGAAAGACATGCTAGATAGAGATAAAAATGACCACAATCTCCAGAACAACAGAAAGAAATTTCCAGGCTGGGCAAGAAATTGAACAAGGGAGAAAAGCAGGAAATCAACAACAGGAATACAACATGGCAAAGTCAAGCCAGTACATATCAGTGATATCCATAAAGGTAAATGGGCATAACTCACCTATAAAAAGAAACAGGTTGACAGAATGGATCAAGAAACAGGACCCCACAATATGCTGTATACAACAAACACATCTTACTAAAAATTCATAGATTAAAAGACAAAGGATGGAAAACAGTTTTCCATGAAACAGGAACCCAGAAAAAGCAGGGTAGCTATTCTGTTTGTAGAAAATGTGAATTTTAACTTAAAATGTTTAAAGGAGATAAAGAAGGCCACTACATATGTGTAAGTGAGAAACTGCAAGAGGAAGAATTACAAATATATATGCACCAAATACAGGAGCACCCAACTATATAAGACAAATACTAATGGACAAGAAAAACTAAACACAAGTATATAATTGCAATAGGAGACTTTAACACCCCACTGTTAGAGATAGATCAACAAGATAAAAAGTCAGCAAAGAAATAACAGCACTGAATAATACCTGGGAGCAAATAGACTTGATGGAGTTTTACAGAGTGTTCCACCCAACCACATCATAATTTATATTAGAATACAAATTCTTCTTAGCTGTACATGGGACCTTCTCCAAAATAGATCAAATATTAACCGACACAGCATGCTTAACTAAATGCAATAGGAACAAAATTATCCTATGCATAATATCAGACCATATCTCAATAAAATTGGAAATCAATGGCAAAAAAGTGCAAATCCTTCATATACATGGAAATTAAATAACAAGTTTCTGAATAACAAGTGTGTTACAGATGAAATTAAAGGGCAAACAAAACAATACTTACAATACAATGAAAACACAGATACAAACGTACTGTAACCTATGGAACACAATGAAAGCCATCCTCAGAGGGAAATATATAACAATAAATAGTCACATGAAGGATATGGAATGAACACAAATAAATAACCTAATGCTACATCTCAAGTTTCTAGAAAAGGAGCAAGTCAAACCCAACACTGATAGAAGAGAGGAAATTATAAAGATTAGTGTAGAAATTAATGCAATTGAAACTAAATATCATTACAAAGAATTAAGGAATCAGGTAGGATTTTTGAGAGAATAAACAAAATTGACAATCCCTTGGCCAGACTTATCAAGAAAAAGAAAGAAAAAACTGAAATCCACCCAATAATTAGTGAAAAGAGGGAAATTACTACAGATTCCATGGAAATTCAAAAGATAAGAAATACCTACTCTGAAAATCTCTATTCACATCTGGTGGAAAACACAGAGAAAATACATAGGTTCTAACACCATGGACTACCAAAGCTCAATGAAGAAGATAAAACAACTTTGAATAACCCATCATCAGCTACTGAAATTGAAAATAATTTAAAACTTATGAACAAACAAAAGCCCAGGTTCTGATGGATTCATGGCTGAGTTCCATACAAAGTTTAGAGAAGACCTAACTTCAATATTCCTTAAACTCTTCAAAGAAATTGAAAGAGAATCAGTCCTGCTTAACGTCATTCTTGTGGGCAAGTAACACTCTGATACCAAAATCAGAAAAAGACCCAACCAATAAGGAGAACAAAAGGCCAATCTCACTAAAGAACATTCAGAAATTCTCAATGAAATATTAATGCAGATATTCTCAATAAAATGTTAGCAAATAGAATTCAGCAAATCAGCAAGAGGATTATACACCATGACCAAGTGGGAATACAGGAATGGTTCAAAATATGCAAGTCAGTAAATGAAATACTCCATATCAACAGAGCCAAAAATGAAAATCACATGATCATCTCAAAAGAGGCAGAAAAAGCTGTTGATACAGTCCAAAACCTGTTCATGATGAAAGGTATCTACCTCAATCTTATAAAGACAAATGATGACAAACCTACAGCCAATGTTATATTAAATGGACAAAAATTGAAAGCCTTCACACTAAAATCAGGAAAAAGCAAAGATGTCCACTATCCCAACTCCTATTCAATATAGTCCTGCAAATATTATTCAGAGCAATGAGATGAGTGTGAAATAAAAGGAATAAAAATAAGAAAAGAAGTTAAATTATCATTACTTGCAGGCAACATGATACTCTACATGGAAGACTCCAAAAACTCCATTAAAAGACTACTAAAGGTTATAAACAATTTCAGCAGCATCGCTGGATACAAAATGAACACTCAAAAAATCAATTGCATTCCTGTACACAAATGCCATGAGAGAGAAATTATGGAAATATCACTTTCCATAACAGCACATAAAATAAGGAAATACTTAGTAATCAAACTAGCCAAGAATATAAAAGTGTTATGTGCTGAAAATTATACTACTCTAAAAAGAGATTGAGGAGGATATTTTAAAATTGAGGGATATTCCTTGATTGTGGTTAGGAACAAGCAACACTGTGAAAATGGCCATACTCCCAAAACTGTTACACAGATTCAATTCAATCCCAATCAAAATACCATTAACATCCCTTGCAGATCTGGAGAAAATATTCCTACAATTCATCTGGAAACAGAAGAAACATAGAATAGCAAAGGCGATTTTGTGTAACAAAGGCAAGACAGGAGGCATCTCAATTCCTGACTTAAAACTATATACAGAGTTACAGTAATAAAAATCAACATAGTACTGGCAGAGACCTGAGAGAAGATGCATACACTACCACAGAGATACTCAGCCACCTTACATTTGACAAACTAGCCAAATATGTTCCCTAGAAGAAAGATAGCCTCCATAATAAATGGTGTTGGAAAAATTGGCTTTCCACATGCCAAACACTGAAACTACATTCATGTTTATCACCATACGCTAAACTAAAGTCCAAATGGAAGAAGGATCTAAATATTAAAAAAGAAACACTAAATCAACTGGAGAACAAGGTAGGTAGGAATCTTGGGGACATTGGGTTTGGTAGAGAATTTGTGAATAAAATGCAAACCACATAGGAAATGCTTCAAAGATTCAACAACTAGGATCTCATATTATTAAAATATTTTTGCACTTCAAAAGAAATCAACAACTAAGTGAAAAGTAAACTCACAAAATGGGAAAGAATTTTAGCAAACAACCACTCAGACAAAGGACTTATATCCAGAAAATATAAAGAACTGAAAAACATCAAGCCCCCCAGATTCGAAGACTGTCTCCACAAATGGGCATCAAAAATAAACACACAGTTCTCAGACAAAGATATACAAATGGCAAATAAATATATGAAAAAATATTCACCATTAATGATCATTTGAGAAATGCACATTAAGACAGCATGGAGATTTCCTCTCACTCCAGAAAGAATGGCTGCCATCAAGAAATCAACTGATAACAAAGGTTGGTGAGGCTGCGGGGGGAAAAGGAACATCAAGAATTACCCCTGTGTTCCTGGGGTAAATCCCACTTGGTCATGGTGTATAATCTTCTTGATGATTTGGAGGGAGTGCAGACTGGTGCAACCACTGTGGAAATCAGTATTGAGATTCCTCAAAAAACAAAGATTGGAAGTTCCATTCAATCCAGTTATTCCTTTCCTGGGTATTTTCACAGAAAAAGTGAAAATGTCATGACACAGTGATATATGTGCACCCATGTTCATAGCAGCACAATACGTGATAGCTAAATCTTGAAAACAACCAAAATGGTCATCAGCGGCAGAGTGGATAAAAATGTATTTTTATACAATGGAATACTACTCAGATATAGAAAAGGATGGTCTTAAGTTCCTTATAGGTAAATGGAGGCAATTTGAGAATATCCTCATAAGTGAAATAAACAAAACTCACAGTAGTAAATATCACATTGTTTCAATGGTGTAAAACATACTAAAAATGACAAATATGATCCAAAAATATAATAGATATTGTAAAGGAGAAAGGAAACTGCTCTAGAGTATATAATGGTATTTATAGTGTGTAAGATAGATGTCCATATTACTAGATTTCTGTTAATCATTCATAAGAAGGGTTTGCACTGTAAATGTTTGAGTGTTGAGCCACATACTTTAACAATTATTTTAAGATGACAATATGTAATGTATCAATTAGCGATGTTATGATGTTAATTTTTTTGATATCTGTATGCTACCTTTTTTATTGTTTCTTTTAATAAAAAAACTTTTTTAAAGAAATGGATGTGGAGTTCTCTGCCCTCCAGGCCTTGCAGCAAGACCTGAACATGCAGTGGAGAGAATCCTTGGGATCCACTTCACTCTGGGTGGCCATAAGCTGCACTGCAGTGGGATTAGTGGTATTATGGTTTACATTTATTGTGGTTGTGGTCTTTTTGTGCATGAGTCCACCATATGGGTCACTTACAATAAGCATATTTTCCCTGATCTTTGAGGTGCTGGAATGTGGGAAACCACTTCACATTGTTTCAACCCCAAAGGCTTTGACGACCTGTATGGACCTGACCCAACTGAATAGCATATGCACAGCATGGACACAAGTCTATAAGCAGGACTTAGCATAGACAGCCCTGGATGTGCTAAGGCTTGTGAGAGTATGTAAGAATTTAATGCCTAATGATGGATGATATATCCAGCCTGGATAATGAAGATGCTTGCTTACTGCTGTTGCTAATATTGGCTCTGGGTGGTTTCTTCTCCTTTTATCCACTAAAATATCCATTCACCACCCTATCTCTGAGAAAATCTCATACCACAGACACAGGTAACTTTAATACTCCACAAAACTAAAGCCTCTGTCCCCTGTTTCAAGGCACACATAACATCCTTAAGCCCAAATCTCTTTTGGGGTACAGCTTTAGAAAAGAGACGAAATTTCAAGCCCGCACCTTGAAGATCACTTCTTAGCTCTGTAATGAACATCTGTCTCACTTCCATCCATCCTCTGTATACACAGAGCATTAAAGTTCTAAAATGTTCTGACCTTGACCTGGAATGCAGCTCCCCAAGCAACAGATGTGCAGCCTTCAAGCAGACTGGTCAGTCAATGGGCTCAGATGAGTCAATCCCCAGGCTGAAGGACAAGAATAGTGTTATCTGTTGACCCCACTGTCACACAATGGAGCTACTTACCAGAATATCAGCCTCCCTTGATTCCTGAACCCATGGGGACTCACTTTTCCTGTGGTTCATAGTGTGTTAAAGCCAGGCACAGAATTGATGTGTGTTAGGGAGAACCCATGCCCATCACAACCCCTACTGAAATCAGCTCCTTATGTACTCTGCAAGGCACCTGTTCTTATCATGTTACATATAAAAGTATTTTGATAAAATGTATGTTGAATGCCCTGCTAGCCATCTCCACCCAGCCCGCTTTTCAGCAGCTCAACCTTCGAACCTCCGTTGGGCAGGCAGGGGAGGAAAGTAGAGGAAGACAAGGGGCTTTCTCTGCCAAGACAGAAAATATAGAAGGACAAGGAGCATCTCCAGCTGTAACTGTTACACCCACTTTTGAGCCTAATTCCTGAGGCCAGAGAGGAGACAGCTATTTTGATCACTTTGCTAGAAATCAGAAGTCTGCGCAGAGCTACAAAGGCTGGACTGGGGATCCCAACTGAAGGATCCTCCAGAAGATTTGCCTGCATTTTGTTTTCACTTTCTGTTCCATGACTTAGTCGTCACAAGCTGTTGGCAGTGTGGGTTCACTTGTCTTCCCAAGTGATCTGCTTCTAGGGATCTTGGGTAGTCAGCACACAGTGAGATCTCTATATGTCTCTGTTAGGTTTTGCACAGAGCAAAGCATAAAAGTGCAGTTCCCCTGATGGTAAGGTTGGCCCCAAAATTCCATTAGTGAGGTCTTAGTTTGAGGACAGCTGATGCTTTGATCTTCAGGTTTGCATGTGCATGAAGGACTCAGTTCTGGCCAGGAAGAGTGTGTTCTTCTGGCATGAGGTTTTTCATCAGTTGTGCTTTTATTCCCAAATATCAGATGTGGATTTTCTAGCTGTGTGTTTTGTTTGTAAATTATCATATTTTTGCTAGTATCTATATACAGTGTGTACTGATTGTTTTTGATAGTTCCATGGCACATGTGATGCATAGAATGGAAATTAGGCCCTACCTTGTGCACAGTGGTGCAGTCCATCAAATCATGACTGTTCTCAATGTTGCTGGCATTGAGAACCTAGCTCAGGACCAGGACAGTGCCAGCACAAAGCACTGGTTTGTCTGGATTATCCTTTCTTTATGATCAATGCAGTGGGTATGATGCAATATTTGGAAGCTTAGTCCAGCCGTAACCCTAACTCTAACCTGAACCCTAAATCTTACTAGTTCTAAAAACTCACTACCAGCATTCTCTGGCAAAGAAAACTTAATGGCATTGATGTGGGAAATGTAACATAAGTTGATTATGAGAATGTAAGATTACTGTTGGCTGGGGTGGAGCAGAAGGGGAAAGTAAAAAAATAAAAAAAGCATTGTGTAAAAATTTGAAGAACATTCTGGAATTGGACAATGGGGAAATCCACACAACACTGAGAATACACTGAATGCCAGCAAGCTGATTACTTTAAACTTCATTAAAATGTTAAATTTTATTTATTTTGTTCTGTCATGAACAAATCTCTGAGAAATAAGGGTAGTGATGAATACAAAGATAAATAAAACTGGAAGAGAGGAGATTGGCAGGTGTGGGTCAAGAGCTGCCCACAGGTAGAACTCAAGAGTTGACTCCTGCTGTAAGGCACGCAGGAGGTCCAGCTCTGCAGCTGATGGACAAGGGGATCCAGGTGCTGGCTCTTGCTGTGGGGCCAGAGCTGGTGAGGGAGCTGCAGATGGAGCTGGCATAAGGTCAGGAGGTGCAACTTACCCATGGACTGAAACTGGCCCTGTAATTTCAGGAAGAGAAAATATCACCAACTGTCCATGGATTTCTTGGGGCAAAACCTTCCCACTGCCTGTCAGAGGCAGCTGTGTGCACCAGCTCAGCCCCAGCAAAGCCTCCCAGACTACATCCCCACACTGACTGCTGAGGATCTCATGCTCCTGGGTCACACAGCATCTGGGCACTTTGCTTAGTTCCAAGGCATATCCCCTCCCCACAAGCCCACTAACTGTGAAGCTCAGGCCTGGGAGGTTCACGATGCTCTAACTGTTCCTGAAGAAGCTTAGCCTGGGGATCTACATCAAAGTACAGTTTCAATGAAGTGTCAAGAATGGAAGATGTAGACCTGGGGTAGAAGGGAGCCAGCTGACTGAGAGGCTTGATATACCTGGGCAACTCATCTGTAGGGAGGGGGTTGTAGGCCTTCTTCACAGTCTGTACAGCATCCAGCCACAGCCTCTCAGACCCACAGTGGGGCACTTTGGGCCCAAGAAGCCCTTAGTGGCTGAAAGAAGTCTCTGAGAGGGAGAACTTGCATAGTTGTATCACAATTGCACTTTCTGACACATTGTCTCCCTGCCCCTCCCCAGTGCAGTCAGCTTGGTGAAAGCAGTGACAGGTAAATACCATGTCTTTTCACTCAATGGATCAGGGCTGCTGCTCCACAAATATCTGAGAAGTGAGAGGCCAGTCATTATCTGTCTTGCCTCTCTGCAGTCTCTAGCTTAGTCCATTGCTGTACCCACTAATGCATGGTCTGTACCCACACTTGAGGGAGGCCTGGGGTCCAGAAAAATGACTTTTAGGTGAGCAATATCTGTTCTGCTGCAAATGGTGACTCTGTGGCCTCCAAAGAACATTGTAACTCAAAAGGCCAGGAGTTGTATTTGGTCTGCTTACAAGGATATGGCCAATACCCTGAAATGTGTCTGCACACAGTGTGTCTTCATGTGTATTTGTAGCATGATAACACCTATTTGCTCTTTCATGATATGTGACAGTCATGGATTCTTTGCTGTCCTCTGGGTTTCCTGCATTGAACAAACCCTGAGGCCCATATAGTGACTCTCCAATCTCCTTTCCAAAGAAAAGAACAGCTTCCCCCAAGGGTTGCTCAGTAAAGGGGATGGAAGATCATTCATGGGAATCAGCACACCCTCTACTGTAGGACTTCATGGGGCCAAGGCCACAGCTAACCACTTTGCATGGAGCTCACATTTCATCCTGAGTGACCCTGAGTTCTCAATTCACTCAGCACCTCATCATTCAGCATTGTAAACTGGGGTTGAGTGATCAACTTGCACATGACCAGGACCTGAATCTGCAGGTGGCCAAGTCTCACTGGGCTGCTAAGGTAAGAAGTCACCTTCTCAGCTTTGGTGTCTGTGGGGCTATGATGTCAGCCATGGAGGAAGCCAAAGAGGATTGCCTGGAGATGGGGCAGCTATCCAGGAAGGCTAAGTCCAGAGTCTCCTTCAGGCTGTGAGGTCCATCTGCCTGCACCTGGCTTGCCGTAAGGAACTCTGCCAGGCTCCCTGTTGGCTGACTTCCAATCTGTGATGAGACAGTGGGGAGACATTTAATGGGTGTTGTGGACATGACTTCTCAGAAGGGTTGGAGCTGAAGGAAAGCCCACACTCCAAATGGTCCACAGAGGGTTGTGTTACAGGGCTCACTAAGGAATACTACCATGCTCACATCACTTTGATAGAGGAGAGGCAGAATATAAGTCTATGCATTAACTAAACCTATGAGTCTTAAGATGGCCTCCAAGTTTAGAGATAAGAAAATGGAGGATAATTCTGGTTTTCCAGATCCATTAAGGAGGCCTCACAGAATGTTCCCTAGTTTCCTGATAGCATGTCCACAGGAAGAAATTAAGTTACCTTTTCATAGCCATGGAAGGTGAGCAGCTGTGTTCACTGCTGTTTTCTTGTGCTCATTTAGCCCTGAGGCTCCTATGATAGGAACTGGGGTGCCTGTAAAATTCCTGTAAGACAAGTGCCAGAAAAATAGACAGAATAGACTGACATTTGAGGTGAGCACATCTGTGGTGAGTTGATGATGTGTAATAGCTGGAGATAGGGTGGAGAGACAGCCAGCTAATGGTCCATGGACACCAGGCCTAGGGCTGAATATGAGATACAATGGCAGAATTCAATGATGCCAAGAAATGAAGTGACTTTGTGTTTGTGTCCCATTTCCCCTTCTCCCACCAATGTGTGTACAATGACCTTGCCTGTGACAAGGTAGAAACTGAGTAGAGAGCATATGGTATTGGAGCACTTGGAGTCTAGATTCCTTGAGAGAAGGACCACAGGTGCAGTGTTTGACAAGTCCTGGATGGATGTGCCTAAATGGTTAATCTGACTATAAATTCGCTCAGTACTCTATAGGCCTCTGTACAGTCCCTTCTGCTGACACACTCTGCACTAGAGCAGATACCTATTGTTATTGTGGGTACCATGTCTGGAGCAAGGACATGACAAACAGGGCCCAGGGGCCAGTTCCAAGCCCATGTCCTGTGTACAGCTCTGTTGGGGCAGAGCCCAGAAGCCTGGAAAAAGCCTGAGGCTCTTAGAAACCACAGGATTCACATTGTTAAACAACATAAACTTATGTTCCTGAAAGACAAATGTACTGTCCCACACTTCGACCCAGGAGAACAGGAGATGACTCTGGAGGCTGTGGATAAACATGGCCTCTGCCCTTTTCCTCCTGACAGCCATGTCCTAGATGAGAACATGAATGTGAAAGTGGCCCAGGTTGAGTTTCCCAGTCCCTGATCAGGAGCATTTGCTCCTTTGCTCACTTTGAAAATTTAAATGTAGCAAACATAACAGATGCTTCAGATGTGGCAGGCATGGTGCCAAGCATACAGTTCCATCCAAAGGGTCCATTGTCTCTGATGATGAGGTGTTATCAGTGTCTTCACTTAGAGATCTGTAACATTTTCAGGTGAATTGCTTTCCTGGGCATATATTAGTTTCATTTCAGTTCCATTAGGGAGGATGGAGATTTTCCCAGAATGCCCATAATATTTTTCCTTGATGGATGTGAATGTTTCATGTTAAAACCCCCACATGTCCAGGGGAGGAGGATTCCTAGCAAGTCTTCCTATCACATGCCTATGCATGATTACTTATTAGTCCTTGGATGTTTACCTCAGCCCCACACTGTAGTGCTCCATACTCTGATAGCCTGTGGGGGGGGGCAGCAGGTGGTGAGAGCAAGGGAAGGCTTTGCAAGGCCATGAACAACATTGCCGCATGTGGATGAAGGACACATGTGTGTCACTCCTGGAGAACTTGTCTCCTAGCCAGTGGTATCACTCCCTGTCCTCTCATCCCAAACAGTTCATGAGCTTTGTGTCCCTCCTGTTTAGTTTGCCTTTACTAGAGATGATGGTGCTGAGCCTGTTCAGTGGCAATGCTCTTTGGTTGGTCTCCTTCAAGCAATATCTCTGTGCTGGGCTCCCTCTGTGCTGTCACCACCTGCTATTATGGGGCTGAGCCAACCAACTGTGACTTGTTCATGCATGTGTCACCTATGTGCTGATGGCGGTTTATTCCGTTTATGGCTTGGTTATTGAAAGTGGGATGCCACAGACATTTTTATACATGTTCTTGTGTGTATATAGAGTTTTATTTCAAAGAAATGTGCTTGAATGTGAAATTACTGGATCATAGTTCTGTTGTATGGCTAACTTAGAAATTCTTAAAGTATCATTGGAAGCAGTTGATTCAAGCAGAGTTAAGTGGTTGATTTTTGTTTTATTGTGCTATACTATGCCATGCTATGTTATGTTCCACTATGTTAAGTGTTGGTTAGGAGTTTGAAACTCCTTCAGTGCTTTCTGATTTGATTTTGAATAATCAACCTGAGAAAATATTAGAATATAACTTAATTTTGTTTTGGAGAAAATTTAAAAAGGAAAACCCAGGCAGGAATTCTGGTGCACACCTGTCATTCCAGTACTCAGAGGGGTTGAGGCAGAGGGATTGTAGTGAGTTTGAGGTCCTCCTGGGCTACAAGGTAACATGAAGACCAGCCTGAACTACATAGAAAAACCCTTTCTAAAAACAGAATAAAGAAATAAAGAATGAATGAAAGAAAGACAAAAGAAATAATATAAAAATGAAAAGTCAAGTCACCTGTCAATTGAGAAATCAAATTTTGTGAGTTTTCTTGAATATGTACTTTAGTCAACACAACTAGCATAAGATTTAGCATCATGGAGGCACTGATGCTCTGCCTGGTGTTTGCATTGTTTTAATATTTTAAACTTTTCACAGAAATGACTGCAGATATGCTACTGAATATTCCCTCTTAGTATACGAGTAGCTCAATATGAAGAGAATTTGATCATTCCTATTTTCTCTGTCCTAAATTTATGTTTCAAACCAGAATTTGATCAAGGGATTACTATCTTTTTTGAAATAGTAATAAGAATCATAAAAGATATGCTTTTTGCGTGTATAAAACTGTAAAAACAATTACAGATTAATGGTGGTTAATGTACCTTACACTGGGATTTCTGGGATTTCTGAAAGATTGATATTTTCACACATTTGAAAAATTATTTACAAATCTTAACACATGGTCTCACTAATATTCTAAGTTTCCCAGGCTAGAGTTAAAACATTCCTCATCCTTCCTCACACTCCCAGAGTGCTGGGATTACAGGTGTACATTATCCTGCATTGGAAATTGGTAGCAATGTTGTGTATTCATGGACTAAAATGTTCAGCTTTGGACTTTAGACACTTTTCAGAAAGAGTCCATCTAGTTAAACTATCTGCTCCCTTCCTAGCCTGCAGTTTCTTTTACAGAGAGTAAGACTGAAAATCCCATTAACACTGTTGTAGATTCTGTGCTTTTTAACTGTGGTCAGCACATGCTTCAGAGCATCACTCCAAAGGCCTTCTGCACTGGAATGAGGCTAGGCATCCTTGAAGCACATTTTCTTTTTCTTTGATCACTCATGGAATTTGATGATTATTTGAATTCAGATCCCAGAAAATTGTGAAAGTTAAAGCTACTTGGGGCATACTGCCCTCCCGAAGGCCAGGCCAGTGTAAAACATTATTTTTCCTTTAGTCCTACTTTCCAAGGTTTTATTTTGGTTTTTTGGTTTTTGGATATTGATTTTTATTTCTATTTTTTGTTCAGTTTCTAGGGATTTGAATACAGAGGTTTGCACTTGGTTCCTTTACCTTCTCCCTTTAAAACTCTTCTTACTTTCAGCCAGGTTCTAAGTAAGTAGCTAAATAGCTGAGGCTCTCCTTAAATTTGTGATGTTTCCATGTCAGCATTTCAGACTGCTAGGCTGACAACTTCAGCAGACCTGCTTTCATCATAGCGATGTAAGAAACTCATTGGCTGAGCAAGGAATGGTGAAAATGCTTGTAATGCCTGCACTCAGCCCGCTGAGGCAGCAAGATTCCTGGGAGTTCCAGACAAGCCTGCAACACACTCTGAATTCAGCCCAGGCCTTAACCACACAGGGAGATCCTGACCATAAAAAGAAATGGAAAAAATATAGGAAAAGAAAGAAGAAACAAAACAAAACTCCTGGTGACTGAATGACTTGGTTTGTCTCAGCCAGATGTTTTAATCTGCAGCCCTGTTCTTGCATTATAAGACCTTTTTGAGTGTTGTCACTTTATAATAGACCAGAAAACAATGTACTTTGGTATCTCTACCTATAATGTTCTTTACATGGCTGTAGGAAGACTCCTTGCACTTCCTTGTGAAGTTTCATATTGTTTTTCCATTTCTAGGAAAATAGCATTGATATTTTGACAGCAATGGCATTGAAACACCTGGTTGCTCTGGGTAGCACATACATTATAACAACATCAATACTTCCCTCCCTCATTACTGTCTGTCATTACTTCTGTTAGTGCTGCTTCACTCATTTCATCAATTTCTGCAATTTTCAAAGAGTTTGATTAAATTTTATCTAAGCATTACCCATTTTTGATGAATCATGAAATGAAATATATTCCTTATAATTGGGACTGCCATTTGTTTGAAGTGCATAGAAATGAATTGATTAGGAAATGTGGATCTTGTACCCTGAAACATAAGGGATTTGTGAGTTTGTTCTAAAAGGTTTTCACTGGAGTTTTAAGTTTCTTATATGAAGAGATGCAGCCTCAGGAAACAGAGCAAAATCTCAACACTTCCTTTCTGTTTTGTAAGTATTTGATTTCTTGCTCTTGTCTGAATTCTATGTCTAGGACTTTGAGTACTGTGTTGAAAAGTATTGCAAGCCTTGTCTCCTTCCTGACCTGAGAAGAAGAGCTTGCAGCTTGTCAGCCTCTGAGCACCATGTCAGGGATGGGCTCAGCATTTTCTGTACTTGTTGCCATCTCTGGTGATTGCTTTTGAGTTACAAGAATTTGTCACTTCTCTCACAAAGTGGACTCTTGAGACATCTTTCACACCTGTAATAACAATCATCTATCTAAATATTGGTTGTATGGAAAGGTTTCCTGCTGTGGTCTGTACATTAGTCTTGTTTCTGTTTTTCAAATGTGATGTATCGGAACTTTCAATCTCCCTTCTGTCACACAAATCACTGGAACATTATTTTCCAACATGAAAAGATAAGTATATACAAAATGGTCTCTACATTTTCCCTGTAGACTTTGTCTACCTGGTATTTTCTCTTCTATCAAAGAGTAATAACAGCCAGTCTCTTCCAGCAATGTTTGGCCAAACAGAATCTGATGCACTGATATGAAGGATTCAGAGTAGCAAATCACATCGAACAAAATTTTAGAAGCACATGGGGACTAGCAGGAGAGTACAGGCCGTGGATGGGTCCAAAACAGCAGAAAGCTGAAACTCGACAGATGTGAAGATTGTACAAATTGGTGATGCGCTTATGATAGGGCTACTGAGCTGAAAGTAATAAAATCTTAACTGTTAATTTAAATTAACTTAGAATGTAATGTTTAGAAGAATTACATAAGAGTAGAAATGCAAACTGAAAGAAATATAAGGGGTACAAGGGGAGGGAAGGGAAAGGCAATTCTTTGCAGGACTTGGCCCTATGCAGAGCTCAGGATGTCTACCATGGTGCCAGCAACAGCCCCAGCTCTGAAATTCATGAAGTCCTGGTACTGAACTGGGCATAGCTTTCACATTGATCCCAGAGCTGGTGAGATCACTGGAGGTGGAGCTCAAATAAGCTCAGCAAGTAGGACTTGAGCTCAGTCAGGTACCAACCCTGCCTCGGAGGAGGGAGAAAAATCACCAACTGTCCTTGATCCTTGCAGGCCCCAAAGCCACCCAAAGCCTCTCAAAGACAATTCTGTGCACAAATGCACCCCAGAAAAGCTTTCTGTTCTGGCTTGCCGCACTCACTTGTGCATGCCTCATTGTTGCAGAAGGCCCCAAGTTTGAGAGTCTTTCTCCATGTAAAGTTACACATGCCCTACCCAGAGAATAATAGAACAAGGCCAAACCTTGCTCTCTGTAGTTCTTGTCTTCAGTGAGTTCAGGTTGTTCCAAAAGACTCAGTTTAGATTGGACTGGGTGTGCCAACTTGGTAAGCAGCACCTACCAGGAGTCAGTAAAGGAAGCACTTGTCCTAGGGAGGACAATTGTAAGCAGCAATACAGGTCTGGCCTCCCTCCCAAACTGCCCTCCTAAAGCATCCTGTGGAGTGGTACCAGCCTCTTGCTCCAGCTACCAGCCATCTCCAGCTACCAGAGAGACCACCTCCAGCCATCACTGTGCCCTGAATTGGGCAGTGCTGACCCAGGCAGCCCTCATGTGCTAATGGAAGTCCCTGCCCAGTGCTGTGACCACCTGTTCTCTGTATTTTAAGAACGCTGAAATGTATCTCCCTTTCCCGACCTCATGGCATGTTGCCTCTGTGAGAAAAAGAGTGGTGTATTCAGTGTTACTCTACTCATGGGTACTCTATAGGGTGCTGCTCTCTAACTATCTGAGAAGTGCAGATGGAGTGTGTCCTGGCTGTCTTTTGTTCATCTTCAGTTCATATAGTGATGCATCACCCCATTCTGTGTGGCTTCCCATGACATTCTCCTCTATTTTGTGTCCCCATGTACAGAGGCCAGGAACATAGTCTATAATATTGGTAGTATTTGGTCCAAGTTGATTGTGTGCCTGGACAAAATGAAAGCACAGGAGAGCAATGGTTGCATCTGCTCTTGGCATAACATCATGGTGAGTGCCTGGTACACTTCATGATTTTAGGCACCCTCCAGCTCCTTCCATGATGTCTGTGTGGGCCTGAGTCCTCTGGTATCCCCCAAAGATTACTGCTCTGCATATCACAGAAATGCATGGAATGGCCCTCTGGTGTCCTTCACAGTGAAGAGAACAGCTTCACCGAGGCAAGGGCTCCTTGGTAGGAGGCAAAGCTTCTGCATAGGAAATAAAAAACAGCAGTGTAGCCAGGGTGCCAATTCTTAGGAGAAAGACCTGCGTTTAGACCTAACTCCTCCTTCTGACTTCCTGTGTAAACCTAGGTAAGACATCATGCACTCTGGAGGTCATACTGTCATCTGCTTCCTAGGGGCATCATCAGAGGTGTAAGATGACATTTGTGAAAATTGACAGCTGGTATCCCAGGTACATAATGTATAGAAATAGAGGAGACATCTTGGAAGGGGTGGGATGGAGGTTAATACAGTGCACGCCGGGGTGGTTCCTCCTGCCTGGTCATGGAAATGACACTCACCTCTGGACATGTTTCCCTGGTGGCATCATGAGGAGACAGAAGTTCATCAGTTTGGCCGTCCTTATGTTCCCTAAGCAGTGCAATTGTTTCTATGTATTGGTATTGTAGCCTCAAGTGCAGAAAGTTATTGACATCTCATAGAATGACCCCTGGGTACAGCCTGGAGAGAGACAGCAATCAACCATGTTCTAAAGGTGGTCAGCCAGACTATAGCAGTAGATTGGGAGTTGGTTTTTAAAAAAACTCCTAGAGAAACCAGTTGAGGATTGAGTCTCTGTAATCCCCATGCTCTACCAGACTAGGGTAAGAGGGTCACATATTTTGAGCCCAGACTGAACAACTTAGCTGCACAGTGAGACTCGGTGTCAAATTTAAATATCAAAAATTAAAAGGGGCTGGGGATGTCGCTCTGTGGGGAGGCCCTCAGTTCAACCCTCCTATATAAATACAAAACTTATTACCTTGTGTAGAAGCTGAATAAAGAGGATTCTACAAATTCCTTGGGGCAATATGAAAGGAAATTCCCCTAGGAACCTTAAGTCCTGATTGTCCAAAATGCTCTGAGATTCAGTAATTTGTAAGAGAAGGTGAGTCAAGTTGTAGGCAATGTTCATCCATCTTCAAGAAGCAGAGGTGAGGCCATGTCATGCTGTTGTGCTGTCTGCTGAGATGTCATCGGGATGCAGTGTCCCCATAGGAACAGCACAGCTTGTAGAACTGCATTTGCCAGAGGTCACCATGAAGCTCTGTGCATGGACACTGTACATGCAGACCCATGGACAGTAACTGGTCCTACCCGAGCTTCTATGATGGTGACAGAAAAATTCCACTGCTAAGAATCTAACACACAAAATGAGATTTACAAAGGTGGCTGCTTCACATGGGATAGAGTCTGACAAGACTGTGTCTCCACATCCTAGATGCAATCTACGAGGAGTTGTTCCCTGAGACACACTCCCCACCCAACAGTTAAAACACTCAGGCTGACCCTAAAATGAGACCGAAAGAGTAGCACCTAGGAGGGAGGCCACTGTTCCTGGATGGAACAACAGCCACTATGTCCTATATTATTCACATTATTGCATTGTGTATTTAACCATAATATGTATTTCTTGCCCCAGAAAAGAATACTGGATAATTTACTGATTCTGTGATTGACTAACCAAGGACATTAGCTTAAGATTCTGCCTTCTCACAAAAAAGCAACATTAAAAAGTCACATCCAGCATCCTCTGGCTGAAGAGAAACTTGATGGCATTGATGTGGAAAATGTAGCAGAGGTAAATTATGAGGACATAAAATGAGTGGTGGCTGGGATGGAGCAGGAGGGTGAAAAAAAGAAAACACATTTCTGTGCAAAATTGAGGAGGAAAATGTTCTGGAAGTGGACAGTGGTGAAATTTGCAAAACTTTGAGAATACACAGAATGCTACCAGGCTGATTATTTTAAACATGACTGAAATATTAAACTTTATTCATATTAGTTCCATCACTGCCATACCTCTGGGAAATAAGGGTAGCAATGAATACACTGATAAGTAAATCTGTAAGAGAGGGCAATGGCAGGTGTGGGTCAAGTTTCCCTGCAGGTAGAACTCAAGAGATGACTCCTGCTGGGGAGCCACCAGGAGGTCCAGCTCTGTTGCTGGTGGAGAACTGAATCCAGGTGCTGGCTCTTGCTCTGGGGCCAGAGCTAGAGAAGGAGCTGCAGGTGGAGCTGGCACGAGTTCTGTGGGTGCAACTTCAGCATGCACTGGAATTGCCTCTGCAGTTGCAGGAGGAGAAAACACCAGTGACATTCCAGGGACTTCTCAGGACGAAACCTTCCCACTGCCTCTCATGCTGTGTGCATGAATACAGCCCCAGTAAAGCCTACCAGACTGCATCCGCAAAAGGACTGCTGAGGGGCTCATGTTCCTGTGTCTCCCATCATCTGGAAACATTGCTGAGTTCCCTAGCACATTCCCTACCCTCAGGGACACAGCCCACATCCCAGGGCTCCTTACCCTGTGACTTAGGCTCCAGGGCCTTAGAAAGCTCCAGATGGTCCATGAGAAGGTTGACTTGGAGATCCACCTTGGAGTTCAGCTCCATTTAGGAGTCAAGGACAGGAGATGTGGACCTGGGGCAGACAGGGAGGCAGCAGAGTGAGAGGTCTGGCCTCTCTTCTCACACTACCTACAAAGGTATCCTTAGGAAGGGCGCATGGGGCAGTAGCCCAGCAAGTGCAGGATCTGCTCCCACTGTCTCCCAACTACAGTGTGGCACTGTGGGCCTTGGGAGCCCTGAGAGGCTGACAGAATGCTCCATAGGAGGCAGTCCTTGCTTAGTGGCATGACACCACTCCCTTCTTCAGAGAAGCCTGACACAGTGTCTCCCTGTCCTTCCCCACTGCAGGTCAGCTCAACAAAGGCAAAGACTGATATCTGCCATGTTTTTGCACTCAAGGGCTCAGGGCTGATGCTACATGAATATCAGAGAAGTGACGGGTCATTAATATCTGTCCTGCTTTTCTGCAGTGTCTAGGTCAGGCAAAGATCTCTTGCCTAGTTCTCTTTGCCTCTGTACAACTCCTCCTGCATGGTCTGTACCCACATCTAGTGAAGATTGGGACCCAGAAAAACTGATTTGAGGTGGAAGATGTCTGTTCTACTTTCAATGCTTACTTTGTGACCTCCAAAGAACATCAAACTCAAAAGGGCATTGTTTGCACCTGTTCTCCTTACAGGACCATGGACAATACATGGAAAAGTGTCTTAACACAGTGTTTATTCATGTGTATTTGTGGCTTGATGACATCCACTCACTTTCCAATGATACCTGTCGGCTGTGGACACTTTGCCATCCCCAAGAATTCCTGTTCTAAGCACACCCTGAACTCACTAGAGTGACTCTCCAATCTCCTTTCCAATAAACAGAACAGCTTCCTGCAAGTGTGGGTCAGTGAGGAGGGTGAAGGTCATCCCTGGGAATCAGCATAGCCTCTGCAGTGGGGCTAAGGCCACAGCTATCCCCTTGCCATGGAGCCCCCATTTCCTCCTAAGTTACACTGCACTCTGCATCCACTCAGCACCACATTGTTCAGCGTTGTAAACTGAGGCTGAGGTGCTTGCTCATAGCCACAACTTAAATGCACAGGTAGCCAAGTTCCACAGGGCTGCTCAGGTAAGAACTTACCTTCCCAGTATCTGAACTTGTCCTGAACTCAGTGTCTCTGAGTGGCTGCTGAGTGAGCCTAGGGATAACTGTCCTGGGCTCCCTCTTGTCTCTGGGAGCCTCTGGCCTGGGGAGGGTGAGTCCTGGCCTGAGCTGCCCATGATGGCTGGGTGTTTTCAGGTGAGCTTCCTGAAGCATCTGGACCAAGTGAACCATTCTCTCCTATGTTCCCACGTGGTTCAGTGACACAGGGTCCTGATGCTAGAGCTGCAAGGCCTGGGAAAGCAGCACAGCATTTTTCCTATTCACTCTCTCAAACCAATGGTCTGTGATGGCCAACTGTCACCAGAATAAGGTGCCTGGTGACCAGAGCCTTCTGAGTTCTGTTTGGACCTGTCGCCAAGGAAGTGAGGTCATGTGCTGGGGTCCACAATTGATCCTCTCCCTCTGATGCCTCCTTTGTTTTTATTGTGAGCTCATCTTTGTCCTCCTTAGAAACAGCAAGTTAAAAGACTAGAAAAATATGTGTGTTTTTAGACTTTTCTGCACTTTGAAGATTTTAATGCAACAAACATGTAGATGTTTCAGAAGTGGCAGGCAGTGTGCTAAACACACTTTTCCATCCAAAAGATCCTTTCCCTTGAGGACGAGGTGCATATGGACATACATCTTGGAATCAGTGTAAAGAAGTATTTCTTTGTATTGCAGAAGGTAATTTGATGTGAAAGAAACAGAAACACACCACAATGTTCAGATCCATGAAAAATATTGCAGTGGAGGTAAACCCTATGTATGCAAGCAATGCGGGAAAGGTTTTACTACACATGGAATTTGTAAGAAACACGAAAGAATTTACAGAGGAGAGAGACCCTACATATGTAAGCAATATAGGAAAGCTTTTGCAACATGTACATATTGTTAAGTACATGAAAATCTTCACTCTGGAGAAAAATGTTATAAATGCAAGCACTGTGAGAAAGCTTTCAACACACATACTTATTGTATAATCCATGAAAAACTTCACATTAGGCAGAAATCGTATATATGTAAGAAATGTGGGAAAGCTTTTAGCAGTAACATTCATTGTCAAATACATGAAAGAATTCACACTGGAGAGAAACACTATGTATGTAAGCAATATGGAAAAGGTTTCACCCAACATGGAATTTGTAAGCAACATGATAGAGTTCACACTGGAGAGAAACCCTACATATGTAGGGACTGTGGGAAACCTTTTGCCACACGTGGAGGGTATAAACAACATGAAAGAACTCATTGGAGAGAAACCCTATGTATGTAAGCAATGTGGGAAAGCTTTTACCAAACACGGACATTGTAAGGAACATGAAAAAATTCACATTGGAGAGAAACCCTATGTATGTAAGCAATGTGGGACAGGTTTTCCCACACGTAGACAGTGTAAGGGACATGAAATAATTCACACAGGAAAGAAACCCTATCTATGCAAGCAATGTGGAAAAGCTTTTACCACAGATGGAAATTGTAAGAAACATGAAAGAATTCACACTGGAGAGAAACCTTATGTATGTAAGCAATGTGGGAAAGCTTTTACTACACATGGACAATGTAAGAATCATGAAAGAATTCACACTGGACAGAAATGCTATGTCTGTAAGCAATGTGGAAAACGTTTCACCCAATCTGGAAATTGTAAGCAACATGAAATAATTCACACTGGAGAGAAACCCTATGTGTGTAAGCTATGTGGGAAAGTTTTTACCCAACATGGACATTGTAAGAAATATGAAATTTCACACTCAAGATAAATCCAGTGTATATAAGCATTGTGAGAATGGTTTGAGCACATGTACATATTGCATAATGCATGAAATATTCCCACTGGGCAGAAAAGTTATATATGTAAGGAATTTGGGAAAGGTTTGAGCAGAAACGCTCATTGTCCAATACATGAAAAAGTTTACACTGTTGAGAAACCCTGTGTATGTGAAGAACGTGGCAAAGCTTTCACCACACATGGATATTTTAAAAGACATCAATGACTTCACACTGGTGAGAAACCCTATGCATATAACAATGTGGCAAGCTTTTAATGCACACAGTCATTGTAAAACATGTAAAAAATTCATACTGGGAAGAACCACTGGCTATGTAAGCAAGTGGAGATGCTTTCAGCAGCCAGAGCCATGTATTTCACTTACATGAAGAAACTCACACAAGCGATAAATCCTATGTGTTATGGGAATCCTCTCAGCACACATGATCATTGTTACAATGAAAGGGCTCACTGGGCTGAGATCCTATGTGGATTAGCAATGTGAGATATATAGCAATCCATATTTGCTGTTAAATACATATTAAAAGCATCACTGGTCAGACAGTTTAGATCTAAGTTTACTTGAAAAATCCCTAGGAGACCTGAAGAAATAATCACAAATTTTCCAGAAACGACAAATCTGAGGTGGAGATCTCCTCAAGTGCACAAGTTGTATGGTTTTCAGTTAATCACTTGTACCTCTCTAGATTTTTAAAAGTGTCTTTGTGCTTCAACATGGCATCTTGTAATTAAACATGTTAAACTGAAATGTGCTTTTCATTTTCAAGTATGGATAGTGACTGTTATAGTCAGGGGTGTGCACAGAGAACAATTGGATCAAGACAAACAAATGTTTATAATATTATTTTTATAATAGTCACCGGGAGTTAACACAGGAAACTGCAGGGAGTCTATCTGCAACACAAAAGACATAGATTATTTAGTCAAGAGCCTAAACCCCACAGCAATGTCCCACATGAGTCCAGATAAAAATCCAGAGCTCAGGACAATGCCTACTATTAGTCCAACTGGAGGTCCAGAGCACACAAGAAGGACTCATGGAATCTCTTTTATGGATCCATGCTGGAAAGACTCAAGGGTCAGCAGTGGAAGCTAGAAAGCCTATGCCAGCTGGATGATGGAGCTGTGCTAGTGGGATGAGTGTTCTATGCTAGAGCTGAGAAGTCATACTCACAACAAAGAACAGGTCTATCCTGAAAGGCACCACAGCCGTCCTCAGAGACATGGAGGCCCGGAGCTCCTCCAATGAGAAGCACAGTCGAGTACATGCCTGAAAGCAGCATGATGAGCTCATTCTGGAGACCCAACAGCACATGTCTTCCCATCCAATCCTTCCCAGCCAAGAAGCAATGCTCAATATGAGTACCAAGCCTTCTTCAGGAGAACCAACAGCTCAGACAGCAACTCATATGACAACCCACAATGCTTCCTTAATGCCTCAACCCTCATCACCTCCCTTCTTCTCCACATATTTATCCTGGCAACTTACCTCAGGTGGAAAATCTTTGCTCAATGCCATGCTGATGTAATCCAGCTGACGTTAAGTTGACCACCAGTTCTTAATGCAATACAGTATCTATGTACTTAATGTTTTGTCTTTAAAACTTAATGTTCATTTTTTTGGTGAATTGTAATGTTTTTATTTAAAGAGAAAAAAAGAAAAAAAGGTAGAAATAACACAGAATTTCAAAAAAATAAACAATAAGAAATCACTAGTTGAGAATTTACATATTGTCATCTTAGAAATAGTTGTTCAAGTTAAAAAATTAAAGCATACAAAGTGGCATTCAAATAATGACACTGTGAACAGTTCTGCTCAATGATCCAATAAAAACTTAGTAATATGTTTATCTGTCCTACATACTTAGTTTTTAATCTTAAAGAGGGTAAGATTAAACATGACAAAACAGTACAGAACAGTTCCTAAGAAAACAAGTTAAAGAAACACAGATTTCAAAGCAAGTCCACTGGAGATGTTTACTGTCTATCTTACTGTCTCTAGTTTTCTTTTAAATAGTTGTTCCCATCTTCACACACATTGAATATATACTGAACATTATAGAACTAATCAAATAATTACAGGATGATGCAGGCTTTTTTGGTCTTCAAGAACTGATTTTGGGGAAGTTGATAATAATTACTATAAGGTCTTTCATTCTCTTCGTAGTAGCTGTCTTTATCTTTATGTATGCTGAAATTCAACATATGAGACTAGACTACTGTCTTAGTTACATTTTACTCATCACTGAGACAAAATACCTGAAGCCCAAAGTTGGGAAAGGAAAGGTTTATTTCATACAGTTCTTTGAGGTTTCAATCCACTCTTAGTTGGCTCCAAGACATGTGGGCATGGCTGGACCACAGTTCATGGCAGCTGCCAACAGCAAGCTCAAGCCAGCAAAGAGAAAGAGACACCTTCCTACCATTACATCACATCCTGGCTCCACCCCTTTGTGGGTGGAGCACTGACACCATCAATCCAAGCACTAGACAATGAATGAATAACAAATGCACAATTCAAATTTATGAGGCCTGGGGGACACAGACATAAACCATGACAACTATTATCACTCTGAACAGTGAATAATAGTATCCTGAGAAGGAGAAAGGTGAGGAATTGCTTACAAAAAGAAGGCAGAGGACATTGTTAAAAGTGTATCAGGATTTAAAAGCTACAGTACTCTTACTGGTCTGTTTAGTGTGATTATATTTTGTTCTGGTCTGTCTACTCATATTAGATTTGAGGGCACAGACATATAACCCAAAAAATCAGGTTATACCATGGTAACTACCCTTAATTTCCTATTAACTTAAACTGAAACCCTATATTACTTACATTGTCTTACTATGACTGATCTTATATGAAGCTGGTTTGTCTGAATGCTATTTGGCCTTGACTGGTTTTATTCACATTTGGTATGCTTGCTGGTATCAAGTCTAAGAGTAGAGGCAACTACTCTGAAGATGACAAGATGTAAAAGATATGCATTGGGGGGCTGCGGATTTAGATCAGTGGCTTAATCACCTGCCTGGCAAGTGTGAAATCGTGAGTTTGATCCCCAGTACCAAAAAAATAAATAAATAAAAGATATCCATTCCAGGTTTGATTATTAACTGCGTTCAAATCCTACAATGTCTTCAAAGTTGTTTTTATAAAGATAGCTATGCAATGTTTTGCTTAACTATATAATGCTTGATAGTATGGACAATTCTATTGATAATAACAAGAGAAAGCATAGTAAATACTGTACGTCACCTAATATTGTGGGCTTATATGTCTTTTTCATATCATGATTTTATACGAATTTGTTTTGTTGTCTTGTTTTGATCTGTTTTTCCCAATAATATGGAAAGGATTGTTGTACACATAGAGATTCTTACCTGGGAAGAATTTCTAACCTATTTATTGGAACAAATTATATAATACACAATGTAATGGACAGATACTCTGAAGAAGAGACACTAAGAAACCCAATGCAAATTCTGTAGCATTGTGATATAAAATTGAGCAATATTATTAATTAGTCTAGTCACTTATTTTTTGGTGAATTGTAATTTTAACACTGCATTTGCTTTAATCTTTTGATGAACATGCTTCATTTTCTCTTTCATAAATGATGTTTCTGAAGTGGATGCAATATATGGCATTAAGATATACATTTATAAGGCTTGGAGCATGTGGTTTTGACAAAGGTGTGTTCTTTTCACATAACTTGCACATTATTGAATGTTGTGTTTTCCATGTTGTGACAACACAATATATCTGCTGATTCCCTAACATCACTGGACATCATACCATGTACATTATGTTGCCTGATTTCTTTCTCAGTGTTGCCAATATTTGTCACTTAACTAAACTGTTGTTTTTCTAACCATCAGAATTTTACCTGTTATGTTTATATTGCATCTTTACTTTGCTAGTAATGTTTACCCACATGTACCAAAGTAAACCATACTATTGTGAATTTCTGATTGCCCCATACTGACAGAACCATAACGTCTCCAATGGCACATCAGAAAATATATTAATATCTCCAGAAATTATAAAATTTGGCATAATTTATGAGTAACCATACTTTGAAATCAATTTTTCTTAAATGTGGAGTTGTTTTGGGGGAAAACGTTGCTATTGGATGTATCATTCAAATGCCTTTATTTGATTCCTTGATGCTATGAATGCATTATATATTTTGTAATTATTACAGCTTTTTCCTAAAACCCTGAAAGTAATGGCATGAAGGGAAACCTAAATTTTGAGCTGTCAACACAGTAAAAAGTAAATTTGCTAAGTTAAGATTCAGATTGTATTCTGTTTTATTGAATTATGAATTTATACAATGACATATCTCTTTATTTATAAGGACCAGTGCCTGATGTTTGTGGTGTGTGCCGATTATCTTTAAACATGTACACGGGGCCATGAGTCCCAGTTGGTTTTCTGTGGCCTGTGGTTTTCACTTCCATTTTAACATTCATGTAATTTGTAACATGTTTAATGCAGTGTTGTTGAATTCAAAATCTGCTTAGGTTTCAATGGAATTATGTTTTTTAAAAATGTGGTGTCATGAAAACCCAAGTGAGCATTTCATTAAATACCAATAATCCAGTGAAGATACCTTGCCCAAGTCTCAATTATCCTTGGAAGAATACATTTCTCACCTGTTGTGTAGTCACCACTAAAACTATATCTATTTTGTACTTGAAGTACCTGACATACTTCATAAAGTAAAACCACTGTAAAATACATTGTCAGCCTGTATGTACTACAGCATGTGCCCAGATTCCCAGAAGCACATTTCTGCTTACCATCAATGGGAAAATTTGGAGTTTGTATTACAGCTAATAATAGAAGACTGAATCTATAATACATATATCCTGAGTACATGTACTTTCTCACTTTATCATGAAAGTAAATCTTACTGGTTTTGTTGATTCATGCTTATCATCCTAGCACCTAACGGAGCTTAGTCAAAGAGGAATTTGAGTCTAACCTACACAATTAGTGTGACCCTGTCTCAAAATATATCTTCAAGTTCTGCTGATGTAGCTTAATGCTTTAGAGCCCCTCCCTTTCCTCGCCAGCACTAACATTTTTTAATATTCACAATTACACATCAATAGTTGTCCTTTTATCATTTGGCCACCTAGCAGTTATCCCCAAGAGTCAATTGGGAAGCCCATTTCTTTATGCAGTGACCATCCTGAGCATCATTGGGGCAGTTGGCAATTCAACCCATTCATTCTTGTATTTAGTATAGCAGAATTGTCACTTTTATATTACTTGTTAATTTATAAAAACTAAGAAAAAGTATGCAATTTTTGATCATTTTGTATTTAAATAATTGCATTGGTAAGGAGTTATCTATAATGATTGGCTAATGGTGATTTCTTTAGTCCCAGAATTAGGAGAGAATGAGATGGGATGATCATGGCTTTGAAGCTGACTTTGGGTGGCAACTGCTATATGATTTAGCACAGTGTGAAGCAGTTGTTTTTATGCCTGCATTTGAAGTTTAAGGAAACAAGTAAGTTGAGGTCAAGAATAAAAATGTATGATAGAACAAAAAAATCACTACTGCAAATTGTGATTTTTCTTTCACTCAGGAAATGTACATTTTATCGTAATTTGTGCAGCACTTTCAAATATGCCTCTATTAGAGTAAAACATAGTGAAACATTAAAGACCCAGGCATTACATGTTCTGAATGTAGAGGTATTAAAAACATTTTTTCTTAATGCTATTGCTGCTGTTTTGTGTAGAAAATAAGATAGGGTGACAAAACAAGCAAAAAGGACTTTGTAAGATTTTAATCCTCCTGTATAAACGTAGAAGCCACAAAAAAAGTCAAACAAAATGATGAAATAAATTTCAGAATGAGAGAAATTTTTCCTGTTACATCCTGATAGCTAACATGTAAAATCAATAGGAATGTGAAAGGAACACACATTTTTCAGAATATGTACAACTTGCCAAGAAATACCTGAAGAACTATTGAGCATTTTTGCCCAATAGAGAAATTCAAATAGAGACATCATCTCATTGCAGAGAAAACAAATCACCACAAGATCTAAGGAACATAACATGAGACTGCAGGAGTAAAGAAACTATTTAAACTTGTTGGTGGAAATGTAGGTAAGTAGTTCAACTACTACCGAAGTCAGTTTTTAAAGTATTCAAAAGATGAAAATTAGTAATTCTCATTAGTGCAGTGCTTCCTGTAGTGAGTCTCTTCCTCAAAGAGTTAAGGACATATTGCAGTGATGCATGCAGATTCTTGTTACTGCAGCAATAGTCATTTTTCTGTGGAGAGCAGCAGCAAGCAATGCTCCATCACCACCAAATAACAATGACGAACAACAAATACTCACTAGTGTACTCCATTTGGTAAATGGTGTGATATTTTATTGTGAAATGGGCTGTATGTTAGGTTTTCCTAGTAGACTATAGGTCAGTATAAACATGAAAGTCATGCTAATGTCACAAGGCAATCACTGGTACACTATTATGTTCATTAGATTTGATATATTTATCTTTTTGAGTAAGCATGTTGCTATGAAGTCCAGCCTGGCTTTGAGATCACTTTATAAACCAGAGTGGTCTCAACAAGTCTCCTTCCTCAGTGTCTTAAGTAATGGGCTCCATGCACGAGCCATTAGGCCTAGTTTAGATTTGTTATATTCAGTGTATTCAGTATATTTTACTTCAACTGTTTTTGATGTTAAAGTATTTCCACTATTTTACCTCCAGCATCTGGAGAAACCTTGGCCTTATTGAGGTGGTGATGTGCATACCACCAGCCTCGTGACATTCTCTCCTGGGTTCAGTGCTGTCAGGGTACTGCAGTGAAACATAGGTGTACATACCTGCTTCTTTTTATACATTCCTTAGAAAAGATTTTTAAAATTTCCATGGATAATTGGAGGGTCAATTACCCTGACTATAGTTTCATTCAAATGCCCACAGTTATTTAGTGTGTAGGACACACAGATAGAAACATATCACATAGTTCCAGTGAGAGGTTTGTCGAAGCAGATGTGAAGACTACTTTGTGAAGGTTTGTGTTCCTGATTATTTCATTAGAATGAGCCTCAGGTTTTCTCACTGTTGTTTATGTGAAGCATACCAGATGATCACTTTAATACATGAAGTGATATAAAGCCTGTTTGGATTTTAAGTATCTAAAGAACTGCTCTGGTGCTGTGGCCTGCTTAGTAATGTTCAACTTGTATTACACAGTGAATGAATTCATCATGGTTTTGGGACAGAATATCCATTGATGGATTGTTTAAAACAGCATTAAAGGAGAACTAGAGGGAAAAGAGCTGGGATGTTGATTCTCATGGAGAAGCTGGTAGCACTGTTTTTCCAGATAAGAACTCAGCCATCATCGTCATCATCATCATCATCAAAGAAGCTCAGGTCCTCATTATTGCTGTTCATGGCTACTGTTCTCTTTTGCGGATGTCTGGCTCTTATCTTGAGCTTCATGCCTTGGCTTCAGTAATGATCACTCAACTTTGTGGCATAGATTCTATGACCAAAGGAATAGAGTTTCTAGCTTCCAACACTAAACTGTGAGCCTTCGTAGTGTACAACCTTAACAGAGACTTTCATCACACATTATAAGTTCCTCTAAGTCTCCAGGTAAACTTTTGATTGTCCTTGCCATGTGCTCAAATTCTTCAGCTGTACTTGTGCTGGATATTGTCATAGCATTCAAGTACTCAGTTGGATTTTTTGGTCTCTAGTATCTGAAAAGCTCTACATCTCTCTAAATAGGACATTCTGGGATAAATATTTTTATATTATCTTATCAATTATAAGTTCCATGTTGTCTCTTTCCTTGCAAACCCTGACTATAACAGATGGGAAAGGATAAGATGTGACTTTTTGAGACAGGAGAAATTTTTTTAGTTCCCTAATGCTATATGTCATTTTTCTCTTGGCGAGAAACCCAGATATATCAATAGCTTGATTTTCAGGACTGTTGATAGCTTCTCCAGCACTATCAAGCCATTACATTGTGTGTTGCATGGGCAAGAAGTAGGTGTGTTAGGAACCTGCATAGTGCTGCCAGTCACCTGAACATGAGCCTTTGCAACCTATGCTGTCTGGCCTCTGTGTACCTAAATTGTCACTAAAGGATGCACTCACAGAGGCAGTAATTTTTCATTGCAAAATAATTTGAAAGTCTCTCAAGTCTTTTATTGATGTTCTGATGTGAAGAAAAATGTAGGATACACAACCTGAGTTCCAAAAAATATTTATGATAGCAGTATATTCCTGTCTGAACTCAATTAACATACAAAAATGCAAACCCAGACTACAAAAATGCTTTTAAAATGTTTCTATGAAACCTGACACTACTTTGGAAATCCCTGGTAAGTTTTATAAGGTCCCTACTACTTTTCATGATCCCCTACATACTGGGACAGCAGGCCTGGTTCTTTCTTGTTCACATGCATCAAAAATAGCCACTTTTGTGATTCCCAATGTCATTGATGCTGCTTATACAGGCATATTGTTAATTCAATTGTGATCTCTCTTACCCATCAACTAAATGTTTCTGAAACTGTAGCTCAACTAACTGTCTGGTCTTATGTCTCCTCTAAAGCTTGTCAGGTTATTTGTGGAAATCAAGGATTTGCCTGCAATTTGGTGTCTGCTGCTATTCCCATAGGAGATGCATGCCGAAGCCTCTCTTTAACTATTGACAACCTTTCCTTTTCATGTTCGCTACTGCAGCTGATGTTTCTCTTTTACTTCACTAACTTGGTGATATTTTATTTCCATTGTCAGTGCTATTCCCTCTCATCTCGTGAGATGTACTGGAACATCTGTAGTCCTTAGAATTAATTTAATCACTACTATCTTGCCACTTACAAAGCCTTACTTTTCCTTTTTGCTGTCCTCTGCTGTTCCCTCTGCAAACACAGGGCTGTAGAATTAGCCCAGTGGCACGAATGTTTGCCTTGCAAGTGCACAGTCATGATTATGATCCATTGCTCTTTGAATCCCCACTTTTTAAATAAATATTATTTAAAAGGAAAAAGAGAAAAAACAAAACAAAGTGGAGTGCGGGTACAAGTAATATAGATTACAAAAAAAAAACAGTAAGTAATCACCACTTAATAGATTACACATTATCATCTTAGAGATAGTTGCTCAAGTCACAGTATCAAAGCATACAAAGTGGACATTCAAACAGTGAGACTGTAAACAGTTGTCTTCAATGATCCAACCAAAAACATTAATATGGTCATCTATTTAACACCCCTAAACACACTTGCAGTTGTATCCATTAGAGCACTTTTTCCCTCTCTTTTTTACAAAACAATTTACACATTTTGGGTTTTATTGCTCCTTAGTTCTTACTACTTTTTTTGGGAGAGAATAAAGTCAAATATGGCAAAACAAAGCTATCAGTCAAAACCAAGGATAGACATAGCACGTGATGTTAAAACAGTACAAGGTTATCAACAATTGTTACCATAATGCCTCTTGCTTCCTTAAACAGAATTGTCTATCTCATTAGGTATTATAAAGTTGAACTAAACATTCAGAATAAGAACAATAGAACCTAAACATTGTAAACATTACAGGACTTCCAAAGGAGATAATAGTCAAGTCAAAATGGGCATCTTAGTGAATTTTTTGCCTTCTAAGTAGTTGCCTATACCCTCAAACTTCATACTATCATACAGAATGGAACAGAGTCTAATAAGTCAAAACAAGATAGTGGGAGTATTACAGGACTTCAAATCAAGTTAATAGGAAATCAAAAAAGTTACTATAATATATCCTGCTAATTTCTTTTAATTTTTCCCCTTAATTAAAAAATCATAAAAAACTAAATAATTTTTTAATGAATAAGGGAGAGATTGAGATAAAAGAGTACAAAACAACATAACAATACAGGTCAAAGCATGACAGTTTCAGCAACCCAGTGCTTCAGCACAAATAACCTGACTTAATAGTAGTTACCATAGTGCCTGTCTTTTTCCTTGAAATATTTGAATATAACTTCATATACCATAGCTTCAAATATTTCCATATCAAGCATCACAGAATAAAGCCTTTCCAATTAATAAGTGAAAACTTTGTAAGGCTTCAAGGCCACATAATGGGGAATCATGTGAATCCCCACTTTGTATAATCCACTCTTGTATCTTGAACACTTATTTGTAAGAGGACAATATATAAACAACCAGTGATTTCTTATGGTTTAGTTTGTCTTTGAAAGCATATATCTTATCTACCTGTTTTCTGTTTTATTTAGTCTATTTTAAATAAAAAATAAGAAAAAAAATCTCTTCTCTTTAAACAATTAAAAAGAAAAATGCACTTCCTGCACAGGTTTTACTATTCTCTTCATGGTGCTATTTACTTTAGGTCAGTTGTCTGTCCCAATGAGGCTGTTTTCTTCCCTGATTCAAATACATTGTTGCCAGTATATACCTCTGAAAAACCCTTCTGTATGATACAAAACTCCCCAAGACCCATATGGGCTAGGGCTGATGCCTCTGTTGATCTGGGGAAGGGGCATCCTCTGTGTTTTTGATAAGGTCTTGTGTGGATTTCTGCTAATTGTGTTTGCCCTGTATGGAATGAGTTGGCATCACAGGCTACAAAATGAAATTCCACCATTTCAACTCTCCCTGAATCAGGCCTTTGATCCTTTTTATAAGATCTCTGCTAGTTGGTCTAAAGCAAATCCAACTGGTTGATTCATAGTTGTAGATTTGAAATTTGTAAGAAGTTATTGTAATTTGGCTTGATTAAGGATATGCTTGAGTACACTCCGATTTTGTAAGATGTTTATCAATCTGTCCATATATCAGTTGCCTGTTTGTCCAGTCCATTTTAAGCAGTTGCTGGGAGTTGCTGAGCTAGTGATTCTTCATACCTGTTAAGCAGAAAGAAAAATACCCATACAGACATGCTCAAGTGGCACAGAACATCTGGGAAAAAAGCTGAGGGCATGGAATGCTTGAGGTGAACAGGCGTTTCAGCACTGGGAGCATGGGGTTTAAGAGGGCAGCTTGTTTAACAAAGAGGCATGGTACATGTACATAAATGGCCTTTGGGGAACTTAAATATTCTCACAGACCTCGACAAGCTGTGTGCTGATTTCTGTGTTTATTTGAATCCACACTGATCATCTGTCTGTTTGTCCATTTGTCCACTCTGTGAACAGCTGTTCCTATCATTTTAAGCTCAGTAAATTTTCTCTTTTTCCAAGTTTGCATTGTTTGATCAAAGATATATTTGGGTTGTGAATTTATGAAGCATGGTTTCACATTGGTTGCCAGCTGCTCAAAATGTCACAAAGACTGGGTGTATGAATGCAATATGTTGTTATTCATCACTGATTTATAGTCTTATTATTTAGAAATTATATTGTTAGGATGAATAAACAAAGTCCTGGAGGAGAAAATATGGCAGATAGGTAACAGCAGGCTACAGAGACTGTCTGAGATGTCAACTTAGATTCGAAAAATAAACCATAGTGAGACCTAGGCAGAGGGAGATAGACCCTCACAAGCCTGGAACAAATTAAGCTGAGAGAAACCATTTAAAAATACAGTCCCAGTGCTTCTACTGAAACAGCTACAGTCTTGGTGCTGCCACTTGAACTTGCTGCCACTCCTACCCTTGATCTTATGCAGCCAAGATTTATGGAACTACACAAAAGCTCATCAGTTTCATCTCACTGGAGATGCATTCACACTGAGGATGGGAGTTGGTGATCTTAACTTACAAGCTGAGCTGGCAGGGAACCCTGCATCAACCTGTGGTGAGTGACGGGAATAAACCCCTTCCATAGAGCTGCAAGAGATGACATTCTGGGATGGGGCAAGTTGGCTAGAACAAGGGGCTGCAGTGACTTCAGTCAGCTTCTCGCTTCTCAAGTGGGATTGATGGGGAACACCTGACCTGTGGCATGCCTCAGGCTGAGACCAATAGGCTAGCCCATACCAGTCTTGATGCCTGTCAGTTCACCCTAATGCAGTGAAGCCTTCAGCAGGCTGATTAATCTAGAGGGTCGGGCCCAGCATAGGCTTCCTTGGTCTGTATCTACATAGTACACTGCACTGGGTGGGAACATACAATCAGCACTTCAGACAAACTGTAACCAACAAAGAAATAATCTGGACCTCCCATATTGTCCTGTATGGAAATAACAAAAAATAATAAGAGGAAACAACAAGAAAGGGTTCCCATTCCCGAATCATGAGAACATGGATCCAGGAAAGGTAAATGCAAAGGAGAATGAGGATAGCAAACATACAATATCAGACATGGCTCCAGTAGACATAAAGCAGTATCTTCAGGAATGCATAGATAATTTGAAAGGTGAAGTATTTAACCAATTAAAGCATGATATAAATAGAATAAGAAATGCTAAGCACCTTTCAAGAAAAAAACATGGAAAAAGTGAAGAAAACAAAAAAAGGGGAGAATTGTTTCATGAGGAAAATAGAGAAAAGATAGAAGTAAGGAAGCTGGTTCAAAGAGACAACCATGAATTTAAAAACTCCTTTGAAAGCTGGCAAAATTGATTGCAAGAAACTAAGGTAGATTATCCAAACTAGAGGACAGGTTTGCACAGTGGGATCATGAAAGGAAAAATTTCTTAAAAATAACAAGGAAACAAATAGTAACAATACAAAGGCTAGATGATAACAAAAGGATGTATAACTTAAGAATAACGAATGTGAATGAAGAAGCAGGAGTACAAACAAAGGAACTACAAAGTCTATTCTCAAAAATAAGGAAAACATCCCAAGCATAGGAAAAGGAAAAGATATTCAGGTGTATGAGGCATACAGAGCTCCAGCCACCTAAACCAAAACAGAACTACACATAGGCATATAATAATCAAGATCGCAGAAATCCAATATAAGAACAGAATATTAAAAGCTGTCAGAGACAAGAAACAGATCATTTACAAGGGAAAGTCCATCTGAATTACATCAGACTTCTTGGCACAAACCATCAAATTGAGGAGAAAATGGAGTGAATCATTCCAAGTACTGAAAGAAAATAACCTATAGACCAGATTGATGTATGCTGAAAATTTTTCCTATAAATTAATGGAGAAACAAGATGCTTCCAAGATAAAGAGGAACTGGGAGAATTCACAATCACCAATCCAACCCTACAGAGAATACTATAGGACATTCTAAAGAGAGAGAAAATCATCAGGATTTCAGGAACAGTGGTAGAGAGGCCACAATGAATGGAGCAAAAAGCAAAATGAAGAAGACAAATAGACAACTGATGACAGAAAAATAGAACAAGAGAATGAGCAGAGAAGGCTGGATATAATTTCTAATGCAGATGTCCTATATACACCAAATTAAGGGAAAATGAGAGAATCACAGGCAGAGTGGATCAAGAAATAGGGCCAACCGAGATGCTCTTTATAGGAAATATAATTGACCTGAAGAAGGGTATTTGGACCAAAATTGAATATGAGAAAATAGAACTCAATGTGATAGGGAATGAGTGAGTAATAGGGGCAACTGGACCAGTATTTATGGGTAGGTTGGAAAGACAGGCTTTAGTAAGTAAAGAAATACAACTAGAGATCAAGTCCAGGAGTGAGAAAGTTCAGAAACACTTAGATAAATAGCAGGTTGCCCCCCACAATATAAAACCAAGGGTGTTGGGGGGACCCAAAAATACACAGTATACCCTGGGGGAGTGAAAGGGGAAGAATAGTCTTTAAAAAGACAGAAGAAAATATTGATATAAATATATCAGGAACTAAAACCCATATTACTTGTACCACTCTGTTTTACTTATTCCATCCCAGGTTTTATACAAGCACTAGATCTGAGGCACAGACAGCTATCCCAAAAATAGCAGGATATAGCACAGTAATCATGTTTCATTTCCTGTTAACTTAAACCGGATCCCTCTATAACTTATACTGTTATATCTTTACTGATTTTAGTTAAATCTGATTTGTTTGATTGCTTCTTGTTATTGACTATTTAATTCAAAACCGTTAGGTTGATAGTATCGTCAGAGTGTAGACAACTATACTGAAAAAAGCAATTATTCACTATAATACCCATTCTGATTTGATTAATATCTGTTTTTGTAGCTCTACACTATCTACAAAGTTCTATTTCTGTCAATACTGTTATGCACTGATATATTCAATCATACTTTATCTGATGATATAGCCATTTTTCTTGATGATAACAAGAGACAACACAGTAAGCAAGGTAGAACTCCTTGTACAGCAGTTTTATATGTCTTTTTAGTTTTATGTATCTCTAGGATTATGTTTTTCTTGGTCCTGCTTTGTTCAATTTCTCCCTCTAATACGGAAAGAATAGTAACACATGTTAAGATGCATGCTTCCATAAAACCTATCAACAATTTACAAGAACTGATTTAATGACACATGACGAAATGAACAAATACTTTGAAGGAGAAGAAAAGGGACTACAATACACAGTGCTGATTCCATAGTGTCATGATGTGAAATCAAGCAATACTATTAATTTTGAATTAGAGTGATTTTAATCTGCTTTGGTTTGTTTAAACTCAACATAAATGAAGATATGTATAAATACATACATGTTTAAGTGTATATGATTGATTGCCATATTACTTAGGTTTTATTAGATAGTTGAACAGAACTATTTGCAGTCTCCCTGTTTGAATTCCCATTTATATGTCCACTTTTGTATCTTGAACAATTATTTGTAACAGGACAATATGTGAACACAAACTAGTGATTTATTACTGTTTATTCTTTTCTTTGAAGTACTATTTATGCCTGCTTTCTGTTTTGTTTTTTCTTTATTTAAATAAAAATAAATTTAAAAAGATAAATAAATAAACAAAGTCCCTTAGCAGTGAGACTGGTGGACCAAGCTCTGATTGATAAATAAGAAAGCAGCTGTCTGGTAACATTTTTAACCAGTTTTTGTCCATTGATTAGAGACCTCAGTGATCTTCAGAGCATTATAGGAGACACCTCAAATAAATTTGTGAAATGTACTCCTAAATGTTCACATTGGTCATTATCAAATGAAGTTATACATATTTTTCATTTGATGATGCATGTATAAAGGTTTCACATGGTTATGACAGTTGATTGTAATCAACTATATGATGTATTGCATATATTGGTAATGCTGGATGCATAAGACTCCATGATTGTAAAATGGGGATTACTTATGGTAACAGATTTTTGTCTCATGTGCACACTTTTGCTGATAACAAAGATTTGTGAGATTCACATTCAACTAAAGATCAATAAGTTGTTCAATAATACACAAAAAGCTTCTTGTGTATTAGATAAGGGTGATTGACTAAAAGGGATATTTTATGTCAAAACAAGAATTTAGATTATTACAAGAATCTCATGATTGTCATGATACAATACTATGTATGGTTCTGATTCCTGATACATTATGTAAAACATGCAACTGTTAATACTGTAGGTATTCAAAGGCTAAAATGTCCATGGATAGAAGAAAATAGAATTCATTTAATGTTCTAAGTTGTTTCATGTTTAGATAAAATAGCACTGTTACACTTACTGCCTTCATATACTCTATTGTTACCAAAAACTTCCTTTGGATGTTTGACAGCAAAGGTTTGGAAGCCAAAACTTAGAGAAACAGATGGGATAAATGGATAGCCAATATTTTGGCCCCAGCCCTTCAAGGGTTGTGGAGACCCAGGATGTAAAATAACTTCTGATTGCATCATCCTAATATATTCAGTGAGTCCCTGGTTGTCTCATCATGAAGGTGATGAGACCACAGAGGAAAGTCACCTTCAGTTCAAGGTGTGCCTAAGAAGAGTCACAAGGAGAAAAATCTCCCAAGCTTTCACAGAGAGCAATGTGGTCAAGCAATGATTGTGACTCTTCTAAGTGGCTGACACTGACAGAAGAGCCATGAGGTGTTATGCATGGTTCTAAGATAACTCCTGAGAAGACCTAAGTGACCTTGATAGGAAGTTAGTAACTGACTGTAGTTGTCATGGTTTATGCATGTGTTCCACAAGCCTCATACATTTGCATTGAGCATTTGTGATGGTTCATTGTCTAGTGCTTGGATTGATGGTGTCAGTGCTAAACCCACATTGGGGTGGAGCCAGGATGTAATTCAATGGCAGGAAGAAGGTGTGGCTTGCTTTTTGCTGGTTCCTGCTTGCTGTTTGCAGCCTCCATGAACTGTGGCCCAGCAATACCTGCCTGCCTTGGAGCCAACTGAGTGTGAACTGAAACCTGCAAAAACGGTAAGAAATAAACCTTTCCTTTCTCAAATTGGGCTTCAGGTATTTTGTCTCAGCAACAAGTAAAAAGTAATTTAAGACAGAATTTGGTACCTAGGAGTGGGGTCATTTGCTGTGACTAGACTTGACCATGTTTTTCGAGAGGCTTTGGAAATGGCTTGTAGGCAGAGTTTGGAAAGGTTTGGACATGTCACCTGGATGTGTAGAGCTCGAGCAGCTTAGGCTGTTCTGTAGAGGGGACTCTGGTCAGAGCTCAGGAGACCAGAAGTCTGATAGAGGGTCTGATGGTAAAGACGAGGCTTGGGAGGTTTCTGTTGGGAAGAAGGACTGCATTGGTTGTTGGACCCCACAATGTGTGTGTTATGGCTTGGCAGAAGGTTTTTCTGCATTTTGCTCCTGCCCAGAGACTTTGCTGAGACTGAGACAAAGGGCAATAGACTGACTAATCTTGAAAAATAAATTAAAAAGCAATCAATCTTTGAGGCTGTGGCATGGTTATTGTTGGGGTCTTTTAGCCAGATTTATGATGCATATCAAAAGCAAAGAGATCAGCATGATAGTGTACAATGCTCTGAGTTAGGGTTAGGCCCTGTTTTTTGAGTAGAATAAAACAAGTAAATTATGTGAAAGACCAGGTTCAAACAATAAAACTCATAGTTTTAAGGACACAAGTTTATGAACAAATACCACTGCTTGAAATTTCCATGATCCAATGATTTGGTTCACTGACAAAATCAGTGGGGAATGTTATACTAAGATGCTAACAATTAAAATAATTGATTAAAAGATAATTAACATAAATAGTCACTTAAAATATAGTTATTAGTAATATTGTCATTCTGTACTGAGCTCATTACCCTAGTAACCAAGCACCAACCACATTAACTGACCACATCGTTCTGCTGTTCTGTAATGCGTCACCCCCCCCACCTTAGTGACCTGTGTGCTATGTCAAGTTTTATTCCCCTTGTAAGAGACAAATGATGCTGTGTCAACCACTGTCGCTTTATGAGAGACAAATGTTCCTGTAAATGGCAGACCAAGGACTATGAATTGGCAAACCATGCACAGTGAAATTCCTCTGACCTCAAGCAAAGGGGAACAAAGGCTCACCTTATTTCTGTTTCTCATCACTATGTACTTAACGATCAATGAGCTAATCATAAATGAACTATAAAAATCAGTCAAAACTCTAACTCAGTTGCACAGCTTTGCAAATTCCATCTGCACTGTGTCGCTGGGCCAGCTAAAATAAAAGTGCTTCTTTTAAAAATGACATCTTGCCCCATTTGTCATCTTGGGGTCTTGCCCCTTTGTTCGTCATGGGGCCCTTTTTTTTGAGTAGATTACAACAAAGAGCTGAGTGCCAATTAGTGACAAGGGAACTATATGGCAGGGGAAACTTAGCATGTGAAGTCCTCAGGTGTCCCCGCCTCACCAGAAGGAAATGTTTAATTGGATTAGGAATTTGATTCCATTTCAGCAATAATTGTCACCCCCATGCTTGGCAATATGATCACTTTCAGAATTCAGCATTTATATGAGTCTGAATGAGTAGCAAGCTTGTCTTGGAGAATTGATGCTTGCTTTTGTTTCATCCTTACTCTGTTGCAGACCATTACTATCATTTAAATGTAATGTCTTCACTTTACAAGGTAACTGGCCTCCTTTTGTGTTCACATACTGGTTTGTAGGTGGAAAATTAATAGAAATGAGTGAAAATCATGAAAGTGAAGTCTGCTGCCTCTAACACAGACTTCCAACTCTCTGTTCTATTGTGTCCTGCCCTGGCCTGTTCTCAGAATATTTTCTGACATCAGTGGATTTTTTATTCCTGGAGGACTGAACCTGAATCCTGAAAACATTTGTAGCCCATTATGGAAAGAGTCCACTGATCCTTGAAAGTAAGCAGTGGTAGCCATGAAATGGCAGGGATAAATAAGAGATTTAAAGAAGACCTAACACCACCACTTCTCAAAATTTAATGAAATCGAATGGGAAATTGTACTTCCCAATTCATTCCTGGAAGCAAGCATTGTCCTGATACCAAAACCAGAGAACAATCCAAATAAGAAAGAGAATTACAGACCATTCTGCCTAGTGAACATTGAAGCAATATCCTCAATAAGATACTGGCAAACAGACTTCAGAATATCATCAAGAAGATTGTACACCATGATCAAGTGGAATTATTCCCTGGGACGCAGGGGTGGTTCAACATACATAAATCCATACATATAATACACCGTATTGACAAATCCAAAAGCAAAAATCATTTGATCATTTCAATAGATGCAGAAAAAGATTTTGACAAAGTCCATCACCTATTCATAATAAAAAAATCTACAAAAATTGGGAGAGATGATCTTTATCTCAATCTGATAAAAGCCTTTTATTACAAACCAACAGTCAACCTTATACTAAGTGGGCAAAAACTGAAAGCTTTCACTCTAAAATCAGGAACAAAACAAGGATGTCTACTGTCTCCATTCTTATTCAATATAGTCCTAGAAACTAGCTGGAGCAATTAGACAAGAGAAAGAAATACAACGAATAAAGATAGGAAAGGAAAACCTTAAAATATCATTATTTGCAGAAGACATGATACTCTACTTTGAAGACCCTAAAAAATCCACCAAAAGACTTCTAGTTTAAGAAGCAAATTCAGTAATATAGCTGGTTACAAAGGCAACACTCAACAATCACTAGACTTCATAAACAAGAATAAAAAACTCATGGAAAGAGAAATCAAAGAAACAATAACTTTTACAATAGCATCCAACAAAATGAAATACATAGGAATCAACCTAACAAAGGATGTAAATTACCTCTACACTGTAAACTACAGTACTCTCAAAAAGGAGATTGAAGAAGATATTCTAAAATGAAGAGCCATCCCATAGTCTTGGGTAGGGAAATTCAATATAGTGAAAATGACCATACTTCCAAAGCTATTGTACAGAATTCAGTGCAATCCCAATCAAAACCCCATAGCATATCTCAAAGAATTACACAAAATAAATCCAAAAATTCATCTGGAACCAGAAGAGACCTAGAGTAGCAAAGGTTATGCTGGGCAACAAAGGAAAGATAGGGTTCATCAAAATTCCCTGACTTGAAATTATACTATAAAGGTATTGTGATTTTTAAAAAAAAGGTGCGATACTGACAAAAAAGAAAACAAACAAAACCAGACCCAAAGATCAAAGGAACAAATTAGAAGATGGAGAAACAACCCCAGACCACTAAACCATCTTATCTTTGACAAAGGTGCCAAACAGAGTCATTGGAAGAAAAGCAGCCTCTTTAATAAATGGTGCTGGAAAACCTGGCTCTATACATTCTGAATATTATCTTTCAACATGTATTAAGCTAAGATCAGAATAGATCAAAGATCTTATATTAAAACAGAATCATTAAATTTGCTGCAAGATAGAGTAAGTAAAACTCTTGAAGACATTGATGTAAGCAAAGACTATGAAGAAAACTTGGATTGAACAGCAAAAATCAAAGACAATTAAGTGAGAATCTCACTGTACTGAAAAACTTTTTAACAGCAAGAGAAATCACTAACAGAGTGAAAAGACAACCCACAACTTGGGAGAAAATGTTTGCCAACTGTTCCTCAGACAAAGCATTACTATTGAGAGCACGGAAAACTAAAAAATTTCAGTCTTCCCAGATTTAAAGGCCCAATGCAAAAATGTTCATCTGAGGTGAAATACACAGTTCTCAGATGAAGAAATAGAAACAGCAAATAAACATGTGATAAAATGTTCTGCATCACTCATTGTTTAACAATTACAAATTAAATAACACTGATATGTCACCGTGCCCCAGAAAAAAATGCCTACTGTCAAGAAATCAAGCAATAAGGAATGCTGGAGAGGTTGTGGGGGAAAAAGGAACCCTTCTCCATTGTTGGTGGTAAGGCAAACAGTGTGGAAATTGATAGAGTTATTTCCAAAAGATGAAAAATATTAACAAAAGATGAGAAATATAAAATAAAAAGCGGCCTTTATTCTGAGAACACGGAGAGAGAGGACCGGCAACCCCACCGCTGGCGTCCGGCGATCTCTCCGGCGGACACACGGCGTGGGGGCCTGTAAATAACCTCGGTTTGGGGTGGAACCTAAGGCGGGCATTAGGGATACACAGGTAGCCCATTGGTCCTAGGTTTGGCGCCATATGTAAATTCCCAGGGGCGGGAAGATGGCATCACAGGTAACTTCCTAGGGGCAGGGCAAGATGGGGCTTCCTGCTTCCGGTTGTGGCTTTCCTGGCTACAGTGTCCTGTCTGGGCCAAAACCTTTCAGAAATCAGTGTGAAGATTCCACACAAACTAGGTCTACAGGTCCCACTCAACTCAGCTAATTTCCTTCTGGGTATCTACCCAAAAGAATAAAAATCATCATACCACAGTGATATATGAACACCCACGTTTATAGCAGCACAGTTTGTGGTAGCCAGATCTTGGATGGAATGCACGACCTCTAGCTTGCCAGGTAGGCGCTTAAGCTAAATCCTTGGACCACTTTTTTTACTTTTTAACTTTCAAATAAAATGGGTTTGGGAGAAAAAACAAGGACTGAGGTAAAGACTTTCAGTGCAAATACCCATCAGACGAGCTGAGGTCAACATTCCAGAAGACAAACAGCTTTAGAAGCCTCCACCATCTTTCATTGGGGATCCACAGTTACAGGGTGGGTTTTTTTCTGTAATTATTCTTGGTGGGGAAGGCAGGCAGGAGAACAGGAGCCAATCAGTGATGAAGAGGTTGGCTGTAAGAACTGTCCAATCAGGCGTGCCGAGGTAGGCGGTCTCTTCCAGTGTCATGGCGTCAATTGCAAGGCCAGGGCAAAAAAGGGAGCACTAGATGTTTGCTAGACCAATATTTTTTGCTTCTATTCGCTGTGGACTGCTTAGAAAGAACCTGGGAGACCTCCAAACTACGCAATGGTGATGTTATGCGATGGGAGCAGTGAAATGGGGTGGAATCCGGTTGAGACTAGTTAGAAGTGGTGAGAAAGGGCTGAGGTTTTAGCTCAGCGGCATAAGCACCTGCCTTGAAAGCAGGCAGTCATGATTTCGATCCCCTGTACCGATAAAAAGGAAAAAGACCAAAAAAAAAAAAAAAAAAAAAAAAAAAGAAAGAAAGAAAGAAAGAAAAAAAAAAAAAAAAAACAAGTGGTGAGAAGCAGCTGTGCTGTCTAGAGCCTGTGTGCTTAACCTCAGACCCTGAGGTCCTCTTGTGCTACCAGTGAGTCATCCTGTGTCCCTTTTACCTATTTCTGGGGCCAGGACAGTTCTGGGTTCCTAGAACGCTGTCGCAACTGTGATACCACCAGGCCACAATGCCATTTATGAAATCTCCTGCTGCCCTTGCTCCTCCAACTGTCTGGACCCAGGAAGGGTCATGAGGAGACCCTGATTCCGCTGTGGTTTCAAGCTGGGTGCAGTTGTAATAAGCTAGGTCTCTGCTCTCATTCCTGTCAGCAACAGATCTGAAAGCCAGAAGTTTATAAATGTCTGTGCTGCAGGACCTCGTAGCCACAACTGCTCTCCTTAAACTTATGCATTTATGTATTTTGTGATCACCTAAATTTATACTATGTTCTCATATTTCCATGCTCATGAAAAATGGAGGCAAAGGTTCTGAGAATTCAAAGGTGTGTAGTGATGTGCCTCAGTGGAGGAAGGCTTCCCAAACACCGGATGAACTGCTGTGTATTATACAGAACAATGCAAAGAATTTCTGAACATACTTGATGTGACAAATGTGCTCATAGACGATGTTCTCCTTAACATCTCCTTCCATCTGAATGGAAAGTAAAATGGGTGTCATCTCTGAATTAAGAGGTGATTTAATAGCTTGGTTGATCATATACATTGTTGAAATATAGAAATTCTGTGCAGTGGACTTTACTAAGTGGTGTAAACGAGATGCCATAAACTGAAATTTTGCAGAGATATCAATAGTTTAGTCGTGAAGGGTTTTCTGCTTAGCGTGGATCAGACAAGCATGGAAAGGATGTGGAAGTGACTGGCAGGACACAGTGTATGAATAGCAGGACATACAACAGAGAGAGTCTTCCCTGAAAGTCAGGTAGTTCTTAGGGTAAGCATGAAGTTAAAGTTGGCTTATGATTTCTTCCTTGAGGTGAATAACACCAGCTCTTGTAAGAATCAGTATTCCACATCCTTGTCAACCCATGAATTCTGTGTTCTTCACTTGAGATCTAATTTTGATTATCTCTAATTATGACCCAGTGTCATGAAGGTGAAATTTGAATTTTTTTTGTAACAGGGATTGAACTCATGATCTCAAGCTTGCTAGTTAGGTGTACATGCTGCTGAGCTAAATACCCAGCCCTGAAAGTGTTTTCTGTAAACTATGTATAATACTAACATTGTTCCTCAGGAAATGTTGAATATTGTGGAATTTTTCTATATTGTATGGACATAATATTTAAAGAAAACCAAAGGTGTCGTATGCAGTCACTTTTCAAGTTTCACATTGTCTGTGGGGTGTCTCAGTCAGGGTTTCTATATTTCAGACAGCTCTGTAACTTAGGCTAGCCCCAAACTCAAGGAAGTTCTCCTGCATCAGCCTCCCAAGATATATTTCTTATATATGAATGGAGAGTGATCACTTGGTGATCACTTGGTGACACTGAGCTATAATTTGAAACTTGCACCTGGTTTCATTGTTTATACATTTTTTACATACAGCAGTTTTCCATGAACATTTGTGTTATTATTTATGTATCATATTTGTTGTTATTTATGTTTTGTTCTATGAAACCAAATTTAAATATCAAAATGCTGTTTAGTATATTAAGAACAAAGGACTCAGTGGCCTAAATGAGATTTGAAGAGATATCATTGTTAGTACATCAAACTGATTGATGATATATTTGTCTGCCTCTGTGCTTTATGGATGCTGGTCCTGCAGGCTCTCACTATGAGCTCTGCTTTAGAGACAGTGCACAGGGACTCTTGCAGTGACTCAGCATAAGAATCAGTGCTCATATATGGCTGTCACATTAGCTGTGAGTTGCAATATAGCATTAAATTTGCTGTCTCAAAAAATGTGTATATACAAAAATTAATCCCCAAGATGTGGAATTAAGATTTGAAGAAATCAGTCTCCATTCAGCTGTTTTGTTTGGTTTTATTTGTTTAGTTTAGTTTTGTGTTATTGAGACCAGTTTTCTCTATGTATATCAGCTAGATTTAAGCCCTTTATGAAGCACAGAATTGTCCTAACCTCAAAGCAGCACTCCTATCTCAGCATCTTGAGTGTGGGATTATAGATATGTGTGTGTTTACCCTAAAAAATATTGAGACTTGTAACTTAGCTGTGTTGTAGGTTGGCTTAATAGATGCCATCCTGAGCTTTGCATTTAACTAGTGCCCTGTATTCCACTCAGAAAAATGGAAAATCACTCAGGGTATAAGTCCCAGGAGAAAAGCAAAATGAGCTGTACCCAAAGAAAAAAAAATTAACCTGCTCAACAAAAGAAGCAGAATACAGTTTTCATCCAAAAATTATTATAAGATTCTAGCTAAGTGATTTCCAACACGATCTTTTTGTGATTCTATCTTTTAAAACATCTCTAACTTTCCAGTGCAGACCCTCTTGTTTAGATCCTTAAATCGGGGTGGGGGTTATGTATACAAGTGGTGTTGAGACCAGCTAATGAAATTCCACATTTCTCAATTGGGTTGCTTGGCTTCCTATATTATTGTTCACAAAATCACCTCAAGCTGGAGAAACCTTACTGACACAAGCAAACCTCAGGATTAAATTACAGTGCAACTGAAATGAAAGAATAGTAGTGAAAAGGAGAAGAGAATAAAGACAAATGCCATGTGCTATAATGCCCACCTCTTTTCCCCAGCAATGAAGAAGCTGAAACAGGAGAATGGCCATGTATTCAAAGACAGCCTAATCTACATAGTGAGTGCAAGGCTGCCCAGAACTCCAAAGTGAGACTATGTCTTTACATCAAAAAACTAAAATGAAAAAAAAAAAAAAACCAACCAAGTAGACAGAAAGACTATTGAAAACAAACAATAATATAGCTGAGTGAAATTTGACTTATGTAAAATGGGAATTATTGAACGGTGCTGCAGAGGAAAGAAGGCCATGTAGTGGCATCCAGGAGGCAATGGCAAACACAGACTTAGGAATGGCACCTATTGTGCTACAGGACAACAGTGACCTCCTTCCTTCAATACATTTGCACTTCATTAGACTGAGGACTTCTAAAAGCTCATTGAAATGTTAAACTCAGGGCAAACAAGCAACTTGAAATTCTGGCTTTGGAACAATGCCTTTAGCAGACATTTCATATTTAAATTGAGATAAGAGCAATATAATCCTGCCCTGTTTGATATCAAATGCATCAAGTTTAATGGCTCATAACGTTGAGAAATGAAGTCATAAACCAAGAGAAGTTCAAAAAATTTCTTAGAAAAAAAAAGAGAAGAATATCCCTGAATTATTAAGAGTGGTCTTTGGTGTTTTGGGCATAGACCTATTGTCAGGAGTCATTTATACAGGAAAGTCACAATGTGGGTACAGTGTGGGTCTCAGACTACAATCAACCTGTAAGCTTATAGCTGCTTACCTAATATTTTTCAACAGGGGAACAAGTCAGCCAGAAAAGGCATGTGGAAAGAGCCAAGGCGTTTTGTGGGAACAATAGTCCAGTTGTTCTGGTCATTGAGTATGGTAATTGATGTCTATCAGAACTTCCTGGAGGGGGTGGTAACTGTGGTACATTTCAAGCTGTTGTTTTTCTCTTCAGGAGCATGTAGACCTAGTCACTGCATCTTCACCTTCAGGTCTGGCTTTCTTCAGCTGCTCCTGTAGCAGTGATTGTTGTATTTAGTTTTTTCCATTGATTATTTGAGGTTCCAGTTCCTCTCTGATTGTATATCAATTTCTATCTACCTTGACATCCTTTGCTAAAATCAGAGTTCCATTTGAATGAATAAAGTGAAATATTCATTAATATAGGCCAAGGATTTAGCTCAGGAGGCAGAAACGCTTGCCTGGAATGTGCTAGGTTGTAGCTTTGATCCCTGGTACCTAAAAAAAAAGTAATTTAAAGCACAAGGAAAGAAAATAATTTCATTTGTGAAAATGTAGGTTTACAAAATTTATAACTAAATATGTCAATGGCAAATTAAACATTGTTAATAGTCATATTTAGTATCTAAAGTTGTTGGGTCTGGGGATTGAGCTCAGGGATACAAGGAGCTGCCTGGAGAGCACAAGGTTATGAGTTCAATCCCTCATACAATAAAAATTCACAGTTGTCGATGATGCAGTGCTCTGAGCACATTTATTGAAAGGTGTACTTGGTATTTAATAGGCTCAATATTTCTTTTGTGGTCTATGAAATACCTACAGATAACAAGGCAATTACAGTGAATGATATACTGTCCCTTATAGGATTGCTATTTTTTGAGTTGTTTTTATTTTTTATTTTCCCACATACTTGAAAGTTGAAAATGTTGGCTTGTGCTAGGTAGAAAAACTGTGATAATCATTTTTTCAATTTAATGATATATTTCCCTATATTCATTAAGAACATTTTATTTGCTAGAGTTACTCCAAGGCAAATTGATAAACAATTCTTAAATTTATAGGCAGCTGAGTTTCTTAGAAATAGAGGCAACCATACCATGATATAGTGGAATGAAATTCCTGACCTTCTATGTCTGGTATGAGTTTGTGTTCTCTAAAATGGAAAAATGAATTTTAGGAACAACAGAGTTGAAAGGCAGAACATTATTTATTGAGAGAAAGAAAGTGAAAGTATTTTGCTCTAAATAGGATATTTTGAAAGTGGGAGGTGGAACCAGGGAACTTTTACCTTGAAGTCACTTTCCTCTCCCCTATTCAGCCTACCTGTGGCCAGAAAAGAATCTCAATCAGCTACTTGCATATCAGCAATGCCACCTTTAAGCAGCACCCAAGTCAAAAACTATTCATATGCCACCCACACATTTCCAGAAAAAAAAGCCAGATCCCCAGTGGTCATGGGGCTCTCTCCATGGTCTTAGAATAAAGGCCATTTTGACTTTATATTCTCTTGTTTACTACACCATAAATCCTATCAGAAAGCTTCTGTCTGAGAGAAACAGGAGTGATTCTGAGCCAGTAGCAAAGGACTCTGATTTTATAGAGTAAAATCATGTGGTGAGTGTGATAGCTCGAACCCCAGCACAAAACCAAAGGAAGCAAGAAATTAAAATTTGGGGAGCAAAGACTTTATTTTAGGCCAGGCCAGGTGATGCAATCTCAGGGAGCCAATTTGGAGACTGTGTGTCTTAGAGCTAAAAAGGTTGGGTTTTAAAGCTGAAAACCACAGGAATGTTGCAAACTTTGACCCAGTTTGATAACTTTCTTGTAGTTAAACATTTCTTAGGGACAGTACATTGTATTGCAGATAGGCTAAAGGGGGGGATTACAAGAAACTGAAACTTAAAGCTTTTATGGGAAATGGAGACTTAACCTAAGAATGGGGAGGGGAGGGGAATTTACAAGGAGCTGAAACTTAAGTCTTTATTGGAGATGGAATTTTAATCTCTATTGAAATGGTGCATATAGAACAGGAAGGGGGCACATCAGTTAGAACTAGGTTACAACAGTGAGATAGGTTTAAAGTGGGTTAGCTTACTGAGGTTACTGAGGAGGTCAATTAGCACAATAGAGAAGCAGAACATAAGAAATGTAAAAGTGGCCTTTTATTTAAAGTATGTGGAGAGGAGCCCACAGCCACCAAGCTTTTGGCTCCCCTCCCCCTGGACTAACTATGGGGTTTTGTGGTTGTGATAACTCAGACCCCAGAATAAAATCCAAGGAAGCAAGAAATTAAAATTTAGGGAGCAAAGGTTTTATTTTAGACCAGACCTGGCAAGGAGTCTCCGGGAGCCAATTTGGAGACTGGGCACCTGACAGAAAAATGTCAGGGCTTTTATCTCTTACATCCACAAACAGCTGCTGGTCACACAATGCAAGGAGGGGGATGGAGTGTGGCACACTACAAAACAGAAACATGGTGCATTACATTTCATGGGAATAGCAAGATTCAGGTAACAAGCAAGTTTTCCTGTAAACAAGCAAGTTTAGATAAGAAGAAATCCGGTTTTCCTCAGCAGAGACTAGAAGTCTAGCCGTGATTAACAACTTCTGTTAGCTCATTTTAGCATCACATGTGTTATTTGTAGAGGGCAACAATGGGTAACATATCAATTAGGTAAGATTTTACAATTCTTTACAGAGGAGAGCATTGATTAACATATTAATTAGGTCATCCAGAGGGGGAAGGGAAAAACACATATACAGTAAGGCCAAGTTACAGGTATTGCTATGATACAAAAATAATGAAGCTATTTTTCTAGACTACAACAGAGGTATATGTGACTTTTGAGTGGATGTGGTGTTTGGAGGGAACATTGATGTCATGCTGATGGGAATTTTCTTTAGGGCCCTGGGAAAGAAAGAGGAAGTTGTAATCAAGGAAAAAAGAGGAAGTGGCCATATGAGTAAGCATCCCTGATTTTGCCTTCTTCCACCTTGAACTACCACCATGAAGTTCTGTAATTGTTTCTAGGACAAAACTCTTTCAAGTACATCCTTCAGTTTCAAGGAACAAATCAAAACAATGAATTTTTGCCACCTGTCTTCCTCTATGGCTGGTAGTAAACAATTCATAAGAAATACTGTTAGTCATTTCCTTAATGCATTGTAGATACCATCACCAAAATTACAGATCATTTCACTTTCAGAAAACAAAAGTAGCACTTAAAGTCAGGGATAAAGCCCTTCAGTGCAAGCATCCCTGGAAAGGTGAGATCAACATTGTAGAATACAAACTACTACTGATTTATCTGACTTCAAGAAAGAGAAAAATTTATAATGATATTGCTATAGAGTAATCAATCTCCTGGTCTAATATGTCTGGTATGAGATTGTGTTCTCTAAAGTCAAAGAATGAATTTTAGGAACAACAGAAATTGAGAGCACAATATACTTATTGAGAGAAAGAAAGCTACCTGAGAGAGAGAAGGGGTCCTGAGCATGATGCGAAACACTGTCCTTCTAGGGACCTTTATAGAGTAAAATCATGTGGTGAGATGAGTTTAAGGTGGGAAAAAATCGGAATTCACAATGCAGATGGGCATAAGATGGGACAGAGCTATGGTAGCCAATAAGATTATAGGTTCATGTAAAGGTGATTAAATTGGGAACAAAAGGGGAAGGGAGTCACATAGAAAGCAGGCATTCTTAGGCAGCAGTGACTTTTCCCTTAGGGTTTTGGGAGTGTGACTCTTGAGTTCATCAGGATGATAGGAAATATTTACAATGTCAGTCCTTAGGGTATGCATACATTTCTTTGAATGGTGACTCCTGACCTCCTCAGCATGCTATGGGACTATTTAGAATATCAATCTTTAGGATATGGATGAGTTTGCTTATCATTTGTCTTGAGACTTGGCCCATAGCATGAGGTGTCAGTCTTCCCCATAGTTGTACGGTATCTCGTCTCCTGCATGGACTCCTTGGAGGACCTAGCCCTGCCTTATGCCAATACTATTTAAATAACTCAGGTGCCTGTAACAGTACTGTTTGGATAATTGATTACAGATGTCTTGTGCTCTGGGTGAATGATCTGGGGATTACAGTGTGCAGTGTATATACCAGTGTTGCCCCCTGATTGACATGTTTTGAAATTTAATTTTAGTTGATGTGTTCTTTTTTCACTGAAATAAAATGGATTTGAAAATTAAAAGCCTGAGGTAAAGCTCTTCAGTACAAACACTCCTCTGGTCAAGCTGAGATCACCAATGTAGAAGAACGGCAGCTCCAGAAGTCTCTGCACTACAGTCTATTATTTGGGATCCTCTCTTGCAAGAAGGGGTTTCTTTCCCTGTCGATTCTTGACTCAGAAGGAGAGCAGTAGAGCAGGAGTCAATCAGTGATGAAGGAGCAGGCTATATGAACTCTCCAATTTTCAGGCCATTGCTGGCTGTGACTTTTGTCTCTTCTGGTGTCTCAGCATGATTTACCTTTTCTGAGTACAATACTGGTAGCAAAATGCTTGCTGGATCTCATTTAGTACTTTCAATGTCCTGTGGCCTGATTAGCAAAGAACCTGAGAGATCTTGGAACCATGGGATAGTGAGGTTGTGGATGGGAGCCCAGATATAGGATGGATAGGGTGAAACCAGTTACAAGTATTTAGGAGTAGTTGTGGTGTCTGGAGTCTCAGGTATTTAGTTAGCTTCAGCTGCTGAGGTCCTCCAGCATTGGCCATGGGTCATTCACTGTCTTTTTTGCCTCTTGCTGTTGGCAAGGGTGATTTGGGGTACCCAGAACCCTGGCTTCACTATGACAGCAGCAGACTCAAGTATCATCTTTGAAATTCACTGCTGGCCTGGTAACTCCACAATCTTAGGCATTGGAAGGAGCTTGGGAAGACCCTGACTATGATGCTTTTTGTAGCTTGTAGAGCAGTAATGACCTAGGTCTCTGTTCTCTTTCCTCAGAGTAGCAGATCTGGAATGTCCAAAGTTTATTAATGGCTGTAATGCAGGGCCTCATAGCCACAATGGCTCAACTTAAATTTGGGCTTTTTTGTATTTATAGTGATCTCCTCAATTCATAGTATGTTCTCATATTTCCATCCTCATGACAGGTAGTGACAAAGGTCTTGAGAATTCAGAGATATGTAGTAGTGTGCCTCAGTGGAAAAAGGCTTCCCAAACAACTCGTGAACTCCTGTGTATTATACAGATCAGTGCAAAGTAATTTCTAAACATACTTAATTATTTAGGTGGAACCCTTGCTCACAGACTAAGTTTGTGAAAACAGCAGTAGAGTTTTGAAGTCTGAGAATAATGAAGCAAATATGAAAGTGTTATCAAGGAAGGGGTAAAAATCCGTGAAGGACAAATTCCAGGAAGGGCTACCTGTTAAATTCTCATTGAAAAATGCTGAAATTTAAGCATTTGCATGGACATATACACGTGATATCCTTCTGAATGGAAAGGAATAGGTGTGTCATCTCTGAATTAAGAGCTGATTTAGTGGCTTGGTTGTTCATAGTTTAAATATGGAAATGCTCTGCAATGGAATTTACTAAGTCATGTAAAGGAGAAGCTCTAAACAGAAGTTTTGCAGTGATATCAATAGTTAGGCATGAAGGGTTTCCTGGTGAGAATGGATGAGAGGAGTGTGGAAAGGATGTGCAAGTGATTAACAATGCAGGGATCCAATAGCAGGACATACAACAGACAGGGTCTTCACTAAAATTCAGGTAGTTCTTAGAGTAAGTGTGAAGTTAAAGTTGGGTTCTGATTGCTTCCTTGAGGTGATCAACACCAGCTCTGGCAACAATCAGAATTTCACATCCTTGTCAACCCATGAATTTTCTGTTCCATACTTGAGATCTAATTTGGATTATCTCTAATTATGCCCCAGTGTCATGAAGTTAAAATGTGAATATTTTTTGTACCAAGGATAGAACTCATGACCTATGCTTTCCAGGCAGGCGTGCATGCCACTGAGCTAAATACCCAAATATGAAAGTGTTTTCTTTTTTGTATGGAAGATATCCACATTTTTCACAGAAAGTGTTGAATATTTTGGAATTTTTACATATTACATGGCTACAATTTTTAAAAACCAACCAAAGGTGTCTTATGCAGTCTCTTTTCAAGTTTCACTTTGTCTGTGGGGTGTCACAGTCAGGGTTTCTCTATTTTAGACAGCTCTGTAACTTAGGATAGCCCCAAATTCAAGGAAGAAGTCCTTCACCAGCCTCACAAGATATATTCCTTATATCTGAATTTAAATTGAATGCTTGGTGACAGTGAGCTATGAATTACAGCTTGGTCCTGGTTCCATTTTATATACTTATTTTTTAAAAACAGCAATTTCCACTAACATTTGAATTATTATTTGTGTACCATATTGGGTGTTATTTATTTTTTGTTCTATGACACCAAATTCCTGTTTCAAAATGCTGCTGAAGTATATTAAGAACAGAGTACTCATTGGCCTAAGTGAGATTTGAAGAGACATTATCTGCAGCCTATCAAAGTGATTGATGAGTTTTTTTTTTCTTTTTTTAAATTTTGAAAGTGGTAAAATACAACAGAACAAGGCAGAATAAGGCAACTAAGATCATACAGTGAAATTGGTACACAACTTCACAACTGGTCACTGCGATAACAGTAATAGGTATCACAGTATATTTTATTATCTTTATAATAGTTGTTCTTTTTTTTTTTGTCTTTTTCCTTTTTATCAGTACTGGGGATCGAGCCCACGACTGTCTACTTGCAAGGCAGGTGCTTATGCTGCTGAGCTAAATCCCCAGCCCCAATAGCTGTTCTTTTAAACATGTATGTCAAAATGAGATGAAATATAGAACATTATAGTACTTATCAAAACAGAATTTTGAATAGAGCTATACCATTAATCAGAAAAGAGCAAAACAGTAAGAAAATTATTTGCCTTCAAAGAGATAATAGAAGGAAGTCCCCCTTATTTGTTATCATCTGCTTCCCAGTAGTCACTTACATTTCTGGTTCCCATTTGCTAATGGGGTGGGGGCGTGACAGTAGAAGAGGGCTAGGGAAGTGGGATGTTTGATTCTAGGCCGTGCATCAGTAGATTCACTATTGCTTAGTAGGGAGACAGGCCAGTTGTTTGGTTTCACAGCGTCCTAAGTTCCTACATGGCGTGGATCTCAGGAGCTGCTGCTGTTTCTTCCCCTGGAAGGGCCGCATTCTGCCAGACCACCACCGCTTACCATGGAGAAGTGGTGCTTGCTTGCCTTCCAAGTGTCCTAAATTCCAGCATGGCATGGATCTCAGGAGCTGCTGCTGGTTTGCCCCTTGGTTGGGCCACAGTGCACCACACCGCCACCACTTACCAGGGAAGGGAGGTGCTTGCTTTGCTTCCCAGTTGATTGATGGGATATTTATCTGTATCTGTGCTTTGTGGATGCTGGTCCTGCAGGCTTCTCACTGTGAGCTCTGTATTAGAGACAGTACACAGGGAATATTTCATTGACTCAGCACAAGAATCAGTGCTCCTATTTCACTGTTACAATAGCAGTGAGTTGCAATCTATCATCAAATTTGCTGTCTTCAAAAATGTATATATTCACAAAATTAATGACCAAGACCTGGATATAAATTTGACAAAATCAGCCTTCATTCAGCTGTTTTGTTTGGTTGTATTTGTTTAGTTTTGTTTTGTTTTATTGAGACAAGCTTTCTATAAGTATATCAGCTAGATTTGAACACCCCATGGAGCCTACAATTGCCCTGAACTCACTGAAACCATTCTGCCTCAGCCTTTTGAGTGCTGGCATTATAGATATATACCACCACACTTTGCTTTTGATTCAGATTTGTAGGAGAGAATTTAAGATATCCCAAACCTGGTGTCTCAACCTTCGTGTGAGAAATATATGTATGATCCTTTATGAGGTGGTGAACTTTGAGGATGTGGTTGTGAACTTCAGCAATGAGGAGTGGACTTGGCTGAGTCCATCCCAAAAGAACCTCTACAGAGATGTGATGGGCGAAACCTTTAGGAACATGACTGCAATAGGTAAGGACAAAATACTTTTGTCACTCATGCTGTCAGAATGTTGTATGTCGCTGTTTCATTAAAAACAATGTGGAAATATTTTTAAAAATAGCTCGGACCTGGACACATTATATCATAACTCTAAACAATATCTATTAATTTGTATGTATTATTCTAATGAGTGCTGGTATTTCTATGTCTACATTTCAGGAGGACTTGGGGATATCCAGGAAGCTGAAAAAGAATGTAAAATTTACTGGAGATACTTAAGGTAATTCGCACTCACAAGGAGAAGGAATGTTACTGAGTAATTAGTGAGTCAGCAGAAAAATGACCACCAAACAAATGAGGGACCATTCAATTTATTGTCAGTAATATTCTGCGAAGACTTATAAGCTAGGTTATGTATAATGAGTGGATTAAATCAAGAAAATGTATGACATTGCATATAGATGTGTATGAAAGCCATACACTTTGAGTTAGGACATTCACTCTTCAGTTTTTCTACCCGTATATACATGTGAATACAACACATTCATCATCTAAAAATTACTAAGATTGCAAAAGAATTTGAAATAAAACAGAGTGCTTGTGTTTCCAAGCCATGCTCTAAAGAATCAGCCATTCTGACTAAAATTCTTAGAAGGCTGGTAGAATGTTAAGTGCACTCATTCTGAATATCAGTGTGCAGTTGTCTCTAGAACTTTATCCCCTCATACTTGTCCTGGATATATTTTTAAAAATTCAAAATCCACATAAAACACTGATACATGCTTACTCATATACAAAGCAGATCAAGTTATAATAGATCAGGGCTTGAAGAAGCTTAGCTATCTATTACTGGATTTGTGGAGAAGGAAAATGTTAATAGACTCTCTGTGATTGTGCATTCTTGTAAATCCAGCACACTAGGAAGCAGATTTTGCAGAATGGAAAATGCAAGTTCAAACTTCACAGCTTAATGATCAGCGAAAATCTCTTAAAACAGATTAAATAAGCTATAGATTTTATGCTAATAGCTGTTCTTCATTCCCAGCAAGGAAAATTTAAAAAATGTGTTATATAATGTCAAAAATAAAGAATATAATGTCATTTGCCATAAGAAATAGGTGGTTCTTTCTACCATCAATTCCGTGAAATAGCTCAGCTATAAAACCTAAAATGTCACAGGGTTTCTTTTAGATGAGAAACCAAAATATAAATTGTGGAATTAAATGAAAGAGAGTTAATAGAGAAAAGTAAGACTTATCATATGGAAAAGGTTAAGGACAGAAGGGAGATTGTGATGGGGAAACATATCAGAATGATCTGTATGTGATACACATATGTACCCATGTCCAAAGTGAAGCTAAAGATTCTACATTTCAAAAGCTACCAAATTTTAAGATTTCCAAATGTGTACCAGTCTTTTGGGAATGGTTGTTTTCAACATGTCTTACAAGGCCATTCTGTTACTTCACGGTCACAATTTCTTAGCAGGCATTAAAAACAGAACTTGACATTAATGCAGTCATTAAACTGAGACCCATTTCTCTGTGAATTTTTCTTTTTTTTATTTAATGTAAGGAAAGACTAAAAAAATCAGTAGAAATTATACCACTTTCAAAGTGAAAATAAACAGTAAGAAATCTAAAGACAATGATTACATATGCTGCTCATAGAAATAGTTAAAGAAACACAAAAGTGAAACACATGAAGTGGGGATTCAAACAGTGAGACTGCAAACAGTTTTGTTCAACTCTTCAATAAAAACTTTGTAATATGGTTATCAATCCTATATGTGATTTTTTTTTTACAGAAATGAAAAGCTAGGGAAATCCTATGGACATACATCTTGGATTCAGTGTAAAGAAGTATTCCCTTGTACTGCAGAAGGTAATGTGAATGTGAAAGAAGCAGAAACACACCACAATGTTCAGGTCCATGAAAAATATTGCAGTGGAGAGAAACCCTATGTATGTCAGCAATGTGGAAAAGGGTTCACCAAATCTGGACATTGTAAGCAACATGAAAGAATTCACACTGGAGAGAAACCATATGTATGTAAGAAATGTGGGAAATGTTTTACCCGACATGGACATTGTAAGCAACATGAAAGAATTCACACTGGAGAGAAAACATATGTATGTAAGCAATGTAGGAAAGCTTTTACCCGACATGGACACTGTAAGTGACATGAAAGTTCACACTCAAGATAAAACCAGTGTGTATAAGCATCATGAAAATTTTTTGAGCACAAGTACATATTACATAATGCATGAAAAACTTCAGACTGGGCAGAAAACTTATATATGTAAGGAATGTTGGGAAAGGTTTCAGCAGAAATGCTCATTGTCCAATACATGAAAAAATTTACACTGTTGAGAAACCCTGTTTATGTGAAGAATGTGGGAAAACTTTCACCACATATGGATTTTGTAAAATACATCAGTGATTCCACAATGGTGAGAAACCCTATGTATATAACAATGTGGAAAAGCTTTTACCACATACAGTCATTGCAAAACACATGAAACAATTCACACTGGGATGAACCACTGGCTATGTAAGCAAGTGGAGACATTTTCAGCAGCCAGATTTTAAGTGAAATATGTGAAGAAACTCACACAAGAGATAAATCCTATGTGTTAGGGGAATACTTTCAGCACACATGATCATTGTTACATATCTGAAAGAGCTCACTGGATCCTATGTGTATTAACAGTGTGAGAAATACAGCAATCCATGTTTGTTGTTAAATACATAGAAAAAGCAGCACTCTTCAGACAGTTTAGATCTAAGTTTACTTTAAACATTCCAAGTGGACCTGAAGAAATAATCAATACAAAAGTTTGATATCAATATTTCTTCACAAATGTTCCAGAAATGACAAATCTGAAGTGGAGCTCTGCTCAAGTACATATTTTGTATGGTTTTCACTTAATCACTTATACCTCTTTAGATTTTTTAAAGTGTCTTTATGCTTCAACATGGCATCTTGTAATTAAACACGGTAAACTGAAATGGGCTTTTCACTTTCAAGTATGGATAGTGTCTATGTACTTAATATTTTGTCTTTAAACCTTAATTTTTATATTTTTGGTGAATTATTATTAGTTAAAGAAACCAAAAAGTGTAGAAATAATACAGAAGTTCTGAAAAATAAACAATAAGAAATCACTAGTTGATTAGTTACATATTGTCATCTTAGAAGTAATTGTTCAAGTTACAAAATTAAAACATACAAAGTGATAGACAAATAATAACACTGAACAGTTCACCTCAGTGATCCAACAAAAACTTATTAATATGCTTATCTGTTTTACAAACTTGTTTTTTATCTTAAAGACAGTAAGATTAAACACGACAAAACAGAACAGTTCAAAAGGAAACAAAGAAACACAGGTTTCAAAGCATGTCCACTGAGATCTTCATTTTCTATCTTACTGTCTCTAGTTTTCTTCAGAATAGTTGTTCCTATTTTCACATGCATTGAATATATACTGAACATTATAGAACTAATCAAATAATTACAGGATGATGCAGGCTTTTTTGGTCTTCAAGACTGATTTTGGGGAAGTTGATAATGGTTACCATAATGTGTGTCATTCTCTTCGTAGTAGACATCTTTATTTTTATGTATGCAAAACTCAACATAAGAGACTAAACTAATATCACTCTGAACAGTGAATAATAGTATCCTGAGAAGGAGAAAGGTGAGGAATTGCCTACATAAAGAAGGCAGAGCACATTGTTAAAAGTGTATCAGGATTTAAATGCTACAGTAGTTCTGTTGCTCTGTTTAGTTTGATTATATTTTGTTCTGGTCTGTCTACTCATTTTAGATTTGAGGGCACAGAGAGATGAACCAAAATGGCAGGTTACACCATGATAGAAATTGTCCTTAATTTCTAATAACTAAAACTGAAACCCTGTATTACTTACATTGTCTTACTATGACTGATCTTATTTGAAGCTGGTTTATTTGAATGTTATTTGGCCTTGACTGATTTTATTCACATTTGGTATGCTTGCTGGTATCAAGTCCAAGAGTAGAGGCAACTACTCTGAAGATGATAAGATGTGAAAGATATATATTGGGGGGCTGGGGATTTAGCTCCGTGGCTTAAGCCCCTGCCAGGCAAGTGTGAGGTCATCAGTTTGATCCCCAGTACCAAAAAATAAATAAATAAAAGATATAAATTCCAGGTTTAATTTTTTTATTTAAGGAGAAAAAAAGAACATAAAAGAACAAAGCAGTAAAAGGGTACAAATAATACAGAATTTAAAGAAAAAAATACAGTAAGAAATCACTAGTTAATAGGTTACATATTGTCTTCTTAGAAACAGTTGTCCAAATTATAAAATTAAAGCATATAAAGTGAACATTCCTACAGCGAGATTGCAGACAGTTCTGTTCAATGATCCAACAAAAGCTCAGTAATATAGTTTTCCTTCCTACACACTCAAATAGGCATTTACATCCCTTAGACCACCTTCATTTCCTCTCTTCTTCACAATAACAAATACACTTTTGGGTTTTTTTTTTACTCCCTTAGTTCTTATTACTTTTTTTTGAAGGGAATAAAACCTCAAGTGAGTTTATAAAACAGAGTTGGTTAGAACATAAGGATGGGCATAGTACTTGATGCAAAAATAGAATACCAGGTGATCAAAAATGGTTACCATTGTGCCTCTTGCTATTTTTAGAAAGAGTTGCTATATCATCAGGTATAATAGAATTGATCAAAACAGTACAGAACAAGACCAATAAAATCTACACTGGAGACCTTACAGAATTTCAAAAGAAGATAACAGTCAAGCCATAATGGTCAACATAGTAAATCTTATTGCCTACAAAGTGGTTGCCTATACCCTCAAACTTGATACTATTAAAACAAAATAGAATATAGTAAAATCAGGCAGAACAAGATGGGGAGAGCAATACTGGGGTTAAAATCAGGTTAATAGGAAAACAAAAAAAGTTACTATAATATATCCTGCTCTTTTTAAATTTAGTTTTCCTTTAATTGAAAAAGAATAAGAAAAAATAGAATAATTTTTAAAAGGTTGGAGATCTAGATAAAAGAGACATTGTAATAGAACAACACAGGTCAGAACTGAACAATTAAAGCATCATTTTGTTTCACCACAAGGTAATCTAACATAATAGTAGTCACCATAGTGCCTCTTTCCTTGAGTTATTTGAGTATAACTTCGTATACTATAGATACTTCTATATACTTCTATATACTTCGTATACTGATGAAAAGTCCTTGGAAGGAATTAAGTTCCTCTTCTATAGCCATAGAAGGCTGAGCCGCTGTGTTCATTGCTCTCTTCTTGTGCTCAGCTACCCCAGAAGCTCCTGCAATAGGAACTGCAGTACCTGAAAAACTCCTGTGAGACAAGTGCCAGAGAAATGGACAGAGTGGACTGACATTTGAGGTGAGCACATCTCTGGTGAGGTGATGTTGTGTAGGAGCTGGGGACAGCGGGGGAAGATAGCTCGCTAATGGTCTTAGACACAAGGCCCAGTACTGACAATGAGGTACAATGGAGGATTTCAATCATGACAAGAAATGAAATGACTTTGTGTCTGTTCCCTTTCCCCTTCTCCCACCAATATGTGTACAGTGATCTCACCTATGACAAGGTAGAGGCTTAGTAGAGAGAATATGGTAGTTTAGCACTTGCAGTCCAGATTCCTTTGGAGCAAGACCATGGGCCCAGTGTCTGACAAGCCCTGGAGGGAGGTGTTGGAAGGGTTAATCAGATCCAAACTTCCTCTCAGTCATGTGTCGGCCTCCATACAGTCCCTTCTGCTGACACACCCTGAAACAGAGCCAATACCTATTGTTATTGTGGGTCCATTCCCTCGAGCAGGGATGTGGTACACAGGGCCCAGAATCCACCTCCACACCAATGTCCTGTGTGCAGCATGGTTGGAGCAGTGCCCAGCAGCCAACAGGAAGCCTGAGACACTGAGACACCACAGGTTTCACTTTGTGAACCCAGATAACCTTATGTTCCTCAAAGACTAACAGCTCTGTCCCAGACTTCTACCCAGGAGGACAGGATATGACTCTGGAGGCTTTGGATACATATGAGCACTGCCCTTCTCCTCCTGCCAGCCCTGTACTCGGTGGGAACATGACAGGAGCACAGGCTCACCCTTCTCAGCACCTGCCCCTGCCCCAGAGCATCTGCCCTCACTGCCTGTCCTCAGAGCCCTTACACTGATGACTTAGGATGGGATTTGTTTAGGAGAACTTACAGAGGTGGCCAGGCCTTAATGTACTATCCTCCAGTTGGTGTCTCTGAGTGGCTGGTGGCTGAGCATAGGGACACCTGTCTTGGGCTCCCTCTTGTTTCTGGTCTCTTGGGTGTTGGGGCTCGTGAGCCCTGCCCTGTGCTGCCCTTGACTTTAAGTGGTTCCTTGTGAGCATCCTGAAGCATCTTGGCCCAGTGAATGTTCCTTTCAATCATTCCCACATGGTTTTCCCATACAGGATCTTGAGGCAGCGGCTTCAAGGCCTTGGAAAGCAGCACAGCATATTCACTGCTCACTCTCATAAGCCAAGTGCCTGTGAAGGTCAACTGTTACCAGACAAAGGTGCCTGGTGACCAGAACCTTCGTCAAAGTTCTGTTTAGAGCTGTTGCCAAGGAAGTTGTGTCATGTGCTGGGGTCCATAGCTTGGCTGCCCCCTCCGATGCCCCCTTTTTATTGTGGAACAAATTTGTATTCCTAAGAAATGTCAAGTGGGGGGCTGGGGATTTAGCTCAGCGGCATAAGCACCTGCCTTGCAAGCAGGCGGGCATGAGTTCGATCCCTTGTAGCGATAAAAATGAAAACACACACACACACACACACACACACACACACACAAAAGAAATGGCAAGTGAAAAACTAGAAAATGGAGTGTGTTTTTACACTTTTCTTCACTTTGAAATTTTTCATACAACAAACATGTAGATGCCTCAGATGTGGCAGGCTGGTTGTCAAGTGCACATTTCCATCCAAAAAGTTCTTTTCATTGAGAATTAGGCTTTACTTAGAGATGTGTCAAATCTTAGGATGAGTTTCTTTCCTGGTCTTATGGTAGTTTTGTTTCAATTCCATTAGGAAGTATGGAGATGTTCCCAGAATACCCATAATAATTTTCCTTGAAGGATGTGAATGTTTTATTTTATAACCTCCTCATGTCCTGGGAATGAGGATTCCTAACAAGTTGTACTCTCATGGGCCTATGAGTGATTACTTATTCATCCTTAGATGTTTAACTCAGCCACATACTGTAGCTCCATACTCTGACATCCTGTGCAGGGGAGAGCAGGTGGTGATTGCAAGGGGAGGCTTTCCAAGGCCATGGACATCATCACCCCATGCTGAGGAAGGACACACATCACTCCTGGGGAACTTGTCTCATAGCCATTGCTATCACTTCCTGCCCTCCCATCCCAAATAGACCATGGGCTTTGTGTCCCTGCTGGATAGTTTGCCTTTCCTAGAGGTGATGGCCTGAGGCTGATCAGGTAAAATGCTCTTTGATTGGTCTCCTTCAAGCAGAGTCTCCATGCTGGGCTCCCAGTGTGCTGCCACCACATGCCATTGGGGCCTGAATGAAATCAATTGTGACTTGTTCATGCACCCCTCACCCATCTGCTGATGGCCATTTCTTCTGTTTCTGGGTCAATCCTTGAAAGCAAGCTGCCACAGCCTTTCTTTTACATGGGCTTGAGTGGATGCAGACTTTCATTTTAAAGAAAATCTACTTAAATGTGAAATTACTAGATCATATTACTGGTTTATGGATAACTTAGAAATTCTTAAAGTATCTTTGGAAGCAGTTGTTTAAAGCAGAGTAAGGTGGTTGCTGTTTGTTTTGTTTTATTATGGTATACTGTGCTATGCTGTTATGTTACATTGTGATATATGTTGGTGAGAATTTTGAAACTGTATTTTCTGTGGTTTCTGATTTGATTTTGTATATTCAACCTGAGAAAAATATAAGAGTATGACATAACTCTGAGTAAGTTTTTTTTGGAGAAAATTTAAAAAGAAAAACACAGTCAGTGGTGTTGCTACACACCTGTCATTTCAGTACTCAGAGGTTGAGGCAAGGGATTGTTGTAAGTTTGAGGTCATCCTGGGCTGCAAGGGAAGATCAAGGCCAGCCTCAACTGCATAGCAGAACCCAATCTCAAGAAAAAAAGATTGAAAGAAAGAGAAAAAGAAAAGAAGAGAAAAAGAAAAAAGATTAAAAATACAAAGTCAAATATCATCTGTGAATTCAGAATTATTTTCTGTAGGACACACACATAAATATGCAGGTTTTATGATATGTCTCCACTAAGTCATGCTGATGACAAAATTAACAATCCTGAGCCATTCCAGACCTGAGAGGAGAAATAGAAAGTTAATCTGCCCTTCCTGTGAGCTGGTGGAAGTCATGTGGGGAATAGTAGGGGAAACTAGCCAATGTGTCCATGTTGTGATTCTGTGGAAGCTATTCTGGTTCTCAGAAGAAAAGCAAGAAAATAACTTACACTTTCTGTGAGCTAACCACTGCATTGGCTGGGAGAGGAGCACCACAATCACCTCCTCCCACCAACCTTCTGACTGGTAGAGGACATGCTGAGTTAATAGCAATGGAGGTATAAAAACATCTTAATCCTTGTATTGCTTGATTGAGTTTGCAGCCTAAGGCTAGCATTCTTAAGCATGTATTTCAATTGAGAAATAATGGTAAAAGAAGTTGCAAAAACTTCATAAGTATATGGAAAATAAGTAAAACACTCCTAAACAACCAATGGGTGACAGGTGAAATAAAGGAAGAAACTTAAAAATACCTAGAACCTAACAAGAATATAGATGCTAAATCCTGTACCTTATGGGATTAAATGAAAGCAGTCCAAATAGGGAAATTTATAGTAGTCAAATCTCACATCAGGAAATAGAAAGAACACAAACAAATAATGAAATGTTGCATCTCCATCTTCCAGAAGAAGAATGGCAAGACAAACATAAATCCCATGCAAGGGAGGAAATTATAAGACCAGGCAAGAAATTCATGCAAAGAAAACAATCCAAAGAATTAATGAATCAAAGAGGTAGTTCACTGAAAGAATAAATAAATTCATAAACCCTGGGATAACCATATCATAAAAGAAAAAAATAAAGACTGAAAACCATGCATTGATGAATCAGAAGAATAAAATAACTACAGATCCTGTGAAAATTCAGAAGAGCATCAATATCTACTTGAAAAGCTTATACTTTCATAGGTTAGAAAATATAGAAATGCACTGATTCCTTGATACATATGAAATGCAAAATCTGATTCAAGAAGATAAAAAATTCTAGAAAACACAGTATCAGTTAATGAGAATGAAGATCTAATTAAAAATGTATCAGCTGCTGGGCATGGTGGGGCACTGCTGTAATCCCAGAACTTGGGAGGCTGAGGTACAAGGATTGTTGTGAGTTTGATACTAAACAAGGCTACAAAGTGAGCTCAAGGCCAGCCCGACCTGAATAATGAGAGCCTGTCTCATGAGCATATTAAAAAATAGAAAAACAATGTCAACAGAAAAGCAAATTACCAACATAAAAAAAGTCTAGTTCCTGATGGATTTACTGCTGAATTCTACAATAAATGTAGAAAAAAATTTAAGGCCACTGCTGTTTAATGATTTTGAAAGAGAAGCTGTTCTCCCTAACATATTCCTTGAGGCAAGTATTAATTACCCTGATACTAACAGCAGAGAAAGACCCAACCAGAAAAAGGAAACTATAGGACATTTTCCCTAATGAACATAGATGCAAAAATCCTTAACAAGATACTAGCAAAGTGAATGTAGCAAATCATCAAGAAGAGTTTAAAACCTGAACAACTTGGATTCATCCCAGGAAGGCAGGGATGTTTCAGTACATGCAAATCGACAAATTTAAATGTCATATCAACTCAGGCAAAAACAAAAGTCACATGGTGATCATCTCAATAAATGCACAATAAGCTTTTGATAAAGTCAAGCACTGATTTGTGATAAAAACCCTACACTAAATAACAACAGATGACATTTATCTCAAGCTGACAAAATCAAAAAATGAGGGGGTTGGGGATTTAGCTGAGTGGAATAAGCACCTGCCTTGCAATTGTGTGGTCATGAGTAGGATCACCAGTACTGATAAAAAGAGAAAAACAAAAAATCTGACAATGACAATGAAAATCAAGCATCATACTAAGTGGAGAATAACTGAAAATTTTCATTCTACAGTTATGAAAAGGACATGGATGACTACTATGACCACTCCTATACAATATAGCTCTGGAAACATTAGGCAGAACAATCAGACAAAAGAGAGAAATAAGAATAAGTATACAATAGAAATTAGTTTAATTATCATTATTTAAAGATGATATGATATTCTAAATAGAAGATGCCAAAAAACTCCACCAAAACTGTCCTAGAATTAATAACCAAATTCAATAATGTAGCTGGAGACAAAGTTGACAATCAAAAATCAATAGCATTTCTGTATACAATCAACAAACTCACCAAGAGAGAAGTTACACAAACCAGACCCTTTGCAATAGCCTCCAAGATAATGAAATACTTGGAAAGAACCTAACAAAGAATGTAAAGGACTTACATATGGAAATTTATAGTATATTGGAAAAGAATATTGAAGAGATTATCAGAAAACAGAAAAATATCCCTTGCCCATTCTGTGCATTGTGTTTTCACTCTGTGAGTAATTTCTTTTGATGTACAAATATTTTTAATAAGATGGGGTCCCAGTGGTTGGTGCTTTAAAATGTGTATATTGTTCACGAAGTCTCATTAGTATTTCTGTTTTAATATTTAGATCTTTCATCTACTTTGACATATTTATTTCATGGTGATAGATGTGTCCAGTTTAAGTCTTTAGTATGAGGAAAGTCATTTTCTTCAGCACAATTTATGTAAGAGGCTATTTGTCTTCCACTGAACCTATTTGGCTCCTTTGTCAAAGACAAGGTAGCAGAATGTATTTGTAGCTCTATTTGCCTTTTCTAGTCTTTTTGGATGATTCTCAGGTCTGTTTTTCTGCCAGAACAATGCTAATTTTCTGATAGTAGCTTTCTAGTATTATAGCAAGTCAGGAATTGTGATGCTTCCAGACTTGCCTTTGTTGCCCAGAAATTACTTTGGCGATCTAGAGCATTTCTGTTTCCAAATGAATTTTAGAAACGTTTTCTCTACATTTGTGAGCTATCCTGGTGGTATTTTGGTGGGCAGTGCATTACATCTATATGACAGTTTGCAACAAGATTTTTTGAGTTTTCTCCATAACCTTGAAAGTAGTTTTAATGGTCTCTTATACGCACCAGATGAAACCTAATATGTATGATCCTAAGAGTTTCAAGCTGCTGAGTTCTTCTTCCCAAGGATATCAACAATAATATGATATTTTTTTTCTGTTTGTTTGAGGCAGGATTTCCCTATGCAGTTCAGGCTGAATGTGGACTCACTTCTTAGTCCAGTAAATTCAAACTGATTGTCCTACTTCAGCCTCTTAAGTCCTGGGATTACAGGTGTGCACCTAACACTTGAAAGAATTACTGGTGTTTTTTGAAACATGAAGAAACAGTCATGAGATACACATGCATTCATTAACTGCTATTCCCTTTAAGGAAAAGTGTTTAATTTAACACATAATATCACTGGAGTGTAGGGAATCACAAGATGTGTTTCTATCTCTTATGTGCTGGTGATGCCAGACCAGACTACCAGCAGAAACAGGAGATGTCACAGGTAGGAATATGAATCAAATGTGAGCATTAGTATTAAGAACTCAGAGAGTATTGTATTTAATGATGATGAGGAAAAGACCAGTGGAAAGCAATGAGAGACCTGGTGGGCTTAGCTTGTCCTGACTATAGATCGTTCTTTATTATAGGAATGAATATCACAAATTTTGAAATACTCAAACTATGCACTTTGTACCCTTGAAAATACTGAGGCTTGGCACTGTAGCTCAGCTGTTTTGTAGCTTGGCACAACAGATGCCATCTTGTGCCCTGCATTTATCTTGTGCTCTGTATTTGACCCAGGAAAATTAAAAATCACTCATGATATAAGTTCCATGAGAAAAGCAAAAGGAGCTGTACCCAAAGAAAAAAAGTAACCTGCTAAAAAAAGAAGCAGGATACAGGTGTCAAATAAAAATTCATTTAAGATTCTAGCTAGATTGTTTCCAAACAGGATGTCTTTTGTGATTCTCTTTTTAAAAAATGCTTAACTTTCCAGTTCCGGGCCACTTGTTTTGATTCTGAAATGGGGAGTGTGGTCTGTATATAAGTGGTTCAGCTATTTAAATTCCAAATTTATACTTTGGATGCTTGAATTCCTATACTGTTGTTCACAAACTCACCTCAAGATGCAGAAAGATTTACTGACACAAGCAAACATCAGGATTAAATGTCAGTGCCCCTGAAATGAAAGAATAATAGTGAAAGAAGGGAAAAAATCACAAATACCATGTGTTATGGTGCCCAATCTTTTCCACAGCATTAAAGAGGCAGAAACAGGAGAATGGTCATGTATGCAAGACAATCTAACCTACACGGTGAGTGAAAGGCCAGCCAGAACTACAAGGTGAGACTATGTCTTTAAAAACAAAAATAAAAATGAAAAATAAAAAAAAACAAGGGAGAGAGAAAGACTATTAAAGGAAAACAAAAACAATAGAGCTGAATGAAAGCTGACCTACATTGGCAATTATGGAATGATGTTGCAGAGGAAAGCTGGCCATGTAGTAGCATCTGGGCAGCAGTGACAAATACAGAGCTAGAAATGGTGCCTATAGTGCTACAGCACAACAGTGACCTCCTTCCACCAATAAATCTGCAATTTGCTAGAATGAAGAGGTCCAAAAGCTCATGGAAATCTTAAAGTCACAGCAAGCAAGTAGCTTCACACAAAGGCTTTGGAACATGGCCTTTAGCAGATATTTCATGTTCAAAATGAAATAGCACAAATATAATCCTGCCCTGTTTGTTGTCAAATACACCAAGTTGGTTGACTCACAACACTGAGGAATGAAGTCACAAAACAAAAGAAGTTCATAAAGTTTTCTGGGAAAAAAGAGAGAAGTATAGCCCTGTATTTTCAGGAATGTTCTTCAGTGTTTAAGGTACAGACCTATTGTCAAGGGTCATTTTACAAGAAAGTCACAATGCGGGTACATTGTGGGTCTCAAACTACAACCAACCTATAAACTTGTGGTGGCTTAACTAATATTATTCAACCCTCGAAGAAGTCACCCAGAAAAAGTTTGTTGAAACATCCAAGGGATTGTGTGGGAACAATAGTCCAGGTGTTCTGGTCATTGAGTATGGTAACGATGCCTCTCTGGACTTCCTGGAGGAGGTGGTGGTAACTGTAGTACATTTCAAGCTGTTGTTTTTCTCTTCAGGAGGCATGTAGACATGGTCACTGCATCTTCACTTTCTGGCTTTCTTCAGTTTTGCCTCTAGCAGGGATTGTTGTGTTTAGGTTTTTACACTGACTCCTTTGAGTTTCCATTTCCTCTCTGACTGTATATCAATTCCTCTCTACTTTGACCTCCTCTAGTAAAATAACAATACTATTTGAATGGATAAAGTAATGTTTAAATGTTTAATGAAATATTATTAAATGGGTGCCTGGGATTTAGCTCACCCGGCAGAAGCACCTACCTGAGAAGTGCTAGGTTGTGAGTTTCATCCCTGGTACCTAAAAAAAAGTGTTTTAAACTGCAATGAAAGAAAATAATTTCATTGAAGATGTAGATTAACAAGATTTTTAATTAAATATGTCAATGGCAAATTAAACATTGGTAATAATCATATTTAGAATCTAAAGATGTTAGGCTGCATATTGAGCTCAGTGGTCAAAGCACCTGCGTGGCAAGCACAAGGTCAGGAGTTCAATCCCTGGTACCAAAGAAAAATCTACAGTTGTCAACCCTGTAGTGCTATGAGCACAACTATTTAAATTGATAGTTGTTCATTAAAAAGCTCAATGTTTCTTTTGTTGTCTATGAAGTACCTACAAATAACATGGTAACTACAGTGAATAATACACTGTGCACTATACCATTGCTACTTGCTAAGAGCTGTTCTTATTTTCCCCACATAGTTGAAAGATGAAAATGACTGGTGATGATAAACTGTGATAATAATTTTTTCAATTTTATTGGATATTTCACTACATCCACTAAGTGCATTGTATTTGCTACAATTATGCTAAGTGAAATAAATAAATAATTCTTAATGTTACAGGCAGCTGTGTTAGTCAGAAATATAGGCAGTCAGTTATATAATGGAATGAAACTCCTGACCTACTATGTCTTGTAGGTGTTTGTATTCTATAAAATAGAAGAATAAATTTTAGGAACAAAGGAGGTAAAGAGCAGAATATACTACTGAGAGAAAAAAGTGAAAGGTTTTTGCTCTAGATAGGATATTACCACAGTGGGAAGCAGGCCAGGTGCCATTTACCCTGAGGTCACTTACCTCTCCCTTAGGCAACTTACCTGTTGCAGGAAAAGAGTCCCAGTCAGCTACTGGCACATCAGCAATGACACCTTTAGCACCTCCACAGTCAAAAAGTAGATATAATCACCCTCACCATGTATCCAGCAGAAAAAGGCAGACATCTAGTGGTCATGTGATCCACCTTCTTAGAATAAAAGGCCATTTTTACTTTATATTCTCTCCTTTACCACAGTGAAAACCCTATGAGAAAGCTTCTGTCTGAGAGAGCAGGAAGGGTCATAAGTGGGTTGTCAAGGACTCTGTATCTTCTAAGGACTTTATAGAATAAAATCATGGGGTGAGATGGGTTTAAGGTGGGGGAAATTGGGAACTCGCAAGGCAGATGGGCATAACTTTGGACAGAGCTATGTTTAGCCAGTATAATTAATAGTTTGGGCAAAATCATTTACACTGCAGACAAATGGGGAAGCGAGGTCATAGAAATCAGGCATTTTACAGAGCAGTAACTCTCCTCTATGGGATTGGGAGGGTGACCCCTGACTTCAGCAGGGTGACTGGGAACTATTTAGAAAATCAATTCTTAGAACATGGATGCATTTGCTTGGTATTTTCTCTTGAGGCCTGTCCCATAACAGGAGGTATCTGTCTTCACATAGCTGCAAGGTATGTGGGCTTCTGAGCTGGCTACATCTAGGACCTGATCCTGTCTTCCTGGCTATATATTTCTAACTAACTCAGCTGCCTGTAACAACAAGGCTTGCCCCTCAAAGGAGCCAGAAAATAAGTTCAGATTGCTTGCAGGATTGGAAGAGACAATCACCTCCTGCTGTGGGCCAAATCTCAAAACAAAAGGTAAATAAAATACAACCAAGTGCTAAGGAACAACAGTCCAAATAGTTCTCTGATCACCCTGAGGAATTCAAGAGCCCCCATCCCAACCCTCTAAAAGAAGAGTCTCTGCTCTTAAACCTGCTCACTTACTATGACTTGCTCTCCCATTTGCTCCCAATTTAATCAATTTTACCTCAGCAATTAACCTTATTGGTTGACCACATTTCTATCCCGCCTTATGCTTAACTTTCAGATTCCCATTTTTCCCCTCCGCTGGACCCATCTAACCCCATGATTTAACTTTATACAAGTTTCTCAAAAAGACAGAGTCTTTAGCAACCCACTCAGAACTTTCCTGTCTCTCAGACAGAAGCTTTCCTTCTCCCAATAAATATATTCCACTCTTAAACTCCATCATTCCTAAAATTCATTCTTCAATTTTACAGAACACAAACTCATACTGGATATATAGTAGGTAAGGAGTTTCATTCCCCTATACTATTATCATGAGCCAAATTAACATGACTATACTTTTATAATGTCTGAAATTTGTCCTTTTCCTGCAGTTTCAAGTGATTAATACAACTCACAGTGATTATAGTCCTGGCAATATCTAAAATTGTATACAAGAGTCATTATAAGTATAAAATAATTGCTTTGATTGTATTGTTAGGCCCGACGCCGCAGGGAAAGAGACCCCAAGGACTCAACTCTTGGTGAGGGAAAAAAGTTTATTACCATGAACATGGGGTCCCCCAGGCAAACAAGTGCGGAGGGCCCCGAGGGGGAATTGTGTAGGGTTTTTAAGGGCGCAAACGGGAGGCAAGCGAGTTTACAGAAGCAGATTGCATTGGTTAATTTTGAGCAGCATAGGATTTTGCAGAAATTGATTGGAGGGGTTTGGGGTTGAGTAACCATGGAGACTGGGGGTCCTAGCCCAGTCACTATGTGCCCAGAACAGAACAGTTATTTGTCTTATCTCGTTGAGACAGAACAACCTTGCAGGTGCATTCTTTCTTTTTTTTTTTTTTTTCTCTGCTCTGATAGCTCTGGGGAGTTAGGGAGTTAACCCTTTTATTCCCCCGCTCTGGGGAGTTAGGGAGTGAAACATTCTTTGCTGCTTTTTATAACTCGGGGAGGGGGTTATAGCAGGGGGGTCAACTCTCACATTCCCCCCTTTTCTTTTTTGATGACTTTTAATCTTAAAGGTCCTGTATTGGTAAGGGGTCATACTGTTGACGTAGCACCATAACCTTTACTTGAGAGATCTGAGCCCTCACAAACTGGGTTACTCGGTTAATGAGGTAAGGGGCTATAGCCATGTCTATAATGAATCCAGCCAGGGGTCCCAGTAAAGGGAGAATATAGGGCAGGATTGATTCCCAGAAGGAGAACATTTTGGCTTTACTTGAAGGGGGCTCTCGAGATTTAATTTTCTCTCTTAGCTTTTTCATTGCATCTGTTTATAACCTTGTATGTGTCTTTAAAATCACAAGCTTTTAAGAACTTTGACATAGTTTATCAACTTGTTTACAACATAAGGCCCAGTAGGAGGATTAACAAAGGTCTTGTAGCTGTCATTAAAGCTGTTAACCAAAAGGAGAAAGAAAACCAACATTTAAATTTACTCTGTTTTATCATATAAGTAACAATTTTTAAGTCAGACAGAGGCCTCCTTGGGGTCTCTATAAAGGAGGAGAACACAAAATTATCAGTTATATTAGACAATCTTAAGCTTTAAAGTGTCCTTGGAAGAAATGACAGTTTACTTATTTGTAGGCTGACGGTCTTTTGAAGTTGGGACTTGTCTGCATTGGGAACGTTGAATCTAGGCAGGCTTTTAGCTATTTTGACAATCTATTGCGGCTCAAGAGATTTACGGTGAGGTCGCTCTCAAGAGATTTACGGTGAGGTCGCTTGTCCAGGTGTCTAGGCTCTTTAGCTGCAGTGGGCAGCAGCGAAGTAACCAGTGGATGGAAGTCACAGCTAGCTGAAAAGTCTGGGGAGACTTAATAAGATCTTGATTAGTTAAATTAGCTAATTTTTAGAAACCTCACATAAAACCTCAAAAGAGGAAATATCTGCAACATAGGGGGTGTATCACGCATGCAAAGGGGCAGAAGGAAAAGAGACTCACCCAGTTTTCGCCAGTTTTTAAGGCCATTAGTAATTATAGTCTTTAAAATCTAACTTATCTTTTTACCTTTTTTGAACTCTGAGGCTGGTAAGCCAAATCGAGTTTTTTTTAATTGATCTGTAAAGCTTAGGTTAATTTGAGTTACTAGGCTATAAAAGCCAGGCCATTGTTGGACCCCACGGATAAAAAGGGAGACCAAATCAGAGAAACTGCTATCAGAGCTGACTCAGACTAAGTAGAAAACACTTATATTTTTGAAGTTTAGGCTTTTTATTTGTAAAATCTATTTTTTAGTGTTTTTAGGCATAGTCTCACGATAACCAGTGGTTTTTATTTGTTGCAGTACTTTTAGATTTACCAATTGGCACTGAGGGCATCTGAAGCTCACAGACTGGGCTAGCTTGATATTAGCTGCCGGAATCTCTTGGAAGTTGAGCTGCCAGATGTTGGTCTTTTTAAGTGCAAATGGGCTCTTGAGAGACATAACTGTTTTCATCAGAGAAGTAGGATGGAATTCTAGACAGTAGCTTATCAACTACATAAGGTCGATGTTCCGTGAGGTGATCAATGAGGCAACGAGGGGTCATCCTCATGCAGCAAAGTAGCCGAGTTTGAAGCTGTTGTTTCTAGAAATAGTGCCTGATAATGTATGGCTCAGGAATTAGACATCCATCAGTCTGGTGGGGCCTTGATGAGAGTCTCCAGTGAATAGGAGGAAACAATTAAGAGTTTGTGTCCAAAAGTCAATTTTTAAGCCTCCTTTATGAGGGGGCCATTGAAGAAATCACCACAGACAGGGTGGCCATCTGGTTGCCACAGAACCAAGTCTCTTGGAAAGGTAGACAACAGGCCTCTGCCAGGGTCCCAAACTCTGGATCAGTCCTGTGGCTCTTAGAAATTTTGTACTTGTCTTTTAGTCACAGGGACTGGAATCCGTTAGATGGCTCACAACAACCAGTGTAGTCTTTTTTTGTGTAGACTGGTTCTGATAAGGTCGGGGGGACTCGCATCAGAGCAGTTACTTTTTTTGGCTGGTCTCTCTGATGTGATTGTTACTCTTTCAGCGGCCTGATCTGCCAAATTGTTTCCTCAGGTGAATAGCAGCAATCTGCTGACAGCCAGACTGCTGCCAGCAAATTTAGGATTTGTGGAGCCCTCTTTTTTGTTTTTTGTTTTTTTTAATCTTAGCTCTGGCCAAGGTTAAGAGACCTCGCTCTTAATAGATGGCTCTATGTATATGTATAGTAGCAAAAGCATATCTACTATCAGTATAGATGTTTACCCTCTTTTTCGTGGCTAGTTTTAGTACATCAGTCAAAGCAATGAGCTCTGCCTTTTGGGCAGAGGTGCCAGGCTCTAACCCTTTAACCCAGAGTACCTCCTTTTTGGTGGTCACTGCTGTCCCGGCCACTCATCTGTCTCTGCCGTTCTGGATGAAGCTGCTTCCATCGAACAGTTGTCGGCATTTTTCAAAAGCTGGTCAGTAAGATCAGCCTGTAGGTTCCGCTGCAGTTTGAGGATGTCAGCACACTCATGGAGAGGTGTCCTTTGTTCCTCCAGGTCATCATCAGGCATAAGGGTGGCTGGGTTTAAAGCTGAAGAAGTCTTGAATATCATTGACTCTGGGTCTAGAAGCAGGGCTTGACAGTAGAATTCTGGCATTGGAGAGCCTTTTTTTTTTTTAGGAGGGGTTTTGATAAGAGTCTCTAAACTGTGAGAGGTTACCACAGAAATCACTTGCCCAAAGCGTGTTTCTTTGCTTTCTTAAGTAACATTGTCACAGTAGCTAGTATTTTAAGGTAGGGGGCCATACTCCTGTTACTGGATTAAGTCTTTTGGAGAGGTAGGCTATAGGCCTCTTTTAAGGGCCAATGTCCTGAGTTAGGACTCCTTTGGCAATGTCCCTGAGTTTATCTATGAACAAGATGAAAGGCTTTGTAACGTCAGGGAGTCCCAGGGCTGGGGCCTCTGTCAAGGCCCGCTTGAGCTGTTGGAAGGCCTGTTTATATTTATCAGTCCAGTTCAGCGAATTTTGAGTTTCTCCCTTATGGGAGTCATATAGAGGCAAGCTTTTTAGTAAAATTTAGCCTACAGTATTCAATTGCCCCCAGAAACTCTCGTCTGTTTTTTTAAAAGTTTTTTTTTTTTTCGTAGAGCAATTTTAACATCTTGGCTATTTTTTTTGTAATTTTTTTAGTTTTTAAAGACCTTTTTGTGTTATCTCTATTAACTGGCTGAGGAGCATTTTTTTAAACCTCTTAAACCTTTGTAATTTTTGTCTAACGTGTGGGGCCGACTGAGTTACAAAGAGAACAACTGGCGATACTGGGAAACCTCCTTACCTCTGGATATCCAGTCAGGGTGGCACAAAAGGAGAACATGGTTTTGGCATTCTGGATCAGAGAGCCGGCTTCATCTGGATGGCACACTGCTTTTTGTCCAAGGGTGTCACGTGGCAGGCCATCATTTTAGTAAAATTATATTTTTAACAAAAAGGGCTTTTTCATAGGTAACAAAATTGTGCTGCATAATCTCCCAGATGTTCACAGTACCTGTAAGAACTTGTGTCTTATTTGTAGTATCACGTATAATCTCATTTTAATGGAAACATTTTGCAGCAATGTACAATCTTATGTATACTTTTACCAAAACTGATCTAATACTGTCAAATTCTGAACACATTTACTTTTTGTCAAACCTGTTATTTGTAGTACTATAGACCAAGACAAATAAAATTTACATCCTCTTGAGCCTTCTACAACTTACAATAATACCTCTCAAACTAAGCTTTAATCTTTTTCTACATTCTGGCATAGCCAGACACCTTTACTTGAAGACCACTCTTTTTGTCCCTCTTTTTATTATTACCAGTCAATTACCTTTTCTCTCACTTCTCAGACAACATTAAAACTCTCAACAAAACCCTTGAAGTCACCTTTTAGTAGTCCAAAACATACTTATTTTATGTTTTTTTACCACATAAAAATGCTGTATTTTAAAAACAAAACTGTAACCTTTTAATTGGCTCAAACATAGTACCGCCTGGTTTTTACTTGGCAAAGTTGATATGATTTTTAATAACCATAGATATACATATATATATATATATATATATATGTGTGTACATGTTTACATTTTCACCAGAGAGAAAAAATACTCCTTTTAAAAGGCATGCCAAGGTTGCAAGCAATCAATTGAAGTCTTACATACTAAACAAGGTGCCACAACATTAAAGACACAAACAAAGGGAGCTTCTTGTACAGTTTGGTCAGCTAAAGGAAATAATTTTTTTTATTATGAACCTTGAATCTAATAAGCCATATGGATCCTGTAACAGAAATGGGCAACAAGCCCCTAAGTTAGTAACAAGTTTAAACAGGCAACCAAGGAGAGGGCGGAGGAAGGAAGGGTTTTACCCACGGTGGGGGCTCTTCCCTGAGGTTTTGTCATGCCAAGATGTAGGCGACCTGGTGGCCCTCTGGTCCAGGGCGGAAGATGATGTTCTTAACTGCTAAGATGAGGGGATGGTGGAAAGTCCCCTCCGGTGGCCAACCCACGGAGAATGTGGGCCACTCAGACGAGCAGAAAGTCTGTCATTTACTTTTTTAACCTGTAAGGAGAGATTGTGAGCCCTCTCTCGAACCTCCGACCAATGGTCGAGGGTGAGGGACAATGGGGATGATGTCGTCTGTCCCATGATGTTCTGAAGACAAAGAGTGGTTAGCATACACGCGACACAACAAATAACCGATCACAACAGTCACAACACACAGGACAAACAGGCCGGCCACCTCACTCTCACGCATTAGTTTCACACCAAAGGAGTCACCTTAGGGGTGCCTCCAGATTGGCCCGGACGGACCACAGATTGGGAATGAAATTCCCCAGACCGATAGGAAAATCCTATCGCGGACGGTGCACACCAAACGAGTCACCTTAGGGGGTGCCTCCAGATTGGCCCAGACGGACCACAGATTGGGAATGAAATTCCCCAGACCGATAGGAAAATCCTATCGCAGACGGTGAGTCACGGAAAACCGTGTGGGCCGTCCCCCGATCACCCAAGAACAGAGAACAGATAACAAAAACAGGTAACAAAAATTGCCCGGTTGGCTCGGGGCATAAAATACCGGTAGATTGATCCTCAGAGTAAAAATAAGAAGCGACCGGTCGTACTCACCCACAGCAGAGCCGTTGAGGTCACCCTCCATGAGACGTGCTATCTCGCTGGGGCCTCCAAGATGTTAGGGCCGACGCCGCAGGGAAAGAGACCCCAAGGACTCAACTCTTGGTGAGGGAAAAAAGTTTATTACCATGCGCATGGGGTCCCCCAGACAAACAAGTGCGGAGGGCCCCGAGGGGGAATTGTGTAGGGTTTTTAAGGGCGCAAACGGGAGGCAAGCGAGTTTACAGAAGCAGATTGCATTGGTTAATTTTGAGCAGCATAGGATTTTGCAGAAATTGATTGGAGGGGTTTGGGGTTGAGTAACCATGGAGACTGGGGGTCCTAGCCCAGTCACTATGTGCCCAGAACAGAACAGTTATTTGTCTTACTTATCTCGTTGAGACAGAACAACCTTGCAGGTGCATTCTTTCTTTTTTTTTTTTTTTCTCTGCTCTGATAGCTCTGGGGAGTTAGGGAGTTAACCCTTTTATTCCCCCGCTCTGGGGAGTTAGGGAGTGAAACATTCTTTGCTGCTTTTTATAACTCGGGGAGGGGGTTATAGCAGGGGGGTCAACTCTCACAGTATTATTTATCAAGACATAGACTTTGCCATGGCACTAGTTTATATCTTACAAAAGAGAAGGTTCACCTATAATTGTTCAGAAAAATTTCTACATTATTGGCTGATTGAACAATTTTTAATTAGATAAACTGTGTATTTATTCAGTTTCTAGAAGGCTTCTATTATATTATTGAAAGCTGTCTGTAGGCCTCTAGGACCTTGGCTATATATATTTTGATGAATAATTCTGTTTTGAAACTTATATGAAGATTTATTTTTATCTTAGGATTAAATTCACTGCATTGACACTGATAGAGTGAAGCAAAAGCCCACTGCATTAATTTCCATTGGCTACTCATGGCATTGAGCATGTGATTTACTGAGGAGGTAGATTAGCTTCATACATAGACAAGAATCAGTACTGTTAGGATTTTGTGGCCCAATAGAGAAGCCCAATGATAGGATTATTTCCAAAAGATGAAAACTATTTCCAAAAGATGAGAAGTATAAACAAAAAGAGGCCTTTATTCTGAGAACATGGAGAGAGATGTCTGGCACCCTCCCCCCCACTGCTGGAGTCCAGTGATCTCTCTTGTGGATATGTGGGGTGGGGGTGTGTAAGTAGCCTCGGTTTGGGGTGGAACCTAAGGAGGGCATTAGGGATGCACAGGTAGCCCACTGGTCATAGATTTGGCACCATAGGTAAATTTCCAGGTGGGGGAAAATGGCGTCACAGGTAAATTCCTAGGGGCAGGGGAGATAGGGTCTGCCTGCTTCTGGTTGAGGCTTTCCCAGCTACAGAGTCCTGTCTGGGCCAAAATCCTTTCACAGAATATAATAAAAATTAGCAGTGTCCTTTCTATTTAAAGAATGTGGAGAGGAGCCTAAAGCCACCAAGGGTTTGCCTTTTTTTCTGATGGACTATGGTATTATAGGTTATATCTGAAATTTGGTGGTGCTGGCACTGACATTGATATCATGTAAGGAGCTGACTGGAATTTTTTTTGGCCCCTGGGAAAGGAATGAGGAAGTTGTATTCAGGGAAAAATGAGGAAGTAGCCATATGGGTAAGCATCCCTGATTTGACCTTTCACCCTGATGAACTACCACCATAATGTCCTGTAATTTATTCTAGGGCAAAACTCTTTAAAGTACATCCTTCAGTTTAAATTAAGAAATGAAAATAAAGAATTTTTGTTCTGTGTCTTCTCCCATGGTTAGTGGTAAACAATTCACAAGGAAAATTTCCAGTCATTTCCTTAATGCACTGTAGATAGCATAAACAAAACTACAGATCAGTTCACATTCAGAAAACAGAAGCAGAACTAAAAGGCAGGGATAAAGCCTTTCAATGCAAATGTTCCTTAAGAGCTGAGATCAACATTTAAGAATACAATCATTTACAGATTTCTCTGACTTCAAGAAAGAGAAAAATTTACACTGTTATTGTTATGGGGTAATTAAACTCAAGGTCTACTATGTCTGGTATGAGTTTGTGTTCTCTGAAGTCAAAAAATGAATTTTAGAAAAAACAGAAGTCAAGATAATATAATTATTGGAAGAAAGAAAGCTGTGTGAGAGAGAGCAAATGTGTCCTGACTGGGTGGGCAAAGACTGTATTTTCCAAGAACTTTTATAAAGTGAAATCATGTGGTGAGATGGTTTGAAGGGTGGGAAAACTGGGAACTCACAATGCAGATGGGCATAAGATGGGACAGAGCTATGGTAGCCAATAAGTTAAATAGTTCAGGTAAAGTTGATTAAATTGAGAACAAAAGGGGAAGGGAGTCACATAGGAAGCAAGCATTGTTAGGCAGCAGTGAATCTTCCCTTAGGGGTTTGGGAGGGTGACTACTGAGGTCATCAGGATGATAGGAACTATTTAAAATGTCAGTCTTTATAAGGATACATTTCTTTGAATGGTGACTCCTGACTTCCTAAGAGTGCTAGGGAATTATTTAGAATATCAGTCCTTAGCATATAGATGAATTTGTTGATATTCTGTCTTGAGGCTTAGCCCATAGCAGAAGTTTTCCATCTTCTCCACAGTTGCAAGGTATCTGGGATTCTGGATGGGCTCCTCAGAGGACCCAGCCCTGTCTCATTGCTAATCATAATTAACTAACTCAGCTGCACATAGTAGTACTTTTAGGAAAATTGAATACAGATGTCTAGTGCTCTGGGTGAATGATCCAGGATGACAATTTGCCACGTATATACCAGTGTTGCCCCACAATTCATATGTTTTGAAATTTAGTTTTAGTTTATTTTTTCTTTTTATCCTTGAAATGAAATGGATTTGGAAATGAAAAGCCTGAGGTAAGGCACTTTGGTACACATATTCCTCTGTGTAGTTGAGATCAACACTGTTGAAGACAACCAGCTACAGAAGTCTCTGACTACTGTCTATCATTTGGGATCCTCTCTTGCAGGAAGGAGTTCCTTTCCCTGTTTATTTTGGACTCAGAAAGAAGACAGTAGTGCAGCAGTCAATCAGCGATGAAGAGGCAGGCTATATTAAATGTCCAATCAGGCGAGCTGTGGCAGGAGGTCTCTTGGGTCTCTTCCGGTGTGTAGACATTGTTTACCTGTTTGGAATACAAAACTGAGAGCAGAATGCTTGCTGGATTTCATTTACTGGTTTCGAAGTCCTGTGGCCTGATTAGCAAAGAATCTGGGAGACCTTCTAGCAACAGAATGGTGAGGCTTTGGATGGGAGCCCAGAAATAGGGTGGAATTGGGAGAAACCAGTTACAAGTGGTTAGAAGCAGTTCTGGTGTCTGTAGACTCAGGTATTTAGTTAGCTCCAGCTCCTGAGGTCTTCTAGCATTGGCCTTGGGTCGTCCACTTTCCCTTTTATTCCTGCTGGGAACAAGGATGATTCTGTGTCCCCAGAACCCTGAATTAACTATGATAGCACCAGACTGGAGTATCATCTTTGAAATTTTCTACTGTCCTGGCACCTCCACCATAGGGAGCAGAGGAAGGAGCTTGGGAAGCCCCTGACTCTGATGCATTTTGTAGCTGGAGCAGCAGTACTGAGCTTGATCTCTGCTCTCATTCCAGGGATCAGCAATCTTGATTTTCTAAAGTTTATAAATGTATGTAATGCAGGGCCTCATATCCACAACGGCACTCCTTAAACCTGTACTTTTTTGTATTTATAGGGATTGCCTAAATTTATGGTATGTTCTCGCATTTCCAACCTCATGACAGGTGTTGGCAAAATCAAGAGAATTCAGAGAGGTGTAATGATGTGCTTCAGTGGAGGAAGGCTTTCCAAACACCTGGTGAACTACTGTGTATTATAAATAACAGTGCAAAGAATTTCTGAACATAATTCATGTGACACATGTGCTCATAGACTATGTTTGTGAGAACAGCCATAGAGGTTTGAATTTTGAGAAAAAAAAGCTGACATAAAAGTGTCATCAAGGGCAGGGTAAAGTGTGCTTGCTAAGGACAAATTTCAGAAAGGGCTGCCTGTTAAATTCTCACTGAAAAATGCCTAAATGTAGTCATTTGTGTGAACATATAAATACATGATATCCTTCTGAATGGAAAGGAATATGGGTGTTATCTCTGAATTAAGAGCTAATTTAATAGCTTGGTTGATCATATAGATTGTTTAAATATGGAAATGCTCTGTAATGGACTTTACTAATTCCTGTAAAGGAGATGCCCTAAATTGAAATTGTGCAGGGATATCAATAGTTTAGGCATGAAGGGTTTTCTGCTTAAGGTGGATCAGACGAGCATGGAAAGGATGTGGAAGTGACCAGCAGGACACAGTGTGCACATAGCAGGACATACAACAGAGAGGGTCTTCACTGAAAGTCAGGTAGTTCTTAGGGTAAGCATGAAGTTAAAGTTGAATTATGATATCTTCCTTGAGGTGAATAACACCAGCTCTGCTAACAATCAGTATTCCACAATCCTGTCAACCCATGAATTCTGTGTTCTTCACTTGAGATCTAGTTTTGATTATCTCAAATTATGACCCAGTATCATGAAAGTGAAATTTCAATTTTTTTTTTGTACCAAGGATGGAACTCATGATCTCAAGCTTGCAAGTTAGGTTTTCATGCTGCTAGCTAAATAGCCAGCTCTGAAAGTGTTTTCTGTATATCATGGATGATATCAACCTTGTTCCTCAGAAAATGTTTAACACTGTGGAATTTTTCTATATTGTATGGCTAAAATTTTTAAAGCTACCAAAGGTGTCTTATGCAGTCACTTTTCAAGTTTCACATTGTCTGTGGGGTGTCTAAGTCAGGGTTTCTCTATTTCACACAGCTCCATAACTTAGGCTAGCCCCAAACTCAAGGCAGTTCTCCTGCATCAGCCTCCCAAGATATATTTCTTCTATCTGAGTGGAAAGTGATCACTTGTTGACACTGAGCTATAATTTGAAGCTTGCACTTGGTTTCATTGTTTATATGTTTTTTTACATATAGCAGTTTTCCGTGAACATTTGAGTTATTATTTATGTACCATATTTGATGTTATTTATGTTTTGTTCTGTGAAACCAAATTCAAATATCAAAATGCTGCTTAAGTATATTAAGAACAAAGGACTTAGTGGCCTAATTGAGATTTGAAGAGATATCATTGGTAGTACATCAGAGTGATTGATGAGATATTTGTCTGCCTCTGTGCTTTATGGATGCTGGGCCTATAGGTTCTCACTATAAGCTCTGCATTAGAGACAGTGCACAGGGACTCTTGCAGTGACTCAGCACAAGAATCAGTGGTCTTATTTGGCTGTTACATTAGCTGTGAGTTGCAATGTAGTATCAAATTTGCTGTCTCAAAAAATGTGTATATACAAAAAATTATTCCCCAAGATATGGAATTAAGATTTGAAGAAATCAGTATCCATTCAGCTGTTTTGTTTGGTTTTATTTGTTTAGTTTAATTTTGTTTTATTGAGACATGTTTTCTCTATGTATGTCAGCTAGATTTGAACCCCTTATGGAGTGCAGAATTGCCTTAACCTCAAAGCAGCACTCCTGTGTCAGCCTCTTGAGTGCTGGGATTATAGATATGTGTGTTTTTACCCTAGAAAATATTGAGGCTTGTAACTTAGCTGTGTTGTATCTTGTCATAATAGATGCCATCTTGAGCTTTGCGTTTAACTAATGCCCTGTATTTTACCCTGAAAAATGGAAAACCACTCATGGTAGAAGTCCCAGGAGAAAAGCAAAATGAGCTATACCCAAAGAAAAAAATTGACCTGCTCAACAGAAGAAGCAGAATACAGTTGTCATCCAAAATTTATTATAAGATTCTAGCTAAATGATTTCCAACAGGATCTTTTTGTTATTCTATCTTTTAAAACATCTGTAACTTTACAGTTCAAAGCCTGTTGTTTAGATCTTGAAATGGGTGTGGGGGTTCTGTGTACAAGTAGTCCTGAGACCATCTAATGAAATTCCACATTTCTCATATGGGTTGCTTGGATTCCTGTATTGTTGTTCACAAACTCAACGCAAGCTTCAGAAACCTTTACTGACACAAGCAAACACCAGGATTAAATGACAGTGACACTGAAATGAAAGAATAGTAGTTTAAAGGAGAGGAGAAAAAGACAAATGCCATGTGCTATAATGCCCACCTCTTTTCCCCAGCAATGAAGAGGCTGAAACAGAAGAATGGCCATGTATTCAAAGACAGCCTAACCTACATAGTGAGTGCAAGGCTGGCCAGAACTCCAAAGTGAGACTATGTCTTTAAAGCAAAAAAAACTAAAATGAAAATAATAAACAACCAAGGTGATAGAAAGACTATTTAAAAAAATCAATAATAGAGCTGAGTGAAAGTTGACTTATGCAAAATGGGAATTATTGAATGATGATGCAGAAGAAGGAAGGCCATATAGTGGCATGCAGGAGGCAGTGACAAACACAGACTTAGGAATGACACCTATAGTGCTACAGCACAACAGTGACCTCCTTCCTCCAATTCATTTGCAGTTCACTAAATGGAGGACTTATAAAAGCTCATGGAAATGTTAAGCTCAAGGCAAACAAGCAGCTTGAAATCCAGGCTTTGGAACATGGCCTTTAACAGACATTTCATATTTAGATTGAAATAAGAGAAATATAATCCTGCCCTGTTTGATGTCAAATGCACCAAATTTAATGGCTCACAACTTTGAGAAGTGAAGAAGTTACAAACCAAAAGATCAAAAATTTTCTTAGAGAAAAAGAGAGAAGAATATCCCTGGATTTTCAGGAGTAGTCTTCAGTGTTTTGGCCACAGACCTATTGTCAGGGTCATTTATACAGGAAAGTCACAATGTGGGTACAGTGTGTGTCTCAGACTACAATCAACCTATAAGCTTATAGCTGCTTAACTAATATTATTCATCAGGGGATCAAATCAGCCAGAAAAGTTAGGTGGAAAGAGCCAAGGCATTTTGTGGGAACAATAGTCCAGTTGTTCTGGTCATTGAGTATGGTAATTGATGCCTATCTGAACTTCTTGGAGGAGGTTGTGGTAACTGTAGTACATTTCAAGCTGTTGTTTTTCTCTGCAGGAGTATGTAGACCTGGTCACTGCATCTTCATCTTCAGTTCTGGCTTTCTTCACCTGTGCCTGTAGCAGTGATTGTTGTATTTAGTTTTTTTGCATTGACTCTTTGAGGTTCCAGTTCCTCTCTGATTGTATATCAATTTCTCTCTGCATTGACATCCTGTGCTAAAATCAAAATTATATTTGAGTGAATTAACTGATGTTTATACATTTAAAAATATTCATTAATACAGGCCAGGGATTTAGCTCAGCAGGCAGAAATGCCTGCCTGGAAAGTGCTAGGTTGTAACTTTGATCCTTGGTACCAAAAAAAAAATGTAATTTAAACTGCAAGGAAAGAAAATAATTTCATTCGTGAAAATGTAGGTTTACAAAATTTATAATTAAGTATGTCAATGGCAAATTAAACATTGTTAATAGTCATATTTAGTATCTAAAGTTGTTGGGTCTGGGGATTGAGCTCAGTGATACAAGGAGCTGCCTGGAGAGCACAAGGTCATGAGTTCAATCCCTCATACAAAAAAAAATTCACAGTTGTCAATGATGCAGTGCTGTGAGCACATTTATTGAAACTTATGCTTGTTAATTAAGAGGCTCAATGTTTCTTTTTTGGTCTGTGAAATACCTGCAGATAACATGGCAATTACAGTGAATGATGTACTGTCCCCTATAGGATTGCTATTTTCTGAGTTGTTTTTAGTTTTTGTTTTCCCACATATTTGAAAGTTAAAAATGTTGGCTGATGCTAGCTAGAAAAACTGTGATAAACATTTTTTTCAATTTAATGATATATTTCCCTATATCCATTAAGAACATTTATTTGCTACAATTACTCCAAGTCAAATTGATAAACAAATCTTAAAGTTATAGGCAGCTGAGTTAGTTAGAAATACAGGCAACCATACAATGATAAAGAGGAATGCAATTCCTGACCTTCTATGTCTGGTATGAGTTTGTGTTCTCTAAAGTGCAAGAATGAATTTTAGGAACAACAGAGTTGAAGAGCAGAATATATTTATTGAGAGAGAGAAAGTGAAAGTATTTTGCTCTAAATAGGACATTTTGGGAGTGGGAGGTGGAACCAGAGGACTTTTACCTGGAAGTCACTTTCCTTTTCCCTATTCAACTGACCTGTGGCCAGAAAAGAATCTCAATCAGCTACTTGCATATCAGCAATGCCACCTTTAAGCACCACCCAAGTCAAAATCTATATGTATGCCACCCACACACTTCCAAAAGAAAAAGCCAGACCCCCAGTGGTCATGGGGTTCTCTCAATATTCTTAGAATAAAGGCCATTTTGACTTTATATTCTCTTCTTTATTACACCAAAAATCCTATCAGAAAGCTTCTGTCTGAGAGAAACAGGAGGGATTCTGAGCAGATATCAAAGGACTCTGTCTTTTATAGGGACTTTATAGAATAAAATCATGTGGTGAAAATGGTTTAAAGTGGGTTAGATTACTGAGATTACTGAGGAGGTAGCTTAGCGCAATAGAGAAGCTGACTATAACAATGTAAAAGTGGCCTTTTATTTAAAGAATGTGGAGACAAGCCCACAGCCACTAAGGGCTTGGCTTTTATTTTTTTCTGACTGACTATGGGGTTATGGGGTATATGTGACTTTTGACTGGATGGTGCTTGGAGGGGACATTGATGTCATGCTAGGAGCTAATGGGAATTTTCTTTAGGCCCCTGGGAAAGAAAGAGGAAGTTGTAATCAAGGAGATAAGAGGAAGTGGCCATGAGAGTAAGCATCCCTGAGTTCACCTTCTTCCACCTTGAACTACCACTATGAGGTCCTGTAATTTTTCTAGGGCAAAACTCTTTCAAGTACATACTTTGGATTGAATGAAGAAATCAAAACAAAGAATTTTTGCTATCTGTCTTCCTCCATGGCTGGAGATAAGCCATTCATAAGAAATATTTTGATTCAAATCCTTAATGCATGTTGATAATATAACCAAAATTACAGATCAGTTCACTTTCAGAAAAAGAAGAAGCACTTAAAGGCAGGGATAAAGTCCTTCAATGCAAGTATCCCTGGCAAGGTGAGTTCAACATTGTGTAATATAAACTACAACTGATTTCTCTGACTTCCAGAAAGAGAAAAGTTTATACTGATATTGCCATAGCAAAATCAATCTCCAGGTATGCTATGTCTGATATGAGGTTTTTGTTCTGTAAAGTCAAAGATTGAATTTTAGGAACAACAGAAATTAACAGAAGATTATACTTATTGAGAGAAAGAAAGCTGCCTGAGACAGAGAAGGGGTCCTGAGCAGGTAGCCAAACACTGTCCTTTCTAGGGATCTTTATATAGTAAAATCATGTGATGAAATTAGTTTAAGGAGAGGAAAACTAGGAACTCACAATGCAGATGGGCATAAGATGGGACAGAGCTAAGGTAGCCAATAAGGTTATAAGTTCAGGTAAAGTTGATTAAATTGGGAACAAAGAGGGAAGGGAGTCACATAGAAAGCAGGCATTCTTAGGCAGCTATGACTTCCCTTAGGGGTTTGGGAGGGTGACTACTGAGGTCATCAGGATGACAGGAACTACATAGAATGTCAGTCTTTAACAGTATACATTCCTTTGAATAGTGACTCCTGACTTCCTCAGAGTGCGAGGGAACTATTTAGAATATCAATCCTTAGGATATGGATAAATTTGCTTGTTCCATAGCATGAGGTGTCAGTCTTCCCCATAGTTGCAAGTTATCTGGACTCCTGCATGGGCTCCTTGGGGGACCTAGCCCTGTCTCCTGCCAATACTATTTAAATTACTCAGGTCCCTGTAACAGTGCTGTTTGGAAAAATGATTACAGATGTCTTGTGCTCTATGTGAATGATCTGGGGATGTCAATGTGCAATGTATATACCAGTGTTGCCCCCTGATTAACATGTTTTGAAGTTTAAATTTAGTTGATGTGTTCTTTTTTCCTTGAAATCAAATGGATTTGAAAATTAAAAGCCTGAGGTAAAGCTCTTCAGTACAAACACTCCTCTGTCCAGGTGAGTTCACCACTGTAGAAGAATGACAGCTCCAGAAGCTTCTGCACTACAGTCTATCATTTAGAATCCTCTCTTGCAGGGAAGGGTTCTTTTCCGTGTTTATTCTTGACTCAGAAGGAGAGCAGTAGAGCAGGAGTCAATCAGTGATGAAGGGGCAGGCTATATGAACTGTCCAATCAGACGGGCCATTGCTGGCTGTGACTTCTGTCTCTTCTGATGTCTCATCATGATTTACCTGTTCTAAGTACAATACTGGTAGCAAAATGCTTTCTGGATCTCATTTAGTACTTTTGATGTCCTGTGGCCTGATTAGCAAAGAACCTGAGAGATCTTGGAGCCATGGAATGGTGAGGTTGTGGATGGGAGCCCAGAGATAGGGTGGATTGGGTGAAACCAGTTACAAGTATATAGGAGTAGTTCCGGTGTCTGCAGACTCAGGTATTTAGTTAGCTTCAGCTCCTGAGGTCCTCAAGCATTGGCCATGGGTAACTCACTGTCCCTTTTGCCTCTTGCTGTTGGCAAGGGTGATTTGGAGTTCCCAGAACCCTGGCTTCACTATGACAGCAACAGACTCAAGTATCATCTTTGAAATTCACTGCAGGCCTGGTAACTCCACAATCTTAGGCATTGGAAGGACCTTGGGAAGACCCTGACTATGATGCTTTTTTTAGTTTGTAGAGCAGTAATGATCTACATCTCTGCTCTCTTTCCTCAGAGTAGCTGATCTGGAATGTCCAAAGTTCATTAATGCCTGTAATGCAGGGCCTTATAGTCACAATGGCTCAACTTAAATTTTGGCTTTTTTGTATTTATAGTGGTCTCCTATATTTATAGTATGTTCTCATATTTCCATCCTCATGACAGGTAGTGGCAAAGGTCCTGAGAATTCAGAGATGTGTAGTAATGTGCCTCAGTAGAAGAAGGCTTCCCAAACACCTGGTAAACTCCTGTGTATTATACAGATCAGTGCAAAATAATTTCTTAACATACTTAATTATTTATGTGGCACCCCTGATCACAGACTAGGTTTGTGAGCACAGCCATAGAGTTTTGAAGTTTGAGAAAAATGAAGCAAATATGAAAGTGTTATCAAGGACAGGGTAAAAATTTGTTAAGGACAAATTCCAGAAAGGGCTACCTGTTAAATTCTCATCAAAAAATGCCAAAATTTAGGCATTTGCAGGGACATATACACATCATATCATTCTAAACAGAAAGGAATAGGGGTGTCATCTGAATTAAGAGCTGATTTAGTAGTTTGGTTGTTCATAGACAGTTTAAATATGGAAATGCTCTGCAATGGACTTTACTAAGTGGTGTAAAGGAGATGCTCTAAATAGAAATTTTGCAGTGATAACAATAGTTTGGCATGAAGGGTTTCCTGCTGAGGATGGATCAGAGGAGCATGGAAAGGATGTGCAAGTGACTGACAGGATGCAGGAAGCCTATAGCAGGACATACAACAGAGAGGTTCTTCACTGAAATTCAGGTAGTTCTTAGAGTAAGTATGAAGTTAAAGTTGGGTTCTGATTGCTTCCTTGAGGTGATCAACACCAGCTCTGGCAACAATCAGTATTTCACATCCTTGTCAACCAATGTATTTTTTGTTCCATACTTAAGATCTAATTTGGATTATCTCTAATTATGCTCCAGTGTCATGAAGGTAAAATTTGGATTTTTTTTTTTGTACCTAGGATCAAACTCATGACCTATGCTTTCCAGGAAGTCGGTCATGCCACTGAGCTAAATACCCAACTATGAAAGTGTTTTCTGTGTAGTATGCAAGATATCCACATTGTTTCTCAGAAAGTGTTGAACATTATTGGCATTTTTGGGGATTGTATGGCTATAATTTTTAAAAACAAACCAGAGGTGTCTTATGCATTCTCTTTTCAAGTTTCACTTTGTCTGTGGGGTGTCTCAGTCAGGGTTTCTCTATTTTATACAGCTCTGTAACTTAGGACAGCCCCAAATTCAAGGAAGAACTCCTTCACCAGCCTCCCAAGATATATTTCTTATATCTGAATTGAAAGTGATCACTTGGTGACAGTGAGCTATAAATTACAGCTTGGGCTTGGTTCCATTTTATATACTTATTTTTTAAAAAACAGTATTTTCCGCTAACATTTGAGCTAATATTTGTGTACCATATTGGATGTTCTTTATGTTTTGTTCTATGAAACCAAATTCATGTTTCAAAATGTTGCTGACGTATATTAAGAACAAAGTACTCACTGGCCTACATGAGATTTGAAGAGACATTAACTGTAGCCTATCAAAGTGATTGATGAGATTTTTTTTCTTTTTTTAAATTTTGAAAGTGGTAAATTACAACAGAACAAGGCAGAATAAGGCCAAATAAGATCATACAGTGAAATTGGTACACAACTTCACAACAGGTTACTGGGATAACAGTAATAGGTATCACAGCATATTTTATTATCTTTATAATAGTTGTTCTTTCAAACATGTATATCAAAATGAGATGAAATACAGAACATTATAGTACTTATCAAAACAGAATATTGAATAGAGCAATGCCATTAATCAGAATAGAGCAAAACAGTAATAAAAATATTTGCCTTCAAAGAGATAGGACAAGGAAGTCCCCCTTACTTGCAATGGTCTGCTTCCCAGGAGACGCTCAGATTTCTGGTTCCCATTTGCTAACGGGGGCTGACAGGAGAAGTGGGGTAGGGAAGAGGAATGTTTGATTCTAGGCCATGCATCAGTAGGTTCACTATTGCGTGTAGGGAGACAGGCTGTTTGTTTAGTTTCACGGCATCCTAAGTTCCCACATGGTGTGGATCTCAGGAGCTGCTGCTGGTTCTCCAGCCTGGAAGGGCCACATTCTGCCAGACTGCCACCGCTTATCAGGGAACAATGGTGCTTGGTTGCCTTCCAAGTGTCCTAAATTCCAGCACGGCATGGATCTCAGGAGCTGCTGCTGGTTTGCCCCCTGGATGGGCCACAGTCTACCACATTGCCACTACTTATCAGGGAAGGGAGGTGCTTGCTTGGGTTCCAAGTTGATTGATGGGATATTTATCTGCCTCTGTGCTTTGTGGATGCTGGTCCTGCAGGCTTCTCACTGTGAGCTCTGCTTTAGAGACAGTATACAGGGAATATTGCAGTGACTCAGCACAAGAATTAGTGCTCCTGTTTCACTGTTACATTAGCAGTGAGTTGGAATCTAGCATCAAATTTCCTGTCTTCAAAAATGTGTATATACACAAAATTAATGACCAAGACATGGATTTAAATTTGAAGAAATCAGTCTTCATTCAGCTGTTTGTTTGGTTGTATTTGTTTACTTTTGTTTTGTTTTATTGAGACAAGCTTTCTATATGTATATCAGCTGGATTTGAACACCCTATGGAGCCTAGAATTGCCCTGAACTCACTGAAACCATCCTGCCTCAGCCTTTTGAATGCTGGCATTATAGATATATACCACCACACTTTGCTTTTGATTCAGATTTGTAGGAGAGAATTTAAGATATCCCAAACCTGGTGTCTCAACCATCGTGTGAGAAATATATGTATGATCCTTTAGGAGGTGGTGACCTTTGAGGATGTGGTTGTGAACTTCAGCAATGAGGAGTGGACTTTGCTGAGTCCATCCCAAAAGAACCTCTACAGAGATGTGATGGGCGAAACCTTTAGGAACATGACTGCAATTGGTAAGGACAAAATACTTTTGTCACTCATGCTGTCAGAATGTTGTATGTCACTTATTAGTGCTATTTCATTAAGAACAACGTGAAAATATTTTTAAAAATAGCTCAAACCTGGACACATTATATCATAACTCTAAACAAAATCTATTAATTTGTATGTATTATTCTAATGAGTGCTGGTATTTCTATGTCTACAATTCAGGAGGACTTGGGAATATCCAGGAAGCTGAAAAAGAATGCAAAATTTACTGGAGATACTTAAGGTAATTCGCACTCACAAGGAGAAGGAATGTTACTGAGTAATTAGTGAGTCAGCAGAAAAATGACCACCAAACAAATGAGGCACCATTCAATTTATTGTCAGTAATATTCTCTGAAGACGTATAAGCTAGGGTATGTATAATGAGGGAGTTTAATCATGAAAATGTATGACATTGCATATAGATGTGTATGAAAGCCATACACTTTGAGTTATGACATTCTCCCTTCAGTTTTTCTACCCATATATACATGTGAATATAACATATTCATTATCTAAAAAATGCTAACATTGCAATAGAATTTGAAATAAAACAGAGTGCTTGTGTTTCCAAGCCATGCTCTAAAGAATCAGCCATCCTGACTAAAATTCTTAGCAGGCTGGTAGAATGTTAAGTGCACTCATTCTGAATATCAGTGTGCAGTTGTCTCTAGAACTTTATCCCCTCATACTTGTCCTGGATATATTTTTAAAAATTCAAAATCCACATAAAACACTGATACATGCTTACTCATATACAAAGCAGATCAAGTTATAATAGATCAGGGCTTGAAGAAGCTTAGCTATCTATTACTGGATTTGTGGAGAAGGAAAATGTTAATAGACTCTCTGTGATTGTGCATTCTTGTAAATCCAGCACACTAGGAAGCAGATTTTGCAGAATGGAAAATGCAAGTTCAAACTTCACAGCTTAATGATCAGCGAAAATCTCTTAAAACAGATTAAATAAGCTATAGATTTTATGCTAATAGCTGTTCTTCATTCCCAGCAAGGAAAATTTAAAAAATGTGTTATATAATGTCAAAAATAAAGAATATAATGTCATTTGCCATAAGAAATAGGTGGTTCTTTCTACCATCAATTCCGTGAAATAGCTCAGCTATAAAACCTAAAATGTCACAGGGTTTCTTTTAGATGAGAAACCAAAATATAAATTGTGGAATTAAATGAAAGAGAGTTAATAGAGAAAAGTAAGACTTATCATATGGAAAAGGTTAAGGACAGAAGGGAGATTGTGATGGGGAAACATATCAGAATGATCTGTATGTGATACACATATGTACCCATGTCCAAAGTGAAGCTAAAGATTCTACATTTCAAAAGCTACCAAATTTTAAGATTTCCAAATGTGTACCAGTCTTTTGGGAATGGTTGTTTTCAACATGTCTTACAAGGCCATTCTGTTACTTCATGGTCACAATTTCTTAGCAGGCATTAAAAACAGAACTTGACATTAATGCAGTCATTAAACTGAGACCCATTTCTCTGTGAATTTTTCTTTTTTTTATTTAATGTAAGGAAAGACTAAAAAAATCAGTAGAAATTATACCACTTTCAAAGTGAAAATAAACAGTAAGAAATCTAAAGACAATGATTACATATGCTGCTCATAGAAATAGTTAAAGAAACACAAAAGTGAAACACATGAAGTGGGGATTCAAACAGTGAGACTGCAAACAGTTTTGTTCAACTCTTCAATAAAAACTTTGTAATATGGTTATCAATCCTATATGTGATTTTTTTTTTACAGAAATGAAAAGCTAGGGAAATCCTATGGACATACATCTTGGATTCAGTGTAAAGAAGTATTCCCTTGTACTGCAGAAGGTAATGTGAATGTGAAAGAAGCAGAAACACACCACAATGTTCAGGTCCATGAAAAATATTGCAGTGGAGAGAAACCCTATGTATGTCAGCAATGTGGAAAAGGGTTCACCAAATCTGGACATTGTAAGCAACATGAAAGAATTCACACTGGAGAGAAACCATATGTATGTAAGAAATGTGGGAAATGTTTTACCCGACATGGACATTGTAAGCAACATGAAAGAATTCACACTGGAGAGAAAACATATGTATGTAAGCAATGTAGGAAAGCTTTTACCCGACATGGACACTGTAAGTGACATGAAAGTTCACACTCAAGATAAAACCAGTGTGTATAAGCATCATGAAAATTTTTTGAGCGCAAGTACATATTGCATAATGCATGAAAAACTTCAGACTGGGCAGAAAACTTATATATGTAAGGAATGTTGGGAAAGGTTTCAGCAGAAATGCTCATTGTCCAATACATGAAAAAATTTACACTGTTGAGAAACCCTGTTTATGTGAAGAATGTGGGAAAACTTTCACCACATATGGATTTTGTAAAATACATCAGTGATTCCACAATGGTGAGAAACCCTATGTATATAGCAATGTGGAAAAGCTTTTACCACATACAGTCATTGCAAAACACATGAAACAATTCACACTGGGATGAACCACTGGCTATGTAAGCAAGTGGAGACATTTTCAGCAGCCAGATTTTAAGTGAAATATGTGAAGAAACTCACACAAGAGATAAATCCTATGTGTTAGGGGAATACTTTCAGCACACATGATCATTGTTACATATCTGAAAGAGCTCACTGGATCCTATGTGTATTAACAGTGTGAGAAATACAGCAATCCATGTTTGTTGTTAAATACATAGAAAAAGCAGCACTCTTCAGACAGTTTAGATCTAAGTTTACTTTAAACATTCCAAGTAGACCTGAAGAAATAATCAATACAAAAGTTTGATATCAATATTTCTTCACAAATGTTCCAGAAATGACAAATCTGAAGTGGAGCTCTGCTCAAGTACATATTTTGTATGGTTTTCACTTAATCACTTATACCTCTTTAGATTTTTTAAAGTGTCTTTATGCTTCAACATGGCATCTTGTAATTAAACACGGTAAACTGAAATGGGCTTTTCACTTTCAAGTATGGATAGTGTCTATGTACTTAATATTTTGTCTTTAAACCTTAATTTTTATATTTTTGGTGAATTATTATTAGTTAAAGAAACCAAAAAGTGTAGAAATAATACAGAAGTTCTGAAAAATAAACAATAAGAAATCACTAGTTGATTAGTTACATATTGTCATCTTAGAAGTAATTGTTCAAGTTACAAAATTAAAACATACAAAGTGATAGACAAATAACACTGAACGGTTCACCTCAGTGATCCAACAAAAACTTATTAATATGCTTATCTGTTCTACAAACTTGTTTTTTATCTTAAAGACAGTAAGATTAAACACGACAAAACAGAACAGTTCATAAGGAAACAAGGAAACACAGGTTTCAAAGCATGTCCACTGAGATTTTCATTTTCTATCTTACTGTCTCTAGTTTTCTTCAGAATAGTTGTTCCTATTTTCACATGCATTGAATATATACTGAACATTATAGAACTAATCAAATAATTACAGGATGATGCAGGCTTTTTTGATCTTCAAGACTGATTTTGGGGAAGTTGATAATGATTACCATAATGTGTGTCATTCTCTTCGTAGTAGACGTCTTTATTTTTATTTATGCAAAACTCAACATAAGAGACTAAACTAATATCACTCTGAACAGTGAATAATAGTATCCTGAGAAGGAGAAAGGTGAGTAATTGCCTACATAAAGAAGGCAGAGCACGTTGTTAAAAGTGTATCAGGATTTAAATGCTACAATAGTTCTGTTGCTCTGTTTAGTTTGATTATATTTTGTTCTGGTCTGTCTACTCATTTTAGATTTGAGGGCACAGAGAGATGAACCAAAATGGCAGGTTTCACCATGATAGAAATTGTCCTTAATTTCTAATAACTAAAACTGAAACCCTGTATTACTTACATTGTCTTACTATGACTGATCTTATTTGAAGCTGGTTTGTTTGAATGTTATTTGGCCTTGACTGATTTTATTCACATTTGGTATGCTTGCTGGTATCAAGTCCAAGAGTAGAGGCAACTACTCTGAAGATGATAAGATGTGAAAGATATATATTGGGGGGCTGGGGATTTAGCTCCGTGGCTTAAGCCCCTGCCAGGCAAGTGTGAGGTCATCAGTTTGATCCCCAGTACCAAAAAATAAATAAATAAAAGATATAAATTCCAGGTTTAATTTTTTTATTTAAGGAGAAAAAAAGAACATAAAAGAACAAAGCAGTAAAAGGGTACAAATAATACAGAATTTAAAGAAAAAAATACAGTAAGAAATCACTAGTTAATAGGTTACATATTGTCTTCTTAGAAACAGTTGTCCAAATTATAAAATTAAAGCATATAAAGTGAACATTCCTACAGCGAGATTGCAGACAGTTCTGTTCAATGATCCAACAAAAGCTCAGTAATATAGTTTTCCTTCCTACACACTCAAATAGGCGTTTACATCCCTTAGACCACCTTCGTTTCCTCTCTTCTTCACAATAACAAATACACTTTTGGGTTTTTTTTTACTCCCATAGTTCTTATTACTTTTTTTTGAAGGGAATAAAATCTCAAGTGAGTTTATAAAACAGAGTTGGTTAGAACATAAGGATGGGCATAGTACTTGATGCAAAAATAGAATACCAGGTGATCAAAAATGGTTACCATTGTACCTCTTGCTATTTTTAGAAAGAGTTGCTATATCATCAGGTATAATAGAATTGATCAAAACAGTACAGAACAAGACCAATAAAATCTACACTGGAGACCTTACAGAATTTCAAAAGAAGATAACAGTCAAACCATAATGGGCAACATAGTAAATCTTATTGCCTACAAAGTGGTTGCCTATACCCTCAAACTTGATACTATTAAAACAAAATAGAATATAGTAAAATCAGGCAGAACAAGATGGGGAGAGCAATACTGGGGTTAAAATCAGGTTAATAGGAAAACAAAAAAAGTTACTATAATATATCCTGCTATTTTTTAATTTAGTTTTCCTTTAATTGAAAAATAATAAGAAAAAAATAGAATAATTTTTAAAAGGTTGGAGATCTAGATAAAAGAGACATTGTAATAGAACAACACAGGTCAGAACTGAACAATTAAAGCATCATTTTGTTTCACCACAAGGTAATCTAATATAATAGTAGTCATCATAGTGCCTCTTTCCTTGAATTATTTGAGTATAACTTCGTATACTATAGAATCAATCTCATCAAGACAGTGTGAAGCCATTCAAGAGAATGAAAGAATTACAGTATTTAGAACCAGTTAACAGAAAATGAAGAACAATTTCTATATTATCTCTTTGCCTGTAAAAAATTTTATTTATATATCACAGTAAAATATATTAAGATACAACATGTTAAAACCAGTGGAAACACGTACAACAACTTGATGGGAGCTCCAAAGAAGATGATATTAAATCAGCACTAGCTTTTATGATGTGTTATTTTCTTCAGAATATCTATTTGTACTATCACCGATACTAAAATTGAAAAACCCAGGGTAAAACCACTGCACTTAATGAGTGAAAACATTATATGGATTCAAACCAATATGATTGGGTATCACAATTACCACATACTTCTATGAATTATCATTTCTTATACTAGGGAATATATTTGGTATTTATACATGTGAGTTTGATTTATTTCACTTTTGAGTATGGTCTCAGTCTGTGTCCATTTATTTATATGTCAATGGGATCATTCTTTATAGCTGAGTAGTACTCCATTGTATAAAAACAGCATAATTTTTTTTATCCATTCTTCAGTTGATGGACACTTAGATTGTTTCCAAGATCTGGCTATTACAAACTCTGCTGCTATTAATATGGGTGCACATATATCACTGTGGAATGATGGTTTCAGTTCTGTGAATATGCCTAGAAATAGAATAGCTGGGTCAAAAGGTGCTTCCAGTCCCAGCTTTCTGAGAAATCTCCAGACTGACCTCCACAATTGTTGTACCAGTCTATACTCCCACCAACAGTGCAGGAGAGTTCCTTTGTCCCAACAGCATCTCCAACATTTGTTGTTGGTGGTTTTCTTGATCTTGGCCATTCTTTCAGGAGTGAGACAAAATCTCAGTGTGGTTTTAATTTGTATTTCTCTAATGACCATTGATGGTAAACATTTTTTCATGTATTTATTTTTCATTTGTATTTCTTCATCTCAAAATTGTTTATTCATCTCAGATGCTCATTTTTGGATTGGATCTTTGAATTTTGGTGGTCTCATTTTTAAAAATTCTTTATATGTTTTAGACAGAAGTCCTCTGTCTGAGGGGCAGTTCACTAAGATTTTTCCCAGCTTGTGGGTTTTCTTTTCACTATACTGGAGATTTATTTTGATGTGCAGAAACTTTTTAATAAGAGGTGATCCCAATTATTGATTCTGGAAAGCATTTCCCATGTGGTTTGAGTCCTGTACATCAATTCTCTACCTACTCCTATGTCTTCAAGGTTTTTACCCAATTTGTCTTCCAATAGATTTAGTGTTTCTGTTTTAATATTTAGATCTTTGATCCATTTAGATTTTATTTTAGTACATGGTGATAGGCATGGGTCTAGTTTTTGTTTTAGGCATATGGAGAGCCAGTTTCTCACCACCATTTATTAAAGAGAATGTCATTCTTCCAGTGAATATATTTGGCCCCTTTATCAAAGATAAGGTAGTTGGGTGTGTTTGTAGTGGTGATTGTATCTTCTCATCTATTCCACTGATCTTCAGCTCTGTTTTGGTTCCAGTACCATGTTGATTTTACTACAGTTGCTTTGTATTATAACTTCAAGTCAGGGATTGTGGTACCTCCTGCCTTGCTTTTGCTGCCTCTAACTGTCGTTGCTATTCTAGGTTTCTTCTGACTGCAGATGAATTTTAGGGGTGATTTCTCAAGTTCTATGAGGTATGTTGATGCTATTTTTTATCAGGATTGCATTGCATCTGTATAAAAGTTTTGGGTTAGGGTTAGGGTTAGGGTTAGGGTTAGGGTATAGGAATGCTACAGATTTTTGAGTAATGATTCTGTATCCAGCTACATTACTGAATTTATTTATTACATCTAGGAGTCTTTCAATGGAGCTTGGGGGATCTTCTATATAAAGTATCATGTCATCTGCAAATAATGATAATTTAACTTCTTTTCCTATCTTTATGCATTTTATTTCTCTCTGTTTTCTAATTGCTCTGCCCAGTATTTCCAATACTATATTCAATAGGAGCTGTGATAAGGGACATCCTTGTCTTGTGCATGATTTTAAAGTAAAGGCGTTCAGTTTTTGAACATTTAGTATGGTACTGGCTGTTGTTTTGTCATTGCCGGCCTTAATTATATTGAGGTAAGGACAATCTATTCCAATTTTCTGCAAGGTTCTTATCATAAATGAATGTTGGACCTTATCAAAAGCTTTTTCTGCATCTATAGTAATGATCATGTGATTATAACTTTTGGCTCTATTGATATGGTGTATTACATTTATTGATTTACTTATATTAAACAATCTCTGCATGCCTGGGATGAATCCCCTTGGTCATGATATATGATCTTCTTGTTGATTTGCTGCATCCTGTTTGCCAATATTTTATTGAGGATTTTTGCATCCTTGTTCATTAGGGAGATTGGTCTGTAGATCTCTTTTTCTGTTGGGTCCCCCTCTGGTTTTTGTACTAGAGCAATATTTACTTCTAGGAACAATTTATGAAGGATTGCTTCCCTTTCCATTTCATTGAAGACTTTGCAGAGTGTTGGCATTAGGTCTTCTTTATATTTCTTGTAGAATTCTTCAGTGAATCTGTCTGGGCCTGGGCTCTTCTTTGTAGGTAACGATTTTATTATGTTTTCAATTTCATTAATAGAATTTGGGTTATTCAGTATTTTTACATCTTCATGACCTAGCTTTGGTACTTCATATGCTTTAGTAATCTGTCTATTTCTTCTGTGTTATAAAACCTTTGAAAGTAGAGGTTTTTGAAATAGGTGTTGATGATCTTCTGTATTTCAATAGGGTCTGTAGTAATTTCGCCTCTTTTATTCCTTATTGCATGGATTTGAACTTCTTCCATTTTTAAAATAAGGTTGGCTAGGGGCTTTTCGATTTTATTTATTCTTTCAAAGAATCAGGTCTTTGATTCATTGATTTTTTGGATTTTTTTTTATTCTCTATTGCATTGATTTCTGCTCTGATGTTTATAATTTGTTCTTTACTTTTGGCTTTGGGCTTGACTTGCTCCTCTTTTTCTAGATTTTTGAGGTATAATATCAGGTAATTTATTTGTATTCGTTCTGTTTTCCTAATGTGGGAACTCGTGCAATAAATTTTCTTCAGAGGACAGCTTTCATTGCATCACACAGATTGTGGTATGTTGTATCTGTGCTTCCATTAGTTTGTAGGTATCGTTTAATTTCTTCTTTAATTTCCTCTGTGAATCACTGATTACTCAAGAGTGTTATTCAGTTTCCATGTGCTTGTGGGAATTTTGCAGTATCTTTTATCATTAATTTCTAATTTCATAGTGGTATGGTCTGGTAGCATGCAAGGGATAATTTCAACCCTTTGCATTTATTTAAATATACTCTGTGAATTAATATATGGTCTATTTTAGGGAATGACCCATGTAATACTGAGAAGAATGTGTATTCTGTTGTTGTTGGGTAGAGTACTCTGTATATGTCTATTAAATCCATTTATTCACAGGTGTGATTCAATTCTTTTATTCCTTTGCTCATTTTCTGTCTGGTTGATCTGTTCATTGGTGTCAGTGATGTCTTAAGATCTCCTCTTAGAATTGTGCTACTGTTAATTTGATTTTTCATTTTTGTAAGGACTTGTTTTATATAATTGGGTGCTCTGGAGTTTGGTGCATATAAATTTAAGATAGTTTTCTCTTCCTCTTGCAGTTTTCCCCTAACCAGTATGTAGTGACCTTCTTTATCCCTTCTGATCCTTATTGGCTTGACTTGCTGGTCCTCGCAGGAAACCACAGGTTCTACATCAGTTTTGATTATTAACTGCTTTCACATCGTACAACGTCTTCAAAGTTGTGTTTTTATAAATATAGCTATATAATGTTATGCTTAATTGTATAGTCCCTGATGATGTGGTCAATTCTATTGAAAATAACAAGAGAAAGCATAGTAAGTACTGTATATCACCTAATATTGTGGTCTTATATGTCTCTTTCATATCGTGATTTTCTAGGAATTTGTTTTGTTGTCTTGTTTTGATCTGTTTTCCCCCATAACACAGAAAGGATAGATATACACATAGAGATTCACACATCGGAAGAATTTCTAACCTATTTATTTGAACAAATAATATAATGCATAATGTAATGAGCAGATACTCTGAAGAAGTGACACTAAGAAACCCAATGCTAATTCTGTAGCATTATGATATAAAATTCAGCAATACTGTTATTCACTGTTCAGAGTGATATTAGTCTAGTCTCTTATTTTTTTGGGAATTGCAATATTAACATAGCATTGTTTTAATCTTTTTATGCACATGCTTCATGTTCTCTTTCATAAATGATGTTTCTGAAGTTCAGGCAATATTTGGCATTAAGATATACATTTGTAGAGGCTTGGAGTATGTGTTTTTGACAAAGTTGTGTTCTTTTCACATAACTTGTACATTAATGAATTTTATGTTTTCCAAGTTGTGAAAGACATCTACTGATTTCCTAATATCATTGGATATCATACCATGTAAACTATGTTGCCTGATTTTGTTTCTCAGTGGAGCCAATATTTGTCATTTAAGTAAACCTTTGTTTTTCTAACCATCAGAATTTTACTTGTTATGTTTATATTACATCTTTATTTGCTAGTAAGGTTTCCCCACATGTAACAAATGTAAACCGTACTACTGTGAATTTCTGATTGTGCCATACTGACAGAATTATAACTTGTCTCCAATAGCACATCACAATATATATATATATATATATATCAACATCTCCAGAAATTATAAAATTTGGCATGAATTATGAGTAACCATACTGTGAAATCAATTTTTCTTAAATATGGAGTTGTTTTGGGGGAAAATGTTGTTATTGGATGTATCATGCAAATGCCTTTATTTTATTCCTTGATGCTGTGACTGCATTATATAGTTTGTAATTATTAATGTCTTTTCCTAAAATACTGAAGTAATGGCATGAAGGGAAACCTAAATTTTGAGCTGTCGACACAGTAAAAAGTAAACTTGCTAAATAAAGATTCAGATTGTGTTCTGTTTTACTGAATTGTGAATTTATACAATGGCATATCACTTTATTTATAAGGACCAGTGCATGATGTTTGTGGTGTGTACTGATTATCTTAAAACACATACACTGGACATGAGTCCCAATTGGTTTCCTGTGGCCTGTGGTTTTAACTTCCATTTTAACATTTATGTAATTTGTAACGTGTTTAATGCCATGTTGTTGAGTACAAAATCTGCTTAGGAATTATGTTGTTAAAAACTGTGGTGTTATGAAAACACAAATGAACATTGCATTAAATAGCCCTAATCCAGTGAAGATAGTTTGCCCAAGTCTCAATTATCCTTGGGAAAATAAGTTACTCACCTCTTATGTAATCACCACTAAAATTGTATCTATTTTGTACCTGAAGAACCTGATATACTTCACAAAGTAAAAGACACTGTGAAGTACATTGTCGGCCTCTATGCACTACAGCATGTGGCCAGATTCCCTGCAGCACATTTCTGCTTACCATCAATGGGAATATTTGGAGTTTGTATTACAGCTAATCATAGAATACTGAATCTATAAGACATATATCCTGAGTACATGCACTTTCTCATTTTACCATGAAAGTAAATCTTGCTGGTCCTGTTGATGCATGCTTGTAATCCTAGCACCTCAGCAGGCTTAAATTAGTGGAAGAGGAAGTTGAGTCTCACCTACACAATTAGAGTGACCTTGTCTCAAAATATATCTTCAAGCTCTGCAGATGTAGCTTAATGATTTAGATCTCCTCCCTTTCTTCCCCAGCATCAACATTTTTTAATTCTCACAATTGCACCTCAGTAGTTGTCCTTTATCAGTTGGCCACCTGGCAGTTATCCCAGAAAATCACTTGGGAAACACATTTGTGTATGCAGTGACCATCCTGAGCATCATTTGGGCAATTGTCAATTTAAACCATTCATTCTTCTATTGAATACATAGAATTGTCACTTTTATATTCCTTGTTATTTTATAAAAACTAACAAAAAGTGTGCAATTTTTGATCATTTTGTATTTAAATAATTGCATTGGTAAGGAGATACCTATAAAGATTAGGCTAAAGATGATTTCTTTAGTTCAAGCATCATGGGAGAATGAGATGGGATGATAATGGCTTTAAAGCTGACTTTGGGAGGCAATTGCTAGATGGTTTAGCAGCGTGTGAAACAGTTGTTTTCATGCCTGCATTTGAAGTTTAAGGAAACAAGTACGTTGAGGTCAAGAATATAAATGTACGACAAGGTAAAAGAATCACTACTGCAAATTGTGATTTTTCTTTACTCAGGAAGTGTACATTTTGGTAATTTGTGCAGCAGTCTCAAATATGCCTCTATTGGAGTAAAACTTAGTGAAACATGAAAGAGCCAGACATTCCATGTTCTGAATGTAGAGGTATTAAAAACATTTTTTCTTAATGCTATTGCTGCTGTTTTGTGTAGAAAATAAGATAGGGTGACAAAACAAGCAAAAAGGACTTTGTAAGATTTTAATCCTCCTGCATAAGCATAGAAGCCACAAAAAAGTTAAACCAAAAGGATGAAGAAATAAACTACAGAATGAGAGAAATTCTGCCTATTACTCCCTGACAGCTAACATGTAAAACCAATAAGTATGTGAAAGGAACACACATTTTTCAGAATATGTACAAATTGCCAAGAAATACCTGAAGAACTATTGAGCATTTTTGCACAATAGAGAAATGAAAATAGGGACATCATTTCATTGCAGAGAGAATTAATCACCATAAGATCTAAAGAACATTCAGGAGACTACAGGAGAAAAGGAACTATTTAATCTTGTTGGTGGAAATGTAGCTAAGTAGTTCAACTACCACTGAATTCAGTTTTTAAAGTATTCAAAAGACTAAAATTAGTAATTCTCATTAGTGCAGTGCTTCCTTTAGTGGGTCTCTTCCCCAAAGAGTTAAGGACATATTGCAGTGATTCATGCAGATTCCTGGTACTGCAGCAATAGTCATTTTTCTGTGGAGAGCAGCAGCAAGCACTGCTCCGTCACCACCAAATACCAATGACGAACAACAAATACTCACTAGTGTACTCCATTTGATAAATGATGTGATATTTTATTGTGAATTTGGCTGTGACTTAGGTTTTCCAGTAGACTACAGGTCAGTGTAAATATGATAGTCATGTTAATGTCACAAGGCCATCACTAGTACACTATTACGTTCAATAGATTTGATGTATTTATCTTTTTGAGGAAGCATGTTGTTATGAAGTTCAGGCTGGCTTTGAGGTCACATTAAAACCCAGAGTGGTCTCAAACAATTCTCCTTCCTTAGTGTCTCAAGTACTGGGCTCCACACAAGAGCCAACAGGCCTAGTTTATATTTGGTATATTTAGTGCATATTCAGGATATTTTATTTCAACTGTTTATGTTGTTAAAGTATTTCCATATTTTACCTCCAGCATTTGTAGAATCTTTGGCCTTATTGAGGTGGTGATGTGCGTATCACCAGCCTCATGACATTGTCTGCTGGGTTCAGAGCTGTCAGTGTACTGCAGTGAAACATAGCTGTACATAACTGTTTCTTTTTCTACTTTCTTTCGAAAACATTTTTAAAATTTCCATGGATAATCAGAGGGTCAGTAACCCTGGCTAGAGTTTCATGCAAATGCTGACAGTTAAGTACAGTGTAGCACAGACCCAAAGATACTCTTTGTCATCTGAGAGTCTCTATAGTCCTTTCTGTACACACACTTTGTGCCTGAGCCAGCACCTGTTGTGGGTCCCAGAGTCTGCTACAAGGCCATGGAACACATAGCTTTGTGACTGCCTCTAGACCGGTATCCTATATGCCACTCTGCTGAGGCAGAGCACAGCTTCTGGCAGGAAGCCAGAAGCTCTGAGGCTCTGAGACAACACAGGTTTTTCTTTGTGAACACAGATAATCTTATATTTTTGTAAGACAGACAGCTCTGTCCCATATTTCTACTCAGGAAGACAGAAGAGGAATCTGGAGACTGTGGATTAAACAGGGGTGCTGCCCTTCTGCTCCACCAGCCTGGTCTTGGGTGGGAACCTGACAGTGGCCCAGGCGTGCAACCTCCCACCACCTGCACCTGCCCATGAGGATCTGCCTTCAGGGCATGTCAGACCCAGTCACACTTGACTTAGGGCAGGAATTGTGTAGGGGGATTCACAGTGGTAGTCAGGCCTTAATGTTACTCTGCTGGACTCAGTGAGTCTGAGTGGCTTGTGGCTGAGTCTAGTGACACCTGTCCTGGTCTCTCTCCTGCCTCTGGGTGCCAGAAGGCTGGGGACAGTGGGCCCTGTCCTTTAATACCCTTGTCATTTGGCATTTTCCCACAATCCTCCTGAAGGCTCTGGGATGAGTGAACCATTTTTTCAGCTATTCCCACATGTTCTACCTATGCGGGATCCTGAGGCTGGGGTCCCATGTCCTGGGAAAGCAGCATAACCTGCTCCCTGTTCACTGTCTTGAGCCAACTGTCTGTAAAGACCAACTGTCACCAGACCAAGGTGCCTGGTGACCTGAGGCTTCATGGTTCTGTTTGGACCTGTTGCCAAGGAACTGAGGTCATGCACTGGGATTCACAGTTTGGCCTTCCTCTGTGATATCACTTTTCTTTTTGTTGTGGAACACATCTATGTCCTCCTTAGAAACAACAAGTTAAAATGCTAGAAAACTGTGTATACTTTTAGATTGCTGCACTTTGAAGATTTTAATGCAGCGAACATGTAGATGCTTCAGATGTCTCAGGCTGGATGCCAAACACAAATGTCTATTCAAAGGGTCCATTGTCTCGGAGGATGAAAGACACATTGTCTTCTGTTAAAGATTTGTCAAATGTTAGGATGACTTCCTTTCTTGGGCTTGTGTTAGTTCATTTCAGTTCCATTAGGAAGCAGAATACCCATAATAATTTTACCAAACAATGTGAAGGTCTCATGTTATAAACCCCATATATCCAGGGGAGGAGGATTCATAGCCAGTTTTACTCTCACGTGCTTAAGAATGATTATTTATTCATCCTTAGATGTTCAACTTAGCTATACACTGTAGTGCTCCAAACTGTGACCTCCGAGGAGGGGGGACAGCAAGCGGTGAGTACAAGGGGAGGTGACATCATCACCCTGTACTGACGAAGGACACATGTGCATCATTCCTGGGGAACTTGTCTCCTAGCTGCTGCTGTCACTTCCTTTCCTCCCATCCCAATCAGACCATGGGCTTTGTGTCCCTGATGGGTAGTTTCCCTTTCCTAGAGGTGATGGTGCTGAGCCTTTTCAGTTGTAATACACTTTTGTTGGTCTTCTTGAAGCACTGTTTCCATACTGGGCTCTCTCTGTGCTGCCACCACCCACTATTATGTGGCTGAACCAAGCACATGCACCTGTCACCCATCTTGTGATGGCCATTTTTTATGTTTTTGGGTCGGACTTCAAAAGGACGCTACCACACTCATTCTTACACAAGCATTTGAGTGGATACCGACATTTATTTCAAAGAAAATGCATCATATTGCTGGTGTATGGATAACTTAGACATTCTTGCTATATCTTGGAAGCAAATGTTTAAAGCAGAGTTATGTGGTTCCTTTTTTATTTTGTTTTGTGTTATTGTGCTATACTATATTATGCTCTGTTATGTTATATTGTGTTATATGTTGGTGAGGATTTTGAAAGTCCTTCTGGGTGTTTTTAGTACTTTCTGATTTGGTTTTGAATAACCAACCTGATGAACTTGGAGAATATCAAAAACTTTGACGAGTTTTGTCTTGGAGAAAACTTAAAGAAGAAAACAGTCAGTGATGTTGGTGCACACCTGTCATTCCAGGACTTCAAAGGCTGAGGCAGAAAGTTTGTGGTAAGTTTTAGGTCATCCTGGGCTACAAGGGAAGATCAAGGTCAGACTGAACTGCATAGCAAAACCCTGTCTGAAGAAAAAAGGAAAGAAGAAAGAGAGCAAAAAAATGATAAAAATGAAAAGTCAAAAATAGACTTTCTAGTGAGAAATCTTTGTGAGGTTTTCTTGCATGTGTACTTTAGTCAGCACACCTAGCATAAGGTTTACCATCATGGAGACATTGATGTGCTTCCTGGTGTTTGTACTCTTTCAATTTTTAAATGCTTTTTACTTAGAAGACTGCAGATATGCTGCTAAATATATCCTTTTAGGATTTGGGTAGTTCAGTATGAAGAGATTTTGATCATTCTGGTTTTTTTTTTTTTCCTGTCGTAAATTTATATTTAGTACCAGAATTTGAGCAAAGCATTACTATTTTATTTTGAAATAATAATAAGAATCATATAAAGATACACTATTTAAGTCTATAAAGAGATAAAATAAGTATAGATTAATAGTGATTAATGTACCTTGTTCAGTGACTTCTGAGATTTCTTAAAGATCAATATTTTCATACAAGCTTTGGTTTGGTACAAATTTTAAGACATGGTCTCACTAATTTTCTAAATGTCCCAGGCTAGGCTTAAACCTTTCCTCATCATTCCTCCCCCTCCCAGAGTGCTGGGATTACAGGTGTGTATTATCCTGAGTTGGAAATTGGTAGCAATGTTGTGTATTCATGCAATAAAATGTTTGGCTTTGGTCTTCAGACACTTTGTAGAAGGAGTCATTCTAGTTAAGCTGTCTGCCACCTTCCTAGCCTGCAGCTTCTTTCACAGTGTGTAGGACTTAAAATCCCATTAACACTGTTAGTAGATTCTCTGCTTTTCTAGCTGTGGTCAGCAGGCAATTCAGAAGATCACTCCAAATGCCTTCTGCACTAGGATTGAGCCTAGGTGTCTTTGAAGCACATTCTCTTTTTCTTTGATCCCTCATGGAATTTGATGATTGTTTGAAGTCAAATCACAAGAAAGGTGGGAAGGTTAAAGCTACTTGGGGCACACTCCCCTCCAGAAGGCCAGGCCAGTGTAAAAATTTATTTACCCTCCTGGTGTCATTTGCAAGGTGTTTTGTTGTTGTTGTTGTTGTTCAATTTCTCGGATTTGAATACAGAACTTTGCATTGGCTTCTTTGTCTTCACCTTTTAACACTTTTCTTGTTTTGAGCCAGGTCCTTAATAAATGGCTAAATTGCTGAGGCTCACCTTGAATTTGTGATGCTCCTGACTCTGCCTTCCAGACTGCTAGGATTACAAGCCACACCACCAGACCCGGTCTCATCATAGTGTTGTTAAAAACTTATTGGCTGAGCAAGGAATTGCAAATATGCCTGCAATACTTGTACTCAAGTGGCTGAGGCAGCAGGGTTCCTGGGAGTTCCAGACAAGCCTGCAACATATTCTGAGGTCAGCTCAGGCTACAATGACACAGGGAGGCCCTGACTATAAAAAGAAAATGAAAAAATAGGGAAGAAAAGGAAAGGAAAGGAAAGGAAAGAAAAGGAAAAGAAGAAATAAAATTCCCATTGATTTTGTCACTTGGTGTGCATCTGGGCAAGCTGTTTTAGTCTGTGTCCTTTTCTTCCAGTGTAAAACCCTTTTGACTACTGTTACTTTATAATACCTGGAAACTAGTACTTTGATGCCTCTACTTTTAATGTTCTTTCTATGGTTATAGGATGACTCTTTGTACTTCCTTGTGAATTTTCATATTTTTTTTTATTTTTCTAGGAAAATGGCACTGATACTTTGACAGGAGTGGCACTGAAACACCTGGTTGCTCTGGATAGCATGTACATTATAACATGAATTCTTCCCATCCCTCATCACAGTATGGCTTTTCTTCTGTTAGTGCTTGTTATGGTTCGATAACTAGTGGTCAACTTAACGCCAGGTGGATTACATCAGCATGTATTGAGAGAAGATGCTCCACCTGAGGAGGGTTGCCAGGATAAATAGGTGGAGAAGAAGAGAGGTGTGGAGAGGGATTGAGGCATTATGGAGGCATTATTTGTTCTCCTACGAGTTGCTGTCTGAGCTGTTGGTTCTCCTGGAGAAGCTTTGGTCTTCACATCGAGCATTGCTTCCTGGCTCCGGAGGGGAAGACATGTGCTGCCTGGTCCCCAGGTTGAACTTGTCACGCTGCTTCCTGGCATGTTCCCGACTGTGCCTGTCGTTGGAGGAGCTCGGGGCCTCCGTGTCACTGAGGACAGCTGTGGTTCCTTTCAGGACAGCCCAGCTCTTTGTTGTTAGTGTGACTTCTCAGCTCCAGTGTAGAACCCTCATCCCACTAGCACAGCTCCTTCATCCTGCTGGCATGGACTTTCCAGCTTCCACCGCTGACCCTTGGGTCTTCCCTGCACGAATCCATAAAAAAGACTGGCATGAGTCCTTGTGGGCCCTGGACTTCCAGTTGGACTCGTGGAGGCATTGTCCTGAGCTCTGGGTTTTTATCTGGACTCATGTGGGACATTGCCGTGGGGTTTAGGCTCTTGACTTAAATAATCTATGTCGTTGGTGTTGTGGATAGATTTCCTGCATTCTCCTGTGTTAACTTGCAGTGACCATTATAAAAATATTATAACCCCCATGTCCTGACCTGAATTGTTCTCTGTGTACAACCCCTGACTACAACAGTGCTCTTCTACTTATTGTATTAATTTCTACAATTTTCCAAGAAGAGGTGAGTTTAATTTAACCTAATCATTAGTTCTTTTTGATGATTTGTGAAATGAATTGTGTTCTTTGTATTTGAGGCTACAGTTTGTTTGTAGTACATAGTAATGAATTGATTAGGGCACGTTGCTCAAGTATCCTGCAATTTAAGTGATTTATGAATTTGTTCTATAAGGTTGTCAATGGAGTTTAAATTTCTTATATAAAATGCTGCACCCTCAGGAAAACTGTGACAACATATAATTCTTCCTTTCTGATTTGGAAGGCTTTGCTTTCTCTTTCTCAATTAAGTTCTATGGCCAGGACTTTGAGTACCGTATGTTAAAAAGAGTTGCAAGCCTTGTCTTCTTCCTGACCCTGGAAGCAAAGCTTGCAGCTTGTCAGCCTCTGAGCACCATGTCAATGATGGGCTTGTCGTGCTGTGCTGATGTCCATTCCTCCTACATATAGTCTATGAATGATTTTTATCATGAAAGAACTTTTGTGGTTCTCAAAGCTGTTTTTCCAAATCTCTTCAGGGGTCAGCTGTACCTTATGCTGTGAATGTGGCAAGTGACACTTAATAGTTTTTGTGAGATGGACCATTCTTGCACTACTGAGATTGAGCCCAGTGTTGATCATGTTGGTTAATTTTGAACATGCTAGTGAGTTAACATGGCAAACATTTAGCTGAACACTTTTGTGTATATTTGTTAGGAATATTAGCCAACAGAGCATTTTCATTTATTTTTAACATATTATTGTCTGGCTTCATTCTCAGGATGACTTGTCACTTAAAAGAAGTTGGTGGTGGTTTTTCCTTCAACTTGATGAAAGAATTGAAAAATGATCAGTATTTAGTCTTTATTATATACTGGATAAAATTCACCAGTGCACTTATTGTACCCGCTCTTTGTTGTTGTTATTAAGCAGCTGTGATGTTTACCCATTGCCTGTGCTCCTTATTGCTCTGTTCATCAGACTATTTCATTCTAATGCATGTGGTTCCGGGACATCAATGCTCACCATATATCCATTAAGGGTCACATGTCATTTTACTTACAGATGCTAACATTTACTTTTGTACCTTCAAACTATCTCTATAATATGTAATTTTGTGAGTAACTCCTTTCAGGTACTCAGTTTTTAATGCACACTCTTGCAGGGTTTGGTTACTGCTGGAGGAAACTGGGGCTGGTGAGGGCCTGGTCTCTTATTTAAGGCTTCATACCCTGACCTGCCTGCAGTGTCCCCATCTCCTGACCTGCTCCCTGTAAACATCTGTCCTGCTCCATAGCTATGGTGAGTCCACATGTGGCAGTTAGGATCTGCACCTGGGTGGAAAACATTCAGTCATGTTGGGCTCTGTAACAGACTGGCCTTCTCATACAGAGCTCCACTGAGTGAGACAGGCATGTAGGAAGGAGCTCTGGAACCATTCCAGCTCTCCCCTGTCCAGTGTGCAGTGTGTGATGCTTTCCCTGGGACTCACTGATGGAGGAGGCAGCCTGGACCTGGGCATTTTTTAGCCATGGTTCCTGCTAGGAGCCATGGTGTCCTGAACCTCTGCCTGGACCATCTCTCTGACTTCAGATTTCCACAGAGATGTGAGAAGACTCAGTCATCTTCTACCAGGCTCTAACTCTATGCTTAGGCTTCAGGTGAAAAATCTGTGACCCTCAATTTCATCTTATATACATTTAACCTGGAAATTCCACTCCTAAGGGTCATTATAAAAATGAGATTTACAGACACCATATTCTCTTCTTAATCAGATAAAATGTACAATTAGATACCATGAATGTTCCACAGCACATCTGCTGAGTTAATTATAAATTACGGCCACTGAAAATGCTGAAAGAAGGCCATGTCCTAGGCCATGTCCCTGATCTTTCCTGAGATGGAAGAGAACTTGTGTCCTGGCTCTCTCTCCACCCAGCAGTGAAGAGACACAGGCCTGCACAGCAGGTGAGGACAGGAGAGAGGAGCTGGTCAGTGGCAGAACTCTCATCCTGGGAGGGATGCCTTTATGGTTTTTCCATTTTATTTTCCATTCAATATTGCTTCTATTCTGTTCAATTCAGTTCAGAATAAATAGTTGATATTTTCTTGAATAGGTGAGTGGAAATGGATGATTTAATTTTCTTTTATGTGTAATGTAGGATAAGCATATAGAAGAACATTCAAGCTTCACTTTATAGATATATGAAATAAGTAGTCTTTTTATTCAGAAAGGCAACACATCATTCATGACTAACTTTTAAACCCCCAACACATAAAGCCATGTGGAACCTGCTGTGGTGGGTGTCCTGCCCTCCCTACCTGAGAAGTCACTGTGTTCATCTGTGTCTGGTAGAGGACACCCAGAATCTTCTTCAGAGTCTCTTTTTCCAGCAAGGAGGACTGGAATCTTCCTGTGCTCAGGCCAAGCATGGAGTGTGCAGCATGCAGAGGAGCCAGCAATTCCTCCCTTACACCCATTTCCACCACTGCATCCATGTTGCAGCCCTGCAGGCCCAATAAGGCAGAACCACGAGGGTGCAGCAAAGACTCTGCCACCTCAGCCCCAGGGGCCTCAACTCCTGGGTCCTGGCCTCGGTCTCCACCAGCCTCCAGGCTCTGCCCTGGGTTGGACTTACATAGTGGGCCAGACACACCACCAGTGCCTTGGGGCAAAGTCCATTTTCCACAGCGACACTTCCATTCTGCAAATTTTGATTCTTTCCTTTGTAAATGAGGCTGAGACATTGGAGACAAAACCCCACACATTAGCATTACTTTTTGTTTTTCTTTCTTTTCCTTCTTCTTTCTTCTCCTTCTCCTTCTCTTTATTCTCCTTCTCCTTGTTCTTCTTCTTCTCCTTCTTGTTCTTGTTCTTGTTCTTCTTTTTCTTCTTCTTCTTCTTCTTCTTCTTCTTCTTCTCTTTCTTCTTCTTCTTCTTCTTTTTCTTCTTCTTTTTCTTCTTGTTTTTCTTATTTTTCTTCTTCTTCTTCTTCTTCTTCTTCTTCTTCTTCTTCTTCTTCTTCTTCTTCTTCTTCTTCTTCTTCCTCTTCTTCTTCCTCTTCATCTTTGTCTTCTACTTGGTTTCTTCGATGCTTTAAGCATATATTTAGAGGTGTATTTTGCAAAAAAAAAACTTTCCTTGTCTTTTCACTCCCCAGTTAACTGAAGTTTTTACAGATTTCTACTGCAGCTCATACCCTATGTGTTTGAACACTCAGAATGCATTTTGCAGCTTAGTAGAATGAGTGAACCAAAGCAGAAACTGAACTTGGGGATGTTACTGTGCCTTCCAGTACCACGACTCATATCTTTTTACCTCAAAATTATGGGCTTCAGGAGCAGCTGAGTCTGTCACAGACAAAATGAATTTCCTGCATTTATATTAAACAATCTCAATTCATCTCAAGCACATTGTATCAGGTTTCTTATGGCCAAACTTGAAGAATTATTTCCAGTGCATGAGAGGCTGCCACTGGTCCTGAAATCATGATGGAACTTTCTTGTAAACACATAGTCTGATCTACACCCTGGGGGCAGAATCTAAGAGAAGCAGAGATGCCTGGCACAGATAGAAACACCTCAAAGTTGTCAACCAATAGCAGCAACAAGCAAGAACCAAGTTGTTGAGCTTTCACAATTGCATGATGGAATCATGTGGTGGATTTTGCCCTGGGTTTACTGAGGAAGCTCAGTAAATCTAGGTGCTGCCTGGATCCCCCTTCCTTCAGTGCAATACAAACAGAAAGTCACATACATGCATCATTTATTTGCAATTTTTCTATTGCAGTTATGAAATCTGTATTCATGAGAGTCCACATTTCTGCCATAGCAGACTTACCCACGGGAATTACCACCATGTCTTGTAAAGGGTCAGTTTATTTATACAAAATGCAGAGTAATGTTCTCAGCCTTGATTTTCCAGACTGGTGCATTTTCAGTCATTTCTTGAAGGGAAGCTAAGTGATTTAGTTTGAGTAAACTTAAAGTGTGTTGCTGTGCTTTTGTGTGATGTCCTTGCTGCCAGAGCTGATGAAGGCAATGAGTGGGATCTGCTGGAGGTTTAGCTGCAGAGGGACACACTTTGAACAGCTGTGACAGGTAGGGCTGCCCTTCACCTGACTGGCCACCCAGGCATCCAAATGCCCTTTCCCAGTGTTGTCCCTGGCTTTGGGAGGTGCCGGATTGGAGTGGAGATGCCCAGAGCACTGGCTGGCCCTGGGGAAAAGTTGTTGTGCCATGAGTTTGTCATCCTTAGCCCTGCACCTCTGTCAGTCTGGGGCCAGGGCAGGGTTTCACCCAACTGCAGTGAACAGCATCCTCCAGACAGCTCTCGTGTGGATGCTCTAAATGGAGGCTAGGGAGGGTCCCAGTTCCTTCCTGCTTCAGACAGGACTGTGAATCAAACACTTGAATATTTTTGTAGCATTCTGTGTGGCAGAAAACTCTATTCTTCATCCTAGGTGTTCTAGGGAAGGTTGTGTAGAGCTCTGATGGGAGCTGCAGGACAGGACTGTGTTCTGCCCACCATGTTCTCCCCATTTTTGTTCAGCACCTGCCTTAAAATGTTCCAGTGGATGGGGAAACAGCACATCTCAGGGATGTGTGTCTGCATGAATCAAGTTTGGGAGGCTCAGTGTTTTCTCTGCTTCTTAGCCATGTCTGGTGATTCTCTTTCAGTTAGAAAAATGTGTCATTTCCCTCACAAAATGGGCTCATGAGACCTGTTTCCCTCTTGTAATAGAAACCATTTATGTGACTATTGGTTGTAAAGAAAAGTTTCCTGTTGTGGTTTTTGCATTCTTGTTGTTTTTCAAATGCAATGAATCAGCCCTTTGTAGCTCCCTTTGTATCACTGAAATAATGGAAAACTTTTTCTGACATGAAAAGATGAGTACATACACAATGGTCTCTACGTTTTTCCTGTAGACTTTGTTTCTCTAGGATTTTCTCTTCTATCAAAGAGCAATAGCAGCCAGTCTCCTCCAGGAATGTTTGGCCAAACAGAATCTGATGCACTGATACGAAAGACCCAGGTTAGTAAATCACAGTGAGAGAAACGTCAGCATTTGGTGTTGACTAGCAGGAGAGAACAGGGGTATGGATGGGTCCAACACTGAGCAGAAAGCTGGAACTCGACAGATGTGAAAACTGTACCAGTTGATGATGTACTTACGTGTGACTCCACTGAACATGTGGAAACTAATGAAATCTTAACAAAATTAAAATTATCTTAGAATTTAATGTTTCAAAGAACTATAGATTTAAGAGTAGAAATGAAAACTGAGAGAAATAGAAGAGGTAAAGGGAAGGAGAAGTGAAGGGGAGGTGCTTTGCATGACTTGAGCCCTAAGTGGAGCTCAGGACACCTGCCATGGAGCCAGCGACAGACCTGCCTTGGAATTCCACCAGACCAGTTATCTGCCCTTTATTTTCAGGTTGATCCCAGAGCTGATGAGGTCATTGGAGGTGAGGCAGGCACAAGATCTGTAAGTAGACCTTGAGCTCAGTCCGGTACCAGCCCTGCTTTAGAAAAATCACCAACTGTCTCTGTTCCTTGCAGGCCCCAAAACCTCCCACGGCCTGTCAGGGACAGCTCTGTGCACAAATGCACCCCAGGAAAGCTTCCCATTCTCCCTCACCCCACTCTCTTCTGCATGCCTCTGGGTTGCAGGAGGCCCCAAGTCTGAGAGGCTTTCTCCCTTTAAAGTGCCTCATGTCCTCCTCAGAAACCAACAGACTCAGGCCAATTCCTTCTCACTGCAGTTCTCATTTTCAGTGAGCTAGGCTTGGCCCAACACAGTCAGATTAGTTTGGGCTGGTTGTCGCACCTTGCTCAGCAGCACCTGCCAGGAGCCAAGAAGGGAAACTCTGATCCTGAGGAGGACAGGTGTAAGCAGCACTACAGGTCTGTCCTCCCTCCCAAACTGTCCTCCCAGGGTATCCTGTGTGCTAACCATAATCAGCCCTCACTTGCTGTCAGAGGTCCCTACATAGTGCTGTGACCACCTGTCCCCCACTCTTCAGGAAGCCTGAAATGCATCTCCCTTTTCCACCCTTGAGACATATTGCCTCTGTGAGAGAGAAAGAGTGGAGTCTGCAGTGTTACTCTAATCATGGGTGCTCCACAGGGTGCTGCTCTATAACTATCTGAGAAGTGAGTGGACAGTGGGAGTGTATCCTGCCTGCCTTTCCTCCACCTTCAGTTCATATACTGATGCATAACCCCATTCTGTGAGCCTTTGTGCATCTCCCTTTCCCCTATTTATGTCCCTGTGTACAGAGGCCAAGAATTTAGGCACATTCACCATAATGTGGGTAGTACCTGCTCTGATCTCCAGGGTGACTGTGTGGACTTCATTACATGGAAGCACAAGAGACCAGGGTTTGTATCTGCTCTGGTCATTTCATCATGTTCAATGCCTGGTACACTGATCATTTAAGGCACCCACCAGCTCCCTCCATGATGTCTGTGTGGAACTGGGTCATCTGGCATCTCCCAGAGATTCTTGCTCTGGATACCATGGAAGCACATGGAATGACTGCCCAGTGTCCTGCAGAGTGAAGACAGCAACTCCACCCAAGTGATGGATCCTTGGCAGGAGGCAAAGCTTTCCCATGGGAAAGGAAAAACTGCAATGAAGCCAGAGTCCCTGGTCTGAGAAGACCTAGTTTTAGACCCAACTCCTCCTTCCTACTTCCCTTGTCAACTTAGAAAAGACACCATGCCTCTCAGGTCCTTTCCAGTGTGTCCCCCTGAACTATGGAAGTCATATTGGCATCTGCTTCCTAGGGACATCATCAGAGGTGAGAGATGACCCTTTTAAAGCTTGTGAGCTGGTGTCATGTGTACACAGTGTACAGAATTAGAGGTGAAATCCATGAAGGGTTTTGTGGGAGGTGAACACATTGCACACAGGCCTAGATCTTGCTGTATGGTGGTGTAAATGACACTCACCTCCTGGACATGTTTCCATGGTGGCATCATGAGGGGACAAAAGTTCGTCAGGTCAGCCATCAATATGTTCCCTAAGCATCTCAATTTCTTCTATGTATTGGTGCTGTGGCCTCAGACCTCACACAGGCTAAGCAAGCACTATGGATGCAGATGCACTCCCAAATCTACCAGCACTGTGCCTACATTCACATCTGTGTGAATCACCACACCCATGGCCAGGGTGCTCAACTGCTGACAGCTAACCTTCTGATGGCCACATCCTGAGTAGCGCATTCCTTGAGCATGGGTCACACATAGTGATTTTTGTTCTGGTTTGTATTAGCCAGGCTGAAATTGAGCCCAGGTCCTCATGCATGGTAGTCAAGTGCTCTATGCTGAGCTCTCTCCCCAATTCCTTACTTGTTCTTAATAACCGAACATGGCAGACATGATGGGATGTGACTATCAAGGTTCATACATAAAATGACTGACTAATCTCCTGCTCTCTCCCTCCTCTGTTCTTCCTTTCTTCCTCTCTGTTTTGTTCTATCTTCCTCTCTGTATCTCTGACTATCTCTGCATCTTGCCTGAGGAGAGGCTCACTCTTTGCAGAGAAAAAGGGTAACAGACAGAGCAGACATCAGACCTCCATCCTAACTGTGTTCCTGCCTGTTAGGGAGAGAGCCTGAGAACAGATGCTGCCACAGTTGTGCTTCCACTGAGCCTGCAGCCTGGTCAGAAGAAACTATGGTGGGTCCTCCAGCAGCACCTCCTGAATTCCTAACCCATAGAACCTGAGAGAACGGAAGTTTACCTGTTGTAACTAAGTTTGCAGCCAAGTATTCATCAGTGGTCAGTGATGTGCAATAGCAGATGTGAGGTTCTGTCCCCACCCCTGTCCCTCCCCCACTCCTCCCCTCCCTTAATCTTACCAGGCCTTCTGTTCTCACTTCTCATCTTTCTTGACTGAAAAAAATTTTGACTTTGAATCTCTAAATGGTTGGTCCTCTGTCTTCTGCCACACAGACTCAACTCTGTACAGCATTAGGGCCTGCATGTCTCAGGTTCAGGCATCAGTTCCATCTCAGTGAGGCTGTTCGGATGCCCCCATGTAGTGACCTTAACTTCTGTGTGCCCTTGATTTATTGGGATATAGTGCTGGGTCTTCTCTTCCACTACATTCTGCAGTGATTTGTCCCTCTCCTCCAGCCTTCCACCTTCTGGGTGGCCAGTGACATATTGTCCTTTTCTGTGTTGGTGCCAGCCTAGTTCAGCCCAGGAATAAGGTGAGAATTTGAGGCATGTAGCTTGAATAAATCAGATCACTTTTCCTCTGAGCAACCCAGTGGGTATCCATTGCATCACTGTGTGTTCCTGTGTGTGTGTTTGTGTGTGTGTGTGTGCACATGTGTGTGTATCCCTTGGGATGCTGCTTGAAATCAGTCCCACATGTTTAGGCTCAGGTCCCAGGAGCCTGGGGGCTGCTTTTCTAATGCCTTTGGAAGTCAGCTGGGTCCTGTGCTAGGAGGTTTTTTTCCTTTGGATTTCTCCCCCATCCTCTTCACTCTGCCGATATCCTGTGCCTTGGGACTGGCATTGTCTCTCTCTGGGCACTGGTTCTCAAATGTCCATCAGGAATGGAATAACACGCATAGTCCTTTACTGTGGAGATTCTAGAATGCTTGTGGATGAGGCAATAGAGGGTCACATGGACATGGGTTTCTCTTCACCTGGGCACTGTCCCCATCCACACCTGCCTGTAATTTGATACCATCTCTACTAAGGCCATTACCTTTGGATTACCTCACTTTGCCATTTTCACATGCACTTTATTGGGCATGGCAAGGCCTGGACTTAGAACTCACCACTCACTGTCCCCGATACCTTGCCCCAAACCTGTGACTCTTTATAGGCTCACTTGGTTCAAAGACCATGGGAAAACGTTCTATCATCCATAGAATTCAGGAGCCACAACTTATAGCTCACACTGGGGCACCCACATGCTCAGCTATTTCTTTGTGGGAAAGCTAGTGGCTGCTGAATCAGTGACCTAATCTCTCCTGCTGCCCAGCCCCCAGTGGCAGCACAGTGCAGCCAGGCCTTGGGGGAATAACTTCAGCCTGGAGCATTTACAGCATGGAGCAACCAATCTCTGGCCTCTGTGAAGGCTGCAGGGGTTTATACCATGTCACAGCAGATCTGTGATTGAAGACTGCACCCTAGCTCCTGAGGAGTCATGGAGAGCTCTTGGGTCCCCCCATCTACCCCAGCCCTGCCAGGATCCTGGTGGATTCGAGTTCTGGGCTGGTTTTTACTACCTGGGACCTGATGCCACTGCTGTTTCCCAGTGCTCATTTCTCCCACTTGTTTGCCTCCTTCACCATTATGTTTCTTTTCTTATGTAAACAAGGCCTCCTTATTCTTAATTGGGCTGTGTTCATGTGTCTTGTTCTTTAACTGAACTACTGGGTAAGAACTGAAATTTGTAGCTGGTGACATGTTGACCCAGATTTATGCAAATTTACTCTGACTAGAGAAGAGGACATAGGCAGCCTTATTCATGACATTGTATGGAAATAAACCACAGGGGAATTCAATGGACATGCTGCCTGTAACACAGCAGTTTCTATACTGGGATATAGACTTTCCTTGGAACACACAGTGCCTCACATTTTAGTGGTTGTATTACAACTACAATATTTTACGTTTGTGATTTTTTTCCTGTTAAGCACTCATAAATTAAAATGAATAATTTATCATTAAAAATATCTAAATTATAAACATGAGTGTGACTCTCCCATGGTGCTGCTCTGTAACAAAAGAAAGTGTGTTAATTTCCTTCATATGAAATAGACATGAAATGACATACATGTAATTAAACATGGAGCAGTTTTGATATGTATATGTCTATAAAGCCTGGAACATAATTAAGAAAACAAAGAATCCTAAGAATTACAAAAAAATCCTGAATTCTTTTTCTATGCCCTGCCAAGAGTCCATGAATACACGAATGAGAAATTGATGTGGTCTGTCTGGATTTTCCCTTCTCAGACAAGGCGAGAATAAACAGTTACTTACAGCAGGGTAAGGCAGAGGAAAAACATAGCTGCAGTAATGTGGAAAAAGTAGGACAGGTAAATTACAAGGACACTGGATGAGTGGTGGCCAGGATCTAGTAGGAAGGAAAGTAAAAGAAAATATGTTTGGGTAGTGAGTTGATGAAAATGTTCTGGAAGAGGACACTGGTGAAGGTTTCACAATATGGAGAATGCACTAAATCGTACCAAACTCATCAACTGAAACAAGAATAAACCCTTGAATTTAATTTACAATGATTCTATCACTGGCAGCCCAGGATAGAATAATAATAAATAGAATAATAAGTAAATCTGGAAGAGAGGGAAATTGCTGGAGTGGGTCAAGAGCTGCTTGCAGGTAGAGGTCAAGAGATGACTCCTGCTGGGGAGCCACCAGGAGATCCAGCTCTGCAGCTGGTGGAGAAAGGAAAACATGTGTCTGCTCTTGCTGTGGGGCCAGAGCTGATGAGGGAGCTGCAGGTGGAGCTTGCATGAGCTCTGCGGGTGCAAATTCAGCATGCACTGGAATTGCCTCTGCAGTTGCAGGAGAAGAAAACATCACTGACTTTCCAGGGACTTCTCAGGGTCAAACCTTCTCACTGCCTGTCAGAGGCAGCTGTGTGCATGAACACAGCCCCAGTAAAGCCTCCCAGACTGCATCCCCACACTGACTGCTGAGGGGATCATTTTCCTGTGTCTCCCATCATCTTGGCACATTGCTGAGTTCCCTAGCACATTCTATTCTCTCAAGGCCACAACCCACATCCCAGGGCTCCTTACCCTGAGACTTAGGTGCCAGGGATTTAGGAGGGTCAAGCTGGTCCATGAGAAGCTTGGGCTGGGGATAGACCTTGGAGTTCAGCTCCAGTGAGGAGTCAAGGACAGGAGATGCAAACCTGGAGCAAACAGGGAGGTAGCAAAGCGAGAGGTCTGGCCTCACTTCTAACACTACCTACACAGGTTACCTTAGTGAGAGGCACATGGCTCTCTAGCCCAGCAAGTTCAGTGTCCACTCTCACCCTCTCCCAACTACAGTGTGGCAATGTGGGCCTTGGGATCCCTGAGAGCCTGACAGAATGCTCCATTGGAGGTGGTCCTTGCTTAGTGGTATGACACCACTCCCTTCTTTAGCGAAGCATGACACAGTTTCTCCCTGCCCTTCCCCACTGCAGGTCAGCTCAACAAAGGCAAAGACTGATATCTGCCATGTATTTGCACTCAAGGGCTCAGGGCTGGTGCTTCATGAATATATGAGAAGTGAGGAGTCATTGATGTCTATCCCACCTTTTTGCAGTGTCTAGGTCAGGCAAAGATCTGCTGCCCAGTTCTCTTGGTCTCTGTAGAACTCCTCCTAGATGGTCTATAACCACTTCTAAGGGAGGCCATGGACATAGAAAGACTTCCTTGAGGTGAACTATATCTGTTCTACTGCCAATGCTGACTCTGTGCCCTGCAAAGAACATCAAAACTCAAAAGGGCAGTGGTTGCCCGTGTTTTGCTTACAAAATCATAGACAATACTCAGAAAAGTGTCTTCACACAGGGTGTCTTCATGTATATTTTGGCTTGATGACACCCACCCACTTTGCAGTGATACCTATGGACCATGGACACTTTGTCATCCCTAAGAATTACTGCCCTGAGGATACTCTGAATCCCTTAGAGTGACTGCCCAATCACCTTTCCAAAGAACAGAACAGTTTTCCCCATGTGTGTGTTAGTGAAGGGGGTGGAAGGTGATCCTTGGGAATCAGGACAGCCTGTGTAGCATGTCTTCATGGGGCCAAGGCCATGGCTAATCCCTTGCCATTGATCTGCCATTTCATCCTCAGTGACTCTGCACTCTGGATCCACTCAGCACCCTACAGTCCAGTGTTGTAAACCGAGACTGAGGTGCTTGCACATGGCCAGGACTTCAATACACAGGTGTCCAAGTCCCATTCGTCTGCTCAAGTGAGAACTTAACTTCCCTGTATCTGAACTAGTCCTGGACTCAGTGTCTCTGAGTGGCTGGTGGTTGAGCTTAGGGATATGTATTCTGGGCTTTCTCTTATCTCTGGGTGCCTCTGGGTGCCTCTGTGTGCCAATGAGTCCTAGAATGAGCTGCTGACAGCTGGGTGTTTCCAGTTGAGCTTCCTGAAGCATCTGGACCAAGTGAACCATCCTCTCCATATGTTCCCACGTGGTTCCCTGACATGGGGTCCTGATGCTGGGGCCACTAGCCCAGGGATAGCAGCTTAGCATGTTCCTTGTTCACTCTCTCAAGCCAGCCATCTATGTAGGCCAACTATCACCAGATCACAGTGCCTGGTGATCAGAGCCTTCAGAGTTCTCTTTGGACTTGTCACCAAGGAAGTGTGGTCATCTGCTGGGGTCCACACTTGAGGATGCCCCTCTGATGCCTCCTTTGTTTTTATTGTGAGCTAATCTGTGTCCTCCTTAGAAACAGTAAGTTAAAAAACTAGCAAATTGTGTGTGGTTTTAGACTTTTTCATCCATAAGATCCTTTCCCTTGAGGATGAGGTGCACAGTTTCTTCATTTAGAGATTTCTCAAATTTTATTTTGACTGCCTTTTCTGTACTTATGTTAGTTTCATTTCATTATCATTAAGGAGCATAGAGATGTTCCCAGAATCCCCATAATAGTTTTCCTTGAAGGATATGAAATGTTTCATGTTATAACGCCCATGTGTCCAGGAAAGGAGGATTCATAGCAAGTTTTACTCTCACATGCCTATGAATGATCATTTATTCATCCTTAGAAGTTTACCTCAGCCACACACTGTAGTGCTCCGTACTCTGACCTCCTTTGAGGAGGGTGGTGAGGGCCAGGGGAGGCTTTGCAAGGCTGTGGACATCATCACCCTGTGCTGATGAAGGACACATAGGCATCACTAGTGGGGAATTTGTCTCCTAATCACTGTTTTCACTTCCTGTTCTCCCATCTCAAGCAGACCATGGGCTGGTTAATTTGCCTTTCCTAGAGGTGATGGCGCTGAGCCTGTTCAGTCTCGATGCTCTTGGTTGGTCTTCTTCAAACAGCGTCTCTGTGCTAGGCTCTCCACATACTGCTGCTAATTGGTGGTGGAGCCACCACACACTCTCATGGGGCTGAACCCACCAACTGCAACTTGTTCATGCATCTGTCACCCATCTACTGATCCCATTTGTTCTGTTTCTGGGTTGGCTCTGTAAAGCCAGCTGCCACCGACATTCTTATACATGGTCTTGAGTGAACATAGACTTTTATTTCAAAGAAAAAGTACTTAGATATGAAATTGCCAGATTATATGTCTTATGTGTGATTAGCTTACAAACTGTTAAGGTACACTTGGAAGCATTTTTTAAAATCAGATTTAGGTGGTTGTTTTCTTTTTGGTACTGAGGATTGAACTTAGGACCTCAGGTTTGCCAAGTGGGCACTTATACTGCTGAACCAAACCTCCAACACTGTTTTCTTATTTTGTTTTGCTTTGTTTTATCCTGTTTTTTATGCTACAATATGTTGTTATGTTATGTTATGTTACACTGTTTAATGTTGGTAAGATTTTGAGTCTCCTTCAGTGAATTTCCAGCGCTTTCTGATTTCATTTTGTATAACTCACCTGATAAACTATGACATATCACATAATCAAGGGTAATTTAATTTTGGAAAAAATTTAAAAAGTGAACGAGAGAAAGGTTTGGTAGTAAACATCTCTAAAGTCAGCAGTTACAAGGCTGAGGCAGCAAGATTGCTGTGAGTTGAGGTCAGCCTGGGCTACAATGTGAGTTCAATGAAAGCCTAAATTTCTTAGCAAAATCCTTTCTAAAAAATAAATAAATAAATCAAAATTAAAAATACATTTAAAAGGTTTAAAAAGACACAAAAACATCTATAAATCAATGAATCAAATCTTGGTGAATTTTTCTTACATATGTACTTTAGTCAGCACACTGAGCATTATGTTTACCATGAGGTAGACATTGATCTACTGCCAAGAAGTTGATCTGTTTCAACTTTTTTGACCTTTTAACTGAGATGAGTGTAGTATATACTACTGAGTATACACTCTTAGGATTTGGAGAGCATAGTATAAAGAGAATTTGATGGTTCTTGTTACTTTTGTACTAACTTTATATATGGAAGTAGGATTTGAGCAAAGGATTACTGTTTTTTGAAAAGACTCTCTTGTCTTATTTTAATGTAACTCAAGTACATATTAATAAGGACCACATAAAAGATGCCATTGTTAAGTCTATAAAAGGATAAAATACAGAAGAATAATGAGAGAATAACATTGGCTACTGTATTGTGCACAATGATTTCTTAATGATCTATATTTTCATACATTTGTAATATGTGTTAATTTTTTTTTTACAAATTTTAAAATATGATCTCACTAAGATTGTGAGTTTCCCAGGCCAGGCTTAAACCTTTCCTTATTCAATCTCCCTCCCTCTCCCAGAGTGCTAGGATTACAGGTATTATCTTGAGTTGGTAATCAGCAGTAATTTTGTGCATTCATAGAATGAAATATTTGGCTTTGATCTTTAGACACTTTGCAGAAAGAGTGGATCTAGTTAAGCCGTCTACCAACTTCCTAAATGGCAGTTTTTTTCAAAGTAAGTAGGACTGAAAATCCCATTAACACTGTTTGTAGATTCTCTGCTTTGTAACTGTGGTCATCATGCACTTCAGAATATCACTGCAAATGCCTTCTGCACTGGGACTGAGGCTTGGTGTCCTTGAAGCACATTCTGGTTTTTTTTTTAATCCCTCATGGATTTTCATGATTGTTTGAAGTGAAACCACAAGAAAAGTGTGAAAGCTAATGCCACTTGGGGCACACTGCCCTCCAGAAGGCCAGGACAGTATAAAATATTATTTTTTCTACCATTGGACTTTCCAAGTTTTTTTGTTTTGCATTCAGGTTCTATGGATTGAATACTGAGATTTTCACTTAGCTCCATCGCTTTCAAAGTTTAAAATTCTTTTTATTTTCATTCAGGTTCTGGATAAGTGTTTGCATTGCTGAGGCTGTCCTTAAATTTGTGATATTGCTGCCTCAGCCTTCCAGACTGCTGGCATTACAAGCCACACCACCAGACCTGATTTCATCATAGTGTTGTTAAAAACTCATCGGCTGATCATGGAATGTTGAAAATGCCTGCAATGCCTGCACTCAGGAGGCTGAGGCAGCAGGATTCTTGGGAGTTGCAGCCAAGCCTGCAACACACTCTGAGTTCAGCTTAGGCCAGAGCTACACAGGAAGAACTTGACCAAAAACTGAAAAAGAAAAAGAAAGAAAACTAAAGGAAAGGAAATGAAGGAAAATGGAGGGGGAGAAGGAGGGGAGGGAAGGGAAGGAAAAAGAAGAAACAAAACAAAATTCCTGGTGACTGTATGACTTGGTCTCTACTGGGCTGGCCTTTTTAGTCTGTGGTCCAGTTCTTGCAGTATAGGACCCTTTTGACTGTTGTCACTTTATTATATACCAGAAAACTCTCTATTTTGTTGCCTCTAACTTTAATATTTTTCCATGGCTATAGGATAGACTCTTTGTCCTTACATTTGAATTTTCATATACGTTTTTTCTATTTCTAGTAAAATGGCACTGATATTTTTACAGGAATGGCATTTAAACACCTGGTTGCTCTGGGTAACATGTACATTATAACAACATGAATTCTTCCAATCCACCATCACAGTCTATCTTTTCTTCTCTTAGTGCCAATTCACTCATTGCCTCAATTTCTACAATTTTCTAAGAACAGGTGAGTTTGGTTTAAATTTTACATAAGTATTAACACTTTTTGATGAATTATGAAATGAATGGTGTTCCTATTATTTGGGGCTGCAGTTTGTTTGAAGCACATAGATATGAATTGATTATGACTTGTGGATTTTGTACCTTGAAAGTGAAGTTATTTGTCAGTTTATTCTAAAAGTTTTTCAGTGGAGTTTTAAGTTTCTTATATGAAACTTTGTGTCCTCAGGAAACAGAGACACCTCTTAATTCTTCCTTTCTGATTTGGTAAACATTTGGCTTCTTATTGTTGACATTTCTTTTTGTTGTTATTTTTTCTGGATTCCTTGTTTATGTAAGCATATATTTAGAACTGCATTTTGCCAAAAAACATTTCCTTGTGTTTTCACTTTCTAATTAACAGAACTCTTAACAGATTTCTACTGTAGTTCAAACCCTATGTGCTTGAATGCTGAGAATCCACTCTCAAGATGGTAGAATGAGGGAAGCAAAGCAGAACCTGAACTTGGGGACACTGCTGTGCCTTCCTGCATTTTGTACAGCAAACCCTGAATCATGCCTATTTACCCATAACAATTGGGCATACCAACTGAATCTGCCACTGACAAATGAGTTTCCTACATTTGCTTCAAACAATCTCATTTCCCTTCAACTTGCTAAGCACATGGTCTAAGGATTCTTATACCCAAACTTCAAAAATGATTTCCAGTAAACAAGAGACTCATCCTGAAATCATGATGGGATTTTATGTAAAGACATAGTCTGATCCACACCCAGGCAATCATGAGCAGACAGGGGCAGAGATGGCTTGTGCTGATAGAAACACCTTGAAATTGTCAACCAGCAGCAGCATCAAGCAGGGAGCACAGCATTGAACCCTCACATTTGGGTGACGGAATCATCTGGTGGGTTTTGCCTTGGGTTTAATGAGGTAGCTCAGTAAATCTAGGTTGCTGTAGTGCAGTGCCAAAGGGAAGTCATGTCCATGTAGCATTTATTTGGGGTTATACTTTTGCAATTGTGAAACCTGCATGCATGAGGTTTCACACCTCTGCCATTGCAGACTCACCCACAGGCATTATGTCCATGACATGTAAAGGGTCAGTTTATTTACACAACATGCAGAATGCTGTTCTCAGCCTTGTTTTTCTCACACTTGTGCATTTTCAATCATTTCTTCAAAAGGAAGGTAAATGATTTAGTTTGAGCAAACTTCAAATGTGTTGCCTTGCTTCTGTGTGATGTCCTTGCTGACAGACCTGAAAAGGAAGTGAGGTGGACCTGCTGGGGGTTCAGCTCCAGAGGGATACTCTGCTCCGCTGGATCAGTCAGGGCTGCCCCTCACCTGACTGGCCACTCTGGCATCCAAATGCTCTTGCTCAGGGTTGTCCCTGGTGTTGGGAAGCACTGCTTTGCAGTGTAGAGTCGTAGCACACTGGTTGGCCCATGAAAAAGCTTGCTGTGCTATGAGTTTTTCACCTCTAGACCTGCACCTCTATGGCCCTGGTCAGAGTTCCCTCCAACAATCATGCACGGCATCTTCCAAACAGCTATCCTGTGCATGCCCTACGTGAAGGCTAGGGAATGTCCCAGTTCCTTCCTGCTTCACACAGTACTGTGAATCAAACACTTGAAAAGAAATCTTGAAAATTTTGGGAGCATTCTGCGTTGGAGAAACTTTTCTTTTAGTCTTGTGAGGTCTAAGGATGGCTCCGAATATAGCTATGATGGGAGCTGCGGGACGGGACTCTGCTCTGTCCCCAATATTCTCTCCAGTGCTGTTCAGCTTCTGCCTTAAAATGTGCCATTGTATGGGGACACAGCACATCTCAGTGATTTGTGCCTGCGTGAATCAACTTTGGGAGGCTGAATGTTTTCTGCAGCTGTTGGCCACAGGTGGTGGTTTTGAATTACAAGACTTCCTCACTTCTCTCACAAAATGGACTGGTGAGACCTCTTTTACTACGGTAATTCAAACCCCGGGAAGATGAAGCACTTTCCTCACCAGTCATAGCACTAAACAATGAACCAATGACAGATGCTAGGTTTAGCTGGCTCTGTGACTTCATGAGGCTTTCGGGGACACCCAGATACAAACCATAACACCTTTGAAAGTAAATCCTCTGAAGATGCCCATGCTCTGGACTAGAAGATAATTCCTTGCCTTAGTCCAGGGTTTATCTTATTTTTTTTTTATTAATTTGTTTTTTGAGACTCTCACTGTGTAGTTCAGGCTGGCCTTCAATTCACTATGTAAATTAGGCTGACCTAGAACTTGCAACAATCCTCCTGCCTCAGCTTCCTAAGTGCCAGGATTACCCGCATGTACCATCACACCCAGCTATTATTTGTTAAGCTGTATTTATTGATTTACTGGAGACTATTCAATTTAGTTACATTTGTTATACTTCAGTATACAAAAATGCTAGTAAATGTAATAAAACTTCAGCCTGATGTAAACAACTTAGCAACTTAGCAAGGCCCTGTCTGGGAATAAATTATGATAAAAGGAGCAAGGCACTGGATTCAATCTTCAGCACAGCAAAAAATAAATCTATAAATAAACAAAAATTCTTATAAAATAATCTATAAACAAAACTGCTTAGAAATACATCTATAAATAAACGCAATTGCTTGTTAGTAAATCAATAAGTAAGTAAATTTTTTGTGGGTAGCTCAGATGAGAAGTGTTTTAAAAGCAACTTGATTTCATTATAATTGACATACAATGAACTTACAGGTTTGAACTACAAAATTGGATGAATCTTGACATGGGCCAGGGATATAGCTCAGTGGCAAAGTGCTCCCTGGCAACCACAGGGTCCTGAATTTGGTTCCTGGTACCAAAATAAACAAAACTAAAACTAAAAACAAACAAAAACTCCTCTAGGAATCTTGTCATACATGAGCCCCTTGAAAATAGTCACCAAAGTGGTGATGTATATGTCACCTTCACATATTCCTTATGGCTCCTTATAATTGCTTCCTTCCATCCTAAGCAATGTGTCTGCTTTTTGTCTCTGGGAAACACTTTGTATTTCCTAGAGGTGACAGTTTTGTAATCACACAGGATGCAGGGTGTTTTGTTTTTGTTTTTGTTTTGGGGGGAGCTGGTAGGGTTTATTCAATCCTCATAGCCATGTTAGGTTTCTTAAATGCTGCTCCTTGTCAGTGGCTGAGCCACCCCATCCCACTGTGTGGATGAACCACAGATCCTCATGTGTCCATCAGCTGAGGCCCTGTGTGGTGTTTCCAGTTTTGATCTCAGAAATAAAGTTGCTGTAGTCATTTTTGTGTTTGTATAACTGTAGCACTGATTTCCAAGGGCAAGATACTTAGTCTGAGGTTGAATATTTCAAGTCTTGCATATTTAACTCAGAAATTGTTTAACTGTCTTTCAAGTAGTTGTTCAAAGCAGAGTAAAGAATTCTGGCTCTTCCTGTGAGTATTTTTAAACCCTGTTCTTTTTAAAACTCTTGTTCATTTATTTTTCAGTCATTTTCAGTTCATTTTATAAAATTTATCTAAGGAAAGTTTATTTATATAACATAAAATTCAGCATTTTTTGACTTTGGATAGAATTTTAAAGGTGGAAAATACCCAAAATACTGTATATATACACATATGTAAATCACCTATAATTTTACCACCACAAAACTTCTGCTATGTGATGATTAACATCATTGTCAACTTTATGGGCTTGAGAGCTGTCCAAGAGATTAGAAAAGTGTATTTCTGGGTTCATCTGTATGGGTCATGGAGGAATGACGCTAGGTCCTCCATCTGGTCTGTGGTTCCTTCCTCCCTGGCACTGTCCATCTACTCTGCTGGCCACCATGGACTGCTTAGAGCACTATACAAGAATATAAATATGAGATAACAAACTGTAAGAATTATACAACAACAACAGTGGTTCTCTACTCTGCTCCACACTGACTACCACTGTTGCTGATGTCTTGAAAATGTACATTCTCTAACCTTGGGACCTCACTCAAGAAAATCTCCTTGAGTTCCCAAAGCAGGCCAACAAATGTTCCCACAGTGCCCATGAACAGCCCATGTAAACTTCAACCAATTCTTCTGCATTTCCAAGGAGAATATGGCCCTTTTTTGTTCTCCCCATGACTCTAGAGATGGCCATTCTAATCCTACTTTATAAATCCTTTATGTGTGACAAATACACACATACACACACATACACAAATTAAATATGACCTTCTGGTGAACCCGGACACAAATTGCCTCTAGCTACCTGTGAAACCTCCCATGAACAATTTCATGCCTCACTCATGTGAAAAATCCATGTAGCAGTACTGTGCAAAGTATGGGTTAATTAAGAGAGGTGTTGATGTGAGGCCCACTGGGTTAAAATTCTGTCCACTCGTTTGTCATTGGAAAAGGTATTAAATGTTGGTGTCTTGGCTCACACAGCTATGAAAATGAAGATAACTCCTAACTCCTACTCTTATAAGAATTAACATATGTAAAGCACCTCAGAGAGGCCCTGGCCTCACACCTGTAAGTGTTACATATGCTTGTTAGTATGTTATATTAACATGTAAACATATATTTAAGTTATGAAGACATCAGACGACAGATAACGAAAGCACTCAGTTTTCTGTAATAAAAGAAGGGCAACAACTCAAATAACAATGGCATCTGAGATCTTGCTGTATGGTAGGAACCATGGGAAGACTCTGCAGGGTTTTCATTGGATCTTCACAACAGTGCCAAGAGATGAGTATTGCCATTCATCACAGTTTGTTTTTTTAATGGAAAAAAACCCGCACTATTTCAAAGCAAAATAATAGGAGAATAACAGTAGTGGAAATTGAAGCTCCCAGAAGAGAAGCAGTGTGCCTAAGGTGTCAGGCCTGGGAAGATTTGAGTCCAGACATCTATAAATTCCAAGCCTCAGACTCAGTCCACTCCTCTGCTTCCTCTCACAGAGGGCCTGGGGCTCAGTCTCTCAGAAGCTCAACCTGCAGCCACACCCAGCGTCAGAGAAACCCTAACCCCTGCTGCCACGCCCACCGCCTCATTCTTGCTTCCTGGAGGGCTCTGGACCTCCTGGGTCCCAGTTTCTGGCCCCGCCCCTCACATTGCTTGGCCCGACCCCCTGGCCGCCAGCAAATATTACACTCCACCCCGCCCAACCTGGGCGGCCCGTGCCCAGGGACGGTCCCTAGCCACTGGCCTTCGCATCCCACTCAGTCCCGCCCTGCCCCCAGCCTCGCTTCACAGGGGATGCACGGAATGGCCATTTTGCCGCTAGCGACCTCTTCTGGAGACCTGAGCACTCTTCCTTCCTTCCTTGGCGTAGGCTGTGGCTGGGCTGGGACTGGGGTCTGGGACAGGTAGGCGGGCGGCAGCCGGTGTTCGGTGGCACTGCGGCCCGATGGCCCCGACTTTAGCGGCGCTGGTGCCCTTGGTTGGGTGTCTGGGGAGGTGGCGGGCGTGGCACTGGGGCGACCTAGCCTCAGGTCTTTGGGGCTCTCTCTCCTTTCCTCCCTTTCTCTGTCGGGGTCCGCATGGCCAGGGATCCTTGACACCCCCCCAGGTGCTGTTGGGAGCCCAGCCCTGGTGTGGTACCTGTGGGCAGGGCGGCTCAGGGTCTCACATGGTCTCTGCTCTCAGTGAGCCTGGCCCTGCTGAGCCGCGGACATTTACCCCAACAGGAAGATTTTATTCCACTTGCAGCTCCTCCCTGCAGACTGAGAGAGGACCTAGATGCTATACTAAGATAGCAGTTATTATTCTACCTGCACATGCTTTGTCTCCAGTCCATTCCATTGATTAGGGCTTTCTGCTTGTTTTAATATTGGCGCCTCTTGGGTGTTTAAGCTTTGTGACGACTTTGAATGTGGTATGGGGCTTTGAGGAATGAGGAAGTGTGATCAGCAGCTTAAAATTTTAAATCCACAAATAAAAATAATTCACCCACATTGTTGAACCTGCTGCAGAATACCCATCTTGTCCATATTTGGCTGTCTCTTACCATACTCCCCAGTTCTGCTCCCATCATTGGTGTATTTGCGTACAGTTGAATATTTATATTATATGCATAGGTAGAGTTTTACTTAGTTATCCTGTTACTGACCATGTACACAAGTCTAGTTCCTCTTAGTAAAACTGCATTGAGCATATATCTTTTTTCCTGGGATAAATTTCAGACATTGGAAATAGTAAATCAAAGTTCTGTGTTCTTTCCTTGGTACTTGATATGAAGTGCTTCTTAGACAAGACATGTTAACAATAGACACCTTGCAAAATTTAGGTATTTTCCCAATTATCTGGAGAGATTTGGAGTTCAGGAAGGTGTTGAGTCATTTTCTATACCAGCTGAGATGCGAAACAACCTACTGTTGGATTTTATTTTTAACTGATGTACCATGATAATCCTTTTGTTTTGATTCACTCTATTATATGTTATTTCATTTGGTTTTATCCTCTTGACAATTAAAAAAAAACACTTTCTTGCAAGGCATGGTGTTACATGCCTGTAATCCCAGCACATGGGAGGGTTAGACATGAGGATCACAGGGAGTTCAATGCTAGCCTGAAATACTTGTTCCGTCAAGGTCAGCATGCAGTACATAGCAATACCTTGTCTCAAAGAAAAATAAAACAAACAAACAACCAATTTTTTCTTCTTTTTTGTTTTAATGTAGCACAGGTAGATATTAATAAAGTATGAAAACACTTTTATAAATAGTGTCCTTCTGCTTCAAACAGTGCTGTGAACCACAGTCTGAAACAGAAAGCTTGAAAACTTATGCGTATCTCTGTGTGGGATCTCTATTGTGAGCACTGCAAGGTCCAGGGACACATGTGTAGAGCTGTGATGGGAGCTACACTTCTCTGCACACCATGTTCTCCCTAGTGATGTTCAGCACTTGCCTTAAAACCCGCCATCAGATGGGGACACAGCACACATCAGGAATGTGTGCTTGCATGAATCAGCTTTGGGAAGCTCAGCATTTTCTACATTTGTTTACATGTGGTGATTCTCTTTTGAATTACAAGAAGTTTTCATCTCTCACAGAATGGACTCATGACACCTCTTTGTCACTTCTAATACAAACTATTTATCTGCCTGCCGCTTGTAAGAAAATATTTCTTATTGTGGATTCTACATTATACTTGGTTCTGTTTTTGAAATGTAAAGAATCAGATCTTTCTCTCTCCCTTGTACCACTGAAATCATGGGAAAGCTTTTCCAACATGAAAAGATGAGTAGATAAACAATAGTCTTCACATTTTATCTGTACAATTTGGTCTACCTGGGATTTTCTCTTTTATTGAAGAGCAATAGCAGCCAGTCTCCCCTAGGAATATTTGGCCAAACATAATCTGATACATGAATATTAAAGGCCCAGAGTACTAAATCACAGGGCAAAAAAGTCAGAGTGGGTGGGGAGTAGCAAGAGAGTACAAGGATATGGAAGGGTCCAAAACTGAGCAGAGTGCTGGAACTCAATGGATGTGGAAATTGTACAAATTGGTGACGTGATGACGTGCTACTGAATTGAATATGTTGAAATGCATATCTTAACTTTTAATTAAAATTACCTTAGAATTTGATGTTGAGAATAATTATAGACATAGGAGTAAAAATCAAAACTGAAAGAAATACAAGGGTAGGGGTTACAAGGGAATGGGAAGGGAAAAGCAGGTGCTCTGCAGGACTTGGCCTAAGTCCACTCGTGCCATGACAGGTGTTCAAGACACCTGTCATGGCACGAGTAAAAGTGTCAGTTATGAAATTCTTTAAGACAGGGTGCCAGACCCTAGTTTTCATTTTGGTCCCAGAGCTGGTGAGGTCACTAGAGGTGGGGATGATCAAAGCTGTACAATTGGGACTTGAGGTTAGTCAGGTACCAGCCCTGAAACAGCAGAAGGAGAACAATCACCAACTGTCCTTGCTCCTTGCAGGGCCCAGAACTTCTTAGTGTCTGTCACAGACAACACTGTGCACAAATCCACCCCAGCAAAGTTTCTCATTCAGCTTCAACCAACTCATTTCTGCATGCCTCAGGGTGTCACAAAGTCCCAAGACTGGCAGTCTTTCTCCTTGTCAAGTGTCTCATGCACTCCTCAGAGTCCCACAGGCCAAAGTCAAAATCTTCTGAAGGCAGTGCTCAGTTTCAGTGAGCTCAGGTTGGTCCAATTCAGCTGGGACATCTTGTAGAATTGGACACCAGCCTCCTGCTCCAATTGGAGAGAGACCAGCACAGCCTTCTCTCTGCCTTGATGGGAGGGTGCTGGTCCAAGAAGCCTTCCCCTGCTGATAGTAGTCCCTAAAAGTGCTGTGACCACCTGTCCTCCATTCTTTAGGAAAGCATGAAATCCATCTTCCTTCCCCACCCTCGTGGTGTTGTCTCTGTGAGAAAGAGAATGGTGTCTGCAGTGTTACTCTACTTGTGCTTACTCTACAGGGTTGGTGCACTGTAAATATCTGTGAAGTGAGTGGTCAGAGGGAGTGTGTTTGGCCTGCCATTCCTTCTTCTTCAGTTCATATAGTGATGCATCATTCCATTCTGTGAGCCTTCTGGGGAAACCCCTTCCCCTATTATGTGTTCACATATACAGAAGCCAGGAAGTTAGGCAAATTCACAGTAATGTGGGTAGTATCTGATCTGTTCTTTAGAGTGACTTGTGTCCTGGATAACATGGAATCACAAGAGAAAAGTGGCTAAATTTGTTGTGGTCATTTCAACAGGGTCATAGCCTAGTAAATTGGTGGTTAAATGCACTTACCAGCTCCTTTTATGATGTCTGTGTGAATCTGTGTCCTATGGTATCCCCCAGAGATTCCTGCTGTGGATACCTTAGAAGCCCATGGAATGACTCTCTGTTGTCCTTCACAATGAAGAGAACAGCTTCACCCAAGTGACAGATCCATGGTAGGAGGCAACGCTTCCCCAAGGCTAAGAAAAACCAGCAGTGCTGACAGGGTCACAGGTCTGAGGAGAAAGATCTGGGTTTAGACCCAAATCCTCCTCCTGACTTCCTACATAAACCTAGAGAAGACACCATGCCTCAGGTCTTTCACAGAGTGTCCACATGCACTATAGAGGTCATCCTGGCATCTACTTCCTAGGGACATTATCACCGTCTGAGATGACAATTGTGATGACTGTTGGCTGGTGTCTTGTGTACATAGTGTACAGAATTAGACGTTAAATCCAGGAACGGATGCAATTAACATGGAATGCAGTGCTGCCTGGTGGTAGAAATGACACTGACCTCCTGGACATATTCCCTGGTGGCATTGTGAGGGGGCAGAAGTTCTTCAATTCAATCATCTTAATGTTCCCTAAGCATCACAATCTCTGCTATGTACTGGTGCTATGGCCTCGAGTCAGGACCTCACACAGGCTATGCAAGCACTATGGATGGAGTTGCACCCACAAATCTTCTGGCATTGATTCTACGTTCACACCTGTGTGAATTAGCACGCCCATGACCTGCCTCCTACTCAATAGCTGACAGCTGGCCTTCTGATGCAAAAAGCTAAATAGACCATTACCTACATTGTGGGCCTCACTTAGTGAATTATTTTTATTACTGTTATTATTATTACTAGTGTTGTTATTTTGCATTAGCAGTGCTGAAATTGAGCCCAGGGCCTCTTGCATGGTAAGCAAGTACTCTATGCTGACCTCTCTCCCCAGCTCCTGACTCACTCTTAAATAAATGACAATGGCAGACATCATGTGATGTGAATACTAAGGTTCACGCATTAAAATAACTGTTATTCATCGTCTGTTGTTTCCCTCTTATGTTCTCTCTTACATTTTAGTATTCATTTTTCTCCCTCTCTGGATCTCGGGCTGTGGAGAAGCCACTGCTGTCTCTGAAGCTTGCAAGAGGAGAGGCTGATGAGCTTTGAGTGAGGAAAGGGAAAACAGTCCAAAAGGTATCAAGCTTTTGCCTTGGGTCCTGCCTGTAAGCAAGAGACAGAGCCTGAGAGCAAATTTTGACCTAGTGCCATCTCCCCTGAGCCTGTCTTCACAGAGATATAATGGTAGGAGACCCAGCAAAGCCTTCTGGATTCCTGATACACATCAACTGTGAAAGAACAGAGTTTATCTCTTATATGAACTGACTGTCTTCTATCACACATGTCTTGTCATATTTTGAAAATGTATGTAATGACTGGACAGAATTTGACCTCTCTGCCTTCTTTCACCAATCATAGTCATTAAAGATTATGTACAGTGAGATTACTGTACAGTGTTTTCCTATGTATTTTCTTTAGTAGGTTCTCACTTCATGGTTTGCTGTGGTTTGTTTATTCATTCAAATGTTACTGGATATTCACATTGCAGTTTTCAGTTGTTGGAAACAAAGTTGAAGTGAATATCTTATAAAATTCTCTTCATGAGGTAGAGGATTGTATGCACGTAGAGGATTGCATGCACAGAATCCTAAGATAGTCACATGAGTTAATCTGAAATTAATTGCCAAAACGTTATCTGAAGTGAATGTACCACAAGCAAGACAGAAGAAATTTCCTTCGTGCACTTCCTCACCAAAACCAGTGTGTTTTGAACAAAAATGAAAGTCTCTTTTGTGCTCTTCAAAACATCAACAGGGTTTCTCTTGTAGGATGAATACTCACTTACCTGATAATTGACAATGATAGGAGGCATGTAGAAACTGGAAAGGGTTCATGTGACTGCCAAGGGCACATTGAAGGCCTTAGGAGTGATAGACTTGTGAGTCCACTGGAGGATTTGGAATCACAGCTGGCTCCTGTGAAAGTCACACTGCATGACTGAGGGAGTACTGACTTCTCCTGAAGTTAAGGCCCCATGACTAGGACAGTTCTTGTGAGAGTTCCCTGGTATTGCATGACAGGCCTATGACTTGACAGTAGGAGCCCCTAGCCCAAGGAGAGGGACTCAGGAGACTCTTCCTCTCTACCCATAATACATGTGTACAATCCAGACAGCTTTGAAATATGGGAGCGGCCAAAAGAATTAAAGCAAAATGTGAGTGAAACAGTCCCAACATGGGTGTTATACCTATGGGAAAATGACAAAAAGAAAAGGCAAAATGCAACCTCAAACATATAGTCCATCAGGAGCAAGACAAACCGACATTGAAATAGAGGACTTTGAAAGCCATAAATCAGAAACTTCAAAAGATAGCAAATGAAGTAAAAAACAGATCTATGATGCTATAGAGGAAATCAAATTAGAAATAATGTCTCGTGTAAAAAAATAACAGAAGTAACAACTGTACTAAACAAGTTTCTCAACATAGCTACAGAAGAAATAGATGAAACAAAAAATACAGGAGCATGGTAAATTGAAACTATGAATGAACAATGTAGAAAACAAGCAGAATCTATGAAACATATGCAAAGAGATATCCAAGCAACAAAAAAAAAATATATTGAAAGCTGGCAAAACCATTTAAATGAAGCTGAGGATAGAATTTGCTAATTTGAGGACAGTATTGCAGGGAGTGATCATGAAAGTGTAGAACATATAAAAATAGCAAAGCATCATGAAATGACAATCCAGCAGCTTCAACATGATGCCAAGAGAAGCAATATAATACTAATAGACATCAGTGAAGATGCAGGAGTCAATGCAAATGACACAACTAAGCTATTCACATAAATAATAACAGAAAAATTTCCAAACATGAGGAAAATTCTGATATACAAAAAAGTGAGACACACCAAGTGCAAAACAGTCACAACGAACATAAGTCTATGGTCAAACATATAATAATTAAGATCCCAGACATACAGCTTAAAAACAGAATACTAAATCTGTTAGAGAAAAGTCACAACTCACCTGTCCAGGAAAGACTAGGATTACTATTAAGGCAATGTTTTAACCCCAAACCTTCAGGTTAAGATGAGCTTGGAGTGAGCAATTTCAAGCCCTAACAGAGAAAAACTTTCAAGCTAGGCTGATGTACCCAGAAAAAGTGTCTTTCAAATTTAATGGAGAAATAAGATATTCAATGACAAAGAACAACTGAAGAAATTTGTGTCCACCAAACCAACCCTTGAAGGATTACTGAAAGACATGCTAGATAGAGATAAAAATAACCACAATCTCCAGAACAACAGAAAGAAATGACCAGGCTGCTCAAGAAATTGAACACGGGAGAAAAGCAGGAAATCAACAACAGGAATACAACATGGCAAAGTCAGGCCAGTACATATCAGTGATATCCATGAAGGTAAATGGGCATAACTCACCTATAAAAAGAATCAGGTTGACAGAATGGATCAAGAAACAGGACCCCACAATATGCTGTATACAACAAACACATCTTACGCAAAATTCATAGATTAAAAGACAAAGGATGGAAAACAGTTTTCCATGAAACAGGAACCCAGAAAAAAGCAAGGTAGCTATTCTCTTTGTAGAAAATGTGAACTTTAAACCTCAAATGTTTAAAGGAGTTAAAGAAGGCCACTAGATGCATGTAAGTGAGAAACTGCAAGAGGAAGAATTACATATATACACGCACCAAATACAGGAGCACCCAACTATATAAGGCAAATACTAATGGACATGAAAAACCAAACACAAGTATATAATTACAATAGGAGATTTTAACACCCCACTGTTAGAGACAGATCAATGAGACAAAAAGTCAGCAAAGAAATAACAGCACTGAATAATACGTGTGATCAAATGGACTTGATGGATGGAGGTTTACAGAGTGTTCCACCCAACCACATCATAATTTATATTAGAATACACATTCTTCTTAGCTATACATGGGACCTTTTCCCAAATAGATCATATATTAACCAATACAGCATGCTTAACTAAATGCAAAAGGAACAAAATTATCCCATGCATAATATCAGACCATATCTCAATAAAATTAGAAATCAATAGCAAAAAAGTGCAAAGCCTTCATATACATGGGAATTAAATAACAACTTTCTGAATAACCAGTGTGTTACAGATGCAATTAAAGGGCAAACAAAACAATACTTACAATACAATGAAAACACAGATACAACATACTGTAACATATGGAACGCAATGAAAGCAGTCCTCAGAGGGAAATATATAACAATAAATAGCCACATGAAGAAAATGGAATGAATACAAATAAATAACCTAATGCTAAATCCCAAGTTTCTAGAAAAGGAGCAACTCAAACCCAACACTGATAGAAGAGAAGAAATTGTAAAGATTAGAGCAGAAATTAATTCAAATTAAACTAAAAAGTGTTACAAAAAATTAAGTAATCAGCTGGGTTTTTTTGAGAGAATAAACAAAATTGACAATCCCCTGGCCAGAGTTATCAAGAAAAAGAAAGAAAAACTAAAAGCCACCCAATAATGACTGAAAAGAGGGAAATTACTACAGATTCCATGGAAATTCAAAAGATCATGAATACCTACTCTGAAAATCTCTATTCACATAGGGTGGAAAACACAGAGGAAATGGACAGATTTCTAACAACATAAACTATCAAAGCTCAATGAAGAAGATAAAACAATTTTGAATAACCCAGCCTCACCTACTGAAATTAAAAACAATCTAAAAACTTACAAATAAACAAAAGCCCAGGTTCTGATGAATTCATGGCTGAATTCCATACAAAGTTTAGAGAAGACCTAACTTCAATACTCCTTAAACTCTTCAATGAAATTGATAGAGAATCCGTCCTCCCTAAATTCATTCCTGGAAGCAAGTATCACTCTGATAACAAAATCAGAAAAAGACCCAACCAATAAGGAGAATTAAAGGCCAATCTCAATAATGAACATTCATGCAGAGATTCTCAATAAAATATTATCAAATAGAATGCAGCAAGTCAGCAAGAAGATTATACACCATGACCAAGTGGGAATACAGGAATGGTTCAAAATATGTCAATAAATGAGATACTCCACATCAACAGAGCCAAAACTAAAAATCACATGATCATCTCAAAAGAGGCAGAAAAAGCTGTTGATAAAGTCCAAAACCTGTGCATGATGAAAAGCATATGGAAACTTGGAATAGATGGTATCTACCTCAATCTCATAAAGACCATTGATGACAAACCTATGGCCAACGTTATACTAAATGGACAAAAATTGAAAGCCTTCACACTAAAATCAGGAAGAAGACAAAAATGTCCACTATCACAACTCCTCTTCAATATAGTTCTGCAAATATTATTCAGAGCAATGAGACAAGAGGGTGAAGTCAGAGGAATAAAAATAAGAAGTAAAATTATCATTACTTGCAGACAACATGATACTCCACACAGAAGACCCCAAAAACTCCATTAAAAAACTACTAAAGGTAATAAACAAATTCAGCAGCATAGCTGGGTACAAAATGAACACTTGAAAAAATCAATAGCATTCCTGTACACAAACAGCATGAGAGAGAATTTATGGAAATATCATAATAGCATCTAAAGCAAAGAAATTCTTAGTAATCAACCTAGCCAAGAATATAAAAGGGATATGTGCTGAAAATTATACTACTCTTAAAAAAGTGATTGAGGAGGATATTAGAAAATTGAGGGGATATTCCTTAATTGTGGTTAGGAACAGCCAACACTGTGAAAATAGCCATACTCCCAAAACTGTTACACAGATTCAGTTCAATCCCAGTCAAAATACCATTAACATACCTTGCAGATTGAGAGAAAATATTCCTACAATTCATCTGGAAACAGAAGAAATGTAGAACAGCAAAGGCGATTTTGGTAACAAAGGCAAGACAGGAGGGATCTCAATTCCTAACTTAAAACTATACTACAGAGTCACAGTAATAAAAATCAACATAGTATTGGCAGAGACCTGAGGATCAATGAAATAAATTAGAAGATGCAAACACTACCAGCCACCTTACATTTGACAAACGGGCTAAATATGTTCCCTAGAAGAAAGATAGCCTCCATAATAAATGGTTTTGGAAAAATCGGCTTTCCACATTCTGAACACTGAAACTACACTCATGTTTATCACCATACACTAAAGTAAAGTCCAAATGGATCAAGAATCTAAATATTAAAAAAGAAACACTAAATCAACTGGTGAACAAGGTAGGTAGAAATCTTGGGGACATTGGGGTTGTTAGAAAATTTGTGAATAAAATGCAAACCACATAGGAAATACTTCAAAGAATCAACAACTGGGTCTCATATTATTAAAACATTTTTCACTTCAAAATAAATCAACAACTAAGTGAAAAGTAAACTCACAAAATGGGAAAGAATTTTAGCAAACAGCCACTCAGATAAGGACTTATATCCAGAACATATAAAGAACTGATAAACATCAAGCCCCCCACATTCGAAGACCATCTCCACAAATGGGCATCAAAAATAAACACACAGTTCTCAGATGAAGATATACAAATGGCAAATAAATATATGAAAAAATGTTCACCATTAATGCTCATTTGAGAAATGCACATTAAGACAGCATTGAGATTTCCTCTCACTCCAGAAAGAATGGCTGCCATCAAGAAATCAACTGATAACAAATGTCAGTGAGACTGTGGGGAAAGGAACATCAAGAATTACCCCTGTGTTCCTGGAGTAAATCCACTTGGTCATGGTGTATAATCTTCTTGATGATTTAATGGGAGTGCAGACTGGTGCAACCACTGTGGAAATCAGTATTGAGATTCCTCAAAAAACTAGAATTGGAAGTTCCTTTCAATCCAGTTATTCCTTTCCTGGATATTTTCACAGAAAAACTGAAAATGTCATGTCACATTGATATATGTGCACCCATGTTCATAGCAGCACAATATGTGATAGCTATGTCTTGAAAGCAACCAAAATGGTCTTCAGCTGCAGAGTGGATGAAAAATGTATTTTTATACATTTTTACTACTACTCAGATATAGAAAAGGATGGTCTTCAGTTCTTTATAGGTAAATGGAGGCAACTTGAGAATATCCTCCCAAGTGAAATAAACAACACTCACAGTAGTAAATATCACGTTATGTCTATGGTGTAAAACATATTAAAAAATGACAAAGTGCTATGATCCAAAAAGTATAGTAGATATTGTAAAGGAGAAAGGAAACTGCTCTAAAGGGTATAATGATATGTATAGTGTGTAAGATGGATGTCCACATTACTAAATTTCTGTTAATCATTGATAAGAAAGGTTTGCAATGTAAATGTTTGAGTGTTTTGCCACTTTTTATGCTTTTTTGTAACTCAATTATTTTTAAGATGACAATATGTAATGTATCAACTAGCGATTTTATGATGTTAATTTTATTGAGATCTGTATGCTACCTTTTTTATCGTTTCTTTTAATAAAAAAAAATTTTAAAAGAAATGGATGTGGAGTTCTCTGCCCTCCAGGCCTTGCAGCAAGACCTGCACATGCAGTGGAGAGAATCCTTGGGATCCACTTCACTCTGGGTGGCCATAAGCTGCACTGTGGTGGGATTAGTTTTATTATGCTTTACATTTTTGTGGTTATGGTCTTTGTGTGCATGAGTCCACCATATGGGTCACTTACAATAAGCATATTTTCCCTGATAGTTGAGATGGTGGAATGTGGAAAACCACTTCCCATTGTTTCAACCCCAAAGGCTTTGAGGACTGTATGGAACTAACCCAAATGAATAGCATATGCACAGCATGCACACAAGTCTATAAGCAGAACTTAGAACAGACTGCCATGGATGAGCTAAGGTTTGAGAAAGTATGCAAGAATGTAATGCCTAATGGTGGATGATATATCCAGCTCAATAATAAAGATGCTTGTTTATTGCTGTTGCTAATGTTTGCTCTGTGTGGTTTCTTCTCCTTTTACCCACTAAAATATCCATTCACCACCCTATCTCTTGAGAAAATCTCATACCACAGACACAGGGAACTTTAATACCCCACAAAACTAAAGCCTCTGTCCCCTGTTCCAAGGCACACATAACATCCTAAAGCCCTAATCTCTTTTGGGGTACAGCTTTAGAAAAGAGACCATGTTTCCAGCCTGCACCTTGAAGATCAATTCCTAAGCCCTGTGACAAACATCTGCCTCACTTCCATCCCTCCTCTGTATGCACAGAGCATTAAAGTTCTAAAATGTTCTGACCTTGACCCAGAACACAGCTCCCCAAGCAACAGATGTGCAGCCTTCAAGCAGACTGGTCAGATAATGGGCTCAGATGCATCAATCCCCAGGCTGAAGGCCAAGGACAGTGTTATCTGTTGACCCCACTGTCACACAGTGGAGTTACTTACCAGAATATCTTAGCCTCCCTTGATTCCTGAACCCATGGGGACTCACTGTTCCTGTGGTTCATAATGTGTTAAAACCAGGTACAGTATTAATGTGTGGTAGGGAGAACCCATGCCCATCACAACCCCTACTGAAATCAGCTCCTTATGTACTCTGCAAGGCACCTATTCTTATCATGTCACATATAAAAGTATGTTGATAAAATGTATATTGAATGCCCTGCTAGCCATCTCCACCAAGCCAGCTTGGCAGCAGCTTGGCCTTCAAACCTCCATTGGGCAGGCAGGAGAAGAAAGTAGAAGAAGACAAGGGGCTTTCTCTGCCAAGACAGAAAATAGAGAAGGACAAGGGGCACCTCCAGCTGTCAGTGTTACACCCACTGCTGAGCCTGTATCCTGAGGCCAGAGAGGAGACAGCTCTTTTGATCACTTTGCTGAAATCAGGAGTCTGAGCAGAGCTACAAAGGCTGGACTTGGGAGCCCAACTGAGGGCTCCTCCAGAAGATTTGCCTGCATTTTGTTTTCATTTTCTGTTCCATGACTTAGTCGCCACCAGCTGTTGGCAGTGTGTGTTCACTTGTCTTCCCAAATGAGCTGCTTCTGGGGATCTTGGGTAGTCAGAACACAGTGAGATTTCTATGTGTCTCTGTTAGGTTTTGCATAGAGCAAAGTATAAAAGTGCAGTTCCCATGATAGTAAGGTTGACCCCCAAATTCCATTAGTGAGGTCTTAGTTTGAGGACAGCTGGTGCTTTGATCTTCAGGTTTGCATGTGCATGAAGGACTCAGTGCTGGCCAGTTAGAGTGTGTCCTTCCTGCATGAGATTTTTCATCAGTTGTGCTTTTATTCCCACATATCAGAAGTGGATTTTCTTGCTGTGTGTTTTGCTTATAAATTATCATATTTTTATTACTACTTATTTACAGTGTGTACTGATTATGTTTTTGATAGGTCCATGGCACATGTGATGCATAGAATGGAAGTTAGGCCCTACCTTGTGCACAAAGGTGCAGTCCGTCAACTCGGAACTGTTCTCAATGTTGCGGACATTGAGAACCTAGTTCAGGGCCAAGCCATTGCCAGCACAAAGCACTGCTTTGTCTGGATTGCCCTTTCTTTATGATCATTGCAGTGGGTATAATGCAATATTTGGAAGCTTAATCCAGCCCTAAACCTAACTCTAACCAGAACCCTAAATCTAACTAACCCTAAAACGTCACTACCACCATTCTCTGGGCAAAGAAAACTTGATGGCATTGATGTGGGAAATGTAACATAAGTTAATTATGAGGATGTAAGATCACTGGTGGCTGGGGTGGAGAAGCAGGGGAAAGTAAAAAAAAAAGCATTGTGTAAAAATTTGAAGAACATTCTGGAATAGGACAGTGGGGAAATCCGCACAACACTGAGAATACACTGAATGCCAGCAAGCTGATTACTTTAAACTTCATTAAAATGTTAAATTTTGTTTAGTTTGTTCTGTCACTAACAAATCTCTGAGAAATAAGAGTAGTGATGAATACAATGATAAATAAAACTGGAAGAGAGAGGAATGGCAGGTGTGGGTCAAGAGCTGCCCACAGGTAGAACTCAAGAGATGACTCCTGCTGTGGAGCACCCAGGAGGTCCCGCTCTGCAGCTTATGGACAAGGCAACCCAGATGCTGGCTCTTGCTGTGGGTCCAGAGCTGGTGAGGGAGCTGCAGGGGGAGCTGGCACAAGGTCAGGAGGTACAACTTATGCATGGACTGAAACTGGCCCTGTAATATCAGGAAGAGAAAATATCACCAACTGTTCATGGATTTCTTGGGGCAGAACCTTCCCACTGCCTGTCAGAGGCAGCTGTGTGCACCAGCTCAGCCCTAACAAAGCCTCCCAGAATACATCCCTACACTGACTGCTGAGGATCTCATGCTCCTGGGTCACACAGCATTTGGGCACTTTGCTGAGTTCCAAGGCATATCCCCTTCCCACAAGCCCATAAACTCTGGAGCTCAGGCCTGGGAGATTCAGGATGCTCTAGCTGTTCCTGAAGAAGCTTAGCCTGGGGATCTACGTGGAAGTACAGTTCCAATGAAGACTCAAGCACAGAAGATTTGGACCTGGGGCAGAAGGGAGCCAGCTGAGTGAGAGGCCTGATATACCTGGGCAACTCATCTGTAGGGAGGGGTGTGTAGGCCTACTGCCCAGTCTGTACAGCATCCAGCCACAGCCTCTCCCACCCATAGTGGGGCATTTTGGGCCCATGGAGCCATGAGACGCTGAAAGAAGTCTCTGTGAGAGGGAGACCTTGCATAGATGTATCATACTTGTACTTTCTGACATATTGTCTCCCTGCCCCTCTTCAGGGCAGTCAGCTTGGTGAAGGCAGTGACTGGTATATGCCATGTCTTTGCATTCAATGGATCAGGGCTGCTGCTCCATGGATATCTGAGAAGTGAGAGGTCAGTCGGTATCTGTCTTGCCTCTCTGCAGTCTCTAGCTTAGGCAGTGATCCATTGCTGTACCCACATATGCATGGTCTGTACCCACACTAAGGGAGGCCTGGGGTCCAGAAAAATTACTTTTAGGTGAGCAACATCTGTTCTGCTGCAAATGGTGACTCTGTGGCCTCCAAAGAACATTGTAACTCAAAAGGCCAGGAGTTGTATTTGGTCTGCTTACAAGGATATGGCCAATACCCAGAAATGTGTCTGCACACAGTGTGTCTGCATGTGTATTTGTAGCATGATTACACGTATTTGCTCTTCCATGATATGTGACAGTCATGGATTCTTTGCTGTCCTCAGGGTTTCCTGCACTGAACAAACCCTGAGGCCCATATAGTGACTCTCCAATCTCCTTTCCAAAGAATAGAAAGCTTTCCCCAAGTGTTGGTCAGTAAAGGGGATGGAAGATCATTCATGGGAATCAGCACAACCTCTACTGTATGTCTTCATGGGGCCAAGGCCACAGCTAACCACTTTGCCTGGAGCCCCCATTTCATCCTCAGTGACCCTGAGTTCTCAATCCACTCAGCACCTTATCCTTCAGCATTTTAAACTGAGATTGAGTGAAGAACTTGCACATGGCCAGGACCTGAATCTGCAGGTGGCCAAGTCTCGCTGGGCTGCTTAGTTAAGAACTCACCTTCACCGCTTTGGTGCCTGAAGCGCTAAGATGTCATCCATGGAGGAAGCCAGAGAGGAATGGCCGGACCTGGGGCAGCTGATGAGGAAGGCTAAATCTGGAGTCTCCTTCAGGCTGTGAGGTCCATCTGCCTGCACCTGGCTTGCTGTACAGACATCTGCCAGGCTCTCTGCTGGCTGACGTCCGATCTCTGATGAGACAGTGAGGAGACATGGAATTGGTGTCGTGCACATGACTTCTCAGAAGAGTTGGAGCTGATGCAAAGCCCACATTCTAAATGATCCACCGAGGCTTGTGCTACAGGGTTCACTAAGGAATACTATCATGCTCACAACACCTTGATAGAGGAGAGGCAGAATAGAAGTCTATTTATTAACAAAACCTATGAGTCTTAAGATGGCCTCCAGCTTTAGAGATGAGAAAATGGAGGATCATTCTGGATGTCCAGATCCATTAATGAGGCCCCACAGAATGTCCCCCAGTTTCCTGATAGCATGTCCACAGGAAGGAATTAAGTTAATCTTCCATAGCCATGGAAGGTGAGCAGCTGGGTTCACTGCTCTTTTCTTGTGCTCATTTAGCCCTGAGGCTCCTATGATAGGAACTGCAGTGCCTGAAAAATTCCTGTAAGACAAGTGCCAGAGAAATGGACAGAGTGGACTGACATTTGAGGTGAGCACATCTGTGGTGAGTTGATGATGTGTAAGAGCTGGGGATAGGGTGGAGAGGCAGCCAGCTAATGGTGCATGGACACCAGGCCTAGGGTTGAATATGAGACACAATGGCAGAATTCAATCATGCCAAGAAAGGAAGTGACTTTGTGTTTGTGTCCCATTTCCCCTTCTCCCACCAATGTGTGTAAGTGACCGTGCCTGTGACAAGGTAGACACTGAGTAGAGAGGATATGGTATTTGAGCACTTGGAGTCTAGATTCCTTGAGAGCAGGACCACAGGTGCAGTGTTTGACAAGTCCTGGATGGATGTGCTTAAAGGGTTAATCTGACCCTAAATTCACCTCAGTACTCTATGGGCCGCTATACAGTCCCTTGTGCTGACACACCCTGCACCAGAACAGGTATCTATTGTTATTGTGGGTACCATGTCGGAAGCAGGGACATGTCACACAGGGCCCAGTTGCCAACTCCATGCTCATGTGCTGTGTACAGCTCTGTTGGGCCAGAGTCCAGAAACCTGGAGAAAGCCTGAGGCTCTGACCAACAACAGGATTCACTTTGTTAAACAACATAAACTTATGTTCCTCAAAGACAAAAAGCACTGTCCCAGACTTCTAACCAGGAGGACAGGAGATGACTCTGGAGGCTGTGGATAAACATGGCCACTGCCCTTCTCCTCCTGCCAGCCTTATTCTAGATGGGAATGTGAATGTGACAGTGGCCCAGGCTCAGTTTCCCTGACCCTGCCCAGGAGCATCTGCCTTCAGTGCCTGTCCTCAGACCCCCTCACACTGATGACCTAGTGAGTGAATTGTTTATGCAGACTTACAGTGGAGGCCAGGCCTAAATAGCCTTGTCCTGGAGTCTGTGTCTCTGAGTGGCTGGTGGCAGAGCCTAGGGACATCTGGCCTAGGCTCCCTCTTCTGTCTGGATGCCTGGGGACTAGGCCTGGTGAATCCTGTCCTGTGCTGCCTTTGATGGTTGGGCAGTTCCCGGTGAGCATCCTGAAGTATCTTGTCTGAATGAACCATCCTCTCACTAGTTCCCAGGTAGTTTTACCATGGCGGGTTCTGAGGCTGGGGTTTTGAGGCCTGGGAATGCAGCATAACATATTGATTTATCACTCTCTCTAGCCAAGTGCCTGTGAAGGCCAACTGTCACCAGACCAAGGTGCTTGGTGACCAGATCCTTCAGAGTTCTGTTTAAATCCGTTGCCAAGCAAATGAGGTCATACCCTAGGGTCCATAGCTGGACTGCCACCGCTAATGCCCAATTTATTTTTATTGTGGAATAAATCTGTTCTCCTTAGAAAGAGCAGGTGAAAAACTGGAAAACTGAGTGTGGTTTTACACTTTGCTACACTTTGAAAATTGAAATGCAGCAAACGTGTTGATGCTTCAGATGTGGCAGGCATGGTGCCAAGCACACAATTCCATCAAAGGGTCCCTTGTCTCTGAAGATGAAGTGTTCAGGGTCTTCACTTAGAGATCTGTCACATTTTCAGGTGACTTGCTTTCCTGGGCATATGTTAGTTTCATTTCAATTCCATTAGAGAGCATGGAGATGTTCCCAGATTGCCCATAATATTTTTCCTTGAAGGATGAGAATGTTTCATGTTAAAACTTCCACATGTCCAGGGGAGGAGGATTCCTAGCAAGTCTTGCTCTCACATGCCTATGAATGATTACTTAGGAATCCTTGGATGTTTACCTCAGCCACACACTGTAGTGCTCCATACTCTGACAGCCTGTGAGGGGGGACAGCAGGTGGTGAGAGCAAGGGAAGGCTTTGCAAGGCCATGAACATCATTGTCCCATGTGGATGAAGGACACATGCGTGTCACTCCTGGGGAACTTGTCTCCTAGCAGCTGCTATCACTTCCTGTCTTCCCATCCCAAACAGACCATGAGCTTTGTGTCCCTCCTGGGTAGTTTGCCTTTCCTGTAGGTGATGGTGCTGAGCCTGTTTAGTGGCAATGCTCTTTGCTTGATATACTTAAAGCAGTGTCTCCATGCTGGTGTCCCCTTGTGCTGTCACTACCTGCTATTATGGGGCTGAACCAAACATCTGCAACTTGTTCATGCATGTGTCACCTATGTGCTGATGGGGATTTGTTCTGTTTATGGCTTGATTCTTGAAAGCAGGGTACCACAGCCATTTTTATTCATGTTCTTGTGTGTATATACACTTTTATTTCAAAGAAAAGTGCTTGAATGTGAAATTACTTGATCATATTTCTGTTGTATGGCTACCTTAGAAATTCTTAAAGTATCTTTGGAAGCAGTGGATTCAAGCAGAGTTAAGTGGTTGGTTTTGTTTTGTTTTGTTTTATTATGCTATACGATGCCATGCTATGTTATGTTCCACTATGTTATGTGTTGGTTAGGATATTGAAACTCCTTCAGCATGTTTTCAGTGCTTTCTGATTTGACTTTGAATAATCAACCTGAGAAAATGTAAGAATATAACATAATCTGATTAATTTTGCTTTGTAGAAAATTTAAAAAGGAAAACCCAGTCAGGGATGTTGGTGCACATCTATCATTCCAGTACTTAGAAGGTTGAGGCAGGGGGATTGGAGTGAGTTTGAGGTCATCCTGGGCTACAAGATAAGATGAATACCAGCCTGAACTGCATAGCAAAACCATTTCTGAACACAAAATGAAAGAAAGAAAGAAAGATGAAATAACATAAAAATGAAAAGTCAAAAGTCATCTGTCAATTGAGAAATGAAGTCTTTGTGAGGTTTTTTTGAATATGTGTTTTAGTCAACACAATTAGCATCAGATTTACCATCATGTAGGCATTGATGTTCTACCTGGTGTTTGTACTATTTTAATTTTTTAAAGTTTTTGCTGAAATGAGAGCAGATATGCTACAGAATATACCTTCTTAGGATATGAGTAGCTCAGTATGAAGAGAATTTGATCATTCTTATTTTTTCTGTCCTAAATTTATATTTTGAACAAGAATTTGATAAAGGGATTACTATCTTTTTTGAAATAATGATAAGAATCTTATAAAGATACTCTTTTTGAGTGTATAAAATGGTAAAAGTGATTGTAGATTAATAGTGGTTAATGTACCTTGCACTGGGATTTCTGGAATTTCTAAATGATGGATATTTTCATACATTTGTAAAATTATTTACAAATTTTAACACATGGTCTCACTAATTTTCTAAGTTTCCCAGGCTAGGCTTAAATCTTTCCTCATTCTTCCTCAACCTCCCAGAGTGCTGGGATTACAGGTGCACATTATCCTGCATTGGCGATTGATAGCAATGTTGTGTATTCATGGAATAAAATGTTCAGCTTCGGTTTTTAGACACTTTGCAGAAAGAGTCGATCTACTTAAGCTATCTGCTCCCTTCCTAGCCTGTAGTTTCTTTCACAGAGAGTAAGACTGAAAATCCCATTAACACTGTTTTGGATTCTCTGCTTTTTAACTGTGGTCAGCATGTGCTTCAGAGCGTCACTCTAATTGCCTTCTGCACTGGGACTGAGGTTTGGTCTCCTTGAAGCACATTCTCTTTTTATTTGATCCCTCCTGGAATTTGATTATTGTTTGAATTCAGACCCCCCAGAAAGGTGTGAAAGTTAAAGCCACTTGGGGCACACTGCCCTCCAGAAGGCCAGGCAGTGTAAAACATTATTTTCCCTGCATTTCTACTTTCCAAGGGTTTGTTTTGGTTTTTTGATATTGATTTTTGTTTCTAATTTTTGCTGTGTTCACCAGTGTGTCTGTCCCTGATGTCTGTGGTCAGTGACATCAAAGGAAACCACACATCCGTTAAGGGCCATGTTTCATTTTACTTAGGGATGCAGCCATTTTCTTTGGTATCCTCAAACTAACCCTACAGTGTATATTCTTGTGTGTAACTACTTCCAGTTATTTAGTCTTTTAAGCAAAATATTCTCATCATGCTGCTTCTACTGAAGGAAACTGTAGCAGTCCTGAGCCCATCTCTTATTTCAGGCTCCATACCTTGACAGCCTGCACTGTCCCCATTTTCTGAACTGCTCCCAGCTGTGGTGAGTCCACATGTGGCAGTTGAGATCTGCACCTGAGTGGAAGACATTCAGTCAAGGTGGCTCTGTAACAGGATGATCTTCTTGAACAAAGGTCCCCTGAGGGAGATAGGGGGCCTCAGGCCTGCAGGGAGGAGCTCTGACATCAGGGCCATTCCAGCCATCTCCTGTCCAGCCTGCAAGCTGTGCTGCTTTGCTGAGAAGCTCATTCATGGATCAGCAGGCCTGAATCTGGGCCTTTCTTGCCACGGTTCCTGCTAGGTGTCATGGTGTCCAGCACCTCTGCCTGGTACATCTTCCCCACCTTTAGATCTCAACAGAGATCTGCACAGCTTTGGGCTTCTTCTTCCAGGCTGTCACTCTATGTAGAAACTTGAGGTGTGAAATCTGTGACTATGAAACTCAACCTGTATTCATTTAACCTGGAAATTCAGCATCTAAGGCTTCATTATAAAGAATGAGGCTGACAACACCCATATTCGCTTCTTACTCAGCTTAGCTGTGAATAGTTAGAAACCACTGAATGTACCACAGCACATACATACTTTGATATGTGTGTGTGTATGTGTGTGTGTGTGTAAAGGAGTATTGATATTCAGAAAGGTAACACTCTCTTTATCACTATCTTCAACACATGCAGAGCCCTTCCATGGTGCAGTGGCACTAGAAGCCACCCTGGAAGCCATCCTAGAAGCCACCATGCGCATCTGTGCCTGCTACTGCCAGAAGACAGCAAGAGATTTGGTTCAGTGTTTGTTTTTCCAGCAAGGAAGTCCTGAATCATCCTGCTGCCAGGCAGCTCACGGAGTGAGCAGCATGCAGAGGAGCCCAGCACTGCCTGCCTTACACCCCTTTCCCCCACTGTATCCATGCTACAGCCCTGCCAGGGTGCAGCCAAGACTCTGCCTCCTCAGCCCCAGGGTCCTCAGTTCCTGGGTCCTGGCCTCAGCCTCCATCAGGCTTCAGGTGCTGCCATGTGTTCAGCTGGCACAGTGGGTGGTGCACACTCTCAGCCCCACATGCACAAAGATCCCTGACCACATTGACCCTTCCAGTCTGAAAATTTTGCCCTTCTAATTTCTGACTGAGGCTTTGGCATTGGAACAATACACAAAATTGTCATTACTTTTTCTTTTTGTTCTTTTTTTGTGGTTTCTTTAGTTATTTAAACATATATTTAGAATTGCATTTTTCAAAAAATATTTATTTGTCTTTTCATACCCCAGTTAACTAAAGTTCTTACAAATTTCTACTGCACTTCAAACCCATATGCTTGAATGCTCACAATCCAATCTGCAGTTTCATAGCATGGGGAAACAAAGCAGAAATTGAACTTGGGATTTTTTTTTTTTGCTTTTAGCACCTTGAAAAGAAAACCTTGACTCACGTTTTTTTTATCTCCCAATATAGGCTTCAGTACCAACTGAATCTGCCACTGACAAAATGAGTTTCCTGCATTTATTTCAAACAGTCTCACTTCCCCTCAACTGGATAAGCACATTTTCTAAGATTTCTTATGCCCAATCTTGAAAAATAAGTTCCAGTAGACAAGAGGCTACTAACCATCCTGAAATCATGATGGGATTTTATGTAAACATATAGTCCAGGCCACACCCTGGCAGCCATGAGCTGAGAGAGGGGCAGATGGCTTGTGCAGATAGAAACACCTAGAAATAGTCAACCAGCAGCTGCAACAAGCAGGGAACACAGCTGCTGAGCCTTCACAGCTGGGTGATGGAATGGTGTGGTAGGTTTTGCTCTGATGTGGCTTGGTAAATCCAGGTTGTTGCAGGGATTATCCTTTCAAAGGAAAATCATGTACATGTATCGTTTATTTGCCATTTTCTTTTGCATTTATGGAATCTGCATGCATGAGATTTTATGCCTCTGCCATTGCAGACCCATTCATGGGCATTATTCCCATGTCTTGTCAAGGGCTAGTTTATTTACACAACACTTTTCTCAGCCTTGTTTCACCAGACCTGTGCATTTTCAATCATTTCTTCAAAGGAAGCTAAATAATTATTTTGAGAAAACTTCATCTGTGTTGCTGTGCTTCTGGGTGACTTCCTTGCTGCCAGACTTGAAAAAGGCAGTGAGTTGGACCTGCTGGAGGGTTATCCCCAGAGGGACATGCTTTGCACAGCTGTGTCAGGAAGGGCTGCTCATTAGTTGACTGGCCACCCTGACATCCAAATGTTCTTTCCCCAAGCTGGTCTTGGTTTTGGGAAGCATTGGACTGCAGTAGAGACTCCCTGTGCACTGGCTGGCTCTTGGAAAGCCTTGTGCTGCCATGAGGTTGTCGGTTCCTAGACCTTCTCCTCTGTGGCCCTGGGGCCAGTTAGTTCCAGCAACCATGCACAGCATCCTCAAGGTAGCTCTCCTGTGCACCCTCTATGTGGAGGCTAGGGAGGGTCCCCGTTTCTTTCTGCTTCAAACAATACTGTGAATCAAACTCCTGAACAGAAATCTTGAAAAGTTGTGCAAGTTTCTCTCTGGGAGAAATCTCTGCTCTTAGCCCTGCATGCTGCAGGGATACCAGTATATAGCTTTGATGGGAGCTGCATGTCAAGGTTCTGCTCTGCACCCCATAATTTCATGTGTGCTGTTCAGCATCTGCCTTAGAACCTGCCATCGAATGGGGACACAACACATCTCAGGGATCTGTCCCCTGTGTGCTTCAGCTTTGGGAGGCTCAACATTTTCTGTACTTGTTGGCCATGTTTGGTGACTGCCTTTGAGTTACAAGAATTTGTCACTTCTCTCACAAAGTGGACTCTTGAGACATCTTATACACCTGTAATAACAATCATCTATCTGAATATTGGTTGTACGGAAAGGTTTCCTGTATGGTCTCTACATTAGTCTTGTTTCTGTTTTTCAAATGATATGTATCAGAACTTTCAGTGTCTGTTCTGTCACTGAAATCATGGGAAAGCTTTTCCAACATGAAAAGATAAATATATACACAATGGTCTCTACATTCTCCCTGAAGACTTTGTCTTTCTGGTATTTTCTCTTCTATCAAAGAGCAATAGCAGCCAGTCTCCTCCAGTAATGTTTGACCAAACAGAATCTGATGCACTGATATGAAAGATTCAGAGGAGCAAATAACATCGAGAGAAATGTTAGAAGCACATGGGGAGTAGCAGGAAAGTACAGGCCTATGGATGGGTCCAAAACTGAGTAGAAAGCTGGAACTCGACAAATGTGAATATTGTACAAATTGGCGATGCGCTATGATAGGGCTACTGAGTTGAAACTAATAAAATCTTAACTGTTAATTTAAATTAACTTAGAATGTAATCTTTAGAAGAATTACATAACAGTAGAAATGCAAACTGAAAGAAATATAAGGGGCACAAGGGGAGGGAAGGGAAAGACAATACTTTGTAGGACTTGGCCCTATGCACAGCTCAGGATGTCTACCATGGTGCCAGCAACAGCCCCAGCTCTGAAATTCATGAAGTCCTGGTACTGAACTGGGCATAGCTTTCACATTGATCCAAGAGCTGGTGAGGTCACTGGAGGTGGAGCAGCAAGTAGGTCTTGAGCTCAGTCAGGTACCAGCCCTGCCTCAGAGGAGGGAGAGAAATCACCAACTGTCCTTGATCCTTGCAGGCCCCAAAGCCTCCCAAGGCCTCTCAAAGACAGTTCTGTGCACAAATCCACACCAGAAAAGCTTCCTGTTCTGCCTTGCCCAACTCACTTCTGCGTGCCTCATTGTTGCAGAAGGCCCCAAGTTTGAGAGTCTTTCTCCATGTAAAGTTACACATGCCCTCCCCAGAGAATTAATAGAACAAGGCCAAACCTTGCTCTCTGTAGTTCTCAGCTTCATTGAGTTCAGGTTGTTCCAAAAGACTCAGTTCAGTTTGGACTGGGTGTCCCAACTTGGCAAGCAGCACCTTCCAGGAGTCAGTAAAGGAAGCACTGGTCCTAGGGAGGACAATTGTAAGCAGCAGTACAGGTCCGGCCTCCCTCCCAAACTGCCCTCCCAAGGCATCCTGTGGAGTTTGAAACCAGCCTCTTGCTCCAGCTACAGAGAGCCCAGCCCCAGCCATCACTGTGCCCTGAATGGGGCAGTACTGACCCAGGCAGCCCTCACATGCTAATGGAAGTCCCTGGACAGTGCTGTGACCACCTGTCCTCCCTTCTTCAGGAAGCCTGAAATGCATCTCCCTTTCCTGACCTCATGGCATGTTGCCTCTGTGAGAAAGAGAGTGGTGTCTTCAGTGGTACTCTAATCATGGATACTCTACAGGGTGCTGCTCTCTAACTATCTGAGAAGTGCAGATGGAATGTGTCCTGCCTGCCTTTCATTCATCTTCTATTCCTATAGTGATGCATCACTTCATTCTTTGTGGCTTCCCATGACATCCCTCCTCTATTTTGTGTCCCCATGTACAGAGGCCAGGAACATAGTCTATAAAATTGGTAGTATTTGATCCAAGTTGATTGTGTGCCTGGACAAAATGAAAGCACAGGAGATCAATGGTTGAATCTGCTCTTGGCATTTCTTCATGGTCAGTGCCTAGTATACTCATGATTGAAAGCACCTTCCAGCTCCTTCCATGATGTCAGTGTGGACCTGAGTCCTCTGGTATCCCCCAGAGATTCCTGCTCTGCATACAATAGAAAACCATGAAATGACTCTCTGGTGTCCTTCACAGTGAAGAGAACAGTTTCACCGAGGCAAGTGCTCCTTGGTAGGAGGCAAAGCTTCCGCATAGGAAAGAAAAAACAGCAGTGTAGCCAGGGAGCCATTTCTGAGGAAAAAGACCTTTGTTTAGACCCAACTGCTCCTTCTGACTTCCTATGTAAACCTAGGTAAAACATCATGCACTATAGAGGTCATACTGTCATCTGCTTGCTAGGGACATCATCAGAGGTGTGAGATGACATTTGTGAAAATTGGCAGCTGTTATCCCAGGTACATAATGTATAGAAATAGAGGAGAAATCTGGGAAGGGTTGGGATGGAGGTGAATACAGTTCACGCTGGGCTGGTTCTTCCTGCCTGGTGGTGGAAATGACACTCACCTCTGGACATGTTTCCCTGGTGGCATCGTGAGGAGACAGAAGTTCATCAGTTTGGCTCTCCTTATGTTCTCTAAGCAGTGCAATTTGCTTCTATGTATTGGTATTTTAGCCTCAAGTGCAGAAAGTTATTGACATCTCATAGAATGACCCTTGGGTACAGCCTGGAGAGAGATAGCAATCAACCATGTTCTAAAGGTGGTCAGTCAGACTATAGCAGTAGATTTGGAGTTGGTTTTTAAAAAAACACCTAGAGTAACCAGTTGAGGTTTGAGTCTCTGTAATCCTCATGCTCTACCAGACTAGGGCAAGAGGGTCACATATTTGAACCCAGACTAAACAACTTAGCTGCACAGTGAGACTCGGTGTCAAATTTAAATTTCAAAAACTAAAAGGGGCTGGGGATGTTGCTCTGTGGGAAGGCCCTCAGTTCAACCCTCCTATATAAATACAAAACTTATTACCTTGTGAAGAAGCTGAATCAAGAGGATTCTACAACTTCCTTGGGGTAATATAAAACAAAATTCCCCTAGGAACCTTAAGCCATGATTGTCCAAAATGGTCTGAGATTCAGTAATTTGTAAGAGAAAGTGAGTCAAGTTGTAGGCAATGTTCATCCATCTTCAAGAAGCAGAGGTGAGGCCATGTCATGATGTGCTGTCTGCTGAGATGTAATGGGGATGCAGTGTCCCCATGGGAACACCACAGCTTGTAGAGCTGCATTTACCAGAGGTCATCATGAACCTTTGTGCCTGGACACAGTACATGTAGACTCATGGACAGTAACTGGCCCTACCCAAGGTTCTATGACCATGACTGAAAAATTCCACTGCTAAGAATCTAACACACAAAATGAGATTTACAAAGGTGGTTGCTTCCTATGGGATAGAGCCTGACAGGACTCTGTCTTCACATCCTAGATGCAATCCGTGAGGAGCTGTTCCCTGAGACACACTCTGCACCCAACAGTTAAAACACTCAGGCTGACCCTAAAATGAGACTGAAAGAGTAGCACCTAGGAGGGAGGCCATGGTTCCTGGATGGAACAACAGCCACTGTGTCCTATATTATTCACTCATATTGCATTGTATATTTAACCACAATATGTATTTGTTGCCCCAGAAAAGATACTGGATAATTTACTGAATGTGATTGACTAACCAAGGACATTAGCTTAAGATTCTGCCTTCTCACAAAAAAGCAACATTAAGAAGTCACATCCAGCACCCTCTGGCTGAAGAGAAACTTGATGGCATTGATGTGGAAAATGTAGCCGAGGTAAATTATGAGGACATAAGATGAGTGTTGGCTGGGATGGAGCAGGATGGTGAAAAGAAGAAAACACATTTTGTACAAAATTGAGGAGGAAAATGTTCTGGAAGTGGACAGTGATGAAATTTGCAAAACATTGAGAATACACAGAATGCTACCAGGTTGATTATTTTAAACATGACTGAAATCTTAAACTTTATTTATATTAGTTCCATCACTGCCATACCTCTGGGAAATAAGGGTAGCAATGAATACACTGATAAGTAAATCTGTAAGAGAGGGGAATGGCAGGTGTGGGTCAAGGGTTTCCTGCAGGTAGAACTCAAGAGATGACTCCTGCTGGGGAGCCACCAGGAGGTCCAGCTCTGCAGCTGGTGGAGAACTGAATCCAAGTGCAGGCTCTTGCTGTGGGGCCAGAGCTGGTGAGAGAACTGCAGGTGGAGCTGGCAGGAGCTGTGTGGGTGCAAATTCAGCATGCAATGGAATTGCTTCTGCAGTTGCAGGAGGAGAAAACATCACTGACATTCCAGGGACCTCTCAGGAACAAACCTTGCCACTGCCTCTCAGAGGCAGCTGTGTGCATGAATACAGCCCCAGTAAAGCCTCCCAGTCTGCATCCCCAAAATGACTGCTGAGGGGCTCATGTTCCTGTGTCTCCCATCATCTGGACACATTGCTGAGTTCCCTAGCACATTCACTACCCTAAAGGCCACAGCCCACATCCCAGGGCTCCTTACCCTGTGCCTTAGGCTCCAGGATCGTAGGAGGCTCCAAGTGGTCCTTGAGAAGCTTGGCCTGGGGAACCACCTTGGAGTTCAGCTCCAGTGAGGTGTCAAGGACAGGAGATGTGGACCAGGGGCAGACAGGGAGGCAGCAAAGTGAGAGGTCTTGCCTCTCTTCACACACTACCTACATAAGTAACCTTAGGGAGGGCACCTGGACCTCTAGCCCAGCAAGTGCAGGATCCACTCCCACTGTCCACGAACTACAGTGTGGCACTGTGGGCCTTGGGAGCCCTGAGAGGCTGACAGAATGCTCCATAGGAGGCATTCCTTGCTTAGTGGTATGACACCACTCCCTTCCTCATGGAAGCCTGACACAGTGTCTCCCTGTCCTTCCCCACTGCATGTCAGCTCAGCAAAGGCAAAGACTGATATCTGCCATGTTTTTGCACTCAAGGGCTCAGGACTGGTGCTCCATGAATATCTGAGAAGTGAGGGGTCATCAGTGTCTGTACTGCTTTTCTGCGGTGTCTAGGTCAGGCAAACATCTCTTGCCTAGTTCTCTTTGCCTCAGTACAACTCTTCCTGTATGGTCTGTACCCACATCTAGGGAGGCCTGGGACCCAGAAAAACTGCTTTGAGGTGAACAATGTCTGTTCTACTGCCAGTGCTGACTTTGTGACCTTCAAACAACATCAAAACTCAAAAGGGCAGTGTTTGTACCTGTTCTGCTTACAAGACCATGGACAATACCCAGAAAAGTGTGTTCACACAGGGTGTATTCATGTGTATTTGTGGCTTGATTACATCGGCCCACTTTCCAGTGATACCTGTGGGCCATGGACACTTTGCCATCCCCAAGAATTCCTGTCCTGAGCACACCCCAATCTCCAATCTCCTTTCCAATGAATAGAACAGCTTTCTACAACTGTGGGTCAATGGGAAGGTGTGAAAGGTCATCCCTGGGAATCAGCATAGCCTCTGGGCTTCATGGGGCTAAGGCCACAGCTGTCCCCTTGCCAAGGAGCCCCCATTTCCTCCTCAGTTGCCCTGCACTCTGCATCCATTCAGCACCCCTCTTTCAGTGTTGTAAACTGAGGCTCAGCTGCTTGCTCATGGTCACGATTTGAATGCACAGGTGGCCAAGTTCCAAAGGGCTGCTCAGGTAAGAACTTACCTTCCCAGTATCTGAACTTTTCCTGGACTCATTGTCTGTGAGTGGCTGGTGGTTGAGCCTAGGGATAACTGTCCTGGGCTCCCTCTTATCTGTGGGAGCCTCTGGCCTGGGGCTGGTGAGTCCTGGCCTGAGCTGCCCATGATGGTTGTGTATTTCCAGGTGAGCTTTCTGAAGCATCTGGGACAAGTGAACCATCTTCTCATACGTTCATAAGTCATGTCCAAATTTTCCTTATGGCTCCTTACAATTGATTCCTTCTATCCTAAGCAATGCACCCTGCTTTTTGTCTCTGGGAATCACTTTGTATTTTCTAGAGGTGACAGGTCTGTGACCACCCACTATACAGAGTGTTTTTGTTTTTGCTTGGGGGGGGGAGCTAATAGAGTTTTTCAATCCTCATAACCATGTGAGGTTCCCCATGTGCTGCTCCCTGTCAGTGGCTGAGCCATCACATCCCACTGTGTGAATGAACCACAAATCCTCATGCGTCCATCAGCTGAGGCCTTGTGTATTGTTTCCAGTTTTAGTCTTAAAAATAAGTTTGCTGCAGTCATTCTTGTGTTTGTATAGCTGTAGCACTCATTTCCCTGGGGAAGATACTTAGTGTGAAGTTGAATATTTCGTGCCTTGAATGTTTAACTGTCTTTCAGAGTAGTTCTTCAAAACAGAATTAAGATTTCTGGCTCTTCCTGTGAGTATTTTTAAACGCTGCTCTTATGTTTTTCAGTCTTTTTATGTTGATTTTATAAAATTTACCTAAGGAAAGTTTATTTCTATTACACAAAATTCACCATTTTTTGACTTTGGTTAGAATTTTAAAGGTGGAAATAACCTCAAAATACTGTATATATGCATATATGTAAATCACATATAATTTTAATATCACAAAATTTCTTTTATGTGATGATTAACATTCATGGTCACCTTCATGGGCTTGAGAGCTGTTCAAGGGATTAGTAAACTGTACTTCTGAGCTCATCTATATGGGTCATGGAGGAATGATTCAAGGTACTCCATCTGGTCTCTGGCCCCTTCCTCCCTGGCACTGTGCCTCCACTCTGCTTCCTAGCCACCATGAACTGTGCAGCTTTGCTCCATCACACCCTCCTGCTGTGGTGTCCCTGCGTTGGAACCAGGCAGGACTGACTCCCCTGAAACCTAAGCCAGATTAAACTTCTCCTCTTCTCAGCTGTGGGTCTTGGATTCTGTGTCCTACTAATGGGAAAGCTTGACCAAGACAATTGTTTTTATGTTTACATATATGCTTCAACCTACACAGCTTTTATAGAATTTACAATAATTTCACCCTTACTTTCTGGTCAGATATTGGAATTGTTTTCAATTTTTTTATCCTTTTAAATGAGATGTTCACAAATATGCTGTTAAATGTATTCTTTCCTGATTTAGAGATTTTGTGACTAATGGAACTGTATTATTCTAAAATGTAAATATTTACTTATTTTTATAATTCCATTTATATAAATACCCAGAACAGGCAATACCTTAGAAAGCATGGTAGTGGTCTGTGGCTGAGTGTGGACAATGGAGAATGACAGTTTAACGAACCTAGGTTACCACTGGGGATGGTGGAAGTGTTCTTTAACAGGCATGGTGAGGGTCTCACAGCCCTGAGTGGATGAAATGCCACTGAGCTGTGTGCTCCAGGACAGATGCTGAATTTTAGATTGACTTTTACCTTGATAAAGAAAGAACCACAGATGAGGAGTCTCCCTACCCCTGACTACAGACCTGTAGAGTGGGAGCCCCCTGAGGACAGAACTGGTCATGGAAACATTTCCCAAATGCTTCTTCTTCTCCCTCCTCTGCCCAGAATGAAGGGAGCAGGATGTGTTACTGAGTGTAGGTGAAAAAACAAGTGTGCACGGTCAGGACACTGGAGGCTTCAACTGAAATTTTGTCCTTTGAGTGATATATGGGATGTGTGTTATGATCAGGACCCGGGAGCACACTACTCATCAAAAAGTCAACAGAGAGCCACAGAAATATCCCTGAATCCACTCATCTCTTCTATCCTCTGTATCATATCCTATCTATTGTCTAAAATACTTAAAACCAGGCAGGACTGACTTCACTGAAACCATAAGCTAGATTAAACATGTCCTCTTCCAAGTTGTGGGTCTTGGATTCTGTGTTCTACTAATGGGAAACCTTGACCAAGACAATTGTTTTTATGTTTACATAGGTGCTTCAACCTACACAGCTTTTTACCATAATTTCACACTTACTTTCAGGTCAGATGTGGGAATTGTTTTCAATTTTTTTATGCATTTAAATACTGAGCTGTGTACAAACATACTGTTACATGTCTTCTTCATGATTTAGAACTCTTGTGACTAATAAAATTAAATTTTTGTCAAATGTAAATATTTACTTATTTTTATGCTTCCATTTGTATAAATATCCAGAACAGGCAAATCCTTAGGAAGCACAATAGTGGTTCATGTCTGAGCGTGAAGAATGGAGAATGACAGTTTAACAAACCTAGGTTACCACCTCGGATGGTGAAGGTATTCTTTACCAGGCATGGTGAGGGTCTCACAGCTCTGAGTGCATGAATTGCCTCTGAGCTGTTTGCTCCAGGACAGATGCTGAATTTTAGATTGACTTTTACCTTGATAAAGAAAGAACCACAGATGAGGAGTCTCCCTACCCCTGACTACAGACCTGTAGAGTGGGAGCCTCCTGAGGACATCACTGGTCATGGAGATCTTTCGCAAATGCTTCTTTTCCTCCCTCTGCTTAGAATGAAGCCATCAGAGACATGTTACTGAGTGTAGGTGAAGACTCTGATGTGCACAGTCAGGAGACGGGAAGTTTTAACTGTAAGTTCTGTCTTTTGAGTGATATATGGGGTGTGTGTTATGATCAGGACCCAGGAGAGTATTACTCCTCAAAATGTGAACAAGGTGACAAAAAATTGTCCCTGAATTCATTCATCTCTTCTGTCCAATTTATCATCTACTATCTACTATTGAAAATATGTTAAAATATGCACAACACAAAATCCACTAATTTTGTCAGTGAGTTAAGAACATTTACCTTGTGCAATTATCAGCATCGTCCTACTCCAAAACTCTGTTTCTGAGCAGAAACTGTGAACCCTCCCAACAATAGCATCATTTCGCTACCTTCAACTCCTAGAAATACCATTATACTGTCTGTCTCCATGAAATAGACTCTTCTGGGCCATCACATATTTGGAATCATATAGCATTTCCTTTTCTCTCTGTTTTATTTCCCTTAACATAATATTGCAGGATATATACATAGCACCTTTTGTTCATCCACCATTTGGGGTTTTTTTTGCCCATGTTTTGGCTCTTAGGAATAATCCTATTGTGAACATGGGAATGCATATATCTGCTTGAGCTCCTGATTTCCATTAAGGTGTATAAACATATTTAGAATTGTTGAATCATAGAACGATTCTATAGAATTTAGAGAGGATGGCTATGTTGTTCCCTACAGCAGTCAGTCCATTTTACAACCCCATCAACAGGACATGTGGTTTGGGTTTCTCACTGAGATCCTCTGGGCCAGGGAGCAGTCACAGAATTTAATCAAGCTGCTGTCCCTGATCCTTTTTCTGGGGAGCCTCAGAATACACTCCACCTGATGGGTTTGTGTGGCACATGAGGCAGTAGGAACAAGAGAGACTGGATCCAAGCCTCACCCAATTTAGGGTCAGTTCTGCAGTGATGTGAACTGCAGAACTCTTTAGAGACTGTCCCCTTCTATACCATGGAAACCAGTAGCCTAGTGACCCACACCTTGCGGCTCCCCACTCCCCAATGAAGCCCAGATGCCCCACAAAGCTGACCCTTTGCAGGGTGAATGTGTGGATGTTCCACTTTCTGTGTTTTAGGGGAAGAGCTAGATGAATCAGCTGTTGCTACCACAAGTTCAGCAGAACACTGATTGGCTGTATCCCAAACTTAGTTTCTGACTCTCACAGTTTCCAGTGAACTGATGTTCAGGCTGGGATCTGCCTTGCGTGAGCTGAGGTATCAGACCCTGTTTGAATGTCCTGTCCATGCCTGGGACCCCAGTGAGTGCCATAGGCAAGACAGGAGACCTGGGCATGGAATCCTCACCCTTCAGGTCTCCTGAATCAGTTAGAGGAAACCTTTTAGAGAACAAGGGCCCATGCTGCAAGCCAAAACCCACTTATTTATTGCACTGCCTACACTGCAACTAGATCTGAATACTGAACTGAAGTTTTAGTTTAGAAAACACCGCTCATCCATTGACATATTTTGCTTGAGAGAAAAACACAGTCACAAAGCTTTCAATGATACAACCTTTTATTGAAAAGTGAAGGTTTGCATTTGGTATGCTTTCACACAATTAATGTTACCTTGGCTGTTGCATGCACACTGATAGTTTGTCAAAGGTTGGCTCATACTGCATTCATTTCAGAGCAACACATGCAACACTCAAGTCATCTGTTGATCTGTTTCATGTATCGGATTTAATAGAATTCAAAGCTGAAAACAGTGACCCAAAAGCATAAGATGATCCACAGTAACAAATGCAATCCCCAGTGTTTTCATTGACTTAATGGATTTTTGTCTTTTTGAGACAGAGGCTAACTATGCAGTTCAAGATACCAGTCAACCTGTGAGTAGAAGAGACCAGCCAGGAAAAGAAACAAATGAAGGTAAGAAACACAGAGCCATGAGAAGAAAGACATCTACAACTACATGAAGCAGGTCATAATGTAATGGCTTTGTGAATGAGTCAGTGTGTAAATCTCGCAAACATAAAGATACATGAAAAGGTCAGACCCTCAAAAAACACAAACTGTAAGAGTACATATATGGATATAAATGAACATGCATATGTATAACTGATAAAAACAGGACAAACTAATCTCTGGATACGATTTATCTTGGGGGAGGAGAGGAGAAGCAGCCAGAAAGGAGCATAAAAGGTGAATGCTCATTTCATTTATGAAAATTCATTGAATTCAACATTTTCCTTTATTATTCCTTGCTACCAAAGCTTCACTTTCCTTGCTGCCTTCCTACAAAACTTGTCAAAGTTGACTCGCTGCTCTGCCGCCACCTCCTGGCCATTCTGTGAACTACAATGCTGGCCTAGAGAGGGCTCCTGGTGGTCTGGAGCTGAGTGACAGGGATGCTGGTTAATACTTTTTGCAGAACACAAAGCCAGCCAACCAAACAAGCCCTGTCACTGTGCAAACATAACTTTAGGGACCTTGTGCAAACAGCATCTCTCTGACCCAAACCCGCATGTGCACACAAATGGAGTGGGACAAAGTCATCAACCTAATCACCTTACTCTGGTTGCAATGTCTCCTATATACCCTAGATGTCACCTACGACTGTAGTTTAGAGTCATCAATATGATAAGATGTCTTTCTCACATGCTATATCATATAAAACCGTACATCCTTGATAAAAGAAATGTATTTGATATACCGTGAGGTTAGCAATAATTAATTTTATGCCATATAAAGACTTTGTGTACATTTACTTAGATTTTACACTTTTGGCAAAATTTAGATTTTTTAACAGACATCTGTAGAAATGTAATAAATTTAGGATAGAGCCTTAACGACCATATATATATATATATATATATATATATATAGTTATTAAGCAATATAATTATATATTATTTATGCAATAACAGAATGCTCATTTAATAAATTCCTGTAGATGTAGATCAAACTTTAAGTACCATGACCAACTTTAAAGAGATGTTGAAATATTTTCCTGCTGTTTAACCTTTAGAAGTACACTGTGTGACAGAGATCACTTGTTATTTTTGTATGCTCTAAACATATGCTGTCTTAACTCTGTACCTGAGATTCTCCTGTACTCAACAAAAATTGTCCTGGGACGGGAACAGTACAGCCAACCATGGAAGCAGTAGGCAGCTACACCCAGGGTTTTCTTGACTTAGTTCATTCAGGAAGTTTCCACAGTCTTCTGTGCCACCACTTTGGGCCCCGTTTGTGTTGTCAAAATTTTCTCACAATATAGGGACCTTCCTGATAGAGGCAGGTGCCACTGTGAGGGGTTCACCAGTGGAGGACAGAGAACTCTACATGCACCTAGGAAAATTAGGGATGTACAGCTGCAGGCTAGGGTCAGGTCAGGGAGCTGACAACACTAAGAGTGAGCAGCAGATGGAAGGGAGCTGTTTCCTGACAGCCTAATGGGATGCATGCAGAGGGCAGGCCAGGCTGAACAGGCATGAACTGCATGATGGTGGAGGATGAGGAGTCAATCGGATGTTAAGGGTGATCAGACATCAGGGATGGAGGCTTGTGGCCAACTGCCTTAGCAAGACACTTGCTAAAACTGGACAATGCAGATATGAACACAGACGCCAAAAATGAACTGAAAGTGAGAAATATGAAATAAATATAGGTGAAAAATTAAACCAACACTAAGATTCCTGAAAATCACCCTAAAAATAATGTCTATGTGAAGATATCAACCAATAAGAAATGCTAGAGGTGTTGTGGGCAAAAAGGAAGCTTCTCCACTGCTGGTGGGGGCACAGACTGGTGCATCCACTGTGCAAATCAGTGTGGAGATTCCTCAAAAAACTAGGATTTCTGGTCCCATTTGACCCAGATATGGATAACAGATTAACTTCAACTAGATTAACTTCTGGTCACCCCAGGGACTTTGTGCTATACTAGACCATATGAGTGTTTGTTCTGAGGAAGTTTTACAAATGCATTGTGTTTAAGGTAATGAATGCAGAGCCTGGAGTCTCAGTGGAATGCTGCTGGGACAGCACAATTAGGTTTGTGAAGATGCGTCCAGAGGACTGGTAAATGTGAAGGCCAGGTATAGCCAGAGATGGTCCTGGGAAATCCCAGCTTCAGGATACAAATGTATCCAAAGTTACAATGTCTTTTTATCCTTCCAAGAAACTCACTGAAAAAAAAATCCACTGTCTTAAATATAAAATGAGGCCTTAAACTGGGCCTTCTTTTGCCTTTTATCTATACAATGGGCCATTGCCTGTTGCCTGTAACTTGAGCCCCTGCCTTCCATAGATTCACAAATTCCACAGATTTCTATCCCCCATAACACAGAAGCTGAGCAGCCCTAGCCCATAATGGGCCTCATTCTCAGAGCACCTGCACTCTGATCTGACTGCCTGCATCTTTGAATCTGCTTACTAAATTTACCTGAGGCTCTCATAGAGATACATAGCAATTCTCCTCCATGACAAGACTGGAACCTCTGCACCAGGCCCAGGATGAGTGGAGGTCCCCATCTCCTCTTTGTGGAGACTTCTCAGACACTCTCAGGTAACCAGAGGATCCTGACTAGGGTTTGGGCAAGGAGAGAATAGTTGGGAGACATGAATGAAAGTGACACATGTCACTACCCACTAGAAGCCTTAAGAGTCAGGGGTGTGGAAGACAATAAAACAAAATCAGGAAAGCTAAGACTTTCTGAGTTAAGTCAGGAAATGGCTACAGGACAGTATGCAAACCCACTGAAGGTGAAACTGAAGGATGTTCCCTAGACTTAGAGAACAAATGAACATCTTCACCTCTTCCTCCAAAATCTCTCACCCAGGAACATCCTTGTTAACTAACAGTCAGATGCACATGTGACTCAGGAGTCTGTGTAATCATGGAGCTGTCTCTGAAAATAACTCTGGGAATCCTCTACAACAAACATGACTGTGTTTCTTTTATGGGGCTGCCTTGAGGGGGTGCACCTGAATTGCAACATGGTTTCCCATGTTACATTTCTTGAGACATCTATTTTTTGTAGTTGACATTGAATAATTAGTAAAAATTCTTTTTCCTCTGCTGTAAAAAGCACAGTGTCCCACTGAGGGGAAGGAAGTGCAGGCGACGTGAGTTGGACACCAGTGTTGGCCCCTGAGTGATGCACACATGATAAACGCTTCTTGTTTATGTGTGTGAGGATTTGGATTGTAATTGTCCCTCAGTGATCCTTGTGGTAGAGGCTTGGTCATCAGCCTGTGGCACCACTGGGAGGCCAGCATGCAAGAATGTAAACATAACAACATATACAGAGGCTGGATGATAAAGACACAACTCTCCATGCCTGCTGCCTGTTGCCTGCTGCTGCTGTGCTGAGGTCTGCCTCCCTGCTTTCTTTGGGGACCTCACAAGCAATTTACACCTTAGCCTCCTCCTCTCCAATAGACATAAAGGCAAGGAAGTAAAGTTCCCACCAGCAAGGAGGGGGTTCTCAGTAGGATACCCACGAGGGAGTCTTTATCTAGAAGTTGTAAATGGGTTTAGAAAAGAGCTACCCTATGGAAGACTACCTACTTTTCAGGGTTCAGTCTATGTATTGTTGTGGGGAATGACTCAGACTGATTCACAGTTCAGTGACATCTAAAGACAACTGAGGACATGACCCTGCTTTTCTGTACAGGCACACAGTGGGGTACAGTTATGTAACCATGACTTACCACAGGTGAACTCTCATGAACAGGTTAGAGCACTACACAAGAATGTGAATATGAGATAACAACCTGTGGAAGAATTATAGAAGAACAGTGGTTTTCTGCTCTGTTCCACTCTGCCTACCACTGTTGCTGATGGCTTCAACATGTACATTCTCTAATTTTGTGACTTTACCCAAAAAAAATCTTCATTGAGTCCCCAAAACAGGCCAAAAAGTGCTCACACAGTGCCCATGAACAGCGCATGTACACTTCAGCCAATGTCCTGCCTGATCATGCTCTGGACAACTCCCAAAAAAACTGCAAGACAGTCAGCAGATGTTTTTGTAAGGTTCCTGGAAAGTCACAACTCAGCAGGCTCCATTTTGGTCTTCCTGACTCTATTTTGGTCTTCCTGACTCGATTTTGGTCCTACTGTCCAGAATGCCTAGCAGAATCCTAATTCCTATTTCACTGATTCCTGTTTCAATGACATAAACCTAAATTAATCACCCTGGAACCACATCTACGATAAATTGTTAACAGGAAAAGGGTGGCTAAAAAATGTAACAAAGATAGTTACCTCTCTACATAGAAAAAAAGCAAATATTTCTAATTTTTTCTCATTGTTTGTTGGACTGTTTGAAATGTGTAAATATTATCATAATTACCAAATCAATGATTGAGAGGCAAACAGAAAATGAAAAATTAGAGGATTCAATGATGAAACTTCAAAGCTCCCCAGCATGGTGACCTGATTTAGGCCTCTGCTGACTTCTACTGCAGGACAACCCATTGTCCTCTTGTTTTCCTTAGGGAAACAAGAGCCTTGTTCTTCAACCTTGATGGCTAAAGATGCAAGGCTGCAGAAGATGCTGCAAAACAGTTTCCTAAGGCCACCTCTAACTCATGAACACATGGAAATGCTGTTTCTCACCTCCAGTCTCTATACTGCTGCTAACATAAGTGATCATTTGTAAGTGAGAAAACTAAGTGTGGAAAAGTGACCAGATCTGTTCAAGGTCATTTCTACAATAGGAGAATCAGCATGTAGACACTGTTCCTGGTGTCTGGCAGCTACCTCCCCACCATATGAAGGCAGGGGATCTTTTTGCTATAGTACATGGCTTGGGGTGAGGGGACCTTCAATCATTTAGTTTCTTAGCCTTGGGCCTCTTGATTCATGTCCCACATGCAAGTGTCTGAGCCTTGAATGTGGCCAATGATGTTTTCCCAGCAATCACTGGACTCCTATTGCCTGCAAACCCCCCCCCCCAGATGCATGGGATTAGCAAGGGATTAAGCAACATAGGCATTAGCATGTAAATGCCCACATGCTTTAAAATTTGTTCCATCTCTTTTCCTTTTTACACATTATAATTATTGATGCATACTAGTTGTATAGAGTAAGGGGATTCATTATGATATTTTCATATATGCATATACTGTGTATTGGTCAAGTTTGTCAACCCCTCTCCTATCTTCTTGCTCTCTCCTATCTCTCCTCCCAGGCCTGTATAGCCCCTCTTCTACTTTATTTTTTAGTTTCCACATATGAGAGAAAACACGCAATATTTTTCTGTCTGAATTATTTTGTTTAACATGACATCCTCCACTTCCCTGAATTTTTCTGCATATGACTGGATTTCATTCTTCTTTATGGTTGAATAGGGTGTGTGTCTGTGTCTGTGTCTGTGTCTTTGTGTGCATGTGTGCATGTATGCACATGTGCATGCCACGTTTGCTTTGCCCATTCTCTTGCTGACACATACCTAGACTGATTGCTTGCCTCGGTTATTGTGAATAGTGCCTCTCTTGCTCCTATCTTGCTCATTAGCCATTGTTGTATAACAAAGCATTCCCAAACTCAGTGCCTTATTGCAAAATTTTATACTTGGCACTCAATTTTCTGGTTTTACTAGGCTCAGTTGGGTAGTTATTGATTACAGTGTCCTGTCAAATAACTTCAGTCAGCTTGGGGCTAAAACTGCAGTAAATTCCCATGGGCTAAAGTCCAGCAATAAGAAAGGGAGGACTGGAATGTATCTTGAGGGTAGAGCACGTGCCTAGCATGCAGGAGGTCCTGGCTTCCATGCCCAGCATGAGATTGTATAACAGCTTACAATTGATTTTTAAGACCATAGGGAGAATGGAACATGGATAGAGGAGCATTATTTGCTATCATAAAGCAAAAGAAATGACAAGCTTAGTGCCTACAGAGAGGAAAACTGATGAGACCTCATTTCACTGCAGAGTCTTGGAAGCAGTGAAATTCTGTGTGATACAAATCTATAATTGTGTGCTACTGCTGGTTTTCTTTCTGTCAACAAGAGCGCACCATTCTTGTGTCAGGCATTGAGTTGAGAAACACTGATTACCAGTTGTGTGAGTTACTTTTCACTGGATGTTGAGAAAAAATACCTGACACCCAACATGCAAGAAGGAAAGGATTATTTCTTACAGGTCAGAGGTTTCAGTCCCTACTCTGTTGGCTCCAAGGCAAAGTGACATTTTGAGGGGAAGCAGATAATTGTGGCTGCAAACAGCAAGCATGAACAGCAAAAGAGAGAGACACACCTTCTTCCCTCAGGTACACTGTATGCTGGCTCCACTCCTGGGCAGGTGTAGCACTCATACCACCAATCTGAGTGCTAGACAATGAACCAATCAGAAATACTGGATTTGGCCACATTAATTATTGTATGATGCTTGGGAGGGGCACTGACATAAACTATGACACCAGTAGAGGCAAAGAGACTGCTCTCATACTCTCAGCATGAAGCTTATGGTCTACTGAGGTAGGGGGATACTTATCAAATCACTATCCAAGTATAGGCTGAAAATTCCTAATCTGAAATCTGAAGTCTGAAATGCTTCAAAATCCAAAACTTTTGAGTACTGATGTAGTGCCAAATTCAGAAATTCCACAAAAAGAAATTTTGTTTCAAACACAAAATGCCATTTAATTAAGATAATTGGTACATTTTAGATGAAAATAATGATCATGTTAATCGTGGGAAATTTGTACCATACATGATATGAATCTTTTTTCTCCATTCCCCTACCTTTCCTTCAACTCCCTTCCCCTCCTTATTTATGGAAGGATTGTTTCCTTCTTTTCTCATCATTTTTTTTCATTTCCCTTCTTCCTTTCTCCCTTCTCCATCCATAATTCCCCATCTCATTAGAAAATGTTCAAATATCTATTTTATTTTATTCCTTATCTACATTTTCAGTTTCCCACACCAGAGAAACAACACAATACACATGTTAACCACAAAATTAATACAAATATTGTATAAAATTATCTTCAGGTTCGGAATATGAAGTATATGAACTATAAATAAATTTCATGTTTAGACTTGGGTCATATCCTAAAGACAACTTATGTCCATGCAAGTTCTCTAATAAATAAAAAAAATCAGAAATTCAAAATACTTCTTGGCCCAATCATTTTGTATAAATGACACTGAATTATGGGGATGTTCAATTAATAACCTCAAGGAAGAAGTACAAAGGCTGATCAAAATATACAGCTAAGATTCAAATTACAATAATGGATACATACTCACTAATCCTCCTTAAGAAACACATTCTGAAAATAAATTAAATAAAATACACCTCCTTGCTTCAAACACACTTCTCCATTTGTTCTTGCAATTTTTGGAGCAGATTGGAAGTCCTCTTTTGGGAGTGTTTTTACAAATTGAGATAAAAATATAGTGAGTACTGCTGCTGAGTGCCATCCAATGGGAAGAACGGCTCATATATACACTATGGTGTGCCCTTATCCACCTGATTCACCAGATCTGGACCCTGTGACTTCTAACTGTTCTCCAAAATCAAAATGATCATGAAAGGTAAATAGTTTGAACTGCTTCAAACATTGAGGTACCACAACAGCAAAATTAAAGATCCTTATAAGGGGACTTCCAGAATTGATTCAGAAGAAAATGGCAAGAGTGATGGAATAAGTGCATTCAAATGAAGGAGGAACTGGGTGTGGTGGTGCATACCTGTAAACTCAGCACTTGGGAGGTTGAGGCAGCAAAATCTGAGTTTGAGACTAGCTTGAGCAACACAGTGAGGTCAAGGCCAGCCTGAACTCCAAAGAAAATCCTGCCTCAAAAAACTAACAGCCAACAAGCAAAGAACACCTAGGTGATTGTTTTATCACAGTTTTGTGTTTGTGTGTAGATTACTGACTCACTGAAGATGGAAGACATTCCCTGTGTGTGGTGGGCAACCAATAGGCCTGCATCCTGGAGGCAGTAAAAACGGAAAGGAGAATGTCTGGCTTCTGCCTCTCCAAAAGAGTTTGAGTCCTTGCCATCACCTTAGGTGTCATTTCCAGGATCCTAGCACAGATTCTTCTGCTTTCTGCAAGAGATTCTCCCAGGACTCTGCTGTGAGCTCCAGGTCATAGACTTATGGGTTGAACTTTTGCATCTCCAATGAGCACCTCGCCCTTTTGCGTTCTTCTCCACCAGGCTCTGCAGATGGCCTTCCTAAGCCTCCTTTGTAAATCCTTATCTGTCACACACACACACACACAAATTAAATGTGATCCTCTAGTGCACCCTGACACAAATTGCCTCTAGCTACCTGTGCAACCTCCCCTGAACAATTTCATGCCTCGCTCATGTGAAAAATCTAAAACAGAACTGCAGCGGTGCTGTGCTAATTATGGGTTAGTTAACAGAGATGTTGGTGTTGGGCCCATTGGGTTAAAATTCTGTCCACTGCTATGTTATTGGAAAAGGTATTTAATGTTGGTGTCTAGGCTAACACAGCTGTGAAAATGAAGACAATTCCTAACTCACACTCTTGTAAGAATTAACATATGTAAAGCGTCTCAAAGGGGCCCTGGCCTGACACCTGTAAGTGCTACATATGCTTATTAATATGTTGTATTAACATGTAAAGATACTTTTTTAAAAATCTGTACCGGGATCGAACTCACTACCGCCTACTTGCAAGGCAGGTGCTTATGCCTCTGAGCTAAATCCCCAGCCCCCATATAAAGATACTTTTAAGATATAAAGAAATCAGACGATGGATACCGAAAGCACTCATTTCTCTGTAATAAAAGGACAACAACACAAATAACAATTGTATCTGAGCACTTGCTATATGCTAGGAATCATGGGAAGATCTCTTCTTTGGATCTTCACAGCAGTGCCAAGAGATGAGTATTGCCTTTCATAACGCTTTGTTTTTTTAATGGAAAAAAACCCCACAATATTTCAAAGCGAAATAATTGGAGAATAACAATAGTGGAAACTGAGGCTCCCAGAAGAGAAGCAGTGTGCCTAAGGTGTCAGGCCTGGGAAGATTTGATTCCAGACATCCATAAATTCCAAGCCTCAGACTCAGTCCACTGCTCTGCTTCCTGTCCTAGCAGGCCTGGGGCTCAGAGTCTCCCACAAGCCTCCTCAGAGACCTGCAACCACAGCTCCCTTTAGCCTGACACAACCCCAAAGCCACGCCCCCTTCCTCATCCCCCCCCCCGCCCCCCCCCCGCCACAGAAGGACTACATATCTATTGGGTCCCAACTTTCTGGCCACGCCCCTTGCCCCGCCTCCCAAGCCGCTGAGCCCCACCACTGGCCTAAAGCAAAGATTACATTCCACCTGGCCCAACCTGCGCGTGCTGTGCCCACGGACTGTCCCTTGCCTTGCGCCTGCACGTCCCACTCTGTCCCGAGGCGCCCCTGGCCTCGCCCTCACAGCGGATGCCTGTCTTGTGCACGGAGTCGCCATTTTGCCGCTAGAGAAGCCCTCTGAAGACCTGAACGCTCTTTCTTCAGCGGCCTAGCCTGCAGCGGCGCCGGAACTGGGTCTGGCCAGGTGGGTGGGCGGGAGCCGGCTGTGAGCGGCAGCGCGGCCTGGTGGCCCCGAGGTTAGAGGCTGCAGGTTCCTCGGCGGGGAGTCCTGCTGGCGGGGTCGCGGGCCCAGGGCGGCGTGCGCGGCTCTGGGGGCGACCCGGCCTCCGCCCGCAAGGCCCCTCTCTCCCTTCTTCCCTCCTCCCCTTCAGGGGTCCGCACAGCCAGGACTGGCGCGCAGCCCAGAGTCCCTGGCCCCCGCCAGGCGCTGCTGGGAGCCTGGCCCTGGTGTGGGACTTGCGGGAGGCGGCTCAGGTCTCACATAGCCTCTGTTGTCAATGAGCCTGTCTGTGCTGAGCTGGGGACATTTACCCCAAAACGAGGATTTCATTTCACTCCGAGCTCCTCCCTGCAGAGACTGAGAGAGGACCGAGATATTACAGTAAGATAGCAGTTATTATTCTACCTGCACATGCTTTGGCTCAAGTCCCTTCCATTGATAAGGGGTTTCTGCTTCTTTTAATACTGGTGCCACTTGGGTGTTTATGTTTTGTAAACATAAGGAGACTGAATGCAGCATGGGGCTTTGACAACAAGGCAAAGTGTGATCAGTAGGGTTTAAAAATTTAAATCCACAAATAAAAATAATTCACACACATTGTTGAACCCTGCTACAGAATATCCATCTTGCCCATATTCTGCTGTCTCTAACCACTTCTACACAGTTCTGCTCATATGATTTATATATTTGCACAGTGTTGAATATTTAAATGCATAGGTAGAGGTTTATTTAGTTATCCTGTTACTGACCATGTACAAAAGTCTAGTTCCTCTTAGAAAAATTGCATTGAGCATATATCATTTTTTCTTGGGATAAATTCCAGAATTTGGAAATACTAATTCAGAGTTCTCTGTTCTTTCTTTGACACTTGACATGAACTGGTGCCTAAACAAGCCATGTTTACATCTTTCCAAATCTAGTTATTTGTCCAATTATCTTGGAAAATTTGAAGTTTAGGGAGATGTTGAGTCATTTTCTGTGCAGGCTGAGAGGCAGGCCACACAACGTACTGTAGGATTTTGTTTTTAAGTCATGTAACATGTTCATGGTTTTGTTTTGATTGACTATTCTGTTCTGTTTCATTTGGTTTTTTTCTCTTTAAAATAAAAAAAAAACATTTTCTTGCTGGGCATGGTGGTTCATGCCTGTAATTGTAGCCCTCTGGAGAGTTATACAGGGGCATCACAGGGAATGCTGAGCTAGCCTGAAATACTTGATGAGTTTAAGGTCAAGCTGCAGTACATAGAAGGACCTTGTCTCAGAACAAAACAACCCCTTTTTCATCTTTTCTTATTTTAATGTAGCATAAGTAGATACTAATAAAGAAAATATGAAAATACTTTTATAAATAGATTAAAGTTTTCATACCATGCAGTTTATATACTATGAAACTATACTATACTTTATATAACTATATAATATGAAACAGCATAGTGGTTTCATACTATGCATTTTTCATGCTATGCACTTTATATATTATGTTCCATTATCCTGGGGATTTCTGCATGAGCTATATGGCTGTGCAATTTTTTAAAAAAATGTTTTTTTTTTAAGTTTTGAGACAGGGTCAAAATAATTCACTCAATTCCCCAGGTTGGATTTAAATTTGTGGTCTTCCTTCCTTAGCCTCCCAGATTGCTGGGAATCTACAGGCTATCCTTACTTAGAAATTAGCAATCATCATATATGTTTATGGGATAAAATGTGCCTTTGATCTATGGCTCCTTTGTAGTAAGAATCAATCTAGTTAATGTGTCTACCAACTTCCCAACCTACAAATTCTTTCACAGTGACTGGGACTGCAAATCTCACTGTTTAGCAGTTTTGAAAGTTACCCTTCTTATTAACTGTGGTCACCATGCAGTTTAGTAGAGAGTTGAAAATTTGTTCTCCACCGTGCCCGAGATTTTGTATTCTTAGGTGAACATCTTCCTTTCCCCATCCCTCATGGAATTGATCATATTAAAAATCAGAGTACCAACAAAGTGTGAAGGTACTTGGGGCACACTGCTCTTCAAAATGACCAGGCAGTGGTACCCTGTAGCACCTCACCTTGCTCCCAGTTTTTATTTTTTTGTTTTGTTTTTTTCTTTAACTCAGATCTGGGAATTGAATGCAGGGCTGGCTTAGTTACTTTTTCCTGGTTGCAGAGACAACAAACCTGATGCCAAAAGTTGGCAAATGAAAGGTTTATTTCTTACAGTTTTTGGAGGTATCAGTCCATACTCAGTTGGCTCCAAGGCAGGCTGGCATGGTGGGGCCACAGTTTATGGCTGCTGCAAACAGCAAGGAGGAAACAGGCAAAAGAGCAAGACAGGCCTTCTTTCTGCCATTACATCACATCCTGGCTCCACCCCTAGGTCAGTGTAGCACTCACATCCCCAGTCCAAGGGATAAACAATGAACCAGTCACAAATGCGTAATATAAATGCATGAGGCCTGGGGGCCACAGACATAAATTGTGACAAGGGCCTTGCACGGAACTAGACTAACTTCTGTTTTTAAAATTCTTTTTTATTTTGAGCCAGGGTCACCATAAGGAACTACAGTGCTGAGACAACATTCTTGGACATAGATTCTTACATGCCTATGTGTGGGTGCACCTTGATGTCATATTGGAAAATACTAGGAGGTGAAGTGGCTCTGAGCACGATTTAAATTTTACTAATTGGCTTTCTATGTTTAGCTGTGAATCTGTCCTAGGCCCAGGCCCCTTGCTTGGAGATGGGAGCTGATTCATAGTAAGTGAACCTCTATGAATCACAGGTCCTGGCTGAGGCCTGTAGTGGCTTGTGAAGCCAGAGATACCTCAAAAGGTAAGATAAGGCTACAGCTATGGACAGTCTGGCTCCAACCCCAATTAACCAGGTAGAGACTGCAGCTGCAAAGATTACTCCTACAAATCATTTCTACCATGTCTTCATGATAAGACAGTGCTACTGAATTGACTTGATTCATTACTTGGAGACATCCTTGAAGTGACTCCCAAGGTCCTGCTCATTGCTTGTACTTTCCTCAGTTTCTCTGCCCTTTGTCCTTGGTCCTTTTATAAGTGGACTGACACAGAGAATCCTTTGTCTTTACCCTCACAGTGGAGCCCTACAAATCGTATAATTTCTCACTTTTTATTTAACCTCCACCATAAACTAGTTTGGGAGATCCAAGATATAGGACAGAACCCCATAATGTCACAGACATTTCACTTTGAAAACTGAGATCCTTGTTCTTGCATTCATGTATTATTTCACAATCAGATTCTGTGGCTTCTTTTCCTGTGGATCCAGAGAGAACAACCTCAGCATCCCCCCAGCTTTCCCTGCTTCCTGTGGGCCACACTGATGCCCCACACCCATTATGTGGAAGATAGGGATGGTCCCTGTTCCTTCCTGCTTCCATCAGCTTTGAATCAAACTCCTGAAAAGAAATCTTGCAAAGTTGTGCAGCTCTCTGTAAGTCATAAACCTCTTATTTTTAACCCTCCCAGGTCCAGGGACACTTATATAGTGCTCTGATGGGAGCTGCCAGAAGAGGCTCTGCTCTGCCCCCCCCTCCCTGTTCTCCTCAGTGCTGTTCAGCACCTGCCTTTAAACCTGCCATCAGATGGAGACATAGCACATATCAGAGATGTGTTCCTCCATGAATCAGCTTTGGAGGCTCAGTGTTTTCTGCCCTTGTTGACCACCTGTGGTGGTTCTCTTTTGATTTATAAGAATTTTTCATCTCTCACAGAATGGACTCATGACACCTCTTTTACACCTGTATCACAAACTATCTGTTTGACTATGCCTTGTAAGGAAATGTTTCATGTTGTAGTTTCTACATTATTCTTTTTTCTGTTTTTCAAATGCAATGAATCAGACCTCTCTAGCTCCCTTCTATCTCTGAAGTCATGGGAACAGTTTTCCAACATGAAAAGATGAGTAGATACAAAATGCTCTCTACATTTTCCTGATAGAATTGTCTACCTGGGATTTTGTCTTCTATCAAAGAGCAACATCAGCCACTGTCTTTCAGTAAAATTTGACTGAACAGAGTCTGATAAATAATTATTAAAAACCCAGAGTACTAAATCACAGTGAGAAAAACATCAGAGGTTGGTGGGGTATAGCAGGAGAGGACATGGGTATGGGTAATTCCAATACTGAGCAGAGATCTGGAAATCAACAGATGTGGAAATTGTACAAATAGATGATGTACTTATATGCTACTGAATTGAACATAGTGAAACTAATGGTATCTTAACTTTTAAGGTAAATTGTACTAGAATTTAATGTCTAGAAGAATTAGAGATTTAGGAGTAGAAATGTAAACTGAAAATAATACAAGGTGTACAAGGAGAAGGGTAAGGAAAGGCAGGTGCTTTGCAGGATTGGCCCTAACTGGAGCTCAGGATGCTTGCTGTGGAGCCAGTAAAAGCCTCAACTGTAGAATTCCTCCACACAGGCTGCCTGGCCTTAGTTTTCACTTTGATCCCAAAGCTGGTGAGGTCACTGGAGATGGATCTTGCATAAATTCTGCATGTGGGGCTTGAGCTCACTTAGCTACTACCCTGTGACAGCACAAGGAAAAAATCACCAACTATCCTTGTTCCTTGCAGGCCCTAGAACTTCCCAGTGCCTGTCACAGACAATTCTATGCACAAATCCACCCCAGGAAAGCTTCCCATTCTTCTTTGACCCACTCACTTCTGCATGTCTCAGTGAGGCAGGAGGCCACAAATCTTGGAGTCTTTGTCTGTCTAAAGTGTCCCAGGCACTCCCCAGAGGCCCACAGACCCAGGCCAAACCCTTCTGACTGAAGTTCTCATTTTCAGTGAGCTCAGATTGGTCCAACTCAACTGGGCATCTTATAGATTTGGACATCAACCTAGTGCTGCAGTTGCAGAGCCCCACCCCAGCCTTTTCTTTGCCTTGAATGGGGTAGTGCTGGCCCAGGTGGCCCTCATGTGCTGACAGAAGTCCCTAAAACTGCTGTGACCACCTGTCCTCCCTTCTTCAGGTAAGCCTAACGTAAATCTCCCTTTCCAACCCTTGTGGCCTGTTGTCTCTGAGCAAGAGTGGTGTCTGAAGTGTTACTCTACTCATGGTCACTCTACAGGGGTGCTGTACTATAAATATCTGCAAAGTGAGTGGACAGAGAGTGTGTGTTCTGCCTGACTTTCCTCCATCTTCAGTTTATATAATGATGCATCACCTCATTCTGTGTGCCTTAGAGGTACTCCCCTTGTCCTATTATGTGTTCACATGTACAGAGCCAGGAAGTTAGGCACATTCACAGTAATGTGAGTATTACACGGTGTTCTCTCCAGGGTGACTGTGTGGCCTGCACAACATTAAAGCATAAGACAACAGTGTTTATGTTTAATCTGGTCATTACATCTGTCAGAGCCTTGTAAATTGATAATTAAATGCACCCACCAGCTTCCTGCATGATTTCTGTGTGGACCATGATGTCTCACAGAAATTCCTGCTCTAGATAATAGGGAATCCCACGGAATGACTCTCCATTGTCCTTCACAATAAACAACAGCTTTTTCACTCAAGTGATGGATCCTTGGCCAGAGGCAATGCTTTCCCAAGGCTAAGAAAAAACAGCAGTGCAGGAAGTGTCTCGCCTCTGAGGCAAAAGTCAGGGGTTTGGATAGAACTTGTTTTTCTGGTTTCCTATGTCAACCTAGACAAGATACCATGTCTCTCAGGACCTTCCAATGTGTTAGTGTGCTCTATGGAGCTCATCCCGGCATCTGCCACCTGGGAACATTATCAGTGTTATGAGATGACATTTGTAAAGTCTGTGGGCTGGTGTCACGTATACCTAGATCAGAGAATTAGAAGTGAAATCCAGGAAAGGGTAGGATGGAGGTGGAACACAGTGCACACAATGCTGGCTCCTGCTGTGTGGTGGTAGAAATGAGACTCACCTCCTGGACATGTTTCCCTGGTGGCTTCATGAGGGTGTGGAAATGCATTGATTTAGACATCCATATTTTCTCTAAGCATCTCAATTTCTTCTATGTATTGGTGCTGTGGACTCAAATCAGGACCTCACACAGGCTGAGCAAGCACTATGGATGGAGCTACATCCCCATATCTAAGTCCATAGCTCCTATATTCACATCTGTGTGAGCCACCAGGCCTATGGCCTGTGCTCCTACTCAGTAGCTGAAAGTTCATCTTGTGACAGCCATATCCTGAGTAGCCTGTTGCCTATATTATGGTCCTAACTTTTTTTTCTTGTCTTTTTCCTTTTGATCGGTACTGGGGATTAAACTCACAACTGCCTGCTTGCAAGGCAAGTGCTTATGCCACTGAGGGAAATCAACAGGCCTATGGTCCTAACTTTGTGGCTTATTATTATTATTATTATTTTGCATTTGCAGTGCTGAAATTGAGCCCACGGCCTCATGCATGGTAAGCAAGTATTGTATCATAAGCTCTCTCCCCGGTTCCTGACTCACTCTTAAATAACTGAATATGGCAGAGGTTATGAGATGGTAATACTAAGGTTCACACAAAATAACTGTGACCAATCTCCTGATCTTTTCCTTTGTTCTCCCCAGTATGGTGGGTTTTTTTTTTTTTTTTTTTTTTGGTCTCTCTCTGTATCTCTGGCTCCAAAGAATTTGCTGCTATCTCTGCAGCTTTCCTGAGGAGAGGCTGATGAACCTTGAGTGACAAAAGGGAAAACAGACAAAGGAGACATGAGGCTTTTGTCCTGAGTCCTTCCTGTAGACAAAGGACAAAGCCTGAGAGCAAATTCTGCCCGAGTGGCATGTTCACTGAGTATGTAGCTGTGTGCACCAAACTACTATGGTAGCAGCCTTAGAAAAGCCTCCTGCATTCCTGATCCACAGCAACTCTTATTAGAACAGAGTATTATATTGTGTATCAGATAGGCACAGACTGACCTGCCTTGTATTTTTTAATATTTTGCAAATGTATGTAATGACTGGACAAAATTTGTTCTCTCTTGCTTCTTTCACCAATCAATCATTCTGAGGTTACTGTACACTGTTTCTATATTTTTATTAGAATTGCAAGTCATGGCTTGCTGTAGTTTCTTTATTCATTTAGATGTTATTGCATGTTCACATTGTAGTTTTCAGATATTGAAAACAAACCTGATGTGAATATCTTGTGAAATTCTCTTCATGACATAGAGAGGACTGGATGTGCAGAATGTTAAGGTAGTCAGATGTGTTACTCTTAAATTAACTAGCAAAATGATTTCTGAAGTGAATATACCACTAACAGTGCAAAAGGAGTCTCCTTCCTCACCAATAGCAGTGTACTTTGACCTAAAAAACAAAGTCGGCTCTTAGTGCTCTTCAATACATGAGCAGGGTTTTTCCTTGTGAAATGAATATTCACTTACCTGATTACTGATAATGTTGAGACATGTACAGACTGGGAAGGGTCCATATGACTCCCAAGAGCATGTGGAAGGCCTTCAGAAGTGATAGACATGTGGATCCCATAGAGGCCTTTGAATCACTGCAGGCTCCTGCTGAAGTCACACTGCATGACCCAGGGAGCTCCGCCTCCTTCTGAGGTTAAGGCCCCATGACCAGGACAGTCTCTGTGAGTTCCCTCAGACCTGCTACTTGACAGAAGGAGGAGGTGGAGGAACCCCTAGCCCATGGAGTGGGACTTGAGGGACTGCTCCTCTCTACCCATGATATATGTATACAATCTGTATAGCCCTGGAATATGGGAGCTGGTGAAACATTTGAATTAAAATGTGAGGGAAAATGTCCCAACATGGGTGTTATAGCTATGGGAAAATGGGGCTGATAACAAAAAGTTGAGCCCACAGAAGATGTGCCAAATTTATTCCAGCCAGCACTGCCTCTATGTGACAAGTTCTACAGAATGTGAAAAGGACAACTTGTGAGCAGATAAGCATACTTTGATTACTTGTTGACAGCAGCAGCTGGGATCAGAGATGCCAGACCGGCAAGGTGCTGATATGAAGAGCATGACTGCACCACAAGGCCTGGGGTCTGTTATGTACAGTGTCTGGGTTGGATAACAGGTAATGAAGGAGCATAACTGGATGCAGACCCACTTTTATTCAACAGGTAAATGCAGCATTGGAGCACCCCATTGTGGTGTGGATATGACTTCACCTGTGTAACTGTGTATCACTGAAAAATGATGCCGACATTTGGGATGTAGCTCATCAGGGTGGTGCTCACTGACTGGCTTACTGTGGAAGCCTCTTATGTCTGTGTCAGCTAGGGTTGACCATAACTAACCTAAACTGACCAGGACACCACCTGGGTATTCCCATATATCCATGACACCATCAAACCCATTATTATGGACACACTGCAATATTGTGAAACTGTTCTATAGGTGCCACCATATTGTACAGATGGCCTGGTGGTTTTCTCTAGTGGCTGTGTTGCTACCAAGGACAGAAATCATGGACCTAAACCCTTGTTAATGCAGGGCCCATGCCATTAACTTTACTTGCTAGGCTTGGTGTTGCTCATGGATGAAACTTCTCAAATGTGAAAGGTGGTTTTGCAAAACCACATGAGCCTTGATTTCGGAACCACAGCCCAACAAGGTATTTGTGCCGTCTTTCATTAGAATATGACATTTATATCTCTGACCAATAAAGATAGGAACAAGAGGCCCTCCAATAAATGGATGTTCAGCTGAGACTCCCGGACTGCCACCATGGGTCTGCCCCACAACCCGGCAACCAAGGACATGCTGGACTGCCACTCAGGCCCACACAGTTGCAAACTCCCCCACCTCCTGGACCTAGTATTACAGAAGATCTTTGGCTCTGACCCTTTCTCTTAAAACCCTGGACTACAGTGGATTATGATGCTGGCTCAATGAGAGTCTCAGGAACCCCTCTCGCAAACAGAAGCTGTCAGCACGCTCCACTCAGTGTGGTGAGCATGCCCCTAAAATAGAGGTTTGCAGTGGGTAAATAGGTCCAGAAATGAAGCTCCCTCCAACTACAAGCCCTTGGTAAACCCGGCAAGAGAGTGAGTAACACTCCACACAGAGAACATCAGACAAGTTGAGTAGTACACCAATAAGGCCTCCCCTCGCTTGGAGAAAATTAAAGAGCGTATAAAACACACAGTGACACAATAGGGCCTCAGCTGACACAAACACTATAGACAAGGAGATTTGGTGACTTGCAACAACCTGAAGACCCAGCAATAGCAAGAACTAGATCTATTCTTTTAGCCTAGTTAGTCCAGGAAGAATATAGAACTCACAAAACAGGTCCTGCAGGAGGAATTCAGGTGACAGGCTCTCCTTTTCATTTTGGTACCCAGCAATTGCACAAACATCAGCCACACAATAGGACCCTAAAATCCACACTGTGTTGGGATTGGAAGACCAAATATGTACCCAAAGGATGAAAATGAATTGGCAAAATGCAATCTCAAACATCTAGTCAATCAGGAGCAAGTTCAGGTAACACTGAAAGAGAGGATCTTAAAAATCTTATACCAGAAATCTCTGTAAAGATAGCAACTGAAATAAAGAGAGAAATCCATGAGGCTATAGCAGAAATCAAATTAGAAAGAATGTCCCATGTAAAGACAGAAATACCAACCTTATTTAACTATTTGCACAACATAGCTAGAGAAGAAATAGATTTTAAAAAAGACAAGAGAATGGGAATTTGATTGAAACTTTGAATGAATAATGTAGAAAATAAGCAGAATCCATGAAACAAGGGCAAGGAGATATCCAAGACAAAAAACTATGGAAAGCTGGTAAAGCTATTTATAAGAAGCTGATGATAGCTTGAGAACAGTGTCATACATAGTGATCATTATAGGGTAGAACTTCTCAAAACAACAGAGCAACATGAAATAATTCAGTAGCTTCAAGATGATGTGAAGAGAAACATAATAGTAATAGACATCAGTGAAGATACAGGACTTGATACTAATGACGTAACTAATCTATTCAGATAAATAATAGTAGTACATTTCTCAAAGGCAGTAAAAGTCTGATATACAAAAAAGTGATGCATACAAACTGTCAAACAGTCACAACCAACATAAATCTACACCCAGATATATAATAATTAAGATTGAGACACACAGCATAGAAGCAGAATACTGTAAACTGTTAGAAAAAAAGACAACTCACCTATCAAGGAAAGCCTATTAGAATCACAGCAGAATTTTCAGCACAAGTCTTTAGGTTAAGGATCAGTTTGTTGTGAATTATTTCATGCCCTACAAGAAAACAACTTTCAGCCCAGAATGACATATCCAGCAAAATTTTCATTCAAATTTAATGGAGAAACAAGATAGTTCCATGATAAAGAACAAGTGAAGAAAAATTCAGGTCCACCAAACCAACCCTAGAATAAGAATACTGAAGGACATGTTAGATAGAGATAAAAATGACCACAATCTCCAGAACAACAGAAAGAAATCACCAGGCTGGACAGAAAACTAATCAATGGAGGAAAGCAGGAAACTAAAAACAGGAACACAAATTCAAGCCAGTACATATCAGTGATATCCATAAATGTAAATGTGCTCAACTCACCCATCAAAAGAAACAGATTGACAGAATGGATCAAAAAATAGAATCCCACAGTATGCTGCATAAAAGAAATACATCTGACTCAAAAAGAAACTCAGATTAATAATCAAAGCATGGAAAAAAGTTTCCATGCAACAGAAAACCAGAAAAGAGCAGGGTTAGCTACTCTGTTTGCAGACAAAGTGAATTTCAAACCTAAAATGTTTAAAAGAGTTAATGAAGGCCATTACAAACTTGTATATTGAAAAATACAACAGGAAATACTAACAATTATAAGTATATATGCACCAAATATAGAAGCACCCAACTATGTAAGACAAATCCTAATGGACAAGAAGAACTAAACAAATAAGAACACAGTTGCAATAGGAAACCTTAACACCCCACTGTCACAAAGAGATAGATCAACTAGAGTCAGCAAAAGTCAGCAAAAGTCAGCAAAGATCAACAAAAGTCAGTAAAGAAATAACAGAACTGAATCATACCTGTGAGTGAATGAAGTTAGTGAATGTTTACATAGTATTGCACTCAACCACATCGGAACATACATTCTTCTCAGCTCTACATGAGATATTCTCCAAAATAAACCATATATTATCCCATAAAATATTTTTAAGTAAATGCAAATGGAGCAAAATTATCCCATGTGTATTATGGAACCATAGTGCACTAAAATTGGAAATCAGTGGCAAAAAGTCTGCAAAACCTGCATAAGTACATGGATATTAAATAGCAAACTTCTGAACAACCAATGGGTTCCAGATGAAATTAAAGAAGAAATAAAACAATACTTATAATACAATAAAAATGCAGAATAACATACCAAAACCTATGGGACATAAAACAGTCCTAAGTGGGAAATACATAATAAGTAGTCACATCAAGAAAATGGAATGAACACAAATAATCTAATGCTACATCTCAAGCTTCTAGAAAAGGAAGAGCAAATAAAACCCACCTTTCATAGAAGAGTGGAAATTCTAAAGATTAGAGAAGAAATTAATGAAATTGAAACAAAAAAAACAGTACAAAGAATAAATGAATCAATGAATTCGTTTTTTGAGAGAATAAAATTGATAAAATTCTAGCCAAGCTTATCAAGAAAAAAAAACAGATAGTAAGGACTGAAAGGGAAATTACCATGGATCTTATGGAAATTCAAAACATCATGAACACCTACTTTGAACATCTGTACTCACATAGGGTGGAAAACAGAAGAAATAGATTTCTAGAAACATGTGACCTATCAGTGCTTAATCAAGAGTATATACCAATTTTGAATAACACAATATCAGCTACTTTAAGCAAAAGCATGATTAAAAACTTACCAACAAAGAAAAGCCCAGATCCTGCTGGATTCAGGGCTGAATTCCATAAGAAATTCAGAGAAGATCTGACTCCAATACTCCTTAAACTCTTCAATGAAATTGAAAGAAAAGCAGTCCTCCCTAACTCATTCTTGGAAGCAAGTGTCACTCTGATATCAAAACCAGAGAGAGATCCAAACAAATAGCGAACTATAGACTAATCTCACTAATAAACGTTGATGTAAAGATTCTCAATAAAATATAGGCAAATAGAATGTAGCAAATCATCAAGAAGATTATACAACATAACCAAGGATAATTTATTCCAGGAATGCAGGGATGGTTCCACATTACACAAATCAGTGAATGTAATACACCACATCAACAGAGCCAAAAATAAAAATCATGTAATCATCGCAATGCATGCAGAAAAAGCTTCTGATAACATACAACACCTGTACATGATAAAAAAAAAACCCTACAGTAACTCAGAATAGATGCTATATTCCTCAATGTCATAAAGACCATTTATTACAAACCTATAGCCAATGTTATACTAAATATACAAAAACTGAAAGGCTTCATTCTAAAATCAGGAACAAGACAATGATGTCCACTGTCACCACTCCTAGTCAATATAGTTCTGGAAATATTATCCAGAGCAATCAGACAAGAGGGAGAAATAAAAGGAATAAAAATAGAGAAAGAAGAAGTTAAAGTATCATTATTTGCACATGACATGATACTTTACATAGAAGACCACAAAAACTCAATTGAAAGACTAATGAGTTAAGAAACAAATTAAGCAGAATAGCTGGATACAAAATCAACATTCACAAAACAATAACATCCCTGTACACAAAAAACTCCATGAGAAAAAATTACTGAAATGTAGCCTTACAAAATAGCATCCAAAAAAATGAAATACTTAGAAATCAACCTAACTAAGAATGTAAAGGTCCTGTATGCTGAAAATTATACCACTCAGATAATGGAGATTCAAGAGGATATTGGACAATGGAAGGATATTTCTTGCTCTTGGTTAAGAAGAGTCAATATTGTGAAAATAGCCATACTTCCAAAACTGTTATACCTATTCAATGCAATCCCAATCAAAATATCATTACATACCTTCAGATCTAGAGAAAATATTTCTGAAATTCATCTGGTAACAGAAGAAACATAGAATAACAAAAGCATTTCTGGGCAACAATGGAAAGACAGGAGGTATCTCAATTCCAGACTTGAAACTATACTACAAAGCCACAGTAATAAAATCAGCATGGTATTGGCCAAGAAATAGACCTGAGGATCAAAGGAACAGATTATAAGATGCGAATACTACTACAAAGACACAGAGCCACCTTACATTTGTCAAAGGGTCTAAACATATTCACTGGAAAAAGATAGCCTCATATAAAAATGCTGTTGGAAACATTGAGGTTACATGCCAAAGACTGAAACTAGACCCATACCTATCACCATACACTAAACTAAAGGCAAAATGGATCAAGGATCTTGATATTAAAAAAGAAACAAAATTTTACTGGAGGACGTGGTAGGTAGAAATCTTTAAGTCATAGGAGTAGGCAGAGAATTATTGAATAAAACACAACCACACGAGAAATACTTCAAAGAATCAACAACTGGAATCTCATATTACTAAAAAGTTTTTGTACTTAAACATATATCAAACAAAGTGAAAAAAAAAAAACCCCACAGAGTCAGAAAGAATCTGGATATAAGACAAAGGACTTGTATGCAGAACATATAAAGAATTGAAAAAATGTCAAGCCCCCAAATTCAAAGACCCTTTCCAAAAGTGGGCATCAGAGGTGAGCACTCAGTTCTCAGATGAAGATATACAAATGGAAAATAAATACATACAACACCTGTTCATGATAATGACCTACAGTAACTCAGAATAGACACTATGTACCTCAATTTCATAAAGACAATGTATGACAAACCTACAGCCAATTTTATACTAAATGGACAAAACTGAAAGGATTCACACTAAAATCAGGAACAAGACAAGGATGTCCACTATCACCACTCCTATTCAATATACTTCTGGAAATACTAGCCAGAGCAATCAGACAAGAGTGAAAAATAAAACGAGGAAAAAGTAGGAAAAGAAGAAGTTTAGTTATCATTATTTGAAGACAACATGATACTCTGCATAGAAGACACCAAAAACTCCATTGAAAGACTACTAGAGGTAATAAACAAATTCAGCAGCATAGTTGGATACAAAGTCAACACTCAAAAATCAATAGCATTTCTACACACAAACAAAACACTCCATGAGATAAAAATTATGGAAATATAGCCTTTCATAGTAGCATCTGAAAAAATGAAATACTTAGGAATCAACTAAGAATGTAAAAGAACTATATGCTACCACTTCTTATTAAAAAGTTTCTGCATGTCAAAAGAAATCTCCAGCATAGTGAAAAGAAAACCCACAAACTGGGAAAAGATTTTAGTGAACTCTCTCTCAGACAAGGGACTCTTGTCTAAAACATATAAAGAATTAAAAAAACTCAGACCTCCAAAATTCAAAGATCCAATCCAAAAATGGGCATCTGAGATGAATACTTAATTCTCAGATGAAGAAATGCAAATGGCAAATAAATACATGAAAAATGCTCATCATCTTTGGTCATTAGAGAAATGCAAATTAAAACCACACTGAGATACCATCTCACTCCTGAAAGAATGGCCAGGATCAAGAAAACCAACAACAAATGCTGAAGAGGCTGTGGGGAAAAAGGAACTCTCCTGCACTGTTGTTGGGAGTGTAGACTGGTACAGCCTTTGTGGAGGTCTGTCTGGACATTTCTCAAAAAGTTGGGATTGGAAATCCCATTTATTCCAGCTAGTCCACTTCTAGGCATATTCCCAGAAGAACTGAAAGCATCATACCACAGTGATATATGTGCACCTATGTTTATAGCAGCACAATTTGTAATCGCCAGATCTTGGAAACAACACAAGTGTCCATCAACTGAGGAATGGATAAAAAAGTTGTGGTATTTCTATACAATGGAGTATTATTCAGCTATAAAGAAGGATCACATTGAGATATTTATCAATAAATGGGCTCAGCTTGAGACCATACTCATAAGTGAAATAAATCAATCTCGCATGTATGAATACCAAATAGTTTCCCTAATGTAAGTAATGATTCAAATATATAAAAATATGTGGTAATCATGATTCCCCTTATGTGGCCTTGAAGCCTTATAAAATTTTCACTTATTAATTAGAAAGGCTTCATTCTGAGCTTCTTCATATGGAAATATTTGAAGCTATAGTATATGAAGTTTTATCCAAATATTTCAAGGAAAAAGACAGACACTATGGTAACTACTATTGAATCGGGTTGTTTGGTGATGAAGCACGGGGTTGCTGAAACAGTCATGCTTTGACCTCTATTGTTATATTGTTATGTCCTGTTTTAACTCAATCTCTCCCTTATTCTTTAAAAAATTTATTTAGTTATTTCTTATGTTTGTTTTAATTAAGGGGAAAAATTTAAAAAATTAGGATATATAATAGTAACTCTTTTTGATTTCCTATTAACTTGTTTTGAAGTCCTGTAATACTCCCACGATCTTGTTTTGACTGATTAGACTCTGTTCCATTCTGTGCAATAGTATCAAGTTTGAGGGTATAGGCAACTACTTTGAAGGCAATAAGATTCACTAAGATGCCCATTCTGGTTTGACTATTGTCTCCTTTGGAAGTCCTGTAATGTTTACAATGCCTCAGTTTTATTGGTCTTGTTCTCTACTGTTTTGTCGAACTTCATAATATCTAATGAGATAGACAATTCTTTTTAAGGAAACAAGAGACAACGTTGATAACCATTGTTGATAACCTTGTACTCTGTTCTACATCATGTGCTATGTCTATCCTTGGTTTTGACTGACAGCTTTGTTTTGCCATATTTGACTTTATTCTCTCCCCCCCCAAAAAAAGTAATAAGAACTAAGGAGTAATAAAATCCAAAATGTGTAAATTTTGTTGTAATAAAGAGAGGGAGGAAAAAAAAAAGAGCTCTAATGGATATAACAGCAAGTGTGTTTAGGGGTGTTAAACAGCTGACTATATTAATGTTTTTGGATCATTGAACACAGCTGTTTGCAGGCTCTCTGTTTGAATGTCCACTTTGTATTGTTTGATACTGTGATTTGAGCAACTATTTCCAAGATGATAATATGTAATCTATTAACAGGTGATTTCTTACTGTTATTTTTTTGTAGTTCTGTATTATGTGTAACCTTACACCGCTGTGTTTTGTTTTGTGTTTTTCTTTTTCCTCTTAAATAAAATAAAAAAAAGAACTATATTCTGAAAATTATACTACTCTGAAAATGGAGATTCAAGAGAATTTTAGAAAATGAAAGGATATTTCTTCCTGTTGGTTAGGAATAACCAACTTTGAGAAAATGGACATACTTCCAAAACTGTTACACAGATTTAATGCAATCCCAATCAAAACATCATTAATATATTTACAGATCTAGAGAAAATATTTCTAAAACTCATCTCATAACAGAAGAAAACCTGAACAACAAAGACAATTCTTGGCCACAAGAGCAAGACAGGAGTCATCTCAATTCCTGACTTGAAACTATACTACAAAGCCACAGTAATAAAATCAGCATGGTACTGCAAAGAAATAGACCTGAGGATGAATGGAACAAATCAGAAGATGCGAACACTACTACAAAGACAGAGCCACCTTACATTTGTCAAAGGGGCTAAACATGTTCACTGGAAAAAGATAGCCTCATTAATAAATGTTGTTGGAAACATTGAGTTTACATGCCAAAGACTGAAACTAGACCCATAACTATCACCATACACTAAATTTAAGTCCAAGTGGATCAAGGATCTAAATATTAAAAAAGAAATAAAAATCTACTGGAGGACAAGGTAGGTAGAAATCTTGGAGATATAGGAGTGGACCGAGAATTCATGAATAAAATGCAAAGTTCATAGGAAATATTTCAAAGAATCAACAACTGGGATGTCATATTACTAAAAGTTTTTATACTTCAAAAGAATCAGACAAGTAAGGAAAAAAAAAACCTAACATTGAGAAAGCATCTGGATATAAGACACAGGACTTAAATGCAGAACATATAAAAAATTGAAAAACATCAAAGACCCTTTCCAAAAATGAACATCAGAGATGAGCACACAGTTCCAATATGAAGATATACAAATGACAAACAAATATATGAAGAAGTGTTCACCATAACTGGTCATTTGAAAAATGCAAATTAAGACAGCACTGAGGTTCCATCTTACTCTGGGAAGAATGGCTGCCATCAAAAATAAACTGAAACAAATGTTGTCGAGCCTGAAGGGAAAAAAGAACTTCTCCACTGTGGGTGGGAATGCAGACTGGTGAAAGCACTATCAAAATCAATGTGGAAATTCCTCAGAAAACTAGGATGGAAGTTTCATTTAATCCAGCTGTTCCATTCTTGGGTATTTTCCCAGAAAAATTGAAAATATCATGTCACAGTGATATATGTGCACACATATGTGGAGCACAGTTGTGATAGCTAAATCTTGGAAACAACCAAACTGCCCATCAACCACAAGTGGATGAAAAAATTGTATTTTTACACAATTGAATACTACTCAGCTATAGAAAAGGATGATCCTGAGGCCTTTATAGGTAAAGGAAGGTAACAAGAATATCCTCATTAGTAAAATAAATAAGACTCAATAGAAAATCTCACATTGTCTCTCTAGTGTAAAAAATAATAAAAACTGACAAAATAATGGGACCCAAAAAACTATAATAGATATTATAAAAAAGAAAGGGAAGAAAAGTGCACTAAAAGATATAATGGTATGTATAGTATGTAAGATAGAAGACCATGTTACTGAATTTCTGTTAGATCATTGAACAAGAGGGTTTGCACTGTCAATGTTTCAGTGTTCAGGGACTTTTTATGCTTTGTTTTTGCAACTTTAACAATTATTTTAAAGACAACAATAAATAATGTATTAACTAGTGATTTTATGATGTTAATTTTTTGAATTCAATATTCTTTTCCTTTTTGCTTTTTTGTATTTTGTTTCTTTTAATTTTGTTTTCTTTCTTTAATTGAAAAAAAAATAATGGACCTGTAGTTTTCTGCCTTTTATTCCTTGAAGCAGGACCTGCTCATGCAGTGGTGGGAATCCTTGGGATCCACCTAGCTTTGCATTTCCATAACCTGCACTGCGGTGGGATTAATGGTATTATGCTGTACATTTACTGTTGTCGTGTTCTTTGCATACATGATTCCACTCTATGAGTCACTTACAATAAGCACATTTTCCCTGATTTTTGAGTTGGTGGAATGAGAAAAACCACTGCATATTGTTTCAATATCAAAGGGTATGAGGACCTGTATGTACCTCACCCAACCAATTGGCATGTGCACACCATGGACACAGTTATATAAGCATGAGTTAACATAGACAGCCATGAATGTGCACAGGCTTGTGACAGTATGCAAGAAATAATGCCTGAGGATGACTGATATATACAGGCTGGATAATAAAAATGCTTGCTTACTACTGTTGCTAATGTTGGCTCTGTGTGGTTTCTTCTCCCTGAGGATCTTACCCACTAACCTCCCTAACTCTGAGAAAATATCATACCACAGACACAGGGCACTTTAATACACCACAAAACTAAACTCCCTGTGCCCTGTTCCAAGCCAATCATCACATCCAAAAGCCCAATTCTCTGTTGGGATACAGCTTAAGAATGTAGACCAAGGTTTATGCCTGTGTCTTGGTGATCACTTCCTAAGCCCTGTGATGGACATTTGCCCCACTTCCATCCTTCCTCTGTACACCACAGGGCATTAATGTTCCCAAATGTTCTGACCTGGAAGTGGAACAAAGCTCCCCTAGCAGCAGATGTGCAGTTCTCGAGCAGCTTGGTTGGACCATGATCTGAGGTGAGTTAGTCCCAGGCGGTAGGCCAGGACAATAGGGTCCATTGGCCCCTCTCTCACAGGGTGGAGATACTTGCCAGCATATGTTAGCCTCCCTTGATCCCTGAACACATGGAGACTCAGTTTTCCTGTGTATCATAGTGTGTTAAAACCAGGCCCAGCATTAATGCATTGTAGGGAGAACCCATGTCCAGCACAAACCCTCCTGAAGGCAGATCTCCAGGTACTCTGCAAGCCATCTGTTCTTAATATGTGGCACCACGTTGTAGCTGAGTGCTATGAGGGAGAGCACAAAGCAAGGGCAGGATCGGGTGCTATGGAACCCATAGAGTTTGGCAGCCCATCTCAGATATGTGTGGAACCCAGTGTCTGTCAGGATATAGGGATGGCCCTCTTGATTAGCTAGGGATATCCCTGCCTGGGGGTGTTGGCTCAGGGTGGCAGTGGACACTGGCTATGTCTGGCAGCCACGTTGGGCAACACAGAGTGTGTACCACTGTCCCATGCCCAGGATATCCTCCCACAAGGTCATTCTTTTGTCATTCCCCTACCAGACTTTGTATACACAGGACCCCCCATTTCCACTCCAGTCTTCACTGGACATTTGAATGCAGTCACAGGAGAGGGAATGCACGTGCAGCTGCCCAAAATCCAGTGTCACTGGTGTCTGCTGTCACCCTAAAGTTATGGTGGGTAACAAAATCACTGAGTGGTATCCATCACTGAGTAATTTGGGGCCTTTTTGTAATCTTCCTTCTTCCATTCCCGCATTCCTCAGGCATCCCTCCCTCCTCCTTCTATACTCTATTCTCCTTCTAGGATCACACATCTGGGCTTGTGCTAGCCCTGGCTGGTCTAGGAGCTGCTCTATGCCCCTTTCATCCTTTTTTGTCCCAGAGAGAATCCTGTTCCCACAAGTATTGGTTATTACTTAGAACAAGCTTAATCCAACCTTGTTGCACTTGGGCCAAGGCCTAGGATTGAGGTTCCTAGAAGTCCTTAATGTTGGCTCACAGCTCTAGAAGTTCTCAGAACATGGTGCTTAGAATAGAGGGCTCAAGGTCAGTCTGGAAACTCCATTCTGTGGAGCATCTAAGGAGCTGATCTAAACTGTGAGTTGCCATGTGATGCATGTGTATCTGGATATGTCGGGAGACAAATGCAGATGCTCCTGTCTGTCACAATCCAAGTAGAAACAGTAACTTTGAAATAGCTCCTGTAGGATGAACAGAATTGGATCTGACCAGGGAACAAAAGCTGTGTGCACCAGACCTTCAAGAAGGACCCTGAGATCTGGAAAACAAATTGGAAGGAAGGGAAATAAGGGTGCCCAAGCCAAACTGTGTTAGGGGACAAATTCTTCCCAACTGTTATAGTACACCTCTGTTCTGTCCCAAGACAAAATGACCATGTTATAAGGCCTGGAATTGTCATCACCCTGTTATTGGTATATCTCTCCGCCCCTCATTAGTGGACAGCACCTGGAAAGGAGATGGCCCAAGGCTCAGCTGTGCTAATGTACCTCTCAGAGACCGACCTTCAGGTAAGGTGGTCATGGCCATTGTCATCTCTTTTTTTGTCTGGCCAGCTAATTGCCAGGCACTGCTGTGTTGTCACTTTCCTGCTCATTGGATCATGAGGGAAATACCTAGTGTTCGAGTCCTGGTGTCCATGAGAATTTAGTTAAGTGTGGTGGGGTGTGATCAGCAATGGGGCAGCTGAGTTTTGAGTGGCCATGGAGTGGGGCAAGAATCCCATATATTTCCTTCCCCACCACATTGATGTGGGTATCTTGGTGTACAAAGCAGGGTTCCTTCCAACTAACTGTCACTTTTTACTACATCTTTCCATCTCATGATAATTTACTGGAAAGCTGTCTGTATGTGAAACAGTATGTCACATATAAAAGTATGTTGATAAAAGTGTATTGAAGGCCATGCTGAGCATCTCTTCCCAGACCACTGGGCAGCAGCTCAGCCTTCAAATCTTAGTGGGAGAGACAGGTAAGGAAGGAGGAGAAAAACAAGGGGCTTTCTCCTCGAAGACAACAGTTACAAAGGGGCAAAGAGTACCTCCAGCTGTCACTGTTAGACCCACTTTTGAGCCTCTATCCTGAGGCTAGAAAGAAGACAGCAGTTTTGACCACTTTGCTAGAAATCAGGGGTCTGAGATGAGTTACAAAGGCAAGAGTTGGGAGCCAGACTGAGGGCTCCTCCAGAAGACATTCCTGTGTTTGGTTTTCACTTTCTGTTCCATGAGTCAGTCAACACCAGCTGTTGGCAGTGTGGGTTCACTTGTCTCCCCAAGATTGAGCTGCTTCTGCAGATCTCTGGTACTCAGCACAGTTAGTCCTCTATGTGTCTCTGTTAGGTAGTGCATAGACAAAAGTATAAAAGTGCATATTCCTATGATAGGAAGATTAGCCCCAGAAATTCCATTGGTGAGGATGTAGACTGAGGACACCTGATGGTTTGCTCTACAGGTTTGCATCGACATGAAGGACCCACTGCTGGCCAGGTAGAGCATGTCCTCCCTGTGTGAGGTTTTTCATCAGTTGCTCTTTTTTCCCACATGTCTGAATAGATTTTCTTGCTTTGTGTTTTGCTTACAGATTATTGTATATTTTTATTAGTACCTATATACCGTGCATGCTGATTACATTGGTGATAGGTTCATTGCAAATGTGATGCATAGAATGGAAACTAGGCTCCATCTTGTGCACAGTGGTACAATCCAACAACCAGTGACTGTTCTCAAAGTTTTGTGCATTAGCACACATCTCAGGACTAAGACATTGGCAACACAAGGTGCTGCTTTGTCTTGATTGTCCTTTCTGTATTACCAATACAGTGGGTAATGATACAATATTTGGTAGCTTAGCCTAACCCTAAACTTAAAAGTCTAGCGAAACCCTAAACCTAACTCTAACACTAGAAAGTCATCACCAGCATTCTCTGACCAAATTGAACTTTATGGCACTGATGTGGGAAATGTAATATAGGTTAATTATGAGAATATACAATCTGTGGTGGCTGGGATGGTGCAAGAGGGGAAAGAAAAGAAAACACTGTTGTGTAAACATTTGAAGAATATATTCTGGAAGTGGACCTTGGGGAAATTAGCTTCAAATTGAGAATGCACTGAATGCCAGCAAACTAATTATTTTAAACAACATTAAAATCTTAAATTTTATCTATGTTTGTTCTATCACTAACATATCTCTGGTAAATAAGTGTAGCAGTGAATACAGTAATAAGTAAATCTGGAAAAGAGGGCAGTGGAAAGTGTGGGTCAAGAGCTGCCTGCAGGTAGACCTCAAGAGATGACTCCTGAGTGGAGGCACCAGGAGGCTTAGATCTCCAGCTGCTGGACAAAGGAATGCAGGTGCTGGCTCTTGCTCTGGGATCACAGCTGGTAAGGGAGTTGCAGGTGAAACTGGCACAAGGTCTGCAGGTGCAACTTCTGCATGGGCTGAACCTAGCCCTGTAGTTGCAGGAAGTGAAAGATTGCCAACTGTCCATGGGCTTCCTGAGCAAAACCTTCCCACTGCCTGTCCAGGCAGCCATGTGCACCAATACAGCCCCAGCAAAGCCTCCCTGACTGTATTCACACACGGACTGCTGAGTGTGTCATGCTCCTGGGTCATCAAGCATATGGGCACTTTGTTGAGTTCCAAGGCCATCACCTCCCACAAGCCCACATCCCACATTACAGGGCTACTTATTTTAGGGCTCAGTCCCTGGTGGTACAGGAGGCTCCAGCTGTTCCATGAGAAGCTCAGACTGGAGATCCACATGGGCATACATTTCCAATGGGGCATCAAGCACAGAAGACCTGGGGAGACAGGGAGCTAGCAGAGTGAGAGGCCTGGCCTTTCCTGCCACAATGTCTGCACAGCTCACTTGTAGAGAGGGATACATGGGCCTCCTGTCCAGTCTGTACAACATCCATCCCCATCCTCACCCAGCCATAATTGGGCAGTTACAGCCCAAGGAGCTCTCAGAGGCTGACATAAGTCTCAGTGCGTGGGAGTTCTTGCTCAATTGAATCATACCTCTGCTTTGTACAGGGAATCCTGACACAGTTTCTCCCTGCCCATCCCCAGTGCAATTCAGTGTGGTGAACACAGAGAGTGGAATCTTCCCTGTCTTTGCACTCAAGGGCTCAGGGCTGCCACTCCATAAATATCTGAGAAGTGAGGGATCAATCAGTGTCTATCCTGTGTCACTGAAGTCTCTAGCTCAGGAAGTGATGCATTGTCCAGTTCTCTTAGCCTCCATATAACTCCTTGTTTATGGTCTGTCCCCACATCTAGGGAGGCCTGGGGACCAGAACAATGGCCTTGAGGTGAATAATATCTGTTCTGCTGCCAAGGGTGACTCTGTGGCCTCCAAAGAACATCAAAACTCAAAAGGGTAGTGGTTGCACTGGCTCTGCTTATAGGATCATGGTGAATGCCCAGAAAACTGTCTGCACACAGTATGTCTTCATGTACATTTGTGGGTTGATGACATCTATCTGCTCTTCCATGACATCTGACAGCCATGGAAAATTTGCTGTTCTTAAGATATCCTGTGTTGAACAAACCCTGAAAACCACAAAGTTTCTCTCCAATCTCCTTTCCAATCAACAGAACTGCAACCACCAAGTATTGGTCAGTGAATGAGATGGAAGATCATCCACCAGAATCATCACAGCCTCCACAGTAGTTCTTCATGGGGCCAAGGCCACATTTGGCATGGAGCCCCCATTTCATCCTTAGTGATCCTAAAGTCTAAATCCACTCCGATCCCACCCATTCAGCATTGTAAACTAGGGTTGATTGAGGCCCTTGCATATGGCCAGGACCTGAAGCCAAAGGTGGCCAAGTCGCACTGGACTGCTAAGGTGAGAACTGCCCTTCTCAGCCTTGGTGCTTGTGGGGTAGAGATGTGATCCTTGGAGGAGTCCAGGGATCTGGATAGATCTGGGAGATCTATCCAGAAGGCCAGCTCCATAGGCTCCTTCAGGCTGTGAGGCCCATCTGCCTGCACCATGCTTCCTGTACAGACCTCTGCCAGGCTTTCTGCTGCCTGACTTCTGAGAATGTGGTGAGACTGTGGGTGGATATAGAATTGGTGTCCTGCATGTGGCTTCTCAGGAGGGTTTGCAGATGAAGCGAAGCCCACACTCCAATTGGTCCACAGAGGCTCGTGGTAATGGGCTCACAGGATGGTCCTTGCAGAAAAGGAAATCTCATATTAAAAGTTACATTTCACAAGGGACACTTAGGAATACTAGTATGCTCAGATCACCTTGATAGAGAGGTTGAAAAGAAGTTTATGCATGAACAAAAGCTATGAGTCCTAAGACGGCCCCCCATTTTAGAGATGATAAAAGGAGGCTCATTCTGGATGTCCAGGTCCATTAATGAGACACCACAGAATATTCTCAGTTTTCTGATGAAAAGTTCCCAGGAAGGAATTAAGTTCCTCTTCCATTGCCATGGGAGGCTGAGCAGCTGTATTCACTGATCTCTTCTTCTGCTCATTTTGCCCAGAGGCTCCTGCAATAGTAATTGCAGAGCCTGAAAACTCCCATGAGACAAGTGCCAGAGAAATGGACAGAGTGGATGGCATTTGAGGTGAGCACATCTCTAGTGAGATGATGCTGTGTAAGAGCTGGAGACAGCAAGGGAAAGACAGCTCACTAATTGTCCTTAGACAAGAGGCCCAGGACTGACAATAAGGTGCAAAGCCAGAATTCAATCACGACAAGAAATGAAATGACTTTCATCTGTCCCCTTTCTCCTGCTCCCACTGATACGTGTACAGTAACCTTGCCTGTAACAAGGTAGAAACAGAGTTGAGAGTATATGGTAGTTGAGCACTTGGAGTCAAGATTCCTTTGGAGCAGGACCATGGGCCTAGTGTTTGAAAAGCCCTGGAGGGAGGTGCTGGAAGGATTGATCTGACACAAAGTTCCTCTCAGTCATCTGTGGGTCTCCATACAGTCCCTTCTGCTCACACACCCTGCACTGGAGCCGATATATGTTGTTACTGTGGGTACCATGTCTGGATCAGGGATGTGGCACACAGGTTCCAGGGTCCATCTCCATGCCGATGTCCTGTATGGAGTTCGGGTGGGGCTGTGCCCAGCCTCCAACAGGAAGCCCGAGACTCAGACACCACAGGTTTCACTTTGTGAACCCAGATAACCTTATGTTCCTTAAAGACAGACATATCTGTTCCAGACATCTACCCAGGAGGACAAGAGATGACTCTGGAGACTGTGGATAAACAGTCTCTGAAACGAGCTCTGCCTTTCTCCTCGAGGCTGCCCTGTCCTGGGTGGGAACATGACAGGAGCACAGGCTCATGCATCCCAGCACCTACCCCTTCTGCAGAGCATCTGCCCTTGGTGTCTGTCCTCAGAGCCCTTTCACTGATGATTTAGAATGGGAAAGGTTTAGGAGAACTCCCAGAGGTGGCCAGGCCTTAATGTACCTTTCCTGTACTTGGTGTCTCTGAGTGGCAGGTGGCCTAGCCTAGGGACACCTGTTCTGGGATTCCCCTTGTCTCTGGTCTCTTGGGAAGCCTATGCTGCCCTTGACATTTGGGTAGTTCCTGGTAAGCATACTGTAGCATCTTGGCCCAGTGAACCATCCTTTCCTTCATTCACATGTGGCTTTCCCATGTGGGATCTTGAGGCTGGTGCTTCAAGGCCTTGGAAAGCAACACAGTATATTCACTGGTCACTCTCTTGAACCAAGTGCCTGTAAAGGTCAACTGTTGCCAGAACAAGGTTCCTGGTGACCAGAGCCTTCAGAGTTCTGTTTAGACCTGTTGCCAAGGAAGTTGTGGCATGTGCTGGGGTCCATAGCTTCCCTGCCCCCTCTGATGCCCCCTTTCTTTTTATTGTGTTCCTTAGAAATGGCAACTGAAAAACTAGAAAATTGAGTGTGGTTTTACACTTTTCTTCACTTTGAAATTTTTAATACAACAAACATTTAGATGCCTCAGATGTGGCAGGTTGGGTGCCAAGTGCACATATCCATCCAACAGTTCTTTTCATTGAGAATTAGGTTTCACTTAGAGATCTGTCAAATTTTAGGATGAGATTCTTTCCTGGCTTCATGTTAGTTTCATTTCAATTCCATTAGACAGTATGGAGAATTTCCCAGAATACCCATAATAATTTTCCCAAAGGATGTGAACGTTTCATATTATAACCCCCATATGTCTAGGGGAGGATTCCTAGCTCTCACATGCATATGAATGATTACTTATTCTTAGATGTTTAACTCGACCACACACTGTAGTGTTCCACACTCTGACATCCTGTGGAGGGGTCAGCAGGTGGTGATTGCAAGGGGTGGCTTTCCAAGGCCATGGACATCATCACCCCATGCTGAGGAAAGACACATGCACATGCTTCCTGGGGAACTTGCCTCATAGCAACTGGTATGACTTCCTGTCCTCCCATCCCAAATAGACCATGGGCTTTGTGTCCCTGCTAGGTAGTTTACTTTTCCTAGAGGTGATGGCCCTGAGGCTGATCAGGTGCAATGCTCTTTGGTTGGTCTCCTTCAAGCAGTGTCTCCATGCTGGGCTCCCAGTGTGCTGCCACCACGTGCCATTGGGGGGCTGAAAGAAACCAGCTGTGACTTGTTCATGCACCCCTGACCCATCTGCTGATGGCCATTTCTTCTGTTTCTGGGTCAACCCGTTGAAACGAGCTGCCATAGCCATTCTTATACATGGGCTTGAGTCAATGCAGACTTTTAAAGAAAAACTACTTAAATGTGAAATTACTGAATCATATTGCTGGTTTATGGCTAACATAGAAATTCTTAAAGTATCATTGGAAGCAGTTGTTTAGCAGAGTTAGGTGGTTGCTTTTCATTTTATTTTGATTTGTTTTATTATAGTATACTGTGCTATGCTATGTTATTTTACATTATGTTATATGTTGGTGAGGATTTTGAAACTGTATTTTCTGTGGTTTCTGATTTGATTTTGTATAATCAGCCTGAGAAAATACAAGAATATCACATAACTCTGAGTAAGTATTTTTTGGAGAAAATTTAAAAAGGAAGACACAGTCAGCAATGTTGGTACACAACTGTCATTCCAGTACTCAGAGGTTGAGGCAGGGGGATTGTTGTAAGTTTGAGGTCATCCTGGGCTACAAGGGAAGATCAAGGCCAGCCTCAACTGCATAGCAGAACCCTGTCTCAAACAAAGAATGAAAGAAAGAAAGAGAGAAAGAAAGAAGAGAGAAAAGAACAATTAAAAATACAAAGTCAAATATTGACTGTGAATTCAGAATAAAAACATATGTGAGTTTTTCTAGTAAGTGTACTTTAGTCAGCACACCTAGCATAAGGTTTCCCATCATGTAGACATTGATGTTTTACCAAGTTTGCATTGTTTCAATTTTTTTGAATGTTTTACTGAGATGACTGTAGATATGCTACTGGATATACCTTCTTAGTATTTGCGTAGCTCAGTATGAAGAGAATGTGATCATTGATTTTTTTAACCTCTTAAATTTATATTTAAAATCAGAAGTTGATCAAACAATTGCTATTTTTTTAAAATAAAACCAAGTACCATATAAAAGATACTCTTTTTAAGTCTATGGAAAGATAAAAATAATTGTAGAATAACAGTGGTTAAAGTACCTTGCACAGTGATTTCCAGGATTTCTTAATGATCAATAATTTCATACATTTGTAAGTTTTTAAAAAAGATTTTAACACATGGTCTTACCAGTTTTCTGAGATTCCCAGGCTAGGCTTAAACTCTTCCTCATCCTTCCTCTCACTCCCAGAGGGCTGGAATTATAGGTGTACATTATCCTGAGTTGACAATTGGCAGTAATTTTGTGTATTCATGGAATAAAATACTTGGCTTTGATCTTTAGACTCTTTTTAGAAAGAATTCATCTAGTTAAGCTATCTCCTAGCTTCCTAATCCACAGTTTCTTTCATAGTGAGTAAGACTCAAAATCCCATTAACAATATTAGTAGAGTCAATGCTTTTTAACTGTAACAGTGGTCAGCCTGGGATTCAGGAGATCACTCCAAATGTCTTCTGCTGTGGGACTGAGGCTTGGTATCTTTGAAGCACAGTCTCTTTTTCACTGATCGCTCATGGCAATTGATGACTGAAGTCAACTCCCAAGAAAGATGTGAACGTTAAAGCTACTTGGGGCCCAATGCCCTCCAGAAGGTCAGGCCAGGGTAAAACGTTTTTGTCTTCCCCTTCTACTTTCCAAAATTTTTGTTTTGGTTATGGTTTTAGTTTTACACTTAGTTCTAGAATTGAATACAGAGGTTTTGTATTTAGTTCCATTACCTTCCACTTTTAAAAGTCTTCCTTTTTTGAGGAGTTTCTTAATAAGTTGCTAAGTTTGTGAGTCTCTCCTTGAATTTATGATGTTCCTGTTTTAGTCTTCCAGAGTGGTAAGCTTACAAGCCACACCACCAGATGTGGTTCCATCATGGTGTTCTTAAAAACTCATTGGCTGTGCAGGGAATGGTGAAAATGCCTGTCATGTCCGCATTCAGGCCACTGATGCAGCAGGATCCCTGGTAGTTCCAGACAAGCCTGCAACACACTCTGATTTCAGGTTAGGCCAGAGAGACAGAGGGAGTCCCTGACCAGAAAAAGAAAAAGAAAATATAGGAAAGGACAGGAATGGAAGGAAGATACAATACCAAATTCCTGGTGATTGTATGAGTACTTTTGTATCTGGGCTAGTCATTTTAATCTGCGGTCCTATTGCAGTATAAGATCTTTTGGACTGCTGTCACTTTAAAATATACCTTGACACCAGGGATTTTGGTACTTCTAAGTTTAATGTTCTTTACATGGCTAGAGGATGTTGTTTCATATTGATTTTTTTGATATCTAGGAAAATATCAGTGGTATTTTGACAGGAATGCTTTGAAATGGCTGGTTGCTCTGGGATGCACATATATTATAACAACATGAATTCTTCCTATCCACCATCATGCTATGTGTTTTCTTCTGTTGGTGCTATTTCACTGATTGCATCAATTTCTACAAATTTTGACAACAGGTGAGTTTCATTAAATTTATCCTAAGTGTTAATTCTATTTGATGAATTATGAAGTGAATTGTGTTCTTTGTATTTGAGGCTGCAGTTTGTTTGAAGCACATAGATATGAATTGTTTAAGACATGTGGATCTTGTACCCTGCACCGTATGTGATTTGCAAATTTGTTCTAAAAGGTTTTCAGTGAGATATAAGTTTCTTATATGAAAGATTGTGTCCTTAGGAAACAGAGACCATGCTTAATTCTTCCTTTATGTTATGGAAGCCTTTGATTTCTTATTCTTGAGTAAATTCTAGGGATAGGACTTGAAGTACTGTGTTGAAAGGCATTGCAAGCCTTGTCTGGTTCCTGATCTGAGAACAAAATTTTGCAACTTGTCAGCCTCTGAGCACAATGTCTGGGATGGGCTTCTCATGCATGACCTTTGATGTGCTGAAGTCCACTCTTCCAATACATGGTGTGTGGGTAGTTCTTACAATGAGAAAATGCTGAAAATCAGTATTTTTCAAAGCTATTTTTCCAAATATATTGAGAGGTTACTTCTGTCAGTCGCAGACCACTCATCCTCGGAGGGATGCTTTTGTGGTTTTTCAATTTTTAATTTCCATTGAATTATTGCTACTGTCCAACTCACTATTTCTTCTCTTGTACCCAACCTAGTTAAGAATAAAAAATAGTATGTAATTTCTCAAACAGATGAGTGAAAATGGATGACTTAATTTTCATTTATGTAAAATGAAGGATATGCACAGTACAGAAACTTCAAATGTCACCTTATAGATATATAAAATAAGGAGCTTTGTTATTCAGAAAAAACAACACATCATTTTTAACTAATTTTTAAAACCTTAACACATGCGGAGCCCTTCCATGGTGGGGTCGCGCTGCCCTCCTACCCTAGAAAGCACCGATTCACCTGTGCCAATAACTCTCAGAGGAGAACAAGAGTTTTTCTTTAGAGTCTCTTTTACCAGTGAGGAGGATCCAAATGTTCCTGCTGCCAGGCTGAACACAGAGTGTGCAGTGTGCAGAGGAGCCCAGCACCACCTGCTTTACACTCCTCTCCCCCACCACATCCATGCTGCAGCCCTGCAGGGACAGCAAGGCAGAGCTGCCAGGATGCAGCCAAGACTCTGCCACATCAGTCCTAAGTCCGCCTCCACCAGATGCCTGATACTGCCTGGGTGTTGCTCGCATAGTGGGTCTACACACCCTCAGCCTACTAGGCCAAGTGCGTTTACCACAGTGACCCTTCCAGTCTGCAAATTTCACTCCTCTCCTTTCTGACTATGGCTACAGCATTGGAACAAAACACAACATTAACATTACCTTTTCTTCTTCTTTGTTCTTTTTCATTATGGGGATTTTTTTTATTTATTTAACCATATATTTAAAACTGCATTCTGCCAAAAAAGCTTTTCTTTTGTTTTTACTCTCCACTTGCTTGTGTTTTTACAGATTTCTACTGCAGTTCAAACCTTAAGTTCTTGGATGCTCAGAACCTACTATGCAAGAAATGAGGCAGAGAAGATTGGATGATAGGAACAGCTATTTTGGAGAAAATGACATCTTAATAGGTAATACTGATTTGGTATCATCTTGTTTTGAAGTCTGATCAAGCTTTTGTTCTTCTGTCTCCATTGGTCTAAATAGGTTGTATCTTATTGGATTTTATTATGTATGATAGTATAAGCAAAAACCTTTTAAAGACAAGGAGATTATACAGAAACCATTGTTCACTTTCTGTTAGTCAATTCTAAATACTCTGTAATGCTGTCATTCTCTTCAATGGTTTTACATTGTTTTGATATACTTAATGCTACAGTATACGAAGTTGTACTCAAGGATTTCAAGGAAAGAGATATGGTAACTACTTTTAGGTTAGGATTATCTGGTGGTGAAACACTATTCTGCTTAAATGGTTATGTTTTGATTTGCGCTGTTTCATTGTTATGCCCTCTTTTATCTCAATCTCCACTCCATTATTTACTTTTTTATCTTTATCCTTTTAATTAAAGGGAAAAAATAGCAGGATATATTATAGTAACCCACTTTGACTTTCCATTACCTCGATTTAAAGCCCTGTATTACTCTCACCATCTGGTTTTTAACTGATGTTCCCCTATTCTGTTTTGCTGGATAGTATCAGGTTCGAAAGTTTAGGCATCAGCTGTGAAGATAATGAGATTCATTATAACGCTCATTCTCCTTGACTTTTATCTACTTTTGAAGACCTACAATGTCTCCAAAGTTTTGGTTTTGTCGGTTTTATTCTTTACTGTTTTGTTCAATTGTATTATAACTAACGATATAGGCAATTCTATTAGAGATAGCGGGAGGCATTATGGTAACCATTGTTGATCACCTTGTGTTACGTTTTTACATTATCTATTATGTCCACCCTTTTGACTTGACCGATTCTGTTCTGTTATGTCACATTTGGTTTTACTCTCTTCCAAAAAAGTAATAAGAATCGTGGGAGCAATGAAACCCAAAATGTGTAATAGTCATGGTACAAAAGAGAGGAAAAGAAAGTGCTCTAAACTATATAACTGCATGTATAATTAAGTGTATAAGATAGAAAATGATATCACAGATTTTTATTGGATCATTGAACAGAACTGTTTGCAGTATCATTGATGGAATGTCCACTTTACAAGCTTTAATTTTGTGACTTGAACAATTATTTCTAAGATGGCAATATGTAATCCATTAACTAGTGATTTCCTACTGTTCATTTTTTTCTGTAAATCTGTATAACTTGTACAATTTCTCTGCTTTTTTTTCTTTTCTCCTTAAATAAAATTTTAAAAAATTGAAAAAGAAAAAAAAAGAATGTACTCTGCAGCTTGGTAGAATGAGTGAAGGGAAGCAGAAAGTGAACTTGGGCATATTTCTGAGCCTGCCAGCATCTTGTACAGCAAACCCTGACTCATGTCTTTTTATCCCCAAAATATGGGCTTCAGTAGATTCAGTAGCTTGAATCTGCCACTGCAAAATGTGTTTCCTAGATTTTTCCAAATAATGTCAGTTCTGCTCAACTTGCTAAGCACATTGTCTAAGGTTTTTTATGCCCAAACTTGAAAAATAATTTCCAGTAGACAAGAGGCTGCGACCCATCCTGAAATCATGATGGGAATTTATGTAAACACATAGTGCAATCCATAGTCTGAGAGCATTGTGCCAGGGCAGGGTTCTCTCCAGCAACCATGCACAGCATGCTCCACACACTCTCCTACTTCCACCTTACCCGTGGTCTGTGACTTGTGGGAGGGGCCACCCTGACCCCTCATTGTAGGAGTACTGAGGCTGGTAGACATTCCCAGAGCTGCTAATGACACAATCTTCAAGTTCCCTTCCTTTCCAGGAGAAGAGGAGACATTGTCTCTCCCCTGTGTCAACGCCATTATCTCAGTGACTGTATTCAGCTTAAGTCCTCATATTTCTACACTGAAGGATTTTTATTGAGGGGAACCTACAGCAAGACCATTCATATCTGTGGAGCAGCTGAGTGGTACACGGCTTCCCACCTTTCCTACAGAACTAGCCAATGTCCAAACAGCTGGCATGTAAATACTTTTTAAAAATTTAACATGGTTCTATTGTTCAGGTCTCTGGTAGCTCCTTTTTCAGAAACTCTTCTCACTTGGTAGTTGTGTTGTTTTATTGGTAGTTTTTAACTGCAGAAAAAAGCAGAGACATAGTGGCCCTGTAGGGATACTGTGATCCCGTCTCCCACAGCTGAGCCCTGGTCTTCTTCCAACCCAGCCTTGTACTCTGTGCTGCATCCCCACCCTCCCCCCTACATACTGGGTAGTGGTGGCATCTCTCTTTGATTTAAGTAAGGAGTCTCAGGTGACTTTTTTTTCAACTAAGGTTAAACCCCATTTCCCCATTTCCCCCTTTATACGCACTTCCCTTCCCTTCCCTCACCCTTCTGTCTTCTGAGTCTGCTAATGACAAGCCCATGGATGACTCTGTTACTGGAGAACTATTTGTATGTCATTAATATATTCTCTCTTATTGTAAATGCCATATTTAGAGAAAGAAAAAAGAAAATCTTGGTATATTTATCTATTTTACCAGGTTCCTGTTACTTCCCTGTGCCACTTCCCCACCTAAAGATGTCATTGTACAACAAAGAGCTTTGAGAGTAAAACCAAGAAGAGCATTCAGGTTTTCCATCCTCTGCAGCTCCACTTCATTAAGTGATGGGCAAGTCTCCCAGGCTCTGCCTCACTCTCATCTGTCACTCTGCCTCACACACATCTCTGTGTGTATGCACATTGATGTCAGAGGTATTTCATTGTAAAAACTGGGACTTTCCTCACACACATCCATCTTGCATCCATGGTTATTTCATGTCCAGATTCCTTGGCCTCTTCCCCTGTGGGCACAGAGAGACTGAGCTCAGCATCCCTGCAGCTTCCCCTGGTTCCCATGGCCCACACTGGTGCCTGCACCATCTACCGGCAGGATAGGGAGGGTCCCAGTTCCTTTCTCCTTCTAACAGTTCTGTGAACAACAGTCTTGAAAGGAAAGTTAAGAAGTTATGCAGCTTTTTCTTTATTTTTTTGTGTTGTTGTTGTGCAGCCCTCTGTGTGGAAGAAACCTCTATGCTTAGCTAAACAAGGTCCAGGGACCTGTGTAGAGGTCTGATGGGAGCTGAGGGAAAGGGCTCTGCTCTGCCCCTCCATTTTCTCCCCACTGCACTTCCCCACCTGTCTTAAAACCTGAAGTCAAATGGGGACACAGCACATCTCAGTGACGTGTCCCTGAATGTATCTGCAGCGGGATACTGTGTATTTTATACACTTGTTGGCCATATGAGCAGATCCCCTTTTGAAATGTAAGAGTTTGTCTCATATCTCACAAAACAATTGGAAAGGTAATTCCAACCTCAAAGATGAATGTATTTCATTTTTACTTATATCCTATAGTCTATCTAGGATAGTCCCCTTAATCAAAGATAAATATCAGTTAATCTCTTCCAGTACTGCTTGGCCAAACAGAGCTGTGATGCACTGATGTGAAAACCTGGGGTAATAAATCACAGAGGCAGAAAGATTAGTGGTGGCTAGAATGGCAGGGAAGAGAGGGAATGGTGTCCAAATGGGAATGAAGTTGGGGGAAACATTCTGGAACAGGGCAGAAATGAAGGCTGTACACATTGAGAATGTGATAGTGCCACTTCCCTGAGGATTTTAATTAAAATGAATGAAATCCTATAATTTGTTTAAAATTAATTCATGCCATAATATTTAAAAATAGTATAGAGGTAAGTGAAAGAAAATGGAAAAAATAGGGAGGAGATGGGAAAGTCAGGTTTTCAGCAGGAGCTGGCCTCAGTGGAGTTGAGGAGCTGACACGGGCTGTGAAGCTGTTAATCATACATCTGAGCTGACAGAGATGGGCTTGCTGGTGCTGCCTCTTCGCAAGGTCCCAGAGCTGATGAAAGCACTGGAGATAAATCAGGTACAAACTCTTCAGCTGGTCCTTGAGCATGGTGTCCAGCCAACCCTCCAACAGCAAAAGGAGGTAAGATCATCAATTTCCCATGTTCCTTGCAGAGCAAACAAACTTCCCAGTGCATGTCAGAGACAGCTCTGTGCAAAAATCCACTATCAGGAAGTTTCCCACACTGCATCCACCCACTGACTCCTGTGTCTCAGAGTTGCAGGGTGGTCCCTTAGCTTTGTCCTCCTCACATACCCTCAAGCCTATACCCAGTCCTTCTCACCCTTGTTTCTGCCTCAATGGGTTCACAGTGCTTCAGCTCTGCAAAGTGGAGTTGCATTGGAGGGTCCATGTGGGTTTGCAGCTGCTGCTTAGAGCTAAGAACCAGGGCTGTGGTTCTGGAGGAGACAGGTGTGGGGAGCTGAGTGTGAGGTCTGGTCCTCTCTCCCAAACTGCTCACCCAAGGCAACCTGCTGAGTTCAACACCTGCTTGCTGCTCCAGCACTGGAGAGCCGAGTTCACTCTATCTCCACCACCAGTGAAGCAGTGCTGGCCCAGACAGCCCTGAGAGACTGACAGATGACTCCATGGGAGAGTCTGTGGACACTGGGGTGACCATCTCTCCCTTCTTCAGGGAAGCTGTACACACATCTGTCTAGTGCTCCCCAGTGGCATGTTGCCTTCATGGAGGATAGAAAATGCCTGCTACAGAACAGGGGTTGTCTTAAATAAACATGTGAGAAGTGAGGGGACAGAGGGATGTGTCCTGTTCCACCTTTCCTCATTTGTTAGATTGCGCAGTGACTTGCCACCCAGTACTCTGTGCTTCCTCTGGGCTCCTCTTCCACTGTTGTGCATCCTTGTCTAGGGAAGCCAAGAGGGGGTCTCATGTACCATAATGTCAGTGATACATGATCTGCCATTCAGGGTAACCCCCACTAGTGTGAAGGGTCAATAGGGGAGTAGATACATATTTCCTGGTCATTGGATCATGGTCAGTGCCTGGAAAAGTGTCTGTGCATAGTGTAGCTCTATGTATATTCATGTACTCATGGTACCAAGTGGTTCCTGCCCTGATGTCTAAAAGGGCCTGATGCCTCTGCCAATCCCCAGAGAATCTGGCTCTGAATAATACATCCCAAAGCCCATAGAGCAACTCTCCAATCTCCTCTACAATGAAGAGAGAATGTTTATTCAGTGTAGGGATCAGCGCAGGAGAAACAAACCTTTACCATGGAGAGAGCAGCTCAATGGAGAACAAACATGGCTACTCAAGCAGGCCTTCCACAGAGGCTTGGCTGGGGTCAGCAATTGCCTGGAAACCCCATTTTGTTCCATAGGGACCCTGTAAGATTGGCCTTAGGTGCAATTCACTGTTCTGAGAATTGTACTGCTACTGAGTGCAATTTTCAATTCTCAGTGAACTGAGGCTGAGAGATATAAGCACATTTCAAAGACTCAGCTCTAGGTGGCTCAGTCACATTGTGCACCTGACTGCAAACTCTCCTTCCCATCATCAGGGCCTATGAGGTGGAAAAGTTGACCCTTGATGGACCTGGAAAGGAAAAGCTGTGGATATGGCAACTGTGCAGAAAGTCCTGCTCCAGGGGTTTCATCAGGCTGTGCAGCCCATTTGCCTGTGTCACCCTCACTGTGCAGACCACTGTCAGGTTCTCCACTGACTGATTTTCAGTCTGTGATGAGACAGTGGGAAGCCTGAAGTTACTGGCCCAGCCATGCCCCACCGTGAGTGCTGGAAGCTGTAGTGATACTCAAAGGTTAAATTTCAGAAGTAGCAGTTAGAAATAATAGCATTTTCAGATCAGTTGTGAGAAAATAAGTCATTAGCTTCCTACATGAAGAGTATCACCCCACGTGTCCTGTGGCAACCACACATTCTGGAGATGAGAAAACAGGATTGTCCTGGGTGTAGGAGTGCAGACCTGTATGTGATGACACACAGGGTACTTCCCTGTGGTGCTTCTGAAGAAATTGGGTCCAGTTTCCTTAGCCATGAAAGGCTGAGTGGCTGTGATCACTCTCCCCTGGTACAATGTCATTTAGCCTAGTGGGGCCTCAACCTCTGACCTGAGGGGCTGGATATTTTCCCTGAGACACGGACAAAGTAGCAAGGGCCTAGGTATTACGTGAGTGCACCCCTGCTGATGTGATGATGTGTCAGAGCTGGGGACAGGATCGAAGCACAATCACACTAGTGCCAAAGGGATAAATGGGCCCAGGCATTACAGTGAACTAAACAGCAGAAGTAAATCATGACAGGAGGTGAAGTGACTTAGTGTCCATGTCCCTATTCTGATGCTCCCACTAATGTGTGGACAGTGACCTGGCACCTGGCTGAGTTGGCTGGGCAGAGAGGAGGTGATAGTTGAAGAATTAGACCCCAGTTTCTTTTCAGGGCAGGACCACAGGCCTGCTGTTTACACACCCTTGAGGGAAGTGCTGAAAATGTAAGCAGACCCTGAATATCCCCTCTTTGGGCCTCATTACAGAATCCCCTTAGCTCACTCTCTCCCCCTGCTGGCATCTGTTGTTATTGCGAGGCCCCACTGTGGTACAGGTATGTGGATTGCAGCCCTGCAGGGACTAGCTCCAGGGTGATGTCTGGGGCAGCACTGTTGGTGCAGTGACTAGTAGTGTGCAAGAAGCTTCTGAGATCTCAGACAAGCAGAGAATGGGGCCATCAGGACTCCCCTAAAGCCTCCAAGAGTTCTGAGTATAGCGCAGAGAGACATGGCAGCTTCTGGAAGCACAGGCTGCACATAGAGCTGCAGGGTCTGCCCTACACAGTGAGCTTGGAGGGGTCACACCCTGTCTCATAACCCTGCTCCTCCATGGTAGGAATGATAGGGACACCCAGGCCCACAGAGCAGATAGTCACTAAGGGGTGTTCACCAGCATTTATGATCCAAGAAACCCTCAAAGCCATGAGCCAGCCAGGACAGAAAACCAGGAGGTCTCACTTTTTCTGTTTTGGGATTGCCTAAGTGGGAAAGGATTCACCTTTCTAGTGACAGCACAGAAGCCACCAGCCATGTGATGAACCAGGTCCTTTAGTACAGTTCCCCATGGCAGCCTTTCAGACAGCACCTGGGGCTTGCTGGCCTGGTGGGGAAGCCAGGCTGGGTCCTTCTGGAAGCTGATCTCACCCACCTTCCCCTCCCCATCTAGAATTTATTCTCACCCTGTGGTTACCCAATCCTTGGACCAGCTTAGGCTCACTTATCAGCCCCCAGGTGGCCTTTCTCAGAGCCCTAGTGAATCTCCCTCTACCTGGGTTGCCTGGCCTCTGCTTTGCATCTGAGACCTGAAAAAACCCCATCTCTATTCCTGTTTCCTGCTGGGGACTCATGGCCACCTGAGTGAGCACTTGGGTAACAGAGCTTCTTATGTACACAGGAAGGTTCTTTAGAAATTAAGCAGTGAGTCCCTAGCTTCTGGATTCAAGTTTCTGCATTAGAGCCAGGTCAGACCATTTCTCACTGGTAGTACATATTGCACACATTACATTTTGTGTCTGGTTGTACCCCCAAAGACTCATCTTGTCACAGGAGAAAGTTTTTTTCAAAAGTTGCTGAAACTAAGTTTGTGATGGATTCTTGGTCTAATGCTGAGATTAAGGGTGTTTGTGGCACACCTGCCCTAGGGTTGGTACCTGCTTACATTGTAAGGGATGAAAGGAGACTTCCTCTCCCCTCCTCACCTGTTGTTTTACTGTTTTCCACTGCCATGGACTGTTGCCCTCTGCCATGTCCCACCCTGCCTTGAAGCCAGCAGGTAATGGATTGAAACCTCTCCAAACTGTGAACTAAAACACCCTCCCCTTTTTAAATTTGGGTGTCTGTTGTTTTGCCTCACCAGCAAAAAAAAAGTAGCTAAGACAGCACACAAGAGACCCAGCCTGCTATGTATGTTCCCATGCTCTCAGCCTCAGGAATTCTTGCTCACATTGCTGAATTCAGCTGAGTGTAACCCATTTCCCTTATAGACCACACATCTGATACCCAAAGGAGCAGTGCTGGCCCTGTGTAATTAGAGACCTGCACTTGACCTTGTATCTCACAGGCCACCTTTCAAGCCTTGTGCCATCTGAGACCAGGCCTTTGACCTGTGAGATCATGGGGAACCTGGACTGATGAAATCCCACACCAAAAATCAAGGCTCAGGGCTGCTCAGCTCTGAAAACTAAGCTTCTGTCAAAATCAGACTCCTGATGTGTTTGGGGTTGATTATTAGTAGGAAAAGTCCATTCAGAGAGTGAGCTTCATGTTCCATGGGAGCTATGCAGAGCAAAAGAGAACACTATGATGGTGGTCTGCAGCCAGGAGCTGAGCAGTGGCTTCTTCTCCACCACAAGGCTCTGTCTACACAGGAAGGAAGCCTCCCTCCTCCTGGGTGCACAGAATAGAGTGTTGGGGTCAGTGACCCAGACACTGCATGTGATCCTCTCAACCCATGCTCTCTATGGCTGCTCAAACCTGTGACCTAGCACTTCGTCATGGCCAAGGCCATGACTGTCTGTGTTGAAGCTGCCTCACAGTCTCAGAATAACAGAGCAGCACTTAATGAATGTTCCAACAGGGGAGGGGTGAACCTAGGCTCCAAAAGGCAGAGGCATCTATGGAAGCTGTGCTCAGTGTGAACCATGCCCTAGGTACCATATTCTGTCACCTGGAGCATGTATCCCATGTCAGGCAGGGTGTGGTGGCTCCTAAGCACAAGATACTGTGGATTCCAGTATGTGGTCAAGGTTTGGGAGGGAGGTAGAGTGTGTGCCCAGGGAGGTTACTCTGCACCCTTTCACTTCTTGCCAGGCTCCCAAGGACAGGCAGAGAGACCTGGCAGATGTCGGGGAACCTCCCTTTCTGTTCTGTGAGCCTCAGGCCACAGACAAGGGAGGCAGCTACATCCCACACCATGCTCTTCCAGAGGGCACTAATTTCATGGACTAGTGGCTAAATGACCTCATGACTGGTAAGTATTTGACTGAGAGCAGAATCATCATTGGTTGGCATCTGCCTGCATCTTCAGAAATTCAGGCTGCCAGTTGCCTTCCTTGCACCCGGCCATCAACCTGGTTGGTTGATTGTTCCCAGCCCAAGAGGCAGTATTATGGAAGGCTCATGTCTCAAAAGAGTCTTGACAATTTTGATAAATGTTCAGTAATCCATATCTCTGGCCCTTTGTTTTGCTGACACAGTTTCATAACTACTAAAGGAACAGCGTTGGGGGTGCACCCTGCAGTGTTCAATGCCAAAAGCATACACTGCCAGACAATAGCAGAGTGAAGACAGATTCATGACTATTGGCATTTGAAGAGAGCTTCTGGGGTAACTGTCAAAACTGCCTCCCCAACACAAGGGCAGCTGGATTGTACTGGAGAGACCTATCACACCCATGTGGGGAGGATGGGTCCTCACCTCTAGAGGGAGACACTTTCCTGTTCTCCTGGAATCACATTATAGATCCTGCTGCATTGTGCACTGTACATCAAAACTAGTGGATTAGGTGCCTCATCTCTTTGAGCACCCACATTCCACACTTGAGTGCATTTTGTGTCTCCCTCTAGCAAACCTTTCTGAAGCCTGTGTTTTAAAAAAATAGTGGAAGCAGGGCATGGTGGTGCACACCTTTAATTCCAGCACTCAAGAGGCTGAGTCAGGATTCTTGAAAGTTTGAGACCAACCGAGGTTACACAGTGAGCTCAAGTGTAGCCTGAATTGCAAAGTGAGACCTTGTTTCAAAAAGACAAAATTAAACTAAACAAATGGTGCATTAGAACACTTCTGAGTAGAGATTTGGTTATTATAATGTGTGCATAGCTGTTTTCTGTTTAACTTCTCTCTCTCTCTCTCTCTCTCTCTCTCTCTCTCTCTCTCTCTCTCTCTCTGTCTCACTGGGGATTGAATTCATGGCCTTATGAGTCTTGCTTCCTTCCTTGCTCTTTCTAACTTTGTCTCTGTCTCTGTCTCACTCTCTCTCCATTTTTTTGACTTTCCATATTCTTAAGCCTAGGCTTGAACTTCTGATGTTCCTGTCTCAGATGCCAACAGTATGGGAATTGCAGTTGTGCACAATTATGCCAGTTTCATAGGGTGATTGTAACAAACACGGTTTACTCTAGATGACTTACAAGTGTGTGTGTGTGTGTGTGTGTGTGTGTGTGTGTGTGCTCTTTTGGTTGGTTTAAAGTAATTTCTCATTTTTTGTTTTGGTTTTTTCAGTAGCATGAATCAAACTTCCAACGTTGCATTTTCTAAGCAAGTGCTGAAGCTGCTGAGCAAAGTCCTCAGCCTAAAGCAGTGACTTCTGTAGTTCTCCTTATCTTGAGCATGTCATCTGAAATAAGTGAACAATTTAAAGGGATGTTTGAAGTTACTAGTAGTGTTTTCCTTAACTCTCACCTTCGCAAAGAATGAATGCTTATTCCTATCCCCTCCTGCATAGAAGCTAACTGCTTTGGGAATGTCTCCTCCTGGGCCACCAGTAAACTGGGAGGGTTGGAGGTTGTCTTGACTGAATTGTCAATTGAGGCAACTTCATTCTCTTTGGTCATTGTTACCAAGTGCCTGCAAGGACTGTCATACCTCAGACACAGTGAACAAACCCAAACGCCTTGTGCCCTGATCCATGGCATTGATGACTAACTAAAGCCCAAATCCCTGGTGAGTACACCTTTTGAGAGTGGACTGAGTTTCATTCTTCTTCTCTGTCATCATTTCCTAAGCCCTGTGATGACATTTGCCTCACTTCCATCCTGCCCTGTGCTGCACAGGATACTGAGGGTCTCAGCTGTCCTGACCCGGACTGGTACATGGTTCTCCAAGCAGCAGATGTGCCATTTCCCTGCTTGCTGCTCTGACCACCTTCTGATGGGCATCATTCCCAGGCTGAAAGTCCTGGACAATAGCATCTCTTGGCCCCACTTTCACACATGGCAGCAATATAACTGGGAGTGTGGCCTCCCTTACTCCCTGAGCCTGAGGGGAGTCACTTGAACTGGTATTGTGCACAGCAAGCTGAAGCACAGGATCAGTGCCAGGTAGAATTGAAAACTCCAGGCCCCTCTATGTGGCACCATGTGGGAGCTGAGCACCAAGAGGGAGGGCACAAAACAAGGGCAGGAGCAGGTGCTGTGGAAACCACAGAGGTGGGCAGCCCTTCTCTGATGTGTGGACCCCAGTGACTGTGAGGGCATCAGGATGGCCCTCTTGCATTGAACAAGGGAGTTCCTGGCCTGATATTTCTGGGTCAGTGTGTAAGTAGACATTGGCTCTGCCTGGCAGTGAATTTGCACAACACAGATTGTGTGCCTGCTTGACTTTTTCTACCCAGGTCCTTCCTTGTCCACCCCAGTCTTCTCTGAACCTTTCGGTGGAGCCACAAGAGGAGACACTGCATGTGTAGCTGACCAAAATATAGCTGGTGCAGTTTGGTGCTATCAGCCAAATGGTATGGTGGGTGACAAAATGAAGTGCCAACCATTGTGCAGCTCAGGAACTTCTTAGCCTTCTTCTTCCAGCTTCCATTCTTTCTTTCCCCAGGTATCCCTCCATCCTCCTCTTATACACCCTTCTCCTCTCAAGAGCACACATCTGGGCTTGTGCTAGCCCTGGCTGGACTGGGAGCTGCTCTGCACTCCTCCAGAAGAGAGAATCCAGTACCCACAGGTATGGCTGATTTGCTGTCACCCACAACAAACTAGAACCAAAATGTGTTGTCCTTGATTCACAACATGGGACTGAGGCTACCATTAATTCTATTCTTGGCCCTAAGCTCTAGAGTTCTCCTCAGGACATGGTGGTCAGAACAGGGGGATCAAGATCAATCTGATTGTGGAGCAACCCAGGACCTGACCTAAGGTTTGGGTCCCTGTGTTATGCATGTGTTCCTGGATATGTGGGGAGACAAATGCAGGTGCTCCTGTCTGGCAGAATCCAGGTAGATACAGTATCTTTGAAATGGCTCATATGATATGTGCAGAATTGTATCTGCCCAGGGAAAAAATGCTGGGTGCACCAGACCATGAAGCAGGACCCTCAGATCTGTACTACACTTTGGAATAAAGGCAAATAAGTGTGCCCCAGCCCAAATGTGTCTGCGTGCAAATTCCTGCCCCCTGGGCTCATGCATTTCAGTCCTGTCCTAAGAACAATGGAAGGTATTATAAGGTGTGGTAGTGTGGTCAGCCTTCTAATGGCATGGCTGTGGGCCCCTCAGGAGCTGGACTGTACCCAGATAGGAGACAGGCAGAACACTCACTTGTGTACAATGTGACTTTGTCTCAGTGACCAGCCTCAGGATATGGCCACCATCAATTCTTATTTTGTTTTGGTCGCCTAGTTGCCAGGCTTCCATTGTGTTCTCACCTGAATCACAGCAGAATTGATTTCCCAAGTCCAGCTGCACAGTGAGGTTGTAGGCCAGTGTGCTGATGTGAGGCAAGCACCTGTGCCACCAGCAATAGGGCTTCTGTGTTGTGAAAAGCTGTGGAGTGTGGCAAGAACCCTATGTGTTTTGATCCCCACCACATCATTGGGGAGGTCATGATGTACAGAGCAAGATTCCTGCCACTCAGATGTCACTTTTTACTATAACTTTCCTTCCCATGATAAGTTGCTCAGAAGTTATGTGCCAGATAAATATATGTTCAAGGACCTGCTAAGCGTCTCCACCCAGAGAGTCTGGTAGCAGCTCAGCCTTCAAAGCTGGGTGGGAGAGGCAGGGAGGGAGGTGGAGGAGGACAAGTGGCTTTGTTCTCCAAGACAGCAGCTACAGAGGGACAGGGGACACCTTCAGCTGTCACTGTTACATCCACTTCTGAGCCTGTAGCCTGTGGTCAGAGAGGAAACAGCAGTTTTGAACACTTTGCTAGAATCAGTGATCTGAACAGAGCTACAAAGGAAAGACATTGGAGCCATACTGAGGACTCCTACGGAAGATTTGCCTGCTTTTTGTTTTTGCTTTCTGTTCTATGACTCAGTCATCACAAGATATTGTCGGTGTGGATTCACTTGTCTCCAAAAGAGTGGGCTGCTTCTGGGGATCTGGGGTAGTCAGCACATAGTGAGATCTCCATGTGTCTCTGTTAGGTTGTGTATATAGCAAAGTATAAATATGCATGTTCCTATGATAGAAAGATTGGTCCCAGAAACTCCATTAGTGAGGTCTTAACTTGAAGACAGTTGATGCTTTGTTCTTGAGCATGCATTTGCCTGAAAGACCCCTTGTCTGATGCAATATACACTTCTTTGCAGTGTATATTGATTATACTGATGATAGGCACATGGTTTATTTATTATGCAGAATGCATATTAGATCCTATGTGGTGCATTACAGTACAACCAATCAACTAGAGACTGTTCTCAAAATTGTTTGCATTGATCACCCAGAATTGAAAAAAAGTGGAAATGTTTACAGAGAAAATATTTCAGATACAAAAACATACTTTAAGTCAAATATATTAGTGAACACACAAATAAAATAATAGATGAACATAGAAAAACAATGGTTGCCCAACATAAGGAAGAAATGGAATACATGAAAGATATCCAAACAAAAGTTCAACAAGTTCAATGCTATATGAAAGGTATATAAAACCTATAAGAGATTAAAATTACACACACACACTGAACAAAAGTTAGATTTAAAATTTCAGATCTTGAAGACAAAATTGTAGCTCGTTGTCATGAAAACAATGCTATCTTAAAAGTATCAAGGGACTATGAGAGATCAATCCAACAGATACAAAATGCATCAAAGAAGAATTGCATGAGATTGATTGGGGTCAATGAGAAAGCCGGAGACAACACAAATACCATTAAAAAAAAAAACTTCACAAAATAATGGAATAAAACTTCCCAAGCATGATTAAAGAACTTGCCATACAAACAAGTGAAGCATATAGAACTCCAAACAGACATAACCAAAATAAAACTACACCAAGATATATAATATTCAAGATTCCATAAATACAGCACAAGAACACAGTATAAAATGCTGTTAAGGAAAAGTCACAGATCACTTATAATTGAAAGCACATCAAATTCTTAGCAGTCTTTGTTGTAGCTTGGCATGACTGACATCATCTTGAGCCCTGCTTTTAACTGGTGGCCTATATTTAACCCAAGAGAATGGAAAATGACTCAGAGTACAAGTACTGTGAGAAAAGCAGAATGAGCTGCATCACCTGGAGAAAAATTACCCTGTTCAACAAAAGAAACATGATAACAGGTGTAAACTAAAAATTAATGTAAGATTCTAGTTCAATTGTTTCCAATAGGATGTCACTTTGTGGTTCTCTGTTTAAAAGTTTTGTAAGTCTCCAGTTCAGCCACTTGTTTGGACTCTGAAATTGGCAGGTAATCTATATGAGTGGTCCTGAGCTCTATTAATCAAATTCCAAATTTATCAATTTGTATGCTTTGATTCCTTTATTTTTGTTCATGAACCTACCTCAGTCTTCTCAACACAAATATTCTAGTAAAGAAGAAAGCTGTAGTTGAAACAGAAGAACAACTCTTGAAGTTGGACAGAAGTACAAGTCCTGAAAGGAAAGAACATCAAATCCAGATTGATGTATCATGCAAAACTTTCAAAATTAATGGAAACTTAAGATACTTCCATGACAAAGAAAAACTGAAGAAATATATGACTGCAAAACTGACCATAGAAAAAGTAATGAAAGTTAGACTAGAAAGAGGTAAAAATGGCCACAATTCCAAGAAAAACACAGAAACAACCAGGCAGGACAAATAATTAAACAGAGGAGAAAAGCAGAGAATCAACAGCAAAACAATATTACAACAAAGACAAACCAATACATATCATTGTTAATGGTCACACCTCATGAACCAAAAGAAATAGATGGATGAAATGGATCAATAAACAAGATACAAAAATATGCTGTATACAGAAAACATGTTTAATTCAAAATGAAATTCAGAGACTTAAAGTCAAAGGACAGAAAACAATCTTCCATGCAACAGAGGCCCAGAAAAAAGCATGAGTAGCTATTCTCTTTGCAGACAATATAAACTTCAAACCAAGAATGACCAAAAAGATAAAGAGCCTCACTGCATACATGTTAATAGACAGTTTTTCAATCATAAATATGTGTGCATCTAATACAAGAGCACCTAACAAAATAAGGCAATTGTTAAAAGACATGAAAATAATGCAAACAAAAAATAACACAATTGACCCAAGAGACTTCAATATCCCACTATCACAAATACATGATCTAGACTAATAATCAGCAAACAAATAAGAAAGTAGAACTGAATCTGTGAACAAATGAACTGAATAGATGTTTACCAAGTATGTGACCCAACATATTCAGAATAAACATTCTTCTCAGCTGTGCAGGGGAGATTCTCTAAAACAGGCCACATAAACTAGTCCACAGAACATGCTGAAGTAAATGCAAAGAAACTGAACTTACCCCATGCATTTTACCTGACCATAGTGCAATACAATTGGGAAATAATTGTAAAAGAAGGTACAAAAACTTCATAAATATGTGGAAATTAAATAACACTCATCCAAGCAATCAATGGGTCACAGATGAAATAAAGGAAGAAACCTGAAAGTATCTACAACACAACAAAAATATAGATGCAAATCTTGGTTCTCATGGGATTCAATGAAAGCAGTTCAAAGTGGGAAATTAATAGTACTCAAATTTCACTTCAGGGAATAGAAAGAGCATAAATAAAGATATACTGTTGCACCTCACACTTCCAGAAAAAAAAATGGCATGAAAACTCCAAAGCCAATAAAAGGGAGGAAACTATAGTCATCAGAGAAGAAAGTAATGCAGTACAGAACATAAAACAATAAAAAGATTTAATGAATCAAAGAGTTGGTTCATTGAAAGAATAAATAAAATTGATAAACCTTTAACCAACCACATGAAAAGAAGAAAAGAACCATTCAAAATCATTCATTGAGGAATGAAAATAGTAAGATAACTACAGATTGTGTGAAAATTAAGAAGATCATCAGTATCTACTTCAAAAACTCATGCTTCCCTAGGTTGCATAACATAGAAATGAATCAAGTCCTAGATTCATATAATTGCCAAAGCTGACTCAAGAAGATATAAAAATTCTAGATAATGCAGTATCTGTCAATGAGACTGAAGATCTAATTAAATTTTATTGGGTACTGGCCGGGTGGTGAATGCCTGTAACCCCAGAACTTGGGAGGCTGAGGTAGAAGGATTGTTGTGAGTTTGAAACTAACCAGGGCTACAATGTGAGCTCAAGGCCACTCCAGTGCATAATAAGACCCTCTGCAAAATACATTAAAATGAAGCAAACAATGACAAAAAAAGGCAACTGACCAACATATAGAAGTCCAAGTCTTCAGGGATTTACTGCTGAATTTTATAAGAAATGTATAGAAAATTGAAGGCCCCTACTCTTTAATGAAATTGAAAGAGAAGCAGTTCTGCTGATCTCTTTCCTGGAGGCCAGCATTACACTGATACTAATAACAGAGAAAGACACAACCAGAAAAAGAAAACTACAGGGAAGTCTTCCTAGTGAACATAGTTGCAAAAATCCTTAATAAGATATTAGCAAACTGAATGTAGCAAATTATCAAGAAGATTTTAAAACCTGACAACTTGGATTCATCCCAGCAAGGCAGGGATGTTTCAGTACATGCAAATCAACAAATTTAAATGTTATATCAACACACGCAAAAACAAAAGTCACATGGTGATCATCTCAATAAATGCATGATAATCTTTTCACAAAATCAAGGACTGATCTGTAATAAAATCCTTCAGTATGTAACAGTAGAGTGCCTTTACCTCAATCTGATAAAACAAGCAAAGACAAAAATATACCCAGCATCATACTAAATGGTGAAAAACTAAAAACTTTCACACTACAATTAAGAACAAGAAAAGGATGATTACTATCAGCACTCTTATTCAATATAGCTCTGGAAACATTAGGCAAAGCAATTAGAGATAAGAGACAAATAAGAATAATCATATAACAGAAAGTAGGTAAACTATCATTATTCACAGATGACATGATACTCTATGTAGAAGATGTCAATTACTGCACCAAAAGACTTCTGGACTTGACCAAATTCAATAATGTAGCTGGAGACAAAGTTGACAATCAAAAATCAAGAGCATTCCTGTACACAATAAACTCACTAAGAGAAAAGTTACAGAAATCACACCCTTAACAATACCCTCCAAGAAAATGAAATACTTGGAATGAACCTAACAAAGAAAGTCAAAGACTTAGATATTGAAAATTACAGTACTTTGTAAAAGGATACTGAAGAGATTATCAGAAAATGGAAAGATATCCCTTGCCCAAACTGTGCATTGCCTTTTCACTGCGTTAGTGATTTCTTTTGATGCACAAATACTTTTTAATAAGATGGAGTCCCAGTGATTGATTCTTTGAAGTTGATTCTTCAGATTTTGTGTTTTGTTCATGAAGCCTCATTAGTGTTTCTGTTGTAATATTTAGAACTCCAAGCTAGTTTGACTTTAGTCTATTTCATGGTGATAGGCATAGACCCAGTTTAAGTCTTCAGTATGGGGAAAGTCATTTTCTTCAGCATTATTGAAGAGGCTATCTCTCTTCCAGTGAACATATTTGTCTCCTTTATTAAAGACAAGGTAGCAGAGTGTGTTTGTAGTTGTGTCTCCATCTACAGTCTGTTTAGATTATTGGGTGTGTTTTTCTGCCAGGACTCTGGTGATTTTGTGACAGTAGCTTTCTACTATTATAGCAAGTGAAGAATTGTGATGCCTCCTGACTTGCCTCTGTTGCCCAGGAATGTCTTTGGTATTCTAGATCTTTTCTGTTTCCAAATGAATTTTAGAAAAGTTTTCTCTATATTTGTGAGCTATACTAATAGTATTTGGATGGGCATTGCATTAAATCTGTATAAGACTTTGCAATATGATATATTTTGAGTTTTCCATATCCTTAAACATAGTCTTACTGGTTTTTATACCTACCTGATGTATCCTAAAAGCTATGACCCTAAGAGTTTCAAACTATTGAGTTCTTCTTCTCAAGGATATCAGCAATAATAGATATTTATTTTCCTATTTGTTTGAGACAGGGTTTCCCTATGCAGTTCAGGCTGACTGTGGACTCACATCTTAGTCCAGTAAATTCACACTGGTAATCCTACCTCAGTGTTCCAAGTTTGGGGGTTACAGGTGTGCACCTGACACCTGAAAGAATTCCTGGTGTTATTTAAAAGATGAGAAAACAGTCATGAGATACACATGTATTAATTAACTGTCATTTCCTTAAAGGAAAAGTGTTCAAATTAACACATAATACCATTGGAGTGTAGGGAATCAGAAGACGTGTTTCTGAGGATAACAGACTACACTATTGCAAAAATGGGAGACATCACAGCTAGGAATATGTGTCAAATTTGAGAACCAGTATTATGAATTAAGAGAGTATTTATGGAAGATGAGCGAAAAGACCAGTGGAAAATAATGAGAGACCTGGTGACTTTAGCCTTTCATGACTCTATTTCAGGCTTTATTATAATGCTGAATGTCACAAATATTGAAATAGTCAAATATTATGTGCGTTTTTACCTATAAAATCTTAAGGCTTGGCACTTTATCCTAGCTGTGTTGTAGCTTGGCTTAAATAATACAATCTTGAGCCCTACATTTAACTAGTGCCTTGCATTTGAGCCAGGAAAATGGAAAATGACCCAGCATATAAGTACAATGAGAAAAGCAAAATGAGCTGTACCCAAAGAAAAAAAAAATTAACCTGCTCACCAACAACAACAACAACAACAAAAGCAGGATATAGGTGTCAACTAAAAATTAACGTAAGATTCTAGCTACATTGTTTCCAATAGGATGTTCTTTGTGATTCTCTCTTTTAAAAACTCTTAACATTCCAGTCCAGGATCACTTGTTTAGATTTTGAAATGGGGGAGGTTTTGAAATGGGAGAAGTGGTTCTGAGCACAGCTACTTAAATTCCAAATTTATCCTTTGTCTGTGTGGATTCATATATTGTTGTTCACAAACTGACCTCAAGCTCCAGAAAGGTTTACTGACACAAGCAAGAACTTAGATTAAATACAGTGTCAACTTAATGAAAGAATAATAGTGAAAAGGAGTGAAGAAAAAAGACAAACACCATGTGTTATGATACCCACCTCTTTACCCGGCATTAAAGAGGCTGAAACAGGAGAACTGCCATGTATTCAAGGGCAGACTCCCCTATATAGTGAGTGCAAGGTGAGCCAGAACTACAAAGGGGGACTATGTCTTTAAAAACAGAAAACATAAATGAAAAATATAAAAACCGAGGAACAGAGAAACACTATTAAAGGAAAACAAAAATATTAGAGCTGAATGAAAGTTGACTTAACTAAAATGGGAATTATGGAATGATGTTGCAGAGGAAAGCTGGTCATGAAGTGTAACCCAGGAGGCAGTGAAAAATACAGTTATGAATGGGACCTATTGTGCTATATCACAATAGTGACCTCCTTCCTCCAATACATCTGCAGTCTACTAGACAGGATGTCCAAAAGTTCATGGAAATGTCAAACTCATAGCAAATAAGCAGCTTGAAATCAAGGCTTTGAATCATGGGCTTTAGCAGATGTTTGATATTCAAGTTGAAATAGAAGAAATATAATCCTACCCGGTTTGATGGCAAATTCAGCAAGTTGGTTGGCTCACAGCATTGAAGAATGAAGTCACAAATCAAAAGAAGTTCAAAAAGTTTTCTTGGAAAAAAAGACAGAATAGCCCTGTCTTTGCAGGAGGGTTCTTCAGTGTTTAGCCCACAGATCTATTGTCAGCGGTCATTTATACAGCAGAGTCAGAATGTGAGTTCAGTGTGGGTCTCAAACTACAATCTATCTATAAGTGTATAGCTGCTTAACTAATATTATTCAGAAGGGCAGCAAGTCATCCAGAAAAGTTATGCAGAAAGAGCCAAGGAATTTTGTGGGAACAATAGCCCAGGTGTTCTGTTCATTGAGTATGGTAATAGATGCCTATCTGGACTTCCTGGGGAAGGTGGTGGTAACTGTAGTACATTTCAAGCTATTGTTTTTCTCTTAAAGAGGCATGTAGACATGGTCACTGCATCTTCACCTTCATGTCTGGCTTTCTTCAGCTGTGTCTCTAGCAGGGATTGTTGTATTTAGTTTTTTACATTGATTACTTTGAGGTTCCATTTCCTCTCTTAATGTATATCAATTTCTGTCTACCTTGGCCTCCTGTAGTAAAATCACAGTATTATTTGAATGGATAAAGTGATATTTATACATTTAAGAAAATATCATTTAATAGGGGCCTGGGTTTTAGCTCAGCAGGCAAAAGTACCTGCCTGGCAAGAGCCAGGTTGTGAGTTTGATCACCAGTACCTAAAAAAAATGATTTAAAATGCAAGGAAAGAAAAACAATTTCATTTGTGAAGGTGTAGATGAACAAAATTTTCAAATCTAAATCTGTCAATGGTAAATTAAAGGTGGCAATAGTCATATTTAGAATCTAAGGTTGTTCAGGCTGGGGATTGACCTCAGTGGTACAAGGACCAGCCAGGCAAGCACAAGGTCATGAGTTCAATCCCTGGTATAAAAAAATAAAATTTCTACCGTTGTCAACCATGTAGTGCTACGAGCACAATTATTGAAATTGACAGTTATTCATTCAGTGGCTCAATTTTTCTTTTGTGTTCTATAAAATATCTACAGATACCATGGTAAATACAGTGAATGATATAGTGTCCCCTATACTCTGGGTATTTGCTGAGAGTTGTTTTTAGTTTTTATTTTTTCACATACTTGAAACCTGAAAATATTTGGTGATGCTAGATAGAGAAACTGTGATAATTATTTTTTTCATTTTAATCATATATTTCACTATATCCATTAAGTACATTTTATTTGCTACAATTATGCTAAGAGAAGTTGATAAATGATTCATAATGTTATGGGCAGCTGAATTAGTTAGAAATATAAGCAGTCAGACAGTGATATAGGGGAATGCAACTCCTGAACTACTATGTTGGGTATGAGATTAGGTTCTCTAAAATTGAAGAATGAATAATTAGGAACAATGGAGGTAAGAGCAGAATATATTTTTTGAGAGAAATAAATTGACAGGATTTTGCTCTAGATGGGACATTTCAGCACTGGGAGGTGAGACCAGGGGACATTTACCTTGAGGTCACTTTCCCCTCTCTTATGCAACTTACCTGTGGCATGAAAAGAGTCCCAATCAGGTACTTGCACATCAGCAATGCCAACTTTAAGCACCACCCCAAAGGAAAACTATATGTATGCCCCTACATGATATTTTTACTGTGTATTCCCTCTTTTACCATGCCAAATCCTATCATTTGGTTCCCTGACCACTAAGGCAGATTCAGTGTCTCCTGGGAATCCCTCCTATTTTGAGTCCCTTTGCTTTAAAACCACCAGTTTCTTCCTCCTGGATGGTTTACTTGACACTGTGAATATGCATGAAACAGCAACCTTATTCACTGAACATGGGTGAGATACCTTCTGGATTTTTTTTTTTGCTTGTTTGTTTGTTTGTTTCTGTTCTTTAGCAAGCTTGTGACAGAAAACACATCCCGCCACCCCCAAACAGGGTTACTAGTTTCCACACTCCTTAGGCCATACAGCTGGAGGTAACTTGGAGATTTTTATGTGCTGGGACCCTGCCCTGCTCTCTTTGGTTACCTGCCAAGAAGAATGGGTTTTGGGACTCTGCCTAACACACTTTCAAAATAGATTATGATCTCTTATGTTGTGTGTGACCAAGCACAGCTTCCACGTTCCTTGGGGGAGCTACAGCTCTTAGTTAATGAGGTGAAATTGTTCTCTCAGCTCCCTTATAATTCAGGTATGGGGACCACTTCCTGTCCTCCAGAAAACACACATCTTGGTGCCTGGTTCATAACCTTGGTGCTTTTGGCCTCTAAAAGGCTACAACAACCAAAAAGCTGGTCTTTTATTTATGCTTTTGTCAAAATGGTGAGAAGTTGGCAAAAGCCCTTCATCTTTAGGCCTTCTTCACTTTAAGGATGTGGTTTTCTCTCACTCTGTCTTCTGTGATGGCCCAAGTACACCTGGCTCACTCTGCTCCACCAGGATCTCCCCTTCCCCAAATTTTTGATGTGGCTCCTGTCTTTACAGCTTCCCCCCATATCTCTCATACCAAATACTGCTGCTTTCTCAGCCAAAAGTTTCTATAACCCCTGTGTCATCCTCTCCTCTTCCATCACTCCCCAAGGTCTCCAGTCCTCCCCCTAGGGTCTCCAATCCTTCCCCTAGGCTCTCTGATCCTTCCCCTAGCATTTCTCACAAGGCTCTGACTTCTCAATCCCCCTGCTCTAGCCATCTGTCCCATCTGAGGGTTCTTTTTCTCCTTCCCCTGCATTGCCATTTTCTCTGCCTGCCCAGCATACTCAGTCGCAGGCATTGCAGCCTTCTGGCAGGCCACTTGGTTGCCAGCAGCCATGATGATTACACACATGCACCTGCTGGGCTCATCTCTACTGCTGCTTTGGGAACAGGCTGGACCTAAAAGATTAACTAATATTTGTGTTCCTTCTTTTTAACTTTCTGAGCTACCTCAGGTTAACCATCAATTAGGTTCCTTTTCTGGTATTCTTACTTCATGAGATCTCTATTAATTGATATATAAGAAGGCTCATTCTATTATAGTTCAATTTGGCCAAATATATTTGAGGGCATTCTAATTTTATAAGATGATTGTGAGTTCATATATATCTGTTGTCCATTTGTCCAATTGTCTGCTCTGTTAGCAGCGTTTTCTTTTTATTTGAGCTCGACAACTTTTTCCTCAACATTTATATTTTCAGATCATGTAATAAAGGTTTATTTGGGTAACAGATTTAAAAGACATGCTTCCACCTAAGTTGCCAGCTGGTCAAAATGATGCCATAAGTGGTTAAACAAAATCCATTGGGCTGAGGCAAAATTAGACAGCACTTCAATTGATAGACAAGAAAGTGGTGCCTGGTAACTTTTTAAAAAAATTATTTTAATTTTAAAGAGATTAAAATAAAAGAGCACTTAACAAATGTGTTTGGAGCACAACACTTTAAGCAACACAGTATTTCAACACAACACATCCTGACATATCAGTAGCTACCATAATGTCTCTTTCCTTGAAGTAGTTGAGTATATCTTCATACAGAATAGCATCAAACATAACAAAATATTATAAAACCATTAAAGAGCATGAAATTATTACAGATTATTCAGAACCAAATAACACAAAATGAACAATAGTTACTATATTATCTCATTGTCCATAAAATATTTGTTTATACTACCACACAAAATGCAATCCAATAAGATACAACAAAATAGAACCAATGGAAAAAGAAGACTAAAAGCATGTTTGCACTTCAAAACAAGATGATATTAAATCAGCACTGACTATTATAATGTTTTGGTTTTTTTTCAAAATAACTTTTCAAATAATCGTAGATAATAAAATCAAACAACCCAGGATGAAACCATCCTGAGTAATGAATGGGAATATTATAAGGTTCCAAAGAAATGTAATGGGGAAGCAGGATTACCACAAACTCTTATATACTCTTACCATTTCACACACTAGGGAGACTATATGGTATTTACACATGAACAACCAGTTACTTTAACCAGGTCAGGTTCATTGATGGGAGGTCCAAATAAACACTTTAGCCTCATTGGAAAAAGTTCCCATAAAGTTCATATTACTAAGACAATTCAGTGTTGCTGATCTGATGGTATTTTCATGCCTTCAAATATAAAATTGTGATTGTTTATGATGACAAATGTTTTCTTTCATATCTAGATGTTTTATGCCTTTTTCTTGTGTTCCAGCCTGGTGATTTAAATCAGGCCAATACAAGGTCACCAGTCAAATAATAATTTTTAACAAAAATTTATGTAATGTAATAGTGAGCAGTCCAAAATATGTCACAAATTTTTTTCAGTGCTCAAATGTTAAAACACCCATGGTTAATAGAAAATAACACTTCCATTTAACGTTCTATATTAAGTTTACTGCTTGTCCTGTAATGTATGGTATTAATCTGCTGGATGTTTAAAAGCTACAGTTTAGAGATAAATTCCCTTTGGGTTCCTTGTGCTATGATCCACCAGATATTTTCTAGAAAAAAAAGTTATATGATGCAGGGGGCAACAGAACAATGAGACCAAGAGTGGGCTGAGACTGGGGCAGCAGCCAAGTCAGAGCCAGTCCAAGCCTGTCTGTCAGCTCTGGCTCAGCCCTTAGGATAGGGATGCATTTGCTTGATGTTTTGTCTTGAGGCCTGACCCACAACAGGAGGTATCCTGTCTCCCCCATAGTTTCAAGGTATCTGGGCTTTTGCATTGGCAATTTCTGGGACCTATGCTGTCTCACTGCCTATATATTTCTAACTAACTCAGCTGCCTGTAACAACAGGGCTGGGACTTCAAAGGAGCAAGAGGCTAAATTCAGATTGCTTATAGCCTTGGAAGAGACAATCATCTCCTGCTCTGGGCCAAATCTCAAGACAAATGCCAACAGAAATACAATCAAGTGCTAAGAACCAATAGTCCAAATAGTTCTGTATCACCCTGAAGAAGTCAAGACTCACCATCCCAACCCCCTACAGGAAGACTCCCTGCTGTTAAGCAAGCACACTTATTATGGGACATGCTCCCCTATTTGTTCCTAATTGAATCAATTTTACCTGAGCAGTTGATCCTATTAGCTGAACACAGCTCTATCCTGCCTTATGCTCATCTTGCAAATTCCCATTCTTCCCCTCTTTTGACCCATCTAACCTCCGTTATTACTCTCTAAATACAGAGTGTTTGGCAACCCTCTCAGGACCCCTTCTGTCTCCTCGACAGAAGCTATTTTTCTCTCAATAAATATATTCCATTCTTAAACTCCATCATTCTAAACATCATTCTTCTATTTTAGAGAACACAAACTCATACCAGACATACAGTAGGTCAGGAGTTTCATTCCCCTCTATCATTAACATGAGCTAAATTAACATAAATACCTTTATGATTTATCTGAATGTTTTTCCCTTTTCATGCCATTTTAAGTGATCAATACAACTCACAGTGGTTGTATTCCTGGCAATATATAAAGTTGTATATATCAGTCATTATAAATGTAAAATAATTGTTTTGAGTGTATAATTTAGTAAGAACTATTGCCATGGCAGTAGGTTATCTCATATAAAAGTGAATGTTCAACTAAAATTGTTCAGAACAATTTCTACATTACTGGCTCCTTCAACAATTTTAAGATACATGGAATGCATATTTTTGACTTTTTCTAGGAGGTTTCTATTATGTTGTTGAAAGAAGTCTGTACATCTGTAGGACCCTGTTTATATTTTGATGCTTTTTCTGCATTGAAGTTTATATGAAGGATTATTTTTATCTTGGGCCTAAACTCACTGCATTGACACTGATGGAGGGAAGCAACAGTCCACTACATTAATTTCAATTATATATTCATGGCATTGATCAGATGAATTACTGAGGAAGTAAATTAGCCACATACATAGACAAGAATCACTACTGTTAGCATTTTGTGGTGCAATAGAGAAGCAGAATATAAGAAAAAGTAAAAGTGGCCTTTCTATTTAAGGAATGTGAGGAGGAGCCCAAAAAAAACCAAGGTTTTTTTTTTTTTTTTTTTTTTTTACTATGGGGTTAGGGGTATATGTGACTTTTGCCAGGATGTGAAGATTGGAGCAGACATTTCTGTCATGTGAGGAGCTGACTGGAATTTTCCTCAGGCCCCTGGGAAAGGAATGAGGAGGTTGTAATCAGGGAAAAAGAGGAAGCGGCCATATGGTTAGCATCCCTGATTGGGCCTTCCACCATGTTCAACTACAACCAGGAGGTGCTGTAACTCATTCTAAGGTGAAACTCTTTCAAGTACATCCTTCAGTTTGAATGATGAAATGAAAATAAAGAAGTTTTGCTATGTGTCTTCCTCCAATGCTGGTGGTAACCATTCACAAAAAATATTTTGAGTCACATCCTTAATAAATTGTAGATACCATAACCACAATTACAGATCAGTTCACTTTCAGAAAACAGAAGCAGCACATAAATGCAGGCATAAAGGCCTTCAATGAGGCCTGATCTCACCTGAAGAGGTGAGATCAACTTTATAGAACACAAACTACTACTCATTTATCTGAGTTCACTAAAGAGAAAAATGTATAATGGTGTTGCTACAGGGGAAAAAACTCCTGATCTAGTATGTCCGGTGTGAGTTTGTGCTCTGTAAAATTAAAGCATACATTTTAGGAACAACAGAATTAAGAGTAGAATATATTTATTGGGAGAAAGAAAGCTGTCTGAGAGAGAGAGAGAAGGGGTCCTGAGTGGGTTGCCAAAGACTGTCTTTTCTAGGGCCTTCTACAGAGTAAAATCATTTTGTGAGATGGATTTAAGGTGGGAATACTGGGAGCTCACAAGGCAGATATGCATAAGATGGGACAGAAATATGGGAGCCGATAAAATTAATAGTTTGGTTAAAAGTGATTAAATTGGGATCAAATGGGGAAGCCTGTCACACAGAAAGTAGGCATTTTTATGCAGCAGTAACTATTCAATTAAGGGGTTCAAAAGGTGACTCATGACTTCACCAGGATGAGAGGAATTATTTGGAATATCAGGCTTTAGTTGAATGGTAACTGCTGACTTCCTCAGAGTGCTGGAGAACCATTTCAAATATCAATCCTTACAATATTAATACATTTGCTTAATCTTTTGTCCTGAAGTCTGACGTTTAGCAGGAAGTGCCTGCCTTCCCTATAGTTGAAGGTATCTGGGCTTCTGCATGGGATCCTTGGAGAACCTAGCCCTGTCTCACTGCCAACATTATTTGACTAACTCAGCTGTCCATTACAGTATTGCTTGGAAAATTGAATACAAATGTCTTGTTCTCTGGGTGAATGATCTGGGGATGACAGTGTGCAAAGTATTTACCATTGTTGTCTTCTGATTGGCATGTTTTGAAATTTAGTTTTAGTTTATTTTTATCCTTGAAATCAAATGGAATTGGAAACAAAAAGCCTGAGGTAAATCTCTTTGGTACAAGCACTCCTCTGTGGATATCTGCACTGTAGAAGACAGTCAGCTCCAGAAGTCTGCAGTACAGTCTATCATTTGGGATCCACTCTTGCAGGGAGGGGTTCCTTTCCCTGTTTATTCTTGACTCAGAAGGAGAGCACTAGAGCAAGACTGAATCACTGAGGAAGAGGTGGGCTATATGAACTGTCCAAGCAGCTGGGCCACAGTAGGCGGTCTCTTAGGTCTTTCTATCTGGGCATTATTGACCTGTTGTGAGCACAGTGCTGGAGCAGAATGTTTGCTGCATCTCATTTAGTGGTTTCAATGTCATGTGGCCTGGTTAGGAAATAACCTGGGAGATCTTCAAGCCACAGAATGCTGAGGTTGTGGATGGGAGCCCAGAAATAGGGTGCAAATGGGTTAAACCAGTTACAAGTGGTTAGAAGCAGTGCTGGGGTCTCAATCCTCAGGTATTTAGTTAGCTTCAGCTCCTGAGGTCCTCCAGCATTGGCTGTGGGTCATTAGTTGTGCATTTGCCTCTTTCTGGTGGGAAGAGTGACTCTAGCCTCTCTTTGACAGCAGCAGATTCCAGTATCATCTTTGAAATTCTCTGCTGCCTTGGCACCTCCACAAGCTCAGTGAGGGAAGAGCTTGGGGACACCCTGACTCTGATGCATTTTGTAGCTGCTGCAAAAGTACTGAGGAAGGTCTCTGCTCTCATTGCTGTGAGAAGCAGGCCTGGAGATATTTATAAATGTCTGTGATACAGGGCCTTATAGCCACAACTGCTCTCCTTAAACTTGTGGGTTTTTTTTTTTTTTTTTTGTATTTAGAGTGATCTCCTAAATTTATAGTATGTTCTTCTATTTCCATCCTCATGGCAGGTGTTGGCAAATGTACTGAGTATTTGAAGATGTGTAGTGATGTGCCTCAGTGGACGAAGGCTTCTCAAACACCTGGGAGAACTCCTGTGCATCACAGAGAACAATGCAAAAGAATTTTGAACATAATTATTTAGGTGACACCTCTGCTCACAGACTGTTTGTGAGAACAGCCATGGATTTTTGAATTCTGAGAAAAATGAAGCATATATGAAAGTGTTATCAAGGGCAGGGTAAAGTGTGCTTGCTAAGGACAAATTCCAGAATCACCTGCCTGTTAAACCCTCATTGAAAAATGCCAAAATTTATGCATTTGCATGGACCCATACACATGATATCCGTCTGAATGGAAAGGAATAGGCGTGTCATCTCTGAATTAACAGCTGATTTAACAGCTTGGCTGACAATATACATTATCTACAGAAATTCTCTGCAATGGACTTTACTAAGTGGTGTAAAATAGAATCCCTAAATAGAAGTTGTCCTGCAGGGATATCCATAGTTAGGCATGAGGGGTTTTCTGTGTAGTGTGGATCAGAGGAGAATGGAAAGATTGTGCAAGTGATTGGCATGATACAGGGTGCCAATAGCAGGATTTACAACTGAGAAGATCTTCACTGAAAATCGAGTAGTTCTTAGGGTAAGCATGAAGTTAAATTTGGCTTCTGATTTCTTACTTGAGATGAATAACACTAACTCTGTCAAGATTCAGTATTCCACATACCTGCTAACCCATGAATTATGTGTTCCATACTTGAGATCTAATTTTCATTTTCTCTAATTATGTGGCAGTGTCATGATGCAGGAATTTGAATCTTTTTTTTTTTTTTGTACCAGGGATTGAACTCATTAGTTCATGTTTGCCAGGCAGGTGTTTATGCCACTGAAAGAAATACCCAAACATGAATGTGTTTTCTGTATATTATGGAAAGTATCAACATTCTTCCTTAGAACATTGCTACTATATTGCATGGATATAATTTTTAAAACAAACCAATGGTGTTTTATGCAGTCAATTTTCAAGTTTCTTTTTTTGTGGGGTTTTTCAGTCAAGGTTTTTCTCTCTATTTCAGACAGTTCTGTAACTGAGGCTGGCCTCTAACTCAAGGCAGTTCTCTTGCATCAGCCTCCCAAGATATATTTCTTATTTCTGAGTGAAAGATGATTATTTCATGACACTGAGCTATAATTTGCAACTTGTGCCTTGTTTCATTGTTTATACATTGTTTACATACACAGTTTTCCATTATCATTTGAGTTATTATTTATGTACCATATTTGATGTTATTTATGTTTTGTTATGTGAAACTAAATTCAAATTTCAAAATGCTGCTTAAGTGTATTAAGAACAAAGGACTCAGTGACCTAAATGAGATTTGAAGAGATATCATCTGTAGTCTATCAAAGTGATTCACAAGATATTTGCCTACCCCTTTGCTTTGTGGATGCTGGTCCTGCAGGACCCCACTGTGAGCTCTGCTTTAGAGACAGTGGGGACACAGGGACCATTGCAGTGACTCAGCACAAACATCAGTGCTCCCATTTGGCTGTGAGTTGCAATCTAGCATCCAAATTGCTTTTTCAAAAAATGTGTCTATACATAAAATTAATCACCAAGACATGGAATTAAGCTTTGAAGAATTCAGTCTCCATTCAGCTGTTATGTTTGGTTCTACTTTGTTTAGTTTAGTTTTGTTTTATTGAGACAGGATTTCACTATGTATATCACTGGATTTGAAACCTGTATGGTGCATACAATTTTTTGACTTCACAACAGCCCTCCTTGCTCCGCCTCTTGAGTCCTGGGATTATAAATATGCACCAACTCTGCTTTGATTCAGATTTTTATGAGAGAATTTAAGATATCCCAGGCTGTGATTATCAATCTTCCTTTGAGAAATATATGTATGAATTTTTTGGATCATACTTTTATCACTTGGCCACTCAGCAGTTATCCCCCTAACATCACTTGGGAAGCACATTTGTTTATGCACTGACTATAGTGAGTGTCATTGGGGCAGTTGTCATTTTAACCAGTTGATCCTTGTATTGAACACATTACAATAGTCACTTTTATATATGTTGTTATTTTAGAAAAATTAATAAATGTATGCAATTTTTAATTATCTTTTATTTAAATAATTGCACTGGTAAGGACTTACATATAAAGCCTTAGGCTAAGTGTGATTCCTTTAGTCCCAGCATCAGCAGAGGATGAGATGGAACAATCATGGCTTTGAAGCTGACTTGGGGAGGTAATTTTGCTAGATGATTAAGTAGAATGTGTGGTAGTTGTTTTTATACCTGCATTTGAATTTTAAGGAAACAGGTAAGTTTAAGTCAAGAATATAAATGTAGGATAGTATAGCTGAATCATGAAAATCATGATTTATTTTTTTTTGGCCCAGGAAATGTGTGTTTCATGGTAATTTGTGCAGTGGTCTTAAATATGCCTGTATTAGAGTAAAACATAGTGAAACATGAATGAGCCAGGTATTCTAGGTTCTGAAAGTAGAGGCATTATCAAAACTTTTTTACTCAATGCTATTGCTGATGTTTTTATAGAAAATAAGATAGGGCAACAAAACACGAAAAATGATTATATAATAATTTAATACTCATGCACAAATGAAGAAGCCAAAAAACAAACAAACAAAAGAAAATTTTAAAAAATGGATGAAGAAATAATCTACAGGATAGGAGAAGATTGCATGTTACTCCCTGACAGCTAACATGTAAATCCAATAGAAATGTGAAATGAATACACACTTTTCGGAACAGGTACAAATTGTCAGGACATACCTAAAGAACTATTGAGCATTTATCCACAATAGAGAAATGCAAATCAGTACACCATCTCATTGCAGAGACAAATCACCACAAGAACAAAAGAACACTCATGAGATGACAGGGGAAAAGAATCCATTTAACCTTGTTGGTGGAAATGTAGGCTAGTACTTCAACCACTACTGAAGTCAGTGTTCAAAGTATTCAAATGATTAAACATATTAAGTCCACTAAGTGCAGTGCTTCCTTTAATGGGTCTCATACTCAAAGATCTAAGGACCCATTGCAGTGATTCATGCATATTCCTGTTTACTGCAGCAATAGTCACTTTTCTGTGGAGAGCAGCAGCAAGCACTGCACCATCACCACCTAATGCCAATGATGAACAACAAATACTCATCAGTGTACTCTGTTTAGTAAATGATATGATATTTTATTATGAAATGGGCCTTAAGTTAGGTTTTCATAGTATGATAAGCACGATATAAGCATGAGAGTCATGCTAATGTAACAAGGCTATCACTATTACACTCGTGTTAATTAGATTTGAACTGTTTTTCTTTTGGCGGAAACATCTTGCTATGCAGTTCAGGTTGGATTTTAGATCACTTTATAACCCAGAGTGGTCTCAAACATTTCTCCCGAATCAGCCTCTCAAGTACTTGGTTACACACTCATGCCATCGGCCCAGTTTAGATTTGGTATGTTAACTTCATATTCAGTATTTTTTTAAAATTTCAACTGTTCTGGTTGTTAAAGTATTTCCACTTTTTACCTCCAGCAGCTATAACCACTGTGACCTTATTGAGGTGGTGATGTACATACCACCATCTTCATGACATTCTCTCATGGGTCCAGTGCTGTCAGTGTACTGCAGTGAGACTTATGTGTACAAATGTATATAACTGTATGTTTTTCTACTTTCCTTCAAAAAGATTTTAAAATTGCCTTATATAATCAATAACCTTGTCTACAGTTTGATGCACATGCCCACAGTTAAGTAGAGTGCAGCACACACACACAGGAAAGAGAACACATAGTTCCCGTGAGAGGTTTGTCAAGGCACATGAGAAGACAACTCTGTGGAGGTATGTGTTCCTGATTATTACATTTGAATTCGCCTAAGGTTTTCTCATTGTTGTTTGTGGGAGGTAGACCAGATGACTACTTTAAGATATGGAGTTATAAAGCATCCTTTTTTTTTTATACAGAGGATCAAACTCATGTCCTTTAACTTGCTAAGCAGATGTTTATGCCACTGAGATCAGTGCTCAGCATTCACAAAGTCTGTTTTGGAATTTAAGTATCTGAAGAACTGCATTGGTGGTGTGGCCCACATAGTAATGTCAACTTGGATCACCCATTGAACTGAGGCACCATTGTTTTGGGCATAGAGCATCCATTGAAGGATTGTTGCAAACACCATCAAAGGAGAAATGGAGGGGAACGTGCTGGGCTGTTGATTCTCATGGAGAAGCTAGTATCACAGTTTTCAGGATATGAACACAGACACAATCATCATCAGAGAAGGAGGAGGAGGAGGAGCTCAGGACCTCATTAGTACTGTGCATGGCTACTGTTTTCTTTTGCAAATCTCTGGCCCTCATCCTGAGCTTTTTGTCTTGGCTCCAGTATTGATCACTCAGTCTGATGGCACACATGCTGTGGCCAAGTGCACAGAATTTGTAGGTTCCAACAATGAACTTTGACTCTTCTTAGTACACAACTTTGATAGAGACTTGTATGAGACACCGGGAGTGCCTCTAGGTCTCCAAGTAAACTTGTGTTGGTCCTTGCCATAGGATCTAAGTGTTCAGCAGGACTTAAGAAGTATATTGTCATAGGATTCAGATTGTCAGCTGGATTCTTTAGGTATCTAGTATGTGGACAGATCTACACCTTTCTAAATCTGACTTTTTGGGAGTGAATATTTTAATATAATATTATCAATTATAAGTTCCATATTAAATCTCTTTCCTTGCAAACCCTGACTACAATAGATTGGAAAGGGTAAGAGGTGCCATTTTTCCAACCTGACAAAGTTCTTTAGTTAGCTAATGTTCCATGACACTTTTATCATGTGGAGAAGCCCCGCTATATCAATAGATTGGCTTTGAAGACTGTTGATAGATTCTCTACAGATATTAAGACATCCACATTCTGTGTTGCATGATCAAGAAGCACATGGGTTTGGAACCTCCATGGTGCTTCCTGTCACCTGAACCTAGCCTTGAAGCCTGTGCTGTCTGGCCTCTGTGTACCTGAATTGCCAATAAAGGATGCATTCACAGATGCAGTCATTTGATATTGAAAAATAATTTGTAAGTATTGGCATGTTATTTCCTGCTATTGCATCTTTCACTTTCATGACAAAGAACACCTAAGAAATTTTTGACTACCAAGCCAACCCTGCAAAGAATACTGAAAGACAGTTTTGATACTCATAGAATAAAACTACTAAGCAAGGCAGACAATTAACCAGTATGGAAAGATAACATGTCAACAGTAAACCAATATATAAGTTATAAACATTAATGTGAATGGGCTTAATTTACCAATTAAAAGAAACAGACTGGTAGAATGGATCCAGAAACAATGGCCAATCACATGCTGTCTACAAGAAACCCATCTAACCCAAAATGAACCTCACAGACAGAAAGTCAAAGGATGGAAAACAATGCATCATGCAACCGGAAGTGAAAAAAAAAAAAAAAAAACAAGGATAGCTATTTTGTTTGCAGACAATGTGAACTTCAAACCAGGTATGATTCTAAGACATAAAGAAGGTCACTACATACTGGTTAGGGGAAAACTTCAAGAGGAAGAGATAACTATCTTAAATATATATGCACCAAATTCTAGAACACAAAGTTATCCAAAGCAATTATATATAGAAATGAAAAATCAAATAAGCAATAACACAGTTCTAACAGGAGAACTTAATGCAACATGGACACCAAGAGACAGATCAACCAAACAAAAATCAGGAAAGAAATAACGGAACTGAATCACACTTGTAAACTAAAGGACCTGATGGACAGAGTGTTCCACACAACAAAAATCAGAATATATATTCTTCTCAGCATTACATGGGATATTCTCTAAAATAGCCCACAGAACATTTTTAAATAAATGAAAATAATACTAGGTGACAGAACATTTTTAAATAAATGCAAATTGTTTAAATTATCTCATGCATGTTATAGGATCATAGAACCATGAATCTAGTAACTAATGATAAAAGAACTGCAAAAACCACACAAACACATGGAAATTGAATAACACACTCTTGAGCAATCTGAGGGTCACAGGGGAAATTAAAGAACAAATTAAATGATACCTAAAAGCAAACAAAAATACACATACAACTTACTGGAATGTGTAAGATGCAATAAAGCCAGCTCTCAGAGGAAAATTTATTGCACTGCCTTCCCACATCAGGAAAACAGAATGAATACAAAGAAAGAACCTGATGCTACACCTCAAATATCTAGAAAGACAAGAGCAAGTGAAGCCCAAAGTCAAAAGAAGCGAGGAAATTATAAAAATCAGAGCAGAAATTAATGCAATAAAGACTAAGAACACAATCCAAAAAATCACTGAATGAAAGAGTTGGTTCCGTGAAAAAATAAATAAAATTGATAAGCACCTAACCTACCCTATTTTATAAAGGGAAGAAAAAGCTCAAATTCATGAAATAAGGAATGCAAATGACAAAATCATGACAGACTCTTGGGAAATTCAGAAGATTATCAACACCTATTTTAAAATAATCTACTTTCATAGGTTTAATAACACAGAAGAAATGGAAAGATGCCTAGAAACATATGAATTACCAAAGCTCGATCAAGAAGATGTAAAACTATTGAATAACTCAGTCTCTATTAATGAAATTGAAAATATAATAATTCTCCTTACATACAAAGAAGAGCCCAGGCCCAAATGGATTCACTGTGTAATTCTTCAAGAAATACAAAGAAATTTAATGCCAGCACTCCTCAAACACTTCAGTGAAATCAACAGGAAAGCAATTCTTCCTTAATTATTCCAGGAAGAAACATCATGCTAGTTGCAAAACCTGAGAAAGACCGAACTAAAATAGAGAACTACAGGCCAATCTGCCTAATGGACACAGATACAAAAATCCTTAATAAAATATTTGCAAACAGGAAGCAGCAAATCATCAGGATGATACACCACAACCAAGTGCGATTCATCCCAGGCATGCCGGGATGTTTCACCATATGTAAATCAATCAATGGAATCCACCATATCAATAAAACCAAAGGTAAGAATCACGAGAGCATTTCTATTGATGTAGAGGAAGTTTTTCATAAGGTGCGTCTTCCATTCATGAAAAGAACCTTACAGAAAATTGGAATAGATGATCTTTATCTCAATATGATAAAGCTCATCTATGACAAACCAATAGCCAGCATCATATTAAATGGCCAAATGATTAAGGCCTTTACCTTAAATTAAGGCAAAAGACAAGGATGTCCCTTATCACTGTTCATATGCAGAATAGTACTGGAATACTAGCCAGAGCAATGAGATAATACATAGAAATTAAAGGGGTAAAGATAGGAAAGGAGGAAGTTAAATTATTATTACTTGCAGATGACATGATACTCTACATAGAAGACCCTCAAAATTCCATTGGAAGTCTCCTAGATACAATAAATTTAGCGAAGTAGCTGGAAACAAAGTCAATACTCAAAAAATCAATAGCATTCCTATACACTAACAACAAAATCATTGAGAAAGAAATAGGAGAAGCCACACCCTTCACACTACCACCCAAAAAAATGAAATACTTTGGAATTAATCTCACCAAAGAAGTAAAAAAATATCTATATAAGGAAAATTATAATATCCTGAAAAAGAAATTGAATAGAATCTCAGAAAATGCAAAGACATCGCTTGTTCATGCATAGGAAAACTAAATATTGTAAAAATGCCCTTTCTCTCAAAACTGTTACACAGGTTCACTGCAATCCTAATGAATATAGCATCAACATACCTCATAGATCTAGAGAAATCACTCCTAAAATTAATCTGGAACCGGAAGAGACCTAGAATAGCAAAGACAATTCTAAGCAGCAAAAGAAAGGAAAGAGGCATCACAATCTCTGAGTCGAACTTAAACTACTAAGCAATTATAATAAAATCAACATGGTATTGATATAAAAACAGATCTAAAGATCAGTGGAATTAATTAGAAGATACGACCACAACTACAAACAAACTCAACCATCTTATCTTTGATAAAGAAACCAAACATGTTCACTGGAAGAACCACAGTCTCTTTAATGAATTTTGCCTGAAAAATTGGCTCACTATAGGCCAAAAACTAAATCTAGACTGATGCCTATCAAAATGTACTAAACTAAAATGTAACTGGATTAAAGATATGAATATTATAACAGAAACACTAAATCTGTTGGAGGATACATAGGGTACAATTCTTGAAGACATAAGATTAGGTAGAGAATTCATAAACAGGAATCAAACCATATGAGAAATACTTCCCAGAATCAATAACCAGGATCACATCTTGTTAAAAAGTTTGTGCAAGTCAAAAGAAATCTCCAGCATAGTGAAAAACAAAAAACAGAAACTGGGAAAAAATCTTAGTGAACCATCCCTAAGACAAAGGATTTCTGTCTAAAACATATAAAGAATTAAAAAAAAATCAGACCCCCAAAATTCAAAGATCTAATCCAAAAATAGCATTTGAGATGAATGCATAATTCTCAGATGAAGAAATACTAATGGCAAATAAGTACATGAAAAAAATGTTCCTCATCAATACTCATTAGACAAATTCAAATTAAAACCACACTGAGATTCCATCCTTCTCCAGAAAGAAAGGCCAGGATCCAAAAAACTACCAACAACAAATGCTGGGGAGGCTGTGGGGAAAATGGAACTCTCCTGCAATGTTCTTGGGGGTTTAGACTGGTGAAACCATTATGGAGGTCAGTATGGCGATTTCTCAAACAGATGGGATAGGAAGTCCCACTTGATCCAGCTATTCCACTTCTAGGTATATTCCCAGAAGAAATGAAAGCATCATACCTCAGTGATATATGTACATCCATTTTTATGGCAGCACAATTTGTAATAGCTGGATCTTGGAAACAGCCTAAGTGTCAGTAAACTGAGGAATGGATAAAAATCTGTGGTATTTTAATTCAATGGAGTACTACTCAGTTATAAAGAATGATCACATTGAGATATTTATAAATAAATGGATGCAACTTGAAACCTTACTCATACGTGAAATAAATCAAACTCACATGTATAAATACTGTATACTCTCCCTAGTGTAAGAGCCAGTTAAGTGTACATAAGAGTTTATGGTAATCATGATTCCCCATTACATTGCTTTGGAGACTCATAATGTTCCCATTCATTAGTTGGAAAGATTTTATCCTGGGTTGTTTGATTTTATTATCTGTGATGGTATGAACAACTATTTTTAAGAAAATAAGACATTATAATAGCCACTGCTAATTTAATATCATCTTGCTTTGGAGTGCTGCCATGCCATTGTGTTCTTCTGTTTCCATTGGTTACATCATGTTTTATCTTATTGGATTTTATTATGTGTGATAGTATAAACAAATCTTTTACGAATTGTGAGAAAATATGATAACAATTTTCCATTTTCTGTTGTTTGGTTTTGAATGTCCTGTAAATATTTCATTCTCTTTAATGGTTTTATACTATTTCATTGTGTTTGATACTATTGTATATGAAAGTATACTCAACTATTTCAAGGAAAGGGAAATTATGGTAGCTACTGATATATCGGGTTGTCTTGTGGTAAAATACTGTGTTGCTTAAAATTGTTCTGTTCTGAAAAAATATAATTTGCAAGTCTCCCAAATCTTTTACTGATTTTGCTGATGAGAAAAAAATGAAGGATGCACAATCTGAGTTCCCAATAATCAATTATTACAACTCTCTAGGCCTATCTGAACTCATGGAAATTCAACTACAGACTCCCCGTATTCCATCTAGAATTGGCCTTGAACCTAAGTGGTTCTGCAACATGTTACTAGACTTCTAAAAGCACAAGAGTGATAAGTTTCTCAGAGCCTTCCTTCTCATTTTTGGTTTACATTTACACAGTGTGTAACAATTCCATGTCTCTATGGTCAGCAGACCCTCATGCCTTTGCTTCAAACTACTGTTTCTGCCATCAATACTATATTAACATTGTCTCATTAGCCTATTTGTGTTATTCAAACAACTCTAGGTAAAACGCAATTTTATTCTTCAGTTGAGCTAATGAGTTTCACACTGCCTTTTCTCATTTTCTTACAGCATCTTGCACTTCTAATTTTTCCTTATCACAACTATGATTTTCACACTCACTTAGTCTAAAAATATTATGCATGCTGAGAAATAGTATTGATGAAAAAAAAAGTGTTACTCTGTCCTCAGCATCTCATGACTCAGACTGACAAATTCTCTTCTGTTTAGCATGGTGACTAAGCATAAATGGGATGAGATAGGGCAAATGTCTATCAGTATTCAGTAAAATTTGAAGGCCATGTCTGGGAGTGAGAGAAAGTGGCAGTGTTTGAATGAGACTGGAGTGATGTGCATTTGTGATTGATGTAATTATATGCAAAATTTTGCAGCCATTGAAGCTAAATACACATGCAAGCCTGTGGCATGGCCTAGGCATGATTGAACTGAGAATGAGGAGACATCACAGGGGGCAAGATAGGGCAAAATATTTTTCCTAAATTAGCATCATTTGTTGCTCTGAGGGATCCTTGAACCCCTCCCAAGATCCTGCTTAGGTTTCCTCCATTGTCCACTAAACTCCTTTCTGCTTCTGATTAAATAGTTGCTACCCAGTATCATTCAGCCAGGTGGCTAGCAGGCTTATGAGTCTGCCAAGACTTTTACTTGTCCTGCAGTCCTAATGATTATGTCACTTGTTTCATTGTTTTGGGCCTTTCCCATGAACCTGTTTGAGGGGCTGTGGATCCAGGAATGGAACCCAAAATCTTGATGCCTGAACAGGGACTCTACAGTGGAGATGTCTGGTGTAGAATGTAACTTACTTTTGCTGAGTTCCTGGGGTGGAATACAGCCCCCAAAGCAGGTCTATTTCACTTTCTTTGGAAAATCCTTTCATTTTCTTTGAAAAAATCCCTTCACCCATTAAATCGTGGAGAATTCTGTGTCTGAAGTGCAACAGAAATGTAATGCAAAGTGCATTCCCTAGGAAGGTGGGCCATGTTACTTCCAAGGATAGTTTGGTGCACCTCATGTGGGAAATTCATGATCATTCTCCTTGTTATTCTGAGGTTGGTGTGGTCATTGTGCCAGATTGGGGAAAACATATGTAAACTGCTTCATTGAGGAGCCTTGAGCCCTGATTTCTGTCTTGTATACTTGGTATATTTGTGGGGATGCTGTGACATTTGGCAGGCAGGAACAAGGAACAACACAGGGTTGGCTTCCCAGTTTTCCTGGATGCCTCACTTGTGCTGCTTCCTCACCTCCTCTTGCTGCTGCCTCCAAAATATGCAAATGCAGTAAAGCCTCTGGGCAACTCTTCACCTGTTCAACCTCCCAGGCAAAAGATGGTGCAAGAAGGTAAACAACATCGCAAATTAATTGCTTGACCTGTTTTGTATCAACAGGAAAAGAGCCCCACTTTGAAAGTTTGCAGTACTCTATTTAAGAGTTAAAAGGTGCAGGGGTTAACTCTGTGGCCTAAGTGGCTGCCTGACACCCACAAGGTTGTGAGTTCAATCTCATGTTCCAAACAACAAAAACAAGAAAAATAAAGAGTTTAAAATGTCTGTTAGGGAATATGGATTTAAATGTACTTTTGTAATTGGCATTATTGAGGGTATCCTTCATGATTGTGAAATGATCCTTTTGGACTGGAAAGTATCAGTGTGTACTATTATCACTCCCGCCCAACATCAGGTGAGGCTTAAGAACATACTGGTGCCAAGGACATGCAAGCTATAAATAATATTGATTACTATATCCCTATAGGAGCTGCTGAATTATGAAGGGCGAGAGATTTTTCAGATATTTGTCAACAAGTTCATTGCCATCCTCAGGCTATTATCCTCAGATTGCTTTAAAAGCTTGAATAAGAATCCCTGAATCAGTGGGCACACAAGGTTTTTTAGTACTATTAAACAGGAGAACACTGAACCTTGCCTTGCCTCTATAGAAGATTAAATAAAGCTACTGAATTCCAGGTGGACCACAAGGCAGTAGCCTCTATCTTGTTAAAGCAATTAACATAAAAAAATGCATTAAAAGATGTTTCTATGATACCTGACCCTAGCTTGTAATTGCCTGGTATGTTTTAGAAGGTTCCTACTACTTTTCATGAACCTTTACCTCCTGAGATAGCTGGCCGGTTCTTTCCTGTTCACCTGCATCAAAAAAGAGGCACTTTTGTTATCCTTGGCATCATTGATGCTGGTTATACGGCCATATTGTTGCTTCAATTGTGATCTCTCTTACCCATTCAACTAATTTTCTTGAATCTGTAGCCCAACTAATTGTCTTTCCTTGTCTCCTCTAAAACTTGTGATGTTAACCATGGAAATCAAGCATTTGGCTCTACTGTGGTGGCTCCTGCTATTCCATGGGAGAGGAATACTGAAGCCTCTCTGTAACTATTGATGATTGTTCCTTTTCAGGTTTGCTACACACTGGAGATGATGGTTTTGTTTTACTCCACTCACCTGGAAATACTTTATTTCCCATTGTCAATGCTATTCCCTCTCATCTCTTGAGGATGTACTGGAACACCTATAGTCCTTGAAATTGATTTAATCAGTATTGTCTTACCACTTACCAAGGCTGACTTTTCCTTTTTGCTGTCCTCTGCTGTTCCCTCTGCAAGACTCAGGGCTGGGAATTTAGCTTAGTGTTATGAGCACCTGCCTTACAAGTGCACAGTTATGAGTTTGATCCCTGGGACCAAAAAAAAAAAAAAAAAAAAAAAATCAAGGCCTCTGCAAGTGGCTTTGGCTGTCTATGTTGGTTCCATTTCTTTTGATATGCTCCATGATCATTGTTTGTCTCTATTTACCCTAATTCCCTTTTCTCTTCAAACTTATTTGGTTAGTAGCCCTTTAAATAGTGCCTGCCCTCATTGTCTTCACTGATGGAACCCCCCTCATGAAGCTGTAACATATGTTTTTATAAAACTTGGAAACACCTGTATTCACCACCACAAACCTGTTTTCAATGCAATGAGCTCTCTGTGTTATCCTTGCTTTGCAAAGTTTTTTCATCCCAAGTCTTTAACTTAGTTAGTTACTGCCACTTTATCTGTACATAATGGTATCCCACACTTATCTTCTCTTGTTATCTCTCCTTTAGCAATAGGCTCACACTTAATGTCCCTGTTTTGCATCTACAGGCTCCTCTTTGACTTCACCATGCCCTCTTTTTCTTTTACATACAGGTAGTCATTAAGCCCTACCTGTTGTTTGATATGATAATTACTGATCAAGCACTGAATATTCTGTTCCCTCTTTTTTTGGGGCAGGGTCTTTTCAACACATCGTTTCTATATGCAGTTTAGGCTGCTCTAGAGATTAATTTGTAGTCTACCCTCATTTGATAACACTAAAGAAAGCCCCGCCTTTTTTCAACAATCAGCGTGTTCTTTGCACAAATTGTTTCACATTCCAACTTCTACAACTAGAGCTTTCATTTACACTGATTTCCATTGCACTGCCACGTGTCACTATTTTCCCTGTGATGCTGTCAACTCTCATGGCCTCTGCTCCAATGAACCTTGGTAAACATGCCACACACTGTTCCTTGATTTCTTTTTCATTTCTTCATGTTTCTGTTGATACATTTTCTAGTTTTATTTGTGCTTCACCACTGCATGCTGAATCTGACTGACATTTAATTCAATCTGACTGACATCTCTTGGCTGCATTTGCACTCATGGGTGTATCTTCCTTAAAACTCACAATGGTCTAGCCTATACTTCACAGGCTTTTGCTTCCTTTTGTTCCTCATGGAACACTTCTCATGTAACTTGTATCCCCTATAATGCCACTGGCCAAACAATCATTGAGCAAGCTCATTATACCCTCAAATCTCTTCTCTTGAAACAATTAAAGAAGAATAATGCACTTCCTGCTCAGGTTCTTACTATTGTGTTGATGGTGCTATTTACTTTAAGTCACTTCTCTTTCCCAACAAAGCGTTCATCTTCCCTAGTTCAAATATGTTTTTACCAGAATATAGCTCTGACAAAGCCTTTTGTATTACGCAAACACCCCCAGACCCTTGTGGGCAGAGGCTCTTGCCCCTGCTGATATGGGGAAGAGGGGATGTTTCTGTGTTATTGCCAAGGTGTTGTGTGCATTTCTTCTTATTGTGTTTGCCATGCATGAATGCATTGGCAACACAGGCTCCATGTCATAATTCCACCATTTCAGTTCTCCTTGATTCAAGCCTCAATTCCTTTTTACAGGACCTCAACTACTTGGACTATAAAAAACTCAACTGACTGGTCAAGATATTGGTCAAGAAATTGGTCATTAATACATCAGTCAGTTGAATTCAAGTTGTAGACTCTAACTTTTAAGAAGGTATTGTAATTTGGCTTCAGGATATGCTCAAGTTCACTCTGATATTATAAGATGTTTGTCAGTCTGCCCGTGTATCAGTTGTCTGTTTGTTCAGTCAGTTTGTAAGCAGTTTCTGGGAGTTGCTGAGCTAGTGATTGTTCAAACCTGTAAAGCAGAAATCAATTATGCCCATACAGGAGCGCTCAAGTGTCCCAGAACATCTGGGAACACCCTGAGTGCTAGAGGTGTACAGGTTTTCCAGAACTGGGAGCACGGGGTATAAGAGATGAGCTAGTTTAACAAAGGGGTATGGTACAAGTACACAAATGGCCTCTGAGGAACTTAAAGGGGTCTCACGGACCCCCACAAGCTCTGTGCTTATTTCTGTGTTTGTTTGAATCAGCACAGATTGTCTGTCTAGGTTTATCCACTTGTCCACTGTGTGAACAGTTGTTCCATTCATTTTGAGCTCAGTAATCTTTCTCTTTTTCCATATCTGGATCACATAATCAAAGATTTCTTTTGGCAGTGAATTTATAAAGTATGCTTTTATCTTGGTTGCCAGCTGTTCCGAATGTCACAAAGACAGGGTATATGAATGGAATGTGTTGTTATTTATCATTGGCTTGATAGTCTAATTATTTAGAAATGATATTATAGGGATGAATAAGCAAAGTCCCTTAGGACTGAGATTGCTGGACAAGGGTCTCAGATTGATAAATCATGAACTAGCTGCCAGGTAACATTTTTAACCAATGCTTGTTTATTGATCAAAGACCTCAATGATCTCCATAGATTTATAGGAGACACCTAACTAAAGTTATGAAATGTATTCCAAAATGTTCACATTGGTAAATATCAAAAGAATTAATACATTTTTTGGATTGAAGATGCCTGTGGAAATGTTTCACATGGTTATGACAGTTTATTGTTGTCAAATTGATGACGTATTTGATATATCCATATTTCTGGAGGGATAGGCCTCCAAGATTGTAAAATGGGGATTGCTTATGGTAACAGATTTTTTTTCCATGTTCATACCTCTCCTAATACCAAAGACTTGTGAGATTCACATTCCACTAAAGGTCAATAAATTGGTCAATGATACATAAGAGACTTCTTGGGTATTTGATAAGGGTGCTTGACTAAAATGGATATTTTATGTCAAAAGAGAAATTCAGGTTATTGCAAGATGTCATAATACAATGACATGTACAGTTCTGATTTCTGATTTACCATGTAAAATATGTCACTGTTAACACTGTAGGTATTCAAATGTTAAAATATCCATGGATAGTAGAAAATACATTTCACTTAATGTTTTAAGGTGTTTCATGTTTAGATAAAATAGTAATGTTAAGCTTACTGCCTCTAATGTATTGTATTGTGATCAATCTTTTCTGCTGGATGTCCAATGCTAAGGTTTAAGACCAAAAATGAGAGACACAGATGGGCTAAATGGATAGCCAATATATTGTCCACAGGATTTCAAGCTTGGAGGAGACTCAGGATGTAAAAGAAATCCTGCTTTCATCATCAGAAGATAACCAGTGAATACCTAGTATTGTGATCAGGAAGATGATGAGACCACAGAGGAAAGTGACCTTTGATGCAAGGTGTGCCTAAGGAGAGTTTCAAGTCACCAGAAAAATCTCCTAAGTTTTCACAAAAATCAACATGGTCAAGCAATGTCCATGACTCTTCCAGGTGGCAGACACTGACAGAAGAGATATCAGGAGCTATGAATGATTTTAAGAACTGACCTTGATAGGAAGTAAAGAACCAATTGTCCTAAGTATAATCCTTATGTCAGCTTGATCTCGAACCTTCTGCATAAAAGTCTGGACTTGGGAGGTACTGTGCAATTCTAATATATTGTCTGTGGTGAATCTTGTATCACTACCATCATCTGACAATTGCTGTCTATGCTGGTAACTGACTACCATTATGGACGGATGGACTGTGCAGTGGTGGGATCTCTAACACAACTTCTACATCTTCAGCTGGTCACCCATCTGTGTATCAACCAAAGAAAAAGGAGGAATATGTTGGAGCCATTGAAGCTGAATACTCATGCAGGGCTGTGATGTGGCACAGGCATGATTGAACTGAGAATCAAGAGATGCCTCAAGTGGCAATATAATCCACAGCTGAGGCCACCTAGACACTTTCTGTGGGATAATTTTCTGCAGTTACCATCGTCTGTTGCTTGGAGTGGGTCTTGATCCTCTCCCAAAATTGTGTTCAGGATTCCTCCATTGTCCACTCAACTGCCTGCATGAGGTTGGCCAGCTGGCTAGCAGAGTGATGAGCTCTGTCAAGGATCTCTTTCCTCCTGCAGCCCTAAAGATCATGCTCTGTTTCTCATTTCTTAGAGCCTTTTTGGTACAACTTTTTGGCATCTTGGTTTCTAGGAAAAGATCCCAACATGAAACATAAAATGTATCTGTTTTAAAGACACAGCACTGAAGTCTGGTATTGTTGGATGATGACAGGAACAAGTATCAAACCTGTTCAAGACAATTCACATATACATAAGCTGTTATATTCCACTGTATTGTTTTGGTTCACCAATGCCAAATCCTCTTACATGACACAACTTTCCTCAAGACAATTATTTCCACTCCAATCAATGACCTACATATGAATTATTTTCTGTAGGACACACACACAGATATGCAGGGTATATGGTACATCTCCACTAAGTCATCTTGAAGAAAAAATTAACAATCCAGAGCCATCCCAGGCCTGAGAGGAGAAATAGAAAGCTAATATGCCCTTGCTGTGAGCTGGTGGATCTCATATGGGGAATGGTAGGGGAAACTAGCCAATGTGCCCATGTTGTGATTCTGTGGAAGCTGTTCTGGTTCTCTGAAGAAAAACAAGAAAGTAACTTACACTTCCTGTGAGCTAGCCATTGCATTGGCTGGGAGATGAGCACCACAGTCACCTCCTCCCACCACCAACAGTCTGACTGGTTTAGAGCACATGCTGAGTTGATAACAATGGAGGTGTAAAAACACTTAATCCTTGTGTTACTTGATTGGCTTTGCAGCCTATGGCTAGTATTCTTAAGCATGTATTTAAATTGGGAAATAATGATAAAAGAAGTTGCAAAAACTGCATAACTATATGTAAATTAAATAACACTCTTCTAGACAACCAAAGGGTGACAGATTAAATAAAGGAAGAAACTTAAAAATACCTACAACCTAACAAGAACATAGATGCAAAATCCTGTATCTTATGGGATTCAATGAAAGAAATCCAAATAGGGAAATTTATAGTAGTCAAATCTCACATCGGGGAATAGAAAGAACACAAACAAATAATGAAATGTTGCATCTCATTCTTCCAGAAGAAGAATGACAAGACAAACACAAATCCCATAGAAGGAGGAAATTATAAGACCAAACAAGAAATTCATGCAATGCAAAACAAGAAAACAATACAAAAAATTAATGAATCAAAGAGGTGGTTCACTGAAAGGATAAACAAAATTGATAAGCCCTTGGACAACCATATCATAAAAGAAAAATTAAAGCTGAAAACCATGCACCAAGGAATCAGAAGAATAAAATAATTACAGATCCTGTGAAAATCCAGAAGATCATCAATATCTACTTGAAAACTTAAACTTTCATAGGTTAGAAAATATAGAAATGCACTGATTCCTAGAAACATATGAAATGCCAAATCTGTTCCAAGAAGATATAAAAATTCTAAAAAATACAGTATCAGTAAATGAGAATGAAGATGTAATTAAAAATGTGTCAGCTGCTGGGCATGGTGGTGCATTCCTGTAATCCCAGAACTTGCGAGGCTGAGGTACAAGGATTGCTGTGAGTTTGGGAATAACAGCACTACAAAGTGAGCTCAAGGCTAACCTGAACTGAATAATGAGAGCCTATCTCATGAGCACATTAAAAAAAAGAAAACAATGACAACAGAAAATCAAATGACCAACATAAAAATGTCTAGGTCCTGATGGATTTACTGCTGAATTCTACAATAAATGTAGAAAATAATTGAAGGCCACTGCTGTTTAATGACATTGAAAGAGAAGCTGTTATGCCTAACTCATTCCTGGAGGCAAGTATTACCCTGATACTAACACCAGAGAAAGACCCAACCAGAAAAAGTAAACTATACGACAGTTTTCCTAATGAACAAGATGCAAAAATCCTTAACAATATATTCACAAAGTGAATGTAGCAAATCATCAAGAAGATTTTAAAACCTGATCAACTTGAATTCATCCTAGGAAGTCAGGGATGTTTCAGTACATGCAAATCAACAAATTTAAATGTCATATCAACACAGTCCAAAACAAAAGTCACATGGTAATCATCTCAATAAATGCACAATAAACTCTTTATAAAATCAAGCACTGATTTGTGATAAAAACCCTACAGTAAATAACGACAGATGACCTTTACCTCAAGCTGATAAAATCAAACAATGACAAGGCTGGGGATTTAGCTCAGTGGCATAAGCACCTGCCTTGCAATTGTGTGATCGTGAATTCGATCACCAGTACTGATATAAAAGAAAAAGTCAAAAAGAAATCAGACAATGACAAAGAAAATTCCAGCATCATACTAAATAGAGAACAACTGAAAACTTTCATTATACAGTTATCAAAAGGACAGGGATCACTATTATGACCACTCCCATTCAATATAGCTCTGGAAACATTAGGCAGACCAATTAGACAAAAGAGAGAGATAAGAATAAATATGTAATAGAAAGTAATTAAACTATCATTATTCACAGATGATATGATATTCTAAATAGAAGATACCAAAGACTCCACCAAAACAGTCCTAGAATTAATAACCAAATTCAATAATGTAGTGGGAGACACAGTTGACAATCAAAAATCAATAGCATTCCTGTACACAATCAACAAACTCACCAAGAGAGAATTTACAGAAACAACATCCTTTACAGATAGCCTCCCAGAAAACAAAATACTTGGAAAGAACCTAACAAAGAAAGTAAAGGACTTACATATTGAAAATTATAGTACTTTGGAAAAGGATATTGAAGAGATTATCATAAATAGAAAGATATTCTTTGCCCATTCTGGACATTGTCTTTTCACTCTGTTAGTGATTTCTTTTGATGTAGAAATATTTTTTTAATAAGATGGGGTCCCAGTGGTTGATTCTTTAAAATTTGTATTTTGTTCATGAAGCCTCATTAGTGTTTCTGTTTTAAAAGTTAGATCTTTAATCTAGTTTGACTTTTGTTTGTTTCATAGTGATAGACATGTCTCCAGTTTAAGTGTTCAGTATGAGAAAACTCATTTTCTTCAGCACCATTTATTGAAGAGACTATTTCTCTTCCAGTGAACATGATTGGCTTCTTTATCAAACACAAAGTACCAGAGTGTGTTTGTGTTTGTAGTTCTATTTGCACCTTGTAGTCTTTTTGGTTGATTCTCAGATCTGTTTTTCTGCCAGAACTATGCTGATTTTCTGACAGTAGATTTCTAGTATCATAGCGAGTCAGGAATTGTGATGCTTCCTGACTTGCCTTTGGTGCCCATCAATGTCTTTTGCCATCTAGAGCATTTCTGTTTCCAGATGAATTTTAGAAATGTTCTCTCTACCTTTGTGAGCTATCCTAATTGTAGTTTGGTGGGAAATGTATTACATCTACATGACAGTTTACAATAAGATTTTTTGAGTTTTCTCCATATGCTTGAAGGTAGTTTTACTGGTCTCTTATACTCACCACATGAAACATAATAGGTATGAACTTAAGAGTTTCAAACTTTTGAGTTCTTCTTCCCAAGAATGTCCACAATAATAGGATATTTTTTTCTGTTTGTTTGAGACAGGATTTCCCCATGCAGTTCAGGCTGACTGCGGACTCACTCCCTAGTCCAGTCAATTCACACTGATTATCTTACCTCAGCCTCCCAAGTTCTGGGATTACAGGTGTGCACATAAAACTTGAAAGAATTCCTGGTGTTATTTGAAACCTGAAGAAACAGTCATGAGATACACATGTACTCATTAACTGCCATTCCTTTAAAGGAAAAGTGTCCAATATAACACAAAACATAATTGGAGTGTAGGGAATCAGAAGATGTGTTTCTATCTCTTCTGAGCCCGGGATGCCAGGATAGACTACTGCAGAAAAAGATGTCACAGGTAGGAATATGAATCAAATGTGGGTGTAAGTATTAAGAATTCAGAGAGTATTGTATTTAAGGATGATGAGGAAAAGACATCCTTATTTTATTTAAGGATGATGAGGAAATATATGAGAGACCTGGTGGGCTTCGCTTGTCCTGACTATACATCATGCTTTACTATAAGGATGAACATCATAAACAGTGAAATATTCAAATATTATGTGCTTTTGACCCTAGAAAATATTGAGGCTTGTCACTGTAGCTCAGCTGTATTGTAGCCCGGCATAACAGATGCCATCTTGCACCCTGCATTTATCTAGTGCCCTGTATTTCATCCAGGAAAATGAAAAATCACTCAGGGTATAAGTTCCATGAGAAAAGCAAAAGGAGCTATACCCAAGTAAAAAAGTAACCTGCTAAAAAAAGAAGCAGGATACAGGTGTCAACCAAAAATTAATTTAAGATTCTAGCTAAATTGTTTCCAATGGGATGTCTTCTGTGATTCTCTCTTTTTAAAATGCCTAACTTTCCAGTTCATTGCCAATTGTTTAGATTCTGAAATGGGAAAGGGGCATCTGTATAAAAGTGGATTAGAGCTCAAATATTTAAATTGCAAATTTATTCTTTGAATGCTTGGATTCCTGTACTGTTGTTCACAAACTCACCTCAAGATGCAGAAAGATTACTGACACAAGGAAACATCTGGATTAAATGTCAGTGCCCCTGAAATGAAAGAATCATGCTGAAAAGGAGGGAAGAAAATGACAAACACCATGTGTTATGATGCCCACCTCTTTTCCCCAGCATTAAAGAGGCTGAAACAGGAGAATGGCCATGTATTCAAGGACAGTCTAACCTATGCAGTGAGTGAAAGGCCAGCCAAAACTACAAAGTGAGACTACATCTTTAAAAACAACAACAAAAAAAAATAAAAATGAAAAAAGTAAAAAACCAAGGGAGAGAGAAAGACTATTAACAGAAAACAAAAATAATAGAGTTGAATGAAAGCTGACCTAAATTGGCAATTATGGAATGATGTTGAGTGGACAGCTGGCCATGTAGTGGCATCCTGGCAGCTGTGACAAATACAGTTAGGAATGGTACCTATTGTGCTATAGCACAACAGTGACCTCCTTCCTCCAATAAATCTGCAATTTGCTAGAATGAAGTGGTCAAAAAACTCATTGAAATCTTAAACTCAGAGCAAGCATGTAGCTTCATGCAAAGGCTTTGGAACATTGCTTTGACCACTAAGCTCAAAACCCAGCCCAACATCTTCAGACTCTATATATGACTATTACCAATGTTTAATTTACATTGACATATTTAACTAAAACTCTTGTTAATCTACATCTTCACAAATGAAGCTATTTTCTTTCATTGTAGTATAAAACTCTGTTTTGTTTTTTTTTTTTTTTTTTTTTTTTGTTTTTAGGTACGGGGTATCAAACTCACAACTTAGCACTTCCCAGGCAGGTGCTTCTGCCTGCTGAGCTAAACCCCTGGCCTCTATTGAATAATATTTTATTAAATGTATAAGCATCACATTATCCAGTCAAATGGTATTGTGATTTTACTACAGGAGTTCAAAGTAGAGAAAAATTGATATACAGTCAGAGAGGAATTGCAACCTCAAAGGACTCAACATAAAAAACTAAACACAACAATCCCTGTACAGGCTCAGCTGAAGAAAGCCAGATGTAAAGGTGTGGATGCAGTGACCATGTCTACATGCCTCCTGAAGAGAAAAACAATAGCTTGAAATGTACTACAGTTACCACCACCTCCTTTAGGAAATCCAAATAGGCATCAATTACCATACTCAATGACCAGAGCAACTGGAATATTGTTCCCACAAAATGCCTTTGCTCTTTCAACATACTTTTTCTGAGTGACTTCTTCCCAGGTTAAATAATATTAGTTACACCACTCACTACAAGCTTATAGGTTGATTGTAGTTTGGGACTCACACTGTAGCCACATTGTGACTTTGCTGCATAAATGACCCCTGACAATGTGACTTAAACACTGAAGAGCACTCCTGAAAATCCAAGGCTATTCTTCTCTCTTTTTTCCCAGAAAACTTTTTGAACTTCTTTTGGTTTGTGACTTCATTCTTTAATGTTGTGAGCCAACAAACTTGTTGCATTTGACATCAAACAGGGCAAGCTTATATTTGTCCCATTCCCACTTGAATATCAAACATCTGCTAAATGTTCCAAAACATTTTCATGAAGCTACTTGCTTGATCTGCATTTTTAAAGACATATTTTGTCTTGAGGCCTGGCCCATAACAAGAGGTATCTGCTCCCCCATAGCTGCAAGGTGTCTGGGCTTCTGCACTGGCCACTTCTAGGACCTGATCCTGTCTCCCTGACTATATATTTCTAACTAACTCAGCTGCCTGTAACAACAGGGCTGGGACCTCAATGGAGCCAGAAAATAAGTTCAGATTGCTTGTAGAGACAATCACCTCCTGCTGTGGGCCAAATCTCAAAAGAAAAGGCAAGGAAATGCAACCAAGTGCTAAGAACCAACAGTCCAAATAGTTCTCTGATGACCCTGAGGAACTCAAGAATCACCATCCCAACCCCCTAAAGGAAGTGTCCCTGCTCTTAAACAGGCCCACTTAGTATGTGACTTGCTCTCCCATTTGCTCCCAATTTAATCAATTTTACCTGAGCAATTAACGGTATTGGTTGACCACAGTCTTATCCCCCCTTATGCTAATCTTGTAAATTCCTATTTTTCCCCTCCTGTGACCCATCTGACCTCATGGTTTAACTCTGTACAAGCTCCTCAAAAAGACAGAGTCTTTGGCAACACACTCAGCACCACTTCTCTCTCTCAGAAGCTTTCCTTCTCCCAATAAATATGTTCCATTCTTAAACTCCATCATTCCTAAAATTCATTCTTTAAATTTAGAGAACACAACCTCATACCAGACATATAGTAGGTAAGGAGATTCATTACCCTATACCAGTAACATAAGCCAAATTAACAAGACTATACTTATATAACCTCTGAAATTTGCTCCTTTTTCTGCAGTTTTAAGTGATTAATACAAATCACAGTGATTGTAGTCCTGGCAGTATCTAAAATTGTATATATCAGTCCTTATAAATGTAAAATAATTGGTATGAGTGTATTATTTAGCAAGAACTAGACATTGCCATTGCAGTAGGTTATATCTTATTAAAGAGAAGATTCACCTATAATTCTTCAGAAAAGTTTCTACATTGGCTGCTTGAACAATTTTTCATTAGAAAAACTGTATTTTTATTAGTTTCTAGAAGGCTTCTATTATATTATTGAAAGCTGTCTGTAGGTCACTAGGACCTTGGCTGTATTTTGATGCATATTTGTGTTTTGAAATTTATATGAAGATTTATTTTTATCTTAGGATTAAACTTACTGCATTGACACTGATAGAGTGAAGCAACGGCCCACCGCATTAATTTCCATTGGGTCCTCATGGCATTTAACATGAGATTACTGAAGAGCTAAATTAGCTTCATACATACACAAGAATCAGTACTGTTACTGAAAGAGTTTTGGCAGAGAGAGGACACTGTAGCCAGTGAGGCAGAACCAAGGAGCTCCCATCTCCCCCACCCCTAGGAATGTACCTGTGACTCCAACTTCCCTGCACCTAGGAATTTACCTATGGTGCCAAACAAAGACCAATGGACTACTTGTGCATCCCTAATACCCCCTCAGGTTCCATCGCAAACCTAAGGTGCTTATATGCCCCCATGCTACGAGTCCATGAGAGAGAAAGCCGGACTCCAGTGGTCAGGGGGTTTTTGTTTTCTCTCTTTGCATTCTCAGAATAAAGGCCTCTTTTTTTTATACTTCTCATCTTTTGGACATACTATATAATCTTATCAGTTAGGATTTTGTGGCCCAATAGAGAATCAGAATATAAGAAAAACTAAAAGTGTCATTTCTATTTAAAAAATGTGGAGGGGAGCCTACAGCCACCAAGGGTTTGCCTTTTTTTCTGACTGATTATGGGATTATGGGGTATATGTGAAATTTTGCTCTATGTGGTGCCTGGCACTGACATTGATGTCATCCAAGGAGCTGATAGGAATTTTCTTTGGGCCCCTGGGAAAGGAATGGGGAAGTTGCATTCAGGGAAAAAAAAGAGGAAGTAGCCATATGGGTAAGCTAGGCTGATTGGAACTTTAAACCTGATGAACTACCATCATGATGTCCTGTAATTTATTCTAGGGCAAAACTCTTTCAAGTACATCCTTCAGTTTCAATTACAAAATGAAAGTAAAGAATTTTTGCTATGTGTCTTCTTCCACAGTTAGTGGTAAACAATTCACAAGAAAAGTTTTTAGTCATTTCCTTAATGCATTGTACAAGTAAACAAAACTGCAGATCAGTTCACTTTCAGAAAACAGAAGCAGCACTTAAAGGCAAGGATAAAGCCCTTCAGTGCAAATGTCCCTTAAGAGGTGAGATAAACCTTTAAGAATACAATCATCTACTGATTTCTCTGACTTCAAGAAAAAGAAAAAGTTATAGTAGTATTGCTATAGGGGAGTGAAACTCCTGGTCTACTATGTCTGGCATGAGTTTGTGTTCTGTGAAGTCAAAAGATGAATTTTAGAAACCACAGAAGTCAAGATAATATACATATTGGGAGAAAGACAGCTGTGGGAGAGAGCAAATTTATCCTGGGTGGGTTGGCAAAGACTGTCTTTTCCAAGGACGTTTATAGAATAAAATCATGTGGTGAGATGAGTTTAAGTTGGAGAAAACTGGGAACTCAAAATGCAGATGGGCATAAGATGGGACAGATCTATGCTTGTCAATAAGATAAATAGTCCAGGTAAAGTTAATTAAATTGGGAACAAATGGGGAAGGGAATCACATAGAAAGCAGGCATTCTTAGGCAGCAGTGAATCTTCCCATAGGAGGTTGGGAGGATGACTCTTGATAGGAACTAATTACAATATCAGTGCTTAGGATATGGAGACATTTATTTGAATGGTGACTCCTGACTTCCTCAGAGTGTTAGGGAACTATTTAGAATATCAGTCCTTAGAGTATGGATGAATTTGTTGATTTTCTGTCTTGAGGTTTGGCCCATAGCAGGAGCTGTTCATTGTTGTAACCTAGTTCTAACCAATGGACCCCCTTTCTGTTCTGTAAGTGCCATTTCAATAGAGATAAAAATTCCATCTCCAGTAAAGAATTAAATTTCAGCTCTTTGTAAATCCCCCTCCCCTCCCTATTCTTTGTAGATTAAGTAAAGTTTAATCTGCCCAACCCTTTCAGCCTATCTGCAATACAATGTGCTGTCTTTTAGAAAAGTTTAATTACAAGGAAGTTATCAAACTGGGTCAAAGTTTGCAACATTCCTGTGGTTTTTGGCTTTAAAACCCAACCTTTTTAGCTGTAAGGCTGGCAGTCTCCAAATTGGCTCCTGGAGATTGCATTGCCAGGCCTGGCCTAAAATAAAGCCTTTGCTACCCAAATTTTAATTTCTTGCTTCCTTGGGTTTTATTCCAGAGTCCAAACTATCACATCCATCTTATACATAGGTGCAAGGTATCTGGGTTTCTTCATGGGCTCCTTGGAGGACCTAGCCCTGTCTTACTGCCAATAGTATATAACTAACTCAGCTTCCCATAACAGTATTTTTCTGAAAATTGAATACAGATGTCTTGTGCTCTGGGTGAATGATCTGGGGATGATAGTGTACAATGTATATACCAGTGTTGCCCCCTGATTCACATGTTCTGAAATTTAGTTTTAGTTTATTTTTTCTTTTTATCCTTGAAACAAAATGGATTTGGAAATGAAAAGCCTGAAGTAAAGACCTTTGGTACACATATTCCTGTGTTTAGCTGAGATCAACATTGTAGAAGACAGCCAGCTACAGCAGTCTCTGACTACAGCCTATCATTTGGGATCCTCTCTTGCAGGAAGGATTTCCTTTCCCTGTTTATTTTTGACTCAGAAGAAAGGGAGTAGAGCAGCAGTCAATCAGTGATGAAGAGGCAGGCTATATGAAATGTCCAATTAGGGGAGCCATGACAGGTGGTCTCTTCGGTCTCTTCCATTGTCTAGCCATTATTTACCTGTTTGGAGCACAAAACTGGGAGCAGAATACATGCTGGATCTCATTTACCCGTTTCCATGTCCTGTGGCCTGATTAGCAAAGAACCTGGGAGACTCTGTAGCCACAGAATGGTAAGGCTTTGGATGGGAGGCCAGAAATAGGGTGGAATTGGGAAAAACCAGTTACAAGTGTTTAGAAGCAGTTCTGGTGTCGGTAGACAGAGGTATTTAGATAGCTTCAGCTCCTGATATATTCTAGCATTGGCTTTCAGTCATCCACTGTCTCTTTTTACTCCTGCTGGGAGTAAGCATGATTTTGTGTCCACAGAACCCTGACGTAACTATGATAGCAACAGACTAGAGTATCATCTTTGAAATGCTCTATTACCCTGGCACCTCCATTATACGGGGCAGAGAAAGGAGCTTGGGGAGACCCTGACTCTGATGCATTTTGTAGCTGGAGCAGCAGTACTGACATTGGTCTCTGTTCTCATTGCAGTTAGCAGCAATCTTTAGGTTCTAAAGTTTATAAATATCTGTAATGCAGGGCCTCATATCCACAACAGCTCTCCTTAAACTTGTGCTTTTTTGTATTTATATGGATTGCCTACATTTATGGTATATTCTCGCATTTTCATCCTAATGACAGGTGTTGGCAAAAGTCCTAATAATTCAGATATGTGTAGCGATGTGTTTCAGTGGAGGAAGGCTTCCCAAACACCTGGTGAACTCCTGTAAATTACACAGAACAAGGCAAAGAATTTCTGAACATACTATTTGTTGCCCACCTGTTCATAGACTATGTTTGTGAGAACAGCGATAGAAGTTTGAATTCTGACAAAACTGAAACCCATTTAAAAGTGTTATCAAGGGCAGAGTAAGTGTGCTTGCTAAGGACAAATTCCAGAAGGGCTGCCTGTTAGATCAAAAATTGAAAAATTCCTAAATTTAGTCACCTAAATCCAGCACCCTAGAAATCAGATTTTGCAGAATGGCAAATTGAAGTTCAAACTTCACAGCTTAATAATCAGTGAAAATCTCTTAAAATAAATATAAAAGCTAGAGAATTTATGCTAATACCTGTTGTTCATTCCCAGCATGGAAAATAAAAATGTGTTATATAATGTCAAAAAATAAATAATATAATGTCATTTGTGATAAGAAATGCATGAGTCTTTCTCCCATCGATTCAGTGAAATAGCTCAGCTATAAAGCATAAAAGGTCACATGGTTTCTTTTAGATGAGAAATCAAAATATTAATTGTGGAATGAAATGAAAGAGGGTTGATAGAGAAAGGTAAAACTGACTGTTTGGAAAAGGGAATTACAGGTTAAGGACAGAAGGGAGACTATGATTGAGAAATGTATCACAATGATTTGTCTGTGATACACATATATACCCATGCCCAAAGTGAAGCTAAACATTCTGCATTTCAAAAGGTACCGACTTTTAAGATTTTCAAATGTGAACTAATGTTTTGTGAATGGTTGTTTTCAACATATCTTACAAGGCCATTCTGTTGCTTCATTGTCAGAATTTCTTAGCAAGCATTAAATGCAGAACTTGACGTTAATGGAGTCATTAAAACAAAGACCCATTTCATTGGGATTTTTTTTAATTTTATGGAAGGAAAGAATAAACAAAACAAAATAAGCAGAAATAATGCTACTTTCAAAGTGAAAATAAATGGTAAGAAATAACTAGTCGATGATTTCATATGCTGCTAATAGAAAAAGTTAGTCAAGATACAAAAGTGAAACATATGAAATGGTGATTCAAACAGCGAGACTGCAAACAGTTTTGTTCAGCTCCCCAACAAAACTTACTAATATGGTTATTAATCCTATATGTGATTTTTTTCTTCACAGAAATGACAAGCTAGGGTAATCCTATGGACATACATCTTGGAATCAGTGTAAAGAAGTATTCCTTTGTACTGCAGAAGGTAATTTGAATGTGAAAGAAACAGAAACACACCACAATGTTCAGATCCATGAAAAATATTGCAGTGGAGGGAAATCCTATGTATGCAAGCAATGTGGGAAAGGTTTTCCCACACATGGAATTTGTAAGAAACATGAAAAAATTCACAGAGGAGAGAGACCCTACATATGTAAGCAATGTGGGAAAGCTTTTACAACATGTACATATTGTTAAATACATGAAAGTCTTCACTCTGGAGAAAAATGTTATAAATGTAAGCACTGTGAGAAATCTTTCAGCACACGTATTTATTGTGTAATCCATGAAAAACTTCACATTAGGCAGAAATTGTATATATGTAAGAAATATGGGAAAGCTTTTAGCAGTAAAATTCATTGTCAAATACATGAAAGAATTCACATTGGAGAGAAACCCTATGTGTGTAAGCAATTTGGAAAAGGTTTCAACCAACCTGGAAATCGTAATCAAGATGATAGAATTCACACTGGAGAGAAACCCTACATGTGTAAGCAATGTGGAAAAGTTATACATGCAAAGAATGTAAAGGAATGTGGGAAAGGTTTCAGCAGAAATGCTCATTGTCCAATACATGAAAAAATTTACACTGTTGAGAAACCTTGTGTATTTGAAGAATGTGGGAAAGCTTTCACCACACATGGATATTTTAAAAGACATCAATGACTTCACACTGGTGAGAAACCCTATGTATATAACAATGTGGCAAGCTTTTAATGCATACAGTCATTGCAAAACATGTGAAAGAATTCACACTGAGAAGAACCACTGGCTATGTAAGCAAATGGAGACACTTTCAACAGCCAGAGCCATGTATTTCACTTACATGAAGAAACTCACACAAGAGGTATGGGAATACTCTCAGCACACATGGTCATTGTTACATATCTGAAAGAGCTCACTGGGCTGAGATCCTATGTGGATTAGCAATGTGAAATATATTAGCAATCGATATTTGTTGTTAAATACCTATTAAAAGCATCACTGGCCAGACAGTTAAGATCTAAGTTTACTTTAAAAATCCCTAGGAGACCTGAAGAAATAATCACAAATTTTCCAGAAACGACAAATCTGAGGTGGAGCTCTCCTCAAGTGCACATGTTGCATGGTTTTCAGTTAATTACTTGTACCTCTCTAGATTTTTTAAAGTGTCTTTATGCTTCAACATGGCATCTTGTAATTAAACATGTTAAACTGACATGTGCTTTTCACTTTCAAGTATGGATAGTGACTGTTGTAGTCAGGGGTGTGCACAGAGAACAATTGGATCAAGACAAATGTTTATAATATTATTTTTATAATAGTCACTGGGAGTTAACACAGGAAACTGCAGGAAGTCTATCTGCAATACCAAAGATATAGATTATTTAGTCAAGAGCCTAAACCCTACAGCAATGTCCTACATGAGTCCAGATAAAAATCCAGAGCTCAGGACAATGCGTACTATTAGTCCAACTGGAGGTCCAGAGCACACAAGAAGGACTCATGGAGTCTCTTTTATGGATCCATGCTGGAAAGACTCAAGGGTCAGCGGTGGAAGCTAGAAAGTCTATGCCAGCTGGATGATGGTCCTGTGCTAGTGGGATGAGTGGTCTACGCTGGAGCTGAGAAGTCTCACTCACAACAAAGAACAGGTCTATCCTGAAAGGCACCACAGCCATCCTCAGTGACACAGAGGCCCGGAGCTCCTCCAATGAGAAGCACAGTAGAGTACATGCCAGGAAGCAGCATGATGAGCTCATTCTGGAGACCAAGCAGCACATATCTTCCCATCCAAGCCCTTCCCAGCCAAGAAGCAATGCTCAATATGAGGACCAAGCCTTCTTTAGGAGAACCAACAGCTCAGACAGCAACACGTAGGACAACCCACAATGCTTCCTTAGTGCCTCAACCCTCATCACCTCCCTTCTTCTCCACGTAGTTATCCTGGCAACTTACCTCAGGTGGAACAGCTTTGCTCAATGCCATGCTAATGTAATACAGCTGAAGTTAAGTTGACCACCAGTTCTTAATGTAAAACTATCTATGTACTTAAGGTTTTGTCTTTAAAACTTAATTTTCTTACTTTTTGTGAATTGTAATGTTTTCTATTTAAAGAGAAAAAACAGAAAAAAGGTAGAAATAACACAGAATTTCAAAAAAAAATAAACAATAAGAAATCACTAGTTGATAAGTTACATACTGTCATCTTAGAAATAGTTGTTCAAGTTAAAAAATGAAAGCGTACAAAGTGGCATTCAAATAACGACACTGAACAGTTCCGCTCAATGATCCAATAAAAACTTAGTAATATGCTTATCTGTCCTACATACTTATTTTTTAATCTTAAATAGGGTAAGGTTAAACATGACAAAACAGTACAGAACAGTTCATAAAAAAACAAGTTAAAGAAACACAGATTTCAAAGCAAGTCCACTGGAGATATTCACTGTCTATCTTACTGTCTCTAGTTTTCTTTTAAATAGTTGTTCCCATCTTCACATGCATTGAATATATACTGAACATTATAGATCTAATCAAATAATTACAGGATGATGCAGGCTTTTTTGGTCTTCAAGAACTGATTTTGGGGAAGTTGTTAATAATTACAATAAAGTCTTTCATTCTCTTCATAGTAGCTGTCTTTATCTTTATGTATGCTGAAATTCAACATATGAGACTAGACTACTGTCTTAGTTACTTTTTACTTGTCACTGAGACAAAACACCTGAAGCCCAAAGTTGGGAAAGGAAAGGTTTATTTCGTACAGTTCTTTGAGGTTTCAGTACACTCTTAGTTGGCTCCAAGAAAGGCAGGCATGGCTTGACCACAGTTCATGGCAGCTGCCAACAGCAAGCTCAAACCAGCAAAGAGAAAGAGACAGGTTCCTGCCATTACATCACATCCTGGCTCCACCCCTTTGTGGGTGGAGCACTGACACCATCAATCCAAGCACTAGACACTGAATGAATAACAAATCCACAATTCAAACTTATGAGGGCTGGGGGACACAGACATAAACCATGACAACTATTATCACTCTGAACAGTGAATAATAGTATCCTGAGAAGGAGAAAGGTGAGGAATTGCCTAAAAAAAGAAGGCAGAGGACATTGTTAAAAGTGTATCTAGATTTAAAAGTTACAGTAGTCTTATTGGTCTGCTTAGTGTGATTATATTTTGTTCTGGTCTGTCTACTCAGATTGGAGGGGACAGACATATAACCAAAAAATATCATGGTATACCATGGTAACTATCCTTAATTTCCTATTAAACTGAAACCCTATATTACTTACATTGTCTTACTATGACTGATCTTATTTGAAGCTGGTTTGTCTGAATGCTATTTGGCCTTGACTGATTTTATTCACATTTGGTATGCTTGCTGGTATCAAGTCTAAGAGTAGAGGCAACTACTCTGAAGATGACAAGATGTGAAAGAGAAGCATTGGGAGGCTGGGGATTTAGATCAGTGGCGTAAGCATCTGCCTGGCAAGTGTGAAATCGTGAGTTAGATCCCCAGTACCAAAAATAAATAAATAAATAAAAGATATCCATTCCAGGTTTGATTATTACTGCTTTCACATCCTACAATGTCTTCAAAATTGTTTTTATAAAAATATCTATGCAATGTTATGTTTAACTATATAATACTTGATAGTGTGGACAATTCTATTGATAACAAGACAAAGCATAGTAAGTACTGTATATCACCTAATATTGTGGTCTTATATGTCTTTTTCATATCATGATTGTATACAAATTTGTTTTATTGTCTTGTTTTGATCTGTTTTTCCCAATAATACAGAAAGGATTGATATACACATAGAGATTCATACCTGGGAAGAATTTCTAACCTATTTATGGGAACAAATTATAAAATATACAATGTAATGAACAGATAATCTGAAGAAGAGACACTAAGAAACAAAATGCAAATTCTGTAGCATTGTGATATAAAATTGAGCAATACTATTAATTAGTCTAGTCACTTATTTTTTGGTGAATTGTAATTTTAACACTGCATTTGCTTTAATCTTTTGATGCACATGCTTCATTTTCTCTTTCATAAATCATGTTTCTGAAGTGGATGTAATATTTGGCATTAAGATATACATTTATAAGGCTCAGAGCATGTGGTTTTGACAAAGTTGTATTCTTTTCACATAACTTGAACATTAATGAATATTATGATTTCCATGTTGTGATGAGACAAGATATTTGCTGATTCCCTACATCACTGGACATCATGCCATGTACATTATGTTGCCTGATTTTCATTCTCAGTGGTGCCAATATTTGTCATTTAACTAAACTGTTGTTTTTCTATCCATCCAAATTTTACCTGTTATGTTTATATTGCATCTTTACTTTGCTAGTAATGTTTCTCCACATGTACCAAAGTAAACCATAGTACTGTGAATTTCTGATTGCCCCATACTGACATAACCATAACTTGTAACAAAATATATATTAATATCTCCAGAAATTATAAAAGTTGGCATGATTTATGAGTAACCATAATTTGCAATCAATTTTTCTTAAATGTGGAGTTGTTCTGGGGGAAAATGTTGCTATTGGATGTATTATGCAAATGCCTTTATTTTATTCCTTGATGCTGTGAATGCATTATATATTTTGTAATTCTTACAGTTTTTCCTAAAACACTGAAGGAATGGCATGAAGGAAACCTAAATTTTGAGCTGTCAACACAGTAAAAAGTAAATTTGCTAAATTAAGATTCAGATTGTGTTCTGTTTTACTGAATTTTGAATTTATACAATGACATATCTCTTTATTTATAAGGACCAGTGCCTGATGTTTGTGGTGTGTTCTGATTATCTTTAAACACATACACTGGGCCATGAGTCGCAGTTGGTTTCCTGTGGCCTGTGGTTTTCACTTCCACTTTAACATTCATGTAATTTGTAAAGTGTTTAATGCAGTGTTGTTGAATTCAAAATCTGCTTAGGTTCCAATGGAATTGTTTTGAAAAAATGTCGTGTCATGAAAACACAAGTGAACATTTCATTAAATACCCCTAATCCAGTGAAGATAGCTTGCCCAAGTCTCAATTATCCTTGGAAGAATACATTACTCACCTGTTGTGTAATCGCCACTAAAACGATATCTATCTTGTACCTGACATACTTCATAAACTAAAACACAGGGTAAACTACATTGTCAGCCTGTATTACTACAGCATGTGGCCAGATTCCCTGCAGCACTTTTCTGCTTACCATCAATGGGAAAATTTGGAGTTTGTATTACAGCTAATAATAGAAGACTGAATCTATAATACATATATCCTGAGTACATGCACTTTCTCATTTTATCATGAAAATAAATCTTGCTGGTCTTGTTGATGCATGCCTGTAATCCTAGCACCTAACAGAGCTTAAATTAGTGGAAGAGGAATTTGAGTCTAACCTACACAGTTAGTGTGGCCCTGTCTCAAAATTTATCTTCAAGTTCTGCAGATGTAACTTAATGCTTCAGATCTCCTCCCTTTCCTCCCCAGAGTCAACATTTTTTAATACTCACAATTACACATCAATAGTTGTCCTTTTATCACTTTGCCACCTAGCAGTTATCCCCAAGAATCACTTGGGAAGCCTATTTGTTTATGTAGTCACCATCCTGAGCATCATTGGGGCAGTTGTCAATTTAACCCATTCATTCTTGTATTGAGTATAGTAGAATTGTCACTTTTATATTACTTGTTATTTTATAAAAACTAAGAAAAATTATGCAATTTTTGATCATTTTGTATTTAAATAATTGCATTGGTAAGGAGTTACCTATAAAGATTGGCTAATAGTGATTACTTTAGTCCCAGAATCAGGAGAGACTGAGATGGGATGATCATGGCTTTGAAGCTGACCTTGGGTGGCAACTGATAGATGATTTAGCAGAGTGTGAAGCAGTTGTTTTTATTCCTGCATTTGAAGTTTAAGGAAACAAGTACGTTGAGGTCAAGAATAAAAATGTATGACAAAACAAAAGAATCACTACTGCAAATTGTGATTTTTATTTCACTCAGGAAATGTACTTTTTATCGTAATTTGTGCAGCACTTTCAAATATGCCTCTATTTGAGTAAATCATAGTGAAACATGAAAGAGCCAGGTATTCCATGCTCTGTATGTAGAGGTATTAAAATATTTTTTCTTAATACTATTGCTGCTGATTTGTGTTGAAAATAAGATAGGGTAAAAAAACAAGCAAAAGTGACTTTGTACGATTTTAATTCTCTTGGATAAACATAGAAGTAACAAAAAAATCAAACAAAATGATGAAATAAACTACAGGATGAGAGAAATTTTAGCTGTTATTCCCTGATAGCTAACATGTAAAACCAATAGGAATGTGAAGGCAACACACATTTTTCAGCATATGTACAACTTGCCAAGAAATACCTGAAGAACTATTGAGCACTTTTGCACAATAGAGAAATTCAAATAGGGACATCATCTCATTGCAGAGAAAACAAATCACCACAAGATCTAAGGAACATACATGAGACTGCAGGAGTAAAGAAACTATTTAAACTTGTTGGTGAAAATGTAGGTAAGTAGTTCAACTACTACTGAAGTCAGGTTTTAAAGTATTCAAAAGATGAAAATTAGTAATTCTCATTAGTGCAGTGCTTCCTTTAGTGGGTCTCTTCCACAAAGAGTTAAGGACATATTGCAGTGATGCATGCAGATTCCTGTTACTGCAGCAATAGTCATTTTTCTGTGGAGAACAGCAGCAAGCACTGCTCCATCACCACCAAATATCAATGATGAACAATAAATACTCACCATTGTACTCCATTTGGTAAATGGTGTGATATTTTATTGTGAAATGGGCTGTAAGTTAGATTTTCCTAGTAGACTATAAGTCAGTATAAACATGATAGTCATGCTAATGTCACAAGGCAATCATTAGTACACTATTATGTTCATTAGATTTGATATATTTATTTATTTGAGTAAGCATGTTGTTATGAAGTCCAGGCTGGCTTTGAGATCACTTTATAAACCAGAGTGGTCTCAACAAGTCTCCTTCCTCAGTGTCTCAAGTAATGGGCTCCATGCACAAGCCACGAGGCCGAGTTTAGATTTGGTATATTCAGTGTATTCAATATAGTTTACTTCAACTGTTTTTGTTGTTAAAGTATTTCCACTTTTTTACCTCCAGCATCTGGAGAACCCTCAGCCTTGTTGAGGTGGAGATGTGCATACCACCAGCCTCTTGATATTCTCTCCTGGGTTCAGTGCTGTCAGGGTACTGCAGTAAAACATAGGTGTACATAACTGCTTCTTTTTGTACATTCCTTAGAAAAGATTTTTAAAATTTCCATGGATAATCAGAGGGTCAGTTACCCTGACTATAGTTTCATTCAAATGCCCACATTTATGTAGTGTGTAGGACACACAGATAAAAACATATCACATAATTCCAGTGAGAGGTTTGTCAAAGCAGGTGTGAAAACTACTTTGTGAAGGTTTGTGTTCCTGATTATTTCATTAGAATGAGCCTCAGGTTTTCTCACTGTTGTTTATGTGAAGCAGACCAGATGACCACTTTAATATATGAAGTGATATAAAGCCTGTTTGGATTTTAAGTATCTAAAGAACTGCTCTGGTGCTGTGGCCTGCTTAGTAATGGTCAACTTGGATTACCCAGTGAATGAAGTCATCATGGTTTTGGGACAGAACATGCATTGATGGATTGTTTAAAACAGCATTAAAGAGAACTAGAGGGAAAGGAGCTGGGATGTTGATTCTCATGGAGAAGCTGGTAGCACTGGTTTTCCAGATATGATCTCAGCCATCATCATCATCATCAAAGAAGCTCAGGTCCTCATTATTGCTGTGCATGGCTACTGTTCTCTATTGCCGATCTCTGGCTCTTATCTTGAGCTTCATGCCTTGGCTCCAGTAATGATCACTCAACTTTGTGGCATAGATTCTATGACCAAAGGAACAGAGTTTCTAGCTTCCAACACTGAACTTTGAGCCTTCCTAGGGTACTATCCTAACAGAGACTTTCATGACACTTTGTAAGTGTTTCTAAGTCTCCAGGTAAACTTTTGATTGTCCTTGCAATAGGCTTGAATTCTTCAGCTGTACTTATGCTGGATATTGTCATAGCATTCAAGTACTCAGTTGGATTTTTTGGTCTCTAGTATCTGAAAAGCTCTACATCTCTCCAAATCTGACATTCTGAGATAAATATTTTTAAATTATCTTATCAATTATAAGTTCCAGGTTAAGTCTCTTTCCTCGCAAACCCTGACTATAACAGATGGGAAAGGAGAAGATGTGACATTTTTCAGACAGGTGAAATTTCTTTACTTACCTAATGTTATATGCCATTTTTCTCTTGGAGAGAAACCCAGCTATATCAATAGCTTGATTTTTAGGGCTGTTGATAGCTTCTCCAGCACTATCAAGCCATTACATTGTGTGTTGCATGGGCAAGAAGTAGGTGTGTTAGGAAGCTGCATGGTGCTGCCAGTCACCTGAACATGAGCCTTTGCAGCCTATGCTATCTGGCCTCTGTGTACCTAAATTGTCACTAAAGGATGCACTCACAGAGGCAGTAATTTTTCATTGGAAAATAATTTGAAAATCTCTCAAGTCTTTTACTGATATTCTGATGTGAAGAAAAATGTAGGATGCACAACCTGAGTTCCCAAAAATAATTATGATAGCAGTATATACCTATCTGAACTCAATTAACATACAAAAATGCAAATCCAGACTACAAAAATGCTTTGAAAGATGTTTCTATGAAACCTGACACTACTTTGGAAATCCCTGGTAAGTTTTATAAGGTCCCTACAACTTTTCATGATCCCCTACCTCCTGGGAATGCTGGCCTGGTTCTTTCCTGTTCACATGCATCAAAAACAGCCACTCTTGTGATTCCTGATGTCATTCATGCTGCTTATACAGGCATATTGTTGATCTCTCTTACCCATTCAATGAAATGTTTATGAATCTGTAGCTAAACTAACTGTCTTGTCTTATGTCTCCTCTAAAGCTTGTCATGTTATTTGTGGAAATCAAGGATTTGACTGCAATTTGTTGTCTGCTGCTATTCCCATAGGAGATGCATGCCGAAGCCTCTCTTTAACTGTTGACAACTTTTCCTTTTCATGTTTGCTCCTGGAGCTGATGTTTCTCTTTTACTTCACTAACTTGGTGATATTTTATTTCCATGGTCAATGCTATTCCCTCTCATCTCTTGAGATGTACTGGAACACCTATAGTCCTTAGAATTGATTTAATCACTACTATCTTGCCACTTACCAAGGCTTACTTTTCCTTTTTGCTGTCCTCTGCTGTTCCTTCTGCAAACACAGGGCTGTAGAATTAGCTCAGTGGCATAAATGCCTGCATTGCAAGTGCACACTCATGATTTTGATCCATTGCTCTTTGAATCCCCACTTTTTAAAAAAAATTATTTAAAAGGAAAAAGAGAAAAAACAAAACAAAGTGGTGTAAGAGTACAAATAATACAGACTACAAAAAAAAAAAACAGTAAGAAATCACCAGTTAATAGATTACACATTATCATCTTAGAGATAGTTGCTCAAGTCACAGTATCAAAGCATACAAAGTGGACATTGAAACAGTGAGACTGTAAACAGCTGTCTTCAATGATCCAACCAAAAACATTAATATGGTCAGCTATTTAACACCCCTAAACACACTTGCAGTTGTATCCTTTAGAACACTTTTTTCTGTCTTTTTTACAACACAATTTACACATTTTGGGTTTTATTACTCCTTAGTTCTTATTACTTTTTTGGAAGAGAATAAAGTCAAATATGGAAAAACAAAGCTGTCAGTCAAAACCAAGGATAGATATAGCACATGATGTAAAAACAGTGTACAAGGTTATCAACAATTGTTACCATAATGCCTCTTGCATCCTTAAAAAGAATTGTCTATCTCATTAGGTATTATAAAGTTGAACTAAACAGTACAGAATAAGACCAATGAAACCTAAACATTGTAAACATTACAGGACTTCCAAAGGAGATAATAGTCAAATCAGAATGGGCATCTTAGTGAATCTTATTGCCTTCTAAGTAGTTGCCTATACCCTTAACTTGATCCTATCATACATAACGGAAAAGAGTCTAATCAGTGAAAACAAGATAGTGGGAGTATTACAGGACTTCAAATCAAGTTAATAGGAAATCAAAAAAGTTACTATAATATATACTGCTAATTTCTTTTAATTTTTCCCCTTAATTAACAAATCATAAAAAAATACCTAAATAATTTTTTTTAATGAATAAGCGAGAGATTGAGATGAAAGAGGACATAACAACATAACAATACAGGTCAAAGCATGACAGTTTCAGCAACCTCGTGCTACAGCACAAATAACCCGACTTAATAGTAGTTACCATAGTGTCTGTCTTTTTCCTTGAAATATTTAAATATAATTTCATGTACTATAGCTTCAAATATTTCCATATCAAGCATCCCAGAATAAAGCCATTCCAATTAATATGTGAAAATTTTGTAAGGCTTTAAGGCCACATAATGGGGAATCATGTGAATCCCCACTTTGTATAATCCACTCTTGTATCTTGAACACTTATTTGTAAGAAGACAATATGTAAACAACCAGTGATTTCTTATAGTTTATTTTGTCTTTGAAAGCATATATATTTTCTACCTGTTTTATCTTTTGTTTAGTCCATTTTAATAAAAAAATAAGAAAAGAATATCTCTCCTCTTTAAACAATTAAAAAAGAAAAATGCACTTCCTGCACAGGTGTTACTATTCTCTTCATGGTGCTATTTACTTTAGGTCAGTTGTCTGTCACAATGAGGCTGTTTTCTTCCCTAATTCAAATACATTCTTGCCAGTATATACCTCTGACAAACCCTTTTGTATGATAAAAAACTCCCCAAGACCCATGTCTGGTAGGGTTGATGCCTCTGTTGATCTGGGGAAGGGGCATACTCTGTGTTTTTGCTAAGGTCTTGTGTGGATTTCTGCTGTTTGCCCTGTATGGAATGAGTTGGCATCACAGGCTACAAAATGCAATTCCACCATTTCAACTCTCCCTGAATCAGGCCTTTGATCCTTTTTATAAGATCTCTGCTAGTTGGTCTAAAGCAAATCCAAGTGGTTGATTCATAGTTGTAGATTTGAAATTTGTAAGAAGGTATTGTAATTTGGCTTGATTAAGGATATGCTTGAGTGGACTCTGATTTTGTAAGATGTTTATCAATCTGTCCATATATCAGATACCTGTTTGTCCAGGCCGTTTTTAAGCAGTTGTTGGGAGTTGCTGAGCTAGTGATTGTTCACACCTGTAAAGCAGAAAGCAAAAATACCCATACAGGCATGCTCAAGTGGCACAGAACATCTGGGAAACATGCTGAGGGCATGGAATGCTTGAGGTGAACAGGTGTTCCAGCACTGGGAGCATGGGGTATAAGAGGGCAGCTAGTTTAACAAAGAGGCATGGTACAAGTACATAAATGGCCTTTCCGGAACTTAAATATTCTCACAGACCCCAACAAGTTGTGTGCTGATATCTGTGTTTGTTTGAATCCACACTGATCATCTTTCTGTTTGTCCATTTGTCCACTCTGTGAACAGCTGTTCCTTTCATTTTAAGCTCAGTAATTTTTCTCTTTTTCCAAGTTTGCATTGTTTGATCAAAGATATGTTTGGGTTGTGAATTTACAAAGCATGGTTTCACATTGGTTGCCAGCTGCTCAAAATGTCACAATCACTGGGTATATGAATGCAATATGTTGTTATTCATCACTGATTTATAGTCTCATTATTTAGAAATTATATTATTAGGATGAATAAACAAAGTCCTGGAGGAGAAAAGATGGTGGATTGGTAACAGCAGGCTATAGAGATTCTCTGAGATGTCAACTTAGATTCCAAAAATAATACAGCATAGTGAGACCCAGGCAGAGGGAGATAGACTCTCCCAAGCCTGGAACAAATTAAGCTGAGAGAATCCATTTAAAAATACAGTCCAAGTGCTTCTACTGAAACAGCTACAGTCTCGGTGCTGCCACTTGCTGCCACTCATGCACTTGATCTCATGCAGCCAAGATTTATGGAACTACACAAAAGCTCATCAGTTTCATCACACTGGAGATGCATTTGCACTGAGGATGGGAATCGGGGATCTTAACTGACAAGCTGAGTTGGCAGGGAACCCTACATCGACCTGTGGTGAGTGACGTGAATAAACCCCTTCCATAGAGCTCCAAGAGATGACATTTTGGGATGGGGCAAATTGGCCAGAACAAGGGGCTGCAGTGACTTCAGTCAGCTTCACCCTTCTCAAGTGCGATTGATGGGGAGCACCTGACCTGTGTCATGCCTCAGGCTATAACCAATAGGCTAGCTCAGACCAGTCCCGATGACTGTCAGTTCACCCTAATGCAGTGAAGTCTTCAGCAGGGTGATTAATCCAGAGGGGCAGGCACAGCATAGGCTTCCCTGGTCTGTATCTACATAGTACACTGCACTGGGTGGGAACATACAATCAGCCCTTCAGACAAACTATAACCAACAAAGAAAGACCCTGGACCTCCCATATACACCTGTATGGAAGGAACAAAAAATAATAAGAGGAAGCAACAAGAAAGGGTTCCCATTCCCCAATCATGAGAACATGGATCCAGGAAAAGTAAATGCAAAGGAGAATGAGGACAGCAAACATGCCATATCAGACATGGCCCCAGTAGACATAAAGCAGTATCTTCAGGAATGCATAGATAATTTGAAAGGTGAAGTATTTAACTGAGTAAAGCAAGATATAAATAGAATAATTTAAGAAATGTTAAGCACCTCTCAAGAAAAAACATGGAAAAAGGGAAGAAAACAAAAAAGGGGAGAATTGTTTCATGAGGAAAATAGAGAAAATGTAGAAGAAAGGAAGCTGGTTCAAAGAGAGAACCATGAATTTAAAAACTCCTTTGGAAGTTGGCAAAATTGATTGCAAGAAACTAAGGTAGATTATCCAAACTAGAGGACAGGTTTGCACTGTACTATCATGAAAGGAAAAATTTCTTAAATATAACAAGGAAACAAGTAGTAACAATACAAAGGATATATGATGCCAAAAGAATGTATAACTTAAGAATAACAAATGTGAATGAAGAAGCAGGAGTACAAACAAAGGAACTACAAAGTCTATTCACAAAAATAAGGAAAACATAACAATCATAGGAAAAGGAAAAGATACTCAGCTGTATGAGGCATACAGAACTCCAGCCACCTAAACCAAAACAGAACTACACATAGGCATATAATAATCAAGATCCCAGAAATCCAATATAAGAACAGAATATTAAAAGCTGTCAGAGACAAGAAACAAATCATTTATAAGGGAAAGCCATCAGAATTACATCAGACTTCTTGGCACAAACCATCAAATCGAGAAGAAAATGGAGTGAATCATTCCAAGTCCTGAAAGAAAATAACCTACAGCCCAGATTGATGCATCCTGAAAAATTTTCCTAGAAATTAATGGAGAAACAAGATGCTTCCAAGATGAAGAGGAACGAGGAGAATTCACAACCACCAATCCAACCCTACAGAGAATACTATAGGACGTTCTAAACAGAGAGAAAATCACCAGGATTTCAGGAACAGTGGTAGAGAAGCCACAATGAATGGAGCAAAAAGCAAAATGAAGAAGACAAATAGACAACTGATGAAAGAAAAATAGAACAAAAGAAATGAGACAGAGAAGGTTAGATATAATTTCTAATGCAGATGTCCTATATACTCTAAATTGAGGAAAAAAAGAGAGAATCACAGGCAGAGTGGATCAAGAAATAGGGCCAACCGAGATGCTCTTTATAGGAACTATAATTGACCTGAAGAAGGGTATTTGGCCCCAAATTGAATATGAGAAAATAGAACTCGATATGATAGGGAATGAGAGTAATAGGGGCAACTGGACCAGTATTTTTGGGTAGGTTGGAAAGACAGGCTTTAATAAGTACAGAAATACAACTAGAGATCAAGGCCAGGAGTGAGAAAGTTCAGAAACACTTAGATAAATAGCAGGTTGCCCCCCACAATATAAAACCAAGGGTGTTGGGGAGACCCAAAAATACACAGTACACCCTGGGGGAGTGAAAGGGGAAGAATAGTCTTTAAAAAGACAGAAGAAGTTATTGCTATATGTGTATCAGGAATTAAAACCCATATTACCTGTACCACTCTGTTTAGATAGAACTTATTGCATCCCAGTTTTTATACAAGCACTAGATCTGAGGGCACAGACAGCTATCCCAAAAATATCAGGATATAGCACAGTAATCATCTTTAATTTCCTGTTAACTTAAACTGGATCCCTCTATAATTTATACTGTCATATCATTACTGATTTTAGTTAAATCTGATTTGTTTGATTGCTTCTCGTTATTGACTATTTTATTCAAAACCGTTAGGATGATAGTACCATCAGTGTGTAGACAACTATATTGAAAATAGCAATGCTTCACTATAACACCCATTCTGATTTGATTAATATCTGTTTTTGTTACTCTACACTATCTACAAGTTCTATTTCTCTTAATACTGTTATGCACTGATATACTCAATTATAATTTATCTGATGATATAGCCATTTTTATTGATGATAACAAGAGACAACACAGTGACCAAGGTAGAACTCATTGTACAGCAGTTTTATATGTCTTTTTAGTTTTATATATCTCTAGGATAATCTTTCACTCTGTCCTACTTTGTTCTGTTTCTCCCTCTAATATAGAACGGATTGTAACACATGTTAAGATGCATGCTTCCATAAAACCTATCAACAATTTACAAGAACTGATTTTATGACACATAATGAAATGAACAAATACTCTGAAGGAGAAAAATAGGGACTACAGTACCCAGTGCTGATTCCATAATGTCATGATGTGAAATCAAGCAATGCTATTAATCTACAATTAGAGTGATTTTAATCTGCTTTGGTTTGTTTAAACTCCACATAAATGAAGATATGGATAAATACATACATGTTAATGTGTATAGGATTGATTGCCATATTACTTAGTTTTTATTAGATAGTTGAACAGAACTATTTGCAGTCTCCCTGTTTGAATTCCCATTTATATGTTACACTTTTGTATCTTGAACAATTATTTGTAAGAGAACAATATGTAAACACAAACTAATGATTTGTTACTGTTTATTCTTTTCTTTGAATGTATGTACTATTTATGCCTGCTTTCTGTTTCGTTTTTTCTTTATTTAAATAAAAATAAATTTAAAAAGATAAATAAATAAACAAAGTCCCTTAGCAATGAGATTGGTGGACCAAGCTCTGATTGATAAATAAGAAAGCAGCTGTCTGGTAACATTTTTAACCAGTTTTTGTCCATTGATTAGATTTCTCAATGATCTCCAGAGAATCATAGGAGACATCTCAAATAAATTTACAAAATGTATTTGTAAATGTTCACATTGGTCATTATCAAATAAAGTAATATATATTTTTGGTTTGATGATGCCTGTATAAAGATTTCACATGGTTATGACAGTTGATTGTAAAAAACTATGTGATATATTTCATATATTCGTAATACTGGATGCATAAGACTCCATGATTGTAAAATTGGGATTACTTATGGTAATGGATTTTTGTCTCATGTGCACACCTTTGCTGATAACAAAGACTTGTGAGTTTCACATTCAATTAAAGATCAATAAGTTGTTCAATAATACACAAAAAACTTCTTGTATATTAGATAAAGGTGATTGACTGAAAGGGATATTTTATTCAAAACAGGAATTTAGATTATTACAAGAATCTCACGATTGTCATGATGCAATGCTATGTATGGTTCTGATTCCTGGTATATTATGTAAAATATGCAACTGTTAATACTGTAGGTATTCAAATGCTAAAATGTCCATGGATAGAAGAAAATAGGATTCATTTAATGTTCTAAGTTGTTTCATGTTTAGATAAAATAGTAATGTTCAACTTACTGCCTCTAATATACTCTATTGTTATCAAAACCTTCTTTTGGATGTTTGACATCTAAGGTTTGGAAGACAAAACTTAGAGAAACAGATGGGCTAAATGGATAGCCAATATTTTGGCCCCAGCCCTTCAAGGGTGGTGGAGACCCAGGATATAAAATAACCTCTGATTAAATCATCCTAAGATATTCAGTGAATCCATGGTTGTCTCATCAAGAAGATGATGAGACCACAAAGGAAAGTCACATTCAATGCAAGGTGTGCCTAAGAAGAGTCACCAGGAGAAAAATCTCCCAAGCTTTCACAGAGAGCAATGAGGCCAAACAATGATTGTGACTCTTCTAAGTGGCTGACACTGACAGAAGAGCCATGAGGTGTTATGCATGGTTCTAAGATAACTCCTAAGAAGACCTAAGTGATCTTGATAGGAAGTAAGTAACTGACTGTAGTGGTCATGGTTTATGTATGTGTCCTGCAGACCTCATACGGGTGCATTGTGCATTTGTGATGGTTCATTGTCTAGTGCTTGGGTTGATGGTGTCAGTGATAAACCCACATTGGGGGTGGAGCCAGGATGTAATTCAATGGCAGGAAGAAGGTGTGGCTTGCTTTTTGCTGATTCCTGCTTGCTGTTTGCAGCCTCCATGAACTGTGGCCCAGCCATACCTGCCTGCCTTGGAGCCAACTGAGTGTGAGCTGAAACCTGCAAAAACTGGGAGAAATAAACCTTTTCTTTCTCAAACTGGGCTTCAGGTATTTTGTCTCAGCAACAAGTAAAAAGTAAGTAAGACTGAATTTGGTACCTAGGAGTGGGGTTATTTGCTGTGACTATACTTGACCATGTTTTTCGAGAGGCTTTGGAAACAGCTTGTGGGTAGAGTTTAGAAAGTTTTGCACATGTCGCCTGGATGCAATGAGCTGGAGCAGCTTAGGCTGTTCTGTAGAAGGGATTCTGGTCAGAGCTCAGGAGACCAGAAGGCTGATAGAGGGCCTGATGGTAAAGACCAGGCTTGGGAGGTTTCTGTTGGGAAGAAAGACTGCATTCGTTGTTGGACTCCACATGATGTGTGTTATGGCTTGGCAGAAGGTTTGTCTGCATTTTGCTCCTGTCCAGAGACTTTGCGGAGACTGAGACAAAGGGCAATGGACTGATTAGTCTTGAAAAAGAAATTAAAAAGCAATCAAACCTTGAGGCTGTGGCATGGCTATTGTTGGGGGCTTTTAGCCAGATTTATGTTGCATATCAAAAGCAAAGAGATCAACAGGGTAGTGTACAATGCTGTGAGGTTGGCCAGAAGGAAAATTCCAGGAAGACTGTGGATTGCAAAGACAGAGTTGAGATTTTGATTCCTGAGGAGAAACAGAGAGATAAGAAAGATGGCCCCGGGGCATCATAGGAAGGGGGTCTCTGCCCTGTGCAGCCTCACTGCAAAAGTGAAAGAATTTGCTCAGAGGGAAAAGCTGCAGAGTGCCATGTTCCAGAATGGTGACAGAGGCCACTTGAGGTTCCAGAATGTGGCAACATAAAGAAGCTTTTCCTCAAAATTAGGTAAACAGAGCCCTGCAATCCAGGCAACTGACCCCTATAGCTAAAAGCCAGAAAAGCCTAGGTACTGCTCCAGTCAGCAGCAAACCTTGGTGGCATCCACAAGGTGGTGATTTTAGGTGCAAAGAAAATGCACAAATTCTGAGGCAAGATGGCCTCCACCTCAATTGCAAAGTGCCTGGGAGGCCAAAAAGTGTGCCCCTGAGAGGGCAATTTGTGAAGATGTAAGGGTGAAGCCAAAGGTGCGGTGGAGAATGCAGAAGTTTGGAAAAGGCAGGAATGTGGATGATTCAAGGGAAGCTGCAAAAAGAGAGCAGAGAAGATTTAAGAGAAAAGCTGCAGGAGTTAAAATCAGTGGAAGTGCCATGGGGGTGGATTTACCCTAGGCTTTTGGAGTTTGCAACCAGATTGCTTCTGATGCTGAACATGGCAATCTAGGACTTAATATTCACCCTGCTGGACTTCTTTTGTTTCCAATGCTTTATATTCCCATTCTTGTAACTTTTGGAAAGGTAATGTTTACCTTGTGACTTTGCATTTGAGAAATGTTTAACCTTGTTTCATTTGTACAGGGGTTACAGTTAAGAGTTTGCCTTAGATCTTGGAGGAGACTTGGGAATTTGACTGTTCAGCATTGCTGAAACATAGGACGTTGGCAACTCTTGGAATTGGACTAAATGCCTTTTGTATAATGGATGTACATGAGTCCTGGGGGCCAGGGGTGGAATGTCATGGTTTATTCCTGAGTCCCCCAGGCTTCATGAGTTTGCATTGTGCATTTGTGATGGTTCATTGTGTAGTACATGGATTGATGGTGTTAGTGCTACACCCACATAGGGGTGGAGACAGAATGTAATATAATGACAGGAAGAAAATGTGTCTTGCTTTTTGCTGGTTCCTGCTTGCTGTTTGCAGCTGCCTTGAACTGCGGCCCAGCCATGCCCACCTGCCTTGGAGCCATCTGAGTGTGGAGTGAAACCTCCAAAAATGAAGAAATAAACCTTTCCATTCTCAACTTGGGCTTCAGGTATTTTGTCTCAGAAACAAGTAAAAAATAACTAAGACAGTAGTTAATGAAGGTCTCATGTTTGCTTGGCCTTGGATGACCTGCAGAAAAGCCTGACCTCTGAAGATATAGTACAATGTAAAAGCTTGGCTGTGGGGGAAGCTAGGATCACTAACATCCTCTGACAATTGCTGGCTATACTGGTAAATGACTACTGTTATGAACTGATGGACTATGATGAGTTTAAATTGGAGTTCTCCTCAATGCTTCCCCACCTTAAGGTGGCTACCCATCCTGGGAGTCAACAAAACAAAAAAAGACAGATTTTGGAAAGGGTTGAAGATGAATACATGTGCAGGGCTGTGGTGTGGCCTGGGCATGATTGAACTAAGAATGAGGAGACACCACAAGGAACAAGATAGGCCACAGCTGAGGCCAATTGGAGACTTCTTGGATAGTTTTTCTTAATTAGAATCATGTGTTGCTCTGTGGGTTCCTTGAACCTCTACCAGGGGTCTGCTCAGGTCTTTACCATTGTCCACTCACTTCCTTGCTTGTTCTGATTAAATATGGGCTGCCTAGTGACAGGTGGCTGGCTGGTTAGCAGAGTTATGAGTTCCTAAGAAGATTTCACTCTTCATGTTGCCCTCAAGACAATGCCACTTTTCTCATTCTTTTAGTCTTTGCTGTGCACTTTTATGGGGGCTAGATATTTAGGCATAGGCCCCAAAATAAAATTAACTTCCAGATATGATAACTGTAAGTTTCTTGAAAATTTTGTTGCATGTAAATTTTCTTTACCTGTAGATGGAAGTGTTATTATCAACAAATATATTGCTAACTTTTCAACATATGCTACATTATTAACATATTGAGGGGTATTATAGTGATTTCTCAGAAACCATGATTATACATCTCTTTACATCATTCTGAGTATTCTGCATAACTTTTCTAAGTCAGTACTTATAAGTGAAATTTGTAGATATTAAAGGAGGCCTCCACCCACTTGCTAAGTACTATATAACATGAGTCTCGGTGTTTCTAGCAGTTCATTTGTTTTAATCATGAATTCCTCACCAGATGCCAGTTATGCCTGCTTGGCAGAGAATGGATTGTACAGGAAATTAAGTGGTTTTGATCTCCAAAGAATTGCTGGAGTCAAACTGAAACAGGTAAACGCTAAAAAACTGTCAGGGTTTTCATAGATTAAAAACTCATTTACATAATTAGTTGAAGAATGAGTTGATGCATTTGGAAGATTATTCAGAACATACAGCTAGCTGAATTATATTAGATATTTATTTCTTTACTTTTATACAGGTACAAAATACCTGACTTACAGAGTTTAATATAAATATATACTTTATCTCATTGTTTCCATGAGGGAAGTTTGGTTTTGACTGTTTCCAAAGCATAAATATCTTGGAAAAAAGTGAAAAGGAAAAGTTCACTTTTTATGAGGTCAAGGAGCCAGAGAACAGTTTCAGAACCTGAGAGAAAGGATCCAGGGACCAGATTTGGTTCATGGGTTCCAACACACATGGATGCAGTGTATACATATAGAAGCGATCATAGTAATATCCTACACATTTCTGAAGCCAAAAAGGTGTTAACAAATGGATCACCAGGCTTTAGGGAATATACAACTTATAGGAATATTAAAATCCTGAAGAGCTGCGTGCCAAGTAGTGATACGGGAACTATACGGCAAGGAGAACTTAGAGTGTGAAGTCCTCAGTGTCCCTACCTCACCAGAAGGAAATGTTTAATTGGATTAGGAATTTGGTTCCATTTCAGCAATAATTGTCACTCCCATGCTTGGCAATATGATCACCTTCAGAATTCAGCATTTTTATGAATCTGAATGAGTAGCAAGCTTGTCTTGGAGAATTGATGCTTGCTTTTATTTCATCTTTACTCTGTTGCAGACCATTACTATAATTTAAATGTAATGTCTTCACTTTACACAGTAACGGTGCTCCTTTTGTGTTCACATACTGGGTTTCTAGGTAGAAAATTAATAGAAATGAGTGAAAATCATGAAAATGAAGTCTGCTCCCTCTAACACAGACTTCCGACTCTCTGTTCTGTTGTGTCCCGTCCTGGCCTGTTCTCAGAATATTTTCTGACATCAGTGGATTTTTTATTCCTGGAGGATTGAACCTGAATCCTGAAACCATTTGCAGCCCATTATGGAAAGAGTCCACTGATGCTTGAAAGAAAGCGGGGTTAGCCATGAAATGGCAGGGATAAATAAGAAATTTAGAGAAGACCTAAAACCACTACTTCTCAAAATTTGATGAAATCGAATGGGAAATGGTACTTCTCAATTCATTCCTGGAAGCAAGCATTACCCTGATACCAAAACCAGAGAACAATCCAAATAAGAAAGAGAATTGCAGACCATTCTGCCTTGTGAACATTGAAACAATAATCCTCAATAACATACTGGCAAACAGACTGCACAATATCATCAAGAAGATTTTACACCATGATCAAGTGGAATTATTCCCTGGGATGCAGGGGTAGTTCAACATACATAAAACCATACATATAATACACCGTATTGACAAATCCAAAAGCAAAAATCATTTGATCATTTCAATACATGTACAAAAATATTTTGACTAAGTGCATCACTTATTCATAATTAAAAACCTACAAAAATTGGGAGAGATGATCTGTATTTCAATCTGATAAAAGCCTTTTATTACAAACCAACAGTCAACCTCATACTAAGTGGACAAAAACTGAAAGCTTTCACTCTAAAATCAGGAACAAAACAAGGATGTCTCTTATTCAATATAGTCCTGGAAACTAGCTGGAGCAATTAGACAAGAGAAAGAAATAAAATAAATAAAGATAGGAAAGGAAAATCTTAAACAATCATTATTTGCAGAAGACATGATACTCTACTTAGAAGACCCTAAAAATTCCACCAAAAGACTTCTAGTTTGAGAAGCAAATTCAGTAATATATCTGGTTACAAAGGCAACACTCAACAATCAATAGACTTCATAAACAAGAATAAAAAACTCATGGAAAGAGAAATTGAGGAAACAATAACATTTACAATAGCACCCAACAAAAAGAAATACTTAGGAATCAATCTAACAAAGGATGTAAATGACCTCTACACTGTAAACTACAGTACTCTCAACAAGGAGACTGAAGAAGATATTCTAAAATGAAGAACTATCCCATAGTCTTGGGTAGGGAAATTCAATATAGTGAAAATGACCATATTTCCAAAGCTATTGTACAGATTCACTGCAATCCCAATCAAAACCCCATATCATATCTCAAAGAATTACACAAAATAAATCCTAAAATTCATCTGGAACCAGAAGAGACATAGAGTAGCAAAGTTGATCCAGGGCAACCAAGAAAAGATAGGGTTCATCAAAATCCCTGACTTGAAATTGTACTATAAAGGTATTGTGATTTAAAAAAAAGGTGTGGTACTGACAAAAACAAAACAAACAAAACCAGACCCAAAGATCAAAGGAACAAATTAGAAGATGGAGAAACAATCCCAGACCACTAAATCATATTATCTTTGACAAAGGTGCCAAACAGAGTCACTGGACAAAAAGCCGCCTCTTTAATAAATGGTGCTGGAAAAACTGGCTCTATATGTTCTGAATATTATCTTTCAACGTGTATTAAGCTAAGATCAGAATAGATCAAAGATCTTATATTAAGACAGAAACATTAAATCTGCTGCAAGATAGAGTAAGTAAAACTCTTGAAGACATGGAAGTAAGCAAAGACTTTATGAAGAAAACATGGATTGAAAAGCAAAAATCAAAGAGAATTAAGTGAGAATCTCACCGTACTGAAAAACTTTTTAACAGCAAGAGAAATCACTAACAGGGTGAAGAGACAACCCACAACGTGGGAGAAAATGTTTGCCAACTCTTCCTCAGACAAAGTGTTACTATTGGGAGCACGGAAAACTAAAAAATTTCAGTCTTCCCAGATTTAAAGTCCCAATCAAAAATGTGCATCTGAAATGAAATACACAGTTCTCAGATGAAGAAATAGAAACAGCAAATAAATATGTGACAAAATGTTCTGCGTCACTCGTCATTTAACAATTGCAAATTAAATAACACTGATATGTCACCTTGCCCCAGAAAAAATGCCCACTGTCAAGAAATCAAGCAATAACGAATGCTGGAGGGCTTGTGGGGGGAAAAGGGACCCTTTTCCGTTGTTGGTGGTAAAGGAACCACTGTGGAAATCAGTGTGGAGATTCCACACAAACTAGGTCTACAGGTCCCACTCAACTCAGCTATTCTCCTTCTGGGTTTCTCCCCAAAAGAATAAAAATCATCATACCACAGTGATATATATGCACCCATGTTTATAGCAGCACAGTTTGTGGTAGCCAGATCTTGGATGGAATGCACGACCTCTAGCTTGCCAGGCAGGCGCTTAAGCTAAATCCCTGGACCACTGTTTTTTTTACTTTTTAACTTTCAAGTAAAATGGGTTTGGGAGAAAAAACAAGGACTGAGGTAAAAACTTTCAGTGCAAATACTCATCAGACGAGCTAAGGTCAACATTCCAGAACACAGCCAGCTCCAGAAGCCTCCACCATCTTTCATTGAAGATCCACAGTCACAGGGTGTTTTTTTTTTCTGTAATTATTCTTGGTGGGGAAGGCAGGCAGGAGAGCAGGAGCCAATCAGTGATGAAGAGGCCGGCTGTAAGAACTGTCCAATCAAGCGGGCCAAGGTAGGCGAGCTCTTCCGGTGTCATGGTGTCAATTGCAAGGCCAGGGCAAAAAAGGGAGAGCTAGATGTTTGCTAGACCACTATTTTTTGCTTCTATTCTTCTATTCTGGACTGCTTAGAAAGAACCTGGGAGATCTCCAAACTACACAATGGTGATGTTATGGGATGGGAGCAGTGAAATGGGGTGGAATCCGTTTGAGACTAGTTAGAAGTGGTGAGAAGGGGCTGGGGGTTTAGCTCAGCGGCATAAGTACCTGCCTTAAAAGCAGGCAGTCATGAGTTTGATCTCCCCTACCGAAAAAAAGGAAAAAGAACAACAACAACAAAAAAAGAAGTGGTGAGAAGCAGCTGTGCTGTCTAGAGCCTGTGTGCTTAGCCTCAGATCCTGAGGTCCTCTAGTGCTAGCAGTGAGTCATCCTCTGTCCCTTTTACTCCCTGTCTCGCTGGTGCCAGGACAGTTCTGGGTCCCTAGAACACTGTTGCCACTGTGATACCACCAGGCCACAATGCCATTTTTGAAATCGCCTGCTGCCCTTGCTCCTCCAACAGTCTGGGCCCAGGAAGGGGCATGAGGAGACCCTGATTCCGATGTGGTTTCAAGCTGGGTGCAGCTGTAATAAGCTAGGTCTCTGCCCTCATTTCTGTCAGCAACAAATCTGGAAGCCAGAAGTTTATAAATGTCTGTGATGCAGGACCTCATAGCCACAAATGCTCTCCTTAAATTTATGCAGTTATGTGTTTTGTGATCGCCTAAATTTATACTATGTTCTCGTATTTCCATGCATATGAAAGGTGGAGGCAAAGGTTCTGAGAATTCAAAGATGTGTAGTGATGTGCGTCAGTGGAAGAAGGCTTCCCAAACACCGGATAAACTGCTGTGTATTATACAGAACAATGCAAAGAATTTCTGAACATACTTTATGTGACACATGTGCTCATAGACGATGTTTGGGAGAACATCCATAGAGGTTTAAATTTTGAGAAAAAGGAAGCAGATATAAATGTGTCATCAAGGGCAGGGTAAAGTGTGTTTGCTAAGGACAAATTCCAGAAAGGGCTGCCTATTAAATTCTCTTTGAAAAATGCCTAAATTTAGTCATTTGCATGAACTTATACACATGATATCCTTCTGAATGGAAAGGAATATGGGTGTCATCTCTTAATTAAGAGGTGATTTAATAGCTTGGTTGATCATATACATTGTTTAAATATGGAAATGCTCTGAATGGACTTTGCTAAGTGGTGTAAAGGAGATGCCATAAATTGAAATTGTGCAGGGATATCAATAGCTTAGTCGTGAATGGTTATCTGCTTAGGGTGGATAAGACCAGCATGGAAAGGATGTGGAAGTGACTGGAAGGACGCAGTGTGCCAATAGCAGGACATACAACAGAGAGGCTCTTCCCTGAAAGTCAGGTAGTTCTTAGGGTAAGCATTAAAGTTGGCTTCTGATTTCTTCCTTGAGGTGAAAAACACCAGCTCTGGTAAGAATCAGTATTCCACATCCTTGTCAACCCATGAATTCTGTGTTCTTCACTTGAGATCTAATTTTGATTATCTCTAATTATGACCCAGTGTCATCAAGGTGAAATTTGAAATTTTTTTGTAACAGGGATCGAACTCATGATCTCAAGCTTGCTAGGTAGGTGTTCATGCTGCTGAGCTAAATACCCCACTCAAAGTGTTTTCTGTATACTATGTATGATATCAACATTGTTCCTAACAAAATGTTGAATATTGTGGAATTTTTCTATTTTGTATGGATATAATTTTTAAAGCAAACCAAAGGTGTCGTATGCAGTCACTTTTCAAGTTTCACATTGTCTGTGGGGTGTCTCAGTCAGGGTTTCTCTATTTCAGACAGCTCTGTAACTTTGGCTAGCCCCAAACTCAAGGATGTTCTCCTGCATCAGCCTCCCAAGATATATTTCTTGTATCTGAATGGAGAGTGACCACTTGGTGACACTGAGCTCTAATTTGAAACTTGTACCTGGTTTCATTGTTTATACATTTTGTACATACAGCAGTTTTCCATGAACATTTGAGTTATTATTTATGTATCATATTTGATGTTATTTATGTTTTGTTCTATGAAACCAAATTTAAATATCAAAATTCTGCTTAAGTATATTAAGAACAAAGGACTCAGTGGCCTAAATGAGATTTGAAGAGATATCATTGTTAGTACATCAAAGTGATTCATGAGATATTTGTCTGACTCTGTGCTTTATGGATGCTCATCCTGCAGGCTCTCACTATGAGCTCTGCTTTAGAGACAGTGCACAGGGACTCTTGCAGTGACTCAGCATAAGAATGAGTCCTCCTATTTGGCTGTTACATTAGCTGTGAGTTGCAATAAAGGATTAAATTTGCTGTCTCAAATAATGTGTATATACCAAAAACTAATCCCCAAGATGTGGAATTAAGATTGAAGAAATCAGTCTCCATTCAGCTGTTTTGTTTGATTTTATTTGTGTAGTTTAGTTTTGTTTTATTGAGACAAGTTTTCTCTATGTATATCAGCTAGATTTGAACCCTATATGGAGAACAGAATTGCCCTAACCTCAAAGCAGCACTCCTGCCTCAGCCTCTTGAGTGTTCAGATTATAGATATGTGTGTTTTTACCCTAGAAAATATTGAGGCTTGTAACTTAGCTGTGTTGTAGCTTGGCATAATAGATGACATCTTGAGCTTTGAATTTAACTAGTGCCCTGTATTTCACCCAGAAAAATGGAAAATTACTCAGTGTTGAAGTCCCAGGAGAAAAGCAAAATGAGCTGTACCCAAAGAAAAAAATTAACCTGCACAACAAATGAAGCAGAATACAGTTGTCATCCAACCATTATTATAAGATTCTAGCTAAATGATTTCCAACAGGATCTTTTTGTGATTCTATCTTTTAAAACATCTGTAACTTTCCAGTTCCGAGCCTCTTGTTTAGATCCTGATATGGGGGTGGGGGTTCTGTATACAGGTGGTCTTGAGACCAGCTATGAAATTCCACATTTCTCAATTGGGTTCCTATATTGGCTTCCTATATTATTGTTCACAAACTCACCTCAAGCTGCAGAAACCTTTACTGACACAAGCACACCTCAGGATTAAATGACAGTGCCACTGAAATGAAAGAATAATTGTGAAAAAGGAGAAAAAAGAGAAACACCATGTGCTATAATGCCCACCTATTTTCCAAACAATGAAGAAGCTGAAACAGGAGAATGGGCTTGTATTCAATGACAGCCTAACCTGCATAGTGAGTGCAAGGCTGGCCAGAACTCCAAAGTGAGACTATGTCTTTAAATCAAAAAACTAAAATGAAAACAACAACAACAACAACAACAACAAAGTAGACAGAAAGACTATTGAAAACAAACAAAAATAGAGCTGAGTGAAATTTGACTTATGTAAAATGGGAATTATTGAATGATGCTGGCAGAGGAAAGAAGGCCAGGTAGTGGCATGCAGTGGCATTCAGGAGGCAGTGACAAACACTGGCTTAGGAATGGCACCTATTGTGCTACAGCACAGCAGTGACCTCCTTCCTCCAATACATTTACAGTTCACTAGAATGAGGACTTCTAAAAGCTCATGGAAATGTTAAACTCATGGCAAACAAACAGCTTGAAATTCAGGCTTTGGACCAATGCCTTTAGCAGACATTTCATATTTAAATTGAGATAAGAGTAATATAATCCTGCCCTGCTTGATATCAAATGCACCCTTTAATGGCTGACAACATTGAGAAATGAAGTCACAAACCAAAAAAGTTCAAAAATTGTCTTAGAAAAAAAGAGAGAATAGCTCTGAATTTTCAGGTGTGGTCTTCAGTGTTTTGGCCACAGTCATATTGTCAGGGATCATTTATACAGGATAGTCACAATGTGGGCAAACTGTGGGTCTCAAACTACAATCAATCTATAAGCTTATACGTGCTTAGCTAATATTATTCATCAGGGGAACAAGTTAGCCAGAAAAGGTATGTGGAAAGAGCCAAGGCATTTTGTGGGAACAATAGTCCAGTTGTTCTGGTCATTGAGTATGGTAATTGATGCCTATCTGCACTTCCTGGAGGAGGTGGTGGTAACTGTAGTACATTTCAAGCTGTTGTTTTTCTCTTCAGGAGCATGTAGACATGGTCACTGCATCTTCACCTTCATGTCTGGCTTTCTTCAGCTGTGCCTGTAGCAGTGATTGTTGTATTTATTTTTTTGCATTGACTCTTTGAGGTTCCTGTTCCTCTCTGATTGTATATCAATTTCTGTCTACATTGAAAACCTTTGTTAAAATCACAGTACTATTTGAATGAATAAAGTGAAATATTCATTAATACAGGCCAGGGATTTAGCTCAGCAGACAGAAACGCCTGCCTGGATAGTGGTAGATTGTAACTTTGATCCCTAGTACCTAAAAAAAAAGTAATTTAAACTGTAAGGAAAGAAAATAATTGCATTTGTGAAAATGTAGGTTTACAAAATTTATACTAAATATGTCAATGGCAAATTAAACATTGTTAATAGTCATATTTAGTATCTAAAGTTGTTTGGGTGTGGGATTGAGCTCAGTGATACAAGGAGCTGCCTGGAGAGCACAAGGTCATGAGTTCAATCCCTCATACAGAAAAAAAAAAATCACAGTTGTCACTGATGCAGTGCTATGAGCACATTTATTTAAAGTGATACTTGGTATTTAATAGGCTCAATGTTTCTTTTGTGATCTACGAAATACCTGCAGATAACATGGCAACTACAGTGAATGATATTCTGTCCCCTATAGGATTGCTATTTTCTGAGTTGTTTTTATTTTTTGTTTTCCCACAAACTTGAAAATTGAAAATGTTGGCTGATGCTAGCTAGAAACACTGTGATAATCATTTTTTCATTTTAATGTTATATTTCCCTATATCCATTAAGAACATTTTATTTGCTACAATTGCTCCATGTCAAATTGATAAACAATTCTTAAAGTTACAGGCAGCTGAGTTAGTTAGAAATACAAGCAGCCATACTGCGATAAAGTGGAATGAAATTCCTGACCTTCTATGTCTGGTATGAGCTTGTGTTCTCTAAAACACAAGAATGAATTTTAGGAACAACAGAGTTGAAGAGCAGAATATATTTATTGAGAGAAAGAAAGTGATAATATTTTGCTCTAAATAGGATATTTTGGAAGTCAAGGTGGAAGCAGGGGACTTTTACCTTGAAGTGACTTTCCTTTTCCCTATTCAAGCTACCTGTGGCAAGGAAGGAATCTCAATCAGCTACTTGCATATCAGCAATGACAACTTTAACCACCAACCAAGTCAAAAACTACTTGTATACCACCCACACTTTTCCAGAAGAAAAAGCCAGACCCCCAGTGGTCATGGGGTTCTCTCCATATTCTTAGAATAAAGGCCATTTTGACTTTATATTCTCTTCTTTATTACACCAAAAATCCTATCAGAAAGCTTCTGTCTGGGAGAAACAGGAGGGGTTCTGAGCTGGTAGCAAAGGACTCTGTCTTTTCTAGGAATTTTATAGAATAAAATTGTGTGGTGAGATAGGTTTAAAATGGATTAGATTACTGAAGTTACTGAGGAGATAAATTAGCACAGTAGAGAAGCAGAATATAAGAAATGTAAAAGTGGCCTTTTACTTAAAGAATGTGGAGAGGATCCCACAGCCCCTAAGGGTTTGGCTTTTTTTTTTCCAACTGACTATGGGGTTATGGGGTATATGTGAATTTTGAATGGATGTGGTGCTTGAGGGGAGATTGATGTCATGCGAGAGCTGATGGGAATTTTCATTAGGCCCCTGGGAAAGAAAGAGGAAATTGTAATTAAGGAGAAAAGAGGAAGTGGCCATATGAGTAAGCATCCCTGATTTCAGATTCTTCCACTTTGAACTACCACCATGAGGTCCTGTAATTGTTTCTAGGGTAAAACACTTTGAAGTACATCCTTCCCTTGGAATGAAGAAATCAAAATAAAGAATGTACTTATTGAGAGACAGACAGCTGCCTGAGACAGAGAAGGGGTCCTGAGCAGGTTGCCAAACACTGTCCTTTCTAGGGGCCTTTATAGAGTAAAATCATGTGGTGAAATGAGTTTAAGGTGGGGAAAACTAGGAACTCACAATGCAGATGGGCATAAGATGGGAAAGAGCTATGGTACCCAATAGGATTATTAAGTTCATGTAAAGCTGCTTAAATTGGGAACAAAGGGGGAAGGGAGTCACATAGACAGCAGGCATTCTTAGGCAGCTGTGACTCTTCCCTTAGGGGTTTGGGAGGGTGACTTCTGAGTTCCTCAGTATGATAGGAACTATTTAGAATGTCACTCTTTAGGATAAGGATACATTTCTTTGAATGGTGACTCCTGACTTCCTGAGAGTGCTAGGGAACTATTTAAAATATCTATCCTTATAATATGGATGAATTTGCTTATCATTGTCTTGAGCCTTGGCCCATAGCATGAGGTGTCAGTCTTCCCCATACTTGCAAGTTATCTGGGCTCCTGCATGGGCTCCTTGGAGGACCTAGCCTTGATTCATGCCAAGAGTATTTAAGTAACTCAGGTGCCTGTAACAGTACTTTTTGGAAAATTGATTAGAGATGTCTTGTGCTCTGAGTGAATGATCCGGAGATGACAATGTGCAATGTATATACCAGTGTTGCCCCCTGATTGACATGTTTTGAGATTCAATTTTAGTTGATGTGCACTTTTTTCCCTGAAATAAAATGGATTTGAAAATTAAAGGCCTGAGGTAATGCTCTTCAGTATAAACACTCCTCTGTCGAGCTGAGTTCACCACTGGAGAAGAATGGCAGCTCCAGAAGTCTCTGCACTACAGTCTATCATTTGGCATCCTCTCTTGCAGGGAGAGGTTCCTTTCCCTGTTTATTGTTGACTCAGAAGTAAGGCAGTAGAGTAGGATTCAATCAGGGAAGGGGCAGGCTATATGAACTGTCCAATTAGGTGGGCCGTTGCTGGCTGTGACTTCTGTCTCTTCCAGTGTCTCAGCATGATTTACCTGGTCTGAGTACAATAGTGGTAGCAAAACCCTTGCTGGATCTCATTTAGTACTTTCGATGTCCGGTGGCCTGATTAGCAAAGCACCTGAGAGATCCTGGAACCATGGAATACTGAGGTTGTGGATGGCAGCCCAGAAATAGGGTGGATTGAGTGAAACCAGTTACAAGTATTTAGGAGTAGTTCCGGTGTCTGAAGCCTCAGGTATTTAGTTAGCTTCAGCTCCTGAGGTCCTCCAGCATTGGCCATGGGTCATTCACTGTCCCTTTTGCCTCTTGCTGTTGGCAAGGGTGATTTGGGGGTCCCCAGAACCCTGGCTTCACTATGACAGCAGTAGACTCAAGTATCATGTTTGAAATTCATTGCTAGCCTGGTAACTCCACCATCTTAGGCATTGGAAGAAGCTTGGGAAGACTCTGACTATGATGATTTGTAGCTTGTAGAGCAGTAATTAGCTAGGTCTATACTCTCCTTCCTCAGAGTAGCAGATCTAGAATGTCCAGAGTTTATTAATGTCTGTAATGCAGGGCCTTATAGCCACAATGGCTCAACTTAAACTTGGGCTTTTTTTGTATTTATAGTGATCTCCTCAATTTATAGTATGTTCTCATATTTTCATCCTCATGACAGGTAGTGGCAAAGGGCCTGAGAATTCAGAGATGTGTAGTAGTGTGCCTCAGTGGAGAAAGGCTTCCCAAACAACTGGTGAACTCCTGTGTATTATACAGATCAGTGCAAAATAATTTCTGAACATACTTAATAATTTAGGTGGCACCCGCGCTCACAGTCTAGGTTTGTGAGAAAAGCCATAGAGTTTTGAAGTCTGAGAAAAATGAAGCAAATATGAAAGTGTTATCAAGGACAGGGTAAATATTTGTGAAGGACAAATTCCAGAAAGGGCCACCTGTTAAATTCTCATTGAAAAATCCTGAAATTTAGACATTTGCATGGACATATACATGTGATATCCTTCTGAATGGAAAGGAATAGGGGTGTCATCTCTGAGTTAAGAGCTGATTTAGTAGCTTGGTTGTTCATAGACAGTTTAAATATAGAGATGCTCTGCAATGGACTTATCTAAGTGGTGTAAAGGAGAAGCCCTAATTAGAAATTTTGCAGTGATATCAATAGATAGGCATTAAGGGTTTTCTGCTTAGGATGGATCAGAGGAGTATGGAAAGGAAGGGGGAAGTGACTGACAGGATGCAGGAATCAAATAGCAGGACATACAACAGAGAGGGTCTTCACTGAAAGTCAGGTAGTTCTTAGAGTAAGTATGAAGTAAAGTTGGGTTCTGATTGCTTCACTGAGGTGATCAACATCAGCTCTGGAAACAATCAGTATTCCACATATCTGTCAACCCATGATTTTTGTGGTCCATACTTGGGATCTAATTTTGATTATCTCTCATTATGCCCCAGTGTCATGAAGGTGAAATTTGATTTTTTTTGTACCAAGGATCGAACTCATGACCCATGCTTTCCAGGCAGGTGTTCTTGCTACTGAGCTAAATACCCAACTATGAAAGTGTTTTCTGTGTAGTATGGAAGATATTCACATTGTTTCTCAGAAAGTGTTGAGTATTGTTGGAATTTTTCTGTATTGTATGCCTACAATGTTTTAAAACAAACTAAAGATGTCTTATGCAGTCTCTTTTTACGTTTCACTTTATATGTTCTGTGTCTCAGTCAGGGATTGTCTATTTTAGATAGCTCTGTAACTTAGGATAACCAAAAATTCAAAGAAGAACTCCTTCACCAGCCTCCCAAGATATATTTCTTATATTTGAATTGAAAGTGATCACTTGGTGACAGTGAGGTATAATTTACAGCTTGGGCCTGGTTTCATTTTATATACATATTTTTAAAATAGAGCTGTTTTCCACTAACATTTGAGTTATTATTTATGTACCATATTTGATGTTATTTATGTTTTGTTCTATGAAACCAAATTAATGTTTCAAAATTCTGCTTGAGTATATTAAGAACAAAGTACTCATTGGCCTAAATGAGATTTGAAGAGACATCATCTGTAGTCTATCAAAGTGATTGATGAATTTTTTTTTAAATTTTGAAATTGGTAAAATACAACAGAACAAGACAGCATAAGGCAAACTAAGATCATACAGTGAAATTGGTACACAACTTCACAACAGGTTACTGGGATAACAGTAATAGGTATTACAGTATATTTTGTTATCTTTGTAATAGTTGTTCTTTAATCACATATATCAAAGTGAGATGAAATACAGAACTTATCAAAACAGAATATTGAATAGAGCAGTACCATTAATCAGAATAGAGTGAAAAAATAATAAAACATTTTCCTTCAAAGAGATAGTAGAAGGAAGTCTCCCTTATTTGCCAAGGTTAACTTCCCAGGAGACGCTCAGATTTCTGGTTCCCATTTGCTAATGGGGGGGGTGACAGGAGAAGAGGGGTAGGGAAGAGGGATGTTTGATTCTAGGTGATGCATCAGTAGGTTCATGTCGTGAGTGTCTAGAGCACTCTGAACTCCGGGCAAGGTAAACACGCACGCCTTGTCGGGACACGGGGGGTACAGCGCTTGGAAAAGAAAGACAGGAGAGACACCTTTGCTGTCTGCACCGCGTTACACTGCACTGCACTGCACTGTACGCACAATCTTTATTTTAGGATTCATATATAGTAAACCCGATCAATTCACAGAGCCCAGATAATTAAGTAGTGAAAAGGCATTCTTTGTGGCAAGCTACAACGTGACAGACTACAATGTTTATTCTAAAACTATCTAAGTGAAGTAAATAATCACAACCAGTTCTCACAACTTCTCTAGCCCAGGAAGAAATTCATTAGCTCAAGAATGTTGTTAATTTGTCTGCTGTTAGTGTCACAAAGGGTGGCCAGCCACTTCCTCAAGACTTCTGCAAAACAAAGCCAGCTCACAGTATGGATTCCAGAGGGTGAGGGCTCACTGAGAACGGGCATTCCCGTTCTACCTCCTTCTCGCATACCAGGGCGGCTATTGTAAATTGCAGGTTAGAGGGGGTTGGGCCTACAAAGTGACACCTTATCCCCCACACTTCCTTCCTTTTTATTTTTTAACAACAATTTCCATAAGATCAGGTTATTAATAGCATTTCGTCTTATGCAGTAAAAATACACAAGAACTATGGCAATGAGAACTATAATTAAACTAAGTCCCATGCCACTAAAAGTGTGGGTAATGCTCTGCCAGATTCCTTTGGAATCTAATCCTTTCAAAGATTGAGCAAGCAATTGCGCGAATTGTGCTAGAGATTCATCATCATTTTGTTTTGCAAAATCCTTGTCAATTTGATTATGCAAAGATTCTATTTCCTCCTGGGCAGAGGTGTTTCCATTTAAATACATTCTAATCATTTCCCATTCATGTTCTGTCTGATTATAAGGTCGTTGGGTTATACAGAAAGTAGTTGAATTCCAATCACATTTTAAAAACACTTGATGCTGAAGAGCCAATATTTTTCTACCCATCCATTCAACTGTTTGTTTAAGGAGGTCTATTTGTTGTTGTAGTCTGGCGTTTATCTGCCACTGAGTTAACCAAAGTTCATGAGAATTCTCATGCCATAATTCGACAACATGTTTTTCTTGCAAAGAGGTTTGTAAAGCTACTCCTGAGACTGCTGCTAGAGAGGCTACAGTTATCAGACTTAACAGTACAGCAACCACTATTCCAATAAATCTTTTTGTACGTTTTAACAGATGTTTAAAAAATTCAGTAGTAACAGAAATTACCGGGTCTTGAGACCAAGGTCGAGTTAAATTTACAGGCAACCAAATATGAGTTTTTTGTTGTAACAGCATAACTGTATAAGGCTTAGTGAAATTTAGTGTGTTATTTAAGCATGTAAACAATTGACAATTTAAACAAGTACAAGAAAAATGTGTAAAATTAAAAGTTCCCACTAAAAAGACATAAGGCAGAGGTGCACAAACAGTAATATTATACATTTTAAACCTAGTAAAATTATAAGTAGTAGATACAGATCGACTAGTCCCTGAATATGAAACATTGTACAAGGTTACAGGTTGCATAGCGGCTGGGATCTTCCAAATATGATTTTGAAGGTGATGAGGGTATTCTTCGGCTGCAACAGCAGGGTTAGCGATTCCACCATCTCCCCACCACAAGAGAGCCGTCTTTTGTTGAAATATAGGAGCTCCGTCAGTTATTTTCTTTGGATCTGGAAGACTATACACAACAGAGAGATTACATCTTGTCTCATTCCATTCAGCACATCCATTAACGAATTTTCCAAATGGTCCCCAAATAATATACCCATCAATATTTTTAGCAAATTTTCCCATACATAGTTGCCAAATTATGGGATTATAAGAAATATTTTTATAAGTAAATTCAGGGCATACAGGAAATGTATTTGTATCAGGTGCTGTTAAATTTCTCCAGGTAACATTAAAGGTTTGAGCAGCCAAGGCTTGAAGCCTTGTCCTTTTGTTGCCTGCTTTTATTCCATGTTGAATCCAATACTGCCATCCCAGAGGGATGCAAGGCGGTTCCCCAATGCAAATAGGCCTTTGATTACCATAATAAGTAAAATTGAATAGTGTCCCATCATCTTGATTGTGGGGGGTTAAATCAGCCCACGGTGCTGACAAAATTTCTCTAGGTGTGGTATAAAGTAAAATATCACTAGTTCCCCATTTTACAGGTTCTAATAAAGGGGGGTTTGGAATATATGCCCAGTACGAATGCGGAGGTACCTCAGTCCCCGATGCAACGGTGAGCAAGGCACATAAAGCTAAAAACAAGTTTTCAGGGTTTAAAGGCTTTCCTGCTTGAAGGACAAGCCGTTGCCCTTCTATGGTCAATTTCTTTAATTGTCCCCATGTAGGGAGGGGATTTAAATTTGGTCGCTGTGAGCGGCGGGATTTTCTTAGCTGTAATCTGGCCATGGCTGCGATAGGAACAAACTCAGCATCCTCAGCTTCTAGCTGGTTTCGCGCTCGCTTCTGAAGGCACGGTTCCGGTTCCTTGGGGAGTTGTCTCCGGGGCTGGTGAACAGGATCTGGAGACGCGGGTCCTGATCCATCGTCCAGGGACCCACTGCTGAATTCCATTTTCTGTGGAGATATAACCAAAACCTTTCCCCCTATAGAGCAATGTGCCCCTCTCCCATTCAGCCTCTGGAGCTGTTTTAGTCCAAATAGGTTCATTAATCACAAAAGGCTGTTGTTGCTGTTCAAAATGTTTTTCAGCTCTTGTTAATATTTCACGTTGTGGTAAATTGAGAAAATTTAAAATAAACAATGCTTGATGCAGTAATGTTTTTGGACTGTTTTGCAATTTAAACAGTATTGGTATCTGAATATCCTCCTGACTCCTCCTTTTTAATTTTTTAATTTGCAACTTAAGAGTGCCATGTGTTCTTTCAACAATAGCTTGACCCTGGGGGTTATATTCAATCCCTGTAATATGAATAATATTATGGAGATCACAAAATTGTTTAAATGTTCTGCTAGTATAAGCAGGTCCATTATCTGTTTTGATTTTAGAAGGAATTCCCATAACTGCAAAAGTCTCCAATAAATGTACAATAACATTTTTAGTGGATTCTCCCTGTTGAGCAGTAGCCCATAGAAATGAAGAATAGGTATCAATAACTACATGTACATAAGAAAGCCGACCAAAAGAAGGTACATGTGTAATATCCATTTGCCATAATTCATTAGGTTGAGTTTCTCGAGGGTTGACACCTGCGGGAATAATTCTTAAATGTAATGGTCTACAAATAGGGCAGGCTTTTACAATTTGTTTAGCTTTTGTAAAAGGTATCTTATATTTAAGATGCAAATGTCCTGCATTTGCATGATTAAATTGATGTTCTTCAACGGGTGTGGTGAACATAACTAAGGAATCCACTGCATTGTTACCTGATACTAATGGTCCGGGTAACTGAGAATGAGAACGTAAATGAGTAATAAAATAAGAATGATTTCTTTTTTGAACATGTATTTGTAAATTTTGAAATAAAGACAATAAAGCAGGCTTATTAGAATATAACACAGCTGAATAGATATTTGTCACTACTCCAACAGAATAGGCCGAATCGGCTATAATATTAATAGGTTGGTTATGAAAATCTAAAAACACTTGTAATATAGCAAAAAGTTCATTTTGTTGTATAGAGTTAAAATTTGTCTGACGTACCCAGTAAGATTTTTGAGTCCAATATGCAGCTTTATTTTTAGATCCATCTGTAAATATAGTCAAAGCTTGTGGAATTGGCTGTACAGCTAATAAGGTATTAACCACAAATTGTTGACGTCTAAAAAAATCCCATAATTTACTTTTAGGAAAATGATATGAAAAAGTTCCCATGAAATCTGCTAAAGCAATTTGTAAGGTTTCAGTAATTGACAACAAATATTCCCATTGTTCCTTAGTTAAAGGGATAACTATATTGTTTATATCTTCTCCTATCAAAGTTATAGAACGAGCTCTACCATTCATAATTAAAGCTGCAACCATGTCAATATAAGGCATAACATTTTTAGATTGCTTAGTTTTAGTGAATACCCATTCTACTGGCATAGCATTTTGACCTAAAACTGCAGAGGGATATTGAAAAGTATTAATAATATATAAAGTTAGAGGCAATTTAGGATCAATCCTAATTAAAAATGCATCTTTAATTCGTTGTTCTACAAACTGTAATTTTTGTTCGGCTTTTGCTGTTAAAGAACGAGGGCTGGATGGATCTGAAGAGCCCTGTAGAGTAGCAAACAAATGTTGTAATGCATGGGTAGGAATACCTAGTGTGGGACGAAGCCAATTAATATCCCCTAATAATTTTTGAAAATCATTTAAAGTGGATAACTTATCTCTCCTAATAGACATTTTTTGTGGAATCACCTTTTATCTAGTAAGAATATATCCCAAATAATGACTAACTTCTTTTTTTTGAATTTTATCCTGTGCTATTACCAATTAAAACATTTTAAAGACTGTTTCTTTTTAGAATGCCAATTAGTCCACGTGGTTGTCATGGTCTCAGCAAACAGTTGCATTTTCCTAGATTCTGAATTTAAATCTTTACATTGTTTTATAAAATTGTCAATCGTTCCAGTATCTTTTATTGGAATTAAAGCCCTTTTGCATTCATCATTAGCATTTTCAAAAGCTAACATTTTTAAGAGATGCTCTTGTAAGTCTTGTCCCACTACTGTTTTTTCTATAACATTTTGAAGTCTTGCAACGAACTCAACATACGGTTCATTGGCTCCTTGCAGAACTTTAGCCCAAGATCCATATTCTGATCCTTTAGGCCGTATTTTATCCCAAGCTTTTAAAGCAATATCTTTTAATTGAGCATGAATCTCTCTTGGAGCTCCTGCCTGATGCTCAACAGTATCAAAGAAACCTGTACCAGAGAGCATGGGATAAGAAAGGAGTCTAATATTCGGATCTCGATCGTCAGCATTTTGTCTTGCCTTTTCCGCACAACCTTCCATAAACCACATGTGCCACTGTAAATATTCTGGCTCCTTTAAAAGAATTTTGGCCAAGGCTTTCCAATCATAAGGAGCAAGATTACCATAGTGATCTGCTACTGATGTTATTAATTCTCTAGTGTAATGAGCCTGAGGGCCATAAAGGGTTACAGCCTTTTTTAATTTTGCTAAATCATCCATATTAAATGCTTCCCATCTAGGGGGAACTGCCTCTCCATCTATTGGCTGAGGCTTGATTACAGGGAAAGCAAAGGCAGGCTTTTCCTCATCAGAATCCCCTAATTTTGGTAAATCAGCCAAAGCTAGCTTGGCTTTACTCCAATTAGGGTTAGATGGAGGAGGTGCAGAGGGAACTACAGGCGGGTTCTGCTTAACGGAGAGTTGTTTCACCTCTTGTGTTAAATGCTGTATAGCCTGTAAAATTGGGCGATTGTCATAATTTGATATTGCTGCGGCAGCTAAAGCTGAGTCGGCTGTAGCGGATTTTACTTTTGGTTTGGACGCCTTTTCACTACTTAAAGCGATAGCGTCATTTTGAACTACATTCTGCTCCTCCTCTGTGAGGGGCAATTCCTGAATAACTGGCTTAATTTCTAGTTGAAGATTTTCTACAATATGTTCATCTTCCATAGCTTTTAATAAAGAGTACACAACCGACCAAATAGCCCAAAAACGTAAAGGAATCTTTTCCTCCTGTTGCATAGCCCTTTCTATACTAACCCTTGCCTTCCTCCATACTTCTACATCCAAAGTTCCTTCATCTGGAAACCAAGGATTATATTCTTTAATTGTATCAATACACATATCCAAGTCAGCTGACCTGAGCGATATGCCATATATAGATAATAAATGTTTAAGAATTTTTAAGAAAGGAGAGGAAGCAGATTGTCCCATTTCCCCGTAATAAAATTATACTTACCTTCCTAAGCGACCTTCGGAGTCCCTGAATTCGGGCGCCACTTGTCGTGAGTGTCTAGAGCACTCTGAACTCCGGGCAAGGTAAACACGCACGCCTTGTCGGGACACGGGGGGTACAGCGCTTGGAAAAGAAAGACAGGAGAGACACCTTTGCTGTCTGCACCGCGTTACACTGCACTGCACTGCACTGTACGCACAATCTTTATTTTAGGATTCATATATAGTAAACCCGATCAATTCACAGAGCCCAGATAATTAAGTAGTGAAAAGGCATTCTTTGTGGCAAGCTACAACGTGACAGACTACAATGTTTATTCTAAAACTATCTAAGTGAAGTAAATAATCACAACCAGTTCTCACAACTTCTCTAGCCCAGGAAGAAATTCATTAGCTCAAGAATGTTGTTAATTTGTCTGCTGTTAGTGTCACAAAGGGTGGCCAGCCACTTCCTCAAGACTTCTGCAAAACAAAGCCAGCTCACAGTATGGATTCCAGAGGGTGAGGGCTCACTGAGAACGGGCATTCCCGTTCTACCTCCTTCTCGCATACCAGGGCGGCTATTGTAAATTGCAGGTTAGAGGGGGTTGGGCCTACAAAGTGACACCTTATCCCCCACAGGTTCACTATTGCTTAGTAGGGAGACAGGCTGGTTGTTTGGTTTCACAGCATTCTAAGTTCCAACATAGCATGGATCTCAGGAGCTGCTGCTGGTTCTCCCCCTGGAAGGGCTGCAGTTTGCCAGACTGCCACTGCTGACCAGGAAGGGGAGGTGCTTGCTTGGCTTCCCGGTCAATTGATGAGATATTTATCTGCCTCTGGTTTTGTGGTTGCTGGTCCTGCCGGCTTCTCATTGTGAGCCCTGTTTAGAGACAGTGCACAGGGAATCTTGCCATGACTCAGCACAAGAAACAGTGCTCCTATTTGGCTGTTACATTCGCAGTGAGTTGCAATCTAGCATCAAATTTTCTGTCTTCAAAAATGTGTATATACATAAAATTAATAACCAAGAGATGAATTTAAATTTGAAGAAATCAGTCTTCATTCAGCTGTTTTGTTTGGTTTTATTTGTTTAGTTTAGTTTGTTTTATTGAGACAAGCTTTCTATATGTATAACAGCTGGATTTGAACACCCTATGGAGCCTAGAATTGCCCTGACCTCACTGATGTTGTCCTGTCTCAGCGTTTTGAGTGCTGGGATTATAGATATGCACCACCATACTTTGTTTTTGATTCAGATCTGCAGGAAAGAATTTAAGATATCCCAAACCTGGGGTCTCAACCTTCCTTTGAGAAATATATGTATGATTCTTTAGGATGTGGTGACCTTTGAGGATGTGGTCATGAACTTCAGCAATGATGAGTGGAGTTTGCTGAGTCCATCCCAAAAGAACCTCTACAGAGAGGTGATGGGTGAAACTTTTAGCAACATGATTGCGATAGGTAAGGATGAAATCTTTTTGTCACTCATGCTGTCAGAATATTGTTTTTTGCTCATCAGTGCTGTTTCATTAAAAAGAACAAGAAAATATTTTAAAAACTATCTCAGATCTGGACACATTTTATCATTTATCTAAACAAAACCTATTAATTCATATATATTAATCTAATGAGTCCTGGTATTTCTATGTCTACAATTCAGGAGGACTTGGGGATATCCAGGAAGCTGAAAAAGAATGCAAAATTTACTGGAGATACTTAAGGTAATCTGCACTCACAAGGAGAAGGAATGTTCCTGAGTAATTAGTGAGTCAGCAGAAAAATGACCACCATTCAATTTAATGTCAATAATATTCTCCGAAGATATATAATCTAGGGTATGTATCATGAGTGAATTAAATCATGGAAATGTATGACATTGCATATAGATATATACAAAAGGCGTACACTTTGAGTTATGACATTCTGCCTTCAGTTTTTGTACCGATATATACATGTGAATGCAACACATTCATTATCTAACAGTTGCTAAGTTTGCAATAGAATTTGAAATAAAACTGAGTGCTCATGTTTCCAAGCCATGCTCTAGAGAATCAACCATTCTGATTAATATTCTTAGTAGGCTGGTGGAATGTTAGTGTACTCAGTTTGAATATCAGTATGCAGTTGTCTCTAGAAATTAATCCCCTCATACTTGTCCTGGATACTGTTAAAATCTCAAAATCTACATAAAATACTGATATATGCTTACTCATATACAAAGCAGATCAAGTTATAACAGATCAGGCCTTGAAGCTTAGCTATCTATCATTGGATTTGTGGAGAAGGAAAATTTTAATAGACTCTCTGTGATTGTGCATTCTTCTTCCAGCACACTAGGAATCAGATTTTGCAGAATGGCAAAATCAAGTTCAAACTTCACAGCTTAATGATCAGTGAAAATCTCTTAAAATAGATTTTTAAAAATCTATAGATTTATGCTAATACCTGTTGTTCATTCCCAGCCCAGAAAAGAAAAAAATGTGTTATATAATGTCAAAAAATAAATAATATAATGTCATTTGCTATAAGAATTAGATGGGACTTTCACCCATCAATTCAGTGAAACAGCTCAGCTATAAAACCTAAAAGGTCACAGGGTTTATTTTAGATGAGAAACCAAAATATAAATTGTGGAATGAAATGAAACAGAGTTGATAGAGAAAAGTAAGACTAACCATATGGAAAGGGGAACTACAGGTTAAGAACAGAAGGGAGATTGTGATGGGGAAACACATAAGAATAATCTGCATGTGATACACATATCTATCCATGCCTAAAGTGAAGCTAAATATTCTGCATTTAAAAAGGTACCACCTTTTAAGATTTTCAAATGTGTACCAGTCTTTTGGGAATGGTTGTTTTCAACATATCTTACAAGGCCATTCTGTTTCTTCATGGCCAGAATTTCTTAGCAGGCATTAAAAACAGAATTTCACATTAATGCAGTCATTAAAGTGAGATGCATTTCACTGTGAATATTTCTTTTTTTTTAATTTAATATAAGGAAAGGTTAAACAAACAAAATAAGTAGAAATAATACTATTTTCAAAGTGAAAATTAACAGTAAGAAATCGCAAGATGATGATTACAAATGCTGATCATAGAAATAGTTATGAAATACAAAAGTGAAACATATGAAGTGGGGATTCAAACAGCGAGACTGCAAACAGTTTTGTTCAACTCTCCAAGAAAACCTTAGTAATATCGTTATATATCCTATATGTGATTTTTTTCTTTACAGAAATGACAAGCTAGGGAAATCCTATGGACATACATCTTGGAATCAGTGTAAAGAAGTATTCCTTTGTTTTGCAGAAGGTAATGTGAATGTGAAAGAAACAGAAACACACCACATTGTTCAGATCCATGAAAACTATTGCAGTGCAGGGAAACACTACATATGTGAGAAATGTGGGAAAGGTTTTACCACACATGGAATTTGTAAGCAACATGGAAGAATTCACAGAGGAGAGAGACCCTACATATGTAATCAGTGTGGGAAAGCTTCTACAACACGTACATATTGTCAAGTACATGAAAGTCTTCACTCCGGAGAAAAACGTTATAAATGTAAGTACTGTGAGAAAGCTTTCAGCTCATGTACTTATTGTGTAATCCATGAAAAACTTCACACTGGGCAGAAATCGCATATATGTAAGAAATGTGGGAAAGCTTTTAGCATTAAAATTCATTTTCAAATACATGAAAATGTTCACACTGGAGAGAAACCCTATATGTGTAAGCAATGTGGAAAAGGTTTCATCCAACCTGGAAATTGTAAGGAACATGAAAGAATTCACACTGGAGAGAAACCCTATGTATGTAAGCAATGTGGGAAAGCTTTTAACACACGGGGAGGTTGTAAGAGACATGAAAGAATTCACACTGGAGAGAAACCCTATGTATGTAAGCAATGTGGGAATGCTTTTAAAACACAAGGAGATTGTAAGCAACATGAAAGAATTCACACTGAAGAGAAACCCTATGTATGTCAGCAAAGTGGGAAAGCTTTTAAAACACAGGGTGAATGTAAGAAACATGAAAAAATTCACACTGGAGAGAAACCCTATGTATGTCAGCAATGTGGAAAAGGATTCACCAGATCTGGACATTGTAAGCTACATGAAAGAATTCACACTGGAGAGAAACCGTATGTATGTAAGCAATGTGGGAAAGCTTTTAACACACGGGGAGGTTGTAAGAGACATGAAAGAATTCACACTGGAGAGAAACCATATATATGTAAGCAATGTGGGAAAGCTTTTACCACACCTACAAATTGTAAGGAACATGAAAGAATTCACACTGGAGAGAAACCATATGTATGTAAGCAATGTGGGAAAGCTTTTAACACACGGGGAGGTTGTAAGAGACATGAAAGAATTCACACTGGAGAGAAACCCTATGTATGTAAGCAATGTGGGAAAGCTTTTAAAACACAGGGAGATTGTAAGAAACATGAAAGAATTCACACTGGAGAGAAACCCTATGTATGTAAGCAATGTGGGAAAGCTTTTAGCACACGGGGAGATTGTAAGAGACATGAAAGAATTCACACTGGAGAGAAACTCTATATATGTAAGTAATGTGGGAAAGCTTTTAAAATGTAGTGAGATTGTAAGAAATATGAAAGAATGCACACTGTATGTAAGCAATGTGGGAAAGTTTTTACCCTACATGGCCATTGTAAGCAACATGAAAGTTCACACTCCAGATAAATCTAGTGTATATAAGAGTCGTGAGAATGGTTTGAGCACACGTACATATTGCATAATGCATGTAAATCTTCACACTGGGCAGAAAATTTATATATGTAAGGAATGTGGGGAAGGTTTCAGCAGAAATGCTCATTGTCCAATACATTATAAAATTTACACTGTTGAGAAACCCTGTGTATGGGAAGAATGTGGGAAAGCTTTCACCACACATGGATATTGTAAAATACGTCAATGACTTCACACTGGTGAGAAACCCTATTTATATAACAGTGTGGCAAAGCTTTTACCACATACAGTCATTGCAAAACACATGAAAGAATTCACACTGGGAAGAACCACTGGCTATGTAAGAGAGTGGAGACACTTTCAGCAGCCAGATTGTAAGTGAAATACATGAAAAAACTCACACAAGAGATAAATTCTATGTGTTATGGGAATACTCCCATCATACTTGATCATTGTTACATATCTGAAAGAGCTCACTGGGCAGAGATGCTATGGGATTAACAATGTGAGAAATATGGCAATCCATGTTTCTTGTTAAATACATAGAAAAAGTCACTGTTCAGACAGTTTAGATCTAAGTTTACTTTAAAAATCACTAGGAGACCTAAGAAATAATCAATACAGAAGTTAGATGTCAATATTTCTTCACAAATATTCCAGAAATGACAAATCTGAGATGGTGGAGCTCTACTCAAGTGCACATGTTGTATGATTTTCAGTTAATCACTTGTACCTCTCTAGATTTTTTAAAGTGTCTTTGTGCTTCAACATGGCATCTTGTAATTAAACATGCTAAACTGAAATGGGCTTTTCACTTTCAAGTATGAATAGTGTCTATGTACTTAATATTTTTTCTTTAAAACTTAAATTGCATATTTTTTGGTGAATTGTAATGTTGTTTATTTAAAGAGAAAAAAGAAAAAAATATAGAAATAATACAGAATTTCAGAAAAATAAACAATAAGAAATCACTATTTGATTAGTTTCATATTGTCATCTTAGAAGTAGTTGTTCAAGTTACAAAATTAAAGCATACAAAGTGATATTCAAATAATGACACTGTCAAAAGTTCACTTCAATGATCCAACAAAAAGTTGTTAATATGCTTACCTGTCCTACACACTTTTTTTTCTTAAGAGGGTAAGATTAAACATGACAAAACAGAACAGAACAGTTCATAAGGAACCAAGTTAAGGAAACAGATTTCAAAGCAAGTCCACTGCAGATGTTCACTGTCTATCTTACTGTCTCTAGTTTTCTTCCAAATAGTTGTTCCCATCTTCACATACATTGAATATATACCAAATATTATAGAACTAATCAAATAGTTACAGGGTGATGCAGGCTTTTTCAGGCTTCAAGACTGATTTTGGGGCAGTCGATAATGACTACCATAATGTCTCTTATTCTCTTCATAGTAGCTGTCATTATCTTTATGTATGCTGAAATTTAACATAAGAGACTGGACTAATATCACTCTGAACAGTGAATAATAGTATCCTGAGAAGGAGAAAGGTGAGGAATTGCCTAAAAAAAGAAGGCAGAGAACATTGTTAAAAGTGTATCAAGATTTAAAAGCTACAGTAGCATTGTTGCTCTATTTAGTTTGGTTATATTTTGTTCTGGTCTGTCTACTCATATTAGATTTGAGGGCACAGAGAGATAACCCAAAAATAACAGGTTATACCATGGTAACTATCCTTAAATTCCTATTAACCAAAACTGAAACACTATATTACTTACATTGTCTTCTATGACTGATCTTCTTTGAAGCTGGTTTGTTTGAATGTTATTTGGCCTTGAGTGATTTTATTCACATTTGGTATGCTTGCTAGTATCAAGTTCAAGAAAAGAAGCAACCACTGTGAAGATGACAAGATGTAAAAGATATCCATTGGTGGGCTGGGGATTTAGCTCAGTGGCTTAAGCAGCTGCCTGGCAAGTGTGAGTTCATGAGTTTGATCTCCAGTGCCAAAAAATAAATAAATAAAAGATATCCATTCCAGGTTTGATTATTTTTTAATTAAAGAGAACAAAGATAGGAAATAAAAAAGCAGTAAAAGGGTACAAGTAATACAGAATTTCAAGAAAAAATACAATAAGAAATCACTAGTTAATAGGTTATATATTGTCATCTTAGAAACAGTTGTTCAAATTATAAAATTAAGGCATATAAAGTGGACATTCATACAGTGAGATTGCAGAAAGTTCTGTTCAATGACCAACAAAAGCTCAGTAATATGGTTTTCCATCCTACACACTCAAGCATGCAGTTATATCCCTTAGACCACCTTCCTTTCCTCTCTTTTTTAGAATAACAATTACACATTTTGAGTTTTTTTACTCCCAAAGTGATTACATTTTTTTGAAGAGAATAAAACCTAACATGATTAAATAAAACAGAGTCGGTTAGAACAGAAGGATGGGCATAGTACATGATGCAAAAATAGAGTATCAGATGATCAAAAATAGTTACCATTGTGCCTCTTGTTATTTTTAAAAAGAGTTGGCTATATCATCAGGTATAATAGAATTGATCAAAACAGTACAGAACAAGACCAATAAAACCTACACTGGAAACCTTACAAGATTTCAAAAGAAGATAATAGTCAAACTATAATGGGCATCATAGTAAATCTTATTGCCTTCAAAGTGGTTGCCTATACCCTCAAACTTGATACTATCAAACAAATAGAATATAGTAAAATCAGGCAGAACAAGATGGGGAGAGCAATACTGGGGTTCAAATCAGGTTAATAGGAAAACAAAGTTACTGTTATATATCCCGATATTTTTAATTTAGTTTACCCTTAATTGAAAAAAAATAAAAAAATAGTTTAATTTTTAAAAAAGGATGGAGATTGAGATAAAAGAGGACATTGTAATAGAACAACACTGGTCAGAATGGAACAATTTAAGCATCATTGTGTTTCACTCCCAGATAATCTAACATAATAGTAGTCACCATAGTGCCTCATTCCTTGAATTATTTTAGTATAACTTTGTATACTATAGCTTCAAGCATATCAAGACAGTGTGAAGCGATTCAAGAGACTGAAAGAATTACAGGGTATTTAGAACCAGTTAACAGAAAATGAACAATAGTTTCTATATTATCTCCTTTCCTATAAAATATTTTCTTTATGCTATCACATATTGTAAAATATAGTAAGATACAACATGGTAAAACCAGTGGAAACAGATAGTTTGTGAGAGAGGGACCATTCTTACACCACTGAGATTGAGCCCAGTGTTGATCATGTTGGTTAATTTTGAATATGCTGGTGAGTTAACGTGGCAAACATTTAGCTGAACCCTTTTGTGTATGTTTGGTAGGAATATTAGTCAATAGAGTGTTTTCATTTATATTATTTTTAACACATTATTGTCTAGCTTCATTCTCAGGAATATTTTGTCACTTAAAAGAAGTTGGTGGTGGTTTTTCCTTCAACTTGATTGAATAATTGAAAAATAATCAGTATTTATTTTTTAATTCATCAGTGCACTTATTTTATCCCAGCTTTATTGTTGTTATTAAGCAGCTGTGATTTTAAAACATTGTCTGTACTCCTTATTGCTCTGGTCATTAGACTATTTCCTTCTGATGCATGTGGTTTGGGGACATCAATGGACACCACATATCCATTAAGGGTCACATCTCATTTTACTTATGGATGCTACCATTTACTTTTGTATCTTCAAACTATCTCTATAATATATAATTTTGTGAGTAACTCCTTTCAGTTACTCAGATTTAATGCACATTCTTGCAGGGTGTGGTTACTGCTGGAGGAAACTGGGGCTTCTGAGGGCCTGGTCTCTTATTTAAGGCTTCATACCCTGGCCTGCCTGCAGTGTCCCCATCTCCTGACCTGCTCCCTGTAAACACCTGTCCTGCTCCATAGCTATGGTGAGTCCACATGTGGCAGTTCAGATCTGCACCTGGGTGGAAAACGTTCAGTCAGTTTGGGCTCTGTAACAGACTGACCTTGTCATACAGAGCTCCCCTGAGTGAGAGAGGGGGCCTCAGGCATGTAGGGAGGAGCTCTGGAACCATTCCAGCTCTCTCCTGTCCAGCGTGCAGTGTGTGGTGCTTTCCTGAGAACTTACTAAAGGATGAGGCGGCCTGGATCTGGGCCTTTTTTAGCCATGGTTCCTGCTACGTACCATTGTGTCCTGCAGCTCTGCCTGGACCATCTCTCTGACTTTAGATCTCCACATAGATCAGAGCAGACTCAGTCTTCCTCTACCAGGCTCTAACTCTATACTGAGGCTTCAAGTGTAAAATCTGCCACCCTCAAGTTCATCTTATATGCATTTAATCTGGAAATTCCACTTCTAGGGGTCATTAAAAAATGACATTGACAGACACCGTATTCTCTTCTTAAACAGTTAAGGTGTGGACTGTTAGAAACCATGAACTTACCACAGCACAGCTGCTGAGTTAATTATAAATTACAGCCCCTGAAAATGCTGAAAGAAGGCCATGTCCTAGGCCATGTCCCTGATCTTTCCTGTGATGGAAGACAGCTTGTGTCCTGGCTCTCTCTCCACCCAGCAGTGAAGAGATGCAGGCCTGCACAGCTGGTGAGGACAGGAGAGAGGAGCTGGTCAATGGCAGAGCTCTCATCCTGGGAGGGATGCCTTTGGGGTTTTTCCATTTTATGTTCCACTGCATTATTTATAGTGCTCCATTCAGTATTACTTCTCTCCAATTCACTTAAGAATAAATACTTGGTATTTTCTTGAATAGGTGATTGGAAATGGATGACTTAATATTCTTTTATATGTAATGTAGGATACACATATAGAAGAACATTCAAGCTTCACTTTATAGTTACATAAAATAAGGAGTCTTTTTATTCAGAAAAGCAACACATCTTCACGACTAACTTTTAAACCCCCAAGATATGAAGCCATGTGAATTCCGCTGTGGTGGGTGTCCTTCCCTCCCTACCTGAGAAGTCACTGTATTCATCTGTGTCTGGTAGAGGACACCCAGAATCTTCTTCAGAGTTTCTTTTTCCAGCAAGGAGGACTTGAATCTTCCTGTGCTCAAGCCAAGCAGGGAGTGTGCAGCATGCAGAGGAGCCCAGCACCTCCTGCCTTACACACTTTTCCACCACCGCATCCATGCTGCAGCCCTGCAGGCCCAATAAGGCAGAGCCATAAGGGTGCAGCAAAGACTCTTCCACTTCAGCACAAGAGGCCTCAACTCTGGGTCCTGGCTTCAGCCTCCACCAGGCTCCAGGCTCTTCCATGGATTGGACATTCTTAGTGGGTCAGACACACCATCAGTGCCTTGGTGCAAAGCCCATTTTCCACAGTGACCCTTCCATTCTGCATACTTTGATCCTTTCCTTTCTAAATGAGGCTGAGGCATTGGAGACAAAACCCCACACATTGGCATTACATTTTGTTTTTCTTTCTTTTCCTTCTTCTCTTTTCTTCTTCTTCTTCTTCTTCTTCTTCTTCTTCTTCTTCTTCTTCTTCTTCTCCTTCTCCTTCTCCTTCTCCTTCTCCTTCCCCTTCCTCTTCCTCTTCCTCTTTGTCTTCATCTTTCTTTTCTTCTTGTTTTCTTTGATGCTTTAAATACATATTTAGAGGTGTATTTTGCCAAAAACTTTGCTTGTCTTTTCACACCCCCTTACCTGAAGTTTTTACAGATTTCGGCTGCAGTTCAAACCCTATGTGTCTGAATACTCAGAATCCATTCTGCGGCTTAGTAGAATGAGGGAAGCAAACCAGAAAGTGAACTTGGGGATGTGCCTTCCAACACTCCAACTCATATCTTTTTACCTCAAAAATATGCGCTTCAGTAGCAGCTGAGTCTGGCACAGACAAAATGAGTTTCCTGCATTTATATCAGACAATCTCATTTCCTCTCAAGCACATTGTATCAGGTTTCTTATGGCCAAACTTGAAGAATTATTTCCAGTACATGAGAGGCTGCCACTGGTCCTGAAATCATGATGGAACTTTTTGTAAACACATAGTCTGATCTACACATAGTCTGGGGACAGAAGCTAAGAGAGGCAGAGATGGCTGGCACAAATACAAACACCTCAAAATTGTCAACCAACAGCAGCAACAAGCAGGAACCCAGTTGCTGAGCTTTCACAATTGGGTTGGAATCATGTGGTGGATTGTGTCCTGGGTTTACTGAGGCAGCTCAGTACATGTAGGTTGCTGCCTCGATCCCCCTTCCTTCAGTGTAATACAAACAGAAAGTCATGTGCATGCATCATTTATTTGCAGTTTTTCTATTGCAGTTACAAAACCTGTATTCATGGGAGTCCACATCTCTGCCATAGCAGACCCACCCATGGGCATTACCACCATGTCTTTTAAAGGATCAGTTTATTTATACAAAATCATAGCAATGTTCTCATCCTTGATTTTCCAGACTTGTGCATTTTCAGTCATTTCTTGAAGGGAAGCTAAATGATTTAGTTTGAGTAAAGATAAAGTGTGTTGCTGTGCTACTGTGTGATGTCCTTACTGCCAGAGCTGATGAAGGCAATGAGTGCGATCTGCTGGAGGTTTAGCTCCAGAGAGACACACTTTGCACAGCTGTGTCAGGCAGGCTGCCCCTCACCTCACTGGCCACCCAGGCATCCAAATGTCCTTTCTCAGTGCTGTTGCTGGCTTTGGGAGGCACCGGATTGGAGTGGAGATGCCCAGAGCACTGGCTGGCCCTGGGGAAAAGTTGTTGTGCCATGAGTTTGTCATCCTTAGCCCTGCACCTCTGTGGGTCTGGGGCCAGGGCAGGGTTTCACCCAGCTGCAGTGAACAGCATCGTCCAGACAACTCTCCTGTGCATGCTCTAAATGGAGACTAGGGAGGGTCCCAGTTCCTTCCTGCTTCAGACAGGACTGTGAATCAAACACTTGAATATTTTTGCAGCATTCTGTGTGGCAGAAAACTCTATTCTTCATCGTAGGTGTTCTTGGGAAGGCTGTGTAGAGCTCTGATCGGAGTTGCAGGACAGGACTGTTGTCTGCCCCCCATGTTCTCCCCATTTTTGCTCAGCACCTGCCTTAAAAGGTTCCAGTGGATGGGGAAACAGCACATCTCAGGGATGTGTGTCTGCATGAGTCAAGTTTGGGAGGCTCAGTGTTTTCTGTGCTTGTTAGCCATGTCTGGTGATTCTCTTTGAGTTAGAAAAATTTGTCATTTACCTCACAAAATGGACTCATGAGACCTCTTTCACACTTGTAGCTCCCTTTGTATCACTGAAATCATGGAAAACGTTTTTGACATGAAAAGATGAATACATACACAATGGTCTCTACGTTTTCCCTGTAGAGTTTGTTTCTCTAGGATTTTCTCTTCTATCAAAGAACAATAGCATCCAGTCTCCTCCAGGAATGTTTGGCCAAACAGAATCTGATGCACTGATATGAAAGACCCAGGGTAGTAAATCACAGTGAGAGAAAGGTCAGCGTTGGTTGGTGACTAGCAGGAGCTCTGCATTAGAGAAAGTGCACAGGGACTCTTCCAGTGACACAGCATAAGAATCAGTGCTCCTATTTGGCTGTTACATTAGCTGTGAGTTGCAATATAGCATCAAATTTGCTGTCTCAAAAAATGTGTATATATAAAAATTTAATCCCCAAGATATGGGGTTAAGATTTGAAGAAATCAGTCTGCATTCTGTTTTGTTTGGTTTTATTTGTTTAGTTTAGTTTAGTTTTATTGAGACAGGTTTTCTCTATGTATATCAGCTAGGCATTGACTCTCTGAGATTCCAGTTCCTCTCTGATTGTATATCAATTTCGGTCTACATTGACATCCTTTGCTAAAATCACAATAGTATTTGAATGAATAAAGTGATGTTTATATATTTAAAAATATTCATTAATACAGGCCAGGGATTTAAGCTCAGCTGGCAGAAACACCTGCCTGGAAAGTGGTAGGGTGTAATTTTGATCCCCGGTACCTATAAACAAAAGTAATTTAAATTGCAAAGAAAGAAAATAATTTCATTTGTGAAAATGTAGGTTTACAAAATTTATAACTAAATATGTCAATGGAAAATTAAACATTGTTAATAGTCATATGTAGTATCTAAAGTTGTTGGGGCTGGGGATTGAATTCAGTGATACAAGGAGCTGTCTAGAGAGCACAAGGTCATGAGTTTAATCCCTCATACAAAAAAAATTCACAGTTTTCAGTGATGCAGTGCTATGAGCACATTTATTGGAACTGATACTTGTTAATTAATAGGCTTAATGTTTCCTTTATGGTCTATGAAATACCTGCAGATAACATGGAACTTACAGTGAATAATGTACTGTCCCCTATAGGTTGCTATTTTCTGAGTTGTTTCTATTTTTTGTTTTCCCACATACTTGAAAGTTTAAAATGTAGGCTAATGCTAGCTAGAAAAACTATGATAATCATTTTTTCAACTTAATGATATATTTCCCTATATCCATTTTTTTTTTATTTAAGAGGAAAAAGAGAAAAACACAAAACAAAACAAAGCGGTGTAAGGGTACACATAATACAGAACTACAAAAACAAAACAAAACAAAACAAAACAAAACAAAAAAAAAAAACATAACAGTAAGAAATCACCTGTTAGTAGATTACATATTATCATCTTGAAAATAGTTGCTCAAATCACAGTATCAAAGAATACAAGGTGGACATTCAATCAGGGAGACTGCAAACAGCTGTGTTCAATGTAATGTTTACAATGCCTATATCCATTAAGAACATTTTGTTTGATACAATTACTCCAAGTCAAATTGATAAACAATTCTTAAAGTTACAGGAAGCTGAGTTAGATAGCAATACAAGCAACCATACCATGATATAGTGGAATGAAATTCCTGACCTTCTATGTCTGGTATGAGTTTGTGTTGTCTAAAATGCAAGAATTAGAGAGCACAAATAGCTATTTTGAAGAAAGCAACACAACATAAAAGCTAGTGCTGATTTAATATTGTCTTGTTTTAAAGTCCCATCAAGCTGTAGTCCATCTGTTTCCATTGGTTTTAACATGTTGTATCTTACTATATTTCACTATAAGCTGTAGTATAAACAAAACTCTTTATAAGCAAATAGATAATATAGAAATCATTGTTTGTTTTCTATTAGTAGGTTCTAAATACCCTGTAATTATTGCATTCTCTTGAAAGGCTTCACACTGTCTAGATACGCTTGATATTATAGCATGCGAAGTTACACTCAAATAATTTAAGGAAAGAGGCACTGTGGTGACTACTATCATGTTAGATTATCTGGTGGTGAAACACAATGATGCTTGAATTGCTCGGTTCTGCCCTGCATTGTTCTATTACAATATCCTCTCTTATCTCAATCTTCCCCATATTTTTAAATTAATTTATTTTCTCTCTCTTTTTTTTAATTAAGGGAAAACTAAAAGAACAACGTGACATATTATAGTAACTTTTTTGTTGTCCTATTAACCTGTCTTGAACCCCAGTATTGCTCTCTCCATCTTGTTCTGCCTGATTATTATATATTCTATTTTGTTTGATAGTATCAAGTTTGAAGGTATAGGCAATCACTTTGAAGGCAATAAGATATACTATGATGCCCAATATGGATTGACTATCATCCTTTTTTTTTTTAATCCTGTAAGGTCCTCAGTGTAGATTTTATTGGTTTTGTTCCATATTGTTTTGATCAATTCTATTATTGAAACTCAATTTGAAAATAGCAAGAGGCACAATGGTAACCACTTTTGATCTCATGCTATTCTATTTTTGCACCACGTGCTATGCCCACCCTTCTGTTCTGACTCTGTTTTGCTTAGTTACATTTGTTTTAATTCTCTTGAAAAAAGTAATAAGAACCATGAGAGAAATAAAACCCTAAAAGTCTAATTGTTACTGTAAAAAAAAGAGGAAATTAAGGTGGACTAAGGGATATAACTGCAGATATGTTCGAGAGTGTAGGACGGAAAACCATATAACTGAGCTTTTGTTGGATCATTGAATGGAACTGTCTCCAATTCCACTGTATGAATGTTCACTTCATATGCTTTACTTTAGTGATATGGACAACTGTTTCTGGGAAGATAACTTGTAAACTGTTAACTGGTGATTTTGTACTGTATATATATTTTTTCCTACAAATACAGTATTATTTGCACCCTTTTCCTGCATTTTTTTATGTCCTTTCTTTTATTTTCTTCTCTCTTTAAATAAAAAAAAATGGGCAATTGAAATGAATAGACATTTCTCGGAAGAATAGAAAATAAATACATCAAAAACTGTTCAACAGCAAGTGTGTATAGGGGTGTTGAATAGCTGACTATATTAATGTTTTTGGATCATTGAACACAGCTGTTTGCAGTCTCTCTGTTTGAATGTCTACTTTGTATTCTTTGATACTGTGATTTGAGCAACTATTTCCAAGATGATAATATGTAATCTATTAACAGGTGATTTCTTACTGTTATGTTTTTTTTTTGTAGTTCTGTATTATATGTAACCTTACACTGCTTTGTTTTGTTTTGTGTTTTTCTCTTTTTCCTCTTAAATAAAAAAAAAAAACTGTTCAACAAAAAAAATAAATAAATAAATAAAATGCAAGAATGAATTTCAGGAACAACAGTGTTAAAGAGCAGAATATATTTATTGAAAGAAACAAAGTGAAAGTGTTTTGCTCTAAATAGAATATTTTGGAAGTGGGAGGTGGAACCAGGGGACCTTTGTCTTGAAGTCACTTTCCTCTCCCCTATTCAACCTACCTGTGGCCAGAAAAGAATCTCAATCAGCTACTTACATATCAGCAATGCCACCTTTAAGCACCACCCAAGTCAAAAACTATATGTATGCTGCCCACATATTTCCAGAAGAAAAAGCCAGACCCGCAGTGGTCATGAGGTTCTCCGCATATTCTTACAATAAAGGCCATTTTGACTTTATATTGTCTTCTTTACTACACCAAAAATCTTATTGGAAAGCTTCTGTCTGAGAAAAACAGGAGGGATTCTGAGCCTGTAGCACAGGACTCTGTCTTTTCTAGAGACTTTACAAAATAAAATCATGTGATGAGATAGGTTTAAAGTGTGTTAGATTACTGAGGTTACTGAGGAGGTAAATTAGCACAATAGAGAAGCAGAATATAAGTAATGCAAAAGTGGCCTTTTATTTAAAGAATGTGGAGAGGAGCCCACAGCCACCAAGGGTTTGGCTTTTTTTTTTTTCAGACTGACTATGGGGTTATGGGGTATATGTGACTTTTGACTGGATGTGGTGCTTGGAGGGGACATTGATGTCATGCTAGGACTTAATGGGAATTTTCCTTAGGTCCCTGGGAAAGAAAGAGGATGTTATAATCAAGGAGAAAAGAGGAAGTGGCCATGTGAGTAAGCATCCCTGAGTTCACCTTCTTTCACTTTGAACTACCACTATGAGGTCCTGTAATTTTTCTAGGGTAAAACTCTTTCAAGTACATCCTTTGGTTTGAATGAAGAAATCAAAACAAAGAATTTTTGCTATCTGTCTTCCTCCATGGCTGGTGATAAGCCATTCATAAGAAATATTTTGATTCAATTCCTTAATGCATTGTTGATACCATAACCAAAATTACAGATCAGTTCACTTTCAGAAAAAGAAGCAGCACTTAAAGACAGGGATAAAAGCCTTCAATGCAAGTAACCCTGGCAAGGTGAGATCAACAGTGTGTGATACAAACTACTACTGACTTCTCTGACTTCAAGAAAGAGAAACGTTTATACTGATATTGATATACTGGAATGAATCTCCCAGTCTACTATGTCTGATATGAGGTTTTTTGTTCTCTAAAGTCAAAGAATGAATTTTAGGAACAACATAGATTAAGAGAAGATTACATGATAGATTACCAAATGATTACATATGGTGCTCATAGAAATAGTTAATGAAATACAAAAGTGAAACATACGAAGTGGGGACTCAAACAGCAAGACTGCACACAGTTTTGTTCAACTCTCCAACAAAAACTTAGTAATATGGTTATCAATCCTATATGTGATTTTTTTTCTTTACAGAAATGACAAGCTAGGGAAATCCTATGGACATACATCTTGGAATCAGTGTAAAGAAATATTCCTTTGTACTGCAGAAGGTAATGTGAATGTGAAAGAAACAGAAACACACCACAATGTTGACATCCATGAAAAATATTGCAGTGGAGGGAAACCCTATGTATGTCAGCAATGTAGGAAAGGTTTTACCACACATGGAATTTCTAAGCAACATGGAAGAATTCACAGAGGAGAGAGACCCTACAGATGTAATCAGTGTGGGAAAGCTTTTACAACACGTGCATATTGTCAAGCACATGAAAGTCTTCACTCCGGAGAAAAACATTATAAATGTAAGCACTGTGAGAAAGCTTTCAGCACACGTACTTATTGTGTAATCCATGAAAAACTTCACACTGGGCAGAAATCGCATATATGTAAGAAATATTGGAAAGCTTTTAGCATTAAAATTCATTTTCAAATACATGAAAATGTTCACACTGGAGAGAAACCATATGTATGTAAGCAATGTGGAAAAGGCTTTACCCTACATGGACATTGTAAGCAACATGAAAGTTCACACTCAAGATAATACCAGTGTATATAAGCATCATGAGAATGGTTTGAGCACAGGTACATATTGCATAATGCATTGACATCTTCACACTGGGCAGAAAACTTATATATGTAAGGAATGTGGGGAAGGTTTTAGCAGAAATGCTCATTGTCCAATACATTATAAAATTTACACTGTTGAGAAAGCCTGTGTATGTGAAGAATGTGGGAAAGCTTTCACCACACATGGATACTGTAAAATACACCCATGAATTCACACTGGTGAGAAACCCTATGTATATAACAACGTGGCAAAGCTTTCATCACATACAGTCATTGCAAACACATGAAAGAATTCACACTGGGAAGAACCACTGGCTATGTAAGCAAGTGGACACACTTTCAGCAGCCAGATTGTAAGTGAAATGCATGAAAAAAAACAAACGAGATAAATCCTATGTGCCATGGGAATACTCTCAGCATACATGATCATTGTTACATATCTGAAAGAGCTCACTGAGCAGAGATCCTATGTGGATTAACAATGTAAGAAATATGGCAATCCATGTTTCTTGTTAAATACATAGAAAAAGTCACTGTTCAGACAGTTTAGATCTAAGTTTACTTTAAAAATCCCAAGTAATGCTGAAGAAATAATACAAAAGTTAGATGTCAATATTTTTTCACAAATATTCCAGAAATGATAAATCTGAGGTGAAGCTAAACTGAAGTGGGCTTTTCACTTTCAAGTATGGATAGTGTCTATGTACTTAATATTTTGTCTTTAAAACTTAATTTTTTGGTGAATTGTAATGTTGTTTATTTAAAGAGAAAAATGAAAAATCATAGAAATAATGCAGCATTTCAGAAAAATAAACAATAAGAAATCACTAGTAGATTAGTTTCATACTGTCATCTTACAATTAGTTGTTCAAGTTACAAAATTAAAGCGCACAAAGTGATATTCAAATAATGACACTGTCAACAATTCACCTCAATGATCCAACAAAAAGTTATTAATATGGTTATCTATCAAACACACTTTTTTTTCTTAAAGAGTGTAAAATTAAACATGACAAAACAGAACAGAAAAGTTCTTAAGGAAATAAGTTAAGGAAACACAGATTTCAAAGCAAGTCCACTGGAGATGTTCACTGTCTATCTTACTGTCTCTAGTTTTCTTCCAAATAGTTGTTACCATCTTCACACACATGGAATATATACTGAACATTTTAAAAAAGGCAGAGGACATTGTTAAAAGTGTATCAGGATTTAAAAGCTACAGTAGTCTTGTTGCTCTGTTTAGTTTGGTTATATTTTGTTCTGGTTTGTCTACTCATATTAGATATGAGAATAACAGAGATAACCCAAAAATAGCAGGTTATACCATGGTAACTATCCTTAATTTCCTAAAACTGAAACCCTATATTACTTTCATTGTCTTCTATGACTGATCTTACTTGAAGCTTGTTTGAATGTTTTTTGAATGTTATTTGGCCTTGACTGATTTTATTCACATTTGGTATGCTTGCTGGTATCAAGTTCAGGGGTAGAGGAAACTACTCTGTAGATGACAGGATGTAAAAGATATCCATTGGTGGGCTGGGGATTTAGCTCAGTGGCTTAAGCACCTGCCTGGCAATTGTGAGGTCATGATTTTGATCTCCATTGTCAAAAAATAAATAAATAAAAGATATCCATTCCAGGTTTGATTATTTTTTAAGAGAACAAAGAAAAGAAATAAAAAACAAAGCAGTAAAAGTGTACAAGTAATACAGAATTTCAAGAAAAAATACAATAAGTAATCACTAGTTAATAGGTTACATATTGTCATCTTAGACAAAGTTGTCCAAATTATAAAACTAAAGCATATAAAGTGGACATTCATACAGTGAGATTGCAGCAAGTTCTGTTCAATGATCCAACAAAAGCTCAGTAATATGGTTTTCCATCCTACACATTCAAGCATGCAGTTATATCCATTAGACCACCTTCCTTTCCTCTCTATTTTACAATAACAATTACACTTTTTGGATTTTTTTACTCCCACAGTTCTTATTACTTTTCTTTGAAGGGAATAAAACCTAACGTGACTAAACAAAGCAGATTTGGTTAGAACAGAAGGATGGGCATAGTACATCATGCAAAAATAGAATGTCAAGTGATCGAAAATGGTTACCATTGTGCCTCTTGCAATTTTTAAAATGAGTTGCCTATATAATCAGATACAATAGAATTAATTAAAACAGTACAGAACAAGACCAATAAAACCTACACTGGAGACCTTACAAGATTTCAAAAGAAGGTAATAGTCAAACCATAATGGCCATTATAGTAAATCTTATCACCTTCAAAGTGGTTGCCTATACTCTCAATCTTGATACTATGAAACAAAATAGAATATATTAAAATCAGACAGAACAAGATGGGGAGAGCAATACTGGGGTTCAAATCAGGTGAATAGGAAAACAAAAAAGTTATTATAATATATCCCACTATTTTTTAATTTAGTTTTTCCTTGATTAAAAAAATGAAAAATAGTTTAATTTTTGAAAAAGGGTGGAGATTGAGATAAAAGAGGACTTTGTAATAAAACAACACTGGTCAGAATGGAACAATTTAAGCATCATTGTGTTTCACTCCCAGATAATCTAACACAATAGTAGTCACCATAGTGCCTCTTTCCTTGAATTATTTGAGTATAACTTCATATACTATAGCATCAAGCGTATCAAGACAGTGTAAAATGATTCAAGAGAATGAAAGTATTACAGGGTATTTAGAACCAGTTAATAGAAAATGAACACGGTTTCTACATTTTCTCTTTGGCTATAAAAATTTTTGTTTATACTATCACATATAGTAAAATATAGTAAGATACAACATGTTAAAACCAGTGGAAACAGCTGGTTTGTTAGAGAGGGACCATTCTTTCACCACTGAGATTTAGCCCAGTGTTGATCTTGTTGGTTAATTTTGGATCTGCTGGTGAGTTAACGTTTCAAACATTTAGCTGAACACTTTTATGTATTTTTGGTAGGAATATTAGCCAACAGAGTGTTTTCATTTATATTATTTTTAACACATTGTCTGGATTCATTCTCAGGATAACTTTAACTTTGTCACTTAAAAGAATTTGGTGATGCATTTTCCCTCAACTTGATCAAAGAATTGAAAAACAATCAGTATTTATTATTTATTATATACTGGATAAAATTCACCAGTGCACTTATTGTATCCTAGGTTTGTTGTTGTTATTAAGCAGCTGTGATTTTTACCTATTGCCTGTGCTCCTTATTGCTCTGTTCATCAGACTGTTTCCTTCTGATGCATGTGGTTTGGGGACATCAATGGACACCACATATCCATTAAAGGTCACATCTCATTTAACTTATGGATGCTACCATTTACTTTTGTATCTTCAAACTATCTCTATGATATATAATTTTGTGAGTAACTTCTTTCAGTTACTCAGATTTAATGCACATGCTTGCACGGTGTGGTTACTGCTGAAGGAAACTGGGGCTGGTGAGGGCCTGGTCTCTTATTTAAGGCTTCATACACTGACCTGCCTACAGTGTCCCCATCTCCTGACCTGCTCCTTGTAAACACCTGTCCTGCTCCATAGCTATGGTGAGTCCACATGTGGCAGTTCAGATCTGCACCTGGGTGGAAAGCATTCAGTCAGGTTTGCCTCTGTAACAGACTGACCTCATACAGAGCTCCCCTGAGTGAGAGAGGGGGCCTCAGGCATGTAGGGAGGAGCTCTGGAACCATTCCAGCTCTCTCCTGTCCAGCATACAGTGTGTGATGCTTTCCTGAGAACTTACTGATGGATGAGGCGGTCTGGACCAGGCCTTTTTTTAGCCATGGTGTCCTGCAGCTCTGCCTGGACCATCTCTCTGACTTTAGATCTCCACATAGATCTGAGCAGACTCAGTCTTCCTCTACCAGGCTCTAACTCTATGCTGAGACTTCAGGTGAAAAATCTGCGACCCTCAAATTCATCTTATATACATTTAACCTGGAAATTCCACTTCTAAGCATCATTATAAAAATGAGATTGATGGACACAATATTTTCTTCTTAATCAGTGAAGGTGTGGAGTGTTAGAAACCATGAACATACCACAGCACACCTGCTGAGGTAATTATAAATTATAGCCCCTGAAAATGCTGAAAGAAGGCCATGTCCTAGGCCATGTCCCTGATCTTTCCTGAGATGGAAGAGAGCTTGTGTCCTGGATCTCTCTACACCCAGCAGTGAAGAGACACAGGCCTGCACAGCAGGTGAGGACAGGAGAGAGGAGCTGGTCAATGGCAGACCTCTCATCCTGGGAGGGATGCCTTTGGGGTTTTTCCATTTTATTTTCCACTGCATTATTTATAGTGTTCCATTCAGTATTAATTCTCTCCAATTCACTTAAGAATAAATAGTTGGTATTTTCTTGAATAGGTGAGTGGAAATGGATTACTTAATATTCTTTTATATGTAATGTAGGATACTCATATAGAAGAACATTCAAGCTTTACTTTATAGTTACATAAAATAAAGAGTCTTTTTATTCAGAAAGGCAACACATCTTCACGACTAACTTTTAAACCCCCAACACATATAAGCCATGCAGATCCCACTGTGGTGGGTGTCCTGCCCTCCCTACCTGAGAAGTCACTGTGTTCATCTCTGTCTGGTAGAGGACACCCAGAATCTTCTTCAGAGTCTCTTTTTCCAGCAAGGAGGACTGGAATCTTCCTGTGCTCAGGCCAAGCAGTGAGTGTGCAGCATGCAGAGGAGCCCAGCACCTCCTGCCTTACACCCATTTCCACCACGGCATCCATGCTGCAGCCCTGCAGGCCCAATAAGGCAGAGCCATGAGGGTGCAGCACAGACTCTGACACCTCAGCCCCAGGGGCCTCAACTCCTGGGTCCTGGCCTCAGCCTCCACCAGGCTCCAGGCTCTGGCCTGGGTTGGACTTACATAGTGGGGCAAACACACCATCAGTGCCTTTGGGCAAAGTCCATTTTCCACAGCGACACTTTCATTCTGCAAATTTTGATCCTTTCCTTTGTAAATGAGGCTGAGGCATTGGAGACAAAACCCCACACATTGGCATTACTTTTTGTTTTTCTTTCTTTTCCTTCGTCTTTTTTCTTCTTCTCCTTCTCCTTTTCTTTCTTTCTTTCTTTCTTTCTTTCTTTCTTTCTTTCTTTCTTTCTTTCTTTCTTTCTTTCTTCTTCTTCTTCTTCTTCTTCTTCTTCTTCTTCTTCTTCTTCTTCTTCTTCTTCTTCCTTCTTCTTCTTCCTCTTCCTCTCCCTCTTCCTCTTCCTCTTTGTTTTCTTCTTGGTTTCTTTGATGCTTTAAATACATATTTATAGGTGTATTTTGCCAAAAAACATTCCTTGTCTTTTCACACCCCAGTTAACTGAAGTTTTTACAGGTTTCTTCTGCAGTTAACACCCTATGTGTCTGAATACTCAGAATCCATTATGCGGCTTAGTACAATGAGTGAAGCAAAGCAGAAACTGAACTTGGGGATGTTACTGTGCCTTCCAACACACCGACTCATATCTTTTTACGTCAAAAATATGGGGTTCAGTAGCAGCTGAGTCTGGCATGGACAAAATGAGTTTCCTGCATTTATATCAGACACTCTCATTTCGTCTCAAGAACATTGTATCAGGTTCCTTATGGCCAAACTTGAAGAATTAATTCCAGTACATGAGAGGCTGCCACTGGTCCTGAAATCATGATGGAACTTTTTGTAAACACATAGCCTGATCTACACCCTGGGGACAGAAGCTAAGAGAGGCAGAGATGGCTGGCACAGATAGAAACACCTCAAAATTGTCAACAAACAACAGCAACAATCAGGAACCAAGTTGCTGAGCTTTCACAATTGGGTTGGAATCATGTGGTGGATTGTGTCCTGGGTTTACTGAGGCAGCTCAGTACATGTAGGTTGCTGCCTCGATCCCCCTTCCTTCAGTGTAATACAAACAGAAAGCCATGTGCATGCATCATTTATTTGCAATTTTTCTATTGCAGTTACAAAACCTGTATTCATGGGAGTCCACATCTCTGCCATAGCAGACCCACCCACGGGCATTACCACCATGTCTTTTAAAGGATCAGTTTATTTATACAAAATCATAGCAATGTTCTCATCCTTGATTTTCCAGACTTGTGCATTTTCAGTCATTTCTTGAAGGGAAGCTAAATGATTTAGTTTGAGTAAAGTTAAAGTGTGTTGCTGTGCTTCTGTGTGATGTCCTTACTGCCAGAGCTGATGAAGGCAATGAGTGCGATCTGCTGGAGGTTTAGCTCCAGAGTGACACACTTTGCACAGCTGTGTCAGGCAGGCTGCCCCTCACCTCACTGGCCACCCAGGCATCCAAATGTCCTTTCCCAGTGCTGTTGCTGGCTTTGGGAGGCACCGAATTGGAGTGGAGATGCCCAGAGCACTGGCTGGCCCTGGGGAAAAGTTGTTGTGCCATGAGTTTGTCATTCTTAGCCCTGCACCTCTGTGGGTCTGGGGCCAGGGCAGGGTTTCACCCAGCTGCAGTGAACAGCATCGTCCAGACAACTCTCCTGTGCATACTCTACGTGGAGGCTAGGGAGGGTCCCAGTTCCTTCCTGCTTCAAAGAGTACTGTGAATAAAACTCTTAAAAATTTGTGCAGCATTCTGTGTGGAGAAAACTCTATTCTTAGTCCTAGGAGTTCTAAGGAAGGCTGTTTAGAGCTCTGATGGGAGCTGCGAGATAGGGCTGTGCTCTGCCCCCCATTGTTTTTCAGCACCTGCCTTAAAATATGTCAGTGGATGGGGAAACAGCACATTTCAGGGATGTGTGCCTGTATGAATCAGGTTTAGGAGGCTCAGTGTTTTGTGTGCTTATTGGCCATGTCTGGAAATTCCCTTTGAGTTAAAGAATTTGTCATTTCCCTCACAAAATGAACTCATGAGACCTCTTTCATACTTGTAATAAAAACCATCTATCTGACTATTGGTTGTAATGAAAGGTTTCCTGTTGTGATTTTTGCATTATTGTTGTTTTTCAAATGCAATGAATCAGCCCTTTGTAGCTCCCTTTGTATCACTGAAATCATGGAAAATATTTTCCAACATGAAAAGATGAGTACATACACAATGGTCTCTACATTTTCCCTGTAGATTTTGTCTATCTGTGGTTTTCTCTACTATCAAACTGCAATATCATCCAGTCTCCTCCAGGAGTGTTTGGCCAAACAGAATCTGATGCAATGATATGAAAAACCCAGGGTAGTAAATCACAGTGAGAGAAAGGTCAGCAGTGGGTGGGGACTAGCAGGAGAGAACAGGGGTATGGATGAGTCCAACACTGAGCAGAAAGCTGGAACTAGACAGATGTGAAGACTGTACTGTTTGACAATGTGCTTACGTGTGACTCAACATGTGGAAACTAATGAAATCTTAACTTAAAATTACATTATCATAGAATTTAATGCTTCAAAGAACTATAGATTTAAGAGTAGAAATGAAAACTGATAGAAATAGAAGAGGTAAAGGGAAGGGAAAGTGAAGGGTGGGTGCTTTGCAAGACTTGAGCCCTAAGTGGAGCTGAGGACACCTGCCATGGAGCCAGTGACAGACCTGCCTTGGAATTCCACCAGACTGGGTATCTGACCTTGATTTTGAGGTTGATCCTGGAGCTGGTGAGGTCATTGGAGGTGAGGCAGGCACAAGATCTGTAAGCAGACCTTGTGCTCAGTCCAGTACCAGCCTTGCCTTAAAAAAATCACCAAAAGTGTGTTTAGGGGTGTTAAATAGCTGACTGTATCAATGTTTTTGGATCATTGAACACAGCTGTTTGCAGTCTACCTGTTTGAATGTCCACCTTGTATTCTTTGATACTGTGATTTGAGGAACGATTTTCAAGATGATAATATGTAATATACTAACAGGTGATTTCTTACTGTTATGTTTTTTTTGTTTGTTTGTTTGTTTTGTTTTTTTGTTTTGTTTTGTTTTGTTTTGTAGTTCTGTATTACGTGTACCCTTACACCGCTTTGGTTTGTTTTGTGTTTTTCTCTTTTTCCTCTTAAATAAAAAAAAAATCACCAACTGTCCTTACTCCTTGCAAGCCCCAAAGCCTCCCAGGGCCTGTCAGGGACAGCTCTGTGCACAAATGCAGCCCAGGAAAGCTTCCTATTTTGCCTCACTCTGCTCACTTCTGCATGCCTCTGTGTTGCAGGAGACCCCACGTCTGAGAGTCTTTCTCCCTCTAAAGTGCCCCATGTCCTCCTCAGAAACCAACAGACCCAGGCCAATTCCTTCTCACTGTAGTTCTCATTTTCAGTGAGCTAGGCTTCTCCCAACTCAATCATATTTGGTTGGGCTGGTTGTCCCACCTTCCTCAGCAGCACCTGCCAGGAGCCAAGAAGGTAAACTCTGATCCCGAGGAGGACAGGTGTAAGCAGCACTATGGGTCTGGCCTCCCTCCCAAACTGCCCTCGCAGGCTATCCTGTGTGCTAAACATATTCAGCCCTGACTTGCTCACAGATTTCCCTGGACAGTGCTGTGACCACCTGTCCTCCACTCCTCAGGAAACCTGAAATGCATCTCTCTTTTCCACCCTTTTGGCATATTGCCTCTGTGAGAGAGAGAGTGGAGTCTGCAGTGTTACTTTAATCATGGGTGCTCAACAGAGTGCTGCTCTATAACTATCTGAAAAGTGAGTGGATAGTGGGAGTGCTTCCTGCCTGCCTTTCCTCCAACTTCAGGTCATATATGGATGCATCACTCCATTCTCTGTTCCTTCACAGGACTCCCCTTCCCCTATTTTATGTCCATGTGTACAGAGGCCAAGAATTAGGGACACTCACTGTAATGTGGTAGAACCTGGTCAGCTCTCCAGGGTGACTGTGTGGCCTTCATAATATGGAAGCACAAGAGACCAGTGTTTGCATCTGCTCTGGTCATTGCATCATGGTCAGTGCCTGGTACATTAATGCTTTAAGGCACCCACCGGCTCCCTCCATGATGTATGTGTGGAACTGGGTCATCTGGCATCCCCCAGAGATTCTTGCTCTGGATACCATGGCAACACATGGAATGACTGCCCATTGTCCTTTAGAGTGAACACAACAGCTCCACCCAAGTGATGGATCCTTGACAAGAGGAAAGCTTTCTCATGGGAAAGGAAAAACCATAATAAATCCAGGGTCCCTGATATGAGCAGACCTAGTTTTAGACCCAACTCCTCCTTCCTACTTCCCTTGTCAACTTAGACAAGACACCATGCCTCTCAGCTCCTTTCCAGTGTTTCCCCCTGAACTATGGCGTCTGCTTCCTAGGGACATCATCTGAAGTGAGACGTGACACTTTTAAACCTTGTGGGCTGGTGTCATGTGTACACAGTATACAGAATTAGAGGTGAATTCCATGAAGGGGTGGAAGGGAGGTGAACACAGTGCACACAGGCCTGGTTCCTGCTGTATGGTATTGGAAATTACACTCTCCTCCTGGACATGTTTCCCTGGTGGCATCATCAGGGGGTGGAAGTTCATCAGACCAGCCATCATTATGTTCCCTAAGCATCTCAATTTCTTCTGTGTATTGGTGCTATGGCCTCAAGTCAAGACCTCACACAGGATAAGCAAGCACTATGGATGGAGATGCACCCCCAAATCTACCAGCACTGTGCCTACATTCACACCTGTGTGAGTCACCACACCCATGGCAAGGGTGCTCAACTGCTGACAGCTCACCTTCTGTTGGCGACCTCCTGAATAGCCCATTCCTTGAGTGTCGGTCACACATAGTGAATTTTGTTGTGGTTTGTATTAGCCAGGCTGAAATTGAGCCCAGGTCCTCAGGCATGGTAGGCAAGTGCTCTATCTTGAGCTGTCTCCCCAATTCCTTACTTATTCTTAATAACAGAACATGGCAGATGTGATGGGATGTGACTATCAAGATTCACACATAAAATGACTGTGACCAACCTCCTGCCCCCCCCACTCTGTTCTTCCTTCCTTCCTCTCTGTTTCATTCTGTCTTCCTCTATAAATCTCTGACTATCTCTGCATTTTTCCTGAGGAGAGGCTGACTCTTTGCAGAGAAAAAGGTTAACAGACAGAGGAGACATCAGACCTCCATCCTAACTGTGTTCCTGCTGTTAGCAAGAGAGAGAGCCTGAGAACAGATTCTGCCACAGCAGTGTTTCCACTGAGCCTGCAGCCTGGTCAGGAGAAACTATGGTGGGTCCTGCAGCACCTCCTGAATTCCTGACCCATAGGACCTGAGAGAACTGAAGTTTACCTGTTGTACCTAAGTTTGCAGCCACGCATACATCAGTGTTCACTGATGCACTATAGCAGATGTGAGGTGCTGTCTCCACCCCTGTCCCTCCCCCACTCCTCCCCTCCCTTATTGTCACCAGGCCTTCTGTTCTCTCTTTTCATCTCTTTCTTGACTAAAAAAGATTTGACTTTGAATCTCTAAATTGTTCATACTCTGTCTTCTGCCACACAGACTCAACTCTGTACAGCATTAGGGCCCACATATCTCAGGCTCAGGCATCAGCTCCATCTCACTGAGGCTTTTCAGATGCCCCCATGTAGTGACCTTGACCTCTGTGTGCCCTTGCTTTATTGGGATATAGCACTGGGTATCCTCTTCCACTGCATTTTGCCGGGGTTTGTCCTTCTCCTCCAGCCTTACAGCTTCTGGGTGGCTAGTGACATATTGTCCTGTTCTGTGTTGGTGCCAGCCTAGTTCAGCCCAGGAATAAGGTAAAAATTTGAGGCATGTAGATTGAATGACTCAGATCACTTTTCCTCTGAGCAACCCAGTGGGTGCCCCTGGCATCACTGTGTGTTTGTGTGTGTGTGTGTGTGTGTGTGTGTGTGTGTGCACATGTATGTGTATCCCTTGGGATGCTGCTTGAAATCATTCCCACATGTTTAGGCTCAAGTCACAGGAGCTTGGGGGCTGCTTTTCTAATGCCTTTGGGAGTGGGCTGGTTCCTTTGATAGGAGGTTTTTCTCCTTTGGACTTCTCCCCCATCCTCTTCACTCTGCCCATGTTCTGTGCCTTGGACCTAGCATTGCGCCTCTCTGGGCACTGGTTCTGAAATGTCCATCAGGATTGGAATAACACACATAGTCCTTTACTGTGGAGTTTCTAGCATGCTCAGGGGTGACATACTAGAGGGTCACATGGGGTTCTCTTCACCTGGGCACTATCCCCATCCACACCTGCCTGTAATTTGATACCATCCCTACTAAGGCCATCATCTTCAGGTTACCTCACATTGGTAATTGTCACATGCAGTCCATTTGGCAGGGCAAAGCCTGGACTTAGAACTCACCACTCACTGTCACTGAGGCCTTGCCCCAAGCCTGTGACATTTTATAGGCCCACTTGGTTCAAAGACCATGGGAAAACTTTCTATCATCCATTGAATTCAGAAGCTATACCTTAGTTCACACTGGAGCACCCACATGCTCAGCTATTTCTTTGTGGGAAACCCAGTGGCTGCTGAATCAGTGACCTAACCTCTCCTGCTGCCAACCCCCAGTGGCAGCACAGTGCAGTCAGGACTTGGGGGAATAACTTCAGCCTGGAGCATTTATAGCGTGGAGCAACCAATCAGCTGGCCTCTATGAAGGCTGCAGGGATTTGCACCATGACACAGCAGATCTGTGATTGAAGACTTCACCCCAGCCCCTGAGGAGTCATGGAGAGCTCTTGGGTCCCCTCATCTACCCCAGCCCTGCCAGGATCCTGGTGGATTCGAGTTCTGGGCTGGTTTTTACTACCTGGGACCTGATGCCACTGCTGTTTCCCAGTGCTCATTTCTCCCACTTCTTTGCCTCCTTGACCATTATGTTTCTTTTTTTATGTACACAAGGGCCCATTATTCTTAATTGGGCTGTGTTCATGTGTCTTGTTCTTTGACTAAACTACTGGGTAAGAACAGAAACTTATAGGTGGTGATATGCTGAGCCAGACTTTATGCAAATTGACTGTGTCCAGGGAAGAGGACATAGACAGCCATATTCATGACATCACATGGAAATAAACCACAAGGTAATTCAATGGACACATGACCTGTAACACTGCACTTTCTATACTGGGTTATAGACTTTCCTTGGAACAAGCAGTGCCTCACATTTTAATGGTTGTATTACAACTACAATACTTTACTTTTGTGATTTTTTCCTGTTAAGCACTCATAAATTAAAATTAATAATTTATCATTGGAAATATCTAAAGTATAAACATGGGTGTGACACTCCCATGGTACTGCTCTGTAACAAAAGAAAGTGTGTTAGCGACTTTCATATGAATGGATATGAAATGACCTACATGTAATTAAAAATGGAGCAGTTTTGATGTGTATATGTCTATAAAGCCAGGAACATAATTAACAAAACAAAGAATCCTAAGAATTACAAAAAATTCCTGAATTCTTCTTCTATGCCCTGCCAGGAGTCCATGAATACATGCATGAGAAATTGATGCAATCTGTCTGGATTTTCCCTTCTCAAACAAGGCGAGATTAAACAGTTAATTACAGCAGGGTAAGGCAGAGGAGAAACATAACTGCAGTGATGCAGAAAAGGTAGGAAAGGTAAATTACAAGGACATAGGATGAGTGGTGGCCAGGATCTGGTAGGAAGGAAAATAAAAGAAAATATATTTGTGTAGTGAGTTGATGAAAATGTTCTGGAAGAGGACACTGCTGAAGGTGTCACAATATGGAGAATGAACTAAATCATATCAAACTCATCAACTGAAACAAGAATAAACCCTTAAATTTCATTTACAATAATTCTATCACTCACATCCCAGAATAGAATAATAATAAATAGAATAATAAGTAAATCTGGAAGAGAGGGGAATGGCAGGTGAAAGAGACGTGCCTGCAGGTAGAGGTCATGAGATGTCTTCTGCTGGGGAGATCCAGCTCTGTAGCTGGTGGAGAAAGGAAAACATGTGCCTGCTCTTGCTGTGAGGCCAGAGCTGGTGAGGGAGCTGCAGGTGGAGATGGCATGAGCTCTGCGGGTGCAAATTCAGCATGCACTGGAATTGCCTCTGCAGTTGCAGGAGAAGAAAACATCACTGACTTTCCAGGGACTTCTCAGGGCCAAACCTTTCCACTGCCTGTCAGAGGCAGCTGTGTGCATCAATGCAGCCCCATTAAAGCCTCCCAGACTGCATGCCCACACTGACTGCTGAGGTGATCATGTTCCTGTGTCTCCCATCATCTGGGCACATTACTGAGTTCCCTAACACATTCCTCCTCTCAAAGCCACAACCCACATCCCAGGGCTCCTTACCCTGTGACTTAGGCACCAGGGACTTAGGAGGCTCAAGCTGGTCCATGAGAAGCTTAGCCTGGGAGGCCACTTTGGAGTTCAGCTCCAGTGAGGAGTCAAGGACAGGAGATGCGGACCTGGAGCAAACAGGGATGTAGCAAAGCAAGAGGTCTGGCCTCTCTTCTAACAGTACCTACACAGGTTACCTTAGGGAGAGGCACATGGGTCTCTAGCCCAGCAAGTTCAGTGTCTACTCCCACCCTCTCCCAACTACAGTGTGGCAGTGTGGGCCTTGGGATCCCTGAGAGGCTGACAGAATGCTCCGTTGGAGGCAGTGCTTGCTTAGTGGTATGATACCACTCCCTTCTTTAGGGAAGCATGACAGTTTCTCCCTGCCCTTCCCCACTGCAGGTCAGCTCAACAAAGGCAAAGGCTGATATCTGCCATGTCTTTGCACTCAAGGGCTCAGGGCTGGTGCTCCATGAATATCTGAGAAGTGCGGAGTCATCGATGTCTATCCCGCCTTTCTGCAGTGTCTAGGTCAGGCAAAGATCTGCTGCCCAGTTCTCTTGGTCTCTGTAGAACTCCTCCTACATGATCTGTAACCTCTTCTAAGGAGGCTTTCTGTGCCTTGGACACAGAAAGACTTCCTTTAGGTGAACCATATCTGTTCTGCTGCCAATTCTGACTCTGTGGCCTTCAAACAACATCAAAACTCAAAAGGGCAGTGGTTGCACCTGTTCTGCTTACAAGATCATGGACAATACTCAGAAAAGTGTCTTCACACATGGTGTCTTCATGTGTATTTTGGCTTGATGACACCCACCCACTTTCCAGTGATACCTGTGGGCCATGGTCACTTTGCCATTTCTTTTTTTTTTTTTTTTTTTGTCTTTTTCATTTTTATTGGTACCAGGGATCGAACTCATGACTGCCTGCTTGCAAGGCAGGCGCTTATGCCACTGAGCTAAATCCCCAGACCCCACTTTGCCATTTCTAAGAATTCCTGCCCTGAGCATACCTTCAAACCCCTAGAGTGACTCTCCAATCTCCTTTCCAAAGAACAGAACAGTTTTCCTCATATGTGTATGTCAGTGAGGTGGGTGGAAGGTCATCCCTGGGAATCAGGACAGCCTCCTTATCAGGTCTTCATGGGGCCAAGGCCACAGCTAATCCCTTGCCATGGAGTCCCCATTACATCCTCAGTGACCATGCACTCTGGATCCACTCAGCACCCCACAGTTCAGTGTTATAAACCAAGACTGAGGTGCTTGCACATGGCCAGGACTTGATGGCCAAATCTCACGGGGCTGCTCAGGGGAGAATTTAACTTCCCTGTATCTGAACTAGTCCTGGACTCAGTGTCTCTGAATGGCTGGCGGTTGAGCCTAGGGATATGTGTTCTGGGCTTCCTTTTGTCTCTGGGTGCCTCTGGGCACCTCTGTCTGCCATTGAGTCCTGGCCTGAGCTGCTGACAGCTGGGTGTTTCCAGGAGCTTCCTGAAGCATCTGGACTAAGTGAACCATCCTCTCCATATGTTCCCACGTGGTTCCCTGACACGGGGTCCTGATGCTGGGACCACTAGCCCAGGGAAAGCAGCATAGCATGTTCCTTGTTCACTTTTTCGAGCCAGCCATCTATGAAGGCCAACTATCACCAGACCACAGTGCCTCGTGACCAGAGCCTTCAGAGTTCTGTTTGGACTTATCACCAAGGAAGTGAGGTCATGTGCTGGGGTCCATAGTTGAGGTTCCCCCTCCGATGCCTCCTTTGTTTTTATTGTGAGGTAATCTGTGTCCTCCTTAGAAACAGCAAGTTAAAAAACTAGCAAAATGTGTGTGTTATTAGACTTTTCCATCCAAAAGATGCTTTCCCTTGAGGATGAGGTGCACAGTTTCTTCATTTAGAGATTTCTCAAATTTTATTTTGACTGTCTTTTCTGGACTTATGTTAGTTTCATTTCATTATCACTAAGGAGCATGGAGATATTCCCATAATGCCCGTAATAACTTTACTTGAAGGATATGAAATGGTTCATGTTATAACACCCATGTGTCCAGGAAAGGAGGATTCATAGCAAGTTTTACTCACGTTTACCTCAGCCACACACTATAGTGCTCCGTACTCTGACCTCCTTTGAGGAAGGACAGCAGGTGGTGAGGGCAAGGGGAGGCTTTGCAAGGCCATGGACATCATCACCCTATGCTGATGAGGGAACATGGGCATCCCTCCTGTGGAATTTGTCTCCACATACTGCTGCTTATTTGTAGTGGAGCCACCACACACTCTCATGGGACTGAACCCACCAATTGCAACTTGTGCATGCATCTGACACACATCTACTGATCCCATTTGTTCTGTTTCCAGGTTGGCCCTTGAATGCCAGCTGCCACAACCATTTGTATAGATGGTCTTGAGTGGACATAGACTTTTATTTCAAAGAAAAAGTACTTCGATGTGAAATTGCCAGATTATATGTCTTGTGTATGATTAGCTTACAAACTGTTAAGGTACACTTGCAAGCATTTTTTAAAATCAGAGTTAGGTGGTTGTTTTCTTTTTGGTACTGAGGATTGAACTTATGACCTCAGGTTTGCCAAGTGGGCACTTATACTACTGCACTAAATCTCCAACCCTGTTTTCTTATTTTGTTTTGCTTTGTTTTGTTGTGTTTTTTTATGCTATAATATGTTATGTTATGTTATGTTATGTTATGTTATGTTACACTATGTTTAGTGTTGGTGAGGATTTTGAGTCTCCTTCAGTGCATTTTCAGTGCTTTCTGATTTCATTTTGTATAACTCACCTGATAAACTATGACATATCACATAATCCTGGGTAATTTAATTTTGGAAAAAATTTGAAAAGTAAACAAGAACCAGGTTTGGTAGTAAACATCTCTAATGCCAGAAGTTACAAGGCTGAGGCAGTAAGATTGCTGTGACTTGAGGTCTGCCTGTGCTACAATGTGAGTTCAATGAAAGTCTAAACTTCATAGAAAAATCCTGTCTCAAAAATAAATAAATAAATTGAAATAAAAATACATTAAAAAGGTTTAAAAAGACACAAAAGTCACCTATAAATCGACAAATCAAATCTTGATGAATTTTTCTTACATACGTACTTTAGTCAGCACATTGAGCATTAGGTTTACCATGAGGTAGACATTGATCTACTGCCAAGAAGTTGAACTGTTTCAATTTTTTTAACCTTTTAACTGAGATGAATGTAGATATGTTACTGAATATACACTCTTAGGATTAGGAGAGCATAGTATAAAGAGAATTTGATGGTTCTTTTATTTTAGTACTAACTTTATATATGGAAGTAGGGTTTGAGCAAAGGATTACTGTTGTTTGGAAAGACTTTCTTATCTTATATTTATGTAACTCAAGTACATATTAATAAGGTCCACATAAAAGATGCTATTGTTAAGTCTGTAAAAGGATAAAACACAGAAGAATAATGAGAGAATAACATTGGCTACTGTATTGTGCACAATGATTTCTTAATGATCTATATTTTTATACATTTGTAAAATTTGTTAATCTTTTTACAACTTTTAAGGCATGATCTCACTAAGATTGTGAGTTTCCCAGGTGAGGCTTAAACCTTTCCTTATTCAATCTCCCTCCCTCTCCCAGAGTGCTAGGATTTCAAATGTACATTATCTTGAGTTGGTAATTGTCGATGTCCGCTCCCGGCCGGCAGGAAGGACACACGACAAAGTCTGGTAGTGGACAACCTTTTCTTTTTATTTTTCTTCTCCGTACAGCCTGCCCTGGGATCGCTCCCAGCCGAAGCCTCCTCTGGTCCGCTCCCCGCGGCTCCTTCCGGGCTTCGCTCCGAAGCCTCTACCGGTCCGCTCTCCGCGGCTCCTTCTGGGCTTCTACTTCCGGGCTTCTACCTGGCTTCTTCTTCCGCCCAGGGGTGGCACCGGTATATATACGGGTACAGTGTCCAATCATGTTAAAGTAAGCAAGGCAAGCTGATTGGCTAACATCATCAGTTGCCAGGCAGACTATATTGTTGAGCGGGTTGCTTACGTGGTAAGCAGGAAACTAACGTGCTCGATGGGAGGGGCAATCTACCTCAGGCTTCACTCTTTACTACAGGCCTCACGTCCGCCAAGTGAGGCGACCGGGCTCGGGGCTGTGGCTCCCAACATCTCCCCCTTTTTTATTTTTTATGAATGTGCGCATCGTAGCCCTTTCTGGACTGGGTGCAGAGGCTTATGCCCTATGCGTAGGCCCACCGTAGGTCCTTGGCTTAGACCCTGGTCGGCCGTCCCATGGTCCGCCAAGGCCCTGAGGCCCTCGTCCTTTTTCTAGGGCCAGGCACAAACTGGACGGAACCTGGATGCACACAAGCTTGCACTCATTTCCTCTCCGTAAAGAAATCCCCTCGGAGAGAAATTTAGACCTAGGCAGCATCTAACAGTCCAGCGGCTTACGTGCAGGATGGGGTAGGGCCTGGCTTAGGTCGAGTCGTGCTGGGGAGGCACGCTCTTACCCGTCATTGACTCACCTACCCTGCTGTGTATTGTCACCTTATGGAGGAGAATGAGGGATGCCCGCCATATCTAGACTCGGTCGTGGGCCAATTGAGCAAGCCATGCATATGCCTGAGGATCTTCTTGTCCATTTCGGGCTACCGCTATTTCTATTCATCTTATTGGTTGGTCTGTGATGGATCTCCAGTAGGGCAGGTCTGATCTTCAGTCGAGGGCTTTGTTGCCCGTGTCAGTCTCTCCGGTATCCACAGTGGTTCTCGTCCCGGTTCCTGTGGGAAAACACAAACCGCGCCTCGGTTCCAGCTGACCACTGGATCCGGGCCCATCCATTGTCCCGTCAGGACATCTTTCCACTTCACCCACCCTTTATGGTTGGGGGAAGGGTTGCAGTGCTCCACAGCTGGGGAGCGATTATCATTATTTAAATTTAAAAAATTGTGTGTGAATAGTGCCATGGATAATCGTGCCTTTGGAGGCAAGGCCTTGGCTTACTCCCCCTTTTTGTTTTTTATTTTTTATTTTTTATTTTTATCTTTTTCGTTTTTTTTTTTTTTTTTTTTTTTTTATTGGTACCAGGGATCGAACTGGCGATTGCCTGCTTACAAGGCAGGCGCTTATGCCGCTAAGCTAAATCCCCAGCTCCCATTTCCTCGACCGGCGTTTTTCTCAGCCTGCTCGGCAGAGAACTCTGTGTACCAGGCTCGCCAATCCAGGTAACTACCCGAGGGCAGACACGCCTTTGCCAGCTGAATCCAGTCCGCGGGGGTGAGGGGCCCAGAAGACAGATTCTCCAGCATGGCAATGGTGTAAGGCGCAGTCGGCCCAAAGGTTGTAACTGCATTTTTAAGTTCTCTAATCTGCTTTATCTCAAAAGGCTCCCATACATTGTGTCCCTGGCCCATAGCTACTTGTACAGGAAATATCCCGTAGGGGCCACTATCTATCCCAGGTGGATGTACCTCATGAGACAAGCGTCCCCCCTGCCAAAGCCGCCTGTAAAAATACCGACCCGCCGGCGGCGGAGCATAAGACAGCGGCCGTGATTGGGCGGAAAATGGGGGCCCGTGCATCACTTCCTGTTCTGGCGAAGGGGAAGGGAGCCCCCGGGCGGCCGCCTCGCGGCGAGGGATCGCCTCCGGGAACAGCTCCCAAGGTAAAGAACCCTGCGACTCCTTATCGAGCGACTTAGGCTCCTGACAGCTGGTCTCTTTGGCCTCCTTGCCATTCAACTTTCCCTCGTCCTCGGAGTCAGACGACTCCGAGGCTAGAGCCCCGTCCTCCTCCTTAGCATCCTTGTTTCCCTTGACGGACCCCTCTCGGGAGCTCCCTGACTGGGCCTGCTCAGATACCCTGCGTACTTTTGTAAGCTCTTGAGAGCTTTCTCCACAACCACCCTCGCTCTTAGTGTTGCTACCTAACATGTTTCCCATCTTTTAATATGTTACTCACCGCGTGAGGCCCAAGGAATCCGCCACTTACGCGTGAGCCTGAGGGGAGTCTAAAAGCCCTGTAGGTGCGCGCCACCCAGAGCCCAGGCTTATCCCCAACTCACCTGTCTCGCAGCTCTGTACTGGAGCGTTGTCCACTTCCACGTCTCGGGGGTGATCAGTCCCCGTACGGGCTTCCAAATGTCGATGTCCGCTCCCGGCCGGCAGGAAGGACACACGACAAAGTCTGGTAGTGGACAACCTTTTCTTTTTATTTTTCTTCTCCGTACAGCCTGCCCTGGGATCGCTCCCAGCCGAAGCCTCCTCTGGTCCGCTCCCCGCGGCTCCTTCCGGGCTTCGCTCCGAAGCCTCTACCGGTCCGCTCTCCGCGGCTCCTTCTGGGCTTCTACTTCCGGGCTTCTACCTGGCTTCTTCTTCCGCCCAGGGGTGGCACCGGTATATATACGGGTACAGTGTCCAATCATGTTAAAGTAAGCAAGGCAAGCTGATTGGCTAACATCATCAGTTGCCAGGCAGACTATATTGTTGAGCGGGTTGCTTACGCGGTAAGCAGGAAACTAACGTGCTCGATGGGAGGGGCAATCTACCTCAGGCTTCACTCTTTACTACAGGCCTCACGTCCGCCAAGTGAGGCGACCGGGCTCGGGGCTGTGGCTCCCAACAGGTAATCAGCAGTAATTTTGTGCATTCAAATAGAATGAAATATTTGGCTTTGATCTTTAGACACTTTGCAGAAAGAGTGCATCTAGGTAAGCTACATATCAACCTCCTAAATGGCAGTTTTTTCAAAGTAAGTAAGATTGAAAATCCCATTAACACTGTTTGTAAATTCTCTGTTTTGTAACTGTGGTCATCATGTGCTTCAGAATATCACTGCAAATGCCTTCAGCACTGGGACTGAGACTTGATGTACTTGAAGCAATTTCTGTTTTTTTTTTATCCCTCATGGATTTTGATGATTGTTTGAAGTCAAACCACACAAAAAGTGTGAAAGCTAATGCCACTTGGAGCACACTGCCCTCCAGAAAGCCAGGACAGTGTAAAATACTGTTTTTTCTACTGTTGGACTTCCCAAGGTTTTTTTTGTTTTGTTTTGTTTTCATTCAGTTTCTACGGACTGAATACTGAGATTTGCACTTAGCTCCATGGCCTTCCACATTTAAAATTCTTTTTTATTTTCTTCCAGGTTCTGGAGAAGTGGCTGCATTGCTGAGGCTGTCCTTAAATTTGTGATGTTTCTGCCTCAGCCTTCCAGACTGCTGGCATTACAAGACACTCCACCAGACCTGGTTTCATCATAGTGTTGTTAAAAACTCATTGGCTGAGCATGGAATGTTGAAAATGCCTGCAAGTCCTGCACTCAGGAGGCTGAGGCAGCAGGATTCCTGGGAGTTCCAGACAAGCCTGCAACACACTCTGAGTTCAGCTTAGGCCAGAGCTACACAGGAAGAACTTGACCAAAAACTGAAAAAGAAAAAGAAAGAAAACTAAAGGAAAGGGAAATGAAGGAAAGCGGAGGGGGAGGGGGACAGGAGGGAAGGGAAGGAAAAAGGAGAAACAAAAAAAATTCATGGTGACTGTATGAGTTTTTCTCTACTGGGCTGGCCTTTTTAATCTGTGGTCCTTTCTTGCAGTCTAGGACCCTTTGGACTGTTGTCACTTTATTATATACCAGAAAACTATGTTTTTTGTTGCCTCTAACTTTAATGTTTTTTCCATGGCTATAGGATGACTCTTTGTCCTTCCCTGTGCATTCTCATTTTGTTTTTTCTATCAGTGCCAAAATGGCACTGATATTTTGACAGGCATTGCATTTAAACACCTGGTTGCTCTGGGCAGCATGTACATTATAACAACATGAATTCTTCCCATCCACCATCACACTCTGTCTTTCCTTCTCTTAGTGCCACTTTACTCATTGCTTCAATTTCTACAATTTTCCAAGAACAGGTGAGTTTGGTTTAAATTTTACATGAGTATTAATTGTTTTGAATGAATTATGAAATGAATTGTGCTCCTTGTATTTGAGGCTGCAGTTTGTTTGAAGCATATAGATATGAATTGATTATGACATATGGATATTGTACCTTGAAACTGAAGTTATTTGTCCATTTGTTCTAAAAGTTTTCCAGTGGAGTTTTAAGTTTCTTATATGAAACGTTGTGTCCTCAGGAAACAGAGACACCTCTTAATTCTTCCTTTCTGATTTGGTAAACTTTTGGGTTCTTATTGTTGACTAAATTCTAGGACTAGGACTTGAAGTTGTGTGTTGAAGAGTCCAAAGCTTGGTCTTGCTCCTGACCTGAGAAGCAAATCTTGCATCTTGTCAGTCTCTGAGCGTGATGTCAGTGCTGGGCTTGTCATGTCTGTACTTTGCTGTGCTGAGATTCATCCCTCCTGCATATGGTGTGTGAATGGTGTTTATCATGAAAGCATGGTGAACTTTTGAATTTCTTGAAGTGATTTTTCCATATCTCTGGAGGAGTTAGCTGTGCCTCATGCTGTGAATGTGGCAAGTGACACTGAATGATTTGTGCAAGTGGAACCATTCTAGCACCACTGAGGGTGAACCCAGTGTTCATTGTGGTATTTAAAATTTTCATGTGCTGGTGAATTTAGCTGATGAGCATTTAGTTGAATATTTGTGTGTATGTTCATTAAGAATATTGGCCATTAGAGTATTACCCTTTTTTTAATGCATTATGGTCTGGATTTCTTATCAGGGTGACTTTGTCATCTAAAAGGAATTGGTGGTGGTTCCCTTCCCTTGAAAGACATGAAAAATGATAAGTATTTATTCTTTTTCAAAATTTTATTTTGAAGACAGAAAAATATAACAGAGCAAACAGAACAAAGCAAATCGAGACAATGCAGGGAAATTGGTACAGAACTTCACAGCAGCGACCATGATAACAGTAATAGGTACCATAGTATAACTCATTATCTTCACAATTGGTTTCCATTCAATAAGTTATAGTGAAATCCAAACAAACACAGAACATTTTAAAACCAGTCAAAATACAATATTGAATAGAGCAAACAATTAATCAGAACACAGCGAAAAATTGAAGACATTTGTTTTCAAACACAAGGTAGAAAGAAATCCCCCATATTTTCTATATTGCACCCAGTCATCTTCCCAAGAGATGCTCAGAATTCTGCCTCTCCTTGCTATCCAAGGGTGGGGAAGTGAGATGTGTATGGCTCTCAGTCCATGCACCAGTAGGCTCACGGGAGATGTTGACTGGTTCTCCTCCTGGCTTGCACCAGGGGTGCTTGCCAGGGAGGCAGGAGAATTGTTTTCTTGTTCAGGTGCCTAAGTCCCAACATGGCCAGGTCCAGTATTTATACTTTAATATACACTTCATACAAGTCATCAGGGCATTTATCATATCCTGGCATTTGTTGTTGTTATTAAGCAGTTATGATTGTTGACTCATTGCCTGTGTTTGTTAATGCTATGTCAAATGGTGTGTTTTCTTCTGCGGGTGTGGGTCAGGGAAAACATAGGAGATCATGTACTGATTAAGGGTCACATCACATTTTACTTAGGGATGTAGCAATTTACTTTTTTATCTTCAAACTACCCCTACAGTATATATTTTTGTGAGTAATCTCTTAAGTTATTTAGTTTTTTAAAACATACTGTTACAGGGTGCAGTTATTCCTGGAGGACACTGGGGCAGGCTAGGTCCAGGTCTTTTATTTCAGGCTTTGTACCATTACCTGCCTGCAGTGTCCACACCTCCTGACCAGCTGGGGGTTCAGCTCCAGAGAGATACTCTGCTCAGGTGTGTCAGGCAGGGCTGCCCTTCACCTGACTGGCCACTCTGGCATCCAAATGCCCTTGCTCGGTGTTATCCCTGGTGTCAGGAAGCACTGGTTTGCAATTTAGACTCCCAGTGAACTGGTTAGCCCATGAAAAACCTTGCTGTGCTATGAGTTTTTCACCCCTAGACCTGCACCTCTATGGTCCTGGCCAGAGTTCCCTCCAACAATCATGCACAGCATTCTCCAAACAGCTCTGCTGTGCATGCTCAACATGAAGGCTAGGGAGGGTCCCAGTTCCTTCCTGGTTCAAACAGTACTGTGAGTCAAACTCTTGAAAAGAAATCTTGAAAATTTGTGTAGCATTCTGTGTTGGAGAAACCTCTTGTCTTAGTCCTGTTAGGTCTAAGGATGGCTCCATATATAGCTGTGATGGGAGCTGTGGGACCAGACTCTGCTCTGTCCCCCATGTTCTCTCCAGTGCTGTTCAGCTCCTGCCTTAAAATGTGCCATTGGGTGGGGACACATCACATCTCAGTGATTTGTGCCTGTGTGAATTAACTTTGGGAGGCTGAATGTTTTCTGCACCTGTTGGCCACAGGTGGTGCTTTCCTTTCAAATTACAAGACTTTCTCCCTTCTCTCACAAAATGGACAGGTGAGACCTCTTTTACTCTGGTAATTCAAATCCCCCAAGAAGGTGAAGCATTTTCATCACCAATCACAGTACTAAACAATGAACCAATCACAGAGGCTAGGTTTAGCTGCCTCTGTGACTTCATGAGGCTTTGGTGGGGACACCCAGATACAAACCATAACACCTTCTAAAGTAAATCCTCTGAAGATGCCCATGCTCTGGACTAGAAGATAATTCTTTGCCTTAGTCCAGAGTTTATTAATTTACTTTTTAAGACTCTTACTGTGTAGTTCAGGCTGGCCTCCCATTCACTATGTAAATTATATTGACCTAGAACTTGCAACAATCCTCCTGCCTTAGCTTCCTAAGTGCCAGGATTGCATATGTACCATCACACCCAGCTATTGTTTGTTAAGCTGTATTTATTGATTTACTTGAGACTACTCAATTTAGTTACCTTTATTGTACTTCAGTATATAAAAATGCTAATAAATGTAAAAAATTTCCAGCCCCATGTAAACAACTTAGCAACTTAGCAAGGCCCTGTCTGGGAATAAATTATGATAAAAGGAGCAAGGCACTGGATTCAATCTTCAGCACAGCAAAAAATAAATAAATCTATAAATAAACAAAAATTCTTATAAAATAATCTATAAACAAAACTGCTTAGAAATATATCTATAAATAAACGCAATTGCTTGTTAGTAAATCAATAAGTAAGTAAATTTTTTGTGGGTAGCTCAGATGAGAAGTGTTTTAAAAGCAACTTGATTTCATTATAATTGACATACAATGAACTTACAGGTTTGAACTACAAAATTGGATGAATCTTGACATGGGCCAGGGATATAGCTCAGTGGCAAAGTGCTCCCTGGCAACCACAGGGTCCTGAATTTGGTTCCTGGTACCAAAATAAACAAAACTAAAACTAAAAACAAACAAAAACTCCTCTAGGAATCTTGTCATACATGAGCCCCTTGAAAATAGTCACCAAAGTGGTGATGAATATGTCACCTTCACATTTTCCTTATGGCTCCTTATAATTGCTTTCTTCCATCCTAAGCAATGTGTCTGCTTTTTGTCTCTGGGAAACACTTTGTATTTTCTAGAGGTGACAGGTCTGTAATCACACAGGATACAGGGTGTTTTGTTTTTGTTTTTGTTTTGGGGGGAGCTGGTAGGGTTTACTCAATCCTCATAACCATGTTAGGTTTCCTAAGTGCTGCTCCTTGTCAGTGGCTGAGCCATCCCAATCCCACTGTGGATGAGCCACAGATCCTCATGTGTCCATCAGCTGCGGCCCTGTGTGGTGTTTCCAGTTTTGATCTCAGAAATAAAGTTGCTGTAGTCATTCTTGTGTTTGTATAGGTGTAGCACTGATTTCCAAGGGGAAGATACTCAGTGTGCAGTTGAATATTTCAAGTCTTGCATGTTTAACTCAGAAATGGTTTTAACTGTCTTTCAAGTAGTTGTTCAAAGCAAAGTAAAGATTTCTGGCTCTTCCTTTGAGTATTTTTAAACCCTGTTGTTTTTAAACCTGTTGTTCATTTATTTTTCAGTCTTTGTCAGTTCATTTTATAAAATTTACCTATGGAAAGTTTATTTCTATAACATAAAATTCAGCATTTTTTGATCTTGGATAGAATTTTAAAGGTGGAAAATACCCCAAATACTGTATATATGCACATATGTAAATCACCTATAATTTTAACATCACAAAACTTCGGCTATGTGATGATTAACTTCATTGTCAACTTTATGAACTTGAGAACTCTCCAAGAAATTAGTAAAGTGTACTTCTGGGTTCATCTGTATGGGTCATGGAGGAATGATGCTAGGTACTCCATCTGGACTCTGGTTTCTTCCTCCCTGGCACTGTCCCTCTACTCTGCTTGCTGGCCACCATGGACTGCTTAGAGCACTATACAAGAATGTAAATATGAGATAACAAACTGTAAAAATTATACAACAAAAACTGTGGTTCTCTGCTCTGCTCCACACTGACTACCACTGTTGCTGATGTCTTGAACATGTACATTGTCTAACCTTGAAACCTCACCCACGAAAATCTTCCTTGAGTTCCCAAAGCAGGCCAACAAGTATTCCCACAGTGTCCATGAACAGCCCATGTAAACTTCAGCCAATTCTTCTGCATCTTGAAAGAGAACATGGCCCTTTTGTGTTCTCACCGTGACTCTGCAGATGGCCATTTTAATCCTACTTTATAAATCATTTATGTGTGACACATACACACATACACACACACATACACAAATTAAATCTGACCTTTTAGTGAACCCACATACAAACTGCCTCTAGCTACCTGTGCAACCTCCCATGAACAATTTCATGCCTCACTCATGTGAAAAATCCAAAGCAGAGCTGTAGCAGTGCTGTGCAAAGTATGGGTTAATTAAGAGAGGTGTTGATGTGAGGCCCACTGGGTTAAAATTCTATCCACTCGTTTGTCATTGGAAAAGGTATTAAACGTTGGTGTCTTGGCTCACAGAGCTATGAAAATGAAGATAATTCCTAACTCCTACTCTTGTAAGAATTAACATACGTAAAGCACCTCAGAGAGGCCCTAGCCTTAAACCTGTGTTACATATGCTTGTTAGTGTGCAGTTTTAATATGCAAACATATTTTTAAGTTATGAATACATCAGACGACGGATACCGAAAGCACTCATTTCTCTGTAATAAAAGAAGGGCAACAACGCAAATAATAATGGCATCTGAGCACTTGCTATATGGTAGGAACCATGGGAAGACTCTGCAGGGTTTTCATTGGATCTTCACAGCAGTGCCAAGAGATGAGTATTGCCATTCATCACAGTTTGTTTCTTTAATGGAAAAAAACACACAATATTTCAAAGCAAAATAATAGGAGAATAACAGTAGTGGAAATTGAAGCTCCCAGAAGAGAAGCAGTGTGCCTAAGGTGTCAGGCCCAGGAAGATTTGAGTCCAGACATCTATAAATTCCAAGCCTCAGACTCAGTCCACTCCTCTGCTTGCTCTCACAGCAGGCCTGGGGCTCAGTCTCCCAGAAGCTCAACCTGCAGCCACACCCAGCGTCAGAGAAACCCTAACCCCCACTGCCATGCCCACCGCCTCATTCTTGCCTCCTGGAGGGCTCTGCACCTCCTGGGTCCCAGCTTCTGGCCCCACCCCTCACATCGCTTGGCCCCACCCCCTGGCCGCCAGCGAAGATTACACTCCACCTGGCCCAACCTGGGCAGCCCGAGCCCAGGGACGGTCCCTAGCCACTGGCCTCCCCATCCCACTCAGTCCCGCCCTGTCCCAGGCCTCGCTTCACAGGGGATGCACGGAGTGGCCATTTTGCCGCTAGCGACCCCTTCTGGAGACCTGAGCACTCTTCCTTCCTTCCTCCACCTAGGCTGTGGCTGGGCTGGGACTGGGGTCTGGGCCAGGCGGGCGGCAGCCGGTGTTCAGTGGGGGCGCGGCCCGGTGGCCCCGACTTTAGCGGCGCAGGTGCCCATGGTCGGGGGTCCGGGGAGGCGGCGGGCGCGGCTCTGGGGCGACCTAGCCTCAGGTCTTCAGGACCCTCTCTCCTTTCCTTCCTCCTCTCTGTCGGGCTCCGCATGGCCAGCCTGGCACGTGGCCTGGGATCCTTGCACCCCTCCCTCGCCAGATGCTATTGAGAGCCCAGCCCTGCTGTGGGACCTGTGGTGGGGTGGCTCAGGGTCTCACATGGCCTCTGCTCTCAGTGAGCCTGGCCCTGCTGAGCCGCGGACATTTACCCCCAAAATGAGGATTTCATTTCATTCAAAGCTCATGCAGAGACTGAGAGAGGACCTACATGTTAAACTAAGATAGCAGTTATTATTCTACCTGCACATGCTTTGGCTCCAGTCCATTCCATTGATAAGGGCTTTCTTCTTGTTTTAATATTGGTGCCTCTTGGGTGTTTAAGCTTTGTGAGGAGTCTGAATGTGGCATGGGGCTTTGAGGGATGAGGAAGGGTGATCAGCAGTTTAAAAATTTAAATCCACAAAAAAAATAATTCACCTACATTGTTGAACCTGCTGGAGAATACCCATCTTGTCCAATTTGGCTGTCTCTAACCATACTCCTCAGTTCTGTTCGCATCATTTATGTATTTGTGTAGTGCTGAATATTTATATTATATGCATAGGTAGAGTTTTACTTATCCTGTTACTGACCATGTACACAAGTCTAGTCCCTCTTAGAAAAACTGCATTGAGCATATATCTTTTTTTCTTGGGATAAATTCCAGACATTGGAAATGATAAATCAAAGTTCTGCATTTTTCCCCTAGTACTTGAAATGAATTACTTCGTAGATAAGACATATTAACAATAGACATCTTGCAGAATTTAGCCATTTACCCAATTATCTGGAGAAATTTGGAGTTCAGCAAGGTGTTGAGTCATTTTCTGTACCAGCTGAGAGGCCACACACCCTGTTGGATTTTATTTTTAACTGATGTACCATGTTCATCCTTTTGTTTTGATTGATTCTATTCTGTTTTATTTCATTTGGTTTTATCCTCTTGACAATTAAAAAAAGAATACTTTCTTGCAAGACATGGTGGTGCATGTCTGTAATCCCAGCACATGAGAAGGTTAGACCTGAGGATCACAGGGAGTTTAAGGTTAGCCTGAAATACTTGTTGAGTCAAGGTCAGCCTGCAGTACATAGCAATACCTTGTGTCAAAGGAAAATAAAACAAACAAACAACCACTTTTCCCCCTCTTTTTTATTTTAATGTAGCACAGGTAGATATTAATAAAGTATGAAAAAACTTTTATAAATAGATTAATTTTTTTCATAACAGAATAGTGGTTAATACACTGTGTTCAATGATCCCAGGGATTTCTGTATGAGCTATATGCCCATGCACTTTAAAATTTGGTTTTTTTTTTTTTTTCATTTTTCAGACAATCTTTAAATAATTTACTCAGCTCTCCAAGTTGGGTTTAAACTTGTGGTCATCCTTCCTTACACTCCCGGAGTGCTGGGAGTAGAGGTATAGGATATCCTTTGGTAATTCACAATAATTACGAATATTTGTGGGGTAACATGTCCTTTTGATCTATGGCTCCTTTTCAGAAAGAATCAATCTAGTTAATGTGTCTACCACCTTTCTAACCTACAAAAACTTTCACAGTGACCACAACTGCAAATCCCATTGTTTAGCAGTTTTGAAAGCTATCTTTCTTATTAACTGTGGTCACCATGCAGTTTAGTAATCATTGAAAATTTATTCTCCATTGTTAATGAGACTTTGTATTCTTTTATGAAAATCCTTCTTTCCCCATCCCTCATGGAACTGACCATTCTTTAAAATCAAAGTGCCCAAGAAAGATGTGGAAGCTCAAGATGCTTGGGGCACACTGCTCTCCAGAAAGACCAGGCGATGGTGTTCTGCAGCTCTTCAGCTTGCTCCCAATTTTTTTTTCCTTAACTCAATTCTGGGAAGTGAATGCAGGCCCTTGTACAGAACTACAGTAAATTCTGTTTTTAAATTTCTTTTTATTTTGAGTCAGGGTTTGCATAAGTAAGTACACTGGTGAAACACCATTCTTGGGCATAGATTCTTACATGTCTGTTTATGGAAACACATTGATGTCAGAGACATTTCATTTTCAAAACCAAGATCCTCCATGCACACATCCTACTCTCATCAGTGTATTACTTCATGATCAGATTCCTTTTCCTCTTTCCTTGTGGGCCCAGAGAGAATGTGCTCAGCATCCCTGCAGCTTTCCCTGGTTCTCGTGACCCACTCTGACACCTTGAACTCTCTATGTGGAGTGTAGCAAGTCTCCCAGTTTCCTCCTGCTTCAAACAGTGCTGTGAACCACAGTCTTAAACAGAAAGCTTGAAAAGTTGTGCGGATCTCTGTGTGGGATAAATCTCTACTGTGAGCACTGCAAGGTCCGGGGACACTTGTGTAGAGCTGTGATGGGAGCTACTGGGCAGGGCTCTTCTCTGCACACCATGTTCTCCCCAGTGATGTTCAGCACTTGCCTTAAAACCTGACATCAGATGGGGACACAGCACATGTCAGGGATGTGTGCTTGCATGAATCAGCTTTGGGAAGTTCAGTGTTTTCTACATTTGTTTACATGTGGTGATTCCCTTTTGAATTACAAGAATTTTTCATCTCTCACAGAATGGACTCATAACACCCCCTTTTCCCCTCTAATACCAACTATTTATCTGCCTGCTGCTTGTAAGCAAAGATTTCTTATTGTGGATTCTACATTATTCTTGGTTCTGTTTTTCAAATGTAAGGAATCAGATATTTCTCTCTCCCTTGTACCACTGAAATCATGGGAAAGCTTTTCCAACATGAAAAGCTGAGTAGATACACAATAGTCTTTACATTTTACCTGTACGTTTTGGTCTACCTGGGATTTTCTCTTCTATCGAAGAGCAATAGCAGCCAGTCTCCTCTAGGAATATTTGGCCAAACATAATCTGATGCATGAACATTAATGACCCAGAGTATTAAATCACAGGGTGAAAAAGTCAGAGTGGGTGGTGAGTAACAAGACAGTGCAAGGATATGGAAGGAGAACAGAGTGCTGGAACTCAATGAATGTGGAAATTGTACAAATTGTTGATGTGATGACGTGCTACTGAATTGAATATGTTGAAATGCATGATATCTTAACTTTTAATTAAAATTACCTTAGAATTTGATGTTGAGAATACAGACATAGGAGTAAAAATCAAAACTGAAAGAAATACAAGGGGAGGGGTTACAAGGGGATGGGAAGGGAAAAGCAGGTGCTTTGCAGGACTTGGCGTAAGTGGAGTTCAACACATCTATCATAGCACGAGTAAAAGTGCCAGTTATGGAATTCCTTAAGACAGGGTGCCTGACCTTAGTTTTTACTTTGATCCCAGAGCTGGCGAGGTCACTGGAGTTGGAGATGTCAAAGCTCTGCAGTTGGGACTTGAGGTTAGTCAGGTACCAGCCCTGCATCAGCAGAAGTAGAACAATCATCAACTGTTCTTGATCCTTTCAGGCCCCAGAACTTCACAGTGCCTGACACAGACAACACTGTGCACAAATCCACCCCAGCAAAATTTCTCATTCAGCTTTGACGAACTCATTTCTGCATGCCTCAGGGTTGCAGGAGGTCCCAAGACGGGCAGTCTTTCTCCTTGTCAAGTGTCCCATGCACTCCTCAGAGGCCCACAGGCCAAAGCCAAAATCTTCTGAAGGCAGTGCTCAGTTTAATTGAGCTCAGATTGGTCCAATTCAGCTGGAACATCTTGTAGAATTGGACACCAGCCTCCTGCTCCAGTTGCAGAGCCCAGCCCAGCCTTCTTTCTGCCTTGAATGGGACAGTGCTCGTCCAAGAAGCCTTCCCCTGCTGATAGTAGTCCCTACAATTGCTGTGACCACCTGTCCTCCGTTCTTTAGGAAAGCATGAAATGCATCTTTCTTTCCCACCCACATGGTGTTGTCTCTGTGAGAAAGAGAATGGTGTCTTTAGTGTTACTCTACTTGTGCTTACTCTACAGGGTTGGTGCACTGTAAATATCTGTGAAGTGAGTGGTCAGAGGGAGTGTGTTCTGCCTGCCAGTCCTTCCTCTTCACTTCATATAGTGATGCATCATTCCATTCTGTGACCCTTCTGGGCACACCCCTTCCCCTATTATGTGTTCATATATGCAGATGCCAGGAGGTTAGGCACATTCACAGTAATGTGGGTAGTACCTGATCTGTTCTCTAGAGGGACTTGTGTCCTGGATAACATGGAATCACAAGAGAACAGTGGCTACATTTGGTCTGGTCATTGCATCATGGTCACAGCCTAGTAAATTGGTGGTTAAAGGCACTCACCAGCTCCTTTTATGATGTCTGTGTGAACTTGTGTCATATGGTATCCCCCAGAGATTCCTGCTGTGGATACCTTGGAAGCCCATGGAATGACTCTCCGGTGTCCTTCACAATGAAGAGAACAGCTTCACCCATGTGACAGATCCATGGTAGGAGGCAACGCTTCCCCAAGGCTAAGAAAAGTTATGCAGATCTCTGTGTGGGATAAATCTCTATTGTGAGCACTGCAAGGTCCAGGGACACCTTTGTAGAGCTGTGATGGGAGCTACTGGACAGGGCTCTTCTCTGCACACCATGTTTTCCCTAGTGATTTTCAGTACTTGCCTTAAAACCTGCCATCAAATGGGGACACAGCACATGTCAGGGATGTGTGCTTGCATGAATCAGCTTTGGGAAGTTCAGTGTTTTCTACATCTGTCACAGCTCTGAGGAGAAAGATCTGGGTTTAGACGCAAATCCTCCTCCTAAATTCCTATGTAAACCTAGACAAGACACCATGCCTCAGGTCTTTCCCAGAGTGTCCCCATGCACTATAGAGGTTATCCTGGAATCTACTTCCTACAGACATTATCACCAGTCTGAGATGACAATTGTAATGCCTGTTGGTTAGTGTCTTGTGTACATAGTGTACAGAATTAGAGGTTAAATCCAGGAATGGGTGTGATCAAAGTGAAATACAGTGCTGCCTGGTGGTACAAATGACACTGACCTCCTGGACATATTCCCTGGTGGCATCGTGAGGGGGTGGAAGTTCTTCAATTCAATCATCTTTATGTTCCCTAAGCATCACAATTTCTCTGTGTACTGGTGTTATGGCCTTGAGTCAGGACCTCACACAGGCTTTGCCAGCACTATCGATGGAGTTTCACCATCCATATCCCAAATCTTCTGGCCTTGCTTCTACATTCACACCTGTGTGAATTAGCACTTCCATGACCTGGCTCCTACTCAGTAGCTGACAGCTGACCTACTGATGCCAAAAGCTGAGTAACCCATACCCTACATTATGGGCCACACTTAGTGAATTATTGTTATTATTATTATTATTATTATTATTAGTGTTGTTATTTTGCATTAACAGTGCTGAAATTGAGCCCAGGGCCTCATGAATGGTAAGCAAGTACTCTGTGCTGAGCTCTTTGCCCAGCTCTTGACTTACTCTTAAATAACTGAATATGGCATACACCATGTGATGCGAATACTAAGGTTCAAGCATTAAAATAACTGTGACCCATCTTCTGTTCTTTCCCTCTTATGTTCTCTCTTACATTTTATTATTTATTTTTTCCCTTTCTGTATCTCTGGCTGTGGGGAAGCTACTGCTATCTCTGAAGCTTGCAAGAGGTGAGGCTGATGATCTTTGTGTGAGAAAAGGGAAAACAGTCCAAAAGGAATCAGGCCTTGGATCCTGCCTGTAAGCAAGGGTCAGAGCCTGAGAGCAAATTTTGCCCTAGTGCCATCTCCCCTGAGCCTGTCTTCACAGAGATATGATGGTAGCACACCCAGCAAAGCCTCCTGGATTCCTGATACACAGCAACTTTGAGAGAACAGATTTTATCTCTTATATGAACTGACCTGTCTTCTATCAGATGTGTCTTCTCATATTTTGAAAATGTATGTAATGACTGGACAAAATTTGACCTCTCTGCCTTCTTTCACCAATCATAAGTATTAAAGATTATGTACAATGAGATTGCTATACAGTGTTTTCCTATGGATTTTCTTAATAGGTTCTCACTTCATGGTTTGCTGTGGGTTTTTTTATTCATTCAAATGTTATTGGATATTCACATTGCAGTTTTCTGTTGTTAGAAACGAAGTTGAAGTGAATATCTTATAAAATTCTATGATATAGAGAAGAGTGTATGCACAGAATCCTAAGATAGTCAGATGAGTTAAACTGAAATTAGCTGCCAAAATGATATCTGAAGTGAATGTACCACAAGCAAGACAAAAGACATTTCCTTCATGCACTTCCTCACCAATACCAGTGTGTTTTGACCAAAAAAAAAAAAAAAAAAAGAAAGTCTGCTTTTGTGCTCCTCAAAACATAAACAGGGTTTCTCTTGTGGGATGAATATTCGCTTACCTGATATTTGACAATGATAGGAGGCATGTAGAAACTGGGAAGGGTTCATGTGACTGCCAAGGGCATGTTGAAGGCCTTAGAAGTGATAGACTTGTGAGTCCGCTGGAGGACTTGGAAACACAGCTGGCTCCTGTGGAAGTCACAGAGCATGAGTCAGGGATTACTGACTTCTCCTGAAGTTAAGGCCCCATAACTAGGACAGTCCCTGTGAGAATTCCCTGGTATTGCATGACAGGCCTACTACTTGACAGAAGATGGAGGTAGAGGAGCCCCTTGCCCAAGAAGGGGGACTCAGGGGACTGCTCCTCTGTACCCATAATACATGTGTACAAACTAGACAGCTTTGGAATATGGGAGTGGCCGAAAGAGTTAAAGCAAAAGGTGTTGTACCATGGGTGTTACACATATGGAAAATGACAAAAAGAAAAGGCAAAATGCAGTCTCAAACATCTAGTCCATCAGCAGCAAGACCAACTGACATTGAAATAGAGGACTTTAAAAGTCACAAATCAGAAACCTCAAAACATAGCAAATGAAGTAAAGAAACAAATCCATGATGCTATAGAGGAAATCAAATTAGAGATAATGTTTCATGTAAAGAAATAACAGAAATAACAACTGTAGCAAACAAGTTCCTCAACATAGCTAGAGAAGAAATAGATAAAAAAAAAATACAGGAGCGTGGTAAATTGAAACTATGAATGAACAATGTAGAAAACAAGCAGAATCTATGAAACACATGCAAAGAGATATCCAAGAAACAAATATATATATATATATATATATATATATATATATATATATATATATATATATTGAAAGCTGGCAAAACCATTTAAATGAAGCTGAGGATAGAATTTCACAATTTGAGGACAGTACTGCAGGAAGTGATCATGAAAGTGTAGAACATATGAAAATAACAAAGCATCATGAAATGACAATCCAGCAGCTTCAACATGATGCCAAGAGAAGCAATGTAAGATTAATAGACATCAGTGAAGATGCAGGAGTCAATGCACATGACATAATTAAACTAGTCACATAAATAATAACAGAAAAATTTCCAAACATGAGGAAAATTCTGATACACAAATAATTGAGACACAGAAAGTGCCAAACAGCCACAACAAACATAAGTCTATGCTCAAACATATAATAATTAAGATCCTAGACTAAAGCATAAAAACAGAATACTAAAACTGTTAGAGAAAAGTCACAACTCACCTGTCAGGAAAGACTGTGATTACTGTTAAGGCAAACTTTTCAGCACAAACCTTCAGGTTAAGATTAGCTTGGAGTGAAAAATTTCAAGGCCTAACAGAAAACTACTTTCAACCTAGACTGATGTACCCAGAAAAAGTGTCTTTAAAATTTAATGGAGAAAGAAGATACTTCAATGACAAAGAACAACTGAAGGAATTCATGTCCACCAAACCAAACCCTAGAAGGATTACTGAAAGACATGCTAGATAGAGATAAAAATGACCACAATCTCCAGAACAACAGAAAGAAATGACTAGGCTGGGAAAGAAATTGAACAAGGGAGAAAAGCAGGAAATCAACAACAAGAATACAACATGGCAAAGTCAAGCCAGTATATATAAGTGATATCCATAAAGGTAAATGGGCACAACTCACCTACAAAAAGAAACAGGTTGACGTAATGGATCAAGAAACAGGACCCCACAATATGCACTATACAACAAACACATCTTACTCAAAAAACAAACAAACAAACAAACAAAAACTTCAAGATTAATGGACAAAGGATGGAAAACAGTTTTCCATGAAACAGGAACCCAGAAAAAAGCAGCATAGCTATTCTGTTTGCAAAAAATGTGAACTTTAAACCTAAAATGTTTAAAGGAGTTAAAGAAGGCCACTACATATGTGTAAGTGAGAAACTGCAAGAGATAGAATTACAAATATATATGCACCAAATACAGGAGCACCCAACTATATAAGACAAACACTAATGGAGGTGAAAAACCAAACACAAGTATATAATTGCAATAGGAGACCTTAACACCCCACTGTTAGAGATAGATCAATGAAACAAAAAGTCAGCAAAGAAATAACAGCACTGAATAATACCTGTGAGCAAATGGACTTGATGGAGTTTACAGAGTGTTCCACCCAACCACATCACAATTTATATTAGAATATACATTCTTCTTAGCTGCATATGAGACCTTCTCCAAAATAGATCATATATTAACCCACACAATGTGCTTAACTAAATGCAAAAGGAACAAAATTATCCCATGAATAATATCAGACTATATCTCAATGAAATTGGAAATCAATGGCAAAAAAGTGCAGAGCCTTCATATACATAGAAATTAAATAACAACTTTCTGAATAACCAGTGGGTTACAGATGAAACTAAAGGGCAAACAAAACAATCCTTATAATACAATGAAAACACAGATACAACATACTGTAACCTATGGAATGCAATGAAAGCAGTCCTCAGAGGGAAATGTATAACAATAAATAGTCACATGAAGAAAATGGAATCAACACAAATAAATAACCTAATGCTACACCTCAAATTTCTAGAAAAGGAGCAAGTCAAAACCAACACTGATAGAAGAGAGGAAATTGTAAAGATTAGAGCAGAAATTAATGCAATTGAAACTAAGAAAAAATGTTACAAAGAATTAAGGAATCAGCTCGGTTTTTTTTTTTTTTTGAGAGAATAAACAAAACTGACAACACCCTGGCCAGCCTTATCAAGAAAAAGAAAGAAAAAACTGAAATCCAGCCAATAACGACTGAAAAGAGGGAAATTACTACAGATTCCATGGAAATTCAAAAGAGCATGAATATATACTCTGAAAATCTCTGTTCACATAGGTTGGAAAATACAGAGGAAATGGACAGATTTCTAACAACATAAACTACCAAAGCTCATTGAAGAAGATAAAACAGTTTTGAATAACACAGCATCAGCTACTGAAATTGAAAACAATTTTAAACCTTATGAACAAACAAAAGCCCAGATTCTGATGGATTCATGGATGAATTCCATACAAAGTTTAGAGAAGACCTAACTCCAATACTCCTTAAACTCTTCAATGAAATTGAAAGAGAATCAGTCCTCCCTAACTTCATTCTTGGAGGCAAGTATCACTCTCATACCAAAATCAGAAAATGACCAAACCAATAAGGAGAAGTATAGGCCAATATCACTAATGAACATTCATACAGAGATTCTCACTAAAATTGGCAAATAGAATGCAGCAAATCATCAAGAGAATTATACACCATGACCAAGTGGGAATACAGGAATGGTTCAAAATATGCAAATCAATAAGTGAAATACTCCACATCAACAGAGCCAAAAATAAAAATCACATGATCATCTGAAAAAGAGGCAGAAAGAGCTGTTGATAAAGTCCAAAACCTGTGCATGATGAAAAGCCTACAGAAACTTGGAATCGATGGTATCTACCTCAATCTCATAAAGACCATTGATGACAAACCTTACGGCCAACGTTATACTAAATGGACAAAAATTGAAAGCCTTCACACTAAAATCAGGAAGAAGACAAAGATGTCCACTATCATAACTCCTATTCAATTTAGTTCTGCAAATATTATTCAGAGCAGCGAGACGAGGGTGAAACAAAAGAATAAAAACAAAAAAAGAAGTAAAATTATCATTACTTGCAGTCGACATGATACTCTACATAGAAGACCCCCAAAACTCCATTGAAAGACTACTAAAGGTAATAAAAAAATTCAGCAGCATAGCTGGATACAAAATGAATACTCAAAAAATCAATAGCATTCCTGTACACAAAAGCCATGAGAGAGAAATTATAGAAATATCGCCTTTCATCATAGCACCTAAAATAATGAAGTACTTAGTAATCAACCTAGCCAAGAATATAAAAGTGTTTTGTGATGAAAATTACACTACTCTAAAAAAAAGAGATTTAGGAGGATATTAGAAAATGGAAGGATATTCCTTGATTTTGGTTAGGAACAACCAACACTTTGAAAATGGCCATACTCCCAAAACTGTTACACAGATTCAATGCAATCCCAATCAAAATACCATTAACATACCTTGCAGATCTAGATAAAATATTTCTACAATTCATCTGGAAATAGAAGAAACCTAGAATAACAAAGGTGATTTTGGGTAACAAAGGAGGCATCTCAATTCCTGACCTCAAACTATACTACAGAGCCACAGTAATAAAAATCAGCATAGTACTGGCAAAGAGACCTGAGGATCAATGGAATAAATTAGAAGATGCAAACACTACCACAGGGACACTCAGCCACCTTACATTTGATAGACGAGCTAAATTTGTTCCCTAGAAGAAAGATAGCCTCCATAATAAATGGTGTTGGAAAAATTGGCTTACCACCTGCTGAACACTGAAACTACACTCATGTTTATCACCATACACTAAACTAAAGTCCAAATGATTCAAGGACTTATATATTAAAAAAGAAACACTAAATCAACTGGAGAACAAGGTAGGCAGAAACCTTGGGGATATTGGAGTTGGCAGAGAATTTGTTAATAAAATGCAAACCACATAGGAAATACTTCAAAGAGTCAACAACTGGGATCTCATATTATTGAAACATGTTTGCATTTCAAAAGAAATAAACAACAAAGTGAAAAGAAAACTCACAAAATGGGAAAGAATTTTAGCAAACAGCCACTCAGACAAAGGACTTATATTCAGAACATATAAAGAACTGAAAAACATCAAGCCCCCCAGGTTCGAAGACCATCTCCACAAATGGGCATCAAAAATAAACACACAGTTCTCAGACAAAGATATACAAATGGCAAACAAATATATGAAAAAATGTTCACCATTAATGATCATTTCAGAAGTACACATTAAGACAGCATTGAGATTTCCTCTGACTCTAGAAAGAATGGCTGCCATCAAGAAATCAACTGATAACAAATGTTGGTGAGGCTGTGGGTAAAAGGAACATCAAGAATTACCCCTGTGTTCCTGGGGTAAATCCCACTTGGTCATGGTGTATAATCTTCTTGATGATTTGGTAGGAGTACAGACTGGCTGCAACCACTGTGGAAATCAGTATTGAAATTCCTCAAAAAACTAGAATTGGAAGTTCCGTTCAATCCAGTTATGCCTTTCCTGGGTATTTTCACAGAAAAACTGAAAATGTCATGTCACAGTGATATATGTGCACCCATGTTCATAGCAGCACAATATGTGACAGCTAAATCTTGAAAACAACCAAAATGGTCATCAGCTGCAGAGTGGATGAAAAGTGTATTTTTATACAGTGGAATACTACTCAGATATAGAAAAGGATGGTCTTGAGTTCTTTATAGGTAAATGGAGGCAACTTGAGAATATCCTCACAAGTGAAATAAACAACACTCACACTAATAAATGTCACATTACATCTATGGTGTAAAACACACTAAAAAATGACAAAGTAATATGATCCAAAAAGTGTAATAGATATTATAAAGAGAAAGGAAAGTGCTCTAAAGGATAAAGCAGTATAAATAGTGTGTAAGATAGATGACCATATTACTAAATTTCTGTTAATCATTGATAAGAATGGTTTGCACTGTAAATGTTTGAGTGTTTGGCCACTTTTTATGCTTTGGTTTTGTAACTTTTACAATTATTTTTAAGATGACAATATGTAATGTATCAACTAGTGATTTGATTATGTTAATTTTTTGAGATCTGTATGCTACTTTTTTATTGTTTCTTTTAATTTTATTTTCTTTCTTTAAACAAAAACATAATTTATAGAAATGGATGTGGAGTTCTCTGCCTTCCAGACCTTGCAGCAAGACCTTCACATGCAGTGGAGAGAATCCTTGGGATACACTTCACTCTGGGTGGCCATAAGCTGCACTGCAGTGGGATTAGTGGTATTATGCTTTACATTTATTGTTGTTGTGGTCATTGTGTGCATGAGTCCACCCAATGGGTCACTTACAATAAGCATATTTCCCCTGATCTTTGAAGTGGTCGAATGAGGGAAATCACATCAAATTGTTTCAACCCCAAAGGCTTTGAGGACCTATATGGACCTGACCCAACTGAATAGCATATGCCCAGCATGGACACAAGTCTATAAGCATGACTTAGCATAGACAACCATGGATGCACTAAGGGTTTTGACAGTATGCAAGAATTTAATGCCTAATGATGGATGATCTATACAGGCTCAATAATAAAGATGCTTGCTTAATGCTGTTGCTAATGTTGGCTTTGTGTGGTTTCTTTTCCTTTTACCCACTAAAATATCCATTCACCACCCTATCTCTGAGAAAATTTCATACCACAAACACAGAGAACTTTAATACCCCACAAAACTAAAACCCATGTCCCCTGTTGAAAGGCACACATAACATCCTAAAGCCCAAATATCTGTTGGGGTACAGCTTTAGAAAAGGGACCAAGTTTCAAGCCTGCACCTTTAAGATCACTTCCTAAGCCCCGTGACAAACATCTGCCTCACTTCTATCCCTCCTCTGTATGCACAGAGCATTAAAGTTCTAAAATGTTCTGACCTTGACCTGGAATGCAGTTCCCCAAGCAACAGATGCACAGCCTTCAAGTACACTGGTCAGACAATGGGCTTAGATGAGTCAGTCCCCAGGCTGAAGGCCAAGGACAGTGTAATCTGTTGACCCCACTGTCACACAGTGGAGCTACTTACCAGAATATCTTAGCCTCCCTTGATTCCTGAACCCATGGGGACTCACTTTTCCTGTGGTTCATAGTGTGTTAAAACCAAGCACAGCATTAATGTGTGGTAGGGAGAACCCATGCCCATCACAACCCCTACCAAAATCATTTCCTCATGTAATCTGCAAGGCACCTGTTCTTATCATGTCACATATAAAAGTATGTTGATAAATGTATGTTGAATGCCCTGCTAGCCATCTCCACCCAGCCTGCTTGGCAGCAGCTCAGCCTTTGAACCTCCGTTGGGCAGGCAGGGGAGGAAAGCAGAGGAAGACAAGGGGCTTTCTCTGCCAAGACAGAAAATATAGAATGACAAGGGGCACCTCCAACTGTGAGTGTTACACCCACTTCTGAGCCTGTATCCTGAGGCCAGAGAGGAGACAGTTATTTTGATCACTTTACTAGAAATCAAGAGTGTGAGCAGAGCTACAAAGGCTGGAATTAGGAGCCCAACTGAGGGCTCCTCCAGTTTTGCCTGCATTTTGTTTTCACTTTCTGTTCCATGACTTAGTCGTCCCCAGCTGTTGGCAGTGTGGGTTTATGTGTCTTCCCAAGTGAGCTGCTTCTGGGGATCTTGGGTAGTCAGCACACAGTGAGATCTCTATGTGTCTCTGTCAGGTTTTGCATAGAGCAAAGTGCAGTTCCCATGATAGTAAGGTTGGCCCCAAAAGTCCATTAGTGAGGTCTTAGTTTGAGGACAGCTGATGCTTTGACTGTCAGGGTTTGCATGTGCATGAAGGACTCAGTGCTGGCCAGGGAGAGTGTGTCCTTCCTGCATGAGGTTTTTCATCAGTTGTGCTTTTATTCCCACATATCAGAAGTGGATTTTCTTGCTGTGAGTTTTGCTTATAAATTATCATATTTTTTATTACTACTTATTTGCAGTGTGTACTGATTATGTTTTTGATAGGTCCATGGCACATGTGATGCATAGAATGGAAATTAGGCCCTACCTTGTGCACAGTGGTGCAGTCCATCAACTCGTGACTGTTCTCAATGTCGCTCCTGGGTCACAGAGCATCTGGGCACTTTGCTGAGTTCCAAGGCATAGCCCCTCCCCACAAGCCCACAAACTCTGGAGCTCAGGCCTGGGAGGTTCAGAATGCTCTAGCTGTTCCTGAAGAAGCTTAGCCTGGGGATCTACATGGAAGTACAGTTCCAGTGAAGAGTCAAGGACAGAACATGTGGACTTGGGGCAAAAAGGAGCCAGTTGAGTGACAGGCCTGATATACCTGGGCAACTCTTCTCTAGGGAAGGGTGGGTAGGCCTTCTGCCCAGCCTGTACAGATCCGGCCACAGCCTCTCCCACTCACAGTGGGGAACTTTGGGCCCAAGGAGCAATTAGTGGCTGAAAGAAGTCCGTGAGTGGGAGACCTTGCATAGTTTTATCACACTTGTACTTTCTGACATATTGTCTCCCTGCCCCTCCCCAATGCAGTCAGCTTGGTGAAGGCGGTGACTGGTATATGCCATGTCTTTGCACTCAATGGATCAGGGCTGTTGCTCCACGAATATCTGAGAAGTGAGAAGTCAGTCGGTATCTGTCTTGCCTCTCTGCAGTCTCTAGCTTAGGCAGTAATCCATTGCTGTACCCACTTATGCATGGTCTGTACCCAAACTGAGGGAGGCCTGGGGTCCATAAAAATGGCTTTTAGGGGAGCAATATCTGTTCTGCTGCAAATGGTGACTCTGTGGCCTCCAAAGAACATTGCAACTCAAAAGGGCAGGAGTTGCATCTGTTCTGTTTACAACGTCATGGCCAATACCCAGAAATTTGTCTGCACACAGGTGTTTCCATGTGTGTTTGTAGTATGATTACACCTATCTGCTCTTCTATGATATCAGACAGCCATAGATTCTTTGCTGTATTCAGGGTTTCCTGCATTCAACAGTCACGGTGGCCCACATAGTGATTCTCCAATCTCCTTTCCAAAGAATAGAACAACTTCCCCCAAGTGCTGGTCAATGAAGGGGATGGAAGATCATTCATGGGAATGAGCACAACCTCTACTGTAGGTCTTCATGGAGCCAAGGCCACAGCTAATCACTTTGCATGGAGCCCCGATTTCATCCCCAGTGACCCTGAGTTCTCCATCCACTCAGCACCTCACCATTCAGCATTGTAAACTGGCATTGAATGATCAACTTGCACATGGCCTGGACCTGAATCTGCAGGTGGCCAAATCCCACTGAATCTGCAGGTGGCCAAGTCCACTAAGGTAAGAACTCACCTTCTCAGGTTTGGTGCCTGTGGGGCTGAGATGTCAGCCCTGGAGGAAGCTAGAGAGGAGTGGCTGGAGTTGGGAAAGCTATCCAGGAAGGCTAAGTCCAGAGTCTTCTTCAGTCTGTGAGGTCCATCTGCCTGCACCGGGCTTGCTGTACTGACTTTTCAAGAGGGTGTGGAGCTGAAACAAAGCCCACACTCCAAATGGTCCACAGAGGCCCGTGGTAGAGGGCTCACTAAGGAATACTACCAAACTCACATCGCCTCGATAGAGGAGAGGCTGAATAGAAGTCTATGCATTAACAAAACCTATGAGTCTTAAGACAGGCTCCAGTTTTAGAGATGGGAAAATGGAGGCTCATTCTGGATGTCCAGATCCATTAATGAGGCCCCACAGAATGTTCCCCAGTTTCCTGATATAATAACCCCAGGAAGGAATTAAGTTACTCTTCCATATCCATGGAAGGTGAGCAGCTGTGTTCACTGATCTCTTCTTGTGTTCATTTAGCCCTGAGGGTCCTGTGATAGGAACTGCAGTGCCTGAAAAAATTCCTGTAAGACAAGTGCCAGAGAAATGGACAGAGTGGACTGACATTTGAGGTGAGCACATCTGTGGTGAGTTGATGATGTGTAAGAGCTGGGGATAGGGTGGAGAGGCAGCCAGCTAATGGTGCATGGACACCAGGCCTAGGGTTGAATATGAGACACAATGGCAGAATTCAATCATGCCAAGAAAGGAAGTGACTTTGTGTTTGTGTCCCCCTTTTCTTTTTCCCACCAATGTGTGTACAATGACCTTGCCTTTGACAAGGTAGAAGCTGAGCAGAGAGGATATGGTAGTTGAGCACTTGGAGTCTAGATTCCTTGAGAGCAGGACCACAGGCCCAGTGTTTGACCACTCCTGGATGGATGTTCTTAAAGGGTCAATCTGACCCTAAATTTGTCTCAGTCCTCTATGGGCCTCTATACAGTCCCTTCTGCTGACACACCCTGCATCAGAGCAGATACTTGTTGTTATTGTGGGTACTATGTCTGGAGCAGGGATGTGGCACAAAGGGCCCAGGGTCCAGCTCCATGCCAATGTACTGTGTACAGCTCCATTGTGCCAGAGCCCAGAACCCAGAGGAAGCCTGAGGCTCTGAGAAACCACAGGATTCACTTTGTTAAACAACATAAACTTATGTTCCTCAAAGACAAAATCACTGTCCCAGACTGCTACCCTGGAGGACAGGAGATGACTCTGGAGGCTGTGAATAAACATGGCCACTGCCCTTCTCCTCCTGACAGCCCTGTCCTACATGGGAACATGAAAGTGACAGTGGTACAGGCTCAGTTTCCCTGCCCCTGCCCAGCAGCATCTACCCTCAGGGCCTGTCCTCAGGCCCTCTCACACTGATGACCTTGGGAGGGAATTGTTTATGCAGACTCACAGTGGTGGCCAGGCCTAAATAGCCTTGTCCTGGAGTCTGTGTCTCTGAGTGGCTGGTGGCAGAACCTAGAGATGTCTGGCCTAGGCTCCCTCTTCTGTCTGGGTGCCTGGGGAGTGGGCCCAGTGAATCCTGCCCTGTGCTGCCTTTGATGACTGGGCAGTTCCCGGTGAGCATCCTGAAGTATCTGGGCTGAGTGAACCATCCTCTTACTTGTGCCCAGGTAGTTTTCCCATGGCGGGTCCTGAGGCTGGGGTTTCGAGGCTTTGGAAATCAGCATAACATATTGACTGATCACTCTCTCTAGCCAAGTGCCTGTGAAGGCCAACTATTGCCAGACCAAGGCTTGGTGACCAGAGCCTTCAGAGTTCTGTTTAGATCTGTTGCCAAGCAAATGAGGTCACACGCTAGGGTCCATAGCTGGGGTTCCCCCTCAAATGCCCAATTTCTTTTTATTGTGGAATAAATCTTTTCTCGTTAGAAACAGCAGGTGAAAAACTGGAAAATTGAGTGTGGTTTTACACTTTGCTACACTTTGAAAATTTAAATGCAGCAAATATGTAGATGCTTCAGATATGGCAGGCATGGTGCTGAGCACACAATGTGCCAAAAGGCACATTGTCTCTGACAATGAAGTGTTCAGTGTCTTCATTTAGAGATCTGTCTCATTTTTGGGTGACTTGCTTTCCTGGGCATATGTTAGTTTCATTTCAATTCCATTAGGGAGCATGGAGATGTTCCCAGAATGTCCATAACATTTTTCCTTCAAGAATGTGAATGTTTCATGTTAAAACCCCACATGTCCAGGGGAGGAGGATTCCTAGCAAGTCTTCCTCTCACATGTCTATGAATGATTACTTATTAGTCCTTGGATGTTTACCTCAGCTGCACACTGTAGTGCTTCATACTCTGACAGCCTGTGAGGGTGGGGGGACAGCAGGTGGTGAGAGAAAGGGAAGTCTTTGCAAGGCCATGGACAACATTTTCCCGTGTGGACGAAAGACACATGCATGTCACTCCTGGGGAACTTGTCTTCCAGTAGCTGCTATCACTTCCTGTCCTCCCATCCCAAACAGTCCATGAGCTTTGTGTACCTGCTGGGTAGTTTGCCTTTCCTACAGGTGATGGCGCTGAGCCTGTTCAGTGGTAGTGCTCTTTGCTTGGTATACTTCGAGCAGTGTCTCCGTGCTGGCATCCCCCTGTGCTGTCACCACCTGCTATTATGGGGCTGAACCAACCAACTGTGACTTGTTCATGCATCTGTCACCTATGTGCTGATGGCGATTTGTTCTGTTTATGGCTTGATTCTTGAAAGCGGGGTGCCATTTTTATACATGTTTTTTCATGTATATAGAATTTTATTTCAAAGAAAAGTGCTTGAATGTGAAATTACTGGATCATATTTCTGATGTATGGCTAACTTAGAAATATTTAAAGTATCTTTGCAAGCTATTGATTAAAGCAGACTTAGGTTGTTGGTTTTTGTTTTGTTTTGTTTTATTATGCTATACTATGCCATGCTATGTTATGTTCCACTATGTTATGTGTTGGTTAGGATTTTGAAGCTCCTTCAGCAGGTTTTCAGTGCTTTCTGATTTGAATTTGAATAATAAACCTGAGAAAATATAAGAATATAACATAATCTGACTAATTTTGTTTGGGAGAAAATTTAAAAAGGAAAACCCAGTCAGGGATGTTGGTGCACACCTGTCATTCCAGTACTCAGAAGGTTGAGGCAGAGGGATTGTAGTGAGTTTGAAGTCATCCTGAGCTTCAAGGTAAGATGAAGACCAGCCTGAACTGCATAGCAAAACCATGTCTAAAGACAGCATGAAAGAAAGAAATAAAGAATGAAAGACCAAAGAAATAATATAAAAATGAAAAGTCAAGTCACCTGTCAATTGAGAAATCAAATCTTTGTGAGGTTTTCTTGAGTATGTACTTTAGTCAACACAACTAGCATAAGATTTACCATCATGTAGGCAGTGATGTTCTGTCTGGTGTTTGCATTGTTTCAATTTTTTAAAGTTTTTACTGCAATGACTACAGATATGCTACTAAATATAGCCTCTTAGGATATGAGTTGCTCAGTATGAAGAAAATTTGATCATTCCCATTTTCTTTGTCCTAGATACATGTTTCAAACCAGAATTTGATCAATGGATTACTATCTTTTTTGAAATGACAATAAGAATCATATAAAAATACTATTTTTGTGTGTATAAAATGGTGAAAATAATTATAGATTAATAGTGGTTAATGTACCTTGCACCAGGATTTCTGGGATTTCTGAATGATTGATATTTTCATACATTTGTAAAATTATCTACAAATGTTAACACATGATCTCACTAATTTTCTAAGTTTCCCAGGCTATGCTTAAAACTTTACTCATCCTTCCTCACCCTCCCAGAGTGCTGGCATTACAGGTGTACATTATCCTGCATTGGCAATTGGTAGCAATATTGTGTATTCATAGAATAAAATGTTCAGCTTTGGTCTTTAGGCACTTTGCAGAAAGAGTAGATCTAGTTAAGCTACCTGCTACCTTCTTAGCCTGCAGTTTCTTTCACAGAGAGTGTGACTGAAAATCTCATTAACACTGATGTAGATTCTCTGCTTTTAAAATGTGGTCAGCACACACTTCAGAGCATCATTCCAATTGCCTTCTGCACTGGGACTGAGGCTTGGTGTCTTTGAAGCACATTCTATTTGTATTTGATCCCTCATGGAATTTGATGGTTGTTTGAATTCAGACCCCCAGAAATGTGTGAAAGTTAAAGCTACTTGGGGCACACTGCCCTCCAGAAGGCCAGGCCAGTGTAAAACATTATTTTCCTAACAGTCCTATATTCCAAGAATTGGTTTTGGGTTTTGCATTTTGTATATTGATTTTCGCTTCTATTTTTTGTTCAATTTCTAGGGATTTGAATACAGAGTTTTGCCCTTGGTTCCTTTGCCTTCCCTTTTAAAACTCTTCTTATTTTAAGCCAGGTTCTTAATAAGTGGCTAAATTGATGAGGCTCTCCTTAAATTTGTGATGTTTCCACCTCAGCCTTTCACACTGTTAGGCTGACAATCAACTCCAGCAGACCTGGTTTCATAATAGCAACCTTAAAAACTTATTTGCTGAGCAAGGAATGGTGAAAATGCCTGCAATGTCTGAATCCAGCCTGCTGAGGCAGCAGGATTCCTGGGAGTTCTAGACAAGCCTGCAAGACACTCTGAATTCAGCTCAGGCCAGAGAGACACAGGGAGACCCTGACCAGAAAAAGAAATGAAAAAAAATATAGGAAAGGAAAAGGAAACAAAACAAAATTCCTGGGAGTGAATGAATTGGTTTATCGCTGGATCAGTTGTTTCAATCTGCAGCCCTGTTCTTGCATTATAAGACCCTTTTGAGTGTTGTCTCTTTATAATAGACCAGAAAACCAGGTATTTTGATTCCTCTACCTATAATGTTCTTTCTATGACTGTAAGATGACTCCTTGTACTTCCTTGTGAATTTTCATATTGTTTTTTCCATTTCTAGGAAAATAGCATTGATATTTTGTAAGGAATGGCATTGAAACATCTGGTTGCTGTGGGTAGCACATACATTATAGCAACATTAATCCTTCCCTCCCTCATCATTGTCTGTCATTTCTTCTGTTAGTGCTGCTTCACTCATTTCATCAATCTCTACAATTTTCCAAGAAGAGGTGAGTTTGATTAAATTTTATCTAAGAATTAGCCATTTTTGATGAATTATGAAATGAAATATATTCCTTTTAACTGGGGCTGCAGTTTGTTTGAAGTGCATAGAAATGAATTGATTAGGACATGTGGATTTTGTACCCTGAAACTTAAGTAATTTATGAGTTTTTTCTAAAAGGTTTTCACTGGAGTTTTAAGTTTCTTATATGAAAATATGCAGCCTCAGGAAATAAAGCAAACCTCAACACTTCCTTTCTGTTTTGTAAGTATTTGGTTTCTTATTCTTGTCTAAATTCTAGGGCGAGGACTTCGAGTACTGTGTTGAAAAGGGTTGCTAGCCTTGTCTCCTTCCTGACCTGAGAAGAAAAGCGTGCAGCTTGTCAGCCTCTGAGCACCATGTCAGGGATGGGTTTGTCATGCGTGGTTTTTACTGTACTGAGGTCCATTTCTCCTACATATGGTGTGTGAAAGGTTCTTATTATGTAAGAATGGTGATATTTGAGGTTTTTCAAAACAAATTTTTCCAGACCTATTGAGGGGTTAGCTATGCTTCATTCTGTGAAAGTGACTGAATTGTTTTTCAATGGGACAGTTTTGCCCCACTGAGATTGAGCCCAGTGTTGATTGTGGTGCTTAACTTTCAGGTGATGGTGAATTTACCTGACAAGCATTTAGCTGAATAACTTTGCTGATGTTCATTAGGAATATTGGTCAGTAGGGTGTTTTTGTTTTTTTTGGGTTTTTTTTTGTTGTTGTTGTTGTTGTTGTTGTTTTTTAATACATTATTGTCTGGTTTCATTCTCAGGGTGACTTTATCATCCAAAGAATTTGGTGTTGGTTGTTTCCCTTCAATTTCCTGGAAGAATCCAAAAATGATTATTACTTACTTTACACTTGAAAGAATTCAGTGAGTGACTTTTTTATGCTGGCTTTTCTTGTTATTAAGCAGTTTTGATTGTTGAGCTATCACCTGTATTCATTTATGCTCTGTTCATCAGTGTCTGTCCCTGATATCTGTGGGTCAGTGACACCAAAGGAGACCACACACCCATTAACGATCACATCTCATTTTACTTAGGGATGCAGCCATTTTCTTTGGTATCTTAAAGTAACCTTACAGTGTATATTTTTATGAGTAACTACTTTCAGTTATTTAGTCTTTTAAGCAAAATATTCTCATCATGCAGCTTCTGGTGGAGGAAACTGTAGCAGTCATGGGCACGTCATTTATTTCAGGCTCCATACCTTGACCTGCCTGCAGTGTCCCCATCTTCTGAACTGCTCCCTGTGAATAACCGTCCTGCTCCTCAGCTGTGGTGAGTCCACATACAGCAGTTGAGATCTGCAACTGAGTGGAAGACATTCAGTCAAGATGGGCTCTGTAACAGGATGACCTTCTTATACAGAGGTCCCCTGAGTGATACAGGGGACCTCATGACTGCAAGGAAGAGCTCAGGCAGCAGGGTCATTCCAGCCATCTCCTGTCCAGCCTGCAAGCTGTGCTGCTTTGCTGAGAAGCTCACTCATGGATCAGCAGGCCTGAATCTGGGCCTTTCTTTTCATGGTTCCTGCTAGGTGTCATGGTGTCCAGCATCTCTGCCTGGTCCATCTCCCCCACCTTCAGATCTCAACAGAGATCTGCACAGCTTGGTTCTTCCCCTTCCAGGCTGCAACTCTATGCAGAAACTTGAGGTGTGAAATCTGTGACTATGAAACTCAACCTGTATACATTTAACCTGGAAATTCAACATCTAAGGCTTCATTATAAAAAATGAGGTTAATGACACCCATATTCTCTTCTTACTCAGCTTAGCTGTGTAAGAAGAAGCTGTGTTAGAAACCACTGAATGTAACATAGCAGAGCTGCTGTGTCAATTATAAAATTACAGCCACTTAAAATGCAGCAAGAAGGCCATGTCCCAGGCCATGTCCCTGGTGTTACCTGAGATGACAGAGAGTTTATGGCCTGGCCCTCTCTCTACCCAGCAGTGAAGACACAGAGCCCCCCATAGCAAGTGGGGACAGGAGAAAGGGGCTCATCAATGGCAGACCATGATCCTGGGGGGGGGAATGCCTATTTCTTTTTTGTCCATTTTCTTATTCCATTGAACTGATTACAGTGCTCTAGTTAATATTACTTCTATTCAGTTTAGTTAACAATAAATAGTGGCTAATTTCTTGAATAGGTAAATGAAAATAGATGATTTAATTATATTATATATAATGAAATGTGCACTATATGCTTCGAATATCTATTCATGTGTGTGTGTGTGTGTGTGTGAGAAAGAGAGAGAGAGAGAGAGAGAGAGAGAGAGAGAGAGAGAGAGAGAGAGAGAGTAAAGGATTCTTGGTATTCAGAAAGGCAACACTCTGTTTAGCACTATCTCTAACACATGAGGTCATGCAAAGCCCTTCCATGGTGCAGTGGTGCTAGAAGCCACCATGCAAATCTGGTGGTACTGCCAGAGGACAGCAAGAGGTTTGGCTCACCTTTTATTTTTCCAGCAAGTAATTCCTGAATCTTCCTGCTTCCAGGCAACCCAGGGTGTGAGCAGCATGCAGAGGAGCCCAGCACTGCCTGCCTTACACCCCTTTCCCCAACCATATCCATGCTGTGGCCCTGCCAGTGTGCAGCCAAGGCTCTGCCTTCTCAGGTCCAGGGTCCGCAGTTCCTGGGTCCTGGCCTCAACCTCCACCAGGCTTCAAGTTCTGCCATGCATTCAGGTGGCATAGAGGGTGGGGCACACTCTCAGCCCCACATGCACCAAGATCCCTGACCACATTTACCCTTCCAGTCTGCAAATTTTGCTCCTCTCCTTTCTGACTGAGCTTGTGGCATTGGAACAAAACACAAAATTGTCATTACTTTTTCTTTTTGTTCTTTTTTTTCCTGGTTTCTTTATTTATTTAAACATATTTTTAGAATTGCATTTTGCAAAAAAACTTTCTTATTCTTTTCATGCCCCAGTTAACTGAAGTTCTTACAAATTTCTACTGCAGTTCAAAGCCATGTGTTTGAATGCTCAGAATCCAATCTGCTGTTTTGTAGAATAGAGGAATCAAAGCAGAAACTCAATTTGGGGATATTTCTTTGCCTTCTAGCATCTATAAGAGTACTCTGACTCATGTGTTTTTACCCGCAAATATGGGCTGCAGTACCAACTGAATCTGCCACTGACAAAATGAGTTTCCTGCATTTATTTCAAACAATCTCATCTCCCCTCAACTGGATAAGCACATTGTCTAAGATTTCTTATGCCCAAACTTGAAAAATAAGTTCCAGTAGACAAGAGGCTGCCACCCATCCTGAACTCATAATGGGATTTTATGTAAACACACAGTCCAACCCACACCCTGGCAGCCATGAGCTGAGAGAGGCGGAGATGGCTTGTGCAGATAGAAACACCTAGAAATAGTCACCCAGCAGCAGCAACATGCAGGGGCCAGATCTGCTGACCTTTCAAAGTTGGGTGATGGAATGGTGTGGTAGGTTTTACCCTGAGTTTACTGATGTGGCATGGTAAATCCAGGTTGCTGCTGGGATTTCCCTTTCTGCAGGGCAATGCCAAAGGGAAATCATGTACATGCAGCATTTATTTGCCATTTTTATGTGCATTTATGAAATCTGCATGCATGGGATTTTATGCCTCTGCCATTGCAGACCCATTCATGGGCATTATTTCCATGTCTTGTCAAGGGCCAGTTTATTTACACAACATGCAGAGCACTTTTCTCAGCCTTATTTCTCCATACTTGTGCACTTTCAATCATTTCTTCAAAGGAAGCTAAGCAATTTAGTTTGACCAAACTTCAATTGTGTTGCTGTGCTTCTGTGTGACTTCCTTGCTGCCAGACCTGAAAAAGGCAGTCAGTTGAACCTGCTGGAGGGTTATCCACAGAGGGACATGCTTTACATAGCTGTGTCAGGCAGGGCTGCTCATCCAAATGATATCCAAATGCCCTTGCCCCATGCTGGTCCTGACTTTGTGAAGCATTGGATTGCAGTAGAGACTCCCTGTGCACTGGCTGGCCCTTGGAAAGCCTTGTGCTGCTGTGAGAGTGTCACCCCTATACTTTCATATTTGTGGCTCTGGGGCCAGGGCAGAGTACTTTCCAGCCACCATGCCCAGCATGCTCCAGGTAGCTGTCCTGTGCACACTCTATGTGGAGGGTAGAGAAGGTCCCAATAACTTCCTGCTTCAAACAGTACTGTGAAATCAAACACTTGAACATAAATCTTGAAAAACTGTGCAAGTTTCTCTCTGGGAGAAATCTCTATTCTTAGCCTTGCGTGCTCCAGGGACACCTGTGAATAACTCTGATGGAAGCTGTGGGTCAAGGCTCTGCTGTGCACCCCATAATTTCACCAATGCTGTTCAGCACTTGCCTTAAAACCAGCCATCAAAAAGGGACACAGCACATCTCAGGGATGTGTCCCTGTGTGAATCAGCTTTGGGAGGGTCAGCAGTTTCTGTACTTGCTAGCCATGTGTGGTGATTGCCTTTAAGTTAAAAGAATTTGTCACTTCTATCACAAAGTGGACTCATAAGACATCTTTCACACCTGTAATAACAAACATCTATCTGACTATTGGTTGTATGGAAAGGTTTCCTGCTGTGGTCTCTATATTAGTCTTGTTTCTGTTTTTCAAATGTGATGTATCAGAACTTTCAATCTCCCTTCTGTCACTGAAATCATGGGAAAGCTGTTTCAACATGAAAGGATAAGTATATACACAGTGGTCTCTACATTTTCCCTGTAGACTTTGTCTATCTGGTATTTTCTCTTCTATCAAAGAGCAATAGCAGCCAGTCTTCTCCAGTAATGTTTGGCCAAACAGAATCTGATGCACTGATATGAAAGATTCAGAGTAGCAAATCACATCAAGAGAACTGTTAGAAGCCACATGGGGACTAGCAGGAGAGAACAGAGCTATGGATGGGTCCAAAACTGAGCAGAAAGCTGAAACTGGACATATGTGAAGATTGTATAAATTGGTGATGCACTTATGGGCTACTGATTTGAACATGTGGAAACTAATGAAATCTTAACTGTTAATTTAGATTAACTTAAAATGTAATGTTTATAAGCATTACAGACATAAGAGCAGAAGTGAAAACTGAAAGAAATGCAAGGGGTACAAGGGGAGGGAAGGGAAAGGCAATACTTTGCAGGACTTGGCCCTATGCAGAGCTCAGGATGTCTACCATGGAGCCAGCAACAGCCCCAGCTCTGAAATTCATGAAGTCCTGGTACTGAACTGGGCATAGCTTTCACATTGATCCCAGAGCTGGTGAGGTCACTGGAGGTGGAGCTGGCACAAGCTCAGCAAGTAGGACTTGAGCTCAGTCAGGTACCCGCCCTGACTCAGAGGAGGGAGAAAAATCACCAACTGTACTTGATCTTTGCAGGCCCCAGAAAGCCCCCCAGGGCCTCTCAGAGACAACACTGTGCACAAATCCACTCCAGGAACGTTTCCTGTACTGACTCACCCAACACACTTGTGCATGCCTCAGTGTTGCAGAATGCCCCAAGACTGAGAACTTTTCTGCATGTAAAGTGCCACGTGCCCTACCCAGAGAGTAATAGACCAAAGTCAAACCTTGCTCACTGTAGTTCTCAGCTTCAGTGAACTCAGGTTGTTCCAAAAGACCCAAGTTAGTTTAGACTGGGTGTTCCAACTTGGTAAGCAGCACCTGCCAGGAGTCACTAAGGGAAGCACTGGTCCTAGGGAGGACAGGTGTAAGCAGCAGTACAGGTCTGGTCTCCCTCCCAAGCTGCCCTTCCAAAGCATCCTGTGGAGTTGGACACAAGCCTCTTGCTTCAGCTACAGAGAGCTCAGCCACAGCCATCAGTGTGCCCTGAATGGGTGCAGTGCTGATCCAGGCAGCCCTCACATGCTAATGGAAGTCCCTGGACAGTGCTGTGACCACCTGTCCTCCATTCTTCAGGAAGCCTGATATGCATCTCCCTTTCCTGACCTCATGACATGTTGCCTCTGTGAGAAAGAGAGTGGTGTCTTCAGTGTTACTTTACTCATGGATACTCTACAGGGTGCTGCTCTCTAACTATCTGAGAAGTGAGCAGATGGAGTCTGTCCTGCCTGCCTTTCATTCATCTTCAGTTCATATAGTGATGCATCACCCCATTCTGGGTGCCTTCCCATGACATCCCAATTTTGTGTCCCCATGTACAGAGGCCAGGATCGTAGTCTATAATAATGGTAATATTTGGTCTACATTCATTGCATTGCCTGGACAAAATGGAAGCACCAAGACAGCAGTGGTTGCATCTGCTCTTGGCATTACATCCTAATCAGTGCCTGGTACATGAATGATTTAAGGCACCTTCTAGCTCCTTCCATGATGTCTTTGTGGACCTGAATCCTCTTTTATCCCCCAGAGATTACTGCTCTACATACCATAGAAGCCCATGGAATGACTCTCTGGTGTCCTTCACAGTGAAGAGAACAGCTTCACCGTGGCAAGGGCTCCTTTGTAGGAGGCAAAGCTTCCGCATAGGAAAGAAAAAACAGCAGTGTAGCCAGGGTGCCACTTCTTAGGAGAAAGACCTGCATTTAGACCCAACTCCTCCTTCTGACTTCCTGTGTAAACGTAGGTAAGACATCATGCACTATGAATGTCATCCTGTCATCTGCTTCCTAGAGACATCATCATGGGTGTGAGATGACATTTGTGAAAATTGGTGCCTGGTATCCCAAGTATATAGTGTATAGAAATAGAGGAAAAACCCAGAAAGGGGTAGGCAGCAGATGAATACAGTGCACACCGGACTGGTTCCTCCTGTCTGGTTGTGGAAATGACACACCTCTGGACATGATTCCCTGGTGGCATCATGAAAAGACAGAAGTTCATCAGTTTGGCCATCCTTACATTCCCTAAGCAGTACAACTGCTTCTATGTACTGGTATTATAGCCTCAAGTGCAGAAAGTTATTGACATCTCATAGAATGAACCCTGGGTACAGCCTGGAAAGAGAGACAAATCAACCATGTTCTAAAGGTGGTCAGCCAGACTATAGCAGTAGATTTGGAGTTGGTTTCTAAAAAATGCCTAGTGAAATCAGTTGAGGTTTGAGTCTCTGTAATCCTCATGCTCTACCAGACTAGGGCAAGAGGGTCACATTTAGAGCCCAGACTGAACAACTTAGCTGCACAGTGAGACTCAGTGTCAAATTTAAATATCAAAAACTAAAAGGGGCTGGGGATGTCACTCTGTGGGAAGGCCCTCAGTTCAACCCTCCTATATAAGTACAAAACTTATTACCTTGTGAAGGAGCTGAATCAAGAGGATTTTACAACTTCCTTGGGGCAATATGGAACAAAATTCCCCTAGGAACCTGGAGCCATGATTGTCCAAAATGGTCTGAGATTCAGTAATTTGTAAGAGAAAGTGAGTCAAGTTGTAGGCAATGTTCATCCATCTTCAAGAAGCAGAGGTGAGGCCATGTCATGCTGCTGTGTTGTCTGCTGAGATGCCATGGGGGATGAAGTATCCCCATGGGAACACCACAACTTGTAGAGCTGCATTTGCCAGAGGTCACCATGAAGCTCTGTGCCTGGACACTGTATGCAGACCAATGGACAGAAACTGTCCTACCTGAACTCCTATGACTATGATAGAAAAATTCCACTACTAAGAATCTAACTCACAAGATGAGATTTACAAAGGTGGTTGCTTCCTACAGAATAGAGCATGACAGGACTGTGTTTCTACATTCTACATGCAATCGGTGAGAAGCTGGTCCCTGAGACACAATCCCCACCCTATTGTTAAAACACTCAGGCTGACCCTAAAATGAGACTGAAAGAGTAGCACCTTGGAGGGAGGCCACTATTCCTGGTTGTAACAACAGGCACTATGTCCTTTATTATTCACTCATATTGCATTGTATATTTAACCATAATATGTATTTCTTGCCCCAGAAAAGAATACTGCATAATTTACTGATTCTATGATTGACTAACCAAGGACATTAGCTTAAGATTCTGCCTTCTCACAAAAAAGCAACATTGAAAAGTCACATCCAGCAGCCTCTGGCTGAAGAGAAACTTGATGGCATTGATGTGGAAAATGTAGCAGAGGTAAATTATGAGGACATAACATGCATGGTGGCTGGATGGAGCAGGAGGGTGAAGAAAATAAAACACCATTTTGTACACAATTGAGAAGGAAAATGTTATGGAAGTCGACAGTGGTGAAATTTTCAAAACATTGAGAATACACAGAATGCTACCAGGATGATTATTTTAAACATAACTGAAATCTTAAACTTTATTTATATTAGTTACATCACTGCTATATCTCTGGGAAATAAAGGTAGCAATGAATACAATGATATGTAAATCTGTAAGAGGGGAAGGGCAGGTGTGGGTCAAGTGTTCTCTGCAGGTAGAACTCAAGGGATGACTCCTGCTGGGGAGCCACTATGAGGTCCAGCTCTTGAGCTGGTGGAAAACTGAATCCTGGTGCCTGCTCTTGCTCTGGGGACAGAGTTGTTGAGGCAGCTGCAGGTAGAGCTGGCAGGAGTTCCTTGGGTGCAACCTCAGCATGCAATGGAATTGCGTCTGCAATTGCAGGAGGAGAAAATACCACTGACTTTCCTGGAACTTCTCAGGGCCAAACCTTCCAACTTCCTGTCAGAGGCAGCTGTGTGCATGAACACAGCCCCAGTCAAGCCTCCCATACTGCATCCCCACACTGAATACTGAGTATCTCATGTTCCTGGGTCTCCCATCATCTGGGCACATTACTGAGTTCCCCAGCACATTCCCTCCCCTCAAGGCCACAACCCACAATCCCAGTGCTCCTTACCCTGTGACTTAGGCTCCAGGGCCTTAGGAGGCTACAGATGGTCCCTGAGAAGCCTGGCCTGGGGATCCACCTTGGAGTTCAGCTCCAGTGAGGAGTCAAGGACAAGAGATGCAGACCTGGAACAAACAGGGAGGTAGCAAAGTGAGAGGTCTGGCCTCTCTTCTCACACTACCTACATAGGTAACCTACACAGGTTACCTTAGGGGGGCACATGGGCCTCTAGCCCAGCAAGTGCAGTATCCATTACCACCATCTCCTAAATACAGTTTGGTAGTGTGGGCCTTGGGATCCCTGAGAGGCTAACAGAATGCTCCATGGGTGGCAGTCCTTGCTTAGTGGTATGATACCACTCCCTTCTTCAGGGAAGCCTGACACAGTGTTTCCCTTTCCTTCCCCATTGCAGGTCAGCTCAACAAAGGCAAAAACTGATATCTGTCATGTCTTTACAATCAAGGGCTCAGGGCTGCTGCTCCATGAATATCTCAGAAGTGAGGGGTTATCAGTGTCTGTCCTGCCTTTCTGCAGTGTCTAGGTCAGTCAAAGATCTGTTTCCCAGTTCTCTCTGCCTCCTTAGAACTCCTCCTGCATGGTCTGTCCCCACATCTAGGGAGGCCTGGGACCCAAAAAACTGCCTCGAGGTGAACAATGTGTTCTACTGCCAGTGCTGACTTTGCGGCTTCAAATGAACATCAAAACTCAAAAAGGAATTGGTTGCACCTGTTCTGCTTACAATACCATGGACAGTACCCAGAAAAGTGTCTTCACACAGGGTGTCTCCATGTGTATTTGTGGCCTGATGAGATTCACCCATTTTCCAAAAATTCCTGTGGGCCATGTACACTTGGCCATCCCCAAGAATACCTGCCCTGACCACACCTGAAACCCCTACAGTGATTCTATAATCTAAATTCCAATGAACAAAACATCTTTCCCCAAGTCTGGGTCGGTGAGGGGGGTAGAAGGTCATCCAAGGGAATCAGCATAGCCTCTGCAGCAGGTCTTCATGGGGCTAGGGCCACAGCTATCCCCTTGCCATGGAGCCCCCATTTCCTCCTCAGTGACCCTGCACTCTGGATCCATTCAGCACCCCCCAGTTCAGTGTTGTAAATCGAGGCTGAGGTGCTTGCACATGGCCACGACTTGAATGCACAGGTGGCAAAGTCCCATGGGGCTGCTCAGGTGAGAGCTTAACTTCCCTGTATCTGAACTAGTCCTGGGCTCAGTGTCTCTGAGTGGCTGGTGGTTGAGCCTAGGGATACCTGTCCTGGGCTCCCTCTTTTCTCTGGGAGCATCTGGCCTGGGCTGATGAGTGCTGGCCTGAGCTGTCGATGATGGTTGGATGTTTCCAGGTGAGCTTCCTGAAGGATCTGGGCCTGGTGAACCATCTTCTCATACATTCCCCTGTGGTTCAATGACACGGGATCTTGAGGCTGGTGCCACGAGACCTGGGAAAGCAGCACAACATGTTCCTTGTTCACTCTCTCAAGCCAACGGTCTGTGAAGGTCAAATGTCACCAGACTAAGGTGCCTGGTGACCAGAGCCTTCAGAGTTCTGTTTGGACTTGTCACCAAGGAAGTGAGGTCATGTGCCTGGGTCCACAGTTGAGGCTCCCCCTCTGATGGCTCCTTTGTTTTTATTGTGAACTCATTTTTGTCCTCCTTAGAAACAGCAAGTTAAAAAACTCAAAAAATGTGTGCTTTTGGACTTTTCTGCACTTTGAAGATTGTAATGCAACAAACATGTAGATGCTTCAGATGTGGCAGGCAGGGTACCAAACACACTTTTCCATACAAAAGATGTTTTCCCTTGAGGATGAGGTGCACAGTGTCTTCACTTAGAGATTTGTCAAATTTTATTTTGACTGTTTTCTGGGCTTACATTAGATCTATTTCAATTTCATTAAGGAGCATGGAGATGTTTCCAGAATGCCCATTATAATTTTCCTTGAAGAATATGAAACCTTTCATGTTATAACACCCATGTGTCCGGGGGAGGAGAATTCATAGCAAGTTTTCCTCTCACTTGCCTATGAATGATCACTTATTTATCCTTAGATGTTTCCTTCAGCCACACACTACAGTGCTGTATACTCTGACATCTTGTGAGGAGGGACAGCAGGTGGTGAATGCAAGGGGAGGCTTTGCAAGGCTGTGGACATCATCACCCCATGCTGATGAAGACACATGGGCATCACTACTGGGGACCTTATCTCCTAGCCACTGCTTTCACTTCCTTTCCTCCCATCCCAAACAGACCATGGGCTTTGTGTCTCTGCTGGGTAGTTTGTCTTTCCTGGAGGTGATGGCACTGAGCCTGTTCAGTCTTGATGCTCTTGGTTGGTGTCCTTCAAGCAGCATCTCTGTGCTGGACTCCCCCTGTGCTGCTTTTTATTGGTGGTTGATCTACCACACACTATCATGGGGCTGAAACAACCAAGTGTGACTTGTTCATGCGTATGTCACCGCTCTGCTGATCCCATTTGTTCTGTTTCCAGGTTGGCCCTTGAATGCCAGCTGCCACAACCATTTGTATAGATGGTCTTGAGTGGACATAGACTTTTATTTCAAAGAAAAATACTTAGTTGTGAAATTGCCAGATTATATGTCTTGTGTATGGTTAACTTACAAACTGTTAAGGTACCCTTGGAAGCATTTTTAAAAATCAGAGTTAGGTGGTTGTTTTTTTTTTTTTTTTTTTTTGGTACTGGGGATTGCACTTATGACCTCAGGTTTGCCAAGTGGGCACTTATACTGCTGAATTAGACCTCCATCCCTGTTTTCTTATTTTGGTTTGTTGCGTTTTTATGCTATATTATGTTATGTTATGTTACACTATGTTTTCTGTTGGTGAGGATTTTGAATCTCCTTCAGTGTATTTTCAGTGCTTTCTGATTTCATTTTGTAAACTATGAGATTATCACATAATCCTGGGTAATTTTATTTTGGAGAAAATTTAAAAAGGAAATGAGAGCCAGGTTTGGTAGTAAACATCTTTAATGTCAGAAGTTTCAAGACTGAGGCAGCAAGATTGCTGTGAGTTGAGGTCAGCCTGGGCTACAACCTGAGTTCAAGGCAGTCTGAACTTCTTAGCAAAATTCTGTCTCAAAAGTAAATAAATAAATCAAAATCAAAATACAGTTAAAAGATTAAAAAAGAGACAAAAATCATCTACAAATCAACAAATCAAATCTTTGTGAATTTTTCTTATATATGTACTTTAGTCAGCACATCAAGCATAAGGTTTACCATCCAATAGACATTGATCTACTGCCAAGAAGTTGAACACTTTCAATGTTTTGACATTTTAACTGAGGTAAATGTACATATGTTACTGAATATACCCTCTCAGGATATGGAGAGCTTAGTATGAAGATAATTTGATGGTTCTTTTTATTTTTGAACTAAATTCATGTATGGACATAGGGTTTGAAGAAAAAATTACATTACTGTATTTTTTTGAAAGACTTTTGTCTTGTTTTAATGTAACTCAACTACATATTACTAAGGACCATATAAAAGATGCTATTAGAAGGATAAAAAATTATACAGAATAATAATGAGACAATAACATTAGGTAACGTACTGTGCAAAACGATTTCTTGGATTTCTTAATGATCTATATTTTCATACTTTTGTAAAATTTGTTAATGTTTTTACAAATTTTAAAGCATGATTTCACTAAGATAATGAGTTTCCCAGGTCAGGCTTAAACCTTTCCGTATTCAATATCTTTCCCCCTCCCAGAGTGCTAGGATTGCAGGTATACATTATCTTGAGTTGGAAATCAGCAGTGATTTTGTGCATTCATAGAATGAAATATTTGGCTTTGCTCTTTAGATATTTTGCAGAAAGAGTGAATCTAATTAAGCTATCTACCACCTTCCTGACTTTCAGTTTCCTTCACAGTGAGTAGGATTCAAAATCCCATTAACACTGTTGGTAGATTCTCTGCTTTGTAACTGTGGTCATCATGCACTTCAGAATATCACTGCAAATGCCTTCTGTACTGGGACTGAGGCTTGGTGTCCTTGAAGCACATTCTATATTTTTCATATCCCTCATGTATTTGATTATTGTTTCAAGTCAAACTGCAAGAAAATGTGAAAGTTAAAGCTACTTGAGGCACACTGCCCTCCCGAAGCCCAGGACAGTGTAAAATATTATTTTCTCTGCCATCGGAATTTCCAAGATTTTGTTTTGCATTCAATTACTATGGATTGAATACTGAGGTTTGCACTTAGCTCCATGACCTTCCACATTTAAAATGCTTTTTTATTTTCATCCAGGTTCTTGATAAGTGGCTACATTGCTGAGGCTGTACTTAAATTTATGATGTTGCTGCCTCAGCCATCCAGACCACTGGCATTACAAGCCAAACCACCAGACCTTGTTTCATCATAGTGTTGTTAAAAACTCATTGACTGTGCAGGGAATGGTGAAAATGCCTGCAATGCGTGCACTCAGGAGGCTGAGACAGCAGGATTCCTGGGAGTTCCAGACAAGCCTGCCACAAATTCTGAGTTCAGCTCAGGGCAGAGGTATGCAGGAAGAACTTGACCAAAAAAAGAAAAAGAAAAAGAAAGAAAACTAAACAAATGGAAGTGAAGTAAAGCAGAGAGGCGGCAGGAGAGGAGAGGAGAGGTGAGGAGAGGCGAGGAGAGGAAAGGACCTAAGAAGCAAAGCTTGCAGCTTGTCAAGCAAAGCTTGAGCAGGATGTCAGGGATGGGCTTGTCATTTGTGTTCTTTGCTATGCTGAGATTCATTCCTCCTACACATGGTGTGTGAATGGTTCTTATCATGAAAGAATGGTGAACTTTTGAATCTCCAAAGTAATTTTTTCAAATATCTTTAGGGGTTAGCTGTGCCTTATGCTGTGAATGTGGCAAATGACACTGAATAATTTGTGCAAGTGGAACCATTCTAGCACCACTGAGAGTGAACCCAGTGTTTATTGTGGTGCTTAACTTTTGCATGCGCTGGTGAATTAAGCTGATGAGCATTTAGTTGAATATTTTTGTCTATGTTCATTATGAATATTGGCCATTAGAGTATTACCATTTTTTAATGCATTATGGTCTGGCTTTGTTATCAGGGTGACTTCATCATCTAAAAGGAGTTGGGGGTAGGTCCCTTTCCTTGAAAGACATGAAAGATGATTAGTATTTACTCTTTTCAAAATTTTATTTTGAAGGTAGAAAAATACAAGACAGTAAGACAGAATAAAGCAAATCGAGACAATGCAGTGAAATTGGTACAGAACCTCACACTACGGTACCATGATAACAAGTAAGAGTAAGTTAACATAGTATATCTTGTTATCTTCACAGTAATTTTCCATTCAATAAGTTATAGCATAATAAAACCAAAAAAGAACATTTCAAAACCAGTCAAAAGAGAATACTGAATAGAGCAAAACAATTAATCATAACAAAGTGGAAGATTAAAGATGACATTTGTTTTCAAACAGAAGATAGAAGGAAATCCCCCATATTTTCTATATTGCACATAGTCATATTTCCAAGAGATGCTCAGAACTCTGCCTCCTGTTGGTAACAAGGTGATGAGCAAGTGGGATGTATGGTTCTCAGTCCATGAACCAATAGGCTTACTGGAGATGGTGCCTTGTTCTCCTCCTGGATCCCACAAGTGGTGCTTGCCAGGAAGCACTGAGAATTGTTTTCTTGTTCAGCTGCCTAAGTCCCAACATGGCTAGATCTAGTATTTATTCTTTATTATACACTTGATACAACTCAGCAGCGCATTTATCGTATCCTGGTGTTTGTTTTTTATTAAGCAGTTATGATTGTTGACCCATTGCCTGTTTGTTATTGCTCTGTCAAATGGTGTGTTTTCTCCTCAGGATGTGGGTCAGGGACACCAAAGGAGATCATGTATCCATTAAGGGTCATGTCTCACTTTACTTAGGGACATAGCCATTTACTTTTGTATCTTCAAACTTCCCCTACATTATATATTTTTGTGAGCAATTTGTTAAGTTATTTAGTCTTTTAATGCACATTGTTGCAGTGTGCAGTTACTCCTGGAGGACACTGGGGCAGGCTAGAGCTGGTTCTCTTATTTCAGGCTTTTTTCGCTTACCTGCCTGAGCAGTGTCCCCACCTCCTCACTTGCTCCCTGTAAAACACCTGTCCTGCTCCACAGCTGTGGTGAGTCCACATGCAGCAGTTGAGATCTCACCTGGGTGGAAGACATTCAGCCAAGGTGGGCTCAGTAACAGGTTGACCTTCTCATACAGAGCTCCCCTGAATGAGACAGGGGGTCTCTGGACTGCAGGGAGGAGGTCTGGCAGCAGGGCCATTCCAGCCCTCTCTTATCCAGTGTGCGGTGTGTGCTGCTTTGCTGAGAAGCTGAATGAAGGACTAGGAGGCCTGAACCTGGGCCTTTCTTGCTGATGTTTCCCTACTAGGTACCCTGGTGTCCTCCAACTCTGCCTGGTACATCTCCCCCAGACTTCAGATTTCCACAGAGACCTGAGCATCCCCAGGCTTCCCCTTCCAGGTTCCAACTCTGCGCTCAGTAACAATGTGAATTCTAAGACCAGGAAATTCAATTTACATACATTTAACCTGGAAATTCCACTTCTAACGCCTCATCATAATAAAATGAGATTGACAGACACCTGCAATCACTTCCTCAGTGATGAGTGTGAATAGTTAGAAACCATGAATCAGTCTCAGCACAGCTGGTGTGTAAATTATAAAACTACAGTCACAGAAAATGCTGAAAGAAGTCCTTGTCCTAGGCCACTGAAAATGTGGAAAGAAGGTCAATTCCTTGGCCATGTCCCCAGTCCTACCTGAGATGATAGAAGAGCTCATGGCCTGGCCTCTCTCTACCCAGCAATAAACAAACACAGACCCAAATCACCATTGAGGACAGGAGAGAGAACCTCCTGTTGGGCAGCCCACTGATCCTGGGAGAGATGCCTTTGTGGGTTTTTTTTTCCATTTTCCATTCCATTGCATTATTTATAGTGTTGTAATCAATATTCCTTTTATTTAATTCAGTTAATATTTAATAATGGATAATTTCTTGAATAGGTATGTGAAAATGGATGATTTAATTTCATTATATGTAATGAAAGTTATGCACAATACAGACACTTCAAATATTATTGTATATATAAAATAAGGAGGCTTGATATTCAGCAAGCCATCACATCATTCATGACTAACTTTTAAAAACTCCAACACATAAAGCCATGAGGATCCCGCTGTGGTGGGTATCACTGCCCTCCCTACCTTAGAAGCCACTGTGCTCACCTGTGCCTGCTACTGTCAGAGGACAGCAAGAGATTTCCTTCAGTCTATTTTTCCAGCAAAGACGTCCTGAACCTTCCTGCTTTCAGGCAGCACAGGGAGTGTGCAGCATGCAGAGGAGCCCACCACCCCCTGCCTTGCACCCCTTTCCCCCACCACATCCATGCTGTAGCCCTGCAGCCAAGGGAAGCAGAGCAGCCAGGATGCAGCAAAGATTTTGCCTCCTCAGCCCCAGGGGCCTCAGTACAGGGTCCTGGTCTCAGCCTCCACCAGGATTAGGGTGCTGCCCTGCATTCATCTGGCTTAATGGGCTGGACACACCTTCTAGCCCCCAGGGGAGGAAGACCACTGATACAGTGACCCTTCCAATCTGCAAATTTTGCTTCTCTCCTTTCTGACTGAGGCTGTGGCTTTGAAACAAAGCACAGCATTGTCATTACATTTCTTTTCCTTCTCCTTTTTTCCTGGTTTCTCTGTTTATTTAAGCATATATTTAGAACTGCATTTAGCCAACTAAACATTTCCTTGTCTTTTCACTCCTCAGTTGACAGAAGGTTTTACAGATTTCTACTGTAGTTCAAACTCTATGTGCTTGAATGCTGAGACTCCACTCTCCAGCTTGGTAGAATGAGGGAAGCAAAGCAGAAACTCAGCTTGGGGACACTGCTGTGCCTTTCAGCATTTTGTACAGCAAGCCCTGACTCCTACCTGTTTAGCCCCAAAGTATGGGCTTCAATACTACCTGAATCTTCCAGTGACAAATGAGTTTCCTGCATTTACTTCAAACAATCTCATTTCCCCTCAGCTGGATAAGCACATTGTGTAAGGTTTATTATGCCTAAACTTAAAAAATAATTTCCAGTAAACAAGAGGCTGCCACCCATCCTGAAATCATGATGGGATTTTATGTAAACACAGTCTGATCCACATCCTGGCAGCATGAGCTGAGAGAGGTGGAGATGGCTTATGCAGAAACACCTGAAAATTGTCAACCAGCAGCAGCATCAAGCAGGGAACAGAGCTCCTGAGCCTTCACAGTTGTGTGATGGAATCATCTGGTGAATTTTGCCCTGAGTTTACTGAGGTGACTCAGTAAATCTAGATTGCTGCTGGATTTTCCTTCCTGTAGTGCAGTGCCAAAGTGAAGTCATGTACATGTAGCACTTATTTAGCATTTTTCTTTTGCAGTTGTAAAACCTCCATGCATGTGATTTCAAACCTCTGCCATAGCAGACCTACCCATGTGTTTTATTTTCCTGACTTGTAAAGGGTCAGTTTATATATACAACATGCAGAATGCTGTTCTCAGCCTTGTTTTCAATCATTTCTTCAAAGGAAGTTAAACAATTGAGTCTGAGCAAACTTCAGTCCTGTTGCTGTGGTTCTGTGTGAAGTCCTTGCTGACAGACCTAAAGAATGAAGTGAGGGGGACCTGCCTGAGGTTCAGCTCCACAGTGATCCTCTTTGCTCATCTGAGTCAGGCAGGGCTGACCCTCACCTGACTGGCCACTCTGGCATCCAAATGCCCTTGCTCAGGGCTGCTCCTTGTTTGCGGAAGCACTGCTTTGCAGTGTAGACTCCCAGGACACTGGCTGACCCTTTGAAAACCTTGCTGTGCCATGAGTTTTTCACACCTAGACCTGCACCTCCATGGCCCAGGGCACAGTTCTCTCCAATAGCCATGGGAAGCATCCTCCAAACAGCTCTCTGTGCATGCTCTACGTGGAGGCTACCGAGGGTCCCAGTTCTTTCCTGCTTCAAACAGTACTGTGAATCAAACTGTTGAACAGAAATCTTGAAAATTTTTGCATCATTTGATGTTGAAGAAATCTCTCTTGTTAGTCCTGTGAGGTCTAGGGACGGCTGTACATATAGCTGTGATGGGAGTTGCAGGACAGGACTCTGCTCTGCCCCCATGTTCTCTCCAGTGCTGTTCAGCTCCTGCCTTAAAATGTGCCAGTGGATGGGGACACAGCACATGTCAGTGATTTGTGCCTGCATGAATCAGCTTTGGGATGCTGCGTGTTTTCTGCACCTGTTGGCCACAGGTGGTGATTTCCTTTTAAATTACAAGACTTTCTCACTTCTCTCACAAAACAGACTGGTGAGATGTCTTTTACACTGGTAACTCAAACCCCGGGCAGGTGAAGCACTTTCATCATCAATCCCAGCACTATACAATGAACCAATTACAGATGCTAGGTTTAGCTGCCTCTGTGACTTTATGAGGTTTTTGGGAGGACACTCAGATACAAACCATATCACCTTCTAAAGTAAATCCTCTGAAGATGCCCATGCTCTGGACTAGAAGATAATTCCTTGCCTTAGTCCATGTTTTTATCTTACCTATTTTATTTTATTAATTTGTTTTTTGAGACTCTCATTGTGTAGTTCAGACTGACCTTCAAATTAATGTGTAAACTAGGTTGGCCTAAAACTTGCAACAATCCTCTTATCACAGCCTCCTAAGGGCTGGTATTAAAGGGATGTACCATCACATCAAGCTATTGTTTGTTAAGTTATATTTATTGATTTACTTGAGATTACACAATTTAGTTATCCTTGTTATACTTCAGTTTACAAAAATGCTAATAAATGTGATGAACTTCAAGACCAACCTAAACAACTTAGCAACTTACCAAGGCCCTGTCTGGAAATACATTATTATAGGGGCTGGGGATTTAGCTCAGCGGCATAGGCACCTGCCTTGCAAGCAGGCGGTCATGAGTTGAATTCCTGGTACTGATAAAAAAGAAAAAGACAAAAAAATCTAAAATAAAATACATTATGATAAAAGGACCAAGGCACTGGATTAAATCCCCAGCACTGCCAAAAATAAATACATCTATAAAGAGCAAAACTTCTTATAAATAAATCTATAAATAAACACAACTGCTTGGAAATAAATTTATAAATAAACAAAATTGCTTGTAAGTAAATCTATCAATAAACAAAATCTATGCTGGATAGCTCAGTTGAGAAGTGTTTTAAAAGCAATTGTATTTCTTTATAATTGACATACAATGAACTCTCATGTTTAAAATACAAAACTAGATGAATCTTGACATGGACCAAGGATATAGCTCAGCGGCAAAGTGCTCCCTTTCAAGCACAGGTTCCTGAATTTGGTTCCTAAATACCAAAAACAAAACAAAACTCAAACTGAAAAAAAAAAAACCACATTCCCTAGAAAACTTGACATACATGAGCCCCTTGAAAACCAACACCTAGTGGTAATACGTACGTCATGTTCAAATTTTCCTTATTGCTCCTTACAATTGTTTCCTTCTATTCTAAGCAATGCACCTGCTTTTTGTCTCTGGGAAACACTTTGTATTTTCTAGGGGTGGCAGGTCTGTAACCACCCAGTATACAGAGTGTTTTTGTTTTAATTTGGGGGGGGCTGATAGAGTGTTTTCAATCCTCATAACCATGTTAGCCCCCATGTGCTGCTCCTTGTCAGTGGCTGAGCCATCACATCCCACTGTATGGATGAACCAGAGATCCTCATGTGTCCATCGGCTGAGGCCCTGTGTGTTCTTTCTAGGTTTCATCTTAAAAATAAAGTTGCTGCAGTCATTCTTGCTTTTGAATAGCTGTAGCATTCATTTCCAGAGGGAAGGTACTTAGTGTGAAGTTGAATATTTAGTGCCTTGAATTTCTAGCTGTCTTTTAGCATAGTTGTTCAAAGCAGAATTAAGATTTCTGGCTCTTCCTGTGAGTGTTTTTAAACCCTGTTATTATGTTTTTCAGTCTTTTTGAAATGATTTTATAAAAGGTTATTTTTATTACATAAAATTCAGCATTTTTTGACTTTGGTTAGAATTTTAAATGTGTAAAAACCCCAAAATACTGTATATATGCACATATATAAATCACCTATAATTTTAACATCACAAAATTTCTGCTATGTGATTAATCTTCATTGTCAAGTTGATGGGTGTGAGAGCTGTCCAGGAATTAGTAAAGTGTACTTCTGGGCTCATCTGTATGGGCCATGGAGGAGTGACCCTAGGTACTCCATCTGGTCTCTGGCCCCTTCCTCCCTGGCACTGTCCCTCCTCTCTGCCTCCTGGACACCATGGACTGAGCAGCTTTGCTCCATCACACCCTTCTGCTGTGGTGTCCCTGCCTTGGAACCAGGCAGGAATGAATCCCCAGAAACCATAAGTCAGATTAAACTTACACTCTTCTCAATTGTGGGTCTTGAATTCTGTGTCCTACTAATGGGAAAGCTTGACCAAGACAATTGTTTTTATGTTCACATATGAGCTTCAATCTACACAGCTTGTATAGAATTTCCCATAATTTCACCCTTACCTTCACGTCAGATGTGGGAATTGTTTTCAATTTTTTTTACCCATTTAAATGAGCTGTGTACAAATATACTGTTAAATGTATTCTTCACGATTTAGAACTTTTGTGACTAATAAAATTAAATTATTGTCAAATGTAAATATATATTTTTTATGCCTCTATTTATATAAATATCCAGACCAGACACATTTTAGAAGGCACAATAGTGGTCCATGGCTGAGCGTGGGGAATGGAGAATGACAATTTAAGGAACCTAGGTTATCACTGGGGATGGTGAAGGTGTTCTTTACCAGGCATGGTGAGTTTCTCACAGCCCTGAGTGCATGAAATGCCACTGAGCTGTGTGCTTGTGGACAAATACTGAATTATAGATTGAATTTTGCCTTAATAAAGAAAGAAGAGCAGATGAGGACTCTCCCTACCCCCACCACAGACCTGTAGATTGGGAGCTTCCTGAGGTGACCTCCATCACTGGTCATGGAGACCTTTCCCAAATGCTTCTTCTCTTCCCTTTGCTTAGAATGAAGTGATCAGAGATGTGTTACTGAGTTTAGGTGAAGAATCATATGTGCATAGTCAGGACATGGGAAGTTTTAACTGTGCGTTCTGTCCTTTGAGTGACATATGGGATGTGTGTTATGATTAGGAACGGTGAGAGAATTACTCCTCAAATAATGAACAGGGTGTCACAAAATTGTCCTTGAATCCACTCATCTCTAGTGTCCAATTTATCATCTTCTATCTACTATCAAAAATATGTTAAAATATGCACAACACAAAATCCACTAATTTTGTCAGTGACCAGTTCAGTGAGTTAAGACTGAATTGCACAAGACATTTATCTTGTGCAATTAGCACCATCCTGCTCCAAAACTCTATTTCCAAACTGAAACTGTGAGCCCTCCCAACAATAGCATCATTTCCCTTCCTTCAACTCCTGGGAACACCATTCTACTATTTGTCTGCATGAATTGGTCTTTTCTGGACCATCACATATTTGGAATCATATAACATTTTCCTTTTCTCTCTGTTTTATTTCACTTAACATAATTTTGCAGGATATATAGCAACCATGTTTTGATCATCCACCCTTTGGGAGTTGTTTCCATGTTTTGGTTCATGGAAATAATCCTATAGTGAACATAGGAATGCAAGTATCTGCTTGAGCTCCTGATTTCTGTTAAGCTGTATAAACATATTTAGAACTGTTGAATCATAGGATAATTTATAAAATTTGGGGAAGACAGCTATGTTGTTCGCTACAACAGCCAGTCCATTTTACAACCCCACCAACAGAACATGATGTTTGGGTTTCTCACTGAGATCCTCTGGACCAGGGATCGGTCACAGCATCTAATCAAGCAGCTGGCACTGATCCTGGGTCTTGGAAGCCTCAGACTACACTCCGCCTGATGGATTTGTGTGGCACATGGGGCAGTAGGAACAAAGACGGTCTGGACCCAAGTCACATCCAAGTTAGGGTCAGTTCTGCATTGATGTGAACTCTTGAGCAACTGTCCCCTTCTACACCATGGAATTCAGTAGCCTGGTGACCCACATCTTGAAGCTCTTCACTCCCCGGTGAAGCCTAGATGCCCCCCCAAAGCTGGCCTTTGCAGGATGAGTGTGTGGATGCTCCACTTTCTGTGTTTTAGGGGAAAGAGCTGGATGAATCAACTGTTGCTACTACAAGGTCAGCAGAGCTCTGATTGGCTGTGTCCCAAACTTAGTTGCTGACTCTCACAGTTTCCAGTGAACTGATGTTGCAAGCTGGGATCTGCCTTGGGTGAGCTGGAGGAATGAGACCCTGTTTGAATGCCCTGTCCATGTCAGGGACCCCAGTGAGTGCCAGAGACCAGACAGGAGAGCTGGGGATGGAATTCTCTCCCCTCAGGCCTCCTGGATCAGTTAGGGGAAACCTTTTAGAGAACAATGGCCCAAACTGCAAGCCAAAACCCACTTATTTATTGCACTACCTACACTGCAACTAAATATGAATACTAAAAAGAAGTTTTAGTTTAGAAAAAAACTACTCATCCATTGACATATTCTGTCTTGAGAGAAAAACACAATCACAAAGTTTTCAATGATACAACCTTTTATTGAAAAGTGAAGGAAGCAACCAAGGTATGTTTTCACACAATTTATATTATCTTTGCTGTTGCATGCACACTATAGTTTGTCAAAGGTTGGCTCATACTGCATTCATTTCAGAGCAACACACACAATATTCAACTCATCTGTTGGTCTGTTTCATGTATCAGATTTAATATAATTCAAAGCTGAAAACAGTGGCCCACAAGAATAAGATTATTCACAGTAACAAATGCAATCCCCAGTGTTTTGGTTTGGGTCGAAGAGTTGCTGTTTGCAACAGGTCCCTAAAGTAGTGTTTGCACAGTGTATCCACTATACAGTTCAAAATGGGAATCAACCTGTGAGTAGAGGAGACCAGCCAGGAGAAGAAACAAATGAAGGGGAGAAACACGGAGCCATGAAAAGAAAGACATCTACAGCTACATGAAACAGGTCATAATTTAATGGCTTTGTGAATGAATCAATGTGTAATCTCGCAAACATAAAGATAAATGAAAAAGTCAGACCATCAAAAAACATAAACTGTAAGAGCACGTACATGGATATAAATGCATATGCATATGTATAACTGATAAAAACAGGACAAACTAATCACTGGATAGGATTTATCTTGGGGGAGGAGAGGAGAAGCAGCCAGAAAAGAGCATAAAAGGTGAATGTTAATTTCATTTATGAAAATTCATTGAATTCACCATTTTCCTTTATTATTCCTCATTACCAAATCTTCATTTTCCCTGCTGCCTTCCTACAAAACTTGTCAAAGTTGACTTGCTGCTCCGACGCCACCTCTTGGCCATTCTGTGAACTACAGTGCTGCACTAGAGGGTGCAGCTGGGCTGAGTGAGAGGGATGCTGGTTAATACTTTTTGCAGAAGACAAAGCCAGCCAACCAACCAAGCCCTGTCACTGTGCAAACACCACTTTAGGGACCTGTTGCAAACAGCAACTCTCCGACCCAAACCCGCATGTGCACACAAATGGAGTGGGACAAAGTCATCAACCTAATCGCCTTCCTATGGTTGCCATCTGCCCTTACATACCCCAGATCTCACCTACAACTGTAGTTTAGAGTCATCAATATGATAAGATGTCTTTCTCACATGATATATCATATAAAACCCTACACCCTTCATAAAAGAAATGTATTTGATATACCGTGAGGTTAGCAATAATTAATTTCAATGCCATATAAAAACTTTGTGTGCATTTACCTAGATTTGACACTTTAGGCAAAATTTAGATTTTTTAACAGACATCTGTAGAAATCTAATAGATTTAGGATACAGCATTAACGACTATATATATATATATATATATATATATATAGAGAGAGAGAGAGAGAGAGAGAGAGAGAGTTATTAGCCAATACAATTGTATCTTATTTATGCAATAACAAAATGCTTATTTAATAAATTCTGCTAGATGTAAATCAAAATTTAAGTAACTTGACCAAAGAGATGTTGAAATATTTTACTGCTGTTTAACCTTTAGATGTACAGTGTGTGACAGAGAGCACTTGTTATTTTTGCATGCTCTAAACATATGCAGTCTTAACTCTGTACCTGAGATTTTCCTGATCTCGACAAAAATTGTCCTGGGATGGGGACAGAACAACCAACCACGGAAGCAGTAGGCAGCTGCACCCAGGGCTTTTCTTGACTTAGTTCATTCAGGAAATTGCCACAGTCTTCTGTGCCACCACTTTGGGCCCTGTTTGTGTTGTCAAAAAGTTCCTCACAATATGGGGACCATCCTGAGAGAGTCTGATGCCACTGTGAGGAGTTCAACAGTGGAGGACAGAGAACTCCACATGCATCTAGGAAATTAGGGATCTACAACTTCAAGCCAGGGTCAGGTCAGGGAGCTGACAACACTAAGAGTGAGCAGCAGATGGAAGGGAGCTGTTTCCTGACCCAGGCTGATGGGATGCTTGCAGAGAGCAGGCCAAGCTGGACAGGTGTGAGCTGCAGATTGTGGAGGATGAGGGGCCAATTGGATGTTAAGGGTGATCAGACATTAGGAATTGAGGCTTGTGGCCAACTGCCTTAGCAGGACACTTGCTAAAATTGGACAATGCAGATATGAACACAGAAGCCAAAAATGAACTGATAGTGAGGAAGATGAAATAAATATAGGTGAAAAATTAAAACACTGAGATTCCACCTCACCCTGAAAAGAATGTCTATGTCAAGAAATCAACCAATAAGAAATGCTAGAAGTGTTATGGGGAAAAATGAAGCTTCTCCACTGCTGGTGGGAGCATAGACTGGTGCATCCCTGTGAAATCAGTGTGGAGATTCCTCAAAAAACTAGGATTGCTGGTCTTATTTGACCCAGATATAGATAACAGATTAACTTAAACTAGATTAACTTCTCCTCACCCCAAGGACTCTGTGCTATACTAGGCCATATGAGTGTTTGTTCTGGAGGAAGGTTTACAAATGTATTCTGTTTAAGTTAATGAATGCAGAACACAGAGTCTCAATAGAATGGTGCTGGGACAGCACAACTTGGTTTGCTAAGATGTGTCCAGAGGACTGATAAATGTGAAGGCCAAGTATAGCCCAGAGTTGGGCCCTGGGAAATCCCAGCTTCAGGATACAAATGTATCCAAAGTTACAATGTCTTTTTTTCTTTCGAAGAAACTCACTGAAAAAAAAATCCACCATCTTAAAGGTAAAATAAGGCCTTTAACTGGGCCTTCTCTTGCCTTTAAAATGGGCCATTGCCTGTTGCCTGTAACTTGAGCCCCTGCCTTCTATAGATTCAATAATTCCACAGATTTCCATCCCCCATAACACAGAAGCTGCCCAGCCCTAGACCACAATAGACCTCATTCTCTGAGCACCTGGACTCTGTTCTGACTGCCTGCATCTTTGAATCTGCTGACTAAATTTACCTGAGCCTCTCACAGGGATACATAGCAATTCCCCTCCACGACAAGACAGGAACCTCTGCACGAGGCCCAGGATGAGTGGAGGTCCCCATCTCCTCTTTGTGGAGACTTCTCAAACCCTGTCAGGTGACCAGAGGATAGTGACTAGGGTTTGGATGAGGAGAGAATAGTTGTCAAACATGAATGCAAGTGACACATGTCACTACCCACTAGAAGCCTTAAGAGTCAGGGGTGTGGAAGAAAATAAAACAAAATCAGGAAAGCTAAGACTTTCTGAGGTAAGTCAGGAAATGGCTACAGGACAGTATGCAAACCCAATGAAGGTGAAACTGAAGAATGTTCCCTAGACTTAGAGAACAAATGAACATCTTCACCTCCTCCTCCAACACCTCTCACCCAGGAACATCCTTGTTAACTAACAGTCAGATGCATGTGTGACTCAGGAGTCTGTGTAATCATGGAGCTGTCTCTGAAAATAACTCTGGGAATCCTCTACAACAAACTTCACTGCATTTATTTTATGGGGCTGCCTTGAGGGGTGCACCTGAATTGCAACACGGTTTCCCATGTACCATTTCATTAGGCATCTATTTTTTGTAGTTGACATTGAATAATTAATAAAAATTCTTTTTCCTCTGCTGTAAGAAGTGCAGTGTCCCACTGAGAGGAAGGAAGTGCAGGTGGTGTGAGTTGGACACCAGTGTTGGCCCCTGAGTGATGCACACATGAGAAACGCTTCTTGTTTGTGTGTATGAGGCTTTGGATTGTAATTGTCCCTCAGTGATCCTTGTGGTAGAGGCTTGGTCATCAGCCTGTGGCACCACTGGGAGGCCAGCATGCAAGAATGTAAACATAACAACATATACAGAGGCTGGATGATAAAGACACAACTCTCCCTGCCTGCTGCCTGCTGCTGCTGATGTGCTGAGGTCTGTCTCCCTGCTGTCTTTGGGAACCTCACAAGCAATTTACTCCTTAGCCTCCTCCTCTCTAATAGACATAAAGGCAAGGGAGTAAGTTCCCACCAGGAAGGAGCGGGTTCTGAGTAGGATACCCACGAGGGAGTCTTTATCTAGAAGTTGTTAATAGGTTTAGAAAAGAGCTACCCTATGGACGACTACCTACTTTTCAGGGTTCAATCTATGTATTGTTGTGGAGAACCACTCAGACTGATTCACAGTTCAGTGACATGTAAAGACAACTGAGGACATGACCCTGCTTTTCTGCACAGGCACACAGTTGGGTACAGTTATGTAACCATGACTTAGCACAGGTGAACTCCCATGAACAGGTTAGAGCACTACACAAGAATGTAAATATGAGATAACAACCTGTGTAAGAATTATACATCAATAACAGTGGTTTTCTGCTCTGTTCCATTCTGCCTACCACTGTTGTTGATGGCTTCAACATGTACATTCTCTAATTTTGTGACTTTACCCAACAAAATCTTCATTGAGTCCCCAAAACAGGCCAAAAAGTGCTCACACAGGGCCCATGCACAGCACATGTACCCCTCAGCCAATGTCCTGCCTGATCATGCTCTGGACAGGTCCCAAAAAAACTGCAGGACAGTCAGCAGATGTTTTTGTAAGGTTCCTGGAAAGTCACAACTCAGCAGGCTCCATTTTGGTCTTCCTGACTCGATTTTGGTGCTGCTGTCCTTAATGCCTGGTAGAATCCTAATTCCTATTTCACTGATTCCTGTTTCAATTACATACAACTAAATTAATCACCCTGGAAGCACATCTACAATAAATAGTTAACAGGAAAAGGGTGGCTAAAAAATGTAACAAAGATAGTTACCTCTCTACATAGAAAAAGAGCAAATATTTCTAATTTTTTCTCCTTGTTTGTTGGACTTTTTGAAATGTGGAAATATTATCATAATTACCAAGTCAATGATTGAGAGGCAAACAGAAAAACAAAAATTAGAGGATTCAGTGATGAAACTTCAAAGCTCCCCAGCATGGTGACCTGATTTAGGCCTCTGCTGACTCCTTCTGCAGGACCACCCATTGTGCTCTTGTTTTCCTTAGGGAAACACAAGAGCCTTGTTCTTCATCCTTGATGGCCAGAGATGCAAGGCTAAAGAAGATGCTGCAAAACAGTTTCCTGTGGCCACCTCTAACTCAAGAACACCATGGAAATGCTGTTTCTCACCTCCAGTCTCTATACTGCTGCTAACATAAGTGATCATTTGTAAGTGAGAAAACTAAGTGCAGAAAAGTGACCAGGTCTGTTCAAGGTCATTTCTACAATAGGAGAGTCAGCATGTAGACCCTGTTCCTGGTGTCTGGCAGCTACCTCCCCACCATATGAAGGCAGGGGATCTTTTTGCTATAGTACATGGCTTGGGGCAAGGGGACCTTCTATCATTTAGCTTCTTAGCCTTGGGCCTCTTGATTCATGTTCCACATGCAAGTGTCTGAGCCTTGAATATGGCCAGTGATGTTTTCCCAGCAATCACTGCACTCCTATGACCTGCAAATCCCCCCCCCAGGTGCATGGGATTAAGCATGGGATTAACAAGGGATTAAGCAACATACGCATTAGCATGTACCTGCCCACATGTTTTAAAATTTGTTCCATCTCTTTTCCTTTTTACACATTATAATTATTGATGCATACTAGTTCTATATAGTAAGGGGATTCATTATATTTTCATATATGCATATACTGTGTATTGGTCAAGTTTGTCAACCCCTCTCCTATCTTCTCGCTCTCTCCTAACTCTCCTCCCAGGCCCGTATAGCCCCTCTTCTACTTTATTTTTTAGTTTCCACATATGAGAGAAAACATGCAGTATTTTTCTGTCTGAATTAATTTTTAACATGATATCCTCCACTTCCCTGAATTTTTCTGCATATGACTGGATTTCATTCTTCTTTATGGTTGAATAGGGTGTGTGTCTGTGTCTGTGTCTGTGTGTGCATGTGTGCACATGTGCATGCCACATTTGCTTTGCACATTCTCTTGCTGACACATACCTAGACTGATTGCTTGTCTTGGTTATTGTGAATAGTGCCTCTCTTGCTTCTATCTTGCTCATTAGCCATTGTTTTATAACAAAGCATTCCCAAACTCAGTGCCTTATTGCAAACTTTTATAATAGGCACTCAATTTTCTGGCTTTACTAGGCTCAGTTGAGTAGATTACAGTGTCCTGTCAAATAACTTCAGTCAGCTTGGGGCTAAAACTGCAGTACATTCCCATGGCCTAAATTCCAGCAATAAGAAAGGGAGGACTGGAATGTATCTTGAGGGTAGAGCACTTGCCTAGCATGCAGGAGGTCCTGACTTCCATGCCCAGCATGAGATTGTATAACAGCTTACAATTGATTTTTAAGACCATAGGGAGAATGGAACATGGATAGGGGAGCATTATTTGCTATCATAAAGCAAAAGAAATGACAAGCTTAGTGCCTACAGAGAGGAAAACTGATGAGACCTCATTTCACTGCAGAGCCTTGGAAGGAGTGAAATTCTGTGTGATACAAACCTATAATTGTGTGCTACTGCTGGTTTTCTTTCTGTCAACAAGAGCACACCATTCTTGTATCAAGCATTGAGTTGGGTACTGAGCAACAGTGTTTACCAGTTGTGTGAGTTACTTTTCACTGGATGTTGAGACAAAATACCTGACACCCAACATGCAACAAGGAAAAGATTATTTCTTACAGGTCAGAGGTTTCAGTCCCTACTCAGTTGGCTCCAAAGCAAAGTGACATTTTGAGGGGAAACATATAATTGTGGCTGCAAACAGCAAGCATGAACAGCAAAAGAGAGAGACACACCTTCTTCCCTCAGGTACACTGTATGCTGGCTCCTCTCCTGGAAAGGTGTAGCACTCATACCACCAACCTGAGTGCTAGACAATGAGCCAATCAGAAATACTGGATTTAGCCACATGCATTATTGCATGATGCTTGGGAGGGGCACTGACATAAACTATGACACCAGTAGAGGCAAAGAGACTGCGCTCATACTCTCAGCATGAAGCTTATGGTCTACTGAGGTAGGGGGATATTTATCAAATCACTATCCAAATATAGGCTGAGCATTTCTAATCTGAAATCTGAAGTCTGAAATGCTTCAAAATCCAAAACTTTTGAGTACTGATGTAGTGCCAAATTCAGAAATTCCACAAAAAGAAATTTTGTTTCAAACACAAAATGCCATTTAATTAAGATAATTGGTACATTTTAGATGAAAATAATGATCATGTTAATCGTGGGAAATTTGTACCATACATGATATGAATCTTTTTTCTCCATTCCCCTACCTTTCCTTCAACTCCCTTCCCCTCCTTATTTATGAAAGGATTGTTTCCTTCTTTTCTCTTCATTTTTTTTTTCATTTCCCTTCTTCCTTTCTCCCTTCTCCATCCATAATTCCCCATCTCATTAGAAAATGTTCAAATATCTATTTTATTTTATTCCTTATCTACATTTTCAGTTTCCCACACCAGAGAAACAACACAATACACATGTTAACCACAAAATTAATACAAATATTGTGTAAAATTATCTTCAGGCTCGGAATATGAAGTATATGAACTATAAATAAATTTCATGTTTAGACTTGGGTCATATCCTAAAGACAACTTATGTCCATGCAAGTTCTCTAATAAATAAAAAAATCAGAAATTCAAAACACTTCTTGGCCCAATCATTTTGTATAAATGACACTGAATAATGGGGATGTTCAATTAATAACCTCAAGGAAGAAGTACAAAGGCTGATCAAATTATACAGCTAAGATTCAAATTACAATAATGGATACATACTCACTAATCCTCCTTAAGAAACACATTCTGAAAATAAATTAAATAAAATACACCTTCTTGCTTCAAACACACTTCTCCATTTGTTCTTGCAATTTTTGGAGCAGTTTGGAAGTCCTCTTTTGGGAGTGTTTTTACAAATTGAGATAAAAATATAGTGAGTACTGCTGCTGAGTGCCATCCAATGGGAAGAACGGCTCATATATACACTATGGTGTGCCCTTATCCACCTGATTCACCAGATCTGGACCCTGTGACTTCTAACTGTTCTCCAAAATCAAAATGATCATGAAAGGTAAATAGTTTGAACTGCTTCAAACATTGAGGTACCACAACAGCAAAACTAAAGATCCTTATAAGAGGACTTCCAGAATTGATTCAGAAGAAAATGGCAAGAGTGATGGAATAAGTGCATTCAAATGAAGGAGGAACTGGGTGTGGTGGTGCATACCTGTAAACTCAGCACTTGGGAGCCTGAGGCAGCAAAATCTGAGTTTGAGACTAGCTTGAGCAACACAGTGAGGTCAAGGCTGCCTGAACTCCAAAGAAAATCCTGTCTCAAAAAACTAACAGCCAACAAGCAAAGAACACCTAGGTGATTGTTTTATCACAGTTTTGTGTTTGTGTGTAGATTACTGACTCACTGAAGATGGAAGACCTTCCCTGTGTGTGGTGGGCAACCAATAGGCCTGCATCCTGGAGGCAGTAAAAACGGAAAGGAGAATGTCTGGCTTCTGCCTCTCCAGAAGAGTTTGAGTCCTTGCCATCACCTTAGGTGTCATTTCCAGGATCTAGCACAGATTCTTCTGCTTCCTGCCAGAGACTCTCCCAGGACTCTGCTGTGAGCTCCAGGTCTTAGACTTATGTGTTGATCTTTTGTATCTCAAATGAGCACCTGGCACTTTTCCGGTCTTCTCCACCAGGCTCTGCAGATGGCCTTCCTAAGCCTCCTTTGTAAATCCTTATCTGTCACACACACACTCACACAAATTAAATGTGATCCTCTATTGCACTTTGACACAAAATGCCTGTAGCTACCTGTGCAACCTCCGTTGAACATTCTCATGCCTCGCTCATGTGAAAAATCCAAAGCAGAACTGCAGCGGTGCTAATTATGGGTTAGTTAACAGAGATGTTGGTGTTGGCCCCATTGGGTTAAAATTCTGTCCACTGCTTTGTTATTGGAAAACGTATTTAATGTTGGTGTCTAGGCTCACACAGCTATGAAAATGAAGATAATTCCTAACTCACACTCTTGTAGGAATTAACATATGTAAAGCGTCTTAAAGGGGCCCTGGCCTGACACCTATAAGTGCTACATATGCTTATCAATATGTTATATTAACATGTAAAGATACTTTTTTTTAATCAGTACCGGGATCGAACTCACTACCGCCTATTTGAAGGCAGGTGCTTATGCCGCTGAGCTAAATCCCCATCCCCCATGTAAAGATACCTTTAAGATATAAAGAAATCAGACGATGGATACTGAAAGCATTCATTTCTCTGTAATAAAAGGACAACAACACAAAAAACAATTGTATCTGAGCACCTGCCATATGCTAGGAACCATGGAAAGATCTCTTTTTTGGATCTTCACAGTAGTGCCAAGAGATGAGTATTGCCTTTCATAATGCTTTTTTTTTTAATGGTAAAAACCCCAAAATATTTCAAAGCGAAATAATAAGAGAATAATAATAGTGGAAACTGAGGCTACCAGAAGAGAAGCAGTGTGCCTAAGGTGTCAGGCCTGGGAAGATTTGAGTCCAGACATCCATAAATTACAAGCCTCAGACTCAGTCCACTGCTCTGCTTCCTGTCATAGTAGGCCTGGGGCTCAGAGTCTCCCACAAGCCTCATCAGAGACCTGCAACCACAGCTCCCTTCAGCCTGACCCAAGCCCCCAATGCCACGCCCCCTTCCTCGTTCTCCTCCACAGGAGGGCTACATACCTATTGGGTCCCAACTTTCTGGCCACGCCCCTTGCCCCGCCTCCCAAGCCATTGAGCCCCACCTCTGGCCACAAGTGAAGATTACATTCCACCTGGCCCAACCTGGGCGTGCAGCGCCCACGGACTGTCCCTCGCCTTGTGCCTGCACATCCCACTCAGTCCCGCGCCGGCCCTGGCCTCGCCCTCACAGTGGATGCCTGTCTTGTGCACAGAGTCGCCATTTTGCCTTTTGAGAAGCCCTCTGGAGACCTGAATGCTCTTTCTTCAGCGGCCTAGACTGCGGCGGGGCAGGGGCTGGGGTCTGGGCCAGGTAGGCGGGCGGGAGCCGGCTGTGAGCGGCGGCGCGGCCCGGTGGCCCCGAGGTTAGCGGCCGCAGGTTCCTCGGCGGGGAGTCCTGCTGGCGGGGTCGCGGGCCCAGGGCGGCGTGCGCGGCTCTGGGGGCGACCCGGCCTCCGCCTGCAAGGCCCCTCTCTCCCTTCCTCCCTCCTCTCCTTCAGGGGTCGACACAGCCAGGACTGGCGCGCGGCCCGGAGTCCCTGGCCTCTGCCAGGCATTGCTGGGAGCCCGGCCCTGGTGTGGAACCTGCGGGAGGTGGCTCAGGTCTCACATGGCCTCTGCTGTCACGGAGCCTGGCTGTGCCAATCCGGGGACATTTACCCCCAAAACGACGATTTCATTCCATTCCGAGCTCCTCCCTGCAGAGACTGAGAGAGGACCAAGATATTACAGTAAGATAGCAGTTATTATTCTACCTGCACATGCTTTGGCTCAAGTCCCTTCCATTGATAAGGGGTTTCTGCTTCTTTTAATACTGGTGCCACTTGGGTGTATATGTTTTGTAAACATAAGGAGACTGAATGCAGCATGGGGCTTTGACAACAAGGCAAAGTGTGATCAGTAGGGCTTAAAAATTTAAATCCACAAATAAAAATAATTCACACACATTGTTGAACCCTGCTACAGAATATCCATCTTGCCCATTTTCAGCTGTCTTTAACCACTACTACCCAGTTCTGCTCATATGATTTATATATTTGCATAGTGTTGAATATTTATACACATAGGTAGAGGTTTACTTAGTTATCCTATTACTGACCATGTACAAAAGTCTAGTTCCTCTTAGAAAAATTGCATTGAGCCTATATCATTTTTTCTTGGGATGAATTCCAGAATTTGGAAATACTAATTCAGAGTTCTCTGTTCTTTCCCTGACACTTGACATGAACTGGTGCCTAAACAAGCCATGTTTACATCTTTCAAAATCTAGTTATTTTTCCAATTATCTTGGAAAATTTGGAGTTCAGTGAGATGTTGAGTCATTTTCTGTGCAGGCTGAGAGGCAGGCCACACAACCTACTGTAGGATTTTGTTTTTAAGTCATGTAATATGTTCATGTTTTTGTTTTGATTGACTATTCTGTTTTGTTAAATTTGGTTTTATTCTCTTTAAAATTAAAAAAAAAAACATTTTCTTGCTGGGCATGGTGGTTCATGCCTGTAATTGTAGCACTCTGGAGAGTTAGACAGGGGCATCACAGGGAATGCCAGGCTAGCCTGAAATACTTGATGAGTTCAAGGTCAAGCTGCAGTACATAGAAGGACCTTGTCTCAGAACAAAACAACCCCTTTTTCATCTTTTCTTATTTTAATGTAGCATAAGTAGATACTAATAAAGAAAATATGAAAATACTTTTATAAATAGATTAAAATTTTCATACCATGCAGTTTATATACTATGAAACTATAATATACTTTATATAACTATATCATATGAAACAGCATAGTAGTTTCATACTATGCAGTTTTCATACTACGCAGTTTATATACTATGTTCCATTATCCTGGGGATTGCTGCATGAGCTATATGGCTGTGCAATTTAAAAAAAAATTTTTTTTAAGTTTTGAGACAGGGTCTAAATCATTCACTCAATTCCCCAGGTTGGATGTAAATTTGTGGTCTTCCTTCCTTAGCCTCCCAGATGGCTGGGAATCTACAGGCTATCCTTACTTAGAAATTAGCAATCATTATATATGTTTATGGGATAAAATGTGCCTTTGATCTATGGCTCCTTTGTAGTAAGAATCAATCTAGTTAATGTGTCTACCACCTTCCCAACCTACAATTTTTTTCACAGTGACGGGGACTGCAAATCTCACTGTTTAGCAGTTTTGAAAGTTATCCTTCTTATTAACTGTGGTCACCATGCAGTTTAGTAGAGAGTTGAAAATTTGTTCTCCACCGTGCCCGAGATTTTGCATTCTTAGGTGAACATCTTCCTTTCGCCATCCCTCATGGAATTGATAATATTAAAAATCAGAGTGTCCAAGAAAGGTGTGAAGGTACTTGGGGCACACTGCTCTTCAGAACGACCAGGCAGTGGTACCCTGTAGCACCTCACCTTGCTCCCAGTTTTTATTTTTTTGTTTTGTTTTTTTCTTTAACTCAGCTCTTGGAATTGAATACAGGGCTGGCTTAGTTATCTTATCCTGGTTGCAGAGACAACAAACCTGATGCCAAAAGTTGGCAAATGAAAGGTTTATTTCTTACAGTTTTTGGAGGTATCAGTCCATACTCAGTTGGCTCCAAGGCAGGCTGGCATGGTGGGGCCACAGTTTATGGCTGCTGCAAACAGCAAGGAGGAAACAGGCAAAAGAGCAAGACAGGCCTTCTTTCTGCCATTACATCACATCCTGGCTCCACCCCTAGGTCAGTGTAGCACTCACACCCCCAGTCCAAGGGAAAAACAACGAACCAGTCACAAATGCATAATATAAATGCATGAGGCCTGGGGGCCACAGACATAAATTGTGACAAGGGCCTTGCACTGAACTAGACTAACTTCTGTTTTTAAAATTCTTTTTTAGTTTGAGCCAGGGTCACCACAAGGAACTACAGTGCTGAGACACCATTCTTGGACATAGATTCTTACATGCCTATGTGTGGATGCACCTTGATGTCATATTGGAAACTACTAGGAGGTGAAGCGGCTATGAGCAGGATTTAAATTTTACTAATTGGCTTTCTATGTTTAGCTGTGAATCTGTCCTAGGCCCAGGCCCCTTGCCTGGAGATGGGAGCTCATTCATAGTAAGTGAACCTCTATGAATCACAGGTCCTGGCTGAGGCCTGTAGTGGCTTGTGAGGCCAGAGATACCTCAAAGGGTAAGATAAGGCCAAGCTGTGGACAGTGTGGCTCCAACCCCAATTAAGTAGGAAGAGACTGCAGCTGCAAAGATTACTCCTACAGATCACTTCTACCATGTCATCATGATAAGACAGTGCTACTGAATTGACTTGATTCATTACTTGGAGGCATCCTTGAAGTGACTCCCAAGGTCCTGCTCATTGCTTGTACTTTCCTAAGTTTCTCTGCCCTTTGTCCTTGGTCCTAATATAAGTGGACTGACACAGAGAATCTTTTGTCTTTACCCTCACAGTGGAGCCCTACAAATTGTATAGTTTCTCACTTTTTATTTAACCTCCACCATAAACTAGTTTGGGAAATCCAAGATATAGGACAGAACCCCATAATGTCAGAGACATTTCACTTTGAAAACAGAATCCTTGTTCTCGCATTCATGTATTATTTCATGGTCAGATTCCCTGGCTTCTTTTCCTGTGGACCCAGAGAGAACAACCTCAGCATCCCCCCAGTTTTCCCTGCTTCCTGTGGCCCACACTGATGCCCCACACCCTTTATATGGAAGATAGGGATGGTCCCAGTTCCTTCCTGCTTCAAACAGCTGTGAATAAAACTCCTGAAAAGAAATCTTGCAAAGTTGTGCAACTCTCTGTAAGTCATAAAACTCTTATTTTTTACCCTCCCAGGTCCAGGGGCACTTGTGTAGTGCTCTGATGAGAGCTGCCAGAAGGGGCTCTGCTCTGCCCCCCTTGATCTCCCCAGTGCTGTTCAACACCTGCTTTTAAACCTGCCATCCGATGGAGACATAGCACCTATCAGGGATGTGTGCCTGCATGAATCAGCTTTGAAGGCTCAGTGTTTTCTGCCCTTGTTGGCCACCTGTGGTGATTCTCTTTTGATTTATAAGAATTTTTCATCTCTCACAGAATGGACTCATGACACCTCTTTTACACCTGTATCACAAACTATCTGTCTGACTATGGCTTGTAAGGAAAGGTTTCTTGTGTAGTTTCTACATTATTCTTTTTTCTATTTTTCAAATGCAATGAATCAGACCTCTCTAGCTCCCTTCTATCATTGAAGTCATGGAAACACTTTTCCAACATGAAAAGATGAGTAGATACAAAATGCTCTCTACATTTTCCTGATAGAATTGTCTACCTGGGGTTTTCTCATCTATCAAAGAGCAACAGCAGCCAGTGTCTTCCAGTAAAATTTGACTGAACAGAATCTGATAAATGGTTATTAAAGACCCAGAGTACTAAATCACAGTGATAAAAAGGTCAGAGGTGGGTGGGATATAGCAGGAGAGGACATCAGTATGGGTAATTCCAATACTGAGCAGAGAGCTGGAAATCAACAGATGTGGAAATTGTACAAATAAATGATGTACTTATATGCTACTGAGTTGAACATAGTGAAACTAATGGTATCTTAACTTTTAAGGTAAATTGTACTAGAATTTAATGTCTAGAAGAATTAGAGACTTAGGAGTAGAAATGTAAACTGAAAATAATACAAGGTGTACAAAGAGAGTGGTAAGGAAAGGCAGGTGCTTTGCAGGATTGGCCCTAACTGGAGCTCAGCATGCTTGCTGTGGAGCCAGTAAAAGCCTCAGCTCTAGAATTCCTCAAGACAGGCTGCCTGGCCATAGTTTTCACTTTGATCCCAAAGCTGGTGAGGTCACTGGAGATGGCTCTAGCATAAACTCTGCATGTGGGGCTTGAGCTCACTTAGCTACTACCCTGTGTCAGCAGAAGGAGAAAAATCACCAACTATCCTTGTTCCTTGCAGGCCCAAAAACTTCCCAGTGCCTGTCACAGACAGTTCTGTGCACAAATCAACCCCCAGGAAAGCTTCCCATTCTTCTTTGACCCACTCACTTCTGCATGTCTCAGTGTTGCAGGAGGCCCCAAATCTTGGAGTCTTTGTCTGTGTAAAGTGTCCCATACACTCCCCAGAGGCCCACAGACCCAGGCCAAACCCTTCTGACTTCAGTTCTCATTTTCAGTGAGCTCAGGTTGGTCCGACTCAACTGGGCATCTTATAGATTTGGACATCAACCTCCTGCTGCAGTTGCAGAGCCCTGCCCCAGCCTTTTCTTTGCCTTGAATGGGGTAGGGCTGGCCCAGGTGGTCCTCACATGCTGACAGAAGTCCCTAATACTGCTGTGACCACCTGTCCTCCCTTCTTCCGGTAAGCCTAACATAAACCTCCCTTTCCAACCTTTGTGGCCTGTTGTCTCTGAGCAAGAGTGGTGGCTGCAGTGTTACTCTACTCATGGTCACTCTACAGGGCTGCTGTACTATATATACCTGCAAAGTGAGTGGACAGAGAGTGTGGGTTCTGCCTGCCTTTCCTCCATCTTCACTTTATATAATCATGCATCACCTCATTCTGTGTGCCTTAGAGGAACTCCCCTTACCCTATTATATGTTCACTTGTACAGAGGCCAGGAAGTTAGGCACATTCACAGTAATGTGGGTATTACATGGTGTTCTCTCCAGGGTGACTGTTTGGCCTGCACAACATTAAAGCACAAGACAACAGTGTTTATGTTTAATCTGGTCATTACATCTGTCAGAGCCTAGTAAATTGATAATTAAATGCACCCACCAGCTTCCTGCAAGATTTCTGTGTGGACCATGATGTCTCACAGAAATTCCTGCTCTAGATAATAGGGAATCCCATGGAATGACTCTCCATTGTCCTTCACAATAAACAACAGCTTTTTCACTCAAGTGATGGATCCTTGGCCGGAGGCAAGCTTTCCCAAGGCTAAGAAAAAACAGCAGTGCAAGAAGTGTCTCACCTCTGAAGCAAAAGTCAGGGATTTGGATAGAACTTATTTTTCTGGTTTCCTATGTCAACTTAGACAAGATAACATGTCTCTCAGGATCTTCCAATGTGTTAGTGTGCTGTATGGAGCTCATCCTGGCATCTGCCACCTGGGAACATTATCAGTGGTGTGAGATGACATTTGTAAAATCTGTGGGCTTGTGTCACGTATACTTAGAGAAGAGAATTAGAAGTGAAATCCAGGAAAGGGTAGGATGGAGGTGGAACACAGTGCTCAAAATGTTGGCTCCTGCTGTGTGGTGGTAGAAATGAGACTCACCTCCTGGACATGTTTCCCTGGTGGCTTCAGGAGGATGTGGAAATGCATTGATTCAGCCATCCATATTTTCCCTAAGCATCTCAATTTCTTCTATATATTGGTGCTGTGTACTCAAATCAGGACCTCACACAGGCTGAGCAAGCACTATGGATGGAGCTACATCCCCATATCTATGTCCATAGCTCCTATATTCACACCTGTGTGAGCCACCAGGCCTATGGCCTGTGCTCCTACTCAGTAGCTGAAAGTTCATCTTGTGATGGCCATATCCTGAGTAGCCTGTTGCCTATATTATGGTCCTAACTTTTTTTTCATGTCTTTTTCCTTTTTATCGGTACTGGGGATTGAACTCACAACTGCCTGCTTGCAAGGCAAGCGCTTATGCCACTGAGCGAAATCCACAGCCCTATGGTCCTAAATTTGTGGCTTATTATTATTATTATTATTATTATTATTATTATTAATTTTGCATTAGCAGTGTTGAAATTGAGCCCAGGGCCTCATGCATGGTAAGCAAGTATTGTATCATGAGCTCTCTCTCCAGTTTCTGACTCACTCTTAAATAACTGAATATGGCAGAGGTTATGTAATGGTACTACTAAGGTTCATACAAAATAAGTGTGACCAATCTCCTGATCTTTTCCTTTGTTCTCCCCAGTATGGTGATTTATTTATTTATTTATTTATTTATTTTGGTCCCTCTCTGGATCTCTGGCTCCAAAGAAGTTGCTGCTATCTCTGCAGCTTTCCTGAGGAGAGGCTGATGAACCTTGAGTGACAAAAGGGAAAACAGACAAAGGAGGCATTAGGCTTTTGTCCTGAGTCCTTCCTGTGGACAAAGGACAAAGCCTGAGAGCAAATTCTGCCCGAGTGGCATGTTCACTGAGTATGTAGTTCTGTGCACCAAACTACTATGGTAGCAGCCTCAGAAAAGCCTCCTGGATTCCTAATCCACAGCAACTCATTAGAACAAAGTATTATCTCATGTATCAGATAGGCACAGACTGACCTGCCTTGTATCTTTTAATATTTTGCAAATGTATATAATGACTAGGCAAAATTTGTCCTCTCTGCCTTCTTTCACCAATCAATCATTCTGAGGTTACTGTACAGAGTTTTTATATATTTTAATTAGAATTTCAAGTCATGGCTTGCTGTAGTTTCTTTATTCATTTAGATGTTATTGAATATTCACATTGTAGTTTTCATTGAAAACTACCTATATTATGGTACCTATTGAAAACAAACCTGATGTGAATATCTTGTGAAATTCTCTTCATGACATAGAGAGGACTGGATGCACAGAATGTTAAGGTAGTCAGATGTGTTACTCTTAAATTAACTACCAAAATGATTTCTGAAGTGAATATACCACTAACAATGCAAAAGGAGTCTCCTTCCTCACCAATACCAGTGTACTTTGACCTAAAAAACAAAGTCGGCTCTTAGTGCTCTTCAATACATGAGCAGGGTTTTTCCTTGTGAGATGAATATTCACTTACCTGATTACTGATAATGTTGAGACATGTACAGATTGGGAAGGGTCCATATGACTCCCAAGAGCATGTGGAAGGCCTTCAGAAGTGATAGACATGTGGATCCCATGGAGGCCTTTGAATCACTGCAGGCTTCTGCTGAAGTCACACTGCATGACCCAGGGAGCTCCGCCTCCTTCTGAGGTTAAGGCCCCATGACCAGGACAGTCTCTGTGAGTTCCCTCAGACCTGCTACTTGACAGAAGGTGGAGGTGGAGGAACCCCTAGCCCAAGGAGGGGCACTTGAGGGACTGCTCTTCTCTACCCATGATATACATATACAATCTGTATAGCCCTGGAATATGGGAGCTGGTGAGACCGTTGAATTAAAATGTGAGTGAAACTGTCCCAACATGGGTGTTATAGCTATGGGAAAATGGGGCTGATAACACAAAGTTGAGCCCACAGAAGATGTGCCAAATTTATTCCAGCCAGCACTGCCTCTATGTGACAAGTTCTACAGAATGTGAAAAGGACAACCTTTGAGCAGATAAGCATACTTTGATTACTTGTTGACAGCAGCAGCTGGAATCAGAGATGTCAGACCGGCAAGGTGCTGATATGGAGAGCATGACTGCACCACAGGGCCTGGGGTCTGTTATGTACAGTGTCTGGGGTTGGATAACAGGGAACGAAGGAGCATAACTGGATACAGCCCCACTTTTATTCAACAGGTAAATGCAGCATTGGAGCACCCCATTGTGGTGTGGATATGACTTCACCTATGTAACTGTGTATCACTGAAAAATGATGCAGACATTTGGGGTGGCAACAAGCTCATCAGGGTGGTGCCCACTGATTGGCTTACTGTGGAAGCCTCTTAAGTCGGTGTCAGCTAGGGCTGACCACAACTCTCCTACACTGACCAGGACACCACCTGGGTATTCCCATATATCCACGACACCATCAAACCCATTATTATGGACACACTGCAATATTGTGAAACTGTTCTATAGGTGCCACCATATTGTACAGATGCCCTGGTGGTTTTCTCTGGTGGCTGTGTTGCTACCAAGGACAAAAATCATGGACCTAAACCCTTGTTAATGCAGGGCCCATGCCATTAACTATACTTGCTAGGCTTGGTGTTGCTCATGGATGAAACTTCTCAAATGTGAAAGCTGGTTTTGCAAAACCACATGAACCTTGATTTGGGAACCGCAACCCAACAAGGTATTTGTGCCATATTTCATTAGAATATGACATTTATATCTCTGACCAATAAAGATGGGAACAAGAGGCCCTCCAGTAAATGGATGTTCAGCTGAGACACCTGGACTGCCACCACGGGTCTGCCCCACAACCCAGCAACCAAGGATGTGATGGACTGCCACTCAGGCCCACACAGTTGGAAACTCCCCCACCTCCTGGACCTAGTATTACAGTAGATCTTTGGCTCTGACCCTTTCTCTTAAAACCTTGGACTACAGTGGATTACCATGCTGGCTCAATGAGAGACTCAGGAACCCCTCACGCAAACAGAAGCTGTCAGCAGGCTCCACTCAGTGTGGTGAGTGTGCCCCTAAAATACAGGTTTGCAGTGGGTAAATAGGAGCAGAAATGAAGCTCCCTCCAGCTACAAGCCCTTGGCAAACCTGGCAAGACAGTGAGTAACACTCCACACAGAGAACATCAGACAAGTTGAGGAGTACACCAATAAGGCCTCCCTTCAACTTGGAGAAAATTAAAAGAGCTTATAAAACACACAGTGACACAATAGGGCCTCAGCTGACACAAACACTATAGACAGGGAGATCTAGTGACCTGCAACAACCTGAAGACATAGCAAAAGCAAGAACTAGATCTATTCTTTTAGGCTAGTTCATCCAGGAAGAATATAGAACTCACAAAACAGGCCCTGAAAGAGGAATTCAGGTGACAGGCTCTCCTTTTCATTTTGGTACCCAGCAATTGCACAAACATCAACCACACAATAGGACCCTAAAATCCAAACTGTGTTGGGATTGGAAGACCCAATATGTACCCAAAAGATGAAAATGACAAGGTGAATTGGCAAAATGCAATCTCAAACATCTAGTCAATCAGGAGCAAGTACAGGTAACACTGAAATAGAAGATCTTAAAAATCATATACCAGAAATCTCTGGAAAGATAGCAACTGAAGTAAAGAGAGAAATCCATGAGGTTATAGCAGAAATCAAATTAGAAAGAATGTTCCATGTAAAGACAGAAATACCAACCTTATTTAACTATTTGCACAACATAGCTAGAGAAGAAATAGATTTTAAAAAAGACAAGAGCATGGGAATTTGATTGAAACTTTGAATGAATAATGTAGAAAATAAGCAGAATCCATGAAACAAGTGCAAGGAGATATGCAAGACAAAAAACTATTGGAAGATGGTAAAGCTATTTATAAGAAGCTGAGGATAGCTTGAGAACAGTGTCATACATAGTGATCATGATAGGGAAGAACTTCTAAAAACAACAGAGCAACATGAAATAACCATTCAGTAGCTTCAAGATGATGTGAAGAGAAACATAACAGTAATAGACATCAGTGAAGTTACAGGAGTTGATACTAATGACGTAACTAAACTATTCAGAGAAATAATAGTAGTACATTTCCCAAAAGCAGTAAAAGTCTGATATACAAAAAAGTGATGCATACAGACTGTCAAACAGTCACAACCAACATAAATCTACACCCAGATATATAATAATTAAGATTGAGACACACAGCATAGAAACAGAATACTGAAAACTGTTAGAAAAAAAGACACAACTCACCTATCAAGGAAAGCCTATTAGAATCACAGCAGAATTTTCAGCACAAGTCTTCAGGTTAAGGATCAGCTTGGTGTGAAGTATTTCATGCCCTACAAGAAAACAACTTTCAGCCCAGAATGACGTATCCAGCCAAACTTTCATTCAAATTTAATGGAGAAACAAGATAGTTCCATGATAAAGAACAACTGAGGAAATTCAGGTCCACCAAACCAACTCTAGAAAGAATACTGAAAGACATGTTAGATAGAGATAAAAATGACCACAATCTCCAGAACAACAGAAAGAAACCACCAGGCTGGACAGAAAACTAACCAATGGAGGAAAGCAGGAAGCCAAAAACAGGAACACAAATTCAAGCCAGTACATATCAGTGATATCCATAAATGTAAATGTGCTCAACTCACCCATCAAAAGAAACAGATTGACAGAATGAATCAAGAAATAGAATCCATCCCACACTATGCTGCATAAAAGAAACACATCTGACTCAAAAAGAAACTCAGATTAAAAATCAAAGCATGGAAAACAGTTTCCATGCAACAGGAAACCAGAAAAGAGCAGGGGTAGCTATTCTGTTTGCAGACAAAGTGAATTTCAAACCTAAAATGATTAAAAGAGTTAGTGAAGGCCACTACAAACTTGTATATTGAAAAATACAACAGGAAGTACTAACAATTATAAGTATATATGACCAAATATACAAGCACCGAACTATGTAAGACAAATCCTAATGGACAAGAAGAACTAAACAAATAAGAACACAGTTTCAATAGGAATCCTTAACACCCCACTGTAACAAAGAGATAAGTCAACTAGACAAAAAGTCAGCAAAGAAATAACAGAACTGAATCATACCTGTGAGTGAATGAACTTAGTGAATCTTTACATAGTATTGCACTCAAACACATCAGGACATACATTCTTCTCAGCTCTACATAGGATATTCTCCAAAATACACCATATATTATCCCATAAAATATTTTTAAGTAAATGCAAATGGATCAAAATTATCCCATGTGTATTATGGGACCATAGTGCACTAAAATTGGAAATCAGTGGCAAAAAGTCTGCAAAACCTGCATAAATACATGGATATTAAATAACAAACTTCTGAACAACCAATGGATTACAGATGAAATTAAAGAAGAAATAAAACAATACTTATAATACAATAAAAATGCAGAATAACATACCAAAGCCTATGGGACACAAAACAGTCCTAAGTGGGAAATAAATAGTAATAAGTAGTCACATCAAGAAAATGGAATGAACACAAATAACCTAATGCTACATCTCAAGCTTCTAGAAAAGGAAGACCAAATAAAACCCAACTTTCATAGAAGAGTGGAAATTCTAAAGATTAGAGAAGAAATTAATGAAATTGAAACAAAAAACCCAGTATAAAGAATAAATGAATCAATGAACTGGTTTTTTGAGAGAATAAAATTGATAAAATTCTAGCCAAGCTTATCAAGAAAAAAAAAACAGATAGTAAGGACTGAAAGGGAAATTACCATAGATCCTATGGAAATTCAAAACATCATGAACACCTACTTTCAACATCTCTACTCACATAGGGTGGAAAACAGAAGAAATAGAATTCTAGAAACATGTGACCTATCAATGTTCAATCAAGAATATACACCAATTTTGAATAACCCAATATCAGCTACTTTAATCAAAAGCATGATTAAAAACTTACCAACAAAGAAAAGTCCAGATCCTGCTGGATTCAGGGATGAATTCCATAAGAAATTCAGAGAAGATCTGACTCCAATGCTCCTTAAACTCTTCAATGAAATTGAAAGAGAAGCAGTCCTCCCTAACTCATTCTTGGAAGCAAGTGTCAGTCTGATACCAAAACCAGAGAGCGATCCAACCAAATAGCAAACTATAGACTAATTCCACTAATAAACGTTGATGTAAAGATTCTCAATAAAATATAGGCAAATAGAATGTAGCAAATCATCAAGAAGATTATACAACATAACCAAGTAGGATTTATTTGAGGAATGCAGGGATGGTTCCACATACACAAATCAGTGAATGTAATACACCACATCAACAGAGCCAAAAATAAAAATCGTGTAATCATCGCAATGCATGCAGAAAAATCTTCTGATAACACACAACACCTATTCATGATAAAAAAAAAACCTACAGTAACTCCGAAAAGATGCTATATTCCTCAATGTCATAAAGACCATTTATTAAAAACCTACAGCAAATGTTATACTAAATGGACAAAAACTGAAAGGCTTCATTCTAAAATCAGGAACAAGACAATGGTGTCCACCGTCACCACTCCTTGTTAATATAGTTCTGGAAATATTAGCCAGAGCAATCAGACAAGAGGGAGAAATAAAAGGAATAAAAATAAAGAAAGAAGAAGTTAAATTATCATTATTTGCACATGACATGATACTTTACATAAAAGACCCCAAAAACTCAATTGAAAGACTACAGAGTTAAGAGACAAATTAAACAAATTAAGCAGAATAGCTGGATACAAACTCAACATTCACAGAACAATAACATTCCTGTACACAAAAAACTCCATGAGAGAGAAATTACTGAAACGTAGCCTTTCACAATAGCATCCAAAATAATGAAATACTTAGAAATCAACCTAACTAAGAATGTAAAAGTCCTTTATGCTGAAAATTATACTACTCTGATAATGGAGATTCAAGAGGATATTGGAAAATGGAAGGATATTTCTTGCTCTTGGTTAAGAAGAGTCAATATTGTGAAAATGGCCATACTTCCAAAACTGTTATACATATTCAATGCAAACCCAAGCAAAATATCATTACATACCTTCAGATCTAGAGAAAATATTTCTGAAATTCATCTGGTAACAAAAGAAACCTAGAATAACAAAAGCATTTCTGGGCAAGAATGGAAAGACAGGAGGCATCTCAATTCCTGACTTGAAACTATACTACAAAGCCACAGTAATAAAATCAGCATGGTATTGGCAAAGAAATAGACCTGAGGATCAATGGAACAGATTAGAAGATGCAAACACTACCTCAAAGACACAGAGCCACCTTACATATGTCAAAGGGGCTAAACATGTTCACTGGAAAAAGATAGCCTCATATATAAATGCTGTTGGAAATATGGAGTTTACATGCCAAAGACTGAAACTAGACCCATACCTATCACCATACACTAAACTAAAGGCAAAATTGATCAAGGATCTTAATATTAAAAAAGAAACAAAATTTTACTGGAGGACATGGTAGGTAGAAATCTTGAAGTCATAGGAGTAGGCAGAGAATTCATGAATAAAACACAACCACATGAGAAATACTTCAAAGAATCAACAACTGGGATCTCATATTACTAAAAAGTTTTTGCACTTAAACATATATCAAACAAAGTGAATAAAACCCCACAGAGTCAGAAAGAATCTGGATATAAGACAAAGGACTTGTATGCAGAACATATAAAGAATTGAAAAATGTCAAGCCCCAAATTCAAAGTCCCTTTCCAAAAGTGGGCATCAGAGGTGAGCACTCAGTTCTCAGATGAAGATATACAAATGGAAAATAAATACATACAACACCTGTTCATGATAATGCCCTACAGTAACTCAGAATAGACACTATGTACCTCAATTTCATAAAGGCAATGTATGACAAACCTACAGCCAATTTTATACTAAATGGACAAAACTGAAAGGCTTGACACTAAAATCAGGAACAAGACAAGGATGTCAACTATCACCACTCCTATTCAATATACTTCTGGAAATACTAGCCAGAGCAATCAGACAAGAGTGAGAAATAAAATGAGGAAAAAGTAGGAAAAGAAGAAGTTAAGTTATCATTATTTGAAGACAACATGATACTCTGCATAGAAGACACCAAAAACTCCATTGAAAGACTACTAGAGGTAATAAAAAATTCAGCAGCATAGTTGGATACAAAGTCAGCACTCAAAAATCAATAGCATTCCTACACACAAACAAAAAACTCCATGAGATAAAAGTTATGGAAATATAGCCTTTCAGAGTAGCATCTGAAAAAAAATGAAATACTTAGGACTCAACTAAGATCATAAAAGAACCATATGCTGGAAATTATACTACTCTGAAAATGGAGATTCAAGAGAATTTTAGAAAATGAAAGGATATTTCTTCCTGTTGGTTAGGAAGAACCAACATTGAGAAAATGGACATACTTCCAAAACTGTTACACAGATTCAATGCAATCCCAATCAAAACATCATTAATATATTTACAGATCTAGAGAAAATATTTCTAAAACTCATCTGATAACAGAAGAAAACTAGAATAACAAAGACAATTCTTGGCCACAAGAGCAAGACAGGAGGCACCTCAATTCCTGACTTGAAACTATGATTCAAGCCACAGTAATAAAATCAGCATGGTACTGGCAAAGAAATAGACCTGAGGATCAATGGAACAGATTAGAAGATGCAAACACTGTTACAAAGACACAGAGCCACCTTACATTTGTCAAAGGGGCTAAACATGTTCACTGGAAAAAGATAGCCTCATTAATAAATGCTGTTGGAAACATTGAGTTTACATGTCAAAGACTGAAACTAGACCCATAACTATCACCATACCCTAAACTTAAGTCCAAGTGGATCAAGGATCTAAATATTAAAAAGAAACAAAAATCTATTGAAGGACAAGGTAGGTAGAAATCTTGGAGATATAGGAGTGGACCGAGAATTCATGAATAAAACACAAAGTGCATAGGAAACATTTCAAAGAATCAACAACTGGGATGTCATATTACTAAAAGTTTTTATACTTCAAAAGAAATCAGACAAGTGAGAAAAAAAAAACCTATCAGATTGAGAAAGCATCTGGATATAAGACCTAAGACTTAAATGCTGAACATATAAAGAATTGAAAAACATCAAAGACCCTGTCCAAAAATGAACATCAGAGATGAGCACACAGTGCTAAGATGAAGATATACAAATGGCAAACAAATATATGAAGAAATGTTCACCATAACTGGTCATTTGATAAATGCAAATTAAGACAGCACTGAGGTTTCATCTTACTCTGGGAAGAATGGCTGCCATCAAAAATAAACTGAAACAAATGTTGTCGAGCATGAAGGGAAAAAAGAACTTCTCCACTGTTGGTGGGAATGCAGACTTGTGAAAGCACTATCAAAATCAGTCTGGAAATTCCTCAAAAAACTAGGATGGAAGTTTCATTTAATCCAGCTGTTCCATTCCTGGGTGTTTTCCCAGAAAAATTGAAAATATCATATCACAGTGATGTATGTGCACACATATGTGGAGCACAGTTGTGATAGCTAAATCTTGGAAACAACCAAACTGCCCATCAACCACAAGTGGATGAAAAAATTGTATTTTTACACAATGGAATACTACTCAGCTACAGAAAAGGATGATCTTGAGGCCTTTATAGGTAAATGAAGGCAACAAGAATATCTTCATTAGTAAAATAAATAAGACTCACATTAGAAAATCTCACATTGTCTCTCTAGTGTAAAAAATAATAAAAACTGACAAAGTAATGGGACCCAAAAAAGTATAATATATATTATAAAAAAGAAAGGGAAGAAAAGTGCTCTAAAGGATATAATGGTATGTATAGTATGTAAGATAGATGACCATATTACTAAATTTCTGTTAGATCATTGAACAGGAGGGTTTGCACTGTCAATGTTTCAGTGTTCAGCGACTCTTTATGCTTTGTTTTTGTAACTTTAACAACTATTTTTAAGACAACAATAAATAATGTATCAACTAGTGATTTTATGATGTTAATTTTTTTGAATTCTATATTCTTTACCTTTTTGCTTTTTTGTATTTTGTTTCTTTTAATTTTGGTTTCTTTCTTTAAATAAAAAAATGAAAAAAAAATAATGGACCTGGAGTTTTGTGCCTTTGATTCCTTGAAGCAGGACCTGCTCATGCATTGGTGAGAATCTTTGGGATCCACCTAGCTTTGCATGGCTATAACCTGCACTGTGGTGGGATTAGTGATATTATGCTGTGCATTTACTGTTGTCCTGTTCTTTGCATACGTGATTCCACCCTATGAGTCACTTACAATAAGCACATTTTCCCTGATTTTTGAGTTGGTGGAATGAGAAAAACCATTGCATATTGTTTCAATATCAAAGTGTATGAGGACCTATATGGACCTCACCCAACCGATTGGGATGTGCACACCAAGGACATAGTTATATAAGCATGAGTCAACATAGACAGCCATGAATATGCTCAGGCTTGTGACAGTATGCAAGAAATAATGCCTGAGTATGACTGATATATACTGGCTGGATAATAAAAATGCTTGCTTACTACTGTTGCTAATGTTGGCTCTGTGTGATTTCTTCTCCCTGGGGATCTTACCCAGTAAAATACCCACCACCTCCCTAACTCTGAGAAAATATCATACCACAGACACAGGGCACTTTAATACCACACAAAACTAAACTCCCTGTGCCCTGTTCCAAGCCAATCATCAAATCCAATAGCCCAATGATCTGTTGGGAGACAGCTTAAGAATGTAGACTGAATTTTATGCCTGTGTCTTGGTGATCACTTCCTAAGCCCTGTGATGGACATTTGCCCAACTTCCATCCCTCCTCTGTACCCCAGAGGCATTAATATTCCCAAATATTCTGACCTGGGAGTGGAACACAGCTCCCCTAGCAGCAGACGTGCAGTTCTCCAGCAGCTTGGTCGGACCATGATCTGAGGTGAGTCAGTCCCAGGCTGTAGGCCAGGACAATAGGGTCCATTGGCCCCTCTCTCACAGGGTGGAGCTACTTGCCAGCATATCTTAGCCTCTCTTTTTTTTCTAATTTTTTTTATTTAAGGAGAAAAGAAAAAAAAGTGAAAGGGTACAAGTTATACAGATTTAGAGAAGAAAAAAATGAACAGTAGGAAATCACTAGTTAATGGATTACATATTGCCATCTTAAAAATAATTGTTCAAGTCACAAAATTAAAGCTTGTAGAGTGGACATTCCAACAATAATACTGCAAACAGTTCTGTTCAATGATCCATTAAAGCTCTGTGATATCATTTTCTATCTTATACACTTAAATATACATGCAGTTATATAGTTTAGAGCACTTTCTTTTCCTCTCTTTTGTACAATGACTATTACACATTTTGGGTTTCACTTCTCCCACGGTTCTTATTGCTTTTTTGGAAGAGAGTAAAACCAAATGAGACATAACAGGACAGAATTGGTCAAGTCAAAAGGGTGGACATAATAGATAATATAAAAACATAATACAAGGTGATCATCAGTGGTTACCATAATGCCTCCCGCTATCTCTAATAGAATTGCCTATATCATCAGTTACAATACAATTGAACAAAACAGTAAAGAACAAAACCGACAAAACCAAAACATTGGAGACATTGTAGGTCTTCAAAAGAAGACAAAAGTCAACGAGAATGGGCATTATAATGAATCTCATTATCTTCTCAGCTGATGCCTAAACTTTCGAACCTGATACTATCCATCAAAACAGAATAGGGGAACATCAGTCAAAAACAAGATGGTGAGAGTAATACAGGGCTTCAAATCGAGACAATAGAAAGTCAAAGTGGGTTACTATATTATATCCTGATATTTTTTCCCTTTAATTAAACGGATAAAAATAAAAAAGTAAATAATGGAGTGGAGATTGAGAAAAAAGAGGGCATAACAGCAAAACAGAGCAGATCAAAACATAACCATTTAAGCAGAATAGTGTTTCACCGCCAGATAATTCCGACCTAAAAGTAGTTACCATATTGACTCTTTCCTTGAAGTCCTTGAGTACAACTTCATATACTGTAGCATTAAGTATATCAAAACAATGTAAAACCATTTAAGAGAATGACAGCATTACAGAGTATTTAGAATCGACTAACAGAAAATGAACAATGGTTTCTGTATAAGCTCCTTGTCTTTAAAAGGTTTTTGCTTATACTATCGTACATAATAAAATCCAATAAGATACAACCTGTTTAGACCATTGGAGACAGAAGAACAAAAGCTAGATGAGACTTCAAAACAAGATGATACTAAATCAGTATTACCTATTAAGATGTCATTTTCTCTAAAATAGCTGTTCCTATCATCCAATCTTCTCTGTCTCATTTCTGTTGAGCTCTTTTTCTGTCAGTAGCTGTCAGTTTGTCTTCTTCATTTTGTTCTCTGCTCCATTCGTTGTAGCCTCCCCGCCACCATTTCTGGGTTCTTTGTATTTTTCTTTTTTAAGAATATCCTGCAATACTTTCTGTAGGGTTGAATTGGTGGTTGCAAATTCCCCCAGTTCCTCTTTATCCTGAAAGCACCTTGTTTTTCCATCAATTTCCAGGGACAGTTGTGCAGGATATCTCAATCTTGGCTGGAGATTATTATCTTTCAAAGCTTGAATTATTTCCAGCCATGCTCTTCATGATTTGATGGTTTGTGCAGAGAAATCTGCTGTAATTCTGATGGGTGTTCCCTTGTAAGTGGTCTGTTTCTTATCTCTTACAGCTTTTAATATTCTGTTCTTGTATTGAATTTCTGGAATTTTTATTATTATATGCCTGGGTGTTTCTCTGTTAGGGTTGTAGGTAGCTGGGGTCCTGTATGCCTCATACGTCTGAGTATCTTTACCTTTTGCTAAATTAGGAAAATTCTCCTGGATTATTTCTGTGAGTAGCTTTTGTAGTTCACTTGTTTGTGTCCCTACTTCTTCTTTTATGTTCTTAATCCTTAAGTTATGGATCCTCTTATCATCTTCTTGTCTTTGTATTATTTCTGTTTGATTCTTTGTTATTTTTAAGAAGTTTTTCATTTCATTCTCCCATATTACAAGTCTGCCCTCCAGCTCAGATAGTCTGTCCTTAGTTTCTTTCAAGCTGTTATGCCAGTCTTGGATAGACTTCTTAATTTCTTGATAGTCCCTTTGAACCTGCTTCACGTACTCTATGCTTTCTCTGTTTTCTCCATCAAACAATTCTCCCCTCTTTTTCTGTTCTTCCATTCCACCATCTGTTTTTTCCTGGGTGGTGCTTAGCATTTCTCTAACTATTCTGCATACTTCTAGCTTCAGGTCATTGATAACTTCATTCCTGAATTGGTCTAGGAGGCTCTCTATATGGCACTTAATGTCTATTGGTGCGGTGTCCGCTATTGCCTGTTTCTCAGAATTGGGGGCCGAGGAGCCTTTCTTGTTGCTTCCCTTCCCCATTTTCTCTGTTCCTTATAAAATGCAAGCTTACATAGGAGGCCCGGCTTCCCTGCCTGCCAGCCACAGCCTGATCAAATTGCGCTGGCTAGATGTTCCCGCCCACCGCTGTGGATGTAGATTGAGGACAGCTGATGCTTTGCTCTACACATTTGCATCTACATGAAGGACCCACTGCTGGCCAGGTAGAGCATGTCCTTCCTGTGTGAGGTTTTTCATCAGTTGCTCTTTTTTTCTCACATGTCTGAATAGATTTTCTTGCTTTGCGTTTTGCTTACACATTATTGTATATTTTTATTAGTACCTATATACCGTGTATGCTGATTACATTGGTGATAGGTCCATTGCAAATGTGATGCATAGAATGGAAATTAGGCTCCGTCTTGTGCACAGTGGTACAATCCAACAACCAGTGACTGTTCTCCAAGTTTTGTGCATTGAGCACACATCTCAGGACCAAGACATTGGCAACACAAGGTGCTGCTTTGTCTTGATTGTCCTTTCTTTATTACTAATACAGTGGGTAATGATACAATATTTGGGAGCTTAGCCCAACCCTAAACTTAAAAGTCTAGCCAAACCCTAAACATAACTCTAACCATAGAAAGTCATTACCAGCATTCTCTGGCCAATTGAACTTTATGGCACTGATGTGGGAAATGTAATATAGGTTAATTATGAGAATATACAATCTGTGGTGGCTGGGATGGTGCAAGAGGGGAAAGAAGAAAACACCGTTGTGTAAACATTTGAAGAATATATTCTGGAAGTGGACCTTTGGGAAATTAGCTTCAAATTGAGAATGCAATGAATGCCAGCAAGCTGATTATTTTAAACAACATTAAAATCTTACATTTTATCTATGTTTCTTCTATCACTAACATATCTCTGGTAAATAAGTGTAGCAGTGAATACAGTAATAAGTAAATCTGGAAAAGAGGGCAGTGGAAAGTGTGGGTCAAGAGCTGAACACAGGTAGACCTCAAGAGATGACTCCTGAGTGGAGGCACCAGGATGCTTAGATCTCCAGCTGCTGGACAAAGGAATCCAGGTGCTGGCTCTTGCTCTGGGATCACAGCTGGTGAGGGAGTTGCAGGTGAAGCTGGTACAAGGTCTGCAGGTGCAACTTCTGCATGGGCTGAACCTGGCCCTGTAGTTGCAGGAAGTGAAAAGATTGTCAACTGTCCATGGGCTTCCTGAGCAAAACCTTCCCACTGCCTGTCCAGGCAATCATGTGCACCAATACAGCCCCAGCAAAGCCTCCCTGACTGTATTCACACACTGACTGCTGAGTGTGTCACACTCCTGGGTCACCACGCAAATGGGCCCTTTGTTGACTTCCAAGGCATCACCTCCCACAAGCCCACATCCGACACTTCGAGGATTCTTATTTTAGGGCTCAGTCCCTGGTGGTTCAGGAGGCTCCTGCTGTTCCAGGAGAATCTCAGCCTGGGGATCCACATGGGCATACATTTCCAATGGGGCATCAGGCACAGAAGACCTGGGGAGACAGGGAGCTAGCAGAGTGAGAGGCCTGGCCTTTCCTGCCACAGTGTCTGCACAGCTCACTTGTAGAGAGGGGTACATGGGTCTCCTTTCCAGTCTGTACAACATCCATCCCCATCCTCACTCACCCATAATTGGGCAGGTACAGCCCAAGGAGCTCTTAGAGGCTGACAGATGTCTCAGTGGGTGGGAGTTCTTGCTCAATTGAATCGTACCTCTGCTTTGTACAGGGAATCCTGACACAGTTTCTCCCTGCCCATCCCCAGTGCAATTCAGTGTGGTGAACACAGAGAGTGGAGTCTTCCCTGTCTTTGCACTCAAGGGTTCAGGGCTGCCTCTCCATAAATATCTGAGAAGTGAGGGATCAGTGTCTGTCCTGTGTCACTGCAGTCACTAGCTCAGGCAGTGATGCATTGCCCAGCTCTCTTACCCTCTGTATAACTCCTTGTTTATAGTCTGTCCCCACATCTAGGGAGGCCTGGGGACCAGAACAATAGCCTTGAGGTGAGCAATATCTGTTCTGCTGCCAAGGGTGATTCTGTGGCCTCCAGAGAACATCACAACTCAAAAGGGCAGTGGTTGCACTGGCTCTGCTTATAGGATCATGGTCAATGCCCAGAAAAGTGTCTTCACACAGTGTGTCTTCATGTACATTTGTGGGTTGATGACATCTATCTGCTCTTCCATGACATCTGACAGCCATGGAAAATTTGCTGTTCTTAAGATTTCCTGTGTTGAACAAACCCTGAAGTCCACAAAGTTACTCTCCAATCTCCTTTCCAATGAACAGAACTGCAACCACCAAGTATTGGTCAGTGAAAGAGATGGAAGATCATCCATCAGGATCATCACGACCTCCACAGTAGGTCTTCATGGGCCCAGGCCACATTTGGCATGGAGCCCCCATTTCATCCTTAGTGACCCTAAGGTCTGAATCCACTCAGACCCCACCCATTCAGCATTGTAAACTAGGGTCGATTGAGGCCCTTGCATATGGCCAGGACCTGTATCCAAAGGTGGCCAAGTCTGACTGGGCTGCTAAGGTGAGAACTCCCCTTCTCAGCCTTGGTGCTTGTGGGGTAGAGATGTGATCCTTGGAGGAGTACAGGGATATGGATAGATCTGGAGGATCTATCCAGAAGGCCAGCTCCATAGGCTCCTTCAGACTGTGAGGCCCATCTGCCTGCACCATGCTTCCTGTACAGACCTCTGCCCGACTCTCTGCTGCCTGACTTCTGAGAATGTGGTGAGACTGTGGCTGGATATGGAATTGGTGTCCTGCATGTGGCTTCTCAGGAGGCTTTGGGGATGAAGCAAAGCCCACACTCCAATTGGTCCACAGAGGCTCATGGTAATTGGCTCACAGGATGGCCCTTGCAGAAAAGGAATTCTCATATTAAAAGTTACATTTCACAAGGGACACTTAGGAATGCTAGTATGCTCAGATCACCTTGATAGAGAGGTTGAAAAGAAGTTGATGCATGAACAAAAGCTAGGAGTCCTAAGACGGCCCCCAATTTTAGAGATGAGAAAAGGAGGCTCAATCTGGATGTTCAGGTACATTAATGAGACACCACAGAATATTCTCAGTTTTCTGATGAAAAGTTCCCAGGAAGGAATTAAGTTCCTCTTCCATTGCCATGGGAGGCTGAGCAGCTGTGTTCACTGATCTCTTCTTGTGCTCATTTTGCCCAGAGGCTCCTGCAATAGTAATTGTAGAGCCTGAAAACTCCCATGAGACAAGTGCCAGAGAAATGGACAGAGTGGATGACATTTGAGGTGAGCACATCTCTAGCGAGATGATGCTGTGTAAGAGCTGGAGACAGCAGGGGAAAGACAGCTCACTAATTGTCCTTGGACACCAGGCCCAGGCCTGACAATAAGGTGCAATGGCAGAATTCAATATGACAAGAAATGAAATGACTTTCATCTGTCCCCTTTCTCCTGTTCCCACTGATATGTGTACAGTGACCTTGCCTGTGACAAGGTAGAGACAGAGTTGAGAGTATATGGTAGTTGAGCACTTGGAGTCAAGATTCCTTTGGAGCAGGACCATGGGCCCAGTGTTTGAAAATCCCTGGAGGGAGGTGCTGGAAGGATTGATCTGACACAAAGTTCCTCTCAGTCATCTGTGGGTCTCCATACAGTCCCTTCTGCTCACACACCCTGCACCGGATCCGATATATGTTGTTACTGTGGGTACCATGTCTGGATCAGGGATGTGGCACACAGGTTCCAGGGTCCATCTCCATGCTGATGTCCTGTATGCAGCTCGGATGTGGCAGTGCCCAGCCACCACCAGGAAGCCTGAGACTCAGACACCACAGGTTTCACTTTTTGAACCCAGATAACCTTAAGTTCCTTAAAGACAGACAGATCTGTACCAGATGTATACCCAGGAGGACAAGAGATGACTCTGGAGGCTGTGGATAAACATGAGCTCTGCCTTATACTTGAGGCTGCCCTGTCCTTTGTGGGACTTTGACAGGAGCACAGGCTCATGCATCCCAGCACCTGCCCATTCTGCAGAACATCTGCCGTTGGTGTCTGTCCTCAGAGCCCTTTCACTGATGATTTAGAATGGGAAATGTTTAGGAGAACTCCCAGAGGTGGCCAGGCCTTAATGTACCTGTTCTGTACTTGGTGTCTCTGAGTGGCAAGTGGCCGAGCCTAGAGACACCTGTACTGGGCTCCCTCTTGTCTCTGGTCTCTTGGGAAGCCTATGCTGCCCTTGACATTTGGTCAGTTCCTGGTAAGCCTCCTGTAGCATCTTGGCCCAGTGAACCATCCTTTCACTCATTCTTATGTGGTTTTCTCATGTGGGATCTTGAGGCTGGTGCTTCAAGGCCTTGGAAAGCAGCACAATATATTCACTGGTCACTCTCTTGAACCAAGTGCCTGTCAAGGTCAACTGTTGCCAGAACAAGGTGCCTGGTGACCAGAGCCTTCAGAGTTCTGTTTAGACTGGTTGCCAAGGAAGTTGTGTCATGTGCTGGGGTCAGTAGCTGCCCTGCCCTCTCTGATGCCCCGTTTCTTTTTATTGTGTTCCTTAGAAACGGCAAGTGAAAAACTAGAAAATTGAGTGTGGTTTTATACTTTTCTTCACTTTGAAATTTTTAATACAACAAACATGTAGATGCCTCAGATGTGGCAGGTTGGGTGCCAAGTGCACATTTCCATCCAAAAGTCCTTTTCATTAAGAATTGGGTTTCATTTAGAGATCTGTCAAATTTTAGGATGAGATTCTTTCCTGGCTTCATGTTAGTTTCATTTCATTTCCATTAGACAGTATGGAGAAGTTCCCAGAATACCCATAATAATTTTCCCAAAGGATGTGAATGTTTCATGTTATAACCCACATATGTCCAGGGGAGGATTCCTAGCAAGTTTTACTCTCACATGCATATGAATGATTACTTATCCTTAGATGTTTAACTGGGCTGCACACTGTAGTGCTCCGCACTCTGACATCCTGTGGAGGGGTCAGCAGGTGGTGATTGCAAGGGGTGGCTTTCCAAGGCCATGGACATCATCACCCCGTGCTGAGAAAAGACACATGTTCATGCCTCCTGGGGAACTTGCCTCATAGCAACTGGTATGACTTCCTGTCCTCCCATCCCATATAGACCATGGGCTTAGTGTCCCTGCTGGGTAGTTTACCTTTCCTACAGGTGATGGCCTTGAGGCTGATCAGGCACAATGCTCTTTGGTTGGTCTCCTTCAAGCAGTGTCCCCAAGCTGGGCTCCCAGTGTGCTGCCACCACATGCCATTGGGGGGCTGAACAAAACTAGCTGTGACTTGTTCATGCACCCCTCACCCATCTGCTGATGGCCATTTCTTCTGTTTCTGGGTCAACCCGTTGAAACGAGCTGCCATAGCCATTCTTATACATGGGCTTGAGTCAATGCAGACTTTTAAAGAAAAACTACTTAAATGTGAAATTACTGGATCATATTGCTGGTTTATGGCTAACTTAGAAATTCTTAAAGTATCATTGGAAGCAGTTGTTTAGCAGAGTTAGGTGGTTGCTTTTCATTTCATTTTGATTTGTTTTATTATGGTATACTGTGCTATGCCATGTTATTTTACATTATGTTATATGTTGGTGAGGATTTTGAAACTGTATTTTCTGTGGTTTCTGCTTTGATTTTGTATAATCAACCTGAGAAAATATAAGAATATCACATAACTCTGAGTAAATATTTTTTGTAGAAAAATTAAAAAGGAAGACCTAGTCAGTGATGTTGGTACACACTGTCATTCCAGTACTCAGAGGTTGAGGCAGGGGGATTGTTTTAAAGTTTGAGGTCATCCTGGGCTACAAGGGAAGATCAAGGCCAGCCTGAAATGCATAGCAGAACCCTGTCTCAAACAAAGAACAAAAGAAAGAAAGAAAGTAAGAAGAAAAAAACAATTAAAAACATAAAGTCAAATATTGCCTGTGAATAAAGAATAAATACATATGTGAGTTTTTCTAGCAAGTGTACTTTAGTTAGCACAGGTAGAATAAGGTTTACCATCATGTAGACATTAATGTGTTACCAGGTTTGCATTGTTTCAATTTTTTTGAATGTTTTACTGAGATGATTCTAGATATGCTACTGAATATACCTTCTTAGGATTTGCGTAGCTCAGTATGAAGAGAATATGATCATTGCTTTTTATCATCACCTAAATTTATATTTAGAATCAGAAGTTGATCAAGGAATTGCTACTTTTTAAAAATAAAAATAAGGACCATATAAAAGATACTCTTTTTATGTCTATGGAAAGATAAAAATAATGGTAGAATAACAGTGGTTAAAGTACTTTGCACATGGATTTCCAGGATTTCTTAATGATCAATAATTTCATAAATTTGTAACTTTTTAAAAAAGATTTTAAGACATGGTCTCACCAGTTCTCTGAGTTTCCCAGGCTAGATTTAAACCCTTCCTCATCCTTCCTCTCACTCCCAGAGGGCTGGAATTACAGGTGTGCATTATCCTGAGTTGACAATTGGCAGTAATTTTGTGTATTCATGGAATAAAATACTTCGCTTTGATCTTTATACTCTTTGTAGAAAGAATTCATCTAGTTAAGCTATCTCCTACCTTCCTAATCCACAGTTTCTTTCATAGTGAGCAAGACTCAAAATCCTATTAACAATATTAGTAGAGTCACTGCTTTTCAACTGTAACAGTGGTCAGCCTGGGATTCAAGAGATCACTCCAAATGCCTTCTGCTGGGGGACTGAGGCTTGGTATCCTTGAAGCACAGTCTCTTTTTCTCTGATCAGTCATGGCAATTGATGACTGATGTCAAATCCCAAGAAAGATGTGAACATTAAAGCTACTTGGGGCCCACTGCCCTCCAGAAGGTCAGGCCAGGATAAAATGTTTTTGCCTTCCCCTCCTACTTTCCAAAATTTTTGTTTTGGTTATGGTTTTGGTTTTACACTTAGTTTCTAGAATTGAATACAGAAATTTTGTATTTAGTTCCATTACCTTCCACTTTTAAAAGTCTTCCTTTTTTGAGGGGTTTCTTACTAAGTTGCTAAGTTGGTGAGTCTCTTCTTGAATGTATGATGTTCCTGTTTTAGTCTTCCAGAGTGGTAAGATTACAAGCCACACCACCAGATGTGGTTTCATCATGGTGTTCTTAAAAACTCATTGGCTGTGCAGGGAATGGTGAAAATGCCTGTCATGTCAGCATTCAGGCCACTGAGGCAGCAGGATTCCTGGGCTTTCCAGACAAGCCTGCAACACACTCTGATTTCAGCTCAGGCCAGAGAGACAGAGGGAGTCCCTGACCAGAAAAAGAAAAGGAAAATACAGGAAAGGAAAGGAATGGAAGGAAGATACAATACCAAATTCCTGGTGATTGTATGAGTTCTTTTGTATCTGGGCTAGTTATTTTAATCTGTGGTCCTATTGCAGTATAAGACCTTTTGGACTGCTGTCACTTTAAAATATACCTTGACACCAGGGATTTCGGTACTTCTAAGTTTAATGTTCTTTACATGGCTAGAGGATGTTGTAATTCTTTGTGAATTTTCATATTGATTTTTTTGATATCTAGGAAAATATCAGTGGTATTTTGACAGGAATGCTTTGCAATGGCTGGTTTCTCTGGGATGCACATATATTATAACAACATGAATTCTTCCTATCCACCATCATGCTATGTGTTTTCTTCTGTTAGTGCTATTTCACTGATTGCATCAATTTCTACAAATTTTAAACAACAGGTGAGTTTCATTAAATTTATCCTAAGTGTTAATTCTATTTGATGATTTATGAAGTGAATTGTGTTCTTTGTATTTGAGGCTGCAGTTTGTTTGAAGCACATAGATATGAATTGTTTAAGACATGTGGATCTTGTATCCTGCACTCTATATGATTTGTGAATTTGTTCTAAAAGGTTTTCAGTGAGATATAATTTTCTTATATGAAAGGTTGTATCCTCAGGAAACAGAGACCATGCTTAATTCTTCCTTTCTGGTATGGAAGCCTTTGATTCCTTATTCTTGAGTAAATTCTAGGGATAGGACTTGGAGTACTGTATTGAAAGGCATTACAAGCCTTGTCTGGTTCCTGATCTGAGAAGAAAATTTTGCAGCTTGTCAGCCTCTGAGCACAATGTCAGGTATGGGCTTCTCATGCATGATCTTTGATGTGCTGAGGTCCATTCTTCTAATACATGGTGTGTGGGTAGTTCTTACAATGAGAAAATATTGAAACTCAGTATTTTTCAAAGCTATTTTTCCAAATCTATTGAGAGGTTACTTCTGTTTCATTCTATGAGAGTGACAAGTGACACTGAATGGTTTTTACAGTGGGATAGTTCTTGGATCACTGAGATTGAGCCGAGTGTTTTTTGTGGTGCTTAACTTTTGCATGTGCTGGCAAATTTAGCTGACAAGTATTTAGCTGAGTAATTTTGCTTATGTTCATTAGGAATATTGGTCAGTGCTTTCATTTATTTTATTCTAATTTATTTTTCAATACACTATTGTCTGGCTACATTCTCAGGGTGACTTTGTCATCTAAAAGAAGTTGGTGTTGGATTTTTCCCTTCAATATCCTGGAAGAATCAAAAATGATTATTATTTATTTTTTATTATACACTTGAAAAAATTCATTGTGTCATTTGTCTTATCCTGGTTTTGTTGTTATTAATGAGTTTTGATTGTTGACGCATTGTCTATATTAATTTTTGCTCTGTTCATCAGTGTGTTTGTTGCTTATGGGTGTGGGTCAGTGACACCAAAGGAGACCACATTCCCATTAACGGTCACAACTCATTTTACTTAGGCATGCAGCCATTTACTTTTGTATTTTATATATTTTTGTCAGTAACTCCTTTCAGTTACTTAGTCTTTAATTCATACTGTTCTTGTCAGGAGTTTACTGCTGAAGGAAACTGGAGCTGGTCAGTGCCCGTATCTTATTTCAGGCTTCATACTCTGGTCTGCCTGCAGTGTCCCCGTCTCCTGATTTGCTCCCTGTAAACACCTGTCCTGCTGCATAGCTGTGGTGAGTCTACATTTGGCAGTTAAAATCTGGACCTAGGTGCAAGACATTCTGTCAAGGTGGGCTCTGTAACAAGCTGACCTTCTTGTACAGTGCTTCCCTGAGTCAGCCAAGTGGCCTAGGGCCTTCAGGAAGGAGTTGTGGGAGCAGGGCCACACCAGCCCTCTTCTGTCCAGCGTGCAGTGTATGCTGTTTTGCTGGAAGCTGACTTGTGGATCAGGAGGCCTGGACCTGGGCCTTTCTTGCCCCTGGTGCCACGGTGTCCTCTATGTCTGCCTGGATCATTTTCCACTGACATCAGATCTCCACAGGGATCTGAGCACCCTCTAGACTTGCTCTTCCAGGGTCCAACTCAATGTGGAGACTTCAGGTGTGAAATCTGTCACTATGAAATTCAACATGTATACATTTTTCCTGGAAAATCCACTGCTAAGTCTTCATAACAAAATGTGAGATTACAGTTTCCCATATTCTATTCTTACTCAGTTAAGGTGTGAAAGGTTAGAAGCCATGAACCTACGAAAGCAAAGCTGCTGAGTGAATTATAAACTTACGGGCACTGAAAAGGGTGAAACAAGGCCATGTTCTAGGCCATGTCCCCAGTCTTACTTGAGATGACAGGAGCTTGTGGCCTGGCCCTCTCTCTACCCATCAGTGAAGAGACACAGGCCAGCACAGCTGGTGAGGACAGGAGAGAGGAGCTGGTCAGTGGCAGACCACTCATCCTCAGAGGGATGTTTTTGTGGTTTTTCAATTTTTAATTTCCATTGCATTATTGCTAGTGTCCAACTCACTATTTCTTGTCTTGTACCCAACCTAGTTAAGAAAAAAATAGTATGTAATTTCTCAAACAGATGAGTGAAAATGGATGACTTAATTTTCATTTATGTAAAATGAAGGATATGTACAGTATAGAAACTTCAAACATCACCTTATAAATGTATAAAATAAGGAGTTTTGTTGTTCAGAAAAACAACACATCATTTATGACTAATTTTTAAAACCTTAACACATGCGGAGCCCTTCCACGGTGGGGTGGCACTGCCCTCCTACCCTAGAAAGCACCGGTTCATCTGTGCCAATAACTCTCAGAGGACAACAAGAGTTTTTCTTCAGAGTCTCTTTTACCATCGAGGAGGACCCGAATCTTCCTGCTGCCAGGCTGAACACGGAGTGTGCAGTGTGCAGAGGAGCCCAGCACCACCTGCTTTACACTCCTCTCCCCCACCACATCCATGCTGCAGCCCTGCAGGGACAGCAAGGCAGAGCTTCCAGGATGCAGCCAAGACTCTGCCACATCAGTCCTAAGTCCGCCTCCACCAGGTGCCTGATATGGCCTGGGTGTTGCTCACATAGTGGGTCTACACACCCTCAGCCTCCTAGGTCAAGTGCGTTTACCACAGTGACCCTTCCAGTCTGCAAATTTCACTCCTCTCCTTTCTGACTATGGCTGCAGCATTGGAACAAAACACAGCATTAACATTACCTTTTCTTCTTCTTTGTTCTTTTTCATTTTTTTAATTTAACCATATATTTAAAACTGCATTTTGCCAAAAAAGTTTTTCTTTTGTTTTTACCCTCCACTTGCCTGAGTTTTTACAGATTTCTACTGCAGTTCAAACCTTAAGTTCTTCGATGCTCAGAATCTACTCTGCAGCTTGGTAGAATGAGTGAAGCAAAGCAGAAAGTGAACTTGCGCACATTTTTGTAACCTCCCAGCATCTTGTACAGAAAACCCTGACTCATGTCTTTTTATCCCCAAAATATGGGCTTCAGTAGATTCAGTAGCTTGAATCTGCCACTGCAAAATGTGTTTCCTAGATTTTTCCAAATAATGTCATTTCTGCTCAACTGGCTAAGCACATTGTCTAAGGTTTTTTGTTTGCAAACTTGAAAAATAATTTCCAGTAGACAAGAGGCTGCCACCCATCCAGAAATCATGATGGGATTCTATGTAAACACATAGTGCAATCCGTAGTCTGAGAGCATGGTGCCAGGGCAGGGTTCTCTCCAGCAACTGTGCACAGCATGCTCCACACACTCTCCTACTTCCACCTTACCCGTGGTCTGTGACTTGTGGGAGAGGCCACCCCGACACTTCAGTGCAGGAGTACTGAGGCTGGTAGACATTCCCAGAGCTGCTAATGACATAATCTTCAAGTTCTCTTCCTTTTCAGGAGAAGAGGAGACATTGTCTCTACCCTGTGTCAATGCCATTATCTCAGTGACTGTATTCAGCTTAAGTCCTCATATTTCTACACTGAAGGATTTTTAATGAGGGGAATCTACAGCAAGACCATTCATATCTGTGGAGCAGCTGAGTGGTACACGGCTTCCCACCTTTCCTACAGAACTAGCCAATGTCCAAACAGCTGACATGTAAATACTTTTTAAAAATTTAACATGGTTCTATTGTTCATGTCTCTGGTGGCTCCTTTTTCAGACTCTTCTCACCTGGTAGTTGTATTGTTTTCTTGTTCGTTTTAACTGCAGAAGAAAAGGAGAGACAGTGGCCCTGTAGGGATACTGTGATCCCCTCTCCCACAGCTGAGCCCTGGTCTTCTTCCAACCCAGCCTTGTAATCTGTGCTGCATCCCCGCCCTCCCCCTACACACTGGGAAGTGGTGGCATCTCTCTTTGATTTAAGTAAGCAGTCTCAGGTGACATTTTTTTCAACTAAGGTTAAACCCTATTTCCCTCTTTATATGGACCTCCCTTCCCTTCCCTCACCCTTCTGTCTTCTGAGTCTGCTAATGACAAGCCCATGGATGACTCTGCTACTGGAGAACTATTTGTATGTCATTAATATATTCTCTCTTATTGTAAATGCCATATTTAGAAAAAGAAAAAAAGAAAATCTTGGTATATTTATCTATTTCTCCAGGTTCCTGTTACTTCCCTGTGCCACTTGCCCACCCAGAGATGTCATTGTACAATAAAGAGCTTTGAGAGTAAAACCAAGAAGAGTGTTCACATTTTCCATCCTCTGCAGCTCCACTTCATTAAGTGATGGGCAAGTCTTCCAGGCTCTGCCTCACTCTCATCTGTCACTCTGCCTCACACTCATCTCTGTGTGTATGCACATTGATGTCAGAGGTATTTCATTGTAAAAACTGAGACCTTCCTCACACACATCTATCTTGCATCCATGGTTATTTCATGACCAGATTCCTTGGCCTCTTTCCCTGTGGGGACAGAGAGACTTATCTCAGCATCCCTGCAGCTTCCCCTGGGTCCCATGGCCCACACTGGTGCCCACACCATCTACCTGCAGGGTAGGGAGGGTCCCAGTTCCTTCCTGCTTCTAACAGTGCTGTGAACAACAATCTGAAAGGAAAGTTAAGAAGTTATGCAGCTTTCAAGGGGCTGGGGATTTAGCTCAGGGGCATAAGCGCCTGCCTTGCAAGCAGGCGGTCATGAGTTCGATCCCTGGTACCGATAAAAATGAAAAAGACAAAAAAAAAAAAAAAAAGAAGTTATGCAACTTTTTCTTTATTTTTTTGTGTTGTTGTTGTGTAGCTCTCTGTGTGGAAGAAACCTCTATGCTTAGCTAAACGAGGTCCAGGGACCTGTGTAGAGGTCTGATGGGAGCTCAGGGAAAGGGCTCTGCTATGCCCCTCCATTTTCTCCCCACTGCTCTTCCCCACCTGCCTTAAAACCTGAAGTCAAATGGGGACACAGCACATCTCAGTGACGTGTCCCTGAATGTATCTGCAGTGGGATACTGTGTATTTTATACACTTGTTGGCCATATGAGCAGATCCCCTTTTGAATTGTAAGAGTTCGTCTCAAATCTCACAAAACAAATGGAAAGGTAATTCCAACCTCAAAGATGAAAGTATTGAATTTTTACTTATAGCCTATAGACTATCTAGGATAGTCCCCTTTATCAAAGACAAATGTCAGTTAATCTCTTGCAGTACTACTTGGCCAAACAGAGCTGTGATGCACTGATGTGAAAACCTGGGGTAATAAATCACAGAGGCAGAAAGATTAGTGGTGGCTGGGATGGCAGGGAAGAGAGGGAATGGTGTCCAAATGGGAATGAAGTTGGGGGAAACATTCTGGAACTCGGCAGAAATGAAGGCTGTACACATTGAGAATGTGATAGTGCCACTTCCCTGAGGATTTTAATTAAAACAAATGAAATAGTATAATTTGTTTAAAATTAATTCATGTCATAATATTTAAAAAGAATATAGAGGTAAGTGCAAGAAAATCGAAAAAATAGTGGAACAGATACGAAAGTCATGTTTTCAGCAGGAGCTAGCCTCAGTGGAGTTGAGGAGCTGACACTGGCTGTGGAGCCACTGTTAATCATAGGTCTGAGCTGACAGAGATGGCTTCCTGGTGCTGCCTCTTCCCGTGGTCCCAGAACTGTTGAAGTCACTGTAGATGAATCAGGTACAAACTCTTCAGCTGGTCCTTGAGCTTGGTGTCCAGCTGACCCTTCAACAGCAAAAGGAGGAAAGATCATCAATTTCCCATGTTCCTTGCAGAGCAAACAAACTTCCCAGTGCCTGTCAGAGACAGCTTGGTGCAAAAATCCACTATCAGGAAGTTTCCCACACTGCATCCACCCACTGACTGCTGTGTCTCAGAGTTGCAGGGTGGTCCCTTCACTTTGTCCTCCTCACATACCCTCAAGCCTATACCCAGTCCTTCTCACCCTTGTTTCTGCCTCAGTGGGTTCACAGTGCTCCAGCTCAGTGAAGTGAAGTTGCACTGGAGGGTCCATGTGGGTTTGCAGCCGCTGCTTAGAGCTAAGGAGCAGGGCTGTGGTTCTGGAGGAGACAGGTGTGGGGAGCTGAGTGTGAGGTCTGGTCCTCCCTCCCAAACTGCTTGCCCAAGGCAACCTGCTGAGTTCGACACCTGCCTGCTGCTCCAGCAGTGAAGAGCCCAGTTCACTCTACCTCCACCACCTGTGAAGCAGTGCTGGCCCAGACAGCCCTGAGAGACTGATAGATGACTCCATGGGAGAGTCTGTGGACACTGGGGTGACCATCTCTCCCTTTTTCAGGGAAGCTGTACACACATCTGTCTAGTGCTTACAAGTGGTATGTTACTATATGGGGGATGGAAAATGTCTGCTGTGGAACAGGGGTTTTCTTCCATAAACATGTGAGAAGTGAGGGGACAGAGGGATGTGTCCTGTTCCTCCTTTCCTCATTTGTTAGATTGCACAGTGATTTGCCACCCAGTACTCTGTGCTTCCTCCTGGCTCCTCTTTCACTGTTGTGCATCCTTGTCTAGGGAAGCCAAGAGGGGGTCTCATGTACCATAATGTCAGTGATACATGATCTGCCACTCAGGGTAGCCCCCACTAGTGTGGAGGGTCAAGAGGGGAGTAGATATCTATTTCCTGGTCTTTGGATCATGGTCAGTGCCTGGAAAAGTGACTGTGCATGGTGTAGCTCTATGTATATTCATGTACTCATGGTACCAACTGGTTTCTGCCCTGATGTCTAAAAGGACCTGATGCCTCTGCCAATCCCCAGAGAATCTGGCTCTGAATAATACATTCCAAAGCCCATAGAGCAACTCTCCAATCTCCTCTACAATGAAGAGAGAATGTTTATTCAGTGTAGAGATCAGTGCAGGAGAAACAAACCTTTACCATGGAGAGAGCAGCTCAATGGAGAATAAACATGGCTACTTAAGCAGGCCTTCCACAGAGCCTTGGCTGGGGTCAGCAATTGCCTGGAAACCCCATTTTGTTCCATAGGGACCCTGTAAGATTGGCCTTAGGTGCAATTCACTGTTCTGAGAATTGCACTGTTACTGGGTGCAATTGTCATTTCTCAGTGAACTGAGGCTGAGAGATATAAGCACATTTCAAAGACTCAGCTCTAGGTGGCACCTGTGCACCTGAGAGCAAACTCACCTTCCCACCTGTGGGGTGGAAATGTTGGCCCTTGAGGGACCTGGGAAGGAAGACCTATGGATAGGGCAGCTGTACAGAAAGTCCTGCTCCAGGTGTTCCATCAGGCTGTGCAGCCCTTTTGCCTGTGTCACCCTCACTGTGCAGACCACTGCCAGGTTCTCCACTGACTGATTTCTGGTCTGTGATGAGACAGTGGGAAGCCTGAAGTTACTGGCCCAGCCATGCCCCTCCATGAGTGCTGAGTGAAGTCCTCAGCCTAAAGCAATGACTTCTGTGGTTTTCATTATCTTGAGGATGTCATCTGAAATAAGTAAACAATCTTAAGGGGTGTTTGCAATTACTAGTAGAATTTTCCTTAAAACTCACCTCCCCAAACAATGAATGCTTAACCCTGTCCCCTCCTGCATAGCAGCTAACTGCTTTGGGATTGTCTCCTCCTGGACTACCTGTAAACTGGGAGGGCTGGAGGTTGTTCTTGACAGATTTGTCCATTGAGGCAACTTCATCCTCTTTGGTCATTGTTACCAAGTGCCTGCAAGGACTGTCATACCTCAGACACAGTGAGCAAACCCAAATGCCCTGTGCCCTGATCCATGGCATTGATGACTAACTAAAGACCAAATCCCTGGTGAGTACACCTTTTGAGAGGAGACTGAGTTTCATTCTTCTTCCCAGGCATCATTTCCTAAGCCCTGCGATGACATTTGCCTCACTTCCATCCTGCCCCTGTGCTGCACAGGTTACTGAGGGTCTCAGCTGTCCTGACCTGGACTGAAACATGTTTCTCCAAGCAGCATATGTGCTGTTCCCCTGCTTGCTGCTCTGACCACCTTCTGATGGGCATCATTACTGGGCTGAAAGTTGAGGGCAATAGCATCTCTTGGCCCCACTTTCACACATGGCAGCAATATAACTGGGAGTGTGGCCTCGCTTACTCCCTGAGCCTGAGGGGAGTCACTTGAACTGGTATTGTGCACAGCAAGCTGAAGCACAGGATCAGTGCCAGGTAGCATGGAAAAATCCAGGCCCCTCTGTGTGGCACCATGTGGGAGCTGAGCACCATGAGGGAGGGCACAAAACAAGAGCAGGAGCAGGTTCTGTGGAAACCACAGAGGTGGGCAGCCCTTCCCTGATGTGTGGACCCCAGTGTCTGTGAGGGCATCAGGATGGGCCTCTTGCATTGAACAAGGGAGTTGCTAGCCTGCTATTTCTGGGTCAGGGTGGCAGTGGACATTGGCTCTGTCTGACATTGAATTTACACAACACAGATTGTGTGACTGCTTGACTTTTTCTACCCAGGTCCTTCCTTGTCCACCCCAGTCTTCTCTGAACCTTTTGGTGGAGCCACAAGAGGAGAAACTGCATGTGTAGCTGCCCAAAATATAGCTGGTGAAGTTTGGTGCTATCAGCCAAAAGGTATGTTGGGTGACAAAATGAAGTGCCAGCCATCGTGCAGCTCAGGGACTTCTCAGCCTTCTTCTTCCAGCTTCCATTCTCTCTTTCCCCAGGTATCCCTCCCTCCTCCTCTTATACACCCTTCTCCTCTCAAGAGCACAAATCTGAGCTTGTGCTAGCCCTGGCTGGACTGGGACCTGCTCTTCACTCCCCCAGAAAAGAGAATCCAGTACCCACAGGTATGGCTGATTTGCTGTCACCCACAACAAACTAGAACCAAAATGTGTTGTCCTTGATTCACAACATGGAACTGAGGCTACCATTAATTCTATTCTTGGCTCCAAGCTCTAGAGTTCTCCTCAGGACATGCTGGTCAGAACTGGGGTATCAAGATCAATATGATTGTGGAGCAACCCAGGACCTGACCTAAGGTTTGGGCCCCTGTGTGATGCATGTGTTCCTGGATATGTGGGGAGACAAATGCAGGTGCTCCTGTCTGGCAGAATCCAGGTAGATACAGTATCTTTGAAATGGCTCATATAATATGGACAAAATTGTATCTGCTCAGGGAACAAAGGCTGGGTGCACCAGACCGTGAAGTGGGACCCTCAGATCTGTACTACACTTTGGAATAAAGAAAAATAAGTGTGCCCCATCCCAAATATGTCTGCATGCAAATTCCTGTCCGCTGGGCTCATGCATTTTGGTCCTGTCCTAAGAGCAATGGAAGGTATTATAAGGTGGGGCAGTGTGGTCAGCCTTCTAATGGCATGTCTCTGGGCCTCTCAGGAGCTAGACAGCACCTGGACAGGAGACAGGCAGAAGGCTCACTTGTGTATGATGTGACTTTGTCTCAGTGACCAGCCTCAGGATATGGCCACCATCAATTCTTATTTTGTTTTGGCGGCCTAGTTGCCAGGCTTCCATTGTGTTCTCACCTGAATCACAGCAGAATTGATTTCCCAAGTCCAGCTGCACAGTGAGGTTGTAGGCCAGTGTGCTGGTGTGAGGCAAGCACCTGTGCCATCAGCAATAGGGCTTCTGTGTTGTGAAAAGCTGTGGATTGTGGCAAGAACCCTATGTGTTTTGATCCCCACCACATCATTGCTGTGGTCATGATGTACAGAGCAAGATTGCTGCCACTCAGATGTCACTTTTTACTATAATTTTCCTTCCTGTGATAAGTTACTCAGAAGCTGTGTGCCAGATAAATATATGTTCAAGTCCCTGCTAAGCATCTCCACCCAGACTGTCTGGTAGAAGCTCAGCCTTCAAAGCTGGGTGGGAGAGGTGGGGAGGGAGGTGGAGGAGGACAAGTGGCTTTGTCCTCCAAGACAGCAGTTACAGAGGGGCAGGCCTTCAGCTGTCACTAGGATACATCCACTTCTGAGCCTGTAGCCTGTGGTCAGAGAGGAGACAGCAGTTTTGAACACTTTGCTAGAATCAGTGATCTGAACAGAGCTGCAAAGGCAGGACATTGGAGCCAGACTGAGGGCACCTCCAGAAGATTTGCCTGCTTTTCATTTTTGCTTTCTGTTCCATGACTCAGTCATCACCAGATATTGGTGGTATGGATTCACTTGTCTCCAAATAGTGGGCTGCTTCTGGGGATCTGGGGCAGTCAGCACACAGTGAGATCTCCATGTGTCTCTGTTAGGGTGTATATACAGCAAAGTATAAATTTGCATGTTCCTATGATGGAAAAATTGGTCCCAGAAACTCCATTAGCGAGGTCTTAACTTGAGGACAGTTGATGCTTTGTTCATGACCCTGAATTTGCCTGAAGGACCCCATGCCTGATACAATATACACTGCTTTGCAGTGTATATTGATTACCCTGATGATAGGAATATGGTTTAGTTATTATGCAGAATGCATATTAGATCCTATGTGGTGCATGACAGTGCAACCCGTCAGCTAGAGACTGTTCTCAAAATTGTTTGCATTGATCACCCGGAATTGAAAAAAGTGGAAAATTTTACAGAGAAAATCTTTCAGATACAAAAACATACTTTAAGTCAAATATATTAGAGAACACACAAATAAAAGAATAGATGAACATAGGAAAACAATGAAAAACAATGGTTGCCCAACATAGCGAAGAAATGGAGTACATGAAAGAGATCCAAACAAGAGTTCAACAAGGTCAATGCTATATAAAAGATATATAAAAGCTATAAGAGATTAAAATTATATGCACAGACTTAGCAAAATTACATTTAGAATTTCAGATCTTGAAGACAAAATTGTAGCTAGTTGTCATGAAAACAATGCTATCTTAAAAGTAGCAAGGGTCTGTGAGAGATCAATCCAACAGGTACAATATGCATCAAAGAAGAATTGCATGAGATTGATTGGGGTCAATGAGAAAGCCAGAGACAACACAAATAACATAAAAAAAAAACTTCACAAAATAATGGAATAAAATTTCCCGAGCATGATTAAAGAACTTGCCATACAAATAAGTGAAGTATATAGAACTCCAAACAGATATAACCAAAATAAAACTACACCAAGATACATCATATTCAAGATTCTAGAAATACAGCACAAGATCACAGTATAAAATGCTGTCAAGGAAAAGTCACAGATCACTTATAATTGAAAGCACATCAAATTCTTAGCAGTCTTTGTTGTAGCTTGGAATAACTGACATCATCTTGAGCCCTGCTTTTAACTGGTGGCCTATATTTAACCCAAGAGAATGGAAAATTACTCAGAGTACAAGTCCTGTGAGAAAAGCAGAATGAGCTGCATCACCTGGAGAAAAATTACCCTGCTCAATAAAAGAAACATGATACAGGTGTCAACTAAAAGTTAATGTAATATTCTAGCTCAATTGTTTCCAATAGGATGTCACTTTGTGGTTCTCTGTTTAAAAGCTTTGTAAGTCTCCAGTTCAGCCCCTTTTTGGACTCTGAAATTGGCAGGTAATCTAAATGAGTGGTCCTGAACTCTATTAATCAAATTCCAAATTTATCAATTTGTATGCCTTGATTCCTTTATTTTGTTCATGAACCTACCTCAGTCTTCTCAACACAAATATCCAAGTAAAGAAGAAAGCTGTAGTTGAAACAGAAGAACAAGTCCTGAAGTTGGACAGAAGTACAAGTCCTGAAAGGAAAGAACATCCAATCCAGATTGATGTATCCTGCAAAACTTTCAAAATTAATGGAAACATAAGATACTTCCATGACAAACAAAAACTGAAGAAATATATGACTGCAAAACTGACCTTAGAAAAAGTAATGAACTTTATACTAGAGAAAGGTGAAAATGGCAACAATTCCAAGGAAAACATAGAAACAACCAGGCAGGACAAGTAATTAAACAGAGGAGAAAAGCAGAGAATCAATAGCAGAACAATATTACAACAAAGACAAACCAATACATATCATTATTAATGGTCACACCTCATCAACCAAATGAAATAGATGGGTGAAATGGATCAAGAAACAAGATATAAAAATATGCTGTATACAGAAAACAATGTTTAATTCAAAAAGAAATTCAGAGACTGAAAGTCAAAGGACAGAAAACAATCTTCCATGCAACAGAGGCCCAGAAAAAAGCATGAGTAGCTACTCTCTTTGCGGACAATATGAACTTCAAACCAAGAATGACCAAAAAGATAAAGAGCCTCACTGCATACATGTTTTTTTTTTAATTTATTTAAGAGGAAAAAGAGAAAAACACAAAACAAACCAAAGCGGCGTAAGGGTACACGCAATACAGAACTACAAAACAAAACAAAACAAAACACCATAACAGTAAGTAATTACCTGCTAGTAGATTACACACTATTTTCTTGAAAATAGTTCCTCAAATCACAGTATCAAAGAACACAAGGTGGACATTCAAACAGGGAGACTGCAAACAGCTGTGTTGTGACTGCATACATGTTAATGGAAAGTTTTTAAAAGAATAAGATAGCAATCATAAATATGTGTGAATCTAATACAAGAGCACCCAGCAGTATAAGGCAATTTTTAAAAGACATGAAAATAATGCAAACAAAAAATAACACAATTGACCCGAGACTTCAATATTCCACTATCACAAATAGATGAACTAGACTAATAATCAGCAAACAAATAAGAAAGTAGAACTGAATCTGTGAACAAATGAACTGAATAGATGTTTACCAAGTATGTGACCCAACATATTCAGAATAAACATTCTTCTCAGCTGTGCAGGGGAGATTCTCTAAAACAGGCCACATAAACTAGTCCACAAAACATGCTGAAGTAAATGCAAAGAAACTGAACTTACCCCATGCATTTAACCTGACCGTAGTGCAATACAATTGGGAAATAATTGTAAAAGAAAGTACAAAAACTTCATAAATATATGGAAATTAAATAACACTCGGCCCTACAATCAAGAGGTCACAGATGAAATAAAGGAAGAAACCTGAAAGTATCTACAACACAACAAAAATATAGATGCAAACCTTGGTTCTCATGGGATTCAATGAAAGCACTTCAAATTGGGAAATTAATAGTACTCAAATTTCACTTTAGGGCATAGAAAGAGCACAAATAAAGATATACTGTTGTGTCTCACACTTCCAGGAAAAAAATGGCATGAAAACCCCAAAGCCAATAAAAGTGAGGCGACTATAGTGATCAGAGAAGAAAGTAATGCAGTGCAGAACATAAAAACAATAAAAAGATTTACTGAATCAAAGAGTTTGTTCATTGAAAGAATAAATAAAATTGATAAACCTTTAGTCAACCACATGAAAAGAAGAAAAGAACCACTCAAAACAATTCATTGAAGAATGAAAACAGTAAGATAACTACAGATTGTGTGAAAATTAAGAAGATCATCAGTATCTACTTCAAAAACTCATGCTTCCCTAGGTTGCATAACATAGAAATGAATCAATTCCTAGATTCATATGAATTGCCAAAGCTGACTCAAGAAGATATAAAAATTCTAGATAATGCAGTATCTGTCAATGAGACTGAAGATCTAATTAAGTTTTATTGGGTACTGGCCGGGTGGTGCATGCCTGTAACCCCAGAACTTGGGAGGCTGAGCTAGAAGGATTGTTGTGAGTTGGAAACTAACCAGGGCTACAATGTGAGCTCAAGGCCACTCCAGTGCATAATAAGACCCTCTGCAAAATACATTAAAATGAAGCAAACAATGACAACAAAAAGGCAACCGACCAACATATAGAAGTCAAAGTTTTCAGGAATTTACTGCTGAATTTTATAAGAAATGTACAGAAAATTGAAGGCCCCTACTCTTTAATGAAATTGAAAGAGAAGCAGTTCTCCCTATCTCTTTCCTAGAGGCCAGCATTAATTACACTGATACTAATAGCAGAGAAAGACACAACCAGAAAAAGAGAACTACAGGGAAGTTTTCCTAATAAGCATAGTTGCAAAAATCCTTAATAAGGTACTAGCAAAGTGAATGTAGCAAATTATCAAGGAGATTTTAAAACCTGACAACTTGGATTCATCCCAGGAAGGCAGGGAAGTTTCAGTACATGCAAATCAACAAATTGAAATGTTATATCAACACAGGCAAAAACAAAAGTCACATGGTGATCATCTCAATAAATGCATGATAAGCTTTTGATAAAATCAAGCACTGATTTGTAATAAAACCTGCAGTATGTAACAATAGAGAATCTTTACCTCAATCTGATAAAACAAGCAAAGACCAAAATATACCCAGCATCATAGTAAATGGTGAAAAACTAAAAACTTTCACACTACAATTAAGAACAAGAAAAGGATGATTACTATCACCACTCTTATTCAATATAGCTCTGGAATCATTAGGCAGAACAATTTGAGATAAGAGACAAATAAGAATAATCATATAACAGAAAGTAGGTAAACCATCATTATTCACAGATGACATTATATTCTAAGTAGAAGATGTCAATTACTCCGCCAAAAGAGTTCTAGACTTAACCAAATTCAATAATGTAGCTGGAGACAAAGTTGACAATCAAAAATCAAGAGCATTCCTGTACACAATAAACTCACTAAGAGAGAAGTTACAGAAACCGCATCCTTTACAATAGCCTCCAAGAAAATGAAATACTTGGAATGAACCTAACAAAGAAAGTCAAGGACTTACATATTGAAAATTACAGTACATGGTAAAAGGATACTGAAGAGATTATCAGAAAGTGGAAAGATATCCCTTGACCAAACTGTGCATTGTCTTTTCACTGTGTTAGTGATTCCTTTTGATGTACAAATATTTTTTAATAAGATGGACTCCCAGTGATTGATTCTTTGAAGTTGATTCTTCAAATTTTGTGTTTTGTTCATGAAGCCTCATTAGTGTCTCTGTTGTAATATTTAGATCTCCAAGCTAGTTTGACTTCAGTCTATTTCATGGTGTTAGGCATAGCCCACTTTAAGTCTTCAGTATGGGGAAAGTCATTTTCTTCAGCATTATTGAAGAGGCTCTCTCTCTTCCAGTGAACATATTTGGCTCCTTCATCAAAGACAAGGTATCAGAGTGTGTTTGTATTTGTGTCTCCATCTCCAGTCTGTTTGATAGATTATCGGGTCTGTTTTTCTGCCAGGACTCTGGTAATTTTGTGACAGTAGCTTTCTAGTATTATAGCAAGTGAAGAATTGTGATGCCTCCTGACTTGCCTCTGTTGCCCAGGAATGTCTTTGGTATTCTAGATCTTTTCTGTTTCCAAATGAATTTTAGAAAAGTTTTCTCTATATTTGTGGGCTATACTAATAGTATTTGGATGGGCATTGCATTAAATCTGTATAAGAGTTTGCAATATGATATTTTTTGAGTTCTCCATATCCTTAAACATAGTCATACTGGTTTTTATACTCACCTGATTTATTCTAAAAGGTATGATCCTAAGAGTTTCAAACTATTGAGTTCTTCTTCTCAAGGATATCAGCAATAATAGGTACTTTTTTCCTATTTGTTTGAGACAGGGTTTCCCTATGCAGTTCAGGCTGACTGTGGACTCACATCTAAGTCCAGTAAATTCACACTGGTAATCCTACCTCAGCGTTCCAAGTTTGGGGATTACAGGTGTGCACCTGACACCTGAAAGAATTCCTGGTGTTATTTGAAAGATGAAAAAACAGTCATGAGATACACATGTATTCATTAACTGTCATTTCCTTAAAGGAAAATTGTTCAAATTAACACATAATACCATTGGAGTGTAGGGAATCAGAAGACATTTTTCTATCTCTTATGGTCTAAGGATAACAGACTACACTACTCCAAAAACGGGAGACATCAAAGCTAGGAACATGTGCCAAATCTGAGCACCAGCATTATGAATTGAGAGAGTATTTATGGAAAATGAGTGAAAAGACCAGTGGAAAATAATGAGAGACCTGGTGACTTTAGCCTTTCATGACTCTAGATCAGGCTTTATTATAATGCTGAATGTCACAAATATTGAAATAGTCAAATATTATGCATGTTTTTACCTAGAAAATATTAAGGCTTGGCACTGTATCCTAGCTGTGTTGTAGCCTGGCATAAATCATACAATCTTGAGCCCTACATTTAACTAATGCCTTGTATTTGAGCCAGGAAAATGGAAAATGACTCAGCATATAAGTACAATGAGAAAAGCAAAACGAGCTGTACCCAAAGAAAAAATTTAACCAGCTCAACAACAACAACAACAAAAAAACAGGATACAGGTGTCAACCAAAAATTAACATAAGATTGTAGCTACATTGTTTCCAATAGGATGTTCTTTATGATTCTGTCTTTTAAAAACTCTTAACATTCCAGTCCGGGATCACTTGTTTAGATTTTGAAATGGGGGAGGTTTTGAAATGGGAGAAGTGGTTCTGAGTGCAGCTATTTAAATTCCAAATTTATCCTTTGTCTGTGTGGATTCCTATATTGTTGTTCACAAACTGCCCTCAAGCTCCAGAAAGGTTTACTGATGCAACTAGGAACCTAGATTAAATACAGTGTCACCTTAATGAAAGAATAATAGTGAAAAGGAGGGAAAAAAAAGACAAACACCATGTGTTATGATACCCACCTCTTTACCCAGCATTAAAGAAGCTGAAACAGGAGAATACCCATGTATTCAAGGACAGACTACCCTAGATATTGAGTGCAAGGTCAGCCAGAACTACAAAGTGGGACTATGTCTTTAAAAACAGAAAACAAAAATGAAAAAGTATAAAAACTGAGGAACAGAGAAAGACTATTAAAAGAAAACAAAAATATTAGAGCTGAATGAAAGTAAACTTAACTAAAATGGGAATTATGGAATGATGTTGCAGGGGAAAGCTGGTCATGAAGTGACACCCAGGAGGCAGTGAAAAATCCAGTTATGAATGGGACCTATTGTGCCACATCACAATAGTGACCTCCTTCCTTCAATACATCTGCAGTCTACTAGACAGGAGGTGCCAAATTTCATGGAAATGTCAAACTCAGAGCAAACAAGCAGCTTGAAATCAAGGCTTTGAATCATGGGCTTTAGCAGATGTTTGATATTCAAGTTGAAATAGTAGAAATATAATCCTACCTGGTTTGATGGCAAATTCAGCAAGTTGGTTGGCTCACAGCATTGAAGAATGAAGTCACAAAGCAAAAGAAGCTCAAAAAGTTTTCTTGGAAAAAAAGACAGAATAGCCCTGCCTTTGTAGGAGGGGTCTTCACTGTTTAGCCCACGGATCTATTGTCAGGGGTCATTTATACAGCGAAGTCAGAATGTGAGTACAGTGTGGGTCTCAAACTACAATCTACCTGCAAGTGTATAGCTGCTTAACTAATATTATTCAGAAGGGCAGCAAGTCACCCAGAAAAGGTATACAGAAAGAGCCAAGGAATTTTGTGGGAACAATAGCCCAGGTGTTCTGTTCATTGAGTATGGTAATAGATGCCTATCTGGACTTCCTGGGGAAGGTGGTGGTAACTGTAGTACATTTCAAGCTATTGTTTTTCTTTTTAAGAGGCATGTAGACATGGTCACTGCATCTTACCTTAAGGTCTAGCTTTATTAACCTGTGCCTCTAGCAGTGATTGTGGTATTTAGTTTTTACATTGACTCCTTTGAGGTTCCATTTCCTCTCTTACTGTATATCAATTTCTGTCTACCTTGGCCTCCTGTAGTAAAATCACAATACTATCTGAATGGATAAAGTGATATTTATACATTTAAGAAAATATTATTTAATAGGGGCCTGGGTTTTATCTCAGCAGGCAAAAGTACCTGCCTGGCAAGAGCCGGGTTGTGAGTTTGATCCCCAGTACCTAAAAAAAAGTGATTTAAAATGCAAGGAAAGAAAATAATTTCATTTGTGAAGATGTAGATGAACAAAATTTTCAATTAAATCTGTCAGTGGCAAATTAAAGAGTGGTAACAGTCGTATTTCGAATCTAAGGTTCTTCAGGCTGGGGGTACAAGGACCAGCCAGGCAAGCACAAGGTCATGAGTTCAATCCCTGGTACGAAAAATTAAATTTCTATAGTTGTCAACCATGTAGTGCTATGAGCACAATTATTGAAATTGACAGTTGTTCATTCAGTGGCTCAATATTTCTTCTGTGTTCTACAAAATATCTACAGATAACATGGTAAATACAGTGAATGATATACTGTCCTCTATACTATGGGTATTTGCTGAGAGTTGTTGTTAGTTTTTATTTTTTCACATATTTGAAACCTGAAAATATTTGGTGATGCTAGATAGAGAAACTGTGATAATTATTTTTTCATTTTAATCATATATTTCACTATATCCATTAAGTACATTTTATTTGCTACAATTATGCTAAGAGAAGTTGATAAATGAATCTTAATATTATGAGCAGCTGAGTTAGTTAGAAATAACAGCAGTCAGACAGTGATATAGGCTAATGAAACTCCTGACCTACTATGTTGGGTATGAGTTTAGGCTTTCTAAAATTGAAGAATGAATAATTAGGAACAATGGAGGTAAGAGCAGAATATATTTTTTGAGAGAAATAAATTGACAGGATTTTGCTCTAGATGGGACATTTCAGCACTGGGAGGTGAGACCAGGGGACATTTACCTTGAGGTCACTTTCCCCTCTCCTATGCAACTTACCTGTGACATGAAAAGAGTCCCAATCAGCTACTTGCACATCAGCAATGCCACCTTTAAGCACCACCCCAATGGAAAACTATACATATGGCCCTACATGACATTTTTACTGTGTATTCTCTCTTTTACCATTCCAAAAATCCTATCATTTGGTTCCCTAGGGCAGATTGTCTCCTGGGAATCCCTCCTATTTTGAGTCCCTTTGCCTTAAGACCACCAGTTTCTTCTTCATGGATGGTTTACTTGCCACTGCTAATATGCATGCAACAGCAACTTTATTCACTGAACATGGGTGAGATACCTTCTGTTTTGTTTGTTTGTTTGTTTTGTTTTTTTTTGCTTGTTTGTTTGTTTCTGTTCTTTAGCAAGCTTGTGACAGAAAACACATCCTGCCATCCCCAAACAGGGTTACTAGTTTCCACACTCCTTAGGCCACACAGCTGGAGGTAACATGGAGATTTTTATGTGCTGGGACCCCGCCCTGTGCTCTCTTTGGTTACCTGCCAAGAAGAATGGGTGTTGGGACTCTGCCTAACACACTTTCAAAATAGATTATGATCTCTTATGTTGTGTGTGACCAAGCACAGCTTGCACGTTCCTTAGGGGAGCTACAGCTCTTAGTTCATGAGGTGAAATTGTTCTCTCAGCTCCCTTATAATATGGTCATGGGGACCTCTTCCTGTCCTCCAGAAAACACACATCTTGGTGCCTGGTTCATAACCTTGGTGCTTTTGGCCTCTAAAAGGCTACAACAACCAAAAGGCTGGTCTTTTATTTATGCTTTTGTCAAAATGGTGAGAAGTTGGCAAAAACCCTTCATTTTTAGGCCTTCTTCACTTTAAGGACGTGGTTTTCTCTCACTCTGTCTTCTGTGATGGCCCAAGTACTCCTGGCTCGCTCTGCTCCACCAGGATCTCTCCCCTTCCCCAAATTTATGATGTGGCTCCTGTCTTACAGCTTCTCCCCATATCTCTCATACCAAATCCCGCTGCTTTCTCAGCCAAGTTTCTATAACCCCTGCGTCATCCTCTCCTCCTCCATCACTCCCAAGGGTCTCCAATCCTCCCCCTAGGGTCTCCAATCCTTCCCCTAGGGTCTCTCATCCTTCCCCTAGCATTTCTCACCAGGCTCTGACTTCTCAATCCCCCTGCTCTAGCCATCTGTCCCATCTGAGGGTTCTTTTTCTCCTTCCCCTGCATTGCCATTTTCTCTGCCTGCCCAGCATACTCAGTCTCAGGCATTGCAGCCTTCTGGCAGGCCACATGGTTGCCAGCAGCCATGTTGATTACACACATGCACCTGCTGGGCTCTTCTCTACTGCTGCTTTGGGAACAGGCTGGACCTAAAAGATTAACTAATATTTGTGTTCTTTCTTTATAACTTTCTGAGCTACCTCAGGATATCCATCAATTAGGTTCCTTTTCAGGTATTCTTATTTCAAGAGATCTCTATTAATTGATCTATAAGAAGGTTCACTCAACTCTATTTATTATAGTTCAAGTTGGCCAAATATATTTGAGTGCATTCTAATTTTATAAGATGATTGTCAGTTTATATATCTGTTGTCCATTTGTCCAATTGTCTGCTCTGTTAGCAGCTTTTTCTTTTTACTTGAGCTCAATAACTTTTTCCCTCAACATTTATATTTTCAGATCATGTAATAAAGGTTTATTTGGGTAACAGATTTAAAAGACATGTTTCCACCTAAGTTGCCAGCTGGTCAAAATGATGCTAAAATTGGTTAAACAAAATCCCTTGGGGTGAGGCAACATTAAACAGCACTCCAATTGATAAACAAGAAAGTGGCCACCTGGTAACTTTTAAAAAATTTATTTTAATTTCAAAGAGATTAAAATAAAAGAGGACTTAACAAATGAGATTGGAGCACAACAGTTTAAGCAACACAGTATTTCAAACAATACAACCTGACATATCAGTAGCTAACTTAGTGTCTCTTTCCTTGAAGTAGTTGAGTATATCTTCATACACAATAGTATCAAACATAACAAAATATTATAAAACCATTAAAGAGCATGAAAGTATTACAGATTATTTGGAATGAAATAACACAAAATGAACAATGGTTACTATATTATCTCATTGTCCATAAAATATTTGTTTATACTATCACACATAATACAATCCAATAAGATACAACAAGATAGAACCAAGGAAACAGAAAACTAAAAGCATGTTAACACTTCAAAAAAGATGATATTAAATCAGCACTAGCTATTATAATGTCTTGTTTTCTTCAAAACTGCTGTTCAAATAATCATAGATAATAAAATCAAACAACCCATTATGAAACCATCCTGAGTAATGAATGGGAATATTATTAGGCTCCAAAGCAATATAATGGGGAAGCAGGATTACCACACACTCTTATGTACTCTTACTATTTCTCACATCAGGGAGACTATATGGTATTTACACATGAACAATCAGGTACTTTAACCAGGTCAGGTTCACTGATGGGAGGTCCAAATAAACTCTTTAGTCCCATGGGAAAATATTCAACTAAAGTTCATATTATTAAGACAATCCATTTTGCTGATCTGATGGTATATTCATGCCTTCAAATATAAAATTGCGATTGTTTATGGTGACAAATGTTTTCTCTCATATCTAGATGTCTTATGCCTTTTTCTTGTGTTCCCACCTGGTGATTTAGATCAGGCCAATACAGGGTCAAAAGTCAAATAATAATTTTTAACAAAAATTTATGTAATGTAATAGTGAGCAGTCCAAAATATGTCACAAACTTTTTCAGTGCTCAAATTTTAAAACACCCATGATTAGTAGAAAATAACACTTCCATTTAATGTTCTATATTAAATTTACTGCTTGTCCTGTACTGTATGGTATTAATCTTCTGGATGTTTAACAGCTACAGTTAAGAGATAATTATAAATTCCCTTTGGATTACTTGTACTATTATCCGCCAGATATTTTCTAGAAAAAATAAAAAGGTTATATGATGCAGGGGGCAACAGAACAATGAGACCTGGCGTGGGGCTGAGACTGGGGCAACAGCCAGATCAGAGCCAGTCCAAGCCTGTCTGTCAGCACTGGCTCAGCCCTTAGGGTAGGGATGCATTTGCTTGATGTTTTGTCTTGAGGCCTGACCCACAACAGGATGTATCCATCCCCCACATGGTTGCAAGGTATCTGGGCTTTTGCATTGGCAATTTCTAGCACCTAGTCCTGTCTCACTGCCTATATATTTCTAACTAAGTCAGCTGCCTGTAACAACAGGGCTGGAACTTCAAAGGAACAAGAGGATAATTTCAGATTGTTTATAGCCTTGGAAGAGACAATCACCTCCTGCTCTGGGCCAAATCTCAAGACAAATGCCAACAGAAATACAATCAAGTGCTAAGAACCAATAGTCCAAATAGTTCTGTATCACCCTGAGGAAGTCAAGAGTCACCATCCCAAGCCCCTACAGGAAGAGTCCCTGCTGTTAAGGAAGCCCACTTATTATGGGACATGCTCCCCCATTTGTTCCTAATTGAATCAATTTTACCTGAGCAATTGACCCTAATGGTTGAACACAGCTCTATCCTGCCTTATTCTCACCTTGCAAATTCCCATTTTTCCCCTCTTTTGACCCATCTAACCGCCTGTTTTTACTCTATAAATACAGAGTCTTTGGCAACCCACTCAGGACCCCTTCTGTCTCTCAGACAGAAGCTTTATTTCTCTCAATAAATATATTCCATTCTTAAAATCCATCATTCTAAACATTATTCTTCTATTTTAGAGAACACAAATTCATACCAGACATATAGTAGGTCAAGAGTTTCATTCCCCTCTATCATCAACATGAACCAAATTAACATAAATATCTTTATGATTTGTCTGAATGCTTTTCACTTTTCATGCAGTTTTAAGTGATCAATACAACTCACAGTGGTTGCATTTCTGGCAATCTATAAAGTTGTATATATCAGTCATTATAAATATAAAATAATTGGTTTTAGTGTATAATTTAGCAAGAACTAGATATTGCCATGGGAGTAGGTTATCTCATATAAAAGTGAATGTTCAACTAAAATTGCTCAGAAAAATTTCTACATTAATGGCTGCTTCAACAATTTTAAGATACATGAACTGTGTATTTTTGCCTTTTTGTAGAAGGCTTCTATTATGTTATTGAAAGAAGTCTGTACATCTGTTGGACCCTGTTTTTATTTTGATGCTTTTTCTGCATTGAAGTTTATATGAAGATTTATTTTTATCTTAGGCTTAAACTCAGTGCATTGACACCACTACATTAATTTCAATTATATATTCATGGCATTGATCATATGAATTACTGAGGAGATAATTTAGCTACATACGTAGACAAGAATCAGTACTGTTAGCATTTTCTGGTGCAATAGAGAAGCAGAAAATACGAAAAAGTAAAAGTGGCTGTTCTACTTAAGGAATGTGAGGAGGAGCCCAAAAAAATCAAGGTTTTGTTTTGTTTTGTTTTACTATGGGGTTAGGGGTATAAGTGACTTTTGCCTGGATGTGGAGATTGGAGCAGACATTTTTGTCATGTGAGGAGCTGATTGGAATTTTCGTCAGGCCCCTGGGAAAGGAATGAGGAGGTTGTAATCAGGGAAAAAGTGGAAGTGGCCATATGGTTAGCATCCCTGATTGGGCCTTCCACCATGTTCAACTACAACCAGGAGGTCCTGTAACTCATTCTAAGGCAAAACTCTTTCAAGTACATCCCTCAGTTTGAATGATGAAATAAAAATAAAGAAGTTTTGTTATGTGTCTTCCTCCAATGCTCAAAGATCTAAGGACCCATTGCAGCAATTCATGCATATTCCTGTTTAAGGCAGCAATAGTCACTTTTCTGTGGAGAGCAGCAGCAAGCACTGCTCCATCACCACCAAATGCCAATGATGAACAACAAATACTCATCAGTGTACTCTGTTTAGTAAATGATATGATATTGTATTATGAAATGGGCTCTAAGTTAGGTTTTTATAGTGTGATAAGCATGATATAAGCATGATAGTCATGCTAATGTAACAAGGCCATCACCATTACACTCTTGTGTTCATTAGATTTGAACTGTTTTTCTTTTGGTGCCAACATCTTGCTATGAAGTTCAGGTTGGATTTTAGATCACTTTATAACCCAGAATGGTCTCAAACAATTCTCCTGCCTCAACCTCTCAAGTACTTGGCTACACACCCATGACATTGGCCCAGTTTAGATTTGTTATGTTAACTTCATGTTCAGCATTTTTTAAAAAAATTCAACTGTTTTTGTTGTTAAAGTATTTCCACTTTTTACCTGCAGCATCTATAACCACTGTGACCTTATTGAGGTGGTGATGTACATACCACCATCCTCATGACATTCTATCATGTGTCCAGTGCTGTCAGTGTACTGCAGTGAGACTTTATGTATATAACTGTATGTTTTTCTACTTTCCTTCAAAAAGGTTTTAAAATTGCCTTATATAACCAATAACCTTGTCTACAGTTTGATGCACATACCCACAGTTAAGTAGAGTGCAGCACACACACACACAGGAAAGAGACCACAGAGTTCCTGTGAGAGGTTTGTCAAGGCACATGAGAAGACGACTCTGTGGAGATATGTGTTTCTAATTATTACATTTGAATTCACCTTAGGTTTTCTCACTGTTGTTTGTGGGAGGTGTACCAGATGACTACTTTAAGATATGGAGTTATAAAACATCCTTTTTTTGTACAGAGGATCAAACTCATGACTTTGAGCTTGCTAAGCAGATGCTTATGCCACTGAGATCAATCCTCAGCACTTACAATGTCTGTTTTGGAATTTAAGTATCTGAAGAACTGCATTGGTGGTGTGGCCCACTTAGTAATGTCAACTTGGATCACCCAATGAACTGAGGCACCATTTTTTGGGGATAGAGCATCCATTGAAGGATTGTTGCAAACACTATCAAAGGAGAAATGGAGGGGAAGGTGCGGGGCTGTTGATTCTCATGGAGAAGCTGGTATCACAGTTTTCCAGATATGAACACAGACATCATCATCATCAGAGGAGGAGGAGCGCAGGACCTCATTAGTACTGTGCATGGCTACTGATTTCTTTTGCAGACCTCTGGCCCTCATCCTGAGCTTTTTGTCTTGGCTCCAGTATTGATCACTCAGTCTGATGACACACATGCTGTGCCCAAGTGCACAGACTTTGTAGGTTCCAACAATGAACTTTGACTCTTCCTAGTAAACAACATTGATAGAGACTTGCATGAGACATTGGGAGTGCCTCTAGGTCTCCAGGTAAACTTGTGTTGGTCCTTGCCATGGGCTCTAACTGTTCAGCAGGACTTAAGAAGTATATTGTCATAGGATTCAGATAGTAAGCTGGATACTTTAGGTATGTAGTATGTGGACAGATCTACACATCTCTAAATCTGACTTTTTGGGAGTGAATATTTTAATATAATTTATCAATTATAAATTCCATATTAAATCTCTTTCCTTGCAAATCCTGACTACAATAGATGGGAAAGGGTAGGAGTGCCATTTTTCAGATATGACGAAGTGCTTTAGTTAGCTAATGTTCCATGCCACTTTTCTCATGTGGAGAAGCCCATCTATATCAATAGCTTGGCTTTGAAGACTGTTGATAGATTCTCTACAAATATTAAGGCATTACATTCTGTGTTGCATGATCAAGAAGCACATGGATTAGGAACCTCCATGGTGCTTTCTGTCACCTGAACCTAGCCTTGTAGCCTATGCTGTCCAGCCTCTGTGTACTTGAAATGCCAATAAAGGATGCAGTCACAGATGCAGTCATTTTATATTGACTAATAATTTTTTGCAAGCACTGGCATGTTATTTCCCGCTGTTGCATTTTTAACTTTCATTTTTTTTTTCATTTTTGTCAGTACCAGGGATTGAACTCATGACTGCCTTCTTGCAAGGCAGGTGCTTATGCCACTGAGCTAAATCCCCAGCCCCCGCATGTTTAACTTTCATGACAAAGAACATCTAAGAAATTTATGACTACAAAGCCAACCCTGCAAAGAATACTGAAAGACAGTTTTGATACTCATAGAATAAAACTACTAAGCAAGGCAGACAATTAACCAGTATGGAAAGATAACATGTCAACAGTAAATGAATATATAACAGTTATAAATATTAATGTGAATGGGCTCAATTCACCAATTAAAAGAAACAGACTGGTAGAATGGATCAAGAAATAATGGCCAATCACATGCTCTCTACAAGAAACCCATCTAACCCAAAGTGAAACTCACAGACTGAAAGTCAAAGGATGGAAAACAATACACCATGCAACAGGAAGTGAAAACAAAACAAGGGTAGCTGTTTTGTTTGCAGACAATGTGAGCTTCAAACCAGGAATGATTCAAATACATAAAGAAGGTCACTACATACTGGTTATGGGAAAACTTCAAGAGGTAGAAATAACTATCTTAAATATATAGGCACCAAATTCCAGAACACAAAATTATCAAAAGCAAGTATATATAAAATTGAAAAATCAAATAAGCAATAACACAGTTCTAACAGGAGAACCTAACACACCATTGACACCAAGAGACAGATCAACCAGACAAAAATCAGCAAAGAAATAACAGAACTGAATCACACCTGTAAACTAATGGACCTGATGGACATATACAGAGTGATCCACACAAGAAAATCAGAATATATTTTCTTCTCAGCATTACATTGGATATCCTCTAAAATAGCCCATATACGAGGCCACAGAACATTTTTAAATAAATGCAAAAGGGTTTAAGTTATCTCATGCATTTTATAGGATCATAGAACAATGAATCCAGTAACTAATGATAAAAGAAACTGCAAAAATCACACAAACACATGGAAATTAATAACACACTCTTGAGCAATCTGAGGGTCACAGGGGAAATGAAAAAACAAATTAAATGACATGTAAAACCAAACAAAAATACGCATACAACTTACTGGAATGTGTAGGATGCTGTAAAGCAGCCCTCAGAGGACAATTTATTGCACTGACTTCCCACATCAGGAAAACAGAATGAATACAAAGAAAGAACCTGATGCTACACCTCAAATATCTAGAAAGACAAGAGCAAGTGAAGCCCAAAGTCAAAAGAAGGGAGGAAATTATAAAAATCAGAGCAGAAATTAATGCAATAGAGATTAAGATCACAATCCAAAGAATCAATGAATGAAAGAGTTGGTTCTGTGAAAGAATAAATAAAATTGATAAGCACCTAACCTACCCTATTTTAAAAAGGGAAGAAAAAGCTCAAATTCATGAAATAAGGAATGCAAATGACAAAATCATCACAGACTCTTGGGAAATTCAGAAGATTATCAACACCTATTTTAAAATAATCTACTTTCATTGGTTTAATAACCCGGATGCCTAGAAACATATGAATTACCAAAGTTCTATCAAGATGATGTAAAACTATTGAATAACTCAGTCTCTATTAATGAAATTGAAAATATAATAACTCTCCTTACATACAAAGAAGAGCCCAGGCCCAGATGGATTCACTGTGGAATTCTTCAAGAAATATAAAGAAATTTAATGCCAACACCCCTCAAACACTTCAGTGAAATCAAAAGGAAATCAATTCTTCATTAATCATTCCTGGAAGAAATATTATTCTAGTTGCAAAACCTGAGAAAGACCCAACTAAAAAAGAGAACTACAGGCCAATCTCCCTAATGAACACAGATACAAAAATCCTCAATAAATATTGGCAAACAGGAAGCAGCAAATCATCAGGATGATACACGACAACCAAGTGTAATTCATCACAGACATGCAGAAATGTTACACCATATGTAAATCAATCAATGTAATGCACCATATCAATAAAACCAAAGGCAAGAATCACGTGAGCATTTCTATTGATGTAGAAGAAGCTTTTCATAAGGTGCATCTTCCATTCATGAAAAGAACATTAAAGAAAAGTGGAATAGATTATCTTTACCTCAATATGATAAAGGTCATCTATGACAAACCAATAGCCAGCATCATATTAAATAGCTAAAAGATTAATGCCTTTACCTTAAAATAAGGCAAGAGACAAGGATGTCCCTCATCACTGTTCCTATTCAGAATAGTACTGGAAATACTAGCCAGAGCAATGAGATAATAGAAATTAAAGGGGTAAAGATATGAAAGGAGGAAGTTAAATTATTATTATTTGCAGATGACATGATACTCTACATAGAAGACCCTCAAAATTTCATTGGAAGTCTCCTAGATACAATAAGTTCAGCGAAGTAGCTGGATACAAAATCAATACTCAAAAATCAATAGCATTCCTATACACTAACAACAAATCATTGAGAGAGAAATAGGAGAAGCAACACCCTTCACACTACCACCCCCCCAAAAAAAATGAAATGCTTTGGAATTAATCTCACAAAAGAAGTAAAAAATATCTATATAAGGCAAATTATAATATCTCAAAAAAGAAATTGAAGAGAATCTAGGAAATGTAAAGACATCGCTTGTTCATGCATAGGAAGACTAAATATTGTGAAAATGCCCTTTCTCTCAAAACTGTTATATAGGTTCAGTGCAATCCCAATGAATATAGCATCAACATACTATAGAGATCTAGAGATCTCTATATCACTCAAAGATCTAGAGAAATCACTCCTAAAATTAATCTGGAACCTGAAGAGACCTAGAATAGCAAAGACAATTCTAAGCAGCAAAGGAAAGGCAAGAGGCATCACAATCCCTGAGTTGAAATTATACTACTAAGCAGTTATAATAAAATCAACATGGTATTGAAATAAAAACCAATGTAAAGATCAGTGCAATGAATTAGAAGATACAACCACAACTACAAACAAACTCAACCATCTTATCTTTGATAAAGGGGCCAAACATGTTCACTGAAAGAACCACAGTCCCTTTAAAGAATTGTGCTTGAAAAACTGGTTCACTATAGGACAAAAACTGAATCTAGACAGATGCCTGTCAAAATGTACTAAACTAAAATGTAAGTGGATTAAAGTTATGAATATTATAACAGAAACACTAAATCTGTTGGAAAATAAATAGGGTACAATTCTTGAAGACATAGAAGTAGGTAGAGAATTCATGAACAGGAATCAAACCACACAGGAAATACTTCCCAGAATCAATAACTGGGATCACATCTTATTAAAATGTTTGTGCATGTCAAAAGAAATCTCCAGCATAGTGGAAAAAAAAAAACAGAAACTGGGAAAAAATCTTAGTGAACCATACCTAAGACAAAGGATTTCTGTCTAAAACATATAAAGAATTAAAAAAAAATTAGTCTCTCAAAATTCAAAGATCTAATCCAAAAATAGCATTTGAGATGAATGCATAATTCTCAGATGAAGAAATACAATGGCAAATAAATACATGGAAAAAATGTTCCTCATCATTACTCATTAGAGAAATTCAAATTAAAACCACACTGACATTCCATCTCAGTCCAGAGAGAATGGCCAGGATCCAGAAAACTACCAACAACAAATGCTGGGGAGGCTGTAGGGAAAATGGAACTCTCCTGCACTGTTCTTGGGAGTTTAGACTAGTGAAACCATTATGGAGGTCAGTATGGAGATTTCTCAAACAGATGGAATAGGAAGTCCCACTTGATCCAGCTATTCTATTTCTAGGTATATTCCCAGAAGAAATAAAAGCATCATACCTCAGTGATATATGTACACCCATTTTTATAGCAGCACAATTTGTAATAGCTGGATCTTGCAAACAGCCTAAGTGTCCATAAACTGAGGAATGGATAAAAATCTGTGGTATTTTAATTCAATGGAGTACTACTCAGTTATAAAGAATGATCACATTGAGATATTTATAAATAAATGGATGCAACTTGAAACCTTACTCATACGTGAAATAAATCAAACTCACATGTATAAATACTGTATATTCTCCCTAGTGTAAGAGTGAGTTAAGAGTACATAAGAGTTTATGGTAATCATGATTCCCCATTACATTGCTTTGGAGACTTATAATGTTCCCATTCATTAGTTGGAATGGTTTTATCCTGGGTTGTTTGATTTTATTATCTGTGATGGCATGAACAGCTATTTTTAAGAAAATAAGACATTATAATAGCCACTGCTAATTTAATATCATCTTGCTTTGAAGTGCTGCCATGCTTTTGTTCTTCTGTTTCCATTGGTTACATCATGTTTTATCTTATTGGATTTTATTATGTGTGATAATATAAACAAATTTTTATGAATAATGAGATAATATGAAAACAATTTTACATTTTCTGTAATTTGGTTTTGAATGCCCTGTAATTATTTCATTCTCTTTAATGGTTTGATACTATTTTATTATGTTGATCCTATTGTATTTCAAAGTATACTCAACTATTTCAAGGAAAGAGAAATTATGGCAGCTACTGATATATCGGGTTGTCTTGTGGTGAAATACTGTGTTGCTTAAAATTGTTCTGTTCTGAAAAAATATAATTTGCAGTTCTCCCAAATCTTTTACTGATTTTGCTGATGTGAAAAAAATGTAGGATGCACAATCTGAGTTCCCAATAATCAATTATTACAACTCTAAGGACCTATCTTAAGTACTCATGACTCCCCATATTCCATCTAGAATTGGCCTTGAACCTAAGTCATTCTGCAACCTGTACTAGACTTCCACAAGTGCAAGAGGGATAAGTTTCTCAGAGCCTCCATTCTCATTTTTGGTTTACGTTTATTCAGTGTGTAACAACACCATGTCTCTATGGTCAGCAGACCCTCACGTCTGCTTCGAACTACTGTTTCTGCCATCAATACTATATGAACATTGTCTCATTAACCTATTTGTGTTATTCAAACAACTCTAGGTAAAGTGCAATTTTATTCTTCAGTTGAGCTAATGAGTTTCACACTGCCTTTTCTCATTTTCTTACAGCATCTTGCACTTTTAATTTTTCCTTATTATCACCACTATGAGTTTCATACTCACTTGGTCTAAAAATATTATGCATGCTTAGAAACAGTATTGATGAAAAAAAAGTGTTACTCTATCCTCAGCATCTCATGGCTCAGACTGACAAATTCTCTTCTGTTGAGCATGGTGACTAAGCATAAATGGGATGAGATAGGGCTAATGTCTATCAGTATTCAGTAAAATTAAAAGTCCATGTTTGGGAGTGAGAGAAAGTGTCAGTGATGAATGAGACCTGAGTGATGTGCATTTGTGATTGATGTAATTATATGCAAAAATGTTAGAGCCATTGAAGCTGAATACACGTGCAAGCCTGTGGCATGGCCTGGGCATGATTGAACTGAGAATGAGGAGACATCACAGGGGGCAAGATAGGGCAAAATGGTTTTCCTAAATTAGCATAATTTGTTACACTGAGGGATCCTTAAACCCCTCCCAATATCCTACTCAGGTTTCTTCCATTGTCCTGTGAACTCCTTTCTGGTTCTGATTAAATACTTGCTACCCAGCATCATTCAGCCAGGTGGCTAGCAGACTTATGAGCTCTGCCAAGACTTTTACTTCTTCTGCAGCCCTAAAGATCATGTCACTTGTTTCCTTGTTTTGGGCCTTTCCCATGAACCTGTTTGTGGGGCTGTGGATCCAGGAATGGAACCCAAAATCTTGATGCCTGAACAGGGACTCTACAGTGGAGATGTCTGATGTAGAGTGTAACTTACTTTTGCTGAGTTCCTGGGGTGGAATACAGCCCCCAAAGCATGTCTATTTCACTTTTTTTGGAAAATCCTTTCATTTTCTTTGAAAAAATCCCTTGACCCATTAAATCATGGACAATTCTGTGTCTTAAGTGCAACAGAAATATAATGCAAAGTGCATTTGCTTAGCTAGGTGGGCCATGTTACTTCCAAGGATAGTTTGGTACACCTCATGTGAGAAATTCATGATCATTCTCCTTGTTATTCTGAGGTTGGTGTGGTCATTGTGTCAGATTGGGAAAAACATATGTAAACTGCTGCATTGAGGAGCCTTGAGCTCTGATCTCTGTCTTGTACACTTGTACACTTTGCTGGGATGCGGTGACATTTGGCAGGCAGGCACATGGAACAACACACGGTTGGCTTCCCAGTTTTACTGGATGCCTCACTTGTGCTGCTTCTCACCTCCTCTTGCTGCTGCCTCCAAAATATGCAAACCCTGTAAAACACTTGGGCAACTCTTCACCTCTTGGACCTCCCAGGCAAAAGATGGCGCAAGAAGGTAAACAACATGGCAAATTAATTTCTTGACCTGTTTTGTATCAACAGGAAAAGAGCCACACTTTGAAAGTTTGCAGTACTATATTTAAAGATTTAAAAGGAGCAGGGGGTAATCTCAGTGGCTTAAGTGGCTGCCTGACACCCAAAAGGTTGTGAGTTCAATCCCATGTTCCAAACAACAAAAACAAGAAAGATAAAGAGTTTAAAATGAATATGGATTTAAAAATACTTAAAGTTTAAAAGGAATATGGATTTAAAAGTACTTTTGTAATTTACATTATTGAGGGTATCGTTCATGGTTGTGAAATGACCCCTTTGGACTAGAAAGTCTCAGTGCGTACTATTATCACTCCAGCCCAACATCAGGTGTGGCTTAAGAATGTACTGGTTCTCAGGACATGCAAGCTATAAATAATATGGATAGCTGTATTCCTATAGGAGCTGTTGAATTATGAGGGGCGAGAGATTTTTCAGATATTTGTCAACATGTTCATTGCCACCCTCAGGCTATTATCCTCAAATTGCTTTAAAAGCTTGAAAAAGAATCCCTGAAACAGTGAACACGCAAGGTTTTTTAGTACTATGAAACAGGAGGACACTGAATCTTGCCTTGCTTTTATAGAAGATTAAATAAAGCTATTGAATGCCAGGTGGACAACAAGGCAGTAGCCTCTATCTTGTTAAAGCAATTAACACACAAAAAATGCAAACCAAGGCTACAAAAATGCATTAAAAGATGTTTCTATGAAACCTGACACTAGCTTGGAATTCCCTGGTATGTTCTGGAAGGTTCCTACTACTTTTCATGATCCTTTACCTCCTGGGACAGTTGGCCAGTTCCTTCCTGTTCACCTGCATCAAAAAAGAGGCACTTTTGTTTCCTTGGCATCATTGATGCAGGTTGCATGGACATATTGTTGCTTCAATTGTGATCTCTCTTACACATTCAACTAATTTTTTTTTAATCTGTAGCCCAACTAATTGTCTTGCCTTGTCTCCTCTAAAACTCGTGATGTTATTCATGGAAATCAAGCATTTGGCTCTACTGTGGTGGCTACTGCTATTCCCCTGGGAGATGAATGCTGAAGCCTCTCTGTAACTATTGACAACCTTTCCTTTTCAGGTTTGCTGCACACTGTAGATGACCATTTTGTTTTACTCCACTCACCTGGAAATACTTTATTTCCCATTGTCAATGCAATTCCCTCTCATCTGTTGAGGATGTACTGGAACACCTGTAGTCCTTGGAATTGATTTAATCAATATTGTCTTACCACTTATGAAGACTGACTTTTCCTTTTTGCTGTCCTCTGCTGTTCCTTTTGCAAGACTCACATCTTGGAATTTAGCTCAGTGGTATGAGCACCTGCCTTACAAGTGCACAGCTATGAGTTTGATCCCTGCGACCAAAAAAAAAAAAAAAAAAAAAAAAAAAAAATCAAGTCCTCTGCAAGTGGCTTTGGCTGTCTATGTGAGTTCCATTTCTTTTGATATGTTCCATGATCATTGTTTGTCTCTATTTACCCTACTTCCCTTTTCTCTTCAAACTTATTTGGTTAGCACCCTTTTAAATAGTGTCCTCATTGTCTTCACTGATGGAACCCCCCTTCAGAAAGCTGTAACATATGTTTTTATAATACTTGGAAACACCTGTATTCACCACCACAAACCTCTTATCAATGCAGAGAGCTCTCTGTGTTATGCTTGCTTCGCAAATTTTTTTCATCCCAAGTCCTTAACTTAGTTACTGCCTCTTTATCTGTACATAATGCTATCCCACACTTATCTTCTTTTGTTATCTCTCCTTTAGCACTAGGCTCACAGTTAATGTCCCTTTTTTGCATCTACAGGCTCCTCTTTGACTTCATCATGGCCCTCTTTTACATACAGGTAGTCATTAAGCCCTACCTGTTGTTTGATATGATAATTACTGATCTAGCACTGAATATTCTGTTCCCTCTTTTTTTGGGCAGAGTCTTTTCAACACAGTATTTCTATATGCAGTTCAGGCTGCTCTTGAGATTAATTTGTAGTCTACCCTCATTTGATAACACTGAAGAAAGCCCCGCCTTTTTTTTTTTACCAGAATATAGCTCTGACAAAGCCTTTTGTATTATACAAAACACCCACAGACCCTTGTGGGCAGATGCTCTTGCCCCTGCTGAACTGGGGAAGAGGGGATGTTTCTATGTTATTGCCATGGTGTTGTGTGCATTTCTGTTTATTGTGTTTGCCTGCATAAATTCATTGGCACCACAGGTTCCACGTCATAATTCCTCCATTTCAGCTCTCCCTGATTCAAGCCTCAGTTCCTTTTATACAGGATCTCAACTAGTTGGACTATAAAAAATTCAACTGACTAGTCAAGAAATTGGTCATTAATACATCAGTCAGTTGAATTGAAGTTGTAGACTCTAACTTTGTAAGAAGGTATTGTAATTTGGATTCAGGATATGCTCAAGTTCACTCTGATATTATAAGATGTTTGTCAGTCTGTCCATATATCAGTTGTCTGTTTGTTCAGTAAGTTTTTAAGCAGTTTCTGGGAGTTGCTGAGCTAGTGATTGTTCAAACCTGTAAAGCAGAATTCAATTATGACCATAGAGGAGCGCTCAAGTGTCCCAGAACATCTGGGAACACCCTGAGTGCTGGAGGTGTACAGGTTTTCCAGAACTGGGAGCATGGGGTGTAAGAGATGAGCTAGTTTAACAAAGGGGTGTGGTACAAGTACACAAATGGCCTCTGAGGAACTTAAACAGTTCTCATGGACCCCCACAAGCTCTGCGCTTATTTCTCTGTTTGAATCCACACAGATTGTCTGTCTATGTTTATCCACTTGTCCACTCTGTGAACAGCTGTTCCTTTCATTTTGATCTCGGTAATCTTTCTCTTTTTTCATATCTGGATCACATAAACAAAGATTTCTTTTGCAGTGAATTTATAAAGTATGCTTTTATTTTGGTTGCCAACTGTTCCGAATGTCACAAAGACAGGGTATATGAATGGAATGTGTTGTTATTTATCATTGACTTGATAGTCTCATTATTTAGAAATGATATTATTAGGATGAATAAACAAAGTCCCTTAGGACTGAGATTGCTGGACAAGGCTCTGATTGATAAATCATAAACTAGCTGCCGGGTAACATTTTTAACCAGTGCTTGTTTATTGATCAAAGACCTCAATGATCTCCATAGTCTTATAGGAGACACCTTAACTAAAGTTATGAAATGTACTCCAAAATGTTCAGATTGGTCACTATCAAAAGAATTAATATATATTTTGGATTGAAGATGCCTATGTAAAGGTTTCACATGGTTATGACAGTTATTGTTGTCAAACTGATGATGTATTTGATATATTCATATTTCTGGAGGCATAGGCCTTCAAGATTGTAAAATGGGGATTGCTTATGGTAGCAGACTTTTTTCCATGTTCATACCTCTCCTATTACCAAAGACTTGTGAGATTCACATTCCACTAAAGGTCAATAAATTAGTCAATGATACATAAGATACTTCTTGGGTATTTGATAAGGGTGCTTGACTAAAATGGATGTTTTATGTCAAAAGAGAAATTCAGATTATTGCAAGGATGTCATAATATATGTTTGGTTCTGATTTCTGATTTACTATGTAAAATATGTCACTATTAACACTGTAGGTATTCAAATGTTAAAATATCCATGGATAGTAGAAAATACATTTCACTTAATGTTCTAAGGTGTTTCATGTTTAGATAAAATAGTAATGTTAAGCTTACTGCCTCTAATGTATTGTATTGTGATCAATCTTTTCTTCTGGATGTCCAACAGCTAAGGTTTAGGACCAAAAATGAGAGACACAGATGGACTAAATGGTTAGCCAATATTTTGTCCACAGCACTTCAAGCTTGGAGGAGACTCAGGATGTAAAAGAAATTCTGCTTGCATCATCAGAAGATAACCAGTGAGTACCTAGTATTCTGATCAGGAAGATGATGAGACCATAGAGAAAAGTGACCTTTGATGCAAGGTGTGCCTAAGGAGAGTCACGAGTCACCAGAAAAATCTCCTAAGTTTTCACAGAAATCAGCATGGTCAAGCAATGCCCATGACTCTTCCAGGTGGCGGACACTGACAGAAGAGATATGAGGAGCTATGCATGGTTACAAGAACTGGCCTTGATAGGAAGTAACAAACCAATTGTCCTTAGTGTAATCCTTATGTTAGCTTGTTCTTGAACCTACTGCAGAAAAGTCTGGACTCGGGAGGTACAGTGAAATTCTAAAATATTGTCTGTGAATGAATCTCGTATCACTAACATCATCTGACAATTGCTATGTATGCTGGTAACTGACTACCATTATGAATGGATGGACTGTGCAGTGGTGGGAGCTCTAACACAACTTCTCCATCTTCAGCTGGTCACCCATCTGTGTATCAACCAAACAAAAAGGAGGGATATATTGGAGCCATTGAAGCTGAATAATCATGCAGGGCTGTGATGTGGCACAGGCATGATTAAACTGAGAATCAAGAGATGCCTCAAGTGGCAAGATAGGCCATAGCTGAAGCCACCTAGACACTTTCTGTGAGATAATTCTCTGCAGTTACCATCATCTGTTGCTTGGAGTGGGTCTTGAACCTCTCCCAAGATCCTGTTCAGGTTTCTTCCATTGTCCACTCAACTCCTGCCTACATGAGGTTGGCCAGCTGGCTAGCAGAGTGAGGATCTCTGCCAAGGATCTCTCTCCTCCTGCAGCCCTGAAGACCATGCTGTGTTTCTCATTTCTTAGAGCCTTTTTGGTACATCTTTTTAGCATCTTGCTTTCTAGAAAAAGAGCCCAACATGAAACATAAAACGTATCTGTTTTAAAGACTCAGCACTGAAATCTGGTATTGTTGGATGATGACAGGAACAAGTATCAAACATGTTTAAGACAATTCATGTATACAAAAGCTGTTATATTCCACTGTATTTTTTGGTTCACCAATGCGAAATCCTCTTACATGACACAACTTTCCTCAAGACAATTATTTCCACTCCAATCAATGACCTACATATGAATTATTTTCTTTAGGACACACACACAGATATGCAGGTTTTATGATATGTCTCACCAAGTCATCCCGAAGAAAAAATTAACAATCCAGAGCCATCCCAGGCCTGAGAGGAGAAATAGAAAGCTAATAGGCCCTTGCTGTGAGCTGGTGGATGTCATATTGGGAATAGTAGGGGAAACTAGCCAATGTGCCCATGTTGTGATTCTGTGGAAGCTATTCTGGTTCTCTGAAGAAAAACAAGAAAGTAACATACACTTTCTGTGAGCTAGCCTCTCTATTGGCTGGGAGATGAGCACCACCGTCACCTCCTCCCACCACCAACCATCTGACTGGTTTAGAAGACATGCTGAGTTGATAGTAATGGAGGTTTAAAAACAACTTAATCCTTGTATTACTTGATTGGCTTTGCATTAAGGCTAGTATTCTTAAGCATGTATTTAAATTGGGAAATAATGGTAAAAGAAGTTGCAAAAACTGCATAAATATATGGAAATTAAATAACACTCCTCTAGACAACCAATTGGTGACACATTAAATAAAGGAAGAAACTTAAAAATACCTACAACCTAACAAGAACATACATGCAAAATCCTGTATCTTATGGGATTCAATGAAAAAAATCCAAATAGGAAATTTATAGCAGTCAAATCTCACATCAGGGAATAGAAAGAACACAAACAAATAATGTAATGTTGCATCTCATTCTTCCAGAAGAAGAATGGCAAGACAAACACAAATCCCATACAAGGGAGGAAATTATAAGACCAGGCAAGAAATTCATGAAATGCAGAACAAGAAAACAATACAAATAGTTAATCAAAGAGGTGATTCACTGAAAGAATAAAGAAAATTTATAAACCCTTGGATAACTATATCATAAAAGAAACAACTAAGACTGTAAACCATGCCCTGAGGAATCAGAAGAATAAAATAATTACAGATCCTTTAAAAATTCAGAAGATCATCAATATCTACTTGAAAAGCTTATACTTTCATAGTTTAGAAAATATAGAAATGCACTGATTCTTAGAAATATATGAAATGCCAAATCTGATCCAAGATGATATAGAAATTCTACAAAACACAGTATCAGTAAATGAGAATGAAGATCTAATTAAAAATTTATCAACTGCTGGGCCTGGTGGTGCATTCCTGTAATCCCAGAACTTGGGAGGCTGAGGTACAAGGATTGTTGTGAGTTTGAGAATAACAACACTACAAAGAGATCTCAAGGCCAACCTGAACTGAATAATGAGAGCCTATCTCATAAGCACATTAAAAAAAAGAAAAAACATGACAACAGAAAAGCAAATGACCAACATAAAAAAGTCTAGATCCTGATGGATTTACTGCTGAATTCTACAATAAATGTAGAAAAAAATTTAAGGCCACTGCTGTTTAATGACATTGAAAGAGAAGCTGTTCTCCCTAACTCATTCCTGGAGGCAACATTACCCTGATACTAACACCAGAGAAAGACACAACCAGAAAAAGTAAACTTTAGGACAGTTTTCCTAATGAACAAGATGCAAAAATCCTTAACAATATACGAGCAAAGTGAATGTAGCAAATCATCAAGAAGATTTTAAAACCTGATCAACTTGGATTCATCCTAGGAAGTCTGGGATGTTTCAGTATGCAAATCAACAAACTTACATGTCATATCAACACAGTCAAAAACAAAAGTCACATGGTAATCATCTCAATAGATCCACAATAAGCTTTTTATAAAATCAAGCACTGATTTGTGATAAAAACCCTACAGTAAATAACGACAGATGACTTTTATCTCAAGCTGATAAAATCAAACCGTGACATGGCTGGGGATTTAGCTCAGTGGCATAAGCACCTTCCTTGCAATTGTGTGGTCATGAGTTCAATCACCAGTACCAATAAAAAAGAAAAAGACAAAAAAAATCAAACAATGAGAAAAAAAATTCCAGCATCATACTAAATAGAAAATAACTGAAAACTTTCATTTTAGAATTACCAAAAGGACATGGATCACTACTATGACAACTCCCATTCAATATAGCTCTGGAAACATTAGGCAGACCAATTAGACAAAACAGAGAAATAAGAATAAATATATAATAAAAAGTAATTAAACTATCATTATTCAAAGATGATATGATATTCTAAATAGAAGATACCAAAGACTCCAGCAAAACAGTCCTAGAACTAATAACCAAATTCAATAATGTAGCGGGAGACAAAGTTGACAATCAAAAATCAATAGCATTACTGTATACAAACAACAAACTCACCAAGAGAGAAGTTACAGAAAAAAAAAAGCCTTTACAATAGCCTCCCAGAAAATAAAATACTTGGAAAGAACCTAACAAAGAAAGTAAAGGACTTTCATATTGAAAATTATAGTACTTTGGAAAAGGATATTGAAGAGATTATCATAAATAGAAAGATATTCCTTGCCCATTCTGGGCATTGTCTTTTCACTCTGTTAGTGATTTCTTTTGATGTAGAAATATTTTTTAATAAGATGGGGTCCCAGTGGTTGATTCTTTAAAATTTGTATTTTGTTCATGAAGCCTCATTAGTTTTTCTGTTTTAATATTTAGATCTTTAATCTAGTTTGACTTTTGCTTGTTTCATAGTGATAGACATGTCTCCAGTTTAAGTCTTCAGTATGAGAAAAGTCATTTTTTTTCAGCACCGTTTATTGAAGAGGCTATCTCTCTTCCAGTAAACATGTTTGGCTCTTTTGTCAAAAACAAAGTAGCAGAGTGTGTAGTTCTATTTGCATCTTCTAGTCTTTTTGGTTGATTCTCAGGTCTGTTTTTGTGCCAGAACTATGCTGATTTTTTAATAGTAGCTTTCTAGTATAATAGCAAGTCAGAAATTGTGATGCTTCCTGACTTGCTTTTGTGGCCCAGCGATGTCTTTGGCGATCAAGAGCATTTCTGTTTCCAGATGAATTTTAGAAATGTTTTCTCTACATTTGTGAGCTATCCTAGTGGTATTTTGGTGGGCAATGCATTACATCTATATGACAGTTTGCAATAAGAATTTTTGAGTTTTCTCCATATCCTTGAAGGTAGTTTTACTGGTCTCTTACACTCACCAGATGAAACATAATAGGTATGATTTTAAGAGTTTCAAACTTTTGAGTTCTTCTTCCCAAGGATGTCCACAATAATAGGATATTTTTTTCTGTTTGTTTGAGACAGGATTTCCCCATGCAGTTCAGGCTGACTGTGGACTCACTCCCTAGTCCAGTCAATTCACACTGATTATCTTACCTCAGTCTCCCAAGTTCTTGGATTACAGGTGTGCACATAAAACTTGAAATAATTCCTGGTGTTATTTGAAACCTGAAGAAACAGTCATGAGATACATATGTATTCATTAACTGCCATTCCCTTAAAGGAAAAGTGTCCAGTATAACACATAACATCATTGGAGTGTAGGGAATCAGAAGATGTGTTTCTATCTCTTATTAGCCTGGGATACCAGGATAGACTACTGTAGAAAAAGGAGATGTCACAGGTAGGAATATGAATCAAATGCGAGCATTAGTATTAAGAATTCAGAGAGTATTGTATTTAAGGATGATGAGAAAAAGACCAGTGGAAATCAATGAGAGTCCTGGTGAGCTTCACTTGTCCTGACTATAGATCACGCTTTGCTATAAGGATGAACATCATAAACAGTGAAATATTCAAACATTATGTGCTTTTGATCCTAGAATATATTGAGGCTTGGCACTGTGGCTCAGCTGTTTTGTAGCTTGACATAATAGATGCCATCTTGCACCCTGCATTTATCTAGTGCCCTGTATTTCATCCAGGAAAATGAAAAATCACTCAGGGTATAAGTTCCATGAGAAAAGCAAAAGGAGCTGTATCCAAGTGAAAAAGTAACCTGCTAAAAAAAGAAGCAGGATACAAGTGTCAACCAAAAATTAATTTAAGATTCTACTAAACTGTTTCCAATGGGATGTCTTCTGTGATTCTCTCTTTTAAAAATGCCTTACTTTCCAGTTCAGAGCCAATTGTTTAGATTCTGAAATGGGGAAGGAGGTCTGTATAAAAGTGGTTTTGAGCTCAAATATTTAAATTCCAAGTTTGTCCTCTGGATGCTTGGATTCCTATACTGTTGTTCACAAACTCACTTCACGAAGCAGAAAGATTATTGACAGAAGCAAACCCCTGGATTAAATGTCAGTGCCCCTGAAATGAAAGAATAATGCCGAAAAGGAGGGAAGAAAATGGCAAACACCATGTGTTATGATGCCCACCTCTTTTCCACAGCATTAAAGAGGCTGAAACAGGAGAATGGCCATGTATTCAAGGACAGTCTAACCTACGCAGTAAGTGAAAGGCCAGCCAGAACTACAAAGTGAGACTACATCTTTAAAAACAAAAACATAAAAATGAAAAAAGTAAAAAACCAAGGGAGAGAGAAAGACTACTAAAGGAAAACAAAAATAATAGAGCTGAATGAAAGCTGACCTAAATTGGCAATTATGGAATGATGTTACAGCGGACAGCTGGCCATGTAGTGGAATCCTGGCAGCTGTGACAAATACAGAGTTAGGAATGGTACCTATTGTGCTATAGCAGAACAGTGACCACCTTCCTCCAATAAATCTGCAATTTGCTAGAATGAAGAGGTCCAAAAACTCATCGAAATCTTAAACTCAGAGCAAGCACGTAGCTTCATGCAAATGCTTCGAACATTGCTTTGACCACTAAGCTCAAAACCCATCCCAACATCTTCAGATTCTATATATGACTATTACCAATGTTTAGTTTACCATTGACATATTTAATTAAAACTCGTTGATCTACATCTTCACAAATGAAGCTATTTTCTTTCTCTGCAGTTTAAAACTCTGTTTTTTTTTAGGTACCAGGGATCAAACTCACAACTTAGCACTTCCCAGGCAGGTGCTTCTGCCTGCTGAGCTAAACCCCAGGCCTCTATTGAATAATATTTTATTAAATGTATAAGCATCATGGTATCCAGTCAAATGGTATTGTGATTTTACTACAGGAGGTCAAAGTACAGAAAAATTGATATACAGTCAGAAAGGAATTGGAACCTCAAAGGACTCAACATAAAAAACTAAACACACCAATCTCTCTACAGGCTCAGCTTAAGAAAGCCAGACATAAAGGTGAAGATGCAGTGACCATGTCTACATGCCTCCTGAAGAGAAAAACAATAGATTGAAATGTACTACAGCTAACACTACTTCCTCCAGGAAGTCCAAATAGGCATCAATTACCATACTCAATGACCAGAACAACTGGACTATTGTTCCCACAAAATGCCTTTGCTCTTTCAACATACTTTTGCTGGGTGAATTCTTCCCAGGTTAAATAATATTAGTTGAGCCACTCACTACAAGCTTATAGGTTGATTGTAGTTTGGGACTCACACTGTAGCCACATTGTGACTTTGCTGCATAAATGACCACTGACAATAAATCTGTGACTTAAACACTGAGGAGCACTCCTGAAAATCCAGGGCTATCCTCCTCTCTTTTTTCCCAGAAAACTTTTAGAACTTCTTTTGGTTTGTGACTTAATTCCTTAATGTTGTGACCCAACAAACTTGGTGCATTTGCCATGAAACAGGGCAAGATTATATTTGTCCTATTTCCATTTGAATATCAAACATCTGCTAAATGTTCCAAAACCTTGCATGAAGCTACTTGCTTGATCTGCATTTTTAAAGACATATTTTGTCTTGAGGCCTGGCCCATAACAAGAGGTATCTGCTCCCCCATAGCTGCAAGGTGTCTGGGCTTCGGCACTGGCCACTTCTAGGACATGATCCTGTCTCCCTGGCTATATATTTCTAACTAACTCAGCTGTCTGTAACAACAGGGCTGGGCCCTCAATGGAGCCAGAAAATAAGTTCAGATTGCTTGAAGCATTGTAAGAGACAATCACCTCCTGCTGTGGGCCAAATCTCAAAAGAAAAGGCAAGGAAATACAACCAAGTGCTAAGAACCAGCAGTCTAAATAGTTCTCTGATCACCCTGAGGAACTCAAGAGTCACCATCCCAACCCCCTACAGGAAGTATCCCTGCTCTTAAACAGGCATGTATGTGACTTGCTCTCCCATTTGCTCCCTATTTAATCAATTTTACCTGAGCAATTTACCTTATTGGTTGACCACAGTCTTATCCCGCCTTATGCTAATCTTGAAAATTCCTATTTTTCCCCTCCTGTGACCCATCTGACCTCATGGTTTAACTCTGTACAAGCTCCTCAAAAGCACAGAGTCTTGGCAACCCACTCAAGACCTCTTCTGTCTCTCAGAAGCTTTCCTTCTCCCAATAAATATGTTCCATTTTAAACTCCATCATTCCTAAACTGCATTCTTTAAATTTAGAGAACACAAACTCATACCGGACATATAGTAGGTAAGGAGTTTCATTACCCTATACAATTAACATGAACCAAATTAATATGACTATACTATATAAGATTTGAAATTTGCACCTCCTGCAGTTTTAAGTGATTAATACAACTCACAGTGATTGTAGTCCTGGCAACATCTAAAATTGTGTACGTCAGTCATTATAAATGTAAAATAATTGGTTTGAGTGTATTATTTAGCAAGAACTAGACATTGGCATTGCAGTAGGTTATATCTTATTAAAGAGAAGATTCACCTATAATTGTTCGGAAAAGTTTCTACATTATTGGCTGCTTGAACAATTTTTCAGAAAAACTGTGTATTTTTGTCAGTTTCTAGAAGGCTTCTATTATATTATTGAAAGTTGTCTGTAGGTCTCTAGGCCCTTGGCTGTATTTTAATGCATATTGTGTTTTTAAATTTATATGAAGATTTATTTTTATCTTAGGATTAAACTTACTGCATTGACACTGATAGAGTGAAGCAACAGCCCACTGCATTAATTTCCATTGGGTCCTCATGGCATTTAACATGAGAATTACTGAAGTGCTAAATTAGGTTCATACATACAAAAGAATCAGTACTGTTACTGAAAGAGTTTTGGCTGAGACAGGACAAGGTAACCAGTGAGGCAGAACCAAGGAGTTCCTATCTCCCCACCCCTAGGAATTTACCTGTGACTCCAACTTCCCTGCACCTAGGAATTTACCTATGGTGCCAAACAAAGACCAATGGACTACTTGTGCATCCCTAATGTCCCCTCAGGTTCCACCCCAAACCTAGGTTGCTTATTTGCCCCCAAGCCATGAGTCCATGAGAGAGAAAGCCAGACTCCAGTGGTCAGGAGGTTTTTGTTTTCTCTCTTCACATTCTCAGAATAAAGGCCTCTTTTGTTCTATACTTCTCATCTATTGGATGTATTATAATCTTATCAGTTAGGATTTTGTGGCCCAATAGAGAAGCAGAGTATAAGAAAAAGTAAAGGTGCCCTTTCTATTTAAAGAATGTGGAGGGGAGCCTACAGCCAACAAGGGTCTGCCTTTTTTCTGACTGATTGTGGGATTACGGGGTATATGTGAAATTTTGCTCTATGTGGTGCCTGGCACTGACATTGATGTCATTCAAGGAGCTGATAGGAATTTTCTTTGTGCCCCTGGGAAAGGAATGAGGAAGTTGCATTCAGGGAAAAAAAGAGGAAGTAGCCATATAGGTAAGCATGGCTGATTTGAACTTTAACCCTGATGAACTACCACCATGATGTCCTGTAATTTATTCTAGGGCAAAACTCTTTAAAGTACATCCTTCAGTTTGAATTCCAAAATGAAAATAAAGAATTTTTGCTATGTGTCTTCTTCCACAGTTAGAGGTAAACAATTCACAAGAAAAAATTTTAGTCACTTCCTTAATGCATTGTACAAGTAAACAAAACTACAGATCAGTTCACTTTCAGAAAACAGAAGCAGCACTTAAAAGCAAGGATAAAGCCCTTCAGTGCAAGTGTCCCTTAAGAGGTGAGATCAACATTTAAGAATACAATCATCTACTGATTTCTCTGACTTCAAGAAAAGAAAAATTTATAGTGTTATTGCTATAGGGGAATGAAACACCTGGTCTACTATGCTGGTATGAGTTTGTGCTCTCTGAAGTCAAAAAATGAATTTTAGGAACAACAAAAGTCAAGATAATATACTTATTTGGAGGAAGACAGCTGTGGGAGAGAGCGAATTCATCCAGAGTGGGTAGGCAAAGACTGTCTTTTCCAAGGACTTTTATAGAGTAAAATCATGTCATGAGATGGGTTTAAGTTGGAGAAAACTGGGAACTCAAAATGCAGATGGGCATAAGATGGGACAGATCTATGCTTGTCAATAAGATAAATAGTCCAGGTAAAGTTAATTAAATTGGGAACAAATGGGGAAGGGAGTCACATAGAAAGCAGGCATTCTTAGGCTGCAGTAATCTACCCTTAGGAGATTGGGAGGGTGACTCTTGATAGGAACTAATTACAATATCAGTCTCTAGGATATGGAAACTTTTATTTGAATGGTGACTCCTGACTTCCGCAGAGTGCTAGGGAACTATTTAGAATATCAGTCCTTAGAGTATGGATGAATTTGTTGATTTTCTGTCTTGAGGCTTGGCCCATAGCAGGATCTGTCCATTGTTGTAACCTAGTTCTAACCAATGGGCCCCCTTTCTGTTCTGTATCAGCCATTCAAATAGAAATTAAAATTCCATCTCCAGTAAAGTCTTAAATTTCAGCTCCTTGTAAATCCCCCTCTCCTCCCTATTCTTATTAGATTAAGTAAACTTTAAGTTTCAGTTTCTTGTAGTCCCCCCAACCCCCTTCAGCCTATCTACAATACAATGTGCTGTCTTTTAGAAAAGTGTAACTACAAGGAAGTTATCAAACTGGGTCAAAGTTTGCAACATTCCTGTGTTTTTGGCTTTAAAACACAACCTTTTAGGTTGTAAGGCTGGCAGTCTCCAAATTGGCTCCTGGAGATTGCATTGCCAGGCCTGGCCTAAAATAAAGCCTTTGCTCCCCAAATTTTAATTTCTTGCTTCTTGGGTTTTATTCCAGAGTCCAAACTATCACATCCATCTTATACATAGGTGCAAGGTATCTGGGTTTCTGCATGGACTCCTTGGAGGACCTAGACCTGTCTCACTGCCAATAGTATTTAACTAACTCGGCTCCATATAACAGTATTTTTCTGAAAATTGAATACAGATGTCTTGTGCTCTGGGTGAATGATCTGGGGATGACAGTGTGCAATGTATATACCAGTGCGGACCCCCTGATTCACATGTTCTGAAATTTAGTTTTAGTTTATTTTTTCTTTTTATCCTTGAAATAAAATGAATTTGGAAATGAAAAGCCTGAAGTAAAGCCCTTTGGTACACATATTCCTCTGTGTAGCTGAGATCAACATTGTAGAAGACAGCCAGCTACAGCAGTCTCTGACTACAGCCTATCATTTGGGATCCTCTCTTGCAGGAAGGAGTTCCTTTCCCGGTTTATTTTTGACTCGGAAGGAGGGCAGTAGAGCAGCAGTCAATCAGTGATGAAGAGGCGGGCTTTATGAAATGTCCAATTAGGTGAGCCATGACAGGGGTTCTCTTGGGTCTCTTCCATTTTCTAGGCATTATTTACCTGTTTGGAGCACAAAACTGGGAGCAGAATACTTGATGCATCTCATTTCCTGGTTTCAAAGCCCTGTGGCCTGATTAGAAAAGAACCTGGGAGACCCTCTAGCCACAGAATGGCGAGGCTTTGGATGGGAGGCCAGAAATAGGGTGGAATTGGGAGAAACCAGTTACAAGTTTTTAGAAACAGTTCTGCTGTCTGTAGGCACAGGTATTTACATAGCTTCAGCTCCTGATATATTCTAGCATTGGCTTTGGGTCATCCACTGTCCCTTTTTACTCCTGCTGGGAGTAGGCATGATTTTATGTCCCCAGAACCCTGACATAACTATGATAGCAACAGACTGGAGTATCATCTTTGAAATTCTTTACTACCCTGGCACCTCCATTATAGGGGGCAGAGGAAGGACCTTGGGGAGACCCTGACTCTGATGCATTTTGTAGCTGGATGCATTACTGTGCTTGGTCTCTGTTCTCATTGCAGTTAGCAGCAATCTTTAGGTTCTAAAGTTTATAAATATCTTTAATGCAAGGCCTCATATCCACAACAGCTCTCCTTAAACTTGTGCTTTTTTGTGTTTATAGGGATCGCCTAAATTTATGGTATATTCTTGCATTTTCATCCTCATGACAGGTGTTGGCAAAAGTCCTAATAATTCCGAGATGTGTAGTGATGTGCCTCAGTGGAGGAACGCTTCCCAAACACCTGGTGAACTCCTGTGAATTACGCAGAAAAATGCAAAGAATTTCTGAACATACTTTTTGTTACCCACCTGCTCATAGACTATGTTTGTGAGAACAGCAATAGAAGTTTGAATTCCAAAAAATAGGAAACTGATTTAAAAGTGTTGTCAAGGGCAGAGTAAAGTATGCTTGCTAAGGACAAATTCCAGAAGGGCTGCCTGTTAGATCCTCATTGAAAAATTCCTAAATTTAGTCACCTAAATCCAGCAACCTAGGAATCACATTTTGCAGAATAGCAAATTCAAGTTCAAACTTCACAGCTTAATAATCAGTGAAAATCTCTTAAAATAAATATAAAAGCTAGAGATTTTATGCTAATACCTGTTGTTCATTCCCAGCATGGAAAATAAAAATGTGTTATATAATGTCACAAATAAATAATATAATGTCATTTGTGATAAGAAATGCGTGAGTCTTTCTCCCATCAATTCAGTGAAATAGCTCAGATATAAAGCCTAAAAGGTCACAGGGTTTTTTAAACCAAAATATTAATTGTGGAATGAAATGAAAGAGGGTTGATAGAGAAAGGTAACACGGACTGTTTGGAAAAAGGAATTACAGGTTAAGGACAGAAAGGAGACTATGATTGAGAAATGTATCACAATGATTTGTCTGTGATACACATATATACCCATGCTCAAAGTGAAGCTAAATATTCTGCATTTGAAAAGGTACCAACTTTGAATATTGCCAAATGTATATTAGTGTTATGGGAATGGTTGTTTTCAGCATATCTTATAAGGCCATTCTGTTGCTTCATTTTCAGAATTTCTTAGCAGGCATTAAAAGCAGAACTTGACGTTAATGGAGTCATTAACACAGAGACCCATTTCACTGTGATTTTTTAAAAATTTTATGGAAGTAAAGACTAAGCAAAACAAAATAAGTAGAAATAATGCTACTTTCAAAGTGAAAATAAATGGTAAGAAATAACTAGTCGATAATTTCATATGGTGCTCATAGAAATAGTTAATCAAGATACAAAAGTGAAACATATGAAGTGGCGATTCAAACAGCGAGACTGCAAACAGTTTTGTTCAGCTCTCCAACAAAAACTTACTAATATGGTTATTAATCCTATATGTGATTTTTTTCTTTACAGAAATGACAAGCTAGGGAAATCCTATGGACATACATCCTGGAAGCAGTGTAAAGAAGTATTCCTTTGTACTGCAGAAGGTAATTTGAATGTGAAAGAAACAGAAACACAACACAGTGTTCAGATCCATGAAAAATATTGCAGTGGAGGGAAACCCTATGTATGCAAGCAATGCAGGAAAGCTTTTACCTCACATGGAATTTGTAAGAAACATGGAAGAATTCACAGAGGAGAGACCCTACATATGTAAGCAATGTGGGAAAGCTTTTACCACATATGGACAATGTAAGAATCATGAAAGAATTCACACTGGACAGAAATGCTATGTCTGTAAGCAAAGTGGAAAAGGTTTCACCCAACCCAGAAATTGTAAGAAACATGAAAGAATTCACACTGGAGAGAAACCCTACATGTGTAAGCAATGTGGGAAAGTTTTTACCCAACATGGATATTGTAAGCAACATGAAAGTTCACACTCAAGATAAATCCAGTTTATATAAGCATCATGAGAATGGTTTGAGCACATGTACATATTGCATAATGCATGAAGTCTTCACACTGGGCAGAAAAGTAATACATGCAAAGAATGTAAAGGAATGTGGGAAAGGTTTCAGCAGAAATGCTCATTGTCCAATACATGAAAAAATTTACACTGTTGAGAAACCCTGTGTATTTGAAGAATGTGGGAAAGCTTTCACCACACATGGATATTTTAAAAGACATCAATGACTTCACACTGGTGAGAAACCCTATGTATATAACAATGTGGCAAGCTTCTAATGCATACAGTCATTGCAAAACATGTGAAAGAATTCACACTGGGAAGAACCACTGGCTATGTAAGCAAGTGGAGACACTTTCAACAGCCAGAGCCATGTATTTCACTTACATGAAGAAACTCACACAAGAGATAAATCCTATGTGTTATGGGAATCCTCTAAGCACACATGGTCATTGTTACATATCTGAAAGAGCTCACTGGGATGAGATTCTATGTGAATTAGCAATGTGCAATATATTAGCAATCCATATTTGTTGTTAAATACCTATTAAAAGCATCACTGGTCAGACAGTTTAGATCTAAGTTTACTTTAAAAATCCCTAGGAGACCTGAAGAAATAATCACAAATTTTCCAGAAAGGATAAATCTGAGGTGGAGCTCTCCTCAAGTGCACATGTTGTACGGTTTTCAGTTAATCACTTGTACCTCTCTAGATTTTTTAAAGTGTCTGTGCTTCAACATGGCATCTTGTAATTAAACATGTTAAACTGAAATGTGCTTTTCACTTTCAAGTATGGATAGTGACTTTTGTAGTCAGGGGTGTGCACAGAGAACAATTGGATCAAGACACATGTTTACAATATTATTTTTGTAATAGTCACCTGGAGTTAACACAGGAAACTGCAGGAAGTCTATCCGCAACACCTAAGACATAGATTATTTAGTCAAGAGCCTAAACCCCACAGCAATATCCCACATGAGTCCAGATAGAAATCCAGAGCTCAGGAAAATGCCTAATATTTGTCCAACTGGAGGTCCAGAGCACACAAGAAGGACTCATGGAGTCTCTTTTATGGATCCATGCTGGAAAGACTCAAGGGTCAGCAGTGGAAGCTAGAAAGTCTATGCCAGCTGGATGATGGAGCTGTGCTAGTGGGATGAGTGTTCTACACTAGATCTGAGAAGTCACACTCACAACAAAGAACAGGTCTATCCTGAAAGGCACCACAGCCATCCTCAGTGACACGGAGGCATGGAGCTCCTCCAATGAGAAGCACAGTCGAGTACATGCCCGGAAGCAGCTTGATGAGCTCAATCTGGAGACCAAGCAGCACATGTCTTCCCATCCAAGTCCTTCCCAGCCAAGAAGCAATGCTCAATATGAGGACCAAGCCTTCTTCAGGAGAACCAACAGTTCAGACAGCAACTCGTAGGACAACACACAATGCTTCCTTAATGCCTCAACCCTCATCACCTCCCTTCTTTTCCACGTATTTATCCTGGCAACTTACCTCAGGTGGAACATCTTTGCTCAATGCCATGCTGATGTAATCCAGCTGACATTAAGTTGACCACCAGTTCTTAATGCAAAACAGTATCTATGTACTTAATGTTTTGACTTTAAATCTTAATTTTCATATTTTTTTGGTGAATTGTAATGATTTTATTTAAAGAGAAAAAAACACAAAAAAGGTAGAAATAACACAGAATTTTTAAAAATAAACAATAAGAAATCACTAGTTGATAAGTTACATATTGTCATCTTAAAAATAGTTGTTCAAGTGAAAAAACTAAAGCATACAAATTGGCATTCAAATAATGACACTGTGAAGAGTTCTGCTCAATGATCCAATAAAAACTTAGTAACATGCTTATTTGTCCTACATACTTATTTTTTAATCTTAAACAGGGTAAGATAAAACATGACAAACCAGTACAGAACAGTTCATAAGAAAACAAGTTAAAGAAACACAGATTTCAAAGCAAGCCCACTGGAAATGTTCACTGTTTATCTTACTGTCTCTAGTTTTCTTTTAAATAGTTGTCCCCATCTTCACACGCATTGAATATATACTGAACGGGGCTGGGGATTTAGCTCAGCAGCATAAGCACCTGCCTTGCAAGCAGTCAGTCGTGAGTTCAATCCCTGGTACCGATAAAAACAAAAAAGACAAAAAAAAATTGGAGAATATATACTGAACATTATAGAACTAATCAAATAATTACAGCATGATGCACGCTTTTTCGGTCTTCAAGACTGATTTTGGGAAAGTCAATAATGACTACCATAATGTCTCTCTTTCTCTTTGTAGTAGCTGTCTTTATCTTTATGTATGCTGAAATTCAACATAGGAGACTAGACTACTGCCTTAGTTACTTTTTACTAATTGCTGAGACAAAATACCTGAAGCCCAAAGTTGGGAAAGGAAAGTTTTATTTCATACAGTTCTTTGAGGTTTCAGTCCACTCTTAGTTGGCTCCAAGACAGTCGGGCATGGCTGGACTGCTGTTGATGGCAGCTGCCAACAGCAAGCTCAAACCAGAAAAGAGAAAGAGACACCTTCCTGCCATTACATCACATCCTGGCTCCACCCCTTTGTGGGTGGAGCACTGACACCATCAATCCAAGCACTAGACACTGAACAAATAACAAATGCACAATTCAAATTTATGAGGCCTGGGGGACACAGACATAAACCATTACAACTATTATCACTCTGAACAGTGAATAATAGTATCCTGAGAAGGAGAAAGGTGAGGAATTGCCTAAAAAAAAAGGCAGAGGACATTGTTAAAAGTGTATCAGGATTTAAAAGCTACAGTAGTCTTATTGGTATGTTTAGTGTGATTATATTTTGTTCTGGTCTGTCTACTCATATTAGATTTGAGGGCACCAATATATAACCCAAAAATATCAGGTTATACCATGGTAACTGTCCTTAATTTCCTATTTTCTTAAACTGAAACCCTATATTACTTACATTGTCTTACTATGACTGATCATATTTGAAGCTGCTTTTTCTGAATGCTATTTGGCCTTGACTGATTTTATTCACATTTGGTATGCTTGCTGCTATCAAGTCTAAGAGTAGAGGCAACTACTCTGAAGATGACAAGATGTAAAAGATATGCATTGGTGGGCTAGGGATTTAGATCGGTGGCTTAAGAACCTGCCTGGCAAGTGTGAGATCATGAGTTTGATTCCCAGTGCCAATAAATAAATAAATAAATAAAAGATATCCATTCCAGGTTTGACTACTAACTGCTTTCACATCCTACAATGTCTTCAAAGTTGTTTTTATAAAAATAGCTATGCAATGTTATTCTTAACTATATAATGCTTGATAGTGTGGACAATTCTATTGATAATAACAAGAGAAAGCATAGTAAATACTGTACATCACCTAATATTGTGGTCTTATATGTCTTTTTCATATCATGATTTTATACGAATTTGTTTTATTGTCTTGTTTTGATCTGTTTTTCCCAATAATACAGAAAGGATTGATATACACATAGAGATTCATACCTGGGAAGAATTTCTAACATATTTATGGGAACAAATTATATAATACACAATGTAATGAACAGATACTCTGAAGAAGAGACACTAAGAAACCCCAATGTAAATTCTGTAGCATTGTGATATAAAACTGAGCAATACTATTAATTAGTCTAGTCACTTATTTTTTGGTGAATTGTTATTTTAACACTGCATTTGCTTTAACCTTTTGATGCACATGATTCATTTTCTCTTTCATAAATGATGTTTCTGAAGTGGATGCATTATTTGGCATTAAGATATACATTTATAAGGCTCGGGGCATGTGGTTTTGACAAAGTTGTGTTCTTTTCACATAACTTGCACATTAATGAATGTTATGTTTTCCATGTTGTGACGAGACAAGACATCTGCTGATTCCCTACATCACTGGACATCATACCATGTACATTATGTTGCCTGATTTTCTTTCTCAGTGGTGCCAATATTTGTCATTTAACTAAACTGTTGTTTTTCTCACCATCAGAATTTTACCTGTTATGTTTATATTGCATCTTTACTTTGCTAGTAATGTTTCCCCATATATACCAAAGTAAACCATACTACTGTGAATTTCTGATTGCCCCATACTGACAGAACCATAACTTGTCTCCAATGGCACATCATAAAATATATTAATATCTCCAGAAATTTTAAAATTTGGCATGATTTATGAGTAACCATACTTTGAAATCAAATTTTCTTAAATATGGAGTTGTTTTGGGGGAAAACGTTGCTATTGGATGTATCATGCAAATGCCTTTATTTTATTCCTTGATGCTGTGAATGCATTATATATTTTGTAATTATTAGAACTTTTTCCTAAAGCACCTAAGTAATGGCATGAAGGGAAACCTAAATATTGAGCTCTCAAAACAGTAAAAAGTAAATTTGCTAAATTAAGATTCAGATTTTGTTCTGTTTTACTGAATTATGAATTTATACAATGACATATCTCTTTATTTACAATGACCAGTTCCTGATGTTTGTGGTGTGTGCCAATTATCTTTAAACACATACACTGGGCCATGAGTGCCAGTTGGTTTCCTGTGGCCTGTGGTTTTCACTTCCATTTTACATTCATGTAATTTGTAAAGTGTTTAATGCAGTGTTGTTGAATTCAAAATCTGCTTAGGTTCCAATGAAATTATCTTTTTAAAAAATGTGGTGTCATGAAAACTCAAGTGAGCATTTCCTTAAATACCCCTAATTCAGTGAAGATAGCCTGCCCAGTCTCAATTATCCTTGGAAGAATACATTACTCACCTGTTGTGTAATTGCCACAAAAACTATATCTAATTTGTACCTGAAGAACCTGATATACTTCACAATGTAAAAGACACTGTGAAGTACATTGTCAGCCTGTATGTACTACAGCATGTGGCCAGATTCCCTAAAGCACATTTCTGTTTACCATCAATGGGAAAATTTGGAGTTTGTATTACAGCTAATAATAGAAGACTGACTCTATAATACATATATCCTGAGTACATGCACTATCTCATTTTATCATGAAAGTAAATCTTGCTGGTCTTGTTGATGCATGCTTGTAATCCTAGCACCTAACAGAGTTTAAATTAGTGCAAGAGGAATTTCAGTCTAACCTACCCAATTAGTGTGACCCTGTCTCAGAATATATCTTCAAGTTCTGCTGATGTAGCTTAATGCTTTAGATCTCCTCCCTTTCCTCCCCAGCATCAACATTTTTTAATACTTACAATTACACATCAATAGTTGTCCTTTTATCACTTGGCCACCTAGCAGTTATCCCCAAGAATCACTTGGGAAGCCCACTTGTTTATGCAGTGACCATCCTGAGCATCATTGGGCAGTTGTCAATTTAACCCATTCATTCTTGTATTGAGTATAGTACAAATGTCACTTTTAGATTATTTGTTATTTTATAAAAGCTAAGAAAAATATGCAATTTTTGATTATTTTGTATTTAAATAATTGCATTGGTAAAGAGTTACCTATAAAGATTGGCTAATGGTGATTTCTTTAGTCCCAGCATCAGGAGAGAATGAGATGGGATGATCATGGCTTTGAAGCTGACTTTGGGTGGCCACTGCTAGATGATTTAGCACAGTGTGAAGCAGTTGTTTTTATCCCTGCATTTGAAGTTTAAGAAAACAAGTAAGTTGAGGTCAAGAATAAAAATGTATGATAGAACAAAAGAATCACTACTGCAAATTTTGATTTTTCCTTTCACTCAGGAAATGCACTTTTTATCATAATTTGTGCAGCACTTTCAAATATTCCTCTATTAGAGTAAAACATAGTGAAACATGAAAGAGCCAGACATTCCATGTTCTGAATGTAGAGGTTTTAAAAACATTTTTAATGCTATTTCTGCTGTTTTGTGTAGAAAAAAGATAGGATTACAAAATAAGCAAAAAGGACTTTGTAAGATTTTAATCCTCCTGCATAAACATAGTAGCCACAAAAAAGTCAAACAAGATGATGAAATAAACTACAGAATGAGAGAAATTGTACCTGTTCCTCCCTGATAGCTAACATGTGAAACCCATAGGAACATGAAAGGAGCACATATTTTTCAGCATATGTACAACTTGCCAAGAAATATCTGAAGAACTATTGAGCATTTTTGCCCAATAGAGAAATTCAAATAGGGACATCATCTCATTGCAGAGAAAACAAATCACCACAAGATCTAAGGAACATACATGAAACTGCAGGAGTAAAGAAACTATTTAACCTTGTTGGTGGAAATGTAGGTAAGTAGTTCAACTACTACCGAAGTCAGTTTTTAAAGTATTCAAAAGATTAAAATTAGTAATTCTCATTAGTGCAGTGCTTCCTTTAGTGGGTCTCTTCCTCAAAGAGTTAAGGACATATTGCAGTGATGCATGCAGATTCCTGGTACTGCAGCAATAGTCATTTTTCTATGGAGAGCAGCAGCAAGCACAGCTCCATCACCACCAAATATCAATGATGAACAATAAATACTCACCAGTGTACTCCATTTGGTAAACGGTGTGATATTTTATTGTGAAATGGGCTGTAAGTTAGGTTTCCTTAGTAGACTATAGGTCAGTATAAACATGAAAGTCATGCTAATGTCACAAGGCAATCACTAGTACACTATTATGTTCATTAGATTTGATATATTTATATTTTTGAGTAAGCATGTTGCTATGAAGTTCAGGCTGGCTTTGAGATCACTTTATAAACCAGAGTGGTCTCAACAAGTCTCCTTCCTCAGTGTCTCAAGTAATGGGCTCCATGCATGAGCCACCAGGCCTAGTTTAGATTTGGTATATTCAGTGTATTCAGTATATTTTACTTCAACTGTTTTTATTGTTAAAGTATTTCCACTTTTTTACCTCCAGCATCTGGAGAACCCTCAGCCTTGTTGAGGTGGTGATGTACATACCACCAGCCTCATGACATTCTCTCCTGGGTTCAGTGCTGTCAGTATACTGCAGTGAAACATAGGTGTACATAACTGTTTATTTTTATACATTCCTTAGAAAATATTTTTAAAATTTCCATGGATAATCAGAGGGTCAATAGCCCTGACTATAGTTTCATTCAAATACCCACAGTTATGTAGTGTGTAGGACACACAGATAGAAACATATCACATAGTTCCAGTGAGAAGTTTGCCAAAGCAGATGTGAAGACTACTTTGTGAAGGTTTGTGTTCCTGATTATTTCATTAGAATGAGCCTCAGGTTTTCTCACTGTTGTTTATGTGAAGCAGACTAGATGACCACTTTAATATATAAAGTGATATAAAGCCTGTTTGGATTTTAAGTATCTAAAGAACTGGTCTGGTTCTGTGGCCTGCTTAGTAATGGTCAACTTGGTTTACCCAGTGAAAGAAGTCATCATGGTTCTGGCACAGAACAGCCATTGATGGATTGTTTACAATAGCATTAAAGGAGAACAAGAGGGAAAGGCGTTGGGATGTTGATTCTCATGGAGAAGCTGGTAACACTGGTTTTCCAGATATGAACTCAGCCATCATCATCATCATCAAAGAAGCTCATGTCCTCATTATTGCTGTGCATGGCTACTGTTCTCTTTTGCGGATCTCTGGCTCTTATCTTGAGCTTCATGCCTTCGCTCTAGTAATGATCACTCAACTTTGTGGCATAGATTCTATGACCAAAGGCACAGAGTTTCTAGCTTCCAACACTGAAGTTTGAGCCTTCTTAGTACACAACCTTAACAGAGACTTTCATGACACATTGTAAGTGCCTCTAAGTCTCCAGGTACACTTTTGATTGTCCTTGCCATGGGCTCAAATTCTTCAGCTGTACTTGTGCTGGATATTGTCATAGCATTCAAGTACTCAGTTGGATTTTTTGGTCTCTAGTATATGAAAAGCTCTACATCTTTCTAAATCTGACATTCTTGGATAAATATTTTTAAATTATCTTATCAATTATAAGTTCCATATTAAGTCTCATTCCTCACCAACCCTGACCACAACAGATGGGAAAGGATAAGATGTGACATTTTTGAGACAGGAGAAATTTCTTTAGTTACCTAATGTTATATGTCATTTTTCTCTTGGAGAGAAACCCAGCTATATCAATAGCTTGATTTTCAGGACTGTTGATAGCTTCTCCAGCACTATCAAGCAATTACATTGTGTGCTGCATGGGCAAGAAGTAGGTGTGTTAGGAACCTGCATGGTGCTTCGTCACCTTAACATGAGCCTTTGCAGCTTATGCTGTCTGGCCTCTGTGTATCTAAATTGCCACTAAAGGATGCACAACCAGAGGCAGTCATTTTATATTGGCAAATAATTTGCAAGTCTCTCAGGTCTTTAACTCATGTTCTGATGTGAAGAAAAATGTAGGATGCACAACCTGAGTTCCTAAAAATCATTACGATAGCAATATAGACTCATTGAAACTCATGAAAATTCATCTATAGGCTGCCCTTATTCCATCAAGAATTCGCCTTGAGCCTAATTGGTTCTGCAACATTTTACTAGTCTTCTACAAGCACAAGAGAGATAAGTTTCTCAGAGCTTCAATCCTCCTTTTGGGTTCACATTTGGACAGTGCGTAACAATGCCCTGTCTTTGTGCTCAGCAGAGCCTCATGTCTTTGCTTCAAACTACTGCTTCTTCCATCAACGCTATTTTAACAATGTAGGGGTAACCTCCTTCTGTTATTCAAACAACTGTAGGTAAAATGTCATTTCTTCAATTAAGCTAATGAGTTTCACATTACCTTTTGTCATTTGCTTACAGAATCTTTTAATTTTAATTTTTCATTGTTATCACAATGGTGATTTTCATACTCATTTGGTATTGAAATATTATGCATGCTGAGAAACAGTATTGACCAAAAGAAAAGTGTTACTCTGTCCTCAGCATCTCATGGCTCAGACTGCCATATTCTCTTCTGGTGAGCATGGTGATTAAGCATGAATGTGATGAGATAGGGCAAATGTCTATCAGTTTTCAGTAAAATAGAAAGGCTATGTCTGGGTGTGAGAGAAGGTCACAGTGTTTGAATGAGACCTGAGTGATGTGCACTTGTGATTCATGCAGTTATTGGAAACTTGTTGGAGCCATTGAAGCTGAGTACATGTGCAGGGCTCTGGCATAGCCTGAGCACGATTGATCTGAGAATGAGCAGACACTCAGTGGGCATGATAGGTCATAGCTGACACCACCTGGAGACTTTCTGGCTCATTTTCCTTAATTAGCATCATTTGTTGCTCTGAAGGTTGTTTAAAACCATCCCAAAACCCTGCTCAGGTTTCCTCCATTGTCCACTCAACTCTTTGCTTGTTATGATTAAATATGGGCTGCTCAGCATCAGTCAGCCAGCTGGCTAGAAGAGTTATGAGCTCTGCCAAGGATTTAATCCTCTTGCATCCCTAAAAATTGTGTCACTTGTTTCATTCTTTTGGGGCTTCACCATGCATCTGTTTGAGGGTTGGGGATCTAGGCATGGATACCAGCAGCTTGCTACCTAAACAGGGACTCTGAAGTGAAGATGGCTGCTGTGGATGGTGACTTATCATTGCTGTGCTCCTGGGGTAGAAAACGGCCCCCAAAGCATGTCTATTTCATTTTATTTGGAAAACCACCTCATTTTCTGAAAAAAAATCCCTTCACCTGTGAAGTCATGATGAATCCTATATCTGAAATGCAACAGAAACATAACACAGAACTGCTTTTCTTTAGGAAGGTGAGCCCTGTTACTTCCAAAGATATTTTGGTGCAGCTCTTGTGGGAAATTCATGATCATTGTGTTTGAGGTGGGTGTGGTCAGTGTGAGAGATTGGGAAAAAACAGGTAAACTGCTTCATTGAGGACCCTCGAGCTCTGATCTGTGTCTTGCACACCTGGTATCTTTGCTGAGGTGACATTTGCCACTGTCTCCACAAGATGCACACCCTGTAAAATCTCTGGGAAACACCTTACCTTTTCTAACTCCCATGCAAAAGGTGGCGCAAGAAGCCAAACAACATGGGGAATTAACTGCTTGTCCCATTTAGCATCAGTGACAAAACCCACACTTTGAAGGTTTTCAGTAACTGTTTAAAGAGTTAAAGGAGGTGGGGATTAAGCTCAGTGGCATAAGCATCTGCCTGGCAACTGCAAGATTATAAATTGAATCCCCTCTTCCAAAAGAGAAAAATAAAAAAAAAGATAAAGAGCTTTTAAAAGGCTGTCAAGGAATATCGACTTAAAAGTACTTTTGTAATTGACATTATTGAGGGTTATTAGTCACAGTTATGAAATGACCCCTTTGGAGTGGAAATCGTAGTGCATACTATTGTCACTCAAACCCAACATCAGGTGTGGCTCTAAGAATATACTGATGTTGTGGACAAGCAAGCTACAAATAATTTAGATTGCAATATTGCTATAGGAGTTACTGAATTATGGGGAGAGAGACCTTTTTCAGAAATTTGCCAACAAATTCATTGCCACCCTCATACTATTACCCTCAAATGGCTTAAATTGCTTTAAAAGCTTGAAAAAGAATCCCTGAAGCAGTGAACACACAAGGTTCCTTTAGCACAATTAAACAGGAGGCCACTGAACCTTGCCTTACCTTTACAGAATGATATTTAAGCTAGTGAATGCCATGTGGACAACACAGCAGCAGCATCTATCTTGTTAAAGCAATTAACATACAAAAATGCTAAGCCAGACTACAAAAATGCTTTGAAAGATGTTTCTATGAAACCTGACACTACTTTGGAAATCCCTGGTAAGTTTTATAAGGTCCCTACTACTTTTCATGATCCCCTACTTCCTGGGACAGCTGGCCTGGTTCTTTCCTGTTCACATGCATCAAAAATAGGCACTTTTGTGATTCCTGATGTCATTGATGGTGCTTATACAGGCATATTGTTGATTCAACTGTGATCTCTCTTAACCATTCAACTAAATGTTTCTGAATCTGTAGCTCAACTAAGTGTCTTGTCTTATGTCTCCTCTAAAGCTTGTCATGTTATTTGTGGAAATCAAGGATTTGACTGCAATTTGGTGTCTGCTGCTATTCCCATAGGAGATGCATGCCGAAGCCTCTCTTTAACTATTGACAACCTTTCCTTTTAATGTTTGCTACTGGAGCTGATGTTTCTCTTTTACTTCACTAACTTGGTGATATTTTATTTCCATGGTCAATGCTATTCCCTCTCATCTCTTGAGATGTACTGGAACACCTATAGTCCTTAGAATTGATTTAATCACTACTATCTTGCCACTTACCAAGGCTTACTTTTCGTTTTTGCTGTCCTCTGCTGTTCCCTCTGCAAACACAGGTCTGTAGAATTAGCTCAGTGGCATGAATGCCTGCCTTGCAAGTGCACAGTCATGATTTTGATCCATTGCTCTTTGAATCCCCACTTTTTAAAAAAAATTTTATTTAAAAGGAAAATGAGAAAAAACAAAACAAAACAATGTGGTGTAAGGGTACAAGTAATACAGACTACAAAATAAAACAGAATGAAATCACCAGTTAATAGATTACACATTATCATCTTAGAGATAGTTGCTCAAGTCACAGTATCAAAGCATGCGATGTAGACATTCAAACAGTGAGTCTGTAAACAGTTGTCTTCAATGATCCAACCAAAAACATTAACATGGTCATCTATTTAACACCCCTAAACACACTTGCAGTTGTATCCTTTAGAACACTTTTTTCCCTCTCTTTTTTACAACACAATTTACACATTTTGGGTTTTATTACTCCTTAGTTCTTATTAATTTTTTTGAAAGAGAATAAAGTCAAATATGGCAAAACAAAAATGTCAGTCAAAACCAAGGCTAAACATAACACATGATGTAAAAACAGAGTACAAGGTTATCAACAATTGTTACCATAATGCCTCTTGCTTCCTTAAAAAGAATTGTGTATCTCATTAGGTATTATAAAGTTGAACTAAGGGGCTGGGGATTTAGCTCAGCAGCATAAGCGCCTGCCTTGCAAGCAGGCAGTCGTGAGTTCGATCCCTGGTACAGATAAAAATGAAAAAGACAAAAAAAAAAAAAGTTGAACTCAACAGTAGAGAATAAGACCAATAAAACCTAAATATTGTAAACATTACAGGACTTCCAAAGGAGATAGTAGTCAAATCAGAAGGGGCATTTTAGTGAATCTTATTGCCTTCTAAGTAGTTGCCTATACCCTTAAACTTGATACTATCATACAGAATGGAACAGAGTCTAATCAGTCAAAACAAGATAGTGGGAGTATTACAGGACTTCAAATCAAGTTAATAGGAAATCAAAAAAGTTACTATAATATATTCTGCTAATTTCTTTTAATTTTTCACCTTAATTAAAAAATAACTAAATAATTTTTTAATGAATAAGGGAGAGATTGAAATAAAAGAGGACATAACAACATAACAATACAGGTCAAACCATGACAGTTTCAGCAACCTAGTGCTTCAGCACAAATAACCTGACTTAATAGTAGTTACCATAGTGTCTGTCTTTTTCCTTGAAATATTTGAATATAATTTCATATACTATAGCTTCAAATATTTCCATATCAAGCATCCCAGAATAAAGCCATTCCAATTAATAAGTGAAAACTTTGTAAGGCTTCAAGGCCACATAATGGGGAATCATGTGAATCCCCAATTTATGTAATCCACTTTTGTATCTTGAACACTTATCTGTAAGAGGACAATATGTAAACATCAACCAGTTATTTTGTTTGTCTTTGAAAGCATATATCTTTTCTATCTGTGTTCTGTTTTGTTTAGTCTATTTAAATAAAAAATAAGAAAAGAATATCTCTTCTCTTTAAACAATTAAAAAAGAAAAATGCACTTCCTGCACAGGTTTTAATATTCTCTTCATGGTGCTATTTACTTTAGGTCAGCTGTCTGTCACAATGAGGCTGTTTTCTTCCCTGATTCAAATACATTCTTGCCAGTATATACCTCTGACAAACCCTTTTGTGTGATACAAAACTCCCCAAGACCCATGTGGGCTAGGGCTGATGCCTCTGTTGATCTGGGGAAGGGGCATCCTCTGTGTTTTTGCTAACGTCTTGTGTGGATTTCTGCTAATTGTGTTTGCCCTGTATGGAATGAGTTGTCATCACAGGCTACAAAATGCAATACCACCATTTCAACTCTCCCTGAATCAGGCCTTTGATCCTTTTTATAAGATCTCTGCTAGTTGTTCTAAAGCAAATCCAATGGGTTGATTCATAGTTGTAGATTTGAAATTTGTAAGAAGGTATTGTAATTTGGCTTGATTAAGGATATGCTTGAGTGCACTCCGATTTTGTAAGATGTTTATCAATCTGTCCATATATCAGTTGCCTGTTTGTCCAGTTCATTTTTAAGCAATTGCTGGGAGTTGCTGAGCTAGTGATTGTTCCTACCTGTAAATCAGAAAGCAAAAATACCCATACAGGTGTGCTCAAGTGGCACAGAACATCTGGGAAACATGCTGAGGGCATGCAATGCTTGAGGTGAACAGGTGTTCCAGCACTGGGAGCATGGGGTTTAAGAGGGCAGCTAGTTTAACAAAGAGGCATGGTACAAGTACATAAATGGCCTTTCAGGAACTTAAATATTCTCACAGACACCGACAAGTTGTGTGCTGATTTCTGTGTTTGTTTGAATCCACACTGATCATCTGTCTGTTTGTCCATTTGTCCACTCTGTGAACAGCTGTTCCTTCCATTTTAAGCTCAGTAACTTTTCTCTTTTTCCAAGTTTGCATGGTTTGATCAAAGATATGTTTGGGTTGTGAATTTATGAAGCATGGTTTCACATTGGTTGCCAGCTGCTCGAAATGTCACAAAGACTGGGTATATGAATGCAATATGTTGTTATTCATCATTGATTTATAGTCTCATTATTTAGGAATTATATTATTAGGATGAATAAACAAAGTCCTGGAGGAGAAAAGATGATGTATAGGTAACAGCAGGCTACAGAGACTCTCTGAGATGTCAACTTAGATTCCAAAAATAATACAGCATAGTGAGACCCAGGCAGAGGGAGATAGACACTCCTAAGCCTGGAACAAATTAAGCTGAGAGAAACCATTTAAAAATACAGTCCCAGTGCTTCTACTGAAACAGCTACAGTCTTGGTGCTGCCACTTGAAGTTGCTGCCACTCCTACACTTGATCTCATGCAACCAAGATTTATGGAACTACACAAAAGCTCATCAGTTTCATCTCACTGGAGATTCATTCGCACTGAGGATGGGAGTCAGTGATCTTAACTGACAGCTGAGCTGGCAGGGAACCCTGCATCGACCTGTGGTGAGTGACAGGAATAAACCCCTTCCATAGAGCTCCAAGAGATGACATTCTGGGACGGGGCAAATTGGCCAGAACAAGGGGTTTCAGTGACTTCAATCAGCTTCTCCCTTCTCAAGTGGGATTGATGGGGAGCACCTGACTTGTGTCATGCCTCAGGCTGAGACCAATAGGTTAGCCCATACCAGTCCCGATGCCTGTCAGTACACCCTAATGCAGTGAAGCCTTCAGCAGTCTGATTAATCCAGAGGGGTGGGCCCAGCATAGGCTTCCCTGGTCTGTATCTACATGGTACACTGCACTGGGAGGGAAAATACAATCAGCACTTCAGACAAACTGTAACCAACAAAGAAAGAACCTGGACCTCCCATATACACCTGTATGGAAGGAACAAAAAATAATAAGAGGAAGCAACAAGAAAGGGTTCCCATTCCCCAATCATGAGAACATGTATCCAGGAAAGGTACATGCAAAGGAGAATGAGGACAGCAAACATGCAATATCAGACATGGCAGCAGTAGACATAAAGCTATATCTTCAGGAACGCATAGATAATTTGAAAGGTGAAGTATTTAACCGAGTGAAGCAAGATATAAATAGAATAATTTAAGAAATGCTAAGCACCTCTCAAGAAAAAACATGGAAAAAGGGAAGAAAACCAAAAAAGGGGAGAATTGTTTCATGAGGAAAATAGAGAAAAGATAGAAGAACGGAAGCTGGTTCAAAGAGACAACCATGAATTTAAAAACCCCTTTGAAAGCTGGTAAAACTGATTGCAAGAAACTAAGGATAGATATCCAAACTAGAGGACAGGTTTGCACTGTGGGATCATGAAAGGAAAAATTTCTAAAAATAACAAGGAAACACGTCGTAACAAGACAAAGACTAGACGATGACAAAAGAATGTATAACTTAAGAATAACAAATGTGAACGAAGAAGCAGGAGTACAAACAAAGGAACTACAAAGGCTATTCACAAAAATAAGGATAACATCCCAAGCATATGAAAAGGAAAAGATACTCAGGTGTATGAGGCATACAGAACTCCAGCCACCTAAAACAAAACAGAACTACATATAGACATATAATAATCAAGATCCCAGAAATCCAATATAAGAACAGAATATTAAAAGCTGTCAGAGACAAGAAATGGATCATTTATAAGGGAAATTCCATCAGAAGTACATCGGACTTCTTGGCACAAATCATCAAATTGAGAAGAAATGGAGTGAATCATTCCAAGTCCTGAAAGAAAATACACTACAGCCCAGATTGATGTATCCTGAAAATTTTTCCTAGAAATTAATGGAGAAACAAGATGCTTCTGAGATAAAGAGGAAATGGTAGGATTCACAACCATCAATCCAACCCTACAGAGAATACTATAGGACATTAGAAAGAGAGAGAAAATCACCAGTATTTCAGGAACAGTGGTAGAGAGGCCACAATGAATGGAGCAAAAAGCAAAGTGAAGAAGACAAATGGACAACTGATGACAGAAAAATAGAACAACAGAAATGAGACAGAGAAGGTTGGATATAATGTCTAATGCAGATGTCCTATATACACTAAATTAAGGAAAAATGAGAGAATCACAGGCAGAGTCGATCCAGAAATAGGGCCAACCAAGATGCTCTTTATAGGAACTATATTTGACCTGAAGATGTGTATTTGGACTAAAATTGAATATGAGGAATTAGAACTCGATGTGATAGGGAATAAGAGAGTAATAGGGGAAACTGGACCAGTATTTATGGGTAGGTTGGAAAGAAAGGCTTTAATAAGTAAAGAAACACAACTAGAGATCAAGGCCAGGAGTGAGAAAGTTCAGAAACACTTAAATAAATAGCAGGTTACCCCCACAATATAAAACCAAGGGTATTGGGAAGACCCAAAAATACACAGAACACCCTGGAGGAGTGAAAGGGGAAGAATAGTCTTTAAAAAGACAGAAGGAGATATTGCTATAAGTGTATCAGGAATTAAATCCCATATTACTTGTACTACTCTGCTTAGATAGAATTTATTCCATCCCAGTTTTTACACAAGCACTAGATCTGAGGGCACAGACAGCTATCCCAAAAATGTCAGGATATAGCACAGTAATCATCTTTAATTACCTGTTAATTTAAACTGGATCCCTCTATAACTTATACTGTTATATCATTACTGATTTTAGTTAAATCTGATATGTTTGATTGCTTCTTGTTATTGCCTATTGTATTCAAAACCGTTAGGTTGATAGTATTGTCAGAGGGTGGACAACTATACTGAAAATAGCAATTATTCAGTATAATACCCATTCTGACTTGATTAATATCTGTTTTTGTAGCTCTACACTATCTACAAAGTTCTATTTCTGTTAATACTGTTATGCACTGATATATTCAATTATACTTCACCTGATGATATAGCCATTTTTATTGATGATAACAAGAGACAACACAGTATCCAAGGTAGAACTCCTTGTACAGCAATTTTAAAAGTCTTTTTAGTTTTATGTATCTCTAGGATTATGTTTTGCTCTGTCCTGCTTTGTTCTGTTTCTCCCTCTAATATAGAAAGGATAGTAACACATGTTAAGATGCATGCTTCCATAAAACCTATCGACAATTTACAAGAACTTATGACACATGATGAAATGAACAAATACTTTGAAGGAGAAAAAAAGGAACTACATTATTCAGTGCTGATTCCACAGTGTCATGATGTGAAATCAAGCAATACTATTAATCTTCAATTAGAGTGATTTTAATCTGCTTTGGCTTGTTTAAACTCAACATAAATGAAGATATGGATAAATACATACATGTTTAAGTTTATAGAATTGATTGCCATATTACTTAGTTTTTATTAGATAGTTGAACAGAACTACTTGCAGTCTCCCTGCTTGAATTCCCATGTATATGTTCCACTTTTGTATCTTGAACAATTATTTGTAAGAGGACACTATGTAAACCCAATCTAGTGATTTATTACTGTTTATTCTTTTCTTTGAATGTATGTACTATTTATGCCTGCTTTCTGTTTTGTTTTGTCTTTCTTTAAATAAAAATAACTTTAAAAAGATAAATAAATAAACAAAGTCCCTTAGCAGTGAGACTGGTGGACCAAGCTCTGATTGATAAATAAGAAAGCAGCTGTCTGGTAACATTTTTAACCAGTTTTTGTCCATTGATTAGAGACCTCAATGGTCTCCAGAGCATTATAGGGGACACCTCAAATAAATTTATGAAATGTATTCCTAAATGTTCACATTGGTCATTATCAAATGAAGTAATACATATTTTTGGTTTGATGAGGCCTGTATAAAGGTTTCACATGGTTATGACAGTTGATTGTAAACAACTATATGATGTATTGCATATATTCGTAATTCTGGATGCATAAGACTCCATGATTGTAAAGTGGGGATTATTTATGGTAACAGATTTTTGTCTCATGTGCACACCTTTGCTGATAACAAAGACTCGTGATATTCACATCCAAGTAAAGATCTATAAGTTGTTCAATAATACACAAAAAACTACTTTTGTATTAGATAAGGGTGATTGACTAAAAGGGATATTTTATGTCAAAACAGGAATTTAGATTATTACAAGAATCTCATCATTGTCATGATGCAATACTAGATATGGTTCTGATTCCTGATATATTATGTAAAATATGCAACTGTTAGTACTGTAGGTATTCCAATGCTAAAATGTCCATGGGTAGAAGAAAATAGGATTCATTTAATGTTCTAAGTTGTTTCATGTTTAGATAAAATAGTAATGTTAAACTTACTGCCTCTAATATACTCTATTGTTACCAAAAACTTCTTTTGGATGTTTGATAGGTAAGGTTTGGAAGCCAAAGCTTAGAGAAACAGATGGGCTAAATGGATAGCCAATATTTTGGCCCCAGGCCTTCAAGGGTGGTGGAGACCCAGGATATAAAATAACCTCTGATTGCATCATCCTAAGTATTCAGTGAGTCCCTGGTTGTCTCATCAAGAAGATGATGAGACCACAGAGTAAAGTCACCTTCAATGCAAGCTGTGCCTAAGAAGAGTCATAAGGAGAAAAATTCCCCAAGCTTTCACAGAGACCAATGTGGTCAAGCAATGATTGTGACTCTTCTAATTGGCTGACACTGACAGAAGAGCCATGAGGTGTTATGCATCGTTCTAAGATAACTCCTGAGAAGACCTAAGTGACCTTGATAGGAAATAAGTAACTGACTGTAGTTGTCATGGTTTATGCAAGTGTCCCACAGGCCTTATACGTTTGCATTGTGCATTTGTGATGGTTCATTGTCTAGTACTTGGATTGATGGTGTCAGTGCTAAACCCACATTGGGGTGGATCCAGGATGTAATTCAATGGCAGGAAGAAGGTGTGTCTTGCTTTTTGCTGGTTCCTGCTTGCTCTTTGCAGTCTCCATGAACTGTGGCCCAGCCATACCTGCCTGCCTTGGAGCCAACTGAGTGTGAACTGAAATCTGCAAAAACTGTAAGAAATAAACCTTTCCTTTCTCAAATTGGGTTTCAGGTATTTTGTCTCAGCAACAAGTAAAAAGTAATTAAGACAGAATTTGGTACCTAGGAGTGGGGTTATTTGCTGTGACTATACTTGACCATGTTTTTCGAGAGGCTTTGGAAATGGCTTGTGGGCAGAGTTTGGAAAGGTTTGGACAAGTCGCCTGGATGCATAGAGCTGGAGCAGCTTAGGCTATTCTGCAGAGGGGATTCTGGTCAGAGCTCAGGAGACCAGAAGGCTGATAGAGGGCCTGATGGTAAAGACCAGGCTTGGGAGGTTTCTGTTGGGAAGAAGTACTGCATTGGTTGTTGGACTCCACATGATGTGTGTTATGGCTTGGCAAAAGGTTTGCCTGCAAACCTCAAGGTTTGCTCCTGCCTAGGTACTTTGCTGAGACTGAGACAAAGGGCAATGGACTGATTAATCTTGAAAGATAAATTAAAAAGCAATCAAACCTTGAGGCTGTGACATAGCTATTGTTGGGGACTTTTAGCCAGATTTATGTTGCATATCAAAAGCAAAGAGATCAGCATGATAGTGTACAATGCTCTGAGTTTGGCCAGAAAGAAAATTCCAGGAAGACTGTAGATTGCAAAGACACAGTTGAGATTTTGATTCCTGAGGAAAAATGAGATAAGAAAGATGGCCCCGGGGCATCATAGGAAGGGGGTCCACAAACTGTGCAGCCTCACTGCAAAAGTGAAAGAATTTGCTCAGAGGGAAAATCTGGAGAGTGCCATGTTCCAGAATGGCGACAGAGGCCACTTGAGGTTCCAGAACGGTGGCAACTTAGAGAAGCTTTTCCTCACAATCAGGTAAAGAGAGCCCTGCAATCCAGGCAACTGACCCCTATAGCCAAAAGACAGAAAAGCCTTGGTCCTGCTCCAGTCAGCAGCAAACCTTGGTGGCATCCACAAGGTGATGATTTTAGGTGCAAGGAAAATGCACAAATTCTGAGGCAAGTTGCCATCCACCTCAATTGCAAAGTGCATGGGAGGCCAAAAAGTGTGCCCCTGAGAGGGCAATTTGTGAAGACATAAGGGTGAGGCCAAAAGTGCGTTGGAGACTGCAGAAGTTTGGAAAAGGAAGGAATGTGGATGATTCAAGGGAAGCTGCAAAAAGAGAGCAGAGAAGATTTAAGAGAAAAGCTGCTGGAGTTAAAATTGCTGGAGTGCCATGGGGATGGAATTACCCAAGCCTTTTGGAGTTTGCAACCAGATTGCTTATGATGATGAACATGAAATTCTAGGACTTAATGTTCAGCCTGCTGGACTTCTTTTGTTTCCAATGCTTTATATTCCACTTCTTGTAACTTTTGGAATGGTAATGTTTACCTTGTGCTTTTGCATTTGAGAAATGTTTAACCCTCTTTCATTTGTACAGGGGTTATAGTTAAGAGTTTGCCTTAGATCTTGGAGGAGACTTGGGAATTGGACTGTTCAGCAATGCTGAAACATAGGACGTTGGCAACGCTTGGAAGTGGACTAAATGTCTTTTGTATTATGGATGTACATGAGTGCTGGGGGCCAGGGGTTGAATGTCATGGTTTATGCCTGTGTCCCCCAGGCTTCATGAGTTTGCATTGTGCATTTGTGATGGTTCATTGTGTAGTACGTGGATTGATGATGTTAGTGCTACACACACATAGGGGTGGAGACAGGATGTAATATAACGGCAGAAAGAAAGTGTGTCTTGCTTTTTGCTGGTTCCTGCTTGCTGTTTGTAGCTGCCATGAACTGCAGCCCAGTCATGCACACCTGCCTTGGAGCCAGCTGAGTGTGGACTGAAACCTCCAAAAACCAAAGAAATAAACCTTTCTTTTCTCAACTTGGACTTCAGGTATTTTGTCTCAGAAACAAGTAAAAAATAACTAAGACAGTAGTTAATGCAGGTCTCATGTTAACTTGGCCTTGGATGTCCTTCAGAAAAGCCTGGCCTCTGAAGATGTAAAAGCTTGGCTGTGGGGGAAGCTAGGATCACTAACATCCTCTGACAATTGCTGGCTATATTGGTAAATGACTACTGTTATGAACTGATGGACTATGATGAGTTTAAATTGGAGTTCTCCTCAATGCTTCCTTCCCCACCTTAAGCTGGCCACCCATCCAGGGAGTCAACAAAAGAAAAAAAGAGAGAGATGTTGGAAAGGGTTGAAGATGAATACATGTGCAGGGCTATAGTGTGGCCTGGGCATGATTGAATTGAGAATGAGGAGACACCATAAGGAACAAGATGGGCCACAGCTGAGGCCACCTGGAGACTTCCTGGATAGTTTTTCTTAATTAGAATCATCTGTTGCTCTGTGGGTTCTTTGAACCTCTCCCAGGGGCCTGCTCAGGTTTTTACCATTGTGCACTTCCTTCCTTGTTCTGATTAAATATGGGCTGCCTAGTGACAGGTGGCTGGCTGGTTAGCAGAGTTATGAGTTCTAAAGAAAATTTCACTCTTCCAGTTGCCCTCAAGACAATGCCACTTTTCTGATTCTTTTGGTCCTTGGCTGTGTACTTTTTTGGGGGCTAGATATTTAGGCATAGGCCCCAACAGAAAATTAACTTCCAGATAGGATAACTGTAAGTTTCCTGAAAGTTTTGTTGCATGTAAATTCTATTTACCTATAGATGGAAGTGTTATTATCAACAAATATATTGCTAACTTATCAACATATGCTACCTTATTAACATATTGAGGGGTATTATAGTGATTTCTCAGAAAGCATGATTATACACCTCTTTACATCATTGTGAGCATTCTGCATAACTTTTCTAAGTCAGTACTTATAAGTGAAATTGGTAGATAATAAAGGAGTCCTCCATCAACTTGCTAAGTACTATGTAACATGAGTCTCGGTGTTTCTAGCAGCTCATTTGTTTTAACCATGAATTCCTCACCAGATGCCAGTTATGCCTGCTTGGCAGAAAATGGATTGTACAGGAAATTATGTGGTTTTGATCTCTAAAGAATTGCTGGAGTCAAACTGAAACAGGTAAAAGCTAAAAAACTGTTAGGGTTTTCATAGATTAAAAACTCATTTACATAATTAGTTGAAGAATGAGTTGATGCATTGGAAGTTTATTCAGAACATACAGCTAGCTGAATTATATTAGACATTTATTTCTTTACTTTTATACAGGTACAAAATACCTGACTTACAGAATTTAATATAAATATATTCTTTATATCATTGTTTCCATGAGGAAAGTTTGGTTTTGACTGTTTCCAAAGCATAAATATCTTGGAAAAAAGTGAAAAGGAAAAGGCAACTTTTTTATGAGGTCAAGGAGCCAGAGAACAGTTTCAGAACCTGAGAGGAAGGATCCAGGGACCAGATTTGGTTCATGGGTTCCAACACACATGGCTGCAGTGTATACATATAGAAGCGATCATAGTAATATCCTACACATTTCTGAAGCCAAAAAGGAGTTAAAAAATGGATCACCAGGCTTTAGGAAATATATGACTTCTAGGAATGTTAAAATCCTGAAGAGCTGAGTGCCGTTTAGTGACAAGGGAACTATACGGCAAGGGGAACTTAAGAGTGTGAAGTCCTCGGTGTCCCTGCCTCCTCAGAAGGAAATGTTTAATTGGATTACAAATTTGGTTCCATTTCAGCAATAATTGTCACCCCCATGCTTGAATATGATCACTTTCAGAATTCAGCATTTTTATGAGTCTGAATGAGTAGCAAGTTTGTCTTGGAGGATTGATGCTTGCTTTTATTTCATCTTTACTCTGTTGCAGACCATTACTATCATTTAAATGTAATGTCTTCACTTTACAGAGTAACTGTGCTCCTTTTGTGTTCACATACTGGGTTTCTAGGTGGAAAATTAATAGAAATCAGTGAAAATCATGAAAATGATGTCTACTGCCTCTAACACAGTCTTCTGACTCTGTTCTGTTGTGTCCTGCCCTGGCCTGTTTTCAGAATATTTTCTGACATCAGTGGATTTTTTATTCCTGGAGGATTGAACCTGAATCCTGAAAACATTTGCAGCCCATTATGGAAAGAGTCCACTGATCCTTGAAAGAAAGCAGGGGTATCCATAAAATGGCAGGGATAAATAAGAAATTTAGAGAAGACCTAACACCACCACGTCTCAAAATTTAATGAAATCAAATGGGAAATGGTACTTCTCAATTCATTCCTGGAAGCAAGCATTACCCTGATACCAAAACCAGAAAACAATCCACATAAGAAAGACAATTACAGACCGTTCTGCCTAGTGAACATTGAAGCAAAAATCCTCAATAAGATACTGGCAAACAGACTGCAGAATATCATCAAGAAGATTTTACACCATGATCAAGTGGAATTATTCCCTGGGATGCAGGGGTGGTTCAACATACATAAATCCATACATATAATACACCATATTGACAAATCCAAAAGCAAAAATCATTTGATCATTTCAATAGATGCAGAAAAAGATTTTGACAAAGTCCATCACCTATTCATAATAAAAAACCTACAAAAGTTGGGAGAGATGATCTTTAACTCAATCTGATAAAAGCCTTTTATTGCAAACCAACAGTGAACCTCATACTAAGTAGACAAAAACTGAAAGCTTTCACTCTAAAATCAGGAACAAAACAAGGATGTCTACTGTCTCCACTCTTATTCAATATATTTCTGGAAACTAGCTGGAGCAATTAGACAAGAGAAAGAAATAAGAGGAATAAAGATAGGAAAGGAAAATCTTAAACTATCATTGTTTGCAGAAAACATGATACTCTACTTAGAAGACCCTAAAAATTCCACCAAAAGACTTCTAGTTTAAGAATCAAATTCAGTAATATAGCTGGTTACAAAAGCAACACTCAACAATCACTAGACTTCATAAACAAGAATAAAAAACTCATGGAAAGAGAAATCAAGGAAACAATAACATTTACAATAGCATCCAACAAAATGAAATGCTTAGGAATCAATCTAACAAAGGATGTAAATGACCTCTACACTGTAAACTACAGTACTCTCAACAAGGAGATTGAAGAAGATATTCTAAAATGAAGAGCTATCCCATAGTCTTGGGTAGGGAAATTCAATATAGTGAAAATGACTATCTTCCAAAGCTATTGTACAGATTCAGTGCCATCCCATTCAAAACCCCATAGCATATCTCAAAGAATTACATAAAATAAATCCAAAAATTCATCTGGAACCAGGAGAGACCTCGAGTAGCAAAGGTGATCCTGGGCAACAAAGAAAAGATAGGGTTCATCAAATCCCTGACTTGAAATTATACTATAAAGGTATTGTGATTAAAAAGAAAAAAGATGTGGTACTGACAAAAACAAAACAAACAAAAGCAGACCCAAAGATCAAAGGAACAAATTAGAAGATGGAGAAACAACCCCAGACCACTAAACCATCTTATCTTTGACAAAGGTGCCAAACAGAGTCATTGGAAGAAAAGCAGCCTCTTTATTAAATGGTGCTGGAAAACCTGGCTCTATACGTTCTGAATATTATCTTTCAACGTGTATTAACCTAAGATCCGAATAGATCAAAGATCTTATATTAAAACAGAAACATTAAATCCGCTGCAAGATAGAGTAAGTAAAACTCTTAAAGACATTGATGTAAGCAAAGACTTTATGAAGAAAACTTGGATTGAACAGCAAAAATCAAAGAGAATTAAGAGAGAATCTCACCCTACTGAAAAACTTTTTAACAGCAAGAGAAATCACTAACAGAGTGAAAAGACAACGCACAACGTGGGAGAAAATGTTTGCCAACTGTTCCGCAGACACAGTATTACTATTGAGAGCACGGAAAACTAAAAAAATTCAGTCTTCCCAGATTTAGAGACCCAATCCAAAAATGTGCATCTGTGGTGAAATACACAGTTCTCAGATGAAGAAATAAAAATAGCAAATAAATACGTGATAAAATGATCTGCATCACTCGTCATTTAACAATTGCAAATTAAATAACACTGATATGTCACCTTGCCCCCAAAAAAATGCCTACTGTCGTGAAATCAAGCAATAACGAATGCTGGAGGGGATGTGGGGGGAAAAAGGAACCCTTCTCCATTGTTGGTGGTAAAGCAAGTACTATGGAAATCAGTGTGGAGATTCCACACAAACTAGGTCTACAGGTCCCACTCAACTCAGCTATTCTCCTTCTGGGTATCTACCCAAAAGAATAAAAATCATCATACCACAGTGATATATGGGCAACCACGTTTATAGCAGCACAGTTTGTGGTAGCCAGATCTTGGCTGGAATGCACCACCTTTAGCTTGCCAGGCAGGCACTTAACCTAAATCCCTGGACCACTTTTTTTCCTTTTAACTTTCAAATAAAATGGGTTTGGGAGAAAAAACAAGGGCTGAGGTAAAGACTTTCAGGGCAAATGCCCATCAGACGAGCTGAGGTCAACATTCCAGAAGACAGCCAGCTCCAGAAACCTCCACCATCTTTCATCGGGTTTCCACACGGTGGGTTTGTTTTCTGTAATTATTCTTGGTGGGGAAAGCAGGCAGGAGAGCAGGAGCCAATCAGTGATGAAGAGGTTGGCTGTAAGAACCGCAATCAGGCGCGCCAAGGTAGGTGGTCTCTTCCGGTGTCATGGCGTCAATTGAAAGGCCAGGGCAAAAAAGGGAGCACTAGATGTCTGCTAGACCACTATTTTTTGCTTCTATTCTCTGTGGACTGCTTAGAAAGAACCTGGGAGACCTCCAAACTATGCAATGGTGACGTTATGGGATGGGAGCAGTGAAATGGGGTGGAATCTGGTTGAGACCAGTGAGAAGGGGCTGGGGGATTAGCTCAGCGGCATAAGCGCCTGCCTTGAAAGCAGGCAGTCATGAGTTCGATCCCCGGTACCAATGAAAAGGAAAAAGACCAAAAATTTAAAAAAAAAAAATCAAGTGGTGAGAAGCAGCTGTGCTGTCTAGAGCCTGTGTGCTTAGCTTCAGACCCTGAGGCCCTCTAGTGCTAGCAGTGAGTCATCTTCTGTCACTTTTACCTCTCACTGGCACCAGGACAGTTCTGGGTCCCTAGAACACTGTCGCCACTGTGATACCACCAGGCCACAATACCATTTTTGAAATCGCCTGCTGCCCTTGCTCATCCAACACTCTGCACCCAGGAAGGGGCATGAGGAGACCCTGATTCCAATGTGGTTTCAAGCTGGGTGCAGCTGTAATAAGCTAGGTTTCTGTTCTCATTCCTGGCAGCAACAGATCTGGAAGCCAGAAGTTTATAAGTGTCTGTGATGCAGGACTTCATAGCCACAACTGCTCTCCTTAAACTTATGCATTTATGTATTTTGTGATCGCCTAAATTTATACTATGTTCTCGTATTTCCATGCTCATTAAAGGTGGAGGCAAAGGTTCTGAGAATTCAAAGATGTGTAGTGATGTGCCTCAGTGGAGGAAGGCTTCCAAAAACACCGGATGAACTGCTCTGTATTATACAGAACAATGCAAAGAATTTCTGAACATAATTTATGTGGCACATGTGCTCATAGAAGATGTTTGGGAAAACAGCCATAGAGGTTTAAATTTTGATAAAAACGAAGCAGATATAAATGTGTCATCAAGGGCAGGGAAAAGTGTGTTTGCTAAGGACAAATTCCAGAAAGCGCTGCCTGTTAAATTCTCATTGAAAAATGCCAAAATGTAGTCATTTGCATGAACATATAAATACATGATATCCTTCTTAATGGAAAGGAATATGGGTGTTATCTCTGAATTAAGAGCTAATTTAATAGCTTGTTTGATCATATACATTGTTGAAAAAAGGAAAGGCTCTGCAATGGACTTTACTAAGTGGTTAAAGTAGATGCCATAAATTAAAATTGTGCAGGGATATCAGTAGTTTAGTCATGAAGGGTTTTCTGCTTAGGGTGGATCAGACAAGCGTGGAAAGGATGTGGAAATGACTGGCAGGACTCAGTGTGCCAATAGCAGGACGTACAACAGAGAGTGTCTTCCCTGAAAGTCAGGTAGTTCTTAGGGTAAGCATGAAGTTAAAGTTGGCTTATGATTTCTTCCTTGAGGTGAAAAACACCAGCTCTTGTAAGAATCAGTATTCCACATCCTTGTCAACCCATGAATTCTGTGTTCTTCACTTGAGATCTAATTTTGATTATCTCTAATTATGACCCAGTGTCATCAAGGTGAAATTTGAATGCTTTTTGTAATAGGGATCGAACTCATGATCTCAAGCTTGCTAATTAGGTGTTCATGCTGCTGAGCTAAATACCCAGCTCTGAAAGTGTTTTCTGTATACTATGTATGATATCAAAATTGTTCTTCAGAAAATGTTGAATATTGTGGAATTTTTCTATATTGTATGGATATAATTTTTAAAGTAAACCAAAGGTGTGGTATGCAGTCACTTTTCAAGTTTCACATTGTCTGTGGGGTGTCTCAGTCAGGGTTTCTCTATTTGAGACAGCTCTGTAAATTAGGCTAGCCCCAAACTCAAGGAAGTTCTCCTGCATCAGCCTCCCAAGACATATTTCTTATATCTGAATGGAGAGTGATCACTTGGTGACACTGAGATATAATTTGAAACTTATACCTGGTTTCATTGTTTATACATTTTTTACATATAGCAGTTTTCCATGAACATTTGAGTTATTATTTATGTATCGTATTTGATGTTATTTACGTTTTGTTCTATGAAACCAAATTTAAATGTCAAAATGCTGCATAAGTATATTAAGAACAAAGGACTCAGTGCCCTAAATGAGATTTGAAGAGATATCATTGTTAGTACATCAAAGTGATTCATGAGATATTTGTGTGCCTCTGTGCTTTATGGATGCTGGTCCTGCAGGCTCTCACTATGAGCTCTGCTGTAGAGACAGTGCACAGGGACTCTTGCAGTGACTCAGCATAAGAATCAGTGCTCCTGTTTGGCTGTTACATTAGCTGTGAGTTGCAATATAGCATTAAATTTGCTGTCTCAAAAAATGTGTATATACCAAAAATTAATCCCAAAGATGTGGAATGAAGATTTGAAGAAATCAGTCTCCATTCAGCTGTTTTGTTTGGTTTTATTTGTTTAGTTTAGTTTTGTTTTATTGAGTTTTCTCTATGTATGGCTAGTTTTGAACCCTTTATGGAGTGCAGAATTGCCCTAACCTCAAAGCAACACTCCTGTCTCAGCATCTTAAGTGTGGGATTATAGATATGTGTCTTTTTACCCTAGAAAATATTGAGGCTTGTAACTTAGCTGTGTTGTAGCTTGGCATAATAGATGCCATCTTGAGCTTTGCATTTAGCTAGTGCCCTGTATTTCACTCAGAAAAATGGAAAATCACACAGGGTATAAGTCCCAGGAGAAAAGCAAAATGAACTGTACCCAAAGAAAAAAATTAACCTGCTCAACAAAAGAACAGAATATAGTTGTCATCAAAAATTATTATAAGATTTTAGCTAAATAATTTGCAACAGGATCTTTTTGGGATTTTTATCTTTTAAAACATCTGTAACTTTCCATTTCAGAGCGTCTTCTTTAGATACTGAAATGGGGGTAGGAGTTCTGTATACAAGTGTTCCTGAGACCTGGTAATGAAATTCCACATTTCTCAATTGGGTTGCTTGGTTTCCTATATTATTGTTCACAAACTCACCTCAAGCTGCAGAAACCTTTACTTACACAAGCAAACCTCAGGATTAAATGACAGTGCCCCTGAAATGAAAGAATAGTAGTGAAAAGGAGAGGAGAAAAAAGACAAATGCCATATGTTACAATGCCCAGCTCTTTTCCCCAGCAATGAAGAGGCTGAAACAGGAGAATTGCCATGTATTCAAAGACAGCCTAACCTACATAGTGAGTGCAAGGCTGGCCAGGACTCCAAAGTGAGACTATGTCTTTAAATCAAAATACTAAAATGAAAAAAATAAACAACCAAGGAGACAGAAACACTATTTTAAAACAAACAATAATAGAGCTGAGTGAAAGTTGACTTATGTAAAATGAGAATTATTGAATGATGCTGCAGAGGAAAGAAGGCCATGTACAGGTATCCAGGAGACAGTGACAAACACAGACTTAGGAATGGCACCTATTGTGCTACAGCACAGCAGTGACCTCCTTCCTCCAATACATTTTCAGTTCACTAGACTGAGGACTTCTAAAAGCTCATGGAAATGTGAAACTCATGGCAAACAAGCAGCTTGAAATTCAGGCTTTGGAACATGGCCTTTAGCAGACATTTCATATTTAAATTGAAATAAGAGAAATATAATCCTGCCCTGTTTGCTGTCAAATGCACAACATTGAGAAATGAAGTCACAAAATGAAGTTCAAAATTTTTCTTAGAAAAAAAGAGAGAAGAATAGCCCTGAATTTTCATGAGTTGTCTTCGGTGTTTTGGCCACCCACCTATTGTCAGGGGTCATTTATACAGGAAAGTCACAATGTGGGTACAGTGTGGGTCTCAGACTACAATCAAGCTATAAGCTTATAGCTGCTTAACTAACATTATTAATCAGGGGAACAAGTCAGCCAGAAAAGGTATGTGGAAAGAGCCAAGGCATTTTGTGGGAACAATAGTCCAGTTGTTCTGGTCATTGGGTATGGTAATTGATACCTATCTGAACTTCCTGGAGGAGATAGTGGTAACTGTAGTACATTTCAAGCTGTTGTTTTTCTCTTCAGGAACATGTAGACATGGTCACTGCATCTTCACCTTCAGGTCTGCCTTTCTTCAGCTGTGCCTGTAGCAGTGATTGTTGTTTTTAGTTATTTGCATTGATGCTTTGAGGTTCCATTTCCTCTCTGATTGTATATCAATTTCTGTCTATATTGACATCCTTTGCTAAAATCACAATACTATTTGAATGGATAAGGTGATGTTTATACATTTAAAAATATTCATTAATACAGGCCTGGGCTTTAGCTCAGCAGGCAGAAACACCTTCCTGGGAAATGCTAGGTTGTAACTTTGATACGTGGTACCTAAAAAATAGTAATATAAATTGCAAGGAAAGAAAATAATTTCATTCGTGAAAATGTAGGTTTACAAAGTCTATAACTAAATATGTCAATGGCAAATTAAACCTTGTTAATAGTTATATTTAGTATCTAAAGTTGTTGGGGCTGGGGATTGAACTCAGTGACACAAGCAGCTGCCTGGAGAGCAAAATGTCATGAGTGCAAACCCTCATACAAAAAAAAAATTCACAGTTTTCAAGATGCAGGGCAATGAGCACATTTATTGAAACTGATACTTGTTAATTAATAGGCTCAATGTTTCTTTTGTGGTCTGAGAAATACCTGAAGATAACATGGCAATTATAGTGAATGATGTACTGTCCCCTATAAGATTGCTATTTTCTGAGTTGTTTTTATTTTTTGTTTTCCCACATACTTGAAAGTTGAAAATGTTGGCTGATGCTGGGTCAAAAAACTGTGATAATCATTTTTTTCAATTTAATGGTATATTTCCCTATATCCATTAAGAGCATTTTATTTGCTACAGTTACTCCAAGTCAAATTGGTAAACAGTTCTGAGTTAGTTAGAAATACAGGCAGCCACACCATGATATAGTGGAATGAAACTCCTGACCTTCTATGTCTGGTATGTGTTTGTGTTCTCTAAAATGCAAGAATGAATTTTAGGAACAACAGAGTTGAAGAGCAGAATATATTTATTGAGAGAAAGAAAGTGAAAGTATTTTGCTCTAAACAGGATATTTTGGAAGTGGGAGGTAGAACCAGTGGACTTTTACCTTGAAGTCACTTTCCTCTCCCCTATTCAACCTACTGTGGCCAGAAAAGAGTCTCAATCAGCTACTTGCATATCAGCAATGCCACCTTTAAGCACCACCAAAGTCAAAAACTATATGTATGCCACCCACACCTTTCCAGAAGAAAAAGCCAGACGCCCAGTGGTCATGGGGTTCTCTCTATCATCTTAGAATAAAGGCCATTTTGAATTTATATTCTCTTCTTTACTACACCAAAAATCCTATCAGAAAGTTTCTGTCTGAGAGAAACAGAAGGGGTGCTGAGCCAGTAGCAAAGGACTCTGTCTTTTCTAGGGACTTTATAGAATAAAATCATGTAGTGAGATAGGTTTAAAATGGGTTAGATTACTGATGTTACTGAGGAGGTAAGTTAGCACAATAGAGAAGCCAAATATAAGAAATATAAATGTGGTCCTTTACTTTAAGAATGTGGAAAGGAGCCCACAGCCACCAAGGCTATGAGGCTATGCAGGGCCTCATAGCCACAATGGCTCAACTTAAACTTCGGCTTTTTTTTTCCGACTGACTAGAGGGATATGGGGTATATGTGACTTTTGACTGCATGTGGTGCTTGGAAGGGACATTTATGTCATGCCAGGAGCTGATGGGAATTTTCTTTAGGACCCTGGGAAAGAAAGAGGAAGTTGTATTCAAGGAGAAAAGAGGAAGTGGCCATATGAGTAAGCATCCCTGATTTCACCTTCTTCCACCTTGAACTACCAACATGAGGTCCTGTAATTGTTTCTAGGGCAAAGCTCTTTCAAGTACCTCCTTTGGTTTGAATGAAGAAATCAAAACAAAGAATTTTTGCTATCTGCCTTCCTCCATGGCTGGTGGTAAACCACTCATAAGAAATATTTTGAGTCATTTCCTTAATGCATTTTAGATACCATAACCAACATTACAGATCAGTTCACTTTCAGAAAAAGAAGCAGCACTTAAAGGCAGGGATAAAGGCCTTTAAAGCAAGTATCGCTGGCAAGGTGAGTTCAACATTGTGTGATACAAACTTCAACTGATTTCTCTGACTTCAAGAAATAGAAATGTTTATATCAATATTGCTATAGCAGAATGAATCTCCCGGTCTACTATGTTTCATATGAGGTTTTTTTTTTTTTTCTGTAAAGTCAAAGAATGAATTTTAGGAACAATGGAGATTAAAATAAGAATGTACTTATTGAGAGAAAGAAAGCTGCCTGAGAGAGAGAAGGAGTCCTGAGCAGGTTGCCAAACACTGTCATTTCTAGGGACCTTTATAGAGTAAAATCATGTAGTGAAATGAGTTTAAGGTGGGGAAAACTAGGAACTCACAATGCAGATGGGCATAAGATGGGAAAGAGCTATGGTACCCAATAGGATTATTAAGTTCAGGTAAAGCTGATTAAATTGGGAACAAAGGGGGAAGGGAGTCACATAGAAATCAGGCATTCTTAGGCAGCTGTGACTCTTCCCTTAGGTGTTTGTGAGGGTAACTTCTGAGTTCCTCAGTATAATAGGACCTATTTAGAATGTCAGTCTTTAGGATAAGGATACATTTCTTTGAATGGTGACTCCTGACTTCCTCAGAGTGCTGGGGAACTATTTATAATATCTATCCTTAGGATATGGATGAATTTGCTTATCATTGTCTTGAGCCTTGGCCCATAGCATGAGGTGTCAGTCTTCCCCATAGTTGCAAGGTATTTGGTCTCCTGCATGGGCTCCTTGGAGGACCTAGCCCTGGTTCATGCCAAGAGTATTTAAGTAACTCAGGTGCCTGTAACAGTACTGTTTGGAAAATTGATTAGAGATGTCTTGTGCTCTGGATGAATGATCTGGGGATGACAATGTGCAATGTATATACCAGTGTTGCCCCCTGATTGACATGTTTTGAAATTCAATTTTAGTTGATGTGCTGTTTTTTCCTTGAAATAAAATGGATTTGAAAATTAAAAGCCTGAGGTAAAGCTCTTCAGTACAAACACTGCTCTGTTGAGGTGAGTTCACCACTGTAGAAGAATGGCAGCTCCACAAGTCTCTGCATTACAGTCTATCATTTGGGATCCTTGCTTGCAGGGAGGGTTTCCTTTCCCTTTTTATTCTTGACTCAGAAGGAAGGCAGTAGAGCAGGAGTGAATCAGTGATGAAGGGACACGGTATATGAACTGTCCAATCAGGTGGGCCATTGCTGGCTGTGACTTCTGTCTCTTCTGGTGTCTCAGCATGATTTATCTGTTCTGAGTACAATAGTGGTAGCAAAACGCTTGCTGGATCTCATTTAGTATGGTCGATGTCCTGTGGCCTGATTAGCTAAGAACCTGAGAGATCCTGGAACCATGGAATAGTGAGGTTGTGAATGGGAGCCCAGAAATAGGGTGGATTGGGTGAAACCAGTTACAAGTATTTAGGAGTAGTTCCTGTGCCTTGAGCCCCATGTATTTAGTTAGCTTCAGCTCCTGAGGTCCTCCAGCATTGCCCATGGGTCATTCACTGTCCCTTTTGGCTCTTGCTATTGGCAAGGGTGATTTGGGGGTCCCCAGAACCCTGGCTTCACTATGACAGCAGCAGACTCAAGTATCATCTTTGAAATTCATTGCTAGCCTGGTAACTCCACAATCTTAGGCATTGGAAAGACCTTGGGAAGACCCTGACTATGATGATTTGTGGCTTGTAGAGCAGTGATGAGCTCGGTCTCTGCTCTCTTTCATCAGAGTTGCAGATCTAGAATGTCCGGAGTTTATTAATGTCTGTAATGTGGTACCTCATAGCCACAATGGCTCAACTTAAACTTGGCTTTTTTGTATTTATAGTGATCTCCTTAAATTATAGTATGTTCTCATATTTCCATCCTCAGGACAGATAGTGGCAAAGGTCCTGAGAATTCATAAATGTGTAGTAGTGTGCCTCAGTGGAGAAAGGCTTCCCAAACAACTGGTGAACTCCTTTGTATTATACAGATCAGTGCAAAATAATTTCTGAACATACTTAATAATTTAGGTGGCACTCTCACTCACAGTCTAGGTTTGTGAGAAAAGCCATAGAGTTTTGAAGTCTGAGAAAAACGAAGCAAATATGAAAGTGTTATCAAGGACAGGATAAATATTTGTGGACAAATTCCAGAAAGGGCCACCTGTTAAATTCTCATTGAAAAATGCCAAAATTTAGGCATTTGCATGGACATATACATGTGATATCCTTCTGAATGGAAAGGAATAGAGGTGTCATCTCTGAATTAAGAGCTGATTTAGTAGCTTGGTTGTTCATAGAGTGTTTAAATATGGAAATTCTCTACAATGGACTTATCTAAGTGGTGTCAAGGAGAAGCCCTAAATAGAAATTTTACAGTGATATCAATAGTTAGACATGAAGGGTTTCTGCTTAGGATGGATCAGAGGAGTATGGAAAGGATGTGGAAGTGACTGACAGGATGCAGGAAGCAAATAGCAGGACATACAACAGAAAGGGTCTTCACTGAAAGTCAGGTAGTTCTTAGAGTAAGTATGAAGTAAAGTTGGGTTCTGATTGCTTCATTGAGGTGATCAACACCAGCTCTCTCAACAATCAGTATTCCACATCCCTGTCAACCCATTATTTTTGTGTTCTGTACTTGAGATCTAATTTTGATTATCTTTAATTATGCCCCAGTGTCATGAAGGTGAAATCTGAATTTTTTTGGTACCAAGGATCGAACTCATGACCTATGCTTTCCAGGAAGGTGTTCATGCCACTGAACTAAATACCCAACTATGAAAGTGTTTTCTGTGTAGTATGAAAGATGTCCACATTTTTTTTCAGAAAGTGTTGAGTATTGTTGGAATTGTTCTGTATTGTATCTCTATAATGTTTTAAAACAAACCAAAGATGTCTTATGCAGTCTATTTTTAAGTTTCACTTTGTTTGTTCGGTGTCTCAGTCAGGGATTATCTATTTTAGACAGCTCTGTAACTTAGGATAGCCCCAAATTCAAGGAAGAACTCCTTCACCACCTCCCAAGATATATTTCTTATATTTGAATTGAAAGTGATCACTTGGTGACAGTGAGGTATAATTTACAGCTTGGGCCTGGTTTCATTTTATATACATATTTTTAAAATACAGCTGTTTTCCACTAACATTTGAGTTATTATTTATGTATCATATTTGATGTTATTTATATTTTGTCCTATGAAACCAAATTAATGTTTCAAAATTCTGCTTAAGTATATTAAGAACAAAGTACTCATTGGCCTAAATGAGATTTGAAGAGACATCATCTGTAGTCTATCAAAGTGATTGATGAGATTTTTTTTTGAATTTTGAAATTGGTAAAATAGAACAGAACAAGGCAGCATAAGGCCCACTAAGATCATACAGTGAAATTGGTACACAACTTCACAACAGGTTACTGGGATAACAGTAATAGGTATCACAGTATATTGTTATCTTTGTAATAGTTGTTCTTTAATCACATATATCAAAGTGAGATGAAATACACAACATTATAGAACTTACCAAAACAGAATATTGAATAGAGCAGTACCATTAATCAGAATAGAGTGAAACAATAATAAAAACATTTTCCTTAAAATAAATAGTAGAAGGAAGTCCCCCTTATTTGCTATGGTCAACTTCCCAGGAGACACTGGTTCCCATTTGCTAATGTGGGGTGACAGGAGAAGAGGGGTAGGGAAGTGGGATGTTTGATTCTAGGTGGTGCATCAGTAGGTTCACTATTGCTTATTAGGGAGACAGGCTGGTTGTTCGGTTTCTCAGCGTCCTAAGTTCCAACATAGCATGGATCTCAGGAGCTGCTGCTGGTTCTCCCCCTGGAAGGGCTGCAGTCTGACAGACTGCCACTGCTTACCAGGGAGAAGTGGTGCTTGCCTGGCTTCCCAGTGTCCTAAATTCCAGCATGGCATGGATCTCAGGAGCTGCTGCTGGTTTTCCCCCTGGAAGGGCTGTAATTTGCCAAACCACCACCACTGACTGGGGAGGGGAGGTGCTTGTTTGGCTTTCCAGTCAAATGATGGGATATTTATCTGCCTCTGTGCTTTGTGGATGCTGGTCCTGCAGGCTTCTCACTGTGAGCTCTGCTTTAGAGACAGTGCACGGGGAATCTTGCCATGATTCAGCACAAGAATCAGTGCTCCTATTTGTCTGTTACATTTGCAGCGAGTTGCAATCTAGCATCAAATTTCCTGTCTTCAAAAATGTGCATATACACAAAATTAATGACCAAGACATGGATTAAAATTTGAAGAAATCAGTCTTCATTCAGCTGTTTTGTTTGGCTTTATTTGTTTAGCTTAGTTCTGTTTTATTGAGACAAGTTTTCTGTATGTATATCAGGTTGATTTGAACAACCTATGGAGCCTAGAATTGCCCTGACCTCACTGATGCCATCCTGTCTCAGCCTTTTGAGTGCTGGGATTATAGATATGCACCACCACACTTTGCTTTTGATTCAGATTTCTAGGAGAGAATTTCAGATATCCCAAAACTGGGGTCTCAGCCTTCCTTTGAGAAATATATGTATGATCCTTTAGGAGGTGGTGACCTTTGAGGATGTGGCTGTGAACTTCAGCAATGAGGAGTGAACTTTGCTGAGTCCATCCCAAAAGAAGCTCTACAGAGATGTGATGGGTGAAACCTTTAGGAATATGACTCTGATAGGTAAGGATGAATTCCTTTTGTCACTCATGCTCTCAGAATATTGTTTGTTGCTCATTAGTGCATTTTCATTATAAAGAATATGAAAACATTTTTAAAAATATCTCAGACCTGGACACATTATATCATAAATCTAAACAAAATCTATTAATTTATATGTATTACTCAACTGAGTCCTGGTATTTCTATGTCTACAATTCAGGAGGACTTGGGGATATCCAGGAAGCTGAAAAAGAAGGCAAAATTTACTGGAGATACTTGAGGTAATTGACACTCACAAGGAGAGGAATGTTCCTGAGTAATTAGTGAGTCAGCAGAAAAATGACAGCCAAAGAAATGAGGCACCATTCAATTTAATGTCAGTAATATTCTCCAAAGATGTATAAGCTAGTGTATATATGAGGGAATTAAATCATGAAAATGTATGACATTGCATATAGATGAGTACGAAAGGCATACACTTTGAGTTATTACATTCTGCCTTCAGTTTTTCTACCCATATATACATGTGAATATAACACATTCATTATCTAATAATTGCTAAGTTTGCAATAGAATTTGAAATAAAACTGAGTGCTCATGTTTCCAAGACATTCCCTAGAGAATCAGTGATTCTGATTAATATTCTTAGTAGGCTGATGGAATGTTAGTGCACTCATTTTGAATATCAATATGCACTTGTCTCTAGAAATTGATCCCCTCATATTTGTCCTGGATATTTTTAAAATCTCAAATCTGCATAAAGTACTGATACATACTTACTCATATACAAAGCAGATCAAGTTATAACAGATCAGGCCTTGAGGCTTAGCTATCTTTCTCTGGATTTGTGGAGAAGGAAAATGTTAATAGACTCTCTGTGATTGTGCATTTCTGTAAACCCAGCACACTGGGAATCAGATTTTGCAGAATGGCAAATTCAAGTTCAAACTTCATAGCTTAATGATCAGTGAAAATCTCTTAAGATAGATTTTTAAAAAGCTATAGATTTTATGCTAATACCTGTTGTTCATTCCCAGCCCAGAAAAGAAAAAAAAATGTGTTACATAATGTCAAAAAATAAATAATATAATGTCATTTGTCATAAGAAATAGATGGGTCTTTCATCCATCAATTCAGTGAAATAGCTCAGGTATAAAACCTAAAAGGTCACAGGGTTTCTTTTAGATGAGAAACCAAAATATAAATTGTGGAATGAAATGAAAGAGAGTTGATAGAGAAAAGTAAGACTGACCATATGGAAAAGGGAACTACAGGTTAAGGACAGAAGGGAGATTGTGATGGGGAAACATATCAGAATAATCTGTATATGATACACATATGTACCCATGCCCAAAGTGAAGCTAAAGATTCTTCATTTCAAAGTACCAACTTTTAAGAGTTTTCAACATATCTTACAAGGCCATTCTGTTGCTTCATGGTCACAATTTCTTAGCAGGCATTAAAAACAGAACTTGACGTTAATGCAGTCATTAAACAGAGACCCATTTCACTGTGAATTTTTCTTTTTTTTAAATTATAAGGAAAGATTAAACAAAAAAATAAGTAGAAATAATGCTACTTTCAAAGTGAAAATAAACAGTAAGAAATTGCAAGATTATGATTACATATGCTGCTCATGGAAATAGTTATGAAATACAAAAGTGAAACATATGAAGTGGTGATTTAAACAGCAAGACTGCAAAAAAGTTTTGTTCAACTCTTCAATAAAAACTTTGTAATATGGTTATCAATCCTATATGTGATTTTTACAGAAATGAAAAGCTAGGGAAATCCTATGGACATACATCTTGGAATCAGTGTAAAGAAGTATTCCTTGGTACTGCAGAAGGTAATGTGAGTGTGAAAGAAACAGAAACACACCACAATGATCAGATCCATGAAAAATATTACAGTGGAGGGAAACCCTATATATGCAAGCAATGCGGGAAAGGTTTTACCACACATGGAATTTGTAAGAAACATGAAAGTATTCACAGAGGAGAGAGACCCTACATATGTAATCAGTGTGGGAAAGCTTTTACAACATGTACATATTGTCAAGTACATGAAAGTCTTCACTCTGGAGAAAAATGTTATGAATGTAAGCACTGTGAGAAAGCTTTCAGCACATGTACTTATTGTGTAATCCATGAAAAACTTCACACTGGGCAGAAACCGCATATATGTAAGAAATGTGGGAAAGCTTTTAGCAGTAAAATTCTTTTTCAAGTACATGAAAATGTTCACACTGGAGAGAAACCCTATGTGTGTAAGCAACGTGGAAAAGGTTTCATCCAACCTGGAAATTGTAAGGACCATGAAAGAATTCACACTGGAGAGAAAGCATATGTATGTAAGCAATGTGGGAAAGTTTTACCCTACATGGACATTGTAAGCAACATGAAAGTTTACACTCAAGATAAAACCAGGGTATATAAGCATCATGAGAATTGTTTGAGCACACATACATATTGCATAATGCATGAAAATCTTCACACTGGGCAGAAAACTTATATATGTAAGGAATGTGGGGAAGGTTTCAGCAGAAATGCTCATTGTCCAATACATTATAAAATTTACACTGTTGAGAAATCATGTGTATGCGAAGAATGTGGGAAAGCTTTCACCACACATGGATATTGTAAAACACATCCATGACTTCACACTGGTGGGAAACCCTATTTATATAACAGTGTGGCAAAGCTTTTACCACATACAGTCATTGCAAAACACATGAAAGAATTCACACTGGGAAGAACCACTGGCTATGTAAGCAAGTGGAGACACTTTCAGCAGCCAGATTGTAAGTGAAATACATGAAAAAAGTCACACAAGAGATAAAAGTGTCACTGTTCAGACAGTTTAGATCTAAGTTTACTTTAAAAATCACATAAGAAATAATCAATACAGAAGTTAGATGTCAATATTTCTTCACAAATATTCCAGAAATGACAAATCTGAGGTGGAGCTCTCCTTAGTTGCACATGTTGTATGGTTTTCAGTTAATCACTTGTACCTCTCTAGATTTTTTAAAGTGTCTTTGTGCTTCAACATGGCATCTTGTAATTAAACAAGCTAAACTGAAATGGGCTTTTTACTTTCAAGTATGGATAGTTTCTATGTACTTAATATTTTTTCTTTAAAACTTAAACTTTATATTTTTTGGTGAATTGTAATGTTGTTTATTTAAAGAGAAAAATGAGAATGTGTAGAAATAATACAGAATTTCAGAAAAATAAACAATAAGAAATCACTAGTTGATTAGTTTCATATTGTCATCTTAGAAGTAGTTGTTCAAGTTACAAAATTAAACCATACAAAGTGATATTCAAATAATGACACTGTCAACAGTTCAACTCAATGATCCAACAAAAAGTTATTAATATGCTTATCTGTCCTACACACTTTTTTTTCTTAAAGAAGTTAAGATTAAACATGACAAAACAGAACAGTTCATAAGGAAACAAGTTAAGGAAACACAGATTTCAAAGCAAGTCCACTGGAGATGTTCACTGTCTATCTTACTGTCTCTAGTTTTCTTCCAAATAGTTGTTTCCATCTTCACACACATTGAATATATACCAAATATTATAGAACTAATCAAATAGCTACAGGGTGATGCAGGCTTTTTTGGTCTTCAAGACTGATTTTGGGGAAGTCGATAATGACTACCATAATGTCTCTTATTCTCTTCATAGTAGCTGTCATTATCTTTATGTATGCTGAAATGTAACATAAGAGACTAGACTAATATCACTCTGAACAGTGAATAATAGTATCCTGAGAAGGAGAAAGGTGAGAAATTGCCTAAAAAAAAGAAGGCAGAGAACATTGTTAAAAGTGTATCAGGATTTAAAAGCTACAGTAGTCTTGTTGCTCTGTTTAGTGTGGTTATATTTTGTTCTGGTCTGTCTACTCAGATTTGAGGGCACAGAGAGATAACCCAAAAATAGCAGGTTATACCATGGTAACTATCCTTAATTTCCTATTAACTAAAACTGAAACCCTATATTACTTACATTGTCTTCTATGACTGATCTTCTTTGAAGCTGGTTTGTTTGAATATTATTTGGCCTTGACTGATTTTATTCACATTTGGTCTGCTTGCTGGTATGAAGTTCAAGAGTAGAGGCAACTACACTGAAGATGACAAGATGTAAAAGATATCCATTCATGGGATGGGGATTTAGCTCAGTGGCTTAAGGCACCTTCCTGGCAAGTGTGAGGTCATGAGTTTGATCTCCAGTGCCAAAAAATAAATAAATAAAAGATATCCATTCCAGGTTTGATTATTTTTTAATTAAAGAGAACAAAGGAAATAAAAAGCAAAGCAGTAAAAGGGTACAAGTAATATAGAATTTCAAGAAAAAATTCAATAAGAAATCACTAGTTAATAGGTTACATATTGTCATCTTAGAAACAGTTGTCCAAATTATAAAATTAAAGCATATAAAGTGGACATTCATACAGTGAGATTGCAGAAAGTTCTGTTCAGTGATCCAACAAAAGCTCAGTAATATGGTTTTCCATCCTACACACTCAAGCATGCATTTATATCCCTTAGACCACCTTCCTTACCTCTCTTTTTCACAATAACAATTACACTTTTTGAGTTTTTTTACTCCTTCAGTTCTTATTACATTTTTCTGAAGAGAATAAATCCTAACATGACTAAATAAAACAGAGTCGGTTAGAACAGAAGGATGGGCATAGTACATGATGCAAAAATAGAGTATCAGATGATCAAAAATGGTTACCATTGTGCCTCTTGCTATTTTAAAAAAGAGTTGCCTATATCATCAGGCATAATAGAATTGATCAAAACAGTACAGAACAAGACCAATAAAACCTACACTGGAGACCTTACAAGATTTCAAAAGAAGATAATATTCAAACCATAATGGGTATCATAGTAAATCTTATTGCCTTCAGAGTGGTTGCCTATACCCTCAAACTTGATGCTATCAAACAAATAGAATATAGTAAAATCAGACATAACAAGATGGGGAGATCAATACTGGGGTTCAAATCAGGTTAGTAGGAAAACAAATAGTTACTATAATATACCCCGATATTTTTAATTTAGTTTTCCCTTAATTGAAAAAAAATAAAAAATAGTTTAATTTTACAAAAAATGATGGAGATTGAGATAAAAGAGGACATTGTAATAGAACAACACTGATCAGAATGGAACAATTTAAGCATCATTGTGTTTCACTCCCAGATAATCTAACATAATAGTAGTCACGATAGTGCCTCATTCCTTGAATTATTTGAGTATAACTTTGTGTACTATAGCATCAAGCATATAAAGACAGTGTGAAGCCATTCAAGAGAATGAAAGAATTACAGACTATTTTGAAGCAGTTAACAGAAAACGAACAATGGCTTCCATATTATCTCCTTGCTTATAAAAATTTTTCTTTATACTATCGTATATAGTAAAATATAGTAAGATACAACATGTTAAAACCAGTGGAAACAGATAGTTTGTGAGAGAGGGACCATTCTTACACCACTGAGATTGACCCCAGTATTGATCATGTTGGTTAATTTTGAATACGCTGGTGAGTTAATGTGGCAAACATTTAGCTGAACACATTTGTGTATGTTTGGTAGGAATATTATCCAATAGAGTGTTTTCATTTATATTATTTTTAACACATTATTGTCTGGCTTCATTCTCAGGATTATTTTGTCACTTAAAAGAAGTTGGTGGTGGGTTTTCCTTCAACTTGATTGAAGAATTGAAAAACAATCAGTATTTATTCTTTATTATATACTGGATAAAATTCACCAGTGCACTTATTGTATCCCAGCTTTGTTATTGTTATTAAGCAGCTGTGATATTTACACATTGTCTGTGCTCCTTATTGCTCTGTTCATCAGACTATTTCCTTCTGATGCATGTGGTTTGGGGACATCAATGGACACCACATATCCATTAAGGGTCACCTTTCATTTTACTTAAAGATGCTACCATTTACTTTTGTATCTTCAAGCTATCTCTATAATATACAATTTTTTGAGTAACTCCTTTCAGTTACTCAGATTTAATACACATTCTTGCAGGGTGTGGTTACTGCTGGAGGAAACTGGGGCTGGTGAGGGCCTGATCTCTTATTTAAGGCTTCATACCCTGACCTGCCTGCAGTGTCCCCATCTCCTGACCTGCTCCCTGTAAACATCTGCCCTGCTCCATAGCTATGGTGAGTACACATGTAGCAGTTCAGATCTGCACCTGGGTGGAAAACATTCAGTCAGATTGGGCTCTGTAACAGACTGACCTTGTCATAAAGATCTCCCATGAGTGAGAGAGGGGGCCTCAGGCATGTAGAGAGGAGCTCTGGAACCATTCCAGCACTCTCCTGTCCAGCACGCAGTGTGTGATGCTTTCCTGAGAACTTACTCAAGGATGAGGTGGTCTGGACCAGGTCTTTTTTAGCCATGGTGTCCTGCACCTCTGCCTGGACCATCTCTCTGACTTTAGATCTCCACATAGATCTGAGCAGGCTCAGTCTTCCTCTACGAGGCTCTAAGTCTATGCTGAGGCTTCAAGTGTAAAATCTGTGACCCTCAAGTTCATCTTATATACATTTAACCTGGAAATTCCACTTCTAGGGGTCATTATAAAAATGACATTGACAGACACTGTATTCTCTTCTTAAACAGTTTAGGTGTGGACTGTTAGAAACCATGAACTTATCACAGCACAGCTGCTGAGTTAATTATAAATTGCAGCCACTGAAAATGTTGAAAGAAGGCCATGTCCTAAGCCATGTCCCTGATCTTTCCTGAGATGGAAGAGAGCTTGTGTCCTGGCTCTCTCTCCACCCAGCAGTGAAGAGACGCAGGCCTGCACAGCAGGTGAGGACAGGAGAGAGGAGCTGGTCAATGGCAGACCTCTCATCCTGGGAGGGATGCCTTTGTGGTTTTTCCATCTTATTTTCCACTGCATTATTTATAGTGCTCCATTCAGTATTACTTCTCTTCTGTTCAATTCAGTTCAGAATAAATAGTTGGTATTTTCTTGAATAGGTGAGTAGAAATGGATGATTCAATTTTCTTTTATGTGTAATGTAGGATAAGCATATAGAAGAACATTCAAGCTTCACTTTATAGATCTATAAAATAAGGAGTCTTTTTATTCAGAAAGGCAACACATCATTCACGACTAACTTTTCAACCCCCAACACATAAAGCCATGTGGATCCCGCTGTGGTGGGTTTCCTGCCTTCCCTACTTGAGAAGTCACTATGCTCATCTGTGTCTGGTAGAGGACACCCAGAATCTTCTTCAGAGTCTCTTTTTCCAGCAAGGAGGACTTGAATCTTCCTGTCCTCAGGCCAAGCAGGGAGTGTGCAGCATGCAGAGGAGCCCAGCACCTCCTGCCTTACACCCATTTCCACCACCTCATCCATGCTGCAGCCCTGCAGGCCTAATAAGGCAGAGCCACGAGGGTGCAGCAAAGACTCTGCCACCTCAGCCCCAGGGGCCTCAACTCCTGGGTCCTGGCCTCAGCCTCCACCAGGCTTCAGGCTCTGCCATGGATTGGACATTCTTAGTGGGCCATACACACTATCAGTGCCTTGGTGCAAAGTCCATTTTTCACAGTGACCCTTCCATTCTGCAAATTTTGATCCTTTCCTTTCTAAATGAGGCTGAGGCATTGGAGACAAAACCCCACACATTGGCATTACTTTTTTTTCTTTTCCTTCTTCTGTTTCTTCTTCTGTTTCTTCTTCTTCTTCTTCTTCTTCTTCTTCTTCTTCTTCTTCTTCTTCTTCTTCTTCTTCTTCTTCTTCTTCCTCTTCTTCTGCTTTCTCTTCCTCTTCCTCTTTGCCTTCATCTTTGTCTTCTTCCTGGTTTTTTGATGCTTTAAATATATATTTAGAGGTGTATTTTGTTGGGAGCCACGGCCGAGCCCGGTCGCCTTACTTGGCGGACGTGAGGCCTGTAGGAAAGAGCAAAGCCTGAGCTAGATTACCCCTCCCATCGAGTGTGCTAAGATGGCGCTTATCTCCTGCTTCCTGCTTGGTAAACAACCCGCCCTGTAAGATCTCCTGCTTCCTGCTTGGTAAACAACCCGCCCTGTAAGATCTCCTGCTTCCTGCTTGGTAAACAACCCGCCCTGTAAGATCTCCTGCTTCACAACCCGCCCTGTAAGATAGTCTGCCTAGCAACAACTGATGTTAGCCAATCAGCCCGCATCGCGCGCTTTGAACTGGTTGGCCACTGTAACCCTATAAAAGTGAGTGCCTCTCCCGCCAAGAAAATAAGAAGAAGCAAAAGAAGCAGAAGAAGCACGCAAGGAGCCGTGGAGAGCGGACCGGTAGAGGCTTTGGGACAGACTGTAGGGAGAAGCACGCAAGGAGCCGCGGGGAGCGGACCAACAGAGGCTTCGGCCGGGAAGATTCCCGGGGCAGGCTGTACGGAGAAGGAAAATAAAAGAAAAGGTTGTCCACTGCCAGAATTTGTTGTGTGTCCTTCCTGCCAGCCGGGAGTGACACCGACATCTGGTGGCCCGTACGGGGAGCTGATCACCCCCGAGACGTGGCAGTGGACAACGCTCCAATGCAGAGCTGCAAGACAGGTGAGTAGAGGATAAACCTGGGCCCTGGGTGGCGCGCACCTACAGGGTTTGTAGACTCCTCTCGGGCTCACGCATAAGTGGCGGATTCCTTGGGCCTCACGCGGTGAGTAACATATTAAAAAATGGGAAACATGCTAGGTAGCGGCACTAAGAGTGAGGGTGGTTGCGGGGAAAGCTCTCAAGAGCTTACAAAAGTACGCAGGGTATTTGAGCAGGCCCAGTCAGGGAGCTCCCGAGAGGGGTCCATCAAGGGGAACAAAGATGCTAAGGAGGAGGACGGGGCTCAAGCCTCGGAGTCGTCTGACTCCGAGGACGAGGGAAGGTTGAATGGTGAGGAGGCCAAAGAGACCAGCTGTCAGGGGCCTAAGTCGCTTGATGGGGAGACGCAAGGCTCTTTCGCTGCATTGCGCCGCGAATTGCGCTCCGCTCAGCTAGGCTTACGAAAAAGCAGAGAGCTTCTGAGCGCCCCCTGGCAGGGGAGGGAGACAGAACCTTCTGCTCCGCCCTGGAACTCGTTCCCGGAAGCGGTCCCTCGCCGCGAGACCGCAGCATGGGAACTCCCCCCTCTTCCGTCAGTACAGGAAATAACGCACAGGCTGCCATTTTCTGTTCAGCCACGGCCGCCATCTTACGATGCTCCGCCACCGGCGGGACGTTATTTCCACAGACAGCTGTGGCATGGGGGTCGTGTGTCTAATGAAGACCACCCGTTCCCAGGGATAGATAGCGGCCCCTATGGGATAAATCCTGTACAGATGGCCATGGGTCAGGGACGTAATGTGTGGGAACCCTTTGAAATAAAGCAGATTAGAGAACTTAAAAATGCAGTTACAACCTTTGGGCCGACTGCGCCTTACACCATTGCCATGATGGAGAACCTGTCTTCTGGGCCCCTCACCCCCGCGGACTGGACTCAGCTGGCAAAGGCGTGTCTGCCCTCGGGTAGTTACCTGGATTGGCGAGCCTGGTACGCCGAGTTCGCTGCCGAACAGGTGGAAAGAAACGCTAACCGAGGGAACCGGGGGTGGAATAGAGAGACACGGTTGGCTTGGTAATTGGAAGGTCCTCTACAGCCCTCCGGGGTCTTACGGTGATCCCTGGGGTCATAGACTCAGATTATACAGGAAATATTCAGATTATGGTTCAAACTCTTGTAGGTACTATGGTAATTAATGAGGGGGACAGGATAGCACAGCTCCTGCTGCTCCCCAGCCTCCATAAGAGGTTCCAGTACTCCACATGACTCTTGACAAGAGGCCCATGCTTTTGCTTAAGATCAATGGCAGACAATTAAAGCATGGTATCCCATACAATCCCCAAGGTCAAGGAATCATTGAGAGGGCTCATAGAAGCCTCAAAGAAATTTTACTAAAACAAAAAGGGGGAGTAGGCCAAGGCCTGGCCCCAAAGGCACGATTATCCATGGCACTATTCACACACAATTTTTTAAATTTAAATAATGATAATTGCTCCCCAGCTATGGAGCACTGCAACCCTTCCCCCAACCATAAAGGGTGGGTTAAATGGAAAGATGTCCTAACAGGACAATGGATGGGCCCGGATCCGGTGGTTAGCTGGAACCGAGGCGCGGTTTGTGTTTTCCCACAGGAACCGGGACGAGAACCACTGTGGGTACCGGAGAGACTGACACGGGCAACAAAGCCCTCGACTGAAGATCATACCTGCCCTACCGGAGATCCATCACAGACCAACCAACAAGATGAATAGAAATAGCGGTAGCCCAAAATGGACAAAAAGATCCTCAGGCATATGCATGGCTCCCTCGCCTAGCCTACGACCGAGTCTAGGGGCGGTGAGCTTCCCACACTCCTCCTCTAAAAAATTATGACATAGCTGGGTAGGAGAGTCAATGACGGGTAAGAGCGTACTCCCCCGGTGCGACTCAACCTAAGCCAGGCCCTACCCCATCCTGCACGTAAGCCGCTGGACTGTTAGATGCTGCCCAGGTCTAAATTTCTCTCCGAGGGGATTTCTTTACGGAGAGGAAATGAGTGCAAGCTTGTGTGCATCCAGGTTCCGTCCAGTTTGTGCCTGGCCCTAGAAAAAGGACGAGGGCCTCAGGGCCTTGGCAGACCATGGGACGGCCGACCAGGGTCTAAGCCAAGGACCTACGGTGGGCCTACGCATAGGGCATAAGCCTCTGCACCCAGTCCAGGAAGGGCTACGATGCGCACATTCATAAAAAATAAAAAAGGGGGAGATGTTGGGAGCCGCGGCCGAGCCCGGTCGCCTTACTTGGCGGACGTGAGGCCTGTAGGAAAGAGCAAAGCCTGAGCTAGATTACCCCTCCCATCGAGTGTGCTAAGATGGCGCTTATCTCCTGCTTCCTGCTTGGTAAACAACCCGCCCTGTAAGATCTCCTGCTTCCTGCTTGGTAAACAACCCGCCCTGTAAGATCTCCTGCTTCCTGCTTGGTAAACAACCCGCCCTGTAAGATCTCCTGCTTCACAACCCGCCCTGTAAGATAGTCTGCCTAGCAACAACTGATGTTAGCCAATCAGCCCGCATCGCGCGCTTTGAACTGGTTGGCCACTGTAACCCTATAAAAGTGAGTGCCTCTCCCGCCAAGAAAATAAGAAGAAGCAAAAGAAGCAGAAGAAGCACGCAAGGAGCCGCGGAGAGCGGACCAACAGAGGCTTCGGCCGGGAGGATTCCCGGGGCAGGCTGTACGGAGAAGGAAAATAAAAGAAAAGGTTGTCCACTGCCAGACTTTGTTGTGTGTCCTTCCTGCCAGCCGGGAGTGACACCGACAGTATTTTGCCAAAAAACTTTCCTTGTCTTTTCACACCCCAGTTAACTGAAGTTTTTAAAGATTTATGCTGCAGTTCACACCCTATGTGTTTAAACACTCAGAATCCATTCTGCAGCTTAGTAGAATGAGGGAAGCAAAGCAGAAATTGAACTTCGGGATGTTACTGTGCCTTCTAACACTCCAACTCATATCTTTTTACCTCAAAAATATATGCTTCAGGAGCTGAGTCTGGCACAGACAAAATGAGTTTCCTGCGTTTATATCAGACAATCTCATTTCCTCTCATGCATACTGTATCAGGATTCTTATGGCCAAATTTGAAGACTTATTTCCAGTACATGAGAGGCTGCCACTGGTCCTGAAATCATGATGGAACTTTTTGTAAACACATAGTCTGATCTACACACTGGGACAGAATCTAAAAGAGGCAGAGATGGCTGGAACAGATAGAAACACCTCAAAATTGTCAACGAACAGCAGCAGCAAGCAGGAACCAAGTTGCTGAGCTTTCACAATTGGGTTGGAATCATGTGGTGGATTGTGCCCTGGGTTTACTGAGGCAGCTCAGTGAATGTAGGTTGACTGCCTCGATCCCCCTTCCTTCAGTGCAATACAAACAGAAAGTCATGCGCATGCATCATTTATTTGCAATTTTTCTATTGCAGTTACAAAACCTGTATTCATGAGACTCCACATCTCTGCCATAGCAGACCAACCCACGGGGATTACCATGTCTTGTAAAGGATCAGTTTATTTTTACAAAATGCAGAGCAATGCTCCCAGCCTTGATTTTTCCAGACTTGTGCGTTTTCATTCATTCTTGAAGGGAAGCTAAACGATTTAGTTTGAGTAAACCAAGTGTGTTGCTGTGCTTCTGTGTGACATCCTTGCTGCCAGACCTGATGAAGACAATGAGTGGGATCTGCTGGAGGTTTAGCTCCAGAGGGACACACTTTGCACAGCTGTGGCAGGCAGGGCTGCCCCTCACCTTACTGGCCACCCAGGTATCCAAATGCCCTTTCCCAGTGCTGTCGCTTGCTTTGGGAGTCACTGTATTGCAGTGGAGATGCCCAGTATACTGGTTGGCCCAGGGAAAACTTTGTCATGGCATGAGTTTGTCATCCTTAGCCCTGCAGATCTGTTGCCCTGGGGCCAGGGCAAGGTTCCCCCAGCTGCAGTGAACAGCATCATCCAGACAACTCTCCTGTGCACACTCTATGCAGAGGCTAGGGAGTGTCCCAATTCCTTCCTGCTTAAAAGAGTACTGTGAATGAAACTCTTGAAAATTTGTGCAGCATTCTGTGTGGGGAAAACTCTATTCTTAGACCTAGGAGTTCTAGGGAAGGCTGTTTAGAGCTTTGATGGGAGCTGCGAGATAGGGCTGTGCTCTGCCCGCCATGTCCTTCCCATTGTTAGGCATCTGCCTTAAAATATGTCACTGGATGGGGAAACAGCACATTTCAAGGATGTGTGCCTGCATGAATCAGGCTTAAGAGGCTCAGTGTTTTGTGTGCTTGTTGGCCATGTCTGGTAATTCACTTTGAGTTAGAAGAATTTGTCATTTCCCTCACAAAATGGACTCATGAGACCTCTTTAATACTTGTAATAAAAACCATCTATCTGACTATTGGTTGTAAAGAAAGGTTTCCTGTTGTGATTTTTGCCTTATTGTTGTTTTTCAAATGCAATGAATCAGCCCTTTGTAGCTCCCTTTGTATCACTGAAATCATGGAAAACATTTTCCAACATGAAAAGATGACTACATACACAATTGTCTCCACATTTTCCCTGTAGATTTTGTCTATCTGCGGTTTTCTCTTCTGTCAAACAGCAATAGCATCCAGTCTCCTCCAGGAATATTTGGCCAAACAGAATCTGATGCACTGATATGAAAAACCCAGGGTAGTAAATCACAGTGAGAGAAAGGTCAGCAGTGGGTGGGGACTAGCAGGAGAGAACAGGGGTATGGATGTGTCCAACATTGAGCAGAAAGCTGAACTAGACAGATGTGAAGATTGTACCAATTGACAATGTGCTTACCTGTGACTCAACTGAACATGTGGAAACTAATGAAATCTTAACTTAAAATTAAATTATCTTAGAATTTAATGCTTCAAAGAACTATAGATTTAAGAGTACAAATGAAAACTGAGAGAAATAGAAGAGGTAAAGTGAAGGGGAAATGAAAGGCCAGTACTTTGCAAGACTTGAGCCCTAAGTGGAGCTGAGGACACCTGCCATGGAGCCAGTGACAGACCTGCCTTGGAATTCCACCAGACTGGGTATCTGACCTTGATTTTCAGGTTGATCCCGGAGCTGGTGAGTTCATTGGAGGTGAGGCTGGCACAAGATCTGTAAGTAGACCTTGAGCTCAGTCCAGTACCAGCCCTGCCTTAGAAAAATCCCCAACTTTCCTTGCTCCTTGCAAGCCCCAAAGCCTCCCAGGGCCTGTCACGGACAGCTTTGTGTACAAATGTACCCCAGGAAAGCTTCCTATTTTGCCTCACCCCACTATTTTGGCTTCATAATATGGAAGCACAAAAGACCAGTGTTTGCATTTGCTCTGGTCATTGCATCATGGTCAGTGCCTGGTACATTGATGATTTAAGGCACCCACCAGCTCCCTCCATGATGTCTGTGTGGAACTGGGTCATTTGGCATCCCCCAGAGATTCTTGCTTTGGATACCATGGAAGCACATGGAATGACTGCCCAGTGTCCTTCTGAGTGAAGACAGCAGCTCCACCCAAGTGACTGATCCTTGGCAGGAAGCAAAGCTTCCCCACGGGAAAGGAAAAACTGCAATGAAGCCAGAGTCCCCAGTCTGAGCAGACCTAGTTTTAGACCCAACTCCTCCTTCCTACTTCCCTTGTCAACTTAGACAAGACACCATGCCTCTCAGGTCCTTTCCAGTGTGTCCCCCTGAACTATGGCATCTGTTTCCTAGGGACATCATCTGAAGTGAGAGGTGACACTTTTAAACCTTGTGGGCTGGTGTCATGTGTACACAGTATACAGAATTAGAGGTAAATTCCATGAAGGGGTGGAAGGGAGGTGAACATAGTGCACACAGGCTTGGTTCCTGCTGTATGGTGTTGGAAATTACACTCACCTCCTGGACATGTTTTCCTGGTGGCATCATGAGAGGGCAGAAGTTCATCAGATCAGCCATCATTATGTTCCCTAAGCATCTCAATTTCTTCTATGTATTGGTGCTATGGCCTCAAGTCAATACCTCACACAGGATAAGCAAGCACTATTGATAGAGATGCACCCCCAAATCTACCAGCACTGTGCCTACATTCACACCTGTGTGAGTCACCACACCCATGGCAAGGGTGCTCAACTGATGACAGTGCACCTTTTGATGGCCACATCCTGAGTAGCCCATTTCTTGAGCGTTGGTCACACATAGTGAATTTTGTTCTGGTTTGTATTAGCCAGGCTGAAATTGAGCCCAGGTCCTCAGGCATGGTAGGCAAGTGCTCTATCTTGAGCTCTCTCCCCAACTTCTTACTTATTCTTAATAGCAGAACATGGCAGACATAATGGGATGTGCTATCAAGGTTCACACATAAGATGACTGTGACCAACCTCCTGCTCTCTCCCTCCTCTGTTCTTCCTTCCTCTCTGTTTCATTCTGTCTTCCTCTCTAGATCTCTGACTATCTCTGCATTTTCCCTGAGGAGAGGCTGACTCTTTGCAGAGAAAAAGGTTAACAGACAGAGGAGACATCAGACCTCCATCCTAACTGTGTTCCTGCTGTTATCAAGAGAGAGAGCCTGAGAACAGATTGTGCCACAGTAGTGTTTCCACTGAGCCTGCAGCCTGGTCAGGAGAAACTATGTTGGATCCCCCAGCAGAACCTCCTGAAATCCTAACCCATAGAACCTGAGAGAACTGAAGTTTACCTGTTGTACCTAAGTTTGCAGCCAGGCATACATCAGTGTTCACTGATGCACTATAGCAGATGTGAGGTTCTGATCCTCCCCTCCCTTATTCTCACCAGGCCCTCTATTCTTGCTTCTCATCTCTTTATTGACCAAAAAGAATTTGACTTTGAATCTCTAAATTGTTGGTACTCTGTCTTCTGCCACACAGACTCAACTCTGTACAGCATTAGGGCCCGCATGTCTCAGGTTCAGGCTTCAGCTCCATCTCAGTGAGGCTGTTCAGATGCCCCCATGTAGTTACCTTGACCTCTGTGTGCCCTTGCTTTGTTGGGATATAGCACTGGGTATTCTCTTCCACTGCATTTTGCAGGGATTTGTCCCTCTCCTCCAGCGTTCCAGCTTCTGGGTGGCCAGTGACATATTGTCCTGTTCTGTGTTGGTGGCAGCCTAGTTCAGCCCAGGAATATGGTAAAAATTTGAGGCATGTAGATTCAATTAATCAGATCACTTTTCCTCTGAGCAACCAGTGGGTGCCCATGGCATCACTGTGTGTTCGTGTGTGTGTGTGTGTGTGTGTGTGTGTGTGTGCACATGTGTGTGTATCCCTTGGGATGCTGCTTGAAATCAGTCCTACATGTTTAGGCTCAGGTCCCAGGAGCTTGGGGGCTGCTTTTCTAAAGCCTTTGGGAGTGGGCTGGGTCCTGTGCTAGGAGGGTTTTTTTCCTTTGGACCTCTCTCCCATCCTCTTCACTCTGCCCATGTCCTGTGCCTTGGGCCTAGCATTTTCCCTCTCTGGGCACTGGTTCTGAAATGTCCATTGGGAGTGAAATAACACACATAGTCCTTTACTGTGGAGTTTCTGGCATGCTCGGGGTTGAGGCACTAAAGGGTCACATGGGGTTCTCTTCACCTGGGCACTGTCCCCATCCACACCTGCCTGTAATTTCATACCATCCCTACTAAGGCCATCATCTTCAGGTTACCTCATATTGCCATTGTCACATTCAGTCCTTTGGGCAGGGCAAAGCCTGGACTTAGAACTCACCACTAACTGTCACTGATGCCTTGCCCCAAGCCTGTGACACTTTATAGGCTCACTTGGTTCAAAGACCATGGGAAAACTTTCTATCATCCATCGAATTCAGGACCTACACCTTAGTTGACCCTGGGGAACCCACATGCTCAGCTATTTCTTTGTGGGAAACCCAGTGGCTGCTGAATCAGTGACCTAACCTCTCCTGCTGCTCAGCTCCCAGTGGCAGCACTGTGCAGCCAGGCCTTGGGGGAATAATTTCAGCCTGGAGCATTTATATCTTGGAGCAACCAATCAGCTGGCCTCTGTGAAGGCTGCAGGGGTTTACACCATGACACAGCAGATCTGTGATTGAAGACCACACCCCAGCCCCTGAGGAGTCATGGAGAGCTCTTGCCCCCCCCATCTACCCCAGCCTGGCCAGTAGCCTGGTGGATTCGAGTTCTGGGCCGGTTTTTACTACCTGGGACCGGATGCCACTGCTGTTTCCCAGTGTTCATTTCTCCCACTTGTTTGCCTCCTTGACCATTATGTTTCTTTTCTTATGTACACAAGGCCTCATTATTCTTAATTGGCCTATGTTCAGGTGTCTGGTTCTTTGACTGAACTACTCGGTAAAAACTGAAACTCATAGGTGGTGACGTGCGGAGCCAGACTTTATGTAAATTTACTCTGTCCAGAGAAGAGGACATAGGCAGCCATATTCATGACATTGCATGGAAATAAACCACATGGGAATTCAATGGACATGCTGCCCGTGACACTGTACTTTCTATATTAATAATTTATCATTGGAAATATCTAAAGTATAAACATGGGTGTGACACTCCCATGGTGCTACTCTGTAACCAAAGAATGTGAGTTAGTCTCCTTCATATGAAATAGACATGAAATAACCTACATGTAATTAAACGTGGAGCAGTTTTGATGTGTATATGTCTATAAAGCCTGGAACATAATTAAGAAAATAAAGAATCCTAGGAGTTTAAAAAATTCCTGAATTCTTTTTCTATGCCCTGCCAAGAGTTCATGAATACGTGAATGAGAAATTGATGCAATCTGTCTGGATTTTTCCTTCTCAGACAAGTCGAGATTAAACAGTTACTTACAGAAAGATAAGTCAAAGGAGAAACATAACTGCAGTGATGTGGAAAAGGTAGGACAGGTAAATTACAAGGACATAGGATGAGTGGTGGCTGGGATCTAGTAGGAAGGAAAAGAAAAGAAAATATATTTGGGTAGTGAGTTGATGAAAATGTTCTGGAAGAGGACACTTGTGAAGGTTTCACAATATGGAGAATGCACTAAATCCTGCCAAACTCATCAACTGAAACAAGAATAAACCCTTAAATTTCATTTACAATGATTCTATCACTGGGAGCCCAGAATAGAATGATAAAAAATAGAATAATAAGTAAATCAGGAAGAGAGGGGAATGGCAGGTGTGGGTCAAGAGCTGCTTGCAGGTAGAGGTCAAGAGATGACTCCTGCTGGGCAGCCACCAGGAGATCCAGCTCTGCAGCTGGTGGAGAAAGGAAAACATGTGTCTGCTCTTGCTGTGGGGTCAAAGCTGTTGAGGGAGCTGCAGGTGGAGCTGGCATGAGCTCTGCAGGTGCAAATTCAGCATGCACTGGATTGCCTCTGCAGTTTCAGGAGAAGAAAACATCACTGACTTTCCAAGGACTTCTCAGGGCCAAACCTTACCACAGCCTGTCAAAGGCAGCTGTGTGCATGAACACAGCCCCAGTAAAGCCTCCCAGACTGCATCACCACACTGGCTGCTGAGGGGATCATGTTCCTGTGTCTCCCATCTTCTGGACACATTGCTGATTTCAATAGCACATTCCACCATCTCAAGGCCACAACCAACATCCAGGGCTCCTTACCCTATGACGTAGGCGCCAAACACTTAGGAGGATCCACATGGTCCATGAGAAGCTTGGGCTGGGGATCCACCTTGGAGTTCATCTCCAGTGAGGAGTCAAGGACAGGATGCACACCTGGAGCTAGCAGGGAGCTAGCAAACAAGAGATCTGGCCTCTCTTCTCACACTATCTACACAGGTTACCTTAGGAAGGGGCACATGGGTCTCTAGACTAGCAAGTTCAGTATCCACTCTCACCCTCTTCCAACTACAGTGTGGCAGTGTGTGCCTTGGGATCCCTGAGAGGCTGACAGAATGCTCCGTGGGATGCTGTCCTTGCTTAGTGGTATGACACCACTCCCTTCTTTAGGGAAGGGTGATACAGTTTTTCCCTGCCCTTCCCCACTGCAGGTCAGCTCAACAAAGACAAAGACTGATATCTGCCATGTCTTTGCACTCAAGGGCTCAGGGCTGGTGCTCCATGATTATCTGAGAAGTGAGAAGTCATTGATGTCTATCCCGCCTTTCTGCAGTGTCTAGTTCAGGCAAAGATCTGCTTCAAGGTTCTCTTCTTCTCTGTGGAACTCCGCCTACATGGTCTGTAACCACTTCCAAAGGAGGCCTTGGACACAGAAAGACTTGCTTGAGGTGAACAATATCTCTTCTGCTGCAAATGCTGACTCTGAGGCCACCAAAGAACATCAAAACTCAATAAGGCAGTGGTTGCACCTGTTCTACTTACAAGATCATGGACAATACTCAGAAAAGTGTCTTCACACAGGGTGTCTTCATGTGTATTTTGGCCTGATGACACCCACCCACTTTGCAATGATACCTGTGGGCCATGGACACTTGGCCATCCCTAAGAATTCCTGCCCTGAGCATACACTGAATCCCCTAGAGTGACACTCCAATCTCCTTTCCAAAGAACAGAACAGTTTTCCCCATGTGTGTGTCAGTGAGGGGGGTGAAAAGTCATCCCTGGGAATGAGGACAGCCTCTGTAGCAGGTCTTCATGGGGCCAAGGCCACAGCTAATCCCTTGTCATGGATCCCCCATTTCATCCTCAGTGACCCTGCAATCTGTTTCCTCTCAGCACCCCACAGTTCAGTGTTGTAAACTGAGACTGAAGTGCTTGTACATGGCCAGGACTTGAATACACAGATGGCCAAGTCCCACAGGGCTGCTCACTTGAGAACTTAACTTCCCTGTATCTGAACTAGTCCTGGACTCAGTGTCTCTGTGGCTGGTGGTTGAGCCTAGGAATATGTGTTCTGGGCACCTCTGGGCACCTCTGTGTGCCAATGAGGCCTGACCTGGGTTGTTTACAGCTGGGTGTTTCCAGTTGAGCTTCCTGAAGCATCTGGACCAAGTGAACCATCCTCTCCATATGTTTCCACGTGGTTCTCTGACATGGGGTCCTGATGCTGGGGCCACTAGTCCTGAGAAAGCAGGATAGCATGTTCCTTGTTCACACTCTAAAGCCAGCCATCTATGAAGGCCAGCTATCACCAAACCATAGTGCCTGTTGACCAGAGCCTTACAGAGTTCTGTTTGGACTTGTCACCAAGGAAGTAATGTCATGTGCTGGGGTCCACAGTTGAGGCTCCCCCTCTGATGCCTCCTTTGTTTTTATTGTGAGCTAATCTGTGTCCTCAGAAACAGCAAGTTAAAAAACTAGCAAAATGTGTGTCGGTTTTTAGAATTTTCCATCCAAACGATCCTTTCCCTTGAGGATGAGGTGCACAGTTTCTTCATTAAGAGATTCCTCAAATTTTATTTTGACTGTCTCTTCCTAGGCTTATGTTAGTTTCATTTCATTATAACTAAGCAGCATGGAGCTGTTCCCAGAATGTCTATAATAATTTTCCTTGAAGGATATGAAATGTTTCATGTTATATCACCCATGTGTACAGGAAAGGAGGATTCATAGCAAGTTTTACTCTCACATGCCTATGAATGATCATTTCATCCTTAGATGTTTTCCTCAGCCACACACTGTAGTGCTCCGTATTCTGACCTCCATTGAGGAGGGACAACAGGTGTTGAGGGCAAGGGGAAGCTTTGCAAGGCTGTGGACATCATCACCCCGTGCTAATGAAGGACACGGGGCATCCCTCCTAGGGAATTTGTCTCCTAGTCACTATTTTCACTTCCTGTTTTTCCATCCCAAACAGACCACGGGCTTTGTGTCCCTGCTGGGTAGTTTGCCTTTCCTAGAGGTGATGGCACTGAGCATGTACTCGATGCTTTTGGTTGGTCTCCTTCAAGCAGCGTCTCTGGGCTGGGCTCTCCATGTACTGTTGTTTAGTAGTGGAGGAGCCACCACACACTCTCATGGGGTGGAACTTGCCAACTGCAACTTGTTCATGCATGTGTCACCCATCTACTGATCCCATTGTTCTGTTTCCGGGTTGGCCCTTGAAAGCTAGCTGCCACAGCCATTTGTATACACATTCTTGAGTGGACATAGACTTTTATTTCAAAGAAAAAGTACTTACATGTGAAATTGCCAGAATATATGTCTTCTGTATGATTAGCTTACAAATTGTTAAGGTACACTTGGAAAAATTTTGAAAATCAGAGTTAGGTTACTGAGGATTGAACTCATGCTCAGGTTGGCCAAGTGGGTACTTATACTGCTGAACTAAACCTCCAACCCTGCTTTCTTATTTTGTTTTGCTTTATTTTGTTGTCTTTTTTATGCTATAATATGTTATGTTATGTTATGTTATGTTATGTTATGTTATGTTATGTTATGTTATGTTATACTATGTTTAGTGTTGGTGAGGATTTGAGTCTCCTTCAGTGCATTTTCAGTGCTTTCTGATTTCATTTTGTATAACTCACTTGATAAACTATTACATATCACATAATCCTGGGTAATTCAATTTTGGAAAAAATTTAGAAAGTAAGTGAGAGCCAGGTTTGGTAGTAAACATCTCTAATGCCAGAAGTTACAAGGCTGAGGCAGTAAGATTGCTGTGAGTTGAGGTCAGCCTGGACTACAATGTGAGTTCAATGAAAGCCTAAACTTCATAGCAAAATCCTGTCTCAAAAATAAATAAGTAAATCAAAATAAAAGATACATTAAAAAGGTTTTAAAAGACACAAAAGTCATCTATAAATCAACAAATCAAATCTTGGTAAATTTTTCTTACATATGTACTTCAGTCAGCACACTGAGCATTAAGTTTACCATGAGGTAGACATTGATCTACTGCCAAGAAGTTGAACTGTTTCATTTTTTTTACCTTTTAACTGAGATGAATGTAGATATGCTACTGAATATACACTCCTAGGATTTGGAGAGCATAATATAAAGAGAATTTGATGGCTCTTTTTATTTTAGTACTAACTTTATATATGGAAGTAGGGGTTGAACAAAGGATTACTGTTTTTTTGGAAATACTTTTTTGTCTTATTTTAATGTAACTCAAGTACATATTAATAAGGACCACATAAAAGATGCTTTTGTTAAGTCTATAAAAGGATAAAACACAGAAGAATAATGAGAGAATAACATTGGCTACTGTATTGTGCACAATGATTTCTTAATGATCTATATTTTCATACATTTGTAAAATTTGTTAATCTTTTTACAAATTTTAAGGCATGATCTCACTAAGATTGTGAGTTTCGCAGGTGAGGCTTAAACCTTTCCTTATTCAATCTCCCTCCCTCTCCCAGAGTGCTAGGATTGCAGGTATTATCTTGAGTTGGTAATCAGCAGTAATTCTGTGCATTCATAGAATGAAATATTTGGCTTTGATCTTTAGACCCTTTGCAGAGAGAGTGGATCTAGTTAAGCTATGTACCAACTTCCTAACTGGAAGTTTTTCAAAGTAAGTATGATTGAAAATCCCATTAACACTGTTTGTAGATTCTCTGTTTTGTAACTGTGGTCATCATGCACTTCAGAATATCACTGAAAATGCCTTCTGCACTGAGACTGAGGCTTGGTGTCCTTGAAGCACATTCTGTTTTTTTTTTTTTAATACCTCATGGATTTTGATGATTGTTTGAAGTCAAACCACAAGAAAAGTGTGAAAGCTAATGCCACTTGGGGACACTGCCCTCCAAAAGGCCTGGACAGTGTAAAATATTATTTTTTTCCATGTTTTTTGTTTTGCATTCAGTTTCTATGGATTGAGTACTGCGATTTGCACTTAGCTCCATGGCTTTCCACATTTACAATTCTTTTTATTTTCATCCAGGTTCTGGATAAGTGGCTATATTCCTGAGCCTGTCCTTAAATTTATGATGTTGCTGCCTCAGCCTTCCAGACTGCTCGCATTACAAGCCACACCACCAGACTTGATTTCATCATAGTGTTGTTAAAAACTCATTGGCTGAGCATGGAATGTTGAAAATGCCTGTAATGCCTGCACTCAGGAGGCTGAGGCAGCAGGATTTCTGGGAGTTCCAGGCAAGCCTGCAACACACTCTGAGTTCAGCTTAGGCCAGAGCTAGACAGGAAGAACTTGACCAAAAACTGAAAAAGAAAAAGAAAGATAACTAAAGGGAAGGAAAGTGAAGGAAAGTGGAGGGGAAAGGGGAGAGGAGGGAATGGAAGGAAAAAGGAGAAACAAAACAAAATTCCTGGTGACTGTATGAGTTTTTCTCTACTGGGCTGGCCTTTTTAATCTGTGGTCCAGTTCTTGCAGTATAGGATCCTTTTGACTGTTGTCACTTTATTATATACCAGAAAACTATGTATTTTGTTGCCTCTAACTTTAATATTTTTTCCATGGCTATAGGATGACTCTTTGTCTTTCCCTGTGCATTTTCATTTTGTTTTTTCTATTTCTAGGAAAATGGCACTGATATTTTGACAGGAATGGCATTTAAACATGTGGTTGCTCTGGGTAGCATGTACATTATAACAACATGAATTCTTCCCATCCACCGTCACAGTCTGTCTTTTCTTCTCTTAGTGCCACTTCACTCATTGCTTCAATTTATATAATTTTCCAAGAACAGGTGAGTTTAGTTTAAATTTTATGTAACTATTAATTCTTTTGGATGAATTATGAAATGAATTGTTTTCCTTGTATTTGGGGCTGCAGTTTGTTTTGAAGCACATAGATATGAATTGATTATGACATGTGGATTTTGTACCTTGAAACTGAAGTTACTTGTCAATTTGTTCTAAAAGTTTTTCAGTGGAATTTTAAGTTTCTTATATGCAACATTGTGTCCTCAGGAAACAGAGACACCTCTTAAGTCTTCCTTTCTGATTTGGTAAACTTTTGGTTCTTATTGTTGACTAAATTATAGCACTAGGTCTTCAAGTAGTGTGTTGAAAGAGTTCAAAGCCTAGTCTTGTTCCTGATGTGAGAAGCAATCTTGCAACTTGTCAGCCTCTGGGCATGATGTCAGTGATGGGCTTGTCATGTCTGTTCTTTGCTGTGCTGCAATTCATTCCTCCTACCCATGGAGTGTGAATGGTTCTTATTATGAAAGGAAGGTGAACTTTTCAATTTCTTAAAGTGATTTTTCCAAATCTCTTGAGGGGTTAGCTGTGCCTCATGCTGTGAATGTGGCAAGTGACAATGAATGCTTTGTGCAAGTGGAACCATTCTAGCACCAATGAGGGTGAGCCCAGTGTTTATTGTGGTGTTTAAATTTTGCATGTGTTGGTGAATTTAGATGATGAGAATTTAGTTAAATATTTTTGTTTATGTTCATGAAGAATATTGGCCATTAGAGCATTACCATTTTTTTAATGCATTATCGTCTGGTTGGTCATCAGGGTGACTTCGTCATCTAAAAGGAACTGGTGGTGGTTCCTTTCCCTTGAAAGATATGAAAAAAGATTAGTATTTATTATTTATCAAAATTTTATTTAGAAGGTAGTAAAATACAACAGAGCAAATAGAACAAAGCAAATCGAGACAATGTAGGGAAATTGGTACAGACCTTCACAGCAGGGTCCATGATAACAGTAATAGGTACCATAGTATATCTCATTATCTTCACAATTGGTTTCCATTCAACTAGTTATAGTAAGATCCAAACAAATTCAGAACATATAAAGAACTGAAAAACATCAAACCCCCCCCCGATTCAAAGACCATCTCCACAAATGGGCATCAAAAATAAACACACAGTTCTCAGACAAAGATATATAAATGGCAAATAAATACATGAAAAAATGTTCACCATTAATGATCATTTGAGAAGTGCACATTAAGACAGCATTGAGATTTCCTCTCACTCCAGAAAGAATGGCTGCCATCAAGAAATCAACTGATAACAAATGTTGGTGAGGCTGTGGGGAAAAAGGAAAATCAAAAATTACCCCTGTGTTCCAGGTCTCTTATTTCAGGCTTTGTACCCTTGCCTGCCTGAAGTGTCTCCAACTCCTGACCTGCTGCCTGTAAACACCTGTCCTGCTCCAAACTGTGGTGAATCCACATGTGGCAGTTGAGATCTCACCTGGGCGGAAGACATTCAGTCAAGGTAGGTTCTGAACCATGCTGATCTTCTTGTACAGAGTTCCCCTGAGTGAGACATGGGGCCTCATGACAGCAGGGAGGAGCTCAGGCAGCAGAGCCACAACAGACCTCTCTTATCCCGCATGGTGTGTATGCTGTTTGCTGAGAAGCTGACTGATGGATCAGGAGTCCTGGACATGAGACTTTGTTGCCCATGGTACACTACTAGGTGCCGTGATGTCCTCCACATCTGCATGGTTCATCTTCCCCCGACTTCAGATCTCCACAGAGATCTGAGCAGCCCCGGGCTTCACCTTCCAGGGTGCAAATCTTTGGTGAGTTTTACTGTGAATTTTATGATCAGGAAATTCAATTTATAGACTTTTAACCTGCAAATTCCACTTCTATGGCCTCATTATAAAAAATAGGATTGAGAGACATGCATGATCTCTGCTTATTCAGTTATGAGTGTGGATAGTTAGAAACCTTGAATGTACCACAGCAGAGCTGCTGAGCCAATTCTAAAATTATAGTCACAGAAAATGCTGAAAGAAGGCCATGTCCTAGGCCATGTCCTGGATCCTACCTGAGATGATAGAAGAGTTCATAGCCTGGCCCTCTCTCCAGCCAACCTTCAAGAGACCCAGGCCTGAATAGCAGGTGAGGACAGAAGAGAGGATCTCCTGGAGGGCGGAGCACTGAACCTGGGGGGAAGCCTTTTTGGTGTTTTTCCCATTTTTCCATTCCATTGCATTAGTTTTTACAGATTTTTACTGTAGTTCCAACCCTATGGGCTTGAATCCTGAGAATCCACTCTCAACCTTGGTAGAATGAGGGAAGCAAAGCCGAAACTGAACTTGGGGACAGTGCTGTGCCTTCCAGCATTTTGCACAGCAAACCCTGACTCATGCCTGTTTACCCGTAACATATGGGCTTCAGTACCAATTGAATCTGCCACTGACAAATTAGTTTCCTACATTTACTTCAAACAATCTCATTTCTCCTCAACTTGCTAAGCACATGGTCTAAGGATTCTTACACCCAAACTTCAAAAATAATTTCCAGTAAACAAGAGACTGCTACCCATCCTGAAATCATGATGGGATTTTATGTAAAGACATAGTCTGATCCACACCAAGGCAATCATGAGCTGAGAGGGGCAGAGATGGCTTGCGCAGATAGAAACACCTTGAAATTGCCAACCAGCAGCAGCAGCAAGCAGGAAACAGATCCTGAACCCTCATATTTGGGTGATGGAATCACCTGGTGGGTTTTGCCTTGTGAAGTGGCTCAATAAATCTAGGTTGCTGTAGTGCAGTTCAAAAGGGAAGTCATGTCTTTGTAGCATTTATTTGGAGTTATTCTTTTGCAATTGTGAAACCTGCATGAATGAGGTTTCACACCTCTGCCATTGCAGACTCACCCACAGGCATTATTTCCATGACTTGTAAAGGGTCAGTTTATTTACACAACATGCAGAAAGCTGTTCTCAGGCTTGTATTTCTCAGATTTGTGCATTTTCAATCATTTCCTCAAATGGAAGCTAAATGATTTAGTTTGAGCAAACTTCAATTGTGTTGCCGTGCTTCTGTGTGATGTCCTTGCTGACAGACTTGAAGCAGGAAGTGAGGTGGACCTGCTGGGGGTTCAGCTCCAGAGGGATACTCTGCTCAGCTGTGTCAGGCAGGGCTGCCCCTGACTGGCCTGGCCACTCTTGTATCCAAATTCCCTTGCTCAGTGTTATCCCTGGTGTCGGGAAGCACTGGTTTGCAATTGAGACTCTCAGCTCACTCGTTAGCCCATGAGAAACCTTGCTATGCTATGAGCTTTTCACCCCTAGACCTGCACCTCTATGGCCCTGGGAATAGTTCCCTCCAACAATCACGCACGGCATTCTCCAAACAGCTCTCCTGTGCATTCTCAACATGAAGGCTAGGGAAGGTCCCAGTTCCTTCCTATTTCAAATGGTACTGTGAATCAAACTCTTGAAAAGAAATCTTGAAAATTTGTATAGCATTCTGTGTTGGAGAAACCTCTTTTCTTAGTCCTGTGAGGTCTAAGGACAGCTCTGTATGGGACAGCTGTGATGGGAGCTGCCGAACAGGACTCTGCTCTGCCCACCATATATTCTCCAGTGCTGTTCAGCTCCTGCCTTAAAATGTGCCATTGGATGGGGACACAGCACATCTCAGTGATTTGTACCTGCATGAATCAACTTTGGGAGGCTGAATGTTTTCTGCACCTGTTGGGCACAGCTGGTGATTTCCTTTCGAATTACAAGACTTTCTCACTTCTCACAAATTGGACTGGTGAGACCTCTTTTACTCTGGTAATTCAAACCCCCTGGGAAGATGAAGCACGTTCATCACCAATCACAGCACTAAACAATGAACCAATCACAGATGCTAGGTTTAGCTGCCTCTGTGACTTCATGAGGCTTTGGTGGAGACACCCAGATACAAACCATAACATAAACAATGAACCAATCACAGATGCTAGGTTTAGCTCCCTCTGTGACTTCATGAGGCTTTGGTTGGGATACCCTGATATAAACCATAACACCTTCTAAATTAAATCCTCTGCAGATGCCCATGCTCTGGACTAGAAGATAATTCCTTGCCTTAGTCCAGATTTTATTTTATTAATTTACTTCTTGAGACTCTTACTGTGTAGTTCAGGCTGGCATTCAATTCACTATGTAAATTATGCTGACCTAGAATTTGCAACAATCCTCCTGCCTCAGCTTCCTAAGTGCCAGTATTACATGCATGTACCATCACACCCAGCTATTGTTTGTTAAGCTGTATTTATTGATTTATTTGAGAATACTCAATTTAGTTACCTTTATTATACTTCAGTATATAAAAATGCTAATAAATGTAATAAAATTCCAGCCCAATGTAAACAACTTAGCAAGGCCCTGTCTGGGAATAAATTATGATAAAAGGACCAAGGCACTGGATTTAATCTTCAGCACAGACAAAAATAAATAAATGTATAAATAAACAAAACTTCTTATAAAATAATCTATAAATAAACAAAACTGCTTATAAATAAATCTATAAATAAACAAAATTGCTTGTTAGTAAATGTATAAGTAAATAAATCTTTTGTGGGTAGCTCAGATAAGAAGTGTTTTAAAAGCAATTTTATTTCATTATAATTGACATCCAATGAACTTACATGTTTAAACTGCAAAATTGGATGAATCTGGACATGGGCCAGGGATATAGCTCAGTGGCAAAGTGCTCCCTGGCAAGCACAGGGTCTTGAATTTGATTCCTGGTACAAAAATTATCAAAACTAAAACTAAAAACGAACAAAAAGTCCTCTAGGAATCTTGTCATACACGAGCCCCTTGAAAATCATCACCAAAGTGGTGATGTATATGTCACCTTCACATTTTCCTTATGGTCCCTTATAATTGCTTCCTTTCATCCTAAGCATGTGTCTCCTTTTTGACTCTGGGAAACACTTTGTATTTTCTAGAGGTGACAGGTCTGTAACCACACAGGATGCAGGGTGCTTTTGTTTTTGTTTTAGGGGAAGCTGGTAGGGTTTATTCAAACCTCATAACCATGTTAGGTTTTCCAAGTGCTGCTCCTTGTCAGTGGCTGAGCTGTCCCATCCCACTGTGTGGATGAACCACAGATCCTCATGTGTCCATCAGCTGAGGTCCCTGTGTGGTGTTTCCAGTTTTGATCTCAAAAATAAAGTTGCTGTAGTCCTTCTTCTGTTTGTATAGCTTTAGCACTGTTTTCCAAGGGGAAGATATTTAGTGTAAAGTTGAATATTTCAGTTCTTACATGTTTAACTCAGAAATTGCTTAACTGTCTTTCAAGTAGTTGTTCAAAGCAGAGTAAAGATTTCTGGCTCTTCCTGTGAGTATTTTTAAACCCTGTTCTTTTTAAACTCTTGTTCAATTATTTTTCAGTCATTTTCAGTTCATTTTATAAAATTTATCAAAGGTAAGTTCATTTCTATTACATAAAATTCAGCATTTTTTGATCTTGGATAGAATTTTAAAGTTGGAAAAAACCCAAAATACTGTATATATGCACATATGTAAATCACCTATAACTTTAACATTACAAAACTTCTACTGTCTGATGTTTAACTTCATTGTCAACTTGATGGGCTTGAGAGCTGTCCAAGGGATTAGTAAAGTCCATTTCTGGGCTCATCTGTATGGGTCATGGAGGAATGATGCTAGCTACTCCACCTGGTCTCTGGCTCCTTCCTTCCTGGCACTGTCCCTCTACTCTGCTTCCTGGCCACCCTGGACTGCTTAGAGAACTATACAAGAATGTAAATATGAGATAACAAACTGTAAGAATTATACAACAAAAAGAGTGGTTCTCTGCTCTGCTCCACACTGCCTGCCACTGTTGCTGATGACTTGAGCATGTAGATTCTCTAACCTTGGGACCTCACCCAAGAAAATCTTCCTTGAGTTCCCAAAGCAGGCCAACAAGTGTTCACACAGTGCCCACGAACAGCCCATGTAACCTTCAGCCAATTCTTCTGCATTTCCAAGGAGAACATGGCCCTTTTGTGTTCTCTCCATGACTCTGCAGATGGCCATTCTAATCTTACTTTGTAAATCCTTTATTGGTGACACATACACACATACAGACACACACACACACAAATTAAATCTGACCCTCTGGTGAACCCTGACACAAACTGCCTCTAGCTACCTGTGCAATCTCCCATGAACAATTTCATGCCTCACTCATGTGAAAAATCCAAAGCAGAACTGTAGCAGTGCTTTGCCAAGTATGGGTTAGTTAATGGAGGTGTTGGTATTAGGCCCACTGTATTAAAATTCTATCCACTCCTTTGTCATTGGAAAAGGTATTAAATGTTGGTGTCTCAGCTCACACAGCTATAAAAATGAAGATAATTCCTAACCCCTACTCTTGTAAGAATTAACATATGTAAAGCACCTCAGAGAGGCCCTGGCCTTACACCTGTGTTACATATATATGCTTGTTAGTATGTTATATTAACATGTAAACATATATTTAAGTTATGAAGATATCAGACGACGGTTCCGAAAGCACTCATTTCTCTGGAATAAAAGAACGGAAACAACGCAAATAACAATGGCATCTGAGCACTTGCTGTATAGTAGGAACCATGGGAAGACTCTGCAGGGTTTTCATTGGATCTTCACAACTGTGCCAAGAGATGATTATTGCCATTCATCACAGTTTGTTTCTTTAATGGAAAAAAACACACAATATTTCAAAGCAAAATAATAGGAGAATAGCAGTAGTGGAAATTGAAGCTCCCAGAAGAGAAGCAGTGTGCCTAAGGTGTCAGGCCCAGGAAGATTTGAGTCCAGACATCTATAAATTCCAAGCCTCAGACTCAGTCCAATCCTCTGCTTGCTCTCACAGCAGGCCTGGGGCTCAGTCTGCAGGAAGCTCAACCTGCAGCCACACCAAGCATCAGAGAAACCCTAACCCCCACTGCCACGCCCACCACCTCATTCTTGCCTCCTGGAGGGCTCTGCACCTCCTGGGTCCCAGCTTCTGGCCCCACCCTTCACATTGCTTGGCCCCATCCCCTGGCCGCCAGCGAAGATTACACTCCACCCGGCCCAACCTGGGCGGCCCGTGCCCAGGGATGGTCCCTAGCCACTGGCCTCCGCATCCTACTCAGTCCCGCACCGCCCCCAGCCTCTCTTCACAGGGGATGCACGGAGTGGCAATTTTGCCGCTAGCGACCCCTTCTGGAGACATGAGCACTCTTCCTTCCTTCCTCTGCCTAGGCTGTGGCTGGGCTGGGACTGGGGTCTGGGCCCGGTAGGCGGGCGGCAGCAGGTGTTGAGTGGAGGTGCGGCCCGGTAGCCTCGACTTTAGCGGCGCAGGTGCCCTTGGTCGGAGTTTTGGGGAGGCAGCGTGCGCGGCACTGGGGCGACCTAGCCTCAGGTCTTCAGGGCCCTCTCTCCTTTCCTTCCTCCTTTCTGTCGGGGTCCGCATGGCCTGGCCTCGCCTGTGGTCCGAGATCGTTGCGCCCATCCCCAGCCATCTGCTATTGAGAGCCCAGCCCTGGTGTGGGACCTGCAGTATACCCGTCTTGCTGGTATTGGGCTGTCTCTAACCATAACTACCCAGTTCTGCTCATATCATTTATATATTTGCATAGTGTTGAATATTTATATTATATGCATAGGTAGAGTTTTACTTAGTTATCCTGTTATTGACCATGTACACAAGTCTAGTTCCTCTTAGAAAAACCACAATGAGCATATATCTTTTTTCCCTGAAATAAATTCCAGACATTGGAAATAGTAAATCAAAGTTCTGTGTCCTTTCCCTGGTACTTGATATGAATTGCTTCATAGATAGGACATGTTAACAATAGAAACCTTGCAAAATTTAGGTATTTGCCCAATTATCTGGAGAAATTTGGAGTTCAGCAAGGTGTTGAGTCCTTTTCTGTACCAGCTGAGAGGCCACACAACCTACTGTTAGATTTTATTTTTAACTGATGTACCATATTCATCCTTTTGTTTTGATTGACTCTATTCTGTTTTATTTCATTTGGTTATATCCTCTTTACAATTAAAAAAAAGAACACTTTCTTGCAAGGCATGGTGGTGCATGCCTGTAATCCCAGCAAAGGGGGAGTTTAGACAGGAGGATCACAGGGAGTTCAAGGTTCGCCTGAAATGCTTGTTGAGTCAAGGTCAGCCTGTAGTACATAGCAATACTTTCTCTCAATGGAAAATAAAACAAACAAACAACCACTTTTTTCCTCTTTTTTATTTTAATGTAGCACAGGTAGGTATTAATAAAGTATGAAAACACTTTTATAAATAGATTAAATTTTTTTCATAACAGAATAGTGGTTAATACACTGTGTTCAATGATCCCAGGAAATTTCTGTATGAGCTATATGCCCGTGCACTTTAAAAATTTGTTGTTGTTGTTGTTTTTAATTATTGAGACAATCTCTAAATAATTTACTCAGTTCTCCCAGTTGGGTTTAAACTTGTGGTCCTCCTTCTTTAACCTCCCATAGTGCTGGGAGTACAGGTATAAGATATCCTAATTTGGTAATTCACAATAATTATGTATGTTTGTGGGGTAACATGTGCTTTTGATCTATGGCTCCTATGTAGAAAGAATCAATCTAGTTAATGTGTCTGCCACCTTACTAACTACAAATACTTTCACAGTGACTACAACTGTAAATCCCATTGCTTATCAGTTTTGAAAGCTATCCTTCTTATTAACTGTGGTCACCATGCAGTTTAGTAATCATTGAAAATTTCTTCTCCATTGTTAATGAGACTTTGTATTCTTGGATGAAAATCCTCCTTTCCCCATCCCTCATGGAACTGACCATTCTTTAAAATCAAAGTGCCTAAGAAAATGTGGAGGCTCCAGCTGCTTGGGGCACACTGCTCTCCAGAAAGACCAGGTGATGGTGTTCTGCAGCCCTTCAGCTTGCTCCCAATTTTTTTTCTTATCTCAGTTCTGGGAATTGAATGCAGGCCCTTGCACTGAACTACAGTAAATTCTGTTTTTAAATTTCTTTTTTATTTTGAGTCAGGGTTTGCATAAGTAAGTACACTGCTGAGACACCAATCTTGGGCATAGATTCTTACATGTCTGTATGTGGACACACATTGATGTCAGAGACATTTCATTTTCACAACCAAGATCCTCCATGCACACATCCTACTTTCATCAGTGTATTACTTCGTGATCAGATTCCTTTTCCTCTTTCCTTGTGGGCCCAGAGAGACTGAGCTCAGCATCCCTGCAGCTTTCCCTGGTTCTCATGACCCACTCTGATGCCTTGAACTCTCTATGTGGAGTGTAGCAAGGCTCCCAGTTTCCTCCTGCTTCAAACAGTGCTGTGAACCACAGTCTTGAACAGAAAGCTTGAAAAGTTATGCAGATCTCTGTGTGGGTTAAATCTCTATTATGAGCACTGCAATGTCTGGGGACACCTGTGTAGAGCTGTGATGGGAGCTACTGGACAAGGCTCTTCTCTGCACACCATGTTCTCCCTAGTGATGTTCAGCACTTGCCTTAAAACCCGCCATCAGATGGGGACACAGCACACATCAGTGATGTGTGCTTGCATGAATCAGCTTTGGGAAGCTCAGCATTTTCTACATTTGTTTACATGTGGTGATTCTCTTTTGAATTACAACAATTTTTCATCTCTCACAGAATGGACTCATAACACCTCTTTGTCACTTCTAATACAAACTATTTATCTGCCTGCTGCTTGTAAGCAAAGATTTCTTATTGTGGATTCTACATTATACTTGGTTCTGTTTATCAAATGTAAAGAATCAGGTATTTCTCTCTCCCTTGTACCACTGAAATCATGGAAAGCTTTTCCAACATGAAAAGATGAGTAGATACACAACAGTCTTCACATTTTATCGGTACACTTTGGTCTACCTGGGATTTTCTCTTCTATTGAAGAGCAATAGCAGCCAGTCTCCTCTAAGAATATTTGGCCAAACATAATCTGATGCATGAATATTAAAGACCAGAGCACTAAATCACAGTGTGAAAAAGTCAGAGTGGGTGGGGAGTAGCAAGAGAGTACAAGGATATGGAAGGGTCCAAAACTGAGCAGAGTGCTGGAATTCAATGGATGTGGAAATTGTACAAATTGGTGATGTGATGACGTGCTACTGAATTGAATATGTTGAAATGCATGATACCTTAACTTTTAATTAAAATTACCTTAGAATTTGATGTTGAGAATAATTATAGACATAGGAGTAAAAATCAAAACTGAAAGAAATACAAGGGGAAGGGTTACAAGGGGATGGGAAGGGAAAAGCAGGTGCTTTGCAGGACTTGGCCTAAGTGGAGATCAAGACACCTGTCATGGTGTGAGTAAAAGTGCCAGTTATGGAATTCCTTAAGACAGGGTGCCTGACACTAGTTTTCACTTTGATCCCAGAGCTGGTGAGGTCACTGGAGGTGGGGATGACCAAAGCTCTACAATTAGGACTTGAGGTTAGTCAGGTAATGGTCCTGAATCAACAGAAGGAGAACAATCACCAACTGTCCTTGCTCCTTGCAGGGCCCAGAACTTCCCAGTGCCTGTCACGACAGCTCTGTGCACAAATCCACGCCAGCAAAGTTTCTCATTCAGCTCTGACCAACTCATTTCTGCATGCCTCAGGGTTTCAGGATGTCCCAAGACTGGCAGTGTTTCTCCTTGTTAAGTGTCCCATGCACTCCTCAGAGGACCACAGGCCAAAGCCAAAATCTTCTGAAGGCAGTGCTTAGTTTCAGCGAGCTCATGTTGGTCCAATTCAGCTGGGACATCTTGTAGAATTCGACACCCAGTCTCATGTTCCAGTTGGAGAGAGCCCAGCCCAGCCTTCTCTATGCCTTTAATGGGACATTCCTGGTCCAAGAAGCCTTCCCCTGCTGATAGCAGTCCCTAAAAGCACTGTGACCACCTGTCCTCCATTCTTTAGGAAAGCATGAAATCCATCTTCCTTTCCCACCCTTGTGGTGTTGTCTCTGTGAGAAAGAGAATGGTGTCTGCAGTGTTACTCTACTTGTGCTTACTCTACAGGGTTGGTGCACTGTAAATATCTGTGAAGTGAGTTGTCAGAGGGAGTGTGTTCTGCCTGCCATTCCTTCCTCTTCAGTTCATATAGTGATGCATCATTCCATTATGTGTGCCTTCAATGGGCACCCCTTCCCCTATTATGTGTTCACATATACAGAGGCCAGGAAGTTAGGCACATTCACAGTAATGTGGGTAGTACCTGAGCTGTTCTTTAGAGGGAATTCTGTCCTGGATAACAAGGAATCACAAGAGAACAGTGGCTAAATTTGTTCTAGTCATTGCATCAGGGTAACAGCCTAGAAAATTGGTGGTTAAAGGCACTCACCAGCTCCTTTTATGATGTCTGTGTGAACCTGTGTCCTATGGTATCCCCCAGAGATTCATGCTGGGGATACCTTGAAAGCCCATGGAATGACTCTCTGGTGTCCTTCACAATGAAGACAACAGCTTCACTCAAGTGACAGATCCATGGTAGGAGGCAAGGCTTCCCCAAGGCTAAGAAAAACCAGCAGTGCTGACAGGGTCACAGATCTGAGGAGAAAGATCTGGGTTTAGACCTAAATCGTCCTCCTGACTTCCTACGTAAACCTAGACAAGTCATCATGCCTCAGGTCTTTCACAGAGTGTCCCCATACACTATAAAGGTCATCCTGGCATCTACTTCCTAGGGACATTATCACCAGTCTGAGATGACAATTGTAGCGCCTGTTGGCTGGTTTCTTGTGTGCACAGTGTACAGAATTAGAAGTTAAATCCAGGAACGGGTGCAATGAACGTGGAATACAGTGCTGCCTGTTGATAGAAATGACACTAACCTCCTGGACATATTCCCTGGTGGCATTGTGAGGGGGCAGAAGTTCTTCAATTCAAACATCTTTATGTTTCCTAAGCATCACAATCTCTGCTATGTACTGGTGCTATGACCTCGAGTCAGGACCTCACACAGGTTATGCAAGCACTATGGATGGAGTTGCACCCCCGAATCTTCTGGCATTGCTTCTACATTCACACCTATTTGAATTAGCACTGCCATGACCTGACTCCTACTCAATAGCTGACAGGTGACCTTCCGATGCAAAAAGCTGAGTAACCCATTCCCTGCATTATGGGCCTCACTTAGTGAATTATTATTATTATTGTTAGTGTAGTTATTTTGAATTAGCAGTGCTGAAATTGAGTCCAGGGCCTCATGCATGGTAAGCAAGTACTCTATACTGAGCTCTCTCTCCAGCTCCTGACTCACTCTTAAATAACTGAATATGGCAGACATCATGTGATGCGAATACTAAGTTTCATGCATTAAAATAACTGTTATTCCTCTTCTGTTCTTTCCCTCTTATGTTCTCTCTTATATTTTAGTATTCATTTTTCTCCCTCTCTGGATCTCTGGCTGTGGGGAAGCCACTGCTCTCTCTGAAGCTTGCAAGAGGAGAGGCTGATGAGCTTTGAGTGAGAAAAGGGAAAACATTCCAGAAGGAATCAGGCTTTTGCCTTGGATCCTGCCTGTAAGCAAGAGACAGAGCCTGAGAGCAAATTCTGCCCTAGTGCCATCTCCCCTGAGCCTTTCTTCACAAAGATATGATGGTAGCAGACCCAGCAAAGCCTCCTGGATTCCTGATACACAGCAACTCTGAGAGAATAGAATTTATCTCTTATATGAACTGACCTGTCTTCTATCACACATGTCTTGTCATATTTTGAAAATGTATTTAATGACTGGACAGATTTTGACCTCTCTATCTTCTTTCACCAATCATAATCATTAAAGTTTATGTACAGTGAGATTGCTGTACAGTGTTTTCCTATGGATTTTCTTTAGTAGGTTCTCACTTCATGGTTTGCTGTGGTTTGTTTATTCATTCAAATGTTATTGGATATTCACACTGCAGTTTTCAGTTGTTGAAAACAAAGTTGAAGTGAATATCTTATAAAATTGTCTTCATGATATAGAGGATTTTATGCACAGAATCCTAAGATAGTCAGATAAGTTAATCTGAAATTAACTGCCAAAATGTTATCTGAAGCGAATGTACCACAAGCAAGACAGAAGAAATTTCCTTTGTGCACTTCCTCACCAATACCAGTGTGTTTTGAACAAAAATGAAAGTATCCTTTGTGCTCTTCAAAACATAAACAGGGTTTCTCTTGTGGGATGAATATTCTCTTACCTGATAATTGACAATGAAGAAGGCATGTAAAAACTGGAAAGGGTTCATGTGACTGCCAAGGGCATGTTGAAGGCCTTAGAAGTGATAGACTTGTGAGTCCGCTGGAGCACTTGGAATCACAGCTTGCTCCTGTGGAAGTCACACTGCATGACCCAGGGAGTACTGTCTTCTCCTGAAGTTAAGGCCCCATGACTAGGACAGTTCTTGTGAGATTTCCCTGGTATTGCATGACAGGCCTATGACTTGACAGAAGATGGAGGTGGAGGAGCCCCTAGCCCAAAGATAGGGACTCAGGGGACTGTTCCTCTCTACCCATAATACATGTGTACAGTCTAGACAGCTTTGGAATATGGGAGCAGCCAAAAGAGTTAAAGCAAAATGTGAGTGAATCACTCCCACCATGAGTGTTATACCTATGGGAAAATGACAAAAAGAAAAGGTAAAATGCAATCTCAAACATCTAGTCCATCAGGAGCAAAACCAACCGACATTGAAATAGAGGACTTTAAAAGTCATAAATCAGAAACTTCAAAAGATAGCAAATGAAGTCAAGAAACAAATCCATGAAGCTATAGAGGAAATCAAATTAGAAATAATGTCTCATGCAAAGAAATATCAGAAGTAACAAATGTAGTAAACAAGTTTCTCAACATAGCTAGAGAAGAAACAGATAAAACAAAAACTACAGGAGCATTGTAAATTGAAACTATGAATGAACAATGTAGAAAACAAGCAGAATCTATGAAACATATGCAAAGAGATATCCAAGCAACAAAAAAATATATTGAAAGCTGGCAAAACCATTTAAATGAAGCTGAGGATAGAATTTCATAATTTGAGGACAGTATTGCAGGGAGTGATCATGAAAGTGTAGAACATATAATAATAGCAAAGCATCATGAAATGACAATCCAGTAGCTTCAACATAATGCCAAGAGAAGCAATGTTAAACTAATAGACATCAGTGAAGATGTAGGAATCAATGCAAATGACATAACTAAGCTATTCACATAAATAATAACAGAAAAATTTCCAAACATGAGGAAAATTCTGATATACAAAAAAGTGAGACACACAAAGTACAAAACAGTCACAAGAAACATAAGTCTATGGTCAAACACATAATAATTAAGATGCCAGACATACAGCTTAAAAACAGAATACTAAAACTGTTAGAGAAAAGACACAACTCACCAGTCCAGGAAAGACGATGATTACTATTAAGGCAAACTTTTCAGCACAAACCTTCAGGTTAAGATGACCATGGAGCAAACAATTTCAAGCACTAACAGAAAACAACTATCAACCTATGTTGGGAGCCTGCCATATTACCCATGAGAATATAGCCACAAGATGGCGTCCACCTACCGCCTTGCTGCTCCCCCGCCCATCGTGTGCCCAAGATGGCACACACATCCTGCTTCCTGGTTCTTGCTCGGCTTACTGTCCCCGCCATATATGGTAATGATTGATTGCTTCCTTGTTGCCACCCAATCGCCTGTCCCCACGTGTAATCCCATGTATGGATAACATTAGCTATATAAGCCCAAGTATAGGAAGTGCCCGACTCACAACACGTAGGAAGCCGTCAAGGACGGACGTGTATTGAGGTTGTAGCCCAGTCAATAAAGGAGCCTGCAGAGACAAAGTGTTCGTGTGCTTCATTCTGCGGGACAGACGCGGCGCTGGACAGCTGGTGGCCCGTACGGGGACTCGAAACCATTCCCGTGCCTTCTGCGGCTCCTGTGACTGTGTTGAAAAATGGTACGTACCTGCGGGTGAGCGGCGGCTTAACCCGGCCCTTGGTGGACGCACTTTAAGGGATCTACTGGTCGACCCCTTGCAGGGATCGACATTGCCCGAAAAAGAAGGGCAGGCCTCTGTTGGCTATTGCACCTCGGGGCTCTTTAATTTTGTTAAGATGGGCAATGTTAACTGCGGCCCCCTCGCCTTATCACTGTGGTTGTTGCTTAAGGCGTGAGGGATTAGGATAGATAAGCAAACGGTGCTGCAGTTTTTCGAATGTATCTATGGTTTGGCCCCATGGTTTCTGCCCACTGGATCCCTCACTTTACCCTCCTGGGAGAAGTTAGGATGTGATATTCAGTTTGCTGAGGAACAAGGGATGGGTGTCGACCCTATGGTCTGCCCCATATGGGAGATGGTTCGGGCATGTCTTAAAGCCGAAAGCATGGTAGGCGCAGCTCAAGGGCTTAAGGAGGTGCGCCATGCTTTCGAGCGGGCGCGCTCAGAGAGTTCCAGAGGGGCCTCTGAGGCTGGTTTACCGGATGGCTCCTCAGATTCAGAAGGGGAGGGCCCTCTAACAGGCCCAAAAGGGGAAGACGGCGGCAAGACATGCTCGCACCATGATACAGGACAGGAGACTAATAAGCCCTCTAGAACCTTATGTAAAGGGTTGATGGAGAGCTTAGAGGAAGAGCTCGAGAGAGTGGAGAATGATATACAGGAAGTACATACCCCAGGCGGGACGAGACCAACCCCGTCTGCCCCTCCCTGGGAGCCACCCCAGCAAATGAGCACACCTGGAGGCTGGGGGCCGCCCCCTCCCTTCCCTGCCACACTTCCGTCCTCCGGATGCTGCTCTGTTTTTGATAAGGAGGGCAATTCTCTGACTGGCAGTAAAGACTCACAGCCAAAAAATGGCCAGAGGGGGCCCTCCTACAAGGTGGGGCCCCTTTCCCCCAGCAGCCCCTTTCCGGGAGTGAACAGCCAGTCAGGGCTACCCCAGGGTCAGCAGGAGTGGACCTCTGTGCCGCCTCCGGACTCATACTAACACCTGAAATGGGAGTCCAATTGATAGAAACTTCATTTAAGTGGCCCTTACCACCAAAGACTGTCGGCCTCCTGCTGGGACGCTCCTCGGTAGCCCTCCGCGGTCTTACGGTCGTGCCCGGTGTTATTGACTCTGATTTTCTGGGTACAGTTAAAATCATGGTGCAGTCTTTACAGGGGACACTGATCATCAATAAAGGAGATAAGATAGCTCAGTTACTCATCCTACCTAGCCTGCATGATCAATTTCCTGCCAAGCAGCATTCTCGGGGTGATCAGGGTTTCGGGTCCATGGGTAAAAACTTCGTTGGCCTCCATATGACCTTGCAGGAACGGCCTATGTTGCTCCTCTCGGTCAATGGTAAGAAAATTAAAGGGTTATTAGATACCAGCGCTGACCATTCCATCATCTCTCATAAAGATTGGCCGGCCTCCTGGCCGCTTAATGTGGCAGAACAGACTCTCCAGGGATTGGGATTCGTGCATTCACCCAGTGTGAGTGCGCAATCCCTTCCCTGGCAGGATGAGGAAGGACATGCTGGTACATTTCAGCCTTATGTCCTCAACCTTCCGGTGACCCTATGGGGCAGAGATATATTAGTTCAGATGGACATCACCCTGAATACGGGATGTTCCGAGGTGGCTCAAAACACGATGAAACGGATGGGCTATACCCCTGGCAAAGGCTTGGGCATCAAATTGCAAGGAAATACCTCTCCTGTGCCCGCCGTCACTAAAAGGGACAGGAAAGGACTGGGTTTTTCTTAGGGGCCGCTGTAATGCCTCTCGCGCCCACCCCTATAAAACTGACATGGAAATCGGATACCCCGGTTTGGGTGACGCAGTGGCCCCTACCAATAGAAAAGATAGAGGCAGCATCTCAATTAATACAAGAGCAACTGCGGCTGGGGCACATTCAGCCGTCCTCTTGCTCACTTTCTAATTGTTGGACTGGTTACCCGGCCTTCGCCATTCTAGCATATCATCCAAGCTATCTTTGGGTTCCCGTCCAAGCCCAGGACACTCTCCTCGTTGCCAACCAGAACAAAAGAAGGGATAAAAGATTGGTTGTGGCAGGCAGCGGGGGTGGTCTCTTCTCTGTTTGTCCCTGCAGTGGGACAGGCTGTTTTGCAGGCATGGACCTCTGAGCAGCTCACGCTGACCATGGATGCAGTCAATCGGCTGAGCAACACCACACGAGAGACCATCAAGGCTCAAAGGCAACAGATTGAGCTTAACAGCCAGGCTATACTTCGGCTACAAGAAGAGATCCAGCTCATCGGGCAGGAGATTGATGTGTTGTGGCAGGTTGCCACTCAACTCTGTGATCAGAGGTGGCTGCCTTTCCGGGTCTGCGTCACCCCTGTTCGCACCAACCTGACTGAAACTACAAAGACTATGACTAAATGGCTGCAGGACACTTATTTGCCAAAATTTCACAACCTGTCAATGATTGTTAGTCAGGAATTAGACAAAATAGAAAAAATTCAGTTGAACCCGGTTAGATTTGATTTGTCTACCCTGAGTGATGTTCTAAAAGGTTTATGGAATCATGTCACCTCTTGGTTCTCCTGGCCCAATTTGACTACCTGGATTTTTATTGCTGTTGCTATCCTGGTTGGATTAGTGGTTGTTAAATGCTTGCTTGATCGCTTGATGCAGACTCAACAACAAGTCAGATTTACAGCCATGGCAGCTATGCAGCTGGCGGAGGCTGGCCCATCTGGTGGTCGGGCGGCTGCATATCTCCTTCATGTTGCAGAGCATCAGTTATAAGGATGCTGAATGGGTGAGCCGAAGACGGGTAAGATCAAGGTACCCCACCTTGCTCAACCTAAGACAGGCCCCGTTCCATTAAGACAGCGAGAGGTACCAAGGTGCGAGACCAGATGGTACTGCATGACATTCTACTCTTGGGGTTTTTGAAGAGAGATGTCAGGCTATATGTCTGTATGCATCTAGGTTTCATCCGAATTACCCTAGCCCTGCGCAAAAGGATGAGGCTTGGAGGTCCCTTCCGACGCGGGGGTGGCAAACCTGTGCCGGGGGATGACCTCAGAGCCATGCACAGCGGGGTACAGACCTCTGTAGTCACTTGGAAGGTCTCACTGTCCTTCCTTGTAAATAAGAAAGGGGGAGATGTTGGGAGACTGCCGTATTACCCATGAGAATATAGCCACAAGATGGCGTCCGCCTACCGCCTTGCTGCTCCCCCGCCCATCGTGTGCCCAAGATGGCGCACACATCCTGCTTCCTGGTTCTTGCTCGGCTTACTGTATATGGTAATGATTGATTGCTTCCTTGTTGCCGCCCAATCGCCTGTCCCCACGTGTAATCCCATGATTGGATAACATTAGCTATATAAGCCCAAGTATAGGAAGTGCCCGACGCACAACATGTAGGAAGCCGTCAAGGACGGACGTGTATTGAGGTTGTAGCCCAGTCAATAAAGGAGCCTGCAGAGACAAAGTGTTTGTGTGCCTCATTCTGCAGGACAGACGCGGCGCCGGACAAACCTAGACTGATGTACCCAGAAAAAGTGTCTTTCAAATTTAATAGAGAAACAAGATACTTCGATCACAAAGAACAACTGAAGAAATTCATGTCCACCAAACCAACCCTAGAAGGATTACTGAAAGACATGCTAGATAGAGATAAAAATGACCACAATCTCCAGAACAACAGAAAGAAATGACCAGGCTGGGCAAGAAATTGAACAAGGGAGAAAAGCAGGAAATCAACAACAGGAATACAACATGGCAAAGTCAAGCCAGTACATATCAGTGATATCCATAAAGGTAAATGGGCATAACTCACCTATAAAAAGAATCAGGTTGACAGAATGGTTCAAAAAACATGATCCCACAATATGCTGTATACAACAAATACATCTTACTCAAAATTCATAGATTAAAAGACAAAGGATGGAAAACAGTTTTCCATGAAACAGGAACCCAGAAAAAAGCAAGGTAGCTATTTTGTTTGTAGAAAATGTAAACATTAAACCAAAAATGTTTAAAGGAGTTAAAGAAGGACACTACATACATGTAAGTGAGAAACTGCAAGAGGAAGAATTACAAATATATATGCATCAAGTACAGGAGCACCCAAATATATAAGGCAAATACTAATGGACATAAAAAACCAAACACAAGTATATAATTGCAATAGGAGACTTTAACACCCCACTGTTAGAGACAGATCGAGACAAAACGTCAGCAAAGGAATAACAGCACTGAATAATACCTATGAGCAAATGGACTTGATGGATGGATGTTTACAGAGCGTTCCACCCAACCACATCATAATTTATATTAGAATACACATTCTTCTTAACTGTACATGGGGCCTTCTCCAAAATAGATCATATATTAACCGATACAGCATGCTTAACTAAATGCAAAAGGAACAAATTTATCCCATGCATAATATCAGACCATATCTCAACAAAATTGGAAATCAATGCAAAAAAGTGCAAAGCCTTCATGTACATGGAAATTAAATAACAAATTTCTGAATAACCAGTGTGTTACAGATGAAATTAAAGGGCAAACAAAACAATACTTACAATACAATGAAAACACAGATACAACATACTGTAACCTATGGAACACAATGAAAGCAGGCCTCAGAGGGAAATATATAACAATAAATAGTCACATGAAGAAAATGGAATGAACACAAATAAATAACCTAATGCTACATCCCAAGTTTCTAGAAAAGGAGCAAGTCAAACCCAACACTGATAGAAGAGAGGAAATTGTAAAGATTAGCACAGAAATTAATGCAATTGAAACTAAAAAAAATTACAAAAAATTAAGGAATCAGCTGGGTTTTTTTGAGAGAATAAACAAAATTCACATTCCCCTGGCCAGCGTTACCAAGAAAAAGAAAGAAAAAACTAAAATCCACCCAATAATGACTGAAAAGAGGGAAATTACTACAGATTCCATGGAAATTCAAAAGATCATGAATACCTACTCTGAAAATCTCTATTCACATAGGGTGGAAAACACAGAGGAAATGGACAGATTTCCAACAACATGAACTATCAAAGCTCAGTGAAGAAGATAAAACAATTTTGAATAACCCAGCATCAGCTACCGAAATTAAAAACAATTTAAAAACTTACCAACAGGCAAAAGCCCAGGTTCTGATGAATTCATGACTGAATTCCATACAAAGTTTAGAGAAGACCTAACTTCAGTACTCCTTAAACTCTTCAATGAAATTGAAAGAGAATCAGTCCTCCCTAACTTCATTCTTGGAAGCAAGTATCACTCTGATAAGAAAATCAGAAAAAAGACCCAACCAATAAGGAGAACTAAAGGCCAATCTCACTAATGAACATTCATGTAGAGATTCTCAATAAAATATTAGCTAATAGAATGCAGCAAATCAGCAAGAAGATTATACACCATGACCAAGTGGGAATACAGGAATGGTTCAAAATATGTCAATAAATGAAATACTCCACATCAACAGAGCCAAAACTAAAAATCACATAACCATCTCAAAAGAGACAGAAAAGGCTATTGATAAAGTCCAAAACCTGTGCATGATGAAAAGCCTACGGAAACTTGGAATAGATGGTATCTACCTCAATCTCATAAAGACCATTGATGACAAACCTATGGCCAATGTTATATAAATGGATAAAAATTGAAAACCTTCACACTAAAATCAGGAAGAAGATAAAGCTGTCCACCATCACAACTCCTATTCAATATAGTTCTGCAAATATTCAGAGCAATGAGACAAGAGGGTGAAGTCAGAGGAATAAAAATAAGAAAAATTATCATTACTTGCAGACAACATGATACTCCACATGGAAGACCCCAAAAACTCCATTAAAAACCTACTAAAGATAATAAATTAATTCAGCAGCTTAGCTGGATACAAAATGAACACTCAAAAAAATCAACAGCATTCCTATACACAAACGCCATGAGAGAGAAATTATGGAAATATCATAATAGCATCTAAAGTAATGAAATACTTAGTAATCAACCTAGCCAAGAATATAAAAGGATTCTGTGCTGAAAATTATACTACTCTAAAAAAAAGAGATTGAGGAGGATATTAGAACATTGAGGGATATTCCTTGATTGTGGTTAGGAACAATCACCACTGTGAAAATGGCCATACTCCCAAAACTGTTACACAGATTAAGTTCAATCCTAATCAAAATACCATTAACATACCTTGCAGATCGAGAAAAAATATTCCTACAATTCATCTGGAAACAGAAGAAACGTAGAATAGCAAAGGCCATTTTGGGTAACAAAGGCAAGACAGGAGGGATCTCAATTCATAACTTAAAATTATACTACAGAGTCACAGTAATAAAAATCAACATAGTACTGGCAGAGACCTGAGGATTATTGGAATAAATTAGAAGATGCAAACACTACCAGCCACCTTACATTTGACAAATGGGCTAAATATGTTCCCTAGAAGAAAGATAGCCTCCATAATAAATGGTAATGGAAAAATCGGCTTTCCACATTCTGAACCCTGAAACTACACTCATGTTTATCACCATACAGTAAACTAAAGTCCAAATGGATCAAGGATCTAAATATTAAAAAAGAAACACTAAATCAACTGGAGAACAAGGTAGGTAGAAATCTTGGGGACATTGGGGTTGGCAGAGAATTTGTGAATAAAATGCAAACCACATAGTAAATACTTCAAAGAATCAACAACTGAGATCTCATATTATTAAAACATTTTTCACTTCAAAAGAAATCAACAACTAAGTGAAAAGTAAACTCACAAAATGGGAAAGAATTTTAGCAAACAGCCACTCAGACAAGGATTTGAAGACCATCTCCACAAATGGGCATCAAAAATAAACACACAGTTTTCATACAAAGATATACAAATGGCAAATAAATATATGAAAAAATGTTCACCATTAATGATCATTTGAGAAATGCACATTAAGACAGCATTGAGATTTCCTCTCACTCCAGAAAGAATGGCTGCCATCAAGAAATCAACTGATAATAAATGTCGGTGAGACTGTGGGGGAAAAGGAACATCAAGAATTACCCCTGTGTTTCTGGGGTAAATCCCACTTGGTCATGGTGTATAATCTTCTTGATGATTTGATGGGAGTGCAGACTGGCCAACCACTGTGGAAATCAGTATTGAGATTCCTCAAAAAACTAGGATTGGAAGTTCCATTCAATCCAGTTATTCCTCTGCTGGGTATTTTCACAGAAAAACTGAAAATGTCATGTCACAGTGATATATGTGCACCCATGTTCATAGCAGCACAATAGGTGATAGCTAAGTCTTGAAAACAACCAAAATGGTCATTAGCTACAGAGTGGATGAGAAAGGTATTTTAATATATTTTTACTACTACTCAGATATAGAAAAGGATGGTCTTGGGTTCTTTATAGGCAAATGGAGGCAACTTGAGAATATCCTCACAAGTGAAATAAACAACACTCACAGAAGTAAATATCACATTGTGTCTATGGTGTAAAACATATTAAAAATGACAAAGTAATATGATTCAAAATGTATAATAGATATGGTAAAGGAGAAAGGAAACTTCTCTAAAGGGTATAATGATATGTATAGTGTGTAAGATAGATGTCCATACTACTAAAATTCTGTTAATCATTGATAAGAAAGGTTTGCACTGTAAATGTTTGGGTGTTTAGCCAGTTTTTATGCTTTTTATGTAACTTTAACAATTATTTTTAAGATGACAATATGTAATGTATCAACTAGCAATTTTATGCTGTTAATTTTATTGAGATCTGTATGCTACCTTTTTTATTGTTTCTTTTATTAAAAAAATAGATGTGGAGTTCTCTGCCCTGCAGGCCTTGCAGCAAGACCTGCACATGCAGTGGAGAGAATCCCTGGGATCCACTCACTCTGGGTGGCCATAAGCTGCACTGTGGTGGGATTAGTGGTATTATGCTTTACATTTCTTGTGGTTGTGGTCTTTGTGTGCATGAGTCCACCATATGGGTCACTTACAATAAGAATATTTTCCATGATATTTGAGGCGGTGGAATGTGGGAAAGCACTTCACATTGTTTCAACCCCAAAGGCTTTGAGGACCTGTATGGAACTGACCCAACTGAATAGCATATGCACAGCATGCACACAAGTCTATAAGCAGAACTTAGCATACACAGCCATGGATGCGCTAAGGTTTGTGACAGTATGCAAGAATGTAATGCCTAATGATGGATGATATATCCAGGCTAGATAATAAAGATGCTTGTTTTTGCTGTTGCTAATGTTGGCTCTGTGTGGTTTCTTCTCTTTTTACCCACTAAAATATCCATGCACCACCCTATCTCTTGAAAAACCTCATACCACAGACACAGGGAAATTTAATACCCCACAAAACTAAAGCCTCTGTCCCCTGTTCCAAGGCCCACATAACATCCTAAAGCCCAAATCTCTTTTGGGGTACAGCTTTAGAAAAGAGACAAAGTTACAAGCTTGCACCTTGAAGATCAATTCCTAAGCCCTGTGACAAAGATCTGCCTCACTTCCTTCCCTCCTCTGTATGCACAGAGCATTAAAGTTCTAAAATGTTCCAACCTTGACCTGGAACGCAGCTACCCAAGCAACAGATGTGCAGCCTTCAAGCAGACTGGTCAGACAATGGGCTCTGATGAGTCAATCCCTAGGCTGAAGGCCAAGGACAGTGTTATCTGTTGACCCCACTGTCACACAGTGGAGTTACATACCAGAATATCTTAGCCTCCCTTGATTCCTGAACCCATGGAGAATTGCTTTCCCTGTGGTTCATAGTGTGTTAAAACCAGGCACAGTATTAATGTGTGGTAGGGAGAACCCATGCCCATCACAACCCCTTCTGAAATCAGCTCCTTATGTACTCTGCAAGGCACCTGTTCTTATCATGTCACATATAAAAGTATGTTGATAAAATGTATGTTGAATGCCCTGCTAACCATCTCCACCCAGCCCACTTGGCAGCAACTCAGCCTTCAAACCTCCATTGGGCAGGCAGGGGAGGAAAGTAGAGGAAGACAAGGGGCTTTCTCTGCCAAGACAGAAAATATAGAAGGACAAGAGGCACCTCCAGCTGTAAATGTTACACCCACTGCCGAGCCTGTATCCTGAGGCTGGAGAGGAGACAGCTATTTTGATCACTTTGCTAGAAATCAGTAGTCTAAGCAGAGCTACAAAGGCTGGACTTGGGAGCCAACTGATGGATCCTCCAGAAGATTTGCCTGCATTTTGTTTTCCCTTTCTGTTCCATGACTTAGTCGTCACCAGCTGTTGGCAGTGTGGGTTCACGTGTCTTCCCAAGTGAGCTGCTTCTGGGGATCTTGGGTAGTCAGCACACAGTGAGATCTCTATGTGTCTCTGTTAGGTTTTGCATAGAGCAAAGTATAAAAGTGCAGTTCCCATGATAGTAAGGTTGGCCCAAAATTGCATTAGTGAGGTCTTTGTTTGAGGACAGCTGATGCTTTGATCTTCAGGTTTGCATGTGCATAAAGGACTCAGTGCTGGCCAGGAAGAGTGTGTCCTTCCTGCATGAGGTTTTTCATCAGTTGTGCTTTTATTCCCACATATCAGAACTGCATATTCTTGATGCGTGTTTTGCTTATAAATTATCATATTTTTATTGCTACTTATTTACAGTGTGTACTGATTATGTTTTTGATAGGTCCATGGCACATGTGATGCATAGAATGGAAGTTAGGCCCTACCTTGTGCACAATGGTGCAGTCCATCAACTCATGACTGTTCTCAATGTTGTGGGCATTGAGAACCTAGCTCAGGGCCAAGCCATTGCCAGCACAAAGCACTGCTTTGTCTGGATTGTTCTTTCTTTATCATCATTGCAGTGGGTATGATGCAATATTTGGAAGCTTAGTCCAGCCCTAACCCTAACTCTAGCCAGAACCCTAATCTAACTAACCCTAAAACGTCACTACCAGCATTCTCTGGGCAAAGAAAACTTGATGGCATTGATGTGGGAAATGTAACATAAGTTAATTCTGAGGACATAAGATCACTGGTGGCTGGGTTGGAGCAGCAGGGGAAAGTTAAAAAAAAAAGCAGTGTGGAAAAATTTGAAGAACATTCTGGAACTGGATAGTGGGGAAATCCAAACAACATTGAGAATACACTAAATGCCAGCAAGCTGATTACTTTAAACTTCATTAAAATGTTAAATTGTATTTATTTTGTTCTGTCACTAACAAATCTCTGAGAAATAAGAATAGTCATGAATACAATGATAAATAAAACTGGAAGAGAGGGGAATGGCAGGTGTGGGTCAAGAGCTGCCCACAGGTAGAACTCAAGAGAGGACTCCTGCTGTGGAGCACCCAGGAGGTCCCGCTCTGCAGCTGATGGACAAGGGAATCCAGGTGCTAGCTCTTGCTGTGGGGCCAGAGCTGGTGAGTGAGCTGCAGGTGGAGCTGGTACAAGGTCAGCAGGTGCAACTTATGCAGGGACTGAAACTGGCCTGTATTTTCAGGAATAGAAAATATCACCAACTGTTCATGGATTTCTTGGGCAAAACCTTCCCACTGCCTGTGAGAGGCAGCTGTGTGCACCAGCTCAGCCCCAGCAAAGCCTCCCAGACTACATCCCCACATTGACTGCTGAGGATCTCATGCTCCTGGGTCACACAGCATCTGGGCACTTTGCTGAGTTCCAAGGCATATCCTCTGCCCACAAGCCCATAAACTCTGGAGCTCAGGCCTGGGAGTTTCAGGATGCTCTAGCAGTTCCTGAAGAAGCTTAGCCTGGGGATCTACATGGAAGTACAGTTCCAATGAAGACTCAAGCACAGAAGATGTGACCTGGGGCAGAAGGGAGCCAGCTGAGTGGGAGGCCTGATATACCTGGGTAACTCATCTGTGGGAGGGGGTGTAGGCCTTCTTCCCAGTCTGTACAGCATCCAGCCACAGCTTCTCCCACCCACAGTGGGGCATTTTGGGCCCAAGGAGCCCTTAGAGTCTGAAAGAAGTCTCTGTGAGAGGGAGACCTTGCATAGATGTATCACACTTGTACTTTCTGACACATTGTCACCTTGCCCCTCCCCAGTGCAGTCAGCTTGGTGAAGGCAGTGACCGGTATATGCCATGTCATTGCACTCAATGGATCAGGGCTGCTGCTCCATGGATATCTGAGAAGTGAGAGGTCAATCGGTATCTGTCTTGCCTCTCTGCAGTCTCTAGCTTAGGCAGTGATCCATTGCTGTACCCACTTATGCATGGTCTGTACCCACATCAAGGGAGGCCTGGGGTCCAGAAAAATTTCTTTTAGTTGAGCAATATCTGTTCTGCTGCAAATGGTGACTCTGTGGCCTCCAAAGAACATTGTAACTCAAAAGGGCAGGAGTTGCATCTGCTCTGCTTACAAGGTCATGGCCAATACCCAGAAATGTGTCTGCACACAGTGTGTCTTCATGTGTATTTGTAGCATAATTAAACCTATTTGCTCTTCCATGATATCTGACAGTCATGGATTCTTTGCTGTCTTCAAGGTTTCCTGTGTTGAACAAACCCTGAGGCCCATATAGTGACTCTCCAATCTCCTTTCCAAAGAATAGAAAGCTTTCCCCAAGTGTTGGTTAGTAAAGGGGATGGAAGACCATTCATGGGAATCAGCCCAGGCTCTACTGTAGGTCTTCATGGGGCCAAGGCCACAGCCAGACACTTTGCATGGAGCCCCCATTTCATCCTCACTGACCGGAGTTCTCAATCGATTCAGCACCTCATTATTCAGCATTTTAAACTGAGATTGAGTGATGAACTTGCACATGGCCAGGACCTGAATCTGCAGGTGGCCAAGTCTCACTGAGCTGCTAAGTTAAGAACTCACCTTCACAGCTTTGGTGCCTGAAGGGCTGAGATGTCAGCCATGGACGAAGCGAGAGAGTAATGGCCGGAGATGGCACAGCTGTCCAGGAAGACTAAGTCTGGAGTCTCCTTCAGGCTGTGAGGTCCATCTGCCTGCACCTGGCTTGCTTTACAGACATCTGCCAGGCTCACTGCCTGCTGACTTCCAATCTGTGATGAGACAGTGGGGAGACATGGAATTGGTGTCATGCACATGACTTCTCAGAAGGGTTGGAGCTGAAGCAAAGCCCACACTCTAAATGGTCCACAGAGGCTTGTGCTACAGGGCTCACTAAGGAATACTACCATGCTCACATCACCTTGATAGAGGAGAGGCAGAAAAAAGTCTATGCATTAACAAACCTGTGAGTCTTAAGACGGCCTCCAATTTTAGAGATGAGAAAATACAGGATCATTCTAGATGTCCAGATCCATTAATGAGGCCCCACAGAATGTTCCCCAGTTTCCTGATAGAATGTCCACAGGAAGGAATTAAGTTAATCTTCCATAGCCATGGAAGGTGAGCAGCTATGTTCACTGCTCTTTTCTTGTGCTCATTTAGCCCTGGGGCTCCTATGAAAGGAAATGCGGTGCCTGAAAAATTCCTGTAAGACAAGTGGCAGAGAAATGGACAGAATGGACTGACATTTGAGGTGAGCACATCTGTGATGAGTTGATGATGTGTAAGAGCTGTGGATAGGGTGGAGAGGCAGCCAGCTAATGGTCCATGGACACCAGGCCTAGGGCGGAAAATGAGATGCAATGGCAGAATTCAATCATGCCAAGAAATGAAGTGACTTTGTGTTTGTGTCCCATTTCCCATTCTTCCACCAATGTGTGTACAATGACCTTGCCTGTGACAGGATGCTGAGTAGAGAGGATATGGTATTTGAGCATTTGGAGTGTAGATTCATTGAGAGCAGGACCACAGGAGCAGTGTTTGACAAGTCCTGGATGGATGTGCTTAAATGGTTAATCTGACCCTAAATTCCCCTCAGTACTCTATGTGCCGCGATACAGTCCCTTCTGTGGACACACCCTGCATCAGAGCAGATATCTATTGTTATTGTGGGTACCATGTCAGGACCAGGGACATGTCACACAGGGCCCAGTTGCCAACTCCATGCTCATGTCCTGTGTACAGCTCTGTAGTGCCAGAGCCCCGAAGCCTGGAGAAAGCCTGAGGCTCTGAGAAACCACAGGATTCACTTTGTTAAACAACATAAACTTATGTTCCTCAAAGACAAAAAGCACTGTCCCCGACTTCTACCTAGGAGGACAGGAGATGACTCTGGAGGCTCTGGGTAAACATGGCCACTGCCCTTCTCCTCCTGCCAGCCCGGTCCTAGATGGGAATGTGAATGTGACAGTGGCCCAGGCTCAGTTTCCCTGTCCCTGCCCAGGAGCATCTGCCCTCAGTGCCTGTCCTCAGGCCCCCTCACAATGACGACCTAGGGAGGGAATTGTTTATGCAGACTTACAGTGGAGGCCAGGCCTAAATAGCCTTGTCCTGGAGTCTGTGTCTCTGAGTGGCTGGTGGTAGAGCCTAGGGACATCTGGCCTAGGCTCCCTCTTCTGTCTGGGTGTCTGGGGACTGGGACTGGTGAATACTGTCCTGTGCTGCCTTTGATGGTTGGGCAGTTCCCAGTGAGCATCCTGAAGTATCTTGGCTGAATGAACCATCCTCTCACTTGTTCCCAGGTCGTTTTCCCATGGCGCATCCTGAGGCTGGGGTTTTGAGGCCTGGGAATGCAGCATAACCTATTGACTGATCACTCTCAGTAGCCAAGTGCCTGTGAAGGCCAACTATCACTAGAACAAGGTGCTTGGTGACCAGAGCCTTCAGAGTTATGTTTAGATCTGTTGCCAAGCAAATGAGGTCATACACTAGGGTCCATAGCTGGGCTGCCACCTCTAATGCCCAATTTATTTTTATTGTGGAATAAATCTGTTCTCCTTAGAAACAGCATGTGAAAAACAGGAAAACTGAGTGTGGTTTTACACTTTGCTACACTTTAAAAATTTAAATGCAGCAAACATGTAGATGCTTCAGATGTGACAGGCACAGTGCCAAGCACACAATTCCATCCAAAGGGTCCCTTGTCTCTGAAGATGAGGTGTTCAGGGTCTTCACTTAGAGATATGTCACATTTTCAGGTGACTTGCTTTCCTGGGCATATGTTAGTTTCATTTCAATTCCTTTTGGGAGCATGGGGATGTTCCCAGACTGCCCATAATATTTTTCCTTGAAGGATGAGAATGTTTCATGTTAAAACCCCACAGTCCAGGGAAAGAGGATTCCTAGCAAGTCTTGCTCTCACATGTCTATGAATGATTACTTATGAGTCCTTGGATGATTACCTCAGCCACACACTGTAGTGCTCCATACTCTGACAGCCTGTGAGGGGGGACAGCAGGTGGTGAGAGCAAGGGAAGGCTTTGCAAGGCCATGAACATCATTGCCCAGTGTGGATGAAGGACACATGCGTGTCACTCCTGGGGAACTTGTCTCCTAGCAGCTGCTATCACTTCCTGTCCTCCCATGCCAAACATACCATGAGCTTTGTGTCCCTCCTGGGTAGTTTGCCTTTCTTGTAGGTGATGGTGCTGAGCCTGTTTAGTGGCAATGCTCTTTGGTTGGTATCCTTCAAGCAGTGTCTCCGTGCTGGGCACCCTCTGTGCTGTCACCACCTGCTATTATGATGCTGAACCAACCAACTGTGACTTGTTCATGCACATGTCACCTATGTGCTGATGGGGATTTGTTCTGTTTATGGCTTGATTCTTGAAAGCAGGGTACCACAGCCATTTTTATTCATGTTCTTGTGTGTATATATGCTTTTATTTCAAAGAAAAGTGTTTGAATGTGAAATTACTGGGTCATATTTCTGTTCTATGGCTACCATAGAAATTCCTAAAGTATCTTTGGAAGCAGTTGATTCAAGTAGAGTTAAGTGGTTGGGTTTTGTTTTGTTTGTTTTGTTTATTATGCTATACTATGTCATGCTATGTTATGGTCCACTAGGTTATGTGTTGGTTACGATTTTGAAACCCCTTCAGCATGTTTTCAGTGCTTTCTGATTTGACTTTGAATAATCAACCTGAAAAAATATAAGAATATAACATAACCTGACTAATTTTGCTTTGGAGAAAATTTAAAAAGGAAAACCCAGTCAGGTATGTTGTGCACACCTGTCATTCCAGTACTTAGAAGGTTGAGGCAGGGGGATTGTAGTGAGTTTGAGGTCATCCTGGGCTACAAGATAAGATGAAGACCAGCCTGAACTGCATAGCCAAACCCTTTCTAAAAACAAAATGAAAGACAAAATAATATAAAAATGAAAAGTCAAAAGTCACCTGTCAATTGAGAATTCAAATCTTTGTGAGGTTTTCTTGAATATGTGTTTTAGTCAGCACAACTAGCATAAGATTTACCATCATGTAGGCATTGATGTTCTGCCTGGTGTTTTCATTGTTTTAATTTTATAATGTCTTACTGAAATGAGTGGAGATATGCTTCTGAATATACCCTCTTAGGATAGGAGTAGCTCAGTATGAAGAGAATTTGATCATTCTTATTTTTTCTGTCCTAAATTTATATTTTGAACAAGAATTTAATCAAGGGATTACTATCTTTTTGGAAATAATAATAAGAATCATATAAAGATACTCTTTTTGAGTGTCTAAAATGGTAAAAATGATTATAGATTAATAGTGGTTAACGTACCTTGCACTGGGATTTCTGGAATTTCTAAATGACGGATATTTTCATACATTTGTAAAATTATTTACAAATTTTAACACATGGTCTCACTAATTTTCTAAGTTTCCCAGGCTAGGCTTAAAACATTCCTCATCCTTCCTCACCCTCCCAGAGTGCTGGGATTACAGGTGTACATTATCCTGCATTGGTAATTGATAGCAATGTTGTGTATTCATGGAATAAAATGTTCAGCTTCCGGTTTTAGACACTTTGCAGAAAGAGTCAATCTACTTAAGCTATCTGCTACCTTCCTAGTCTGCAGTTTCTTTCACAGAGAGTAAGACTGAAAATCCCATTTACACTGTTTTAGATTCTCTGATTTTTAACTGTGGTCAGCATGTGCTTTAGAGCATCACTCTAATTGCCTTCTGCACTGGAACTGAGGTTTGGTGTCCTTGAAGCACATTTGCTTTTTATTTGATCCTTCCTGGAATTTGATTGTTGTTTGAATTCAGACCCCCAGAAAGGTGTGAAAGTTAAAGCTACTTGGGGCACGCTGCCCTCTGGAAGGCCAGGCCAGTGTAAAACATTATTTTCCCTGCAGTCCTACTTTCCAAGTGTTTGTTTTCATTTTTGGATATTGATTTTTGTTTCTAATTTTTGCTCTGTTCATCAGTGTGTCTGTCCCTGGTGTCTGTAGGTCAGTGACATCAAAGGAAACCACACATCCATGAAGGGTCATATTTCATTTTACTTAGGGATGCAGCCATTCTCTTTGGTATCCTCAAACTAACCCTACAGTGTATATTCTTGTGAGTAACTACGTTCCATTATTTAGTCTTTTAAGCAAAATATTCTCATCATGCTGCTTCTACTGAAGGAAACTGTAGCAGTCATGAGCCCGTCTATTATTTCAGGCTCCATACCTTGACCTGCCTGCATTGTCCCCAGTTTCTGAACTGCTCCACAGCTGTGGTGAGTCCACATGCGGGAGTTGAGATCTGCACCTGAGTGGAAGACATTCAGTCAAGGTGGGCTCTGTAACAGGATGACCTTCTTGAACAGAGGTCCCCTAAGGGAGATAGGGGGCCTCAGGCCTGCAGGGAGGAGCTCTGGCAGCAGGGCCATTCCAGCCATCTCCTGTCCAGCCTGCAAGCTGTGCTGCTTTGCTGAGAAGCTGACTCATGGATCAGCAGGCCTGAATCTGGGCCTTTCTTGCCATGGTTCCGGCTAGGTGTCATGGTGTCCAGCACCTCTGCCCGGTCCATCTTCCCCACCTTAAGATCTCAACAGAAATCTGCACAGCATAGGGCTTCCTCTTCCAGGCTGCCATCTATGTAGAAACTTCAGGTCTGAAATCTGTGACTATGAAACTCAACCTGTATACATTTAGCCTGGAAATTCAGCATCTAAGGCTTCATTATAAAGAATGAGGCTGACAACACCCATATTCTCTTCTTACTCAGCTTAGCTGTGAATGGTTTTAAGTCACTGAATGTACCACAGCAGAGCTTCTGCATCAATTATAAAATTACTGCCAGTGAAAATGCAGCAAGAAGGCCATGTCTCAGGCCATGTCCCCGGTGTTACCTGAGATGACAGAGAGTTTATGGCCTGGCCCTCTCTCTACCCAGTAGTGAAGACACAGGGGCCCACGCAGCAGGTAAGGACAGGAGAGAGGGGCTCATCGATGACAGACCATGATCCTGGGGGTATGCCTATTTCTTTTTTGTCCATTTTCTTATACCATTGAATTAATTATAGTGCTCTATTCAATATTACTTCTATTCAGTTTAGTTAACAACAAATAGTGGCTAATTCCTTGAACAGGTAAGTGAAAATGGATGATTTAATTACATTATGTATAATGAAATTCACAATACATACTTCCAATATCTATCTATATGTGTGTGTGTGTGTGTGTGTGTAAAGGAGTCTTGATATTCAGAAAGGCAACACTCTATCACTATCTCTACCATGTGAGGTCATGCAGAGCCCTTCCATGGTGCAGTGGTGCTAGAAGCCACCCTAGAAGCCACCATGCACATCTGTGCCTGCTACCCCCAGAGGACAGCAAGAGATTTAGTTCAGTGTTTGTTTTTCCAGCAAGGAAGTCCTGAATCATCCTGCTGCCAGGCAGCTCAGGGAGTGAGCAGCATGCAGAGGAGCCCAGCACTGCCTGCCTTACACCCCTTTCCCCCACTGTATCCATGCTGCAGCCCTGCCAGGGTGCATCCAAGACTCTGCCTCCTCAGCCCCAGGGTCCTCAGTTCCTGGGTCCTGGCCTCAGCCTCCACCAGGCTTCAGGTGCTGCCATGTGTTCAGCTGGCAGAGTGGGTGGTGCACACTCTCAGGCCCACATACACAAAGATCACTGACCACACTGACCCTTCGAGTCTGCAAATTTTGACTGAGGCTTTGGCATTTAAACAATACACAAAATTGTCATTACCTTTTGTTTTTGTTTTTTTTTTTTTAGTGGTTTCTTATTTATTTAAACATATATTTAGAATTGCATTTTGCAAAAACCTTTATTTGTTGTTTAATGCCCCAGTTAACTGAAGCTCTTACAAATTTCTACTGCACTTCAAATCCATATGCTTGAATGCTCACAATCCAATCTGCAGCTTAGTAGCGTGGTGGAAACAAAGCAGAAACTGAATTTGGGGATATTTCTTTGCCTTCTAGCACCTTGAAAAGAAAACCTTGACTCGTGTGTTTTTACCTCCAAAATATAGGCTTCAGTACCAACAGAATCTGCCACTGACAAAATGAGTTTCCTGCATTTATTTCAAGCAATCTCATTTACCTTCAACTGGATAAGAATATCGTCTAAGATTTCTTATGCCCAAACTTGAAAAATAAGTTCCAATAGACAAGAGGCTGCTACCCATTCTGAAATCATGATGGGATTTTATATAAATATATAGTCCAGCCCACACCCTGGCAGTCATGAGCTGAGAGAGGGGCAGATGGCTTGTGCAGATAGAAACATCTAGAAATAGTCAACCAGCAGCTGCAACAAGCAGGGAGCAGAGCTGCTGAGCCTTCACTTCTGGGTGATGGAATGGTGTGGTAGGTTTTGCCCTGGGTTTACTGATGTGGCTTGGTAAATCCAGGTTGTTGCAGGGATTATCCTTCTAAAGGAAAATCATGTACATGTATCATTTATTTGCCATTTTCTTTTGCATTTATGGAATCTGCATGCATGAGATTGTATGCCTCTGCCATTGCAAACCCATTCACTGTCATTATTCCCATGTCTTCTCAAGGGCTAGTTTATTTACACAGCATGCAGAGCACTTTTCTCAGCCTTGTTTCTCCAGACCTGTGCATTTTCAATCATTTCTTCAAAGGAAGCTAAACAATTTAGTTTGAGAAATCTTCAACTGTGTTGCTGTGCTTCTCTGTGACTTCCTTGCTGCCAGACCTGAAAAAGGCAGTGAGTTGGACCTGCTGGAGGGTTATCCCCAGAGGAACATGCTTTGCACAGCTGTGCCAGGGAAGGGCTGCTCATTAGTTGACTGGCAACCCTGACATCCAAATGTCCTTTTCCCAAGCTTGTCTTGGTTTTGGGAAGCATTGGACTGCAGTAGAGACTCCATGTGCACTGGCTGGCTCTTGGAAAGCCTTGTGCTGACATGAGGTTGTCAGTTCCTAGACCTTCACCTCTGTGGCCCTGCGGCCAGTTAGTTCCAGCAACCATACACAGCATCCTCCAGGTAGCTCTCCTGTGCACCCTCTATGTGGCGGCTAGGGAGGGTCCCAGTTCCTTTCTGCTACAAACAGTACTGTGAATCAAACTCTTGAACAGAAATCTTGAAAAGTTATGCAAGTTTCTCTCTGGGAGAAATCTCTGTTCTTAGCCCTGCATGCTCCAGGGACACCAGTGTATAGCTCTGATGGGAGCTGCATGTCAAGGTTCTGCTCTGCACCCCATAATTTCATGTGTGCTGTTCAGCATCTGCCTTAGAACCTGCCATCAAATGGGGACACAGCACATGTCAGGGATCTGTACCCTGCGTGCTTCAGCTTTGGGAGGCTCAACATTTTCTGTACTTGTGGTCCATGTGTGGTGATTGCCTTTGAGTAACAATAACTTGTCACTTTTCTCACAAAGTGGACTCTTGAGACATCTTTCACACCTGTAATAACAATCATCTATCTGAATGTTGGTTGTAAGGAAAGGTTTCCTGCTATGGTCTCTACATTAGTCTTGTTTCTGTTTTTCAAATGTGATGTATCAGAACTTTCAATCTCCATTCTGTCACTGAAATCATGGGAAAGCTTTTCCAGCATGAAAAGATAAGTATATACACAATGGCCTCTGCATTTTACCTGAAGTCTTTGTCTATCTGGTATTTTCTCTTCTATCAAAGAGCAATAGCAGCCAGTCTCCTCCAGTAATGTTTGGCCAAACAGAATCTGATGCACTGATATGAAAGATTCAGAGTAGCTAATCACATCCAGAGAAATTTTAGAAGCACATGGGGACTAGCAGGAGAGTATAGGCCTATGGATGGGTCCAAAACAGCAGAAAGCTGAAACTCAACAGATGTGAATATTGTACAAATTGGTGACGCACTTATGATAGGGCTACTGAGTTGAACATGTTGAAACTAATAAAATCTTAACTGTTAATTTAAATTAACTTAGAATGTAATGTTTAGAAGAATTACATAAGAGTAGAAATGCAAACTGAAAGAAATACAAGGGATACAAGGGGAGGGAAGGGAAAGGCAATACTTTGCAGGACTTGGCCCTATGCAGAGCTCAGGATGTCTACCATGGTGCCAGCAACAGCCCCAGCTCTGAAATTCATGAAGTCCTGGTACTGAACTGGGCATAGCTTTCACATTGATCCCAGAGCTGGTGAGGTCACTGGAGGTGGATCTCGCACAAGTTCAGCAAGTAGGACTTGAGCTCAGTCAGGTACCAGCCCCGGCTCAGAGAAGGGAGAAAATTCACCAACTGTCCTTGATCCTCGCAGGCCTCAAAGCCTACCAGGGCCTCTCAAAGACAATTCTGTGCACAAATCCACCGCAGAAAAGCTTCCTGTTCTGCCTCACCCCAATCACTTGTGCATGCCTCATTGTTGCAGAAGGCCCCAAGTTTGAGAGTCTTTCTCCATGTAAACTTACACATGCCCTCCCCAGAGAATAATAGAACAAGGCCAAACCTTGCTCACTGTAGTTCTCATCTTCAGTGAGTTCAGGTTGTTCCAAAAGACCCAGGTTAGTTTGGACTGGGTGTCCCAACTTGGTAAGCAGCACCTTCCAGGAGTCAGTAAATTAAGCACTGGTCCTAGGGAGGACAATTGTAAGCAGCAGTACAGGTCTGGCCTCCCTCCCAAACTGCCCTCCCAAGGCATCCTGTGGAGTTTGACACCAGCCTCTTGCTCCAGCTACAGAGAGCCCAGCCCCAGCCATCACTGTGCCCTGAATGGGGCAATGCTGACCCAGGCAGCCCTCACATGCTAATGGAAGTCCCTGGACAGTGCTGTGACCACCTGTCCTCCATTATTCAGGAAGCCGGAAAAGCATCTCCCTTTCCCGACCTCATGGCATGTTGCCTCTGTGAGAAAGAGAGTGGTGTCTTCAGTGTTAGTCTACTCATGGGTACTCTACAGGGTGCTGCTCTTTAACTATCTGAGAACTGCAGATGCAGTGTGTCCTGCCTGCATTTTGTTCATCTTCGGTTCATATAGTGATGCATCACTCCATTCTGTGTGGCTTCCCATGACATCCCTCCTCTATTTTGTGTCCCCATGTACAGAGGCCAGGAACTTTGTCTATAATATTGGTAGTATTTGGTCCAAGTTGATTGTGTGCCTGGACAAAATGAAAGCACAGGAGAGCAATGGTTGCATCTGTTCTTGGCATTACATCATGGTCAGTGCCTGGTACACTCATGGTTTAAAGCACCCTCCAGCTCCCTTGATGATGTCTGTGAGGACCTGAGTCCTCTGGTATCCCCCAGAGATTCCTGCTCTGCATACCATAGAAGCCCATGAAATGACTCTCTGGTGTCCTTCACAGTGAAGAGAACAGCTTCACCGAGGCAAGGGCTCCTTGGTAGGAGGCAAAGCTTCCGCATAAGAAAGAAAAAAACAGCAGTGTAGCCAGGGTGCCATTTCTGAGGAAAAAGACCTGCGTTTAGACCCAACTGCTCCTTCTGACTTCCTATGTAAACCTAGGTAAAACATCATGGACTATAGAGGTCATACTGTCATCTGCTTCTTAGGGACATTATCAGAGGTATGAGATGACATTTGTGAAAATTGGCAGCTGGTATCCCAGGTACATAATGTATAGAAATAGAGGAGAAATCCAGGAAGGGTTGGGATGGAGATGAATACAGTGCAGGCTGGGCTGATTCCTCCTGCCTGGTTGTGGAAATGACACTCAACTCTGCACATGTTTCCCTGGTAGCATCGTGAGGAGACAGAAGTTCATCAGTTTGGCCGTCCTTATGTTCCCTAAGCATTGCAATTGCTTCTATGTATTGGTATTTTAGCCTCAAGTGCAGGAAGTTATTGGCATCTCATAGAATGACCTCTGGGTAGAGCCTGGAGAGAGATAGCAATCAACCATGTTCTAAAGGTGGTCCGCCAGACTATAGCAGTAGATTTGGAGTTGGTTTTTAAAAAATGCCTAGTGAAATCAGTTGAGGTTTGAGTCTCTGTAATCCCCATGCTCTACCAGACTAGGGCAAGAGGGTCACATATTTGAAACCAGACTAAACAACTTAGCTGCAGTGAGACTCAGTGTCAAATTTAAATTTCAAAAACTAAAAGGGGCTGGGGATGTCGCTATGTGGAAAGGCCCTCAGATCAACCCTCCTATATAAATACAAAACTTATTACCTTGTGAAGAAGCTGAATCAAGAGGATTCTACAACTTCCTTGGGGCAATATGGAACAAAATTCCCCTAGGAAGCTTAAACCATGATTGTCCAAAATGGTCTGAGATTCAGTAATTTGTAAGAGAAAGTGAGTCAAGTTGTAGGCAATGTTCATCTATCTTCAAGAAGCAGAGGTGAGGCTATGTCATGATGTTGTGCTGTCTGCTGAAATGTTATGGGGATGCAGTGTCCCCATGGGAACACCACAGCTTGTAGAGCTCCATTTGCCAGAGGTCACAATTTAGCTCTGTGCCTGGACACTGTATATGCATGGACAGTAACTGGTCCTACCCAAGGTTCTATGACCATGACTGAAAAATTCCACTGCTAAGAATCTAACAAACAAAATGAGGTTTACAAAGGTGGTTGCTTCCTATGGGATAGAGCCTGACAGGACTCTGTCTCCACATCCTAGGTGCAATCCTTGAGGAGCTGTCCCCTGAGACACACTCCCCACCCAACAGTTAAAACACTCAGGCTGACCCTAAAATGAGACCCAAAGAGTAGCACTTAGGAGGGAGGCCACTGTTCCTGAATGGAACAACAGTCACTATGTCCTATATTATTCACTCATACTGCATTGTGTATTTAACCATAATATGTATTTCTTGCCCCAGAAAAGAATACTGGATAATTTACTGAATCTGTGACTGACTAACCAAGGACATTAGCTTAAGATTCTGCCTTCTCACAAAAAAGCAACATTAAAAAGTTACATCCAGCACCCTCTGGCTGAAGAGAAACTTGATGGCATTGATGTGGAAAATGTAGCAGAGGTAAATTATGAGGACATAAGATGAGTGGTGGCTGGAATGGAGCAGGATGGTGAAAAAAAGAAAACACCTTTCTGTACAAAATTGAGGAGGAAAATGTTCTGGACGTACACAGTGATGAAATTTGCAAAACATTGAGAATACTTAGAATGCTACCAAGCTGATTATTTTAAACATGAGTGAAATCTTAAACTTTATTTATATTAGTTCCATCACTATCATACCTCTGGGAAATAAGGGTAGCAATGAATACACTGATAAGTAAATCTGTAAGAGAGGGGAATGGCAGCTGTGGGGCAAGTGTTCCCTGTAGGTATAACTCAAGAGATGCCTCCTGCTGGGGAGCCACCAGGAGGTCCAGCTCTGCAGCTGGTGGAGAACTGAATCCAGGTGCTGGCTCTTGCTGTGGGGCCAGAGCTGGTGAGGGAGCTGCAGGTGGAGCTGGCACCAGTTCTGTGGGTGCAAATTCAGCATGCACTGGAATTGCCTCTGTAGTTGCAGGAGGAGAAAACATCACTGCCTTCCAGGGACCTCTCAGGAACAAACCTTGCCACTGCCTCTCAGAGGCAGCTGTGTGCATGAACACAACCCCAATAAAGCCTCCCAGACTGCATCCCCACAATGACTGCTGAGGGTCTCCCATTATCTGGACACATTGCTGAGTTCCCTAGCACATTCCCTACCCTCAGGGCCACAGCCCACATCCCAGGACTCCTTACCCTGTGAATTAGGCTCCAGGGTCTTAGGAGGCTCCAGGTGGTCCATGAGAAGCTTGGCCTGGGGAACCACTTTGGAGTTCAGCTCCAGTGAGAAGTCAAGGACAGGAGATGTGGACCTGGGGCAGACAGGGAGGCAGCAGAGTGAGAGGTCTTGCCACTCTTCACACACTACCTACATAGGTAACCTTAGGGAGGGCACATGGACCTCTAGCCTAGCAAGTGCAGGATCCACTCCCACAGTCTCCCAACTACAGTGTGGCACTGTGGGCCTTGGGAGCCCTGAGAGGCTGACAGAATGCTCCATAGGAAGCAGTCCTTGCTTAGTGGTATGACACCACGCCCTTCCTCAGGGAATCCTGACACAGTGTCTCCCTGTCCTTCCCCACTATGGGTCAGCTCAACAAAGGCAAAGACTGATATCTGCCATGTTTTTGCACTCAAGGGCTCAGGGCTGATGCTACATGAATATCAGAGAAGTGATGGGTCACCATTATCTGTCCTGCTTTTCTCCAGTGTCTAGATCAGGCAAAGATCTCTTGCCTAGTTCTCTTTGCCTCTGTACAACTCATCCTGCATGGTCTGTACCCACATCTAGGGAGGCCTGAGACCCAGAAAAACTGCGTTGAGGTGAACAATGTTTGTTCTACTGCCAGTGCTGACTTTGTGACCTCCAAAGAACATCAAAACTCAAAAGGGCATTGTCTGTACCTGTTCTACATACAGGACCATGGACAATACCCGGAAAAGTGTGTTCACACAGGTTGTATTCATGTGTATTTGTGGCTTGATGATATCCACCCACTTTCCAGTGATACCTGTGGGCCATGGACACTTTGCCATCCCCAAGAATTCCTGTCCTGAGCACACCCTGAACCCCCTCGAGAGACTCTCCAATATCCTTTCCAATGAACAGAATAGCTTTCCACAAGTGTGGGTCAGTTGGGAGGAGGTGGAAGGTCATCCCAAGGAATTAGCATAGCCTCTGGTCTTCATGGGGCTAAGGCCACAGCTGTCCCCTTGCCATGGAGCGCCCATTTCCTCCTCAGTTACCCTGCACTCTGCATCCACTCAGCACCCCTCTTTCAGTGTTGTAAACTGAGGCTCGGGTGCTTGCTCATGGCCACGACTTGAATGCACAGGTGGCCAAGTTCCAAAGGGCTGCTCAGGTAAGAACTTAGCCTCCCAGTATCTGAACTTTTCTGGACTCAGTGTCTGTGAGTGGCTGGTGGTTGAGCCTAGGGATAACTGTCCTTGGCTCCCTCTTGTCTCTGGGGCTGGTGAGTGCTGGCCTGAGCTGCCCATGATGGTTGGGTGTTTCCAGGTGAGCTTTCTGAAGCATCTGGGCCAAGTGAACCATCCTCTCATAGGTTCCCATGTAGTTAAGTGACACAGGGTCCTGACACTGGAGCTGTGAGGCCTGGGAAAGCAGCACAACATGTTCCCTATTCACTCTCTCAAACCAACGGTCTGTGATGGCCAACTGTCACCAGAATAAGGTGCCTGGTGACCAGAGCCTTCTGAGTTATGTTTTGACATGTCATCAAGGAAGTGAGGTCATGTGCTGGGGTCCACATTTGATCCTCTCCCTCTGATATCTTCTTTTTTTATTGTGAGCTCATCTTTCTCCTCCTTAGAAACAGCAAGCTAAAAGACTAGAAAAATATGTGTGTTTTTAGACTTTTCTGCACTTTGAAGATTTTAATGCAACAAACATGTGGATGTTTCAGATGTGGCACACAGGGTGACAAACATACTTTTCCATCCAAAAGATCCTTTCCCTTGAGGATGAGGTACACAGTGTCTTCACTTAGAGATTTCATAAATTTTATTTTGACTGTGTTTTCTGGGCTTATTTTATTTTTATGTCAATTTCATTAAGGAACATGGAAATGTTCCCAGAATTCCCACTATAATTTTCTTTGAAGGATATGAAATGTTTCATGTTATAACACCCATGTGTCTAGGGGAGGAGGATTCATAGCAAGTTTTACACTCCCATGCCTATGAGTGATCACTTATTCATCCTTAGATGTTTCCCTCAGCCACACACTATAGTGCTCTGTACTCTGACATTGTGTGAGGACAGATAGCAGGTGGTGAGGGCAAGGGGAGGCTTTGCAAGGCTGTGAACATCATCACACTGTGCTGAGCATCACTACTGGGCACCACTTGTCTCCTAGCCACTGCTTTCACTTCCTGTCCTCCCATCACACACATTCCATGGGCTTTGTGTCCCTGCTGGGTAGTTTACCTTTCCTAGCAGTGATGGCTCTGAGCCTGTTCAGTCTTGATGCTCTTGGTTGGTCTCCTTCAAGCAGCATCTCTGTACTGGGCTCCCCCTTGCTGCTTCTTATTGGTGGTGGATCCACCACACACTCTTGTGGGGCTGAACCAACCAAGTGTGGCTTGTTCATGCATCTGTCACCCATCTGCTGATGCCATTTGTTCTGTTTCTGGGTTGGACCTGGAATGCCTGCTGCCACAGCCATTCTTATGCACGGTCTTGAGTGGACACAGACTTTTATTTCAAAGAAAAATACTTAGATGTGAAATTGCCAGATTATATATCCTGTGTATGGTTAACTTAAACATTGTTAAGGCACTCTTGGAAGCCTTTTTTGTTGTTGTTGTTGTTGTTGTTTTTTTAAATCAGAGTTAGGTGGTTGTTTTCAGTTTGGTACTGGGGATTGAACTTATGACCAAGTGGGCACTTACACTGCTGAATTAAACCTCTATCCCTGTTTTCTTATTTTGTTTTGCTTTATTTGGTTGTGTTTTTTATGCTATATTGTGTTATGTTATGTTATGTTATATTATGTTACGCTATGTTATGTCATGTCATGTCATGTCATGTCATGTCATGTTATGTTATGTTATGTTGTTATGTTATGTTACACTATGTTTTCTGTTGTTGAGGATTTTAAATTTCTTTCAGTGTATTTTCAGTCCTTTCTGATTTCATTCATAACTCACCTGACAAACTATGAGAATATCACACCATCCTGGGTAATTTTATTTTGGAGATAATTTAAAAAGGAAATGAGAGCCAGGTTGGATAGTAAACATCTGTAATGCCAGAATTTACAAGGCTGAGACAGCAAGATTGCTGTGAGTTGAAGTCAGTCTGGGCTACAACGTGAGTTCAAGGCAGTCTGAACTTCATAGCAAAATGCTGTCTCAAAAATAAAAAAAGTAAATCAAAATGAAAATACATTTAAAAAGGTTAAAAAAGAGACAAAAATCATCTATCAATTGACAAATCAAATCTTTGTGAATTTTTCTTACATATGTACTTTAATCATCACACTGAACATTAGGTTTACCATCTGGTAGATATTGATCTGGCAGTAGCCAAGAAGTTGAACTGTTTCAATTTGTTTGACCTGTTAACTGAGATGAGTGTAGATATTCTACTAAATGTACCCTCTCAGGATTTGGAGAGCTTAGTATGAAAAAAATTTGATGGTTCTTTTCATTTTTGAACTAAATTTATATATGGAAGTAGGATTTGAGCAAAGGGTTACATTACTTTTTTTTTTAAATCTACCTTGTCTTATTTTAATTTAATTCATGTACATATAACTAAGGACCACATAAAATATGCTATTTTTAAGTCTATAAAAGGATAAAAAATTATACAAAATAATAATGAGAGAATAACAGCTAATGTATTGTGCACAATGATTTCTTGGATTTTTAAATGATCTATATTGTAATACATTTGTAAAATTTGTTAATGTTTTTACAAATTTCAATGCATGATCTCACTAAGATTGTGAGTTTCCCAAGTCAGGGTTAAACCTTTCCTCATTCAGTCCTCCTCCCCTCCGAGAGTGCTAGGATTGCAAGTGTACATTATCCTGAGTTGGTAATCAGCAGCAATTTTGTGCCTTCATAGAATGCAATAATTGGCATTGATCTTTAGACACTTTGCAGAAAGAGTGGATCTAGGTAAGCTATCTACCACCTTCCTGACTGGCACTTTCTTTCACAGTGAGTAGGATTGAAAATCCCATTAACACTGTTGGTAGATTCTCTGTTTTGTAACTGTGGTCATCATGCACTTCAGAATATCACTGCAAATGCCTTCTGCACTGGGACTGAGGCTTGGTGTCCTTGAAGCACATTCTGTATTTTTTTATCCCTCATGGATTTTGATGATTGTTTGAAGTCAAACCCAAATAAAGGTGTGAAAGTGAAAGCTATTTGGGGCACACTGCCCTCCAGAAGGCCAGGACAGTGTAAAATATTATTTTCTCTACCATCGGGCTTTCCAAATTTTTTTGTTTTGCATTCAATTTCTACAGATTGAATACTGTAGTCTGCACTTAGCTCCATGAACTTTCACATTTTAAAATTCTTTTTATTTTCATCCAGGTTGTTGATGAGTGGCTATATTGCTGAGTCTGTCTTTAAATTTGTGGTGTTGCTGCCTCAGCCTTCCAGATTGCTGGAATTACAAGCACACCACCAGACCTTGTTTCATCATAGTGCTTTTAAAAACTCATTGGGTGAACAAGGAATGTTGAAAATGCCTGCAATGCCTGCACTCAGGAGTCTGAGGCAGCAGGATTTCTGGGAGTTCCAGACAATCCTCCAACACACTCTGAGTTCAGCTCAAGCCAGAGATACACATGAAGACCTTGACCAAAAAAAGAAACAGAAAAAGAAAAAAAACTAGAGAAAATGGAAACAAACTAAAGCGGAGGGCAGGGAGAAAGGGAAGGGAGGTGAGGAGAGGAGAGGAGAGGAGAGGAGAAGAGAGGAGAGGAGAGGAGAGGAGAGGAGAGGAGAGGAGAGGAGAGGAGAGGAGGAGGGGAGGGGAGGGAAGGGGAGGGGAGGAGAGAGGTGGGAAGGGGAGGGGAGGGGATAGGGGAGGACAGGAGAGGACCCAAGAAGCAAAGCTTGCAGCTTGTCAGCCTCTGAGCAGGATGTCAGGGATGGGCTTGTCATTTTGTTCTTTGTTGTGCTGAGATTCATTCCTCTTAAGCATGGTGTATGAATGCTTCCTATCATGAAAGGATGGTGAACTTTTGAATTTCTCAAAATAATTTTTACAAATCTCTTGAGAGGTTCATTGTGCCTCATGCTGTGAATGTGCCAATTGACACTGAATGATTTGTGCAAGTGGAACCGTTCTAGCACCACTGAGATTTAACCCAGTGTTTATTGTGGTGTTTGACTTTTGCATGTGCTGGTGAATTTAGCTGATGAACATTTAGTTGAATATTTTTGTGTATGTTCATTAAGAATATTGGCCATTAGAGTATTACCATTTTTTAATGCATAATGGCTATGTTATGAGGGTGACTTCATCAGCTACAAGGAGTTGGGTGTGGTTCCCTTCCCTTAAAAGACATGAAAGATGATTAGTACTTATTCTTTTGAAAATTTTATTTTGAAGGTAGTAAAGTAAAACAGAGCAAGACAGAACAAACAAATGGAGACAAAGGGCTGGGGACTTAGCTCAGTGTCATAAGTGCCTGCCTTGCAAGCAGGCAGTTGTGAGTTTGATCCCCAGTACTGAAAAAAACAAAAATGACCAAAAAAAACCCCCAAAACCAAATGGAGACAATGCAGTGAAATTGGTACAGAACTTCACAACAGGGTATCATGATAACAAGTAAGAGGTACCACACTATATCTCATTATCTTCACAGTAATTTTCCACTCAATAAGTTATAGCATAATCAAACCAAAAAAGAACATTTAAAAACCAGTTAAAAGAGAATATTGAATAGAGCAAAACAATTAATCATAACAAAGCAAAAGATTAAAGATGACATTTGTTTTCAAACAGAAGATAGAAGGAAATCCCCCATATTTTCTATATTGCACACAGTCATATTTCCAAAAGGTGCTCAGAACTCACCCTCTTGTTGCTAACCAGGGGGTGAGCAAGTGGGATGTATGTTGCTCAGTCCATGCACCAGTAGGCTCACTGGAGATGGTGAGTGGTTCTCCTCTTGGGTCCCACCAGGGGTACTTGCCAGAAAGGCCTGAGAATTTGTTTCTTGTTCAGCTGCCTAAGTTCCAACATGGCCAGATCCAGTATTTGTTCTTTAGTATACACTTCATAAAATTCAGTAGGGCATTTATTGTATCCTGGCGTTTATTGTTGTTATTAAGCAGTTATGACTATTGACCCATTGCCTATGTGTGTTATAGCTCTGTGAAATGGTGTGTTTTCTCCTGGGGGTGTGGGTCAGGGACACCAAAGGAGATCATGTTCCCATTAAGGATCATGTCTCTTTTTTACTTAGGGACATAGCCATTTATTTTGTATCATCAAACTTCCCCTACAGTAAATATTTTTGTCAGTAATATGTTAACTTATTTAGTCTTTTAATGCACATTGTTGCAGGGTGCAGTTACTCCTTGAGGACACTGGAGCAGGCTAGGGCCAGGTCTCTTGTTTCAGGCTTTTTACCCTTACTTGCCTGAGGAGTGTCCCCACCTCCTCATTGCTCCATGTAAACACCTGTCCTGCTCCACAGCTGTGGTGAGTCCACATCGGCAGTTCAGATCTTACCTGGGTGGAAGATGTGCAGTCAAGGTGGGCTCTGTAACATGCTGACCTTCTCATACAGAGCTCCCCTGAGCCAGTCAGGGGGTCTCAGGCCTGCAGGGAGTAACTCTGGCAGCAGGGCCATTCCAGCCCTCTCTTATTCACCATGCTGTGAGTGCTGTCTTGCTGAGAAGCTGACTGATGGATCAGAAGGCCTGGACATGGGCCTTTCTTGCCCATGATTACCTACTAGGTAACGGGGTGTCCTCCAACTGTGCCTAGTCCTTTTTCCCTGGACTTCGGATCTCCACAGAGACCTGAGCATCCTCGTGCTTTCCCTTCCAGGCTCCAACTCTGTGCTTAGTTCTAGTGTGAATTCCAAGACCAGGAAATTCAATTTACATACATTTAACCTGGAAATTCCACTTCTCATGCCTCAGTATAATAAAAAGTGATTGACAGACACCTGTAATCTCTTCTTCCTCAGTTATGAGTGTGGATAGTTAGAAACCATGAATGTGTCACCGCAGAGCTGCTGAGTCAATTATAAAATTGCAGTCACAGAAAACGCTGAAACAAGGCCTTGTCCTAGGCCGCTGAAAATGTGGAAAGAAAGCCAATTCCTTGGCCATGTCCCCAGTCCTACCTGAGATGATAGAAGAGCTCACAGGGTGGCCTCTCTCCACCCAGCAGTGAACAGACAAAGACCCAAATTGCAGGCCAGGACAAAAGAGAGGACCTCCTGGAGGGCAGCCCATTGATCTTGGGCCTTGGTGGAGTTTTTTCTATTTTCCATTCCACTGCATTATTTATATTGTTCTATTCAATATTCCTTTTATTCAATTCAGTTAATATTTAATAGTGGCTAATGTCTTGAACGGGTATGTGAAAATGGATGATTTAATTTCATTATACATAATGAAAGTTATGCACAATACAGACACTTCGAATACAACTATATATAAATACAAAATAAGGAGATTTGATATTCAGCAAGCCAACACATCGTTCATGACTAACTTTTAAAAATTCCAACACATAAAGCCACGAGGATCCCACTGTGGTGTGTGTTGCTGCCCTCCCTACATTAGAAGCCATCGTGCTCACCTGTGCCTGCAACTGCCAGAGGACAGCAAGAGTTTTTTTCAGAGTCTATTTTTCCTGCAAGGAAATCCTGAACCTTCCTGCTTTCAGGTAGTGCAGGGAGTGTGCAACATGCAGAGCCCAGCAAGGCCTTCATTATACCCCTTTCCCCACCACATCCATGCTGTAGCCCTGCAGGCACTGGAAGGCATAGCAGCCAGGATGCAGCAAAGACTGCCACCTCAGCCCCAGGGACTTCAGTTACGGGGTTCTGGTCTCAGCCTCAACCAAGTTTCAAGCACTGCCCTGCATTAATCTCACTTAGTGGGCTGGGCACACCCTCTAGCCTTCAGGAGAGGAAGACTACTGAAACAGTGACCCTTGCAATCTGCAAGTTTTGAGTCCCTCTTTCTGACTGAGGCCATGGCACTGGTACTAAGCACAGCATTGTCATTACATTTCTTTTTCTTCTCCTTTTTTTCTGGTTTCTCTGTTTATTTAAGCATATATTTAGAACTGCATTTTGCCAAAAAAAAAAAAAAAACATTTCCTTGTCTTTTTACACCTCAGTTGACAGAAGTTTTTACAGATTTCTACTGTAGTTCAAACTCTATGTGCTTGAATACTGAGAATCCACTTTCCAGCTTAGTAGAATGAGGGAATCAAAGCAGAAACTGAACTTGGGGGCATTTCTGTGCCTTCCAGCATTTTGTACAGCAAACCCTGACTCATACATGTTACCCACAAATATATGGGCTTCAGTAGCAACTGAATCTCCTACTGACAAATAAGTTTCCTGCATTTACTTCAAACAATCTGACTTCCCCTCAACTGGCTAAGCACATTGTGTAAGATTTATTATGCCTAAACTTGAAAAATAATTTCCAATAAAAAGACGCTGTCACCCATCCTGAAATCACAATGGCATTTTATGTAAACAAAGTCTGATCCACATCCTGGCATCCATGATCTGAAGGAGGCAGCGATGGCTTATGCAGAGAGAAACACCTCCAAATTGTCAACCAGCAGCAGCATCAAGCAGGGAGCAGAGCTATTGAGCCTTCACAGTTGTGTGATGGAATCATCTGGTGGGTTTTGCCCTTGATTTACTGAGGTTGCTCAGTAAATCTAGATTGCTGCTGGGATTTTCCTTCCTGTAGTGCAGTGCCCAAGGGAAATCATGTACATGTAGCATTTATTTGTAGTTTTTCTTTTGCAATTGTAAAACCTGCATGCATGTGATTTCACAGGTCTGCCATAGCAGACCAAACCATTGACAATATTTTCATGACTTGTAAAGGGTCAGTTTATTTATACAACATGCAGAATGCTATTCTCAGCCTTGTTTTTCTCAGACTTGTGAATTTTCAATCATTTCTTTAAAGAAAGCTAAATGATTTAGTCTGAGCAAAGTTCAGTTGTGTTGCTGTGCTTCTGTGTGAAATCCTTGGTGACAGACCTGAAGCAGGAAGTGAGGTGGACCTGCTGGAGGTTCAGCTCCAGAGTGATACAATTTGCTCAGCTGTGTCAGGCAGGGCTAACCCTCTCCTGACTGGCCACTCTGGCATCCAAATGCCCTGGCCCAGTGCTGGCCCTGGATTTGGGAAGCACTGGTTTGCAGTGTAGACTACCAGGGCACTGGCTGACCCTTGGAAAACCTTCCTGTGCCATGAGTTTTTCACACCTAGACCTGCACCTCTATGGCCCAGGGCACAGTTCTCTCCAACAGCCATGGGCAGCCTCCTCCAAACAGCTCTCCTGTGCATGCTCTACGTGGAGGCTAGGGAGGGTCCCAGCCCCTTCCTGCCTCAAACAGTACTGTGAATCAAACACTTGAAAAGAAATCTTGAAATCTTTTGCAGCAGTCTGTGTTGGAGAAATCTCTCTTCTTAGTCCTATGAAGTCTAGAGACAGGTCTACATATAGCTGTGATAGGAGCTGCAGGACAGGACTCAGCTCTGCTCCCCATGTTCTCTTCAGTGCTGTTCAGCTCCTGCCTTAAAATGTGCCATTTGATGGGGACACAGCACATCTCATTGATTTGTACCTGCATGAATCATTTTTAGGAGGCTGAGTGTTTTCTGCACCTGTTGTCCACAGGTGGTGATTTCCTTTTGAATTACAATATTTTCTCACTTCTCTCACAAAATGGGCTCATAAGACCTCTTTTACTCCAGTAACTCAAACTCCAGGATGGTGAAACACTTTCATCATCAATCCCAGCACCAAACAATGAGCCAGTCAGTGGTGCTAGGTTTACCTGCCTCTGTGACTTCATGAGGCTTTTGGGGGGACACCCATATGCAAACCATAACACCTTCTTTTTTATTTTTTATTTTTTTTGTCTTTTTCATTTTTATCGGTACCGGGGATCGAACTCACAACTGCCTGCTTGCAAGGCAGGTGCTTATGCCGCTGAGCTAATTCCCCAGCCCCACCATAACACCTTCTAAAGTAAATCCTGTGAAGATGCCCATGCTCTGGACTAGAAGATAATAACTTGCCTTAGTCCATGTCTTTATCTTATTTATTTTATTTTATTAATTTATTTTTTGAGACTCTCATCTTGTAGTTCAGACTGGCCTTCAATTCACTATGTAAACTAGGTTGGCCTAGAACTTGCAACAATCCCTGTCTCAGCCTCCTAACTGCTGGTATTACAGGCATGTACTGTAACATCCAGCTATTGTTTGTTAAATTGTATTTATTGATTTGCTTGAGA